>NC_064922.1:377591588-378841588 GCF_023897955.1 Schistocerca gregaria
CGCGCCCTGTTCTTCACGTTTACGAGTCCGATGCTTCCTCCTGCCGGTGGCAGCGTCAAGGTGTCGTAGCGGATTTTGAAGAGGAGGTCAGGAGTCAATGTCCGAAGGCCGACTGTAGTCTTGTCGCGATCGTGGTGGGCAACGGCAGTATGTGTGCCAAGTGGCTTATATTCGGTACCAAATAGACGTTGGTATTATGTGTGAGCTCGAATATATCTATGGCGCGCAGTGCATGTTGTCTTACTAATGCGCGAATCTGTCGCAGTAGGCGACGATAATAATCCGCCGCTGTACGTCGCATGTTTCCATGGAATTCCACTCCCAAACACTTGAGAGTGGAGACCGTGGTGATGGGCACTGCTATCCATGGTGGCCTCTGCCCACTTCCATACATCGTGTCTTTCGTAGATTGATGACACTACCCGCCACGGCTTCATACTGCTGAGCCATTCCAGCGCTGCATTGACTTGACCAAAAGAAAAAAGCCGTCGGCATTGGAAAGATGCGGTTCGTAGCTGGACGTCTTCGAGTCGTCGTCGGAGGCCGTGTAGTGCACTTTCAAGAGCAACTGCAAATAAGACGGCCAAAAGGGGGCAACCTTGCAGCACTGGGCGCTGGATCGTGAAAGTTTCTGAGCTATCACGTTCACCAAGACTCTCGAGTTCGCTCCATTAATCAACCTCAAGATCGTGTCCACAAACATGAGGGGGGTTCCCATCCGTTCTATGACCCTTCATACGAATACATGGTCCACACGGTAGGAAATGTGATCGAAACCCATTCCCACGAGGGCTCCTCGTAATCGACATGCCGACGAACCAGACGGTGCGTAAACATTCACCAAGCGGACATGCCATACAGTCAGGGCAACACCACAGGTCAATGGTAAGTATTCCACATCTTCCTCCATTGTTCCTTCTCCTAACAGTATGGCTGTGCCACCGCTACCGTCGTAACCTGTTAAACGACAGACGTCATAACCACAAAACTCAACTGGGACATCGTTTCGTACTTCCTGTAGAAAAACTATGTCGACGTTCGCTGCCCGCAGCATATGTATCTTTACTGAGGTGCGAATACCGTTGATGTCAACTGTGCCAATGCGGAGACGTGTGACATCGGTTATACATTGCTGGGAAATCACGCATCAAGTGGTCGGCCGTCGACGGAGCGTTCTTCCTAGACCAGGACCACACGACACGGCCTCATTGGCCGCCATGGACAAGGCTCCCTTCCGACACGTCGGTGGGCGCCAATGACTGAACGTCGACCTCCGACATCTCATCAGTTTGTTACATTCCTTGTGCCCAATCTCCTAATGTATTGGTGAAGACTCTCGCTGTTGACGGGAGTTCATCTGCAGGTGGGACGTCATCCTGTTGCATATCTGTATCCATCGCATCTCTTTGATGTGGCGGCTTCTCCACGGTTTGTAACATCGACGCTGTGGGTGTGACGTCGTCCTGGCCTGGCCGTGGAAACGAATCGTGATCGTTCCCACTGTCTTGTTCGTCGTCTCGATTGTGGTGCTCGTCTTCTGTGGACAGCTACCTCTTCTTTCACTTCTTCGACCGCTGTTTTCGTGGTGGAGCTTCCACGTCGGCTGAGGGATGCTGTTCAGTGCGACCCTCTTGCGGAGCCGCTTCCATATCTGAAGATGGGTTCGACTGGTCCGTGGCTCCACAGCTGTTGTGGGGCGTCTGGCTGTTGGTGTGACAAATTCATTTGTGCCGTCAGGGACGTCGGATCGGTGGCGATACCGCAGACTCTACGGGCACCAGCCTATCATGCGCGTCGCCCACACCGTTCCGTAGCGCTTCCACGTACGTAATAGGCAACGATGCCATCTGCTGTGGCGGGTGCTGGGTGTCACGAGGTAGCTGCACTAGACGTTGCTGAAGACAGTCAGTTTGGACATGGCCTTCCTGCCCGCAGTCAGAGGAGGTTTTCGGCTGATCATCGTATATAAACGATGGCTCGGCAGCCACCTATTGTCACATAAGATGGTATGTGCTTCTGGAGTTCAATTCTTATTTGGCGCACTTCGTTGACTACGGGATACGTCTCGAAGCTGGTCCATTTCTCCACAGCATGATCAAGGATCGCGCCGTAGGGGCGAATTGCTGCGATAACCACGTCCGCAGGAATTTCGAACGGAAGTTCGTATACGCGTACCATTGTCACTACGAGACCAGCATGGTCAACAGAAACCACTCCCACGTTTCCGTCAGCGTGGCAAAAGCGGTAACCGTCGGTGGATCGAAGAATGAGTCTGTCGCACGCTCCCTCGTCTATGAGTTTTACGTATACGACGCTGACCGCTATTGATAGGTGAATTCCTATCAGCCCCCGGGGATCTAGTTTCACCACTTCGCGTATGAAACGTTCGATTTCGTGTGCTTTTGGTCTTGTGTACTGTGCGTCGAACTTGAACTTGATAGTCGCCTTCCGGTAAGAAAGACCCATCGTGATCTGTAGTAATCAATGCACCACTATGCGAAGCCTCACGGATGTAAACAAAACTCGCGATAAACAGATACCATCGGTGACCATGCAGCTCGTTAGAATGAAATTACAATGAAATGAATATCATTATCTGCATGCAGACGTTGATATGCAGCTGGGCGTATTCATTTCATTGTAATATATTTTCATACACTGATGTCTTATGGCATACTATTCTAGGGTAGCTCCTCACTTAGACATGAAGTATACAGTGTACAACGGAAAGTAGTCAGAAATAAAGTAATTAATAAGATTGAGAAATGTACACCTTGCAGGTGTATCTATAATCAATTGGGAATATTAACCACAGTTTTAAACTACGCTTATTTATTTATGAGATTTTTTGTCAATAATCCATATGAGTTAGGGATTACCACAGGTATTCACAAGTATAACACCAGAGGGAAAAATATTTTGCATTACTCTTCAATGAATTAACTTTGGATATGAAAGTGTAAAATAAGCAGCCAAAAAACCCTTTGACAATCTACCCATCGTAGTAAAGAGTCTGACACACAGCAGAAGTGTTTTCAGATGTAGATTAAAGATCTTCTGCATCAGAGATGAATTCTCTTATGGAAATGGTAAGTCATTTTTACACGAAAACTTTAAATGGCTAGCTTGTAGCCATATATGTTTTTCGTTTTTTAAATACACTCCTGGAAATGGAAAAAAGAACACATTGACACCGGTGTGTCAGACCCACCATACTTGCTCCGGACACTGCGAGAGGGCTGTACAAGCAATGATCACACGCACGGCACAGCGGACACACCAGGAACCGCGGTGTTGGCCGTCGAATGGCGCTAGCTGCGCAGCATTTGTGTACCGCCGCCGTCAGTGTCAGCCAGTTTGCCGTGGCATACGGAGCTCCATCGCAGTCTTTAACACTGGTAGCATGCCGCGACAGCGTGGACGTGAACCGTATGTGCAGTTCACGGACTTTGAGCGGGGGCGTATAGTGGACA
This sequence comes from Schistocerca gregaria, assembly GCF_023897955.1. Lineage (NCBI taxonomy): Eukaryota > Metazoa > Arthropoda > Insecta > Orthoptera > Acrididae > Schistocerca > Schistocerca gregaria. The sequence goes on from NC_064922.1 coordinate 377,595,062, forward strand.
TGCGGGAGGCCGGGTGGACGTACCGCCGAATTGCTCAACACGTGGGGCGTGAGGTCTCCACAGTACATCGATGTTGTCGCCAGTGGTCGGCGGAAGGTGCACGTGCCCGTCGACCTGGGACCGGACCGCAGCGACGCACGGATGCACGCCAAGACCGTAGGATCCTACACAGTGCCGTAGGGGACCGCACTGCCACTTCCCAGCAAATTAGGGACACTGTTGCTCCTGGGGTATCGGCGAGGACCATTCGCAACCGTCTCCATGAACCTGGGCTACGGTCCCGCACACCGTTAGGCCGTCTTCCGCTCACGCCCCAACATCGTGCAGCCCGCCTCCAGTGGTGTCGCGACAGGCGTGAATGGAGGGACGAATGGAGACGTGTCGTCTTCAGCGATGAGAGTCGCTTCTGCCTTGGTGCCAATGATGGTCGTATGCGTGTTTGGCGCCGTGCAGGTGAGCGCCACAATCAGGACTGCATACGACCGAGGCATACAGGGCCAACACCCAGCATCATGGTTTGGGGAGCGATCTCCTACACTGGCCGTACACCTCTGGTGATCGTCGAGGGGATACTGAATAGTGCACGGTACATCCAAACCGTCATCGAACCCATCGTTCTACCATTCCTAGACCGGCAAGGGAACTTGCTGTTCCAACAGGACAATGCACGTCCGCATGTATCCCGTGCCACCCAACGTGCTCTAGAAGGTGTAAGTCAACTACCCTGGCCAGAAAGATCTTCGGATCTGTCCCCCATTGAACATGTTTGGAACTGGATGACGCGTCGTCTCACGCGGTCTGCACGTCCAGCACGAATGCTGGTCCAACTGAGGCGCCAGGTGGAAATGGCATGGCAAGCCGTTCCACAGGACTACATCCAGCATCTCTACGCTCGTCTCCATGGGAGAATAGCAGCTTGCATTGCTGCGAAAGGTGGATATACACTGTACTAGTGCCGACATTGTGCATGCTCTGTTGCCTGTGTCTATGTGCCTGTGGTTCTGTCAGTGTGATCATGTGATGTATCTGACCCCAGGAATGTGTCAATGAAGTTTCCCCTTCCTGGGACAATGAATTCACGGTGTTCTTATTTCAATTTCCAGGAGTGTATTTTTTTCGATGTTTGTTCGGTTGACACTTTCCACATCACAAAGTTCATTGTGAATATGACGCATGGAGCACGTGACTAATTACTAATTTCGTACATTCAGAAACATTAGATTAAAGTTACTTAAGACATGTCTTGATATAAAATTCAACAAAACCTGTCTACACGAAAACATAGTAACTAAATATGTGAACATTAACACTAACTGTAAATCTATCTCAGCACAGCTTGCTAAAGCTAGAGGTGAGAAGTTCGGGCTAGGATGTGAAGTAAAACAGTTATATAAAAAGAAAGAAGACCTCAACCGATTAACTTACAGCAGCTATCTGGAATTAATGTTATTAGTACATCCAGCACAGATCCCATTACTCCATGATATCCTTGGAAACATAATAAAAACTCATATAATAAAATAAACAGCACTCATCAAAAGAATCTTGACAATTTGAGAAAGAGAAACAAGCTGCCTATCGATAAATATGTAAATAAGAATAGTAACCCCCACAAATTTTTCCCAAGAGTTGTAAATTCAACCAACATTGAATTCAGTCAGACAGAAATGACACTACTAAATAAAGGTTTGAAGCATAATATAAATCCAAGCATCAATCACAAAAACATAAAAGACACCATATGCTCACTAAAGATAGCCAGTGACTTTGCAAAACTTTATGACACTGAACAAACAGTACTAGGCCACAAGGCTGATAAAATTATACAGAAACACATAACCACAAAAGCAATAAAAACAAACAACTTTGAAATAAATGTACTCCAGTCAATCAATAAGAAACTACAAAACCATAATGCCCTGGCAGGAAAATTTGATAAAGGTTCCACAACAGTTATTATGTTTAAGGATGATTATACACACAAAACACTCTAATTCTTCGCAGACAACCACATACTGGATATCCAAGTTGACCCACACCGAAGTTTCAAGCTAAAATAATAAAATGCCTCAACAACAATAACTTCCTTTTCACAAAGAATGAAGTTGAAGACCTTATTGTGATGAAACCAACAGCCCCCAAGCTCAGAGCACAACCAAAAGTCTATAAAACCAACACACCTATCAGGCCTATTGTGAACTCAATTAATAGCACAGCCTACAAATCAATGAGAGAACTAAATGACATACTTGTAGAAAAAAACACATCTGAAAAATCATATTCCATAAAGAAGAGCTATGAACTTATTAACAGTTTGAAAGATTTGACAGTACCACCTCAAGCTGAACTTCTATCCCTAGGTATTGTTAACCTTTACAGCAGTATACCTGTAGATGAAACAGTTGAGATAATAAGAATGAACCTATTGAGAAACAAGACAATGAGCAAACCAGAAATCACAGAACTTGTAGATGTACTTAATTTGGCACTGTCACATAATTACTTCTCTTTTAACAATAAAATTTACAAGCACGACCAAGGACTAGCAATGGGAAGCCCTCTCAGTGGCCTATTAGCTGAAATGGTTATCAACCATATAGAAAATAAAATTCTAACACTAAATGCTAAAATCACAAGCAAAGTTAAATTCTATAAGAAATATGTAGATGACACCCTCATTCTATTTGATGGCACAGAGGATGAAGCGACAAACCTTTTTAACAAATTCAATAGGCTACATAAAAATATTCAGTTCACCTTGAATGGGAAGAAAACAACACCATATCTTTTCTTGACATAAAAATATCAAAACAGAACCAAAAGATAGCTTTCAATGTTTACAGAAAACCTACAGGCACTGACACCACTATACCAAACTTATCAACACATCCCTCCTCCCACAAAAAGCTGCTTATAGATCAATGCTGTGCAGAGCACATAAATTTCCACTTCAACATACAGAACTCCAACAAGAAATAGAAACCATAACATATACTGCAATAAACAATGGATATGACTCTTCTCTAATTAATACCATGCCACAACAGATAAAAATAAACTGAGCAAACAACATCAAACTACACTCACAACTGACAGTGCCCCCAGCAGTCAAACATGTAAAAATGCCATAACTTGGAATAGTATCTGACAAATTAGCAAGACTATTCAAAAACACAGAAGTAAAAATCAGCTTCAGCACCAACAACAACCTAAGCAGGAAGTTTGTTCACAATATAAAACCACCATATACAAGTCTTGATGCATCTGGCATTTACACAATTACCTACAGCCAATATAAAAACTTTTATATCAGCCAAACGAGCAGAAATTTCAGAATCAGATTCAAAGAACATTTAGACTGCTACAGGCTCGATAAATCTAACAAATCAGCAGTAGCAACTCACATTTAAGACACAGCCACCCTTTGAAAATCGAAGTCAACCTCGAAATTTTACACAAAACAGGAAAAAGTAAAAGAATGGATATCATGGAAGAAATGGAAATTTTCATACATAACACAAAGCATGGAGACAACATTCTTAATGAAATAACCGAATTCAAAAACTCAAAATTCTTCAACATTCTTAAGCCAGTTCTAACTCAATACATTCAAGATATGTCAATGTAAATAATTGACTACAAATCTGTCAGTACCAAGAATATCGATACAAAACCACGATAATCGATACAGATTCACATGCTACAGTCCGCCACCTTGTGTTGTGTGTATAACATCGAAGTAATTTGTGCAGTGAACTACATTGGAAATCAGTGACATAATTATAATGTGCAATAGTGTAATGTCAATCAACAGCTCCGCCATTAGACTAGTAATGGGAGTGAAGCATCGAGATTATGAAATTGTAAGTGATCAACTGCCATATAAAAGCCTTTCACAGTATTTTCCTAACACATAACTGATGCAAATCTATCTGCATCCTATACAGGCTGTGATATACATAGTCAACCACAAAGAAGAAAACCAGCAGAAGACATCACTGATTTCGATTTATAGCCATACATTGTCCCCCTCCTTCCACCCAAATGCCACACCAGCAGCTACAGTCAAAAACAATGGACCTAGTGTTCTAGATTAATCTAGTTTAAGACTGTTTATTTTAAGTAACATTTCTCTATGTATGTATGTATGTATAAACGCCTGAAGATGAACAAAACATGTTCGAAACGCGTTGCATTATGTTAGATTACGCCTAAAATAAAAAGTGACTAGTAGCAGAAACTTGAAATAAATAATTATCCCACACAGTCACGGTTCACAAACATAGCCATTATGGCTGAAAATAATTAACTTTAAGTTCTGCCGGTTGTGGTTCACGCAAGCACATTTTCTTTCTTAAGTCATCGTTTGGAAGAAATTCTATTCCTGAGTCATTCCACAATCTCAGATACTTTTCCCTGCCTTACCCAGTGATTATAAAGTACATATTCCACATATGCAGTTTTGAAACAGGAAAGAACAAGAATAAAATTTAAAATGAATTTCCATAAAATACGGTAATATTATAAATCAAATAAATAGTGGTCATACGTCTGAGTGACATAGTCTCATGAAATAGAACTTAAAAGTGTGATGGAGCCTCACAAGTAAACAGTTTATACCATCATGAATAAGCAAAACAAGTACAATGGAGGTTCGCCATTAATGCAGTACTTGAAGGCCAACCAACATGCTACTGCAGCAAATAAGGCAGAGGTCAACCACATTCACATCTAGCACAGAGTCCAAGTGCTCTGCTGGATAGCTTGGTGGGTGGGGTGGCTCTTGCTTTTCTCATTTCTCTCTTTGTGCTACTCCCTATTTGGGATCGTACCATAAACAATGTTATTGTGTTTAACTCAGGTTCAATGCGAAAAGGGCAACTGGCAACTCTAGACCCCTACATCTGAAAAAATGTTGCATGGCATTCTTATTATTTATTTTCATCTCAAAGAATATTGTCTAGACATAGCTGATTAACCAGTAACATTACAAGTTTCACATAATTATTGATAATGATCTATTAAATTTGATAATACAAGCTGTTAAATTACTATATGAAACTCAAGAAAAGTAAAAAAAATATTTTACAAAATGCTGTGTAAGAGCTACCATAATGATTAAAGTGTCACACTGAGAGTGACGAGTAACCTATTGTTAGGAACATTCATTTTTAATTTTTCGACGGACTATATATGTAATCTTAGTCTATAAATTTAGCTGTCACTTTTCAAGAAAGCCTCTATTTCTTTGCACGAATGTTTCTTTTCATAGTGTAAATTTGAAAATTCCTTGCTGGTAAAGGTCCGTTCCATCTCTCTATGAAGACACTGAAGCCCTGCTTTGCACTTGTTCTCCAGATACTAGTAGCGATAGTATCGGTTTGTATTTTCGCATAACTGAATATATCAGTAGGAGTGAGAAGTCAGTAGTGAAGGGAGAGACATTCCCACCTACGTCTTAATTTTCTCCACAAAGTATGACGAAATACAGGTATCCCTAGTTTTCGTAACTACCAATAGTCCGTCCCCTCCCCTACTGACCTGAAGAGAGTCACGCTAATGAAGTTTCCGATTGTGCACTGCCCACAATGATACATCGGTCCAGTCGGAATTGAGTTTGCTTGTCCGATAAGACAGCGTCGTAACTGGTTTTGCTCGTTCCAGATTGATGGTAGAGTATGGTGTTCTACCAAGACTAACTAGGAACACTCGATGATTTTCGGTCGGTACTTCGGTCTAGCGACTGATTTTGGAATCACATGAAAGGATGCGCACTAGAAGCCGCCACAAACCCTTTCTGCCATTTTCTACACTTTTGGTTGTTATTGGAAATGAGCTTGTGTTCTGCGTTGTGTTTTTAACTGTTTCTCATTCTACACATTTAAGTGTTGTACAATATGTCAAAGCTATTTGGAATATGGTGGTAATTCTTTAGGTACAGTATTTTATAGTGAGAGAAATACTAAATATTTTTAGAACTATTTATATAACATGCGAACAGCTAAGCCATACTTCTTGCACATTTTGTACGTTAAAATACAAGAAGGGTTTCTACCATAGAGCGTGTCATAATTGCAAATTAATTCAGTTTCTTTAACGTCTTCGCAGTTTTATCTGTCTTCAAAATAGAAATTTGTGTTAATTTCCAGTAGATTCAGTTTCAAAATCTGTAGAACTTGTATATGATTTTTGATTATACTTTTGCTACATTTGATTTCACTTACTGGTTATTGGGATGTAGTGATGTTTGTCCCTAGGTAAATGATCATATTGTACCTTGGAATATGTTTTCACATTTGGAATAATATTAGTTTCCTGGAGCAACTTTTGTAATTCGGGAAAAAAGTGCAGTACACAAAAATTGAATGTCATCTTTTAAAAGTGGAATATCAAGCTTCCGTTACAGGACTGGCTAGAGGCGAAAGTCCGAAAAGTACTACACTCTCCCCTACCATCGTAGCACAACTAGGCTGTAAACGAGAGCATCGTCTACAAATAGTCTAAAAAGGCTGCTCAGAATGTCACCTAGATAGCCTTTACAGATTATGACCAGCGTAAGGCCTATACCTCGCTCTTGAGAAACTACAGACATAACTTCGTTTTCACTAGTTGATTTCTGTTACTATTACTATGAAATTCATGGTCTTTCTGACAGGAAATCGCTAACACAGTTGCACAGCTGACGGTATACACCACAGGCACGTAATTTAATTAAAAGCCACTGGCAGGCACGGTGTAGAAAGTCTTCTAGAAATTCAGTCATTGTAAATTTGTATCGGAATAACTCAGTATTTTTCAACCGCGTTTACAAAAGCAAGACAAAATACTCACGCCAGATTCCTAATAACGTAACACGAATCATGAGAGAAATCAAAAATTTCTCTGTATTTCTGTTTACTTTCTTTTACATGTTTAGTTCCATAGAACCCAATTGAGGAGCAAATCTCCGTGTTCAAGGAACGAGTCAGTGCATGAAGTTAACATACGAAAAGTAATAATACACTCCTGGAAATTGAAATAAGAACACCGTGAATTCATTGTCCCAGGAAGGGGAAACTTTATTGACACATTCCTGGGGTCAGATAAATCACATGATCACACTGACAGAACCACAGGCACATAGACACAGGCAACAGAGCATGCACAATGTCGGCACTAGTACAGTGTATATCCACCTTTCGCAGCAATGCAGGCTGCTATTCTCCCATGGAGACGATCGTAGAGATGCTGGATGTAGTCCTGTGGAACGGCTTGCCATGCCATTTCCACCTGGCGCCTCAGTTGGACCAGCGTTCGTGCTGGACGTGCAGACCGCGTGAGACAACGCTTCATCCAGTCCCAAACATGCTCAATGGGGGACAGATCCGGAGATCTTGCTGGCCAGGGTAGTTGACTTACACCTTCTAGAGCACGTTGGGTGGCACGGGATACATGCGGACGTGCATTGTCCTGTTGGAACAGCAAGTTCCCTTGCCGGTCTAGGAATGGTAGAACGATGGGTTCGATGACGGTTTGGATGTACCGTGCACTATTCAGTGTCCCCTCGACGATCACCAGAGGTGTACGGCCAGTGTAGGAGATCGCTTCCCACACCATGACATCCTTCATTACAAAACTAATATCATCAGCAGATAGAAATATTTTAGAATCACCTGGCGCATTAAAAGTCATATCATATATATATCTAAGACAGGAACGATTTCAGCACTGACCGTGCGGCACCCCCACTTAGCTCTGCCCCACTGAACTCCACATCATAGCCAAGAATGACTTTTGCTGTCCGTTCTTGAAATAAGAGAGAAACGAATTGTGAACTACTCCCCTTCTTCCAAAATGGTCCACATCTGCAGTAATACTTTGTGATCAACACAGTCAAACGCTTTAAATGTAGGAAGACGCATAGCGTTCGCAACTTTTTGTTTAATCCCTCCAGTACCCCACAGGGAAAAGAGAATATAGCATTTTAGTTTGTTAAACCACTTCCAAAACTAAACTGTACCTTTGACAGCAAATTGTGTGAACCGAAGTGTCCAAATAACCTTATGTTTGCAATCTTTTCAATAACTTTAGCAAAACACCAGTGCCTTACAAACAGGTCTTAAACTGTCTGCTTTATCGCTTTTGCCTTTTTAATACTGCTAATAGTGACAGTTCTTCTTTTTACATATATGATTCCAAGATAGGAGTGTGAAACTTATCGCCGGCCGTGCGGTTCTAGGCGCTACAGTCTGGAGCTACGGTCACAGGTTCGAATTCTGCCTCGGGCATTGATGTAAGTGATGTCCTTAGGTTAGTTAGGTTTAATTTGTTTAAGTTCTAGGCGACTGATGACCTCAGAAGTTAAGTCGCATAGTGCTCAGAGCCATTTGAACCATTTTTTTGAAACTGATCGTCGAAGTTGTTCTATATAAAACATGCAAGAGGAAGTGACGGCTGTTGTGAAAAAGGAAAGGGGACTTAGGAAAGCCAGTATTTATTTCAACATTCCTAATACAACTCTTCGGAGAGAAGTTCAGAATAGACTCCAAAATGGAACTTTTCAAATTGACAAGTCAAAGGGCAAATTTTGTCGTTTTTTTTCCCAATGACTGAGACTTAGTACTTGTCGGTTGTGTGAAGAACACGGAAGGCAGACTGTTTGGATTTCCAGTCGAGCAGTTCAGTGTTTTAGCTTTTCAGCTGGCAGCGAAAACCAAACTGAAGCACCAGTTTCATAAAGAACTGGAAATGCGGGGGGATCAGGCTGGACTGACGCTTAGCGTCTTAACTGCAGCGCTTTATATTCAAGGTCGACTAAAGGGTGGGTGGCTTGTGTTTCGTGTCTTAAATGGTCAAACAACTTTTGTTCGGGAACTGACAGTGAAGATGATGCAACTGGACTCATCTATGAATTTTTTGCCTAAACTCACTAACATCTGCCCCTTGTAAACTCATATTCTTATTGTGTTCTTTATAGATTTTAGGTAATATGATTAATTTTGAAGTTAAACTTAGTAACAGCCCTTACATTCTATTTGAGTTATGAATGTGATTCCGTTCTGCCCCAGTGTCAGCCTCATTAAGTTTTGATGGTGTTCGTCTTTTTGCCTTTACATCAAGGTTCTTTGTTTTACTGTTTAATGTACGAGGATATAATAAATATCACAAATAAATTGTTATCGCTTTTTCTTTGTCATTTTAATTGAACTGTGATCATTTTAACTTATAGTCCTGCCCCGAATTTCCCTTACGATTCCCGGTAGGAACTAAGTTTTTATTTAATTCACCGTCTACCGTACATATAAACGACTTATCAGTAACAGGAACATTCTTACTGAGTATTGACTGTATCATCGACCTTGTCCTTCTGATCAGGCACTTCTTTCGCGATTGACTATATGGTTTTAATTTTATCCTGAGAATTAGCTGTCCTATTTGCCATAATACATGCTTTGTGTCTTCCTAATTACATTTTAAGCACCTTATAGTACTGTTTGTAAGGGGTTACTGCAGTTCGATTGCGACTATTTCTAACGTTGTCATGATATCCTTATCCGACCGGTCAGTCACTCACGGTTTCCTGTTAGTTCTAGTACTCTGCTTGGAACGTTCTAATGGAAAACAACTTTCAAGGAACTTGAGAAATGCGCTGAGAAAACCATTACACTTCAGTCCATATTATCAACGCTATAAACGGCCAGCAGCTCCCCTTTAATGAGGTTTAAAAAAGTCTCTACTGCCACTGGCTTAACTTTCCTCAACAGTTTGTAATTTTATTTAACATGTGTGTGTGTGTGTGTGCACAAAATTCTTTCAGTGCTACAATTTGTACATCAAGATTTGTAAGGCCATTCACACTTTCACTACTGGGATGTTCCTGTAGTTATGAAGAATGAACAAAAATATTGTCTATGGTTGTGCTGCTGTTCCCCGGCGCTCTGGTTGGAAAAGATATAGTCTGCTCAGATGATATGAATTTAGAAGATCTTCTAACATTCTTTTTCTTTACAACCACTTACAAAATTATTACTAAAATCAGCACATACAACTAATTTTTGGTATTTTTTATGAAGTAAACCAAGAATTCTTTCTAGCTTGAACAGAAATCTCCTGAGATCATCAGAGTTGGGAGACATATCGAAAACCATAAATAAAAATTTAGTTCACTAAATTCAACTGCTCCTGCACAACGCTCAAAGGCATATTCAGTGCGCTGCTTCGATACGTCGAGAGACTCAAATGGAATGGCGTTTTTGACGTACTTCGGCGTTCCCCCACGCCGCACAGAGCTTCTTGAAAAGTAGCTAACTACTTCGTTGTGTCGCAGGTAGTGCAGAAAATTTCGTGACCTCTGAAAAAATGTAATTTACGGAAAGATGATAAAGCCTTTCGCAACTGAAACTCGAATGAGGCGTAATAACGTGTAGTAATAATTGAAACATCAAGTAAGTTCGCACAAGACTTTGGTCGTGGTGGTAAGTTTCTTTGGGACCAAACTGCTGAGGTCATCGTTCGCTAGGCTTACACACTGCTTAATCTAACTTAAACTAACTTACGCTAAGGACAACGCACACACACGCATGGGCAAGGGTGGACTCGAACCTCCGCCAGGGGGAGCCGCGCGAACCGTGGCAAGGCGACCAGACCGCACGGCGCACAAGACTTCAGGAAACTGCAACAAGTTTCAGAATTTAAACACAAGTTTTCGTCACCTTCCGGCTGTTGCTTGCAAAATTATCCACGCTGTCTCAACCTGCCACCAATAAGGATTAAAATTTTTTGTTGTGACTGACCAATGCCGATACTCACGATGGCGGACGCAACAGCTTGCGCGTAACGTTATTTCAAAAAGTCCAGCACAGAGGTACGGAAATCTCAATAGCAACATCATGAAAATGCACATATGGAAGAGCACATCCCGTAAAAGACGCAAGAAAACTCATACAACGAGAAACAAGAGAAGAAGTGCATGGGTCAGAAATCGTACGTAGCTGTTAAGTTGATGAAAATGTGCTGCATTTGAAACTTTCTGGCAGATTAAAACTGTGTGCCGGACCGAGACTCGAACTAGGGCCTATGCCCTTCGCGGGCAAGCGCTCTACCATCTGAGTTACCCAAGCACGACTCAGGCCCCGTCTTCACAGCTTTACTTCTGCCAGTACCTCGTCTCTTACTTTGCAAACTAGATAACTTGCCCGAGAAAGGCAAAACTCCCGAGTTCGAGTCTCGGTCCGGAACACATTTTTAATCTGCCAGAAAGTTTCATATCAGTGCACACTCCGCTGCAGAGTGAAAATCTCATAATGTGCTGCATTTGTTCTTTCAAAGTAAGGCACAAGTTTCAAACAGCATAGCTTATCATTGTCGATAAAAAAAAAGGGAGGAAAACGCTTTTGAAGTAAAAGTGTGCAAAAGAATTGGAACGCAGAAGTGTGTGAAACGGGGTTGTAACCTGTATCTAATGCTAGTTAGTTTGTACATAGAGGTACCAGTACAGGAAACCACTGAAAAGAAGGAACCAGTGAAGAGAAGGAATAGAAACTGAAAGGTTTGCTTATGACAATGAAATTTTGCCAGGACGGCATAAAGCGGTTGACGGAGTGGGGAGTACCTTGAAAAAAAGATTATAGTGACAGCTACAATTAGAAAATGTTAAATGATTTTTTTGAGTGAGCAATTACTTCCTGTTAGGAATGTAACGGCCCTAAATTTTTCTTCCAAAATCTGTCACTGTCTCACGAAACCGAGTATTAAATAAACAGAACTGTGAAGCCTTAGAGATCCGTTAGCTGCCCCATGTAGTACGCGGTCCAGTCACATTAATGTGGCCACAACGTATGTTCGGCGTCAACGCACAGCAAGCGCTCACAGACAGCAGGCGGTAGCACTAGCAACGCACGGTAAATAAAGCGTGTCGTGGGAGGGGAGGGGACGCGGGAACCAGTGCTGTCGTTGTCGCAGTGCGGAAACTGAGCGATTTATCTGACGGCCAGAAGGGTATGATCACTCGGAGCGCAGTTGGAAGCATTTCCGAAACGCCTAAATTTGTAAACCATTCGCGTGCCGCCGTGGTTCAAGTACACCGTGCATGGCTAAACGCGCTGTACACATCCGGTGCTGAGCCAACTGCCGTGCCTTGCAAGCCACAGATGACAGGTGTGAACAACGGATGCAGAAATGTGTATGAGCGAAGGGATGTGCAACTACTGAGCAGTTGGTCAGCCAGACGAACCAAGAGGCTACCAACAGTCCTCAACGACCGCTTAGCAAACGTTGCTGCTTATAGGTGTCCGCAGCAGACGTCTGGTTCACGTACCTGTCATTCATTGGTGACGAGGGCTGTAATTTGCACCCCAGTACCGCCACTGAAGATAAATTGAGTGACTACAGGTTGTCTTTTTCAGGTGAATCACGTTAAATGCTGCATCGGACAGGTGGCTAACACTCTGCAATAAGGGAAGGGTCCAGGCCAGAGGAGGGAGCGTTATGGTCTGGGGAATATTTTCCTGGCATTCCCTGTATGATCTCGTCTTTCGAGAAGGCACAATGGATAAAAACAAGTATGCATCTATCGTCGGGGACCACGCTGACAGCTACATGCAGTTTGTTTCTTTCGTCATGATGGCATCTATCAGCACGACAATGGGACGTATCATACAGCTCACAGTGTAAGTGGGTGGTTAAGAGCTTCTGGATGAGTTGACTGTAATCCTCTGGCCACCAAACTCCCTGGAATTAAACTCAATGGAAATGTGTGAGACTACCTGTAATATATTCATTATTCCTTGCTACTGTAGTGTTATCTTGAAGCTGTGAGGAAGGAGGACAGGCGCTCCAAGGCACGGATGTAATTACGACGCTGAGGGCAGACGAAACTAGGAGAGATATTGTCACATGAAGTAAACAGTAAGGGAAGAGCCTTGCAGAAATGCATGCGCCCCCGGACACGGTCCCACGGTGTTAGTTACTCTTCAAGGATTTAACATGTAACTTCATATGTCGTCTAGACGCTGTGGTAGGTTGCCACCGTAGAACTTTGTAACCAACAGGCATGTACTAGCGTATAAAGCCATCTTGATACCAGCCCTGAGAACAGCAACGTCAGTAGGCTGACAAGGGTTAGAAAGAGAGCGAAAACGCCAAAAAACTGTTGACCTAGCAGTGTCTACTCGGAGGAGTCCGAGGGGCGGGGCTAAGTGACGTATAACAATAATGGTGCAAACCTTATTTGGCAGAGCAGTTATGTTTAGCATTCAGCCGAACAATGTTGATTTCAAATACGGACTTAGTTAGCGGAACTGCATTAACATCCCCGCCTTAAGAGCAGTAGAGGGGACCTAAAACCGTGATTGGCAGGCGCCTGCAAGAGATCTGCGGGATTGGCTGGGTGACTAAGTGGGTAAAACAGTGCCCCCAAGAGACTGTTTAACAGCCGTACATTCCGCATTTTGACTGAGTTCTCCGTCCGGCGATCTGGGCGCCGAATACGCGTTCGTCGACTCCAGCCTCGGTCCAGCTCCTCGTAAGTCTGCTCTCTCACTTGGAGTGCCTCAGTGAACAGTGTGTAACGCCGGAAATGCATATCCTTCTATTTCCATCTATTGTACTATAGATTTTCCTTATTTTGTTACCTGAAGATATGACATTTCTGTGTCTTTATATATTGTAATTGTTTTACTATTTGTCTCGCGGTTAAGGCGCTCAGTCCGGAACCGCGCGACTGCTACGGTCGCAGGTTAGAATCCTGCCTCGGGCGTGGATGTGTGTGATGTCCTTAGGTTAGTTAGGTTTAAGTAGTTCTAAGTTCTAGGGGACTGATGACCACAGATGTTAAGTCCCGTAGTGCTCAGAGCCATTTGAACCATATATATATATATATATATATATATATATATATATATATATATATATATATATATATATATATGTGTGTGTGTGTGTGTGTATGTGCATTTATGTCGATGTATAATTGGTTCGTTTTGTAAATATCACTTGTATTTTTACGATGGGTCTTGCCTAGGGAAAACTATGCTATCGAATGATTACATCGATAGGTCGTGTGGAGAACCTAAGTGTTTGGTAGTGTTAACTCTGCCGCGTGGAGCGCGGGCAGAGCAGAGAGAGAGAGTCTGGCTGGAGGAGGGCAGTGGAGCAGGTGTGTTGTTTGACGCTCTCGCGAGTTGCCGCGCTTTCGGGGTTTGGCAGCATGTAAGTACGCTCGACTTGCTATGTTACCCTCTGACATGGTGTCGCGGACGGAAGGCGTTAGCTGGCACACATCAAGAGCCCGTTTCGGCTGGAGACCGTGTCGAGAAGAAGGCGCGCCAACATCCAGCTTCTGCAACAGCGACGGCCGACAGTGAGTGACTGTCGCCACCTCCCCGACCGACGTCTTCAAACCTTCAATCAACCAACAAGGAAGACTGTTAGCACGTAAAGTTTTAGAACTGTATGGCACACCTCAGCTTTTCAAACTGTTAAATTTTTCTCACTAAATTGCAATAAACGTAGCATGAACTTTTGTTGATCATTGTCCCAATTGCATTACCAAGCAGGGTCCCTTCCTTTTCCGGAATGCACCCGAGTGTCGTTGAAATTCAAACGCCAGCATTGAAGTAATATCATTCCATTTCACTGCTTTAATTTCAAAGTTCAGTTAAGGTATTCATAGCTGGCTACAATATTTAGATTACACAAGCACAAATTAAGAGTTTTGTTACCGTATTTTAGCTTACCTGTGACTGCAGCTCAGCTTGGTACGTACTAAATTTTACTATTGTTAATTGTTCAGAATCATTTAATTCATGTTTAAAGTTAAATCTCTTATTTCTAAACTGCGTAGATTCAAGTAGCTTTTGAAATGATTGTTGAGGTAGCCCAAGACTAACGGTATTTTACTGAATTTCGCTGTGCCTCAGAAACAAAGCTCACTATTAATTTCAGTCACTAAATTAACTTTCAATTTTCCGGTTTTATTAATTCTTTTGCTAAGTTAAGTCAGAGTGTAGCGAAATTTATTACTTCTGACAAACTTTCAGTTTTCACACTACACGTGTCAACCTTAAGTTGCCACGCTTCTAGTGCTAATTATATGTGCAATAACCTTTCTTTTTCAGTTATTATAGTAGTTGTCCATAGGACTACCGACCATAATTTTCCCTAAATCTCAAATATCTAATTAACGCCAATTAATTGTTAACGCGACGACCGCACATTTACTTTCTTTATTAATTTTACCATTTTCTCAAAATTAATTTCTAATTAATTTCATTAGCATTTTTCGTTTCATTTAGATGTAACCCTTTCCTTCCTCTTTACCGACAGATTAACTTCGGTGACGATTGCTTTTCCCAAATTTCCATTAGGTACAGGTTTTTCACTGTCATTTAAGTCGATAAGTGAGGGGGAGGTTACAAGTGTCACATTCGGTATGTTTTGTTTTGCAACAATGTTGTTGCCTTAAGATGCTGCTAGTGTTTGATACTGTGGTTAGCATCCACTCCTGTTGTAACAGTGTTATTCATGCTTTTCCTAACCCTAGAACTAGCCTACAGTGTATTAGTTAGTCCTGTCTGGAATAAACAACTATTTCAAAACCCTGTTTGTCCAAGAGTCTCCACAACGAGTTCCCTACCAAGTCTAACCACTTGCATTTCTAGTAAATGCCTAAAGCAGTGTTGACTCAGAAGAAAAGAGTGAAATGCCTTCACTGTGAATTGTCCTTCTGCCTTCTGCTCTGTACCACGCTCGAGCGCAGACTGACT
Source organism: Schistocerca gregaria (assembly GCF_023897955.1). Lineage (NCBI taxonomy): Eukaryota > Metazoa > Arthropoda > Insecta > Orthoptera > Acrididae > Schistocerca > Schistocerca gregaria. The sequence goes on from NC_064922.1 coordinate 377,610,805, forward strand.
AGTAACTCTTTTTCTCCCTGTCTCTCCTATGTCAGAACACGACATACCTCCGGTGGGCTGTTAGTACCACGGATCCTCAACCGAGAGACATAGCGTAGGTGGCCACTGCACTGTAATTGGCATGGCTCCACATCCCTGTCTGCACCTCCTTGCCGGCCAGAGTGGCCGAGCGGTTCTAGGCGCTACAGTCTGGACCCGCGCGACCGCTACGGTCGCTGGTTCGAATCCTGCCTCGGGCATGGATGTGTGTAATGTCGTTAGGTTAGCTAGGTTTAGGTAGTTCTAAGTTCTAGGGGACTGATGACCACAGATGTTAAGTCCCATAGTGCTCAGAGCCATTTGAACCGTTTTGTTGTACCTTCCAGAACCTCACTGATTCCCTTCCTACACGTCCGGCAGCAGTCCGCGCTGCAAAGGTTGGTCAGTTATGCTTTTGACGGGCGGTCACATTAATGCCACCGCACAGCGAAAATGTAAGAGATCCACATTCGGCATTCCGAGTCCAACCAACAGACGTCTCAATGTTATGATGCGTGCCAAAGATCTTCTACTCGCCGGTGGGGAAGGGCTCTCTGACAGAAACGGAGCCGGCAAGTGATCGGTGTCTGGACGGGATGCCGCCCGCCCACAGCAAAGAGAAGACAAGAGGAGAGCAGCAACAATGGCGTCTGGGCTGGCGCGGGGCGCGGCTGCGATGCCCCGGCGATAGCCTCTGGCAGAGGCGCGCCGGGGTTTGTATGGAAATGGCGGCCGCCCTGTGCTCCGGTCCACGGACGTCCGCAAGCCACACACACACACACACACTCGCTTTACACTCGGGTCCGTCCATACGAAGAAATCAGAAGTTTAAGAGATAGAACTATAAGGGTGTCAGGGAGTCGGAAGGAGTTCATGAATAACAGTCATTATTCAGGATGTGTTAGTGAATTTATTTATTTAACCTGATCTGATTGGGGCCATCAGGCACTCGCATACATTGGACAAAGGTTTTACATGTACAGAAAGTTTCTAACGTAGTACTTACCTCAGAAATAACAATTTTAGTATGGCACTGAGAATAAGTAATGTTGATCATGACTCAATAAAGTTAATACTGGCAGTACTTGTTCTACTACTGCTGCTGCCACTAATAGGCTACTGCTAACAGTAATAATAGCACATACTAATATTCTCTAAATCCTCACACGAATGAAAAACTGGCTGACATTGAAATAAGTGTCCAAGGAATAGAAAAGCAACGGAAATCACTCAACAGAGGAAAGTCCACTGGACCTGACGGGATACCAATCCGATTCTACACAGAATACGGGAAAGAACTTGCCCCCCTTCTAACAGCCGTGTACCGCAAGTCTCTAAAGGAACGGAAGGTTCCAAACGATTGGAAAAGAGCACACGTAGTTCCAGTTTTCAAGAAGGGTCGACGAGCAGATGCGCAAAACATAGGCATTATCTCTGACATCGATCTGTTGTAGAATTTTAGAACATGTTTTTTGCTAGCGTATCATGTCATTTCTGGAAACCCAGAATCTACTCTGTAGGAATCAACATGGATTCCGGAAACAGCGACCGTGTGAGACCCAACTCGCTTTATTGGTTTATGAGACCCAGAAAATATTAAATACAGGCTCCGAGGTAGATGCCATTTTCCTTGACTTCCGGAAGGCGTTCGATACAGTCCCGCACTGTCGCCTGATAAACAAAGTAAGAGCCTACGGAATATCAGACCAGCTGTGTGGCTGGATTGAAGAGTTTTCAGCAAAAAGAACACAGCATGTTGTTCTCAATGGAGAGACGTCTACAGACGTTAAAGTATCCTCTGGCGTGCCACAGGGGAGTGTTATGGGGCCATTGCTTTTCACAATATATATAAATGACCTAGTAGATAATGTTGGAAGTTCCATGCGGCGTTTCACGGATGATGCTGTAGTATACAGAGAAGTTGCAGCATTAGAAAATTGCAACGAAAGGCAGGAAGATCTGCAGCGGATAGGCACTTGGTGCAGGGAGTGGCAACTGCCCCTTAACATAGACAAACGTAATGTATTGCGAATACATAGAAAGAAGGATCCTTTATTGTATGATTGTCTTATAGCGGAACAAAGACTAGTAGCAAGTTACTTCTGTAAAATATCTGGGAGTACGCGTACGGAGCGATTTGAAGATCTTATAAAATTAATTGTTGGTAAGGCGGGTGGCAGGTTCAATTTCATTGGGAGAGTCCTTAGAAAATGCAATCCATCAACAAAGGTGGTGGCTTACAAAACACTCGTTCGACCTATACTTGAGTATTGCTCATCAGTGTAGGATCTGTACCAGGTCGGGTTGACAGAGAAGATAGAGAAGATCCACAGGGTTATTTGGTAAGCCTGATAGCGTTACGGAGATGTTTAGCAAACTCAAGTAGCAGACTCTGCAAGAGAGGCGCTCTGAATAGCGGTGTAGCTAGGTGTCCAGGCTTCGAGACGGTGTGTTTCTGGATGAGGTATCGAACATATTGCTTCCCCTACTAATACCTCCCGTGGAGATCACGAATGTAAAATCAGAGAGATTCGAGCGCCCACGGAGGCTTTCCGGCAGTCGTTCTTCCCGCGAACCATACGCGACTGGAACAGGAAAGGGAGGTAATGACAGTGGCACGTAAAGCGCACTCCACCACACACCGCTGGATGGCTTGCGGAGTATGGTGAAATGTGATCAAGAAGTCGAACTTCAGAGATATAACTAATACAGCGATTCGTAACTAGTTCCAGGTGCCGCGAGCTTTCCTGAGAAGGGGTTTCCAGGAAAACATCGCTATAATCAATAACTGGAGGTGTAAGTGTTTGTATTAGTTTCTTTTAAAGGTCAAGAGGAAACAGATTTCCTTATTTTTATGGGCCATGAAGAGATGCTGACGCCTTCTTCTACATTGCAGTTAAATGCTTAGTTCGATTTAGATTTTCTTCTATTATTTCTCCCAGACACTTTTCTGAAAGAGAGAAGTTAATATTTGTCCCGTTTGAGGTTACAAATGGCAAGCATTCCCAATAATTCAGCCTAATGAGCCTAAAATTACCAACTACTACCGCTTGGATTTTGGATGGGTTGAGCTGTAACGCTATACCCTGCGTCCATTTTGATAGTGCAAACAGATCAGTATTTATATTCTCGATAGCTGTCTTCTGGTTTATTGGTTTTGCACTTATATACAATTGAAGATTATCAGCGTACAAGTGGTATTTACAGTAGAACAAAATTGATTACTCAACGTTCACATACAATGATGAGAGTATAGGACCTAATATCGAATCCTGGGGGAAGCGTACTTCTGTTGTGGATTTATAGTGCCGGAAGTGACATTTCTGGCGAGATGTCACGTACTAGAGAAATCATTGCACTGCACTTGGCGAGAAATTTGGGTTGCTAAGTTTGGCAAGTAAACTTTCGAAGTGAATAGCGACAAAGACTTTGCTGAAGTCTAAAAAGCACATGACAGTCGCATCTTGTGCGTCCATCGTCAACTTCAGATCATCTGTTACTTTTATTAGGGCTAAAGTTGTGCTGTGATGTTTGAGGAAATCTGATAGGTATTCGTCTACTAGATTGTTTGTGGTCAGGTAGGACTAATTCGAATAAAATATTCATATGCCGGGTCTGCCGCTCTAGTGTTTCGGAAGATATTTGCAGTTTCGTAGTTGTGAAATGTAGCTGGAGTCACCTGAAACAAATGCTGCTCCTCACGTCTTTTATATGACGCCCAGTTTCGACGAAAAACGACCGTTTGTTTCCCTTTATGAGCAGAGTCATTTTAAACCGGAGTTTTACGTGCCCATTCGATAAATTGGCCCAAGATTAGTCTACTGCGGTATTCCCTTTAATCGATATGTGTGAACAGGGTCAGTAAAACAGGAAGAATAATCAGTACTCCAGCAGCGGCTTGTGTGACGCCCCGACCCGCGCTGATTGCGTCCTCGATGCAGCAGTGCTACTCAGTTTCTGCATGGGTACTGGTTATTCTTCCTGCTTTACTGTCCCTGTTAACACAGACAAGTGAAATGAATATCGGACTAGCTTGTTTGGGACCGCTCTATTGAATAGGCACCTGAAATTCCTCTTAGAAATGATTTTATCGTAGCGGGAAACAAACCCATGATTTCCGCCGGCGCAGGGCACTGCATGAAAGATGTGATGAGCAGTATATACACTAAAGAGGTGAGCAAGCAGAAGTGCCTCAACACGACGTGCCATGGATTCCACTAATGTCTGAAGTAGTGCTGGAGGGAACGAACACCATGAATCCTGCAGGGCCGTCCATGAATCTGTAAAATTACAATGGGGTAGAGATCTCTTCTGAACAGCACGTTGCAAGGCATCCTAGATATGCTCAATAATGTTCATGTCTGGGGAGTTTGGAGGCCAGCGGAAGTGATTAAGCTCAGAAGTGTGTTCCTGGAGCCACTCTGTAGCAGTTCTGGGCATGTGGGGTATCGCATTGTCCTGCTGGAAATGCGCAAGTCCGTCGGATCGCACAGTGGACATGAATGGTTGCAGGTGATCAGACAGGATGCTTACGTACGTGTTACCTGTCAGAGTTAAATCTAGACGTTTCAGGGGTCCCACATCACTCCAAAAGCACACACCCCACACCATTACAGGGCATCCACCAGCTTCAACAGTCCCCTGCTGACATGCAAAGTCCATGGACTGATGATGTTTTCTCCATATCCGTACACGTCCATCCACTCGATACAATTTGAAACGAGAGTCTTCCGACGAGGCAACATGTTTCCAGTCGTCAGGCGAAGCGTAAAGGGTTGTGTCATGCAGTCATCAAGGGTACATGAGTGGGCCTTCGGCTGCGAAAGCCCATATCGTTGAATGGTTCGCACGCAGGCACTTGTTGATTGCCCAGCTTTGAAATCTGCAGCAATTTGGAGAAGGGTTGCTCTTCTGCCACGGTGAAGATTCTCTTCAGTCATAGTTGGTCCCGTTTTAGCAGGATCTTACCGGCCGCAGTGATGTCGGAGATTTGATGTTTTACCGGATTCCATACATGCACATATTCACGGTACGCTAGTGAATTGGTCGTACAGAAAAATCCCCACTTCATCAGTACCTCGGAGATGCTGTGTCCCACCGCTCATGTGCCGACTACACCACCACGTTCATACCCACTTAAATCTTGATAACCTGCCATTGTAGCAGCTGTAACCCTCTAACAACTGCGCCAGACACTTGTTGTCCTATATAGGCGTTGCCTACCGCAGCGCCGTCTTCTTCCTGTTTACATACCTCTGTATTTGAATAAGCGTGCCTATACTAGTCTCCGTAGTGCTTCAGTGTATTTGGGGTGACTCGAGCTACGCATCACAAAAACGAAATTGCAACACCGAAGAAAATGCGGCTGACGACTCTTAGGAAGGACATACTGCATGTTTCCAGTTTTCATTGGTTACAGAGATACAGCTGTTAGAATGTAACCTGAACAAATACTCATAGAAGGTGTTGAGCAGAGGCAGATGATGAAGTTCAAAGTTGATGATCGTAAATTCCACCTCAGACTTCAAGGCAGTCCGCAGCTCGTGGTCGTGCGGTAGCGTTCTCGCTTCCCGCGCCCGGGTTCGATTCCCGGCGGAGTCAGGGATTTTCTCTGCCTCGTGATGACTGGGTGTTGTGTGCTGTCCTTAGGTTAGTTAGGTTTAAGTAGTTCTAAGTTCTAGGGGACTGATGACCATAGATGTTAAGTCCCATAGTACACAGAGCCATTTTGAACTTCAAGGCACTTACGGGTTATCTTAACAACACGTGTAGTTCCTGTAGGGTCGTCGTGGTGTCCTTTTTGAGGACATCGCTATACACAATCCGACTGATCAATTAGGCTCATGTGTTTACTTTTTCTTTGCAGCCATCTTCCCAGGCAAAACTCTAAGATACAGGGATCTGGTGCGTAAGAAATACGACCACTTCTGGCGATTCATCTTCAGGAGAATGTTAGGTTTACATGCTGGAAGAATTTCCCGTTAGTCAAAAAATTAAGAGTGGATTAATTAAAAAATATAGGTGATTTTAATGCTTTAGGTGTTCTATGTAGGCCGGTCTGTGTGTCCGAGCGGTTCTAGGCGTGTCAGTCCGGAACCGAGCTGCTGCTACGGTCGCAGGTTCGCCATTTGTTCTATGTACTCTCTCCCCATTTGAGTACAGCGCACAGAACGTTCATTAAACCGTGTGAAACTTTCAGAAACGTCTTTCTTGGGGACGTTGTTCCATTCGCGCTTTATCGTTTTGTGGTAGGTTCGAATTGATAACATGAAGTCTCGCCACCGGACGATTCTTCCCATAATAGAACTGCCCTGTTTTGCGTTTCAGTCAAGTCACAACAGGTGTTCACGTGTCGTTGTTTTTGTTCGGAAGTCAAGGTGAGCGGGACTTGCACACACTTTTTCTCTTCTTCAAAACATTCTCCAGAATGTTTTGAATACTTGATTCAGAGATGTTGCTCCATCGTGATTTGTGCGGCAGCAGCGTAGGCACACCTCGGCCGCTCGTCCACTCCTTAAAACTGCCTTCCCAAAACTGACTGGTCGAATGAACATCTGTTATATGCAGCTTTCGGTTAAAACTGACTTCTGTAGTTACGGCGGCGATGTCACCTATACTCCAGGAATAAAATTGGTCTCAGAATTTTTTAGACTGGCAATGTTTACTCATCGCTGAACGCAGAGGAGACGTTTCCAAGTTTTCAAGTGAATTTAGGTAACGGCGTTCGAGAAAGACGATGCGGTACACAAGGGGCCGAATCAACTGATTGTTTATCACACCACGACTTATTTACAGAGAAGCGTTCTTAAAAATAAAAGGGGCCCCATAAAGATACGTTGGCTTTCATCGAACCAACGATGTGAGTTACAAGTGTTATTGCTACCGTCAGGAGTTAAGTGGATTTACCAGTAAACAGAATTAATGAGATTACTCGGCTGTTTGCAGTTAGTTAGCCTGCTGATGCTGAGTAGTATGGGCGATCTGTAAATATTCAACTCGAAGAAAGACAGGTTCTCAATCGAGACCGCATTTGCAAAACCTTTATTTACGATGTCTGGTTTCGATAAACAGAGTTACCACCATCTGATCTGTGAATAGCGTACATAAACTGTAAAACAAACTATGAAAAGTAGCGTAAATGTCACAAATATGATATACAGATTGAATTACAAAGGCCAACGATGGAAAAACTTTTTTGCTAAAATGCCTTATTCTTGTATTTTTTTAGGGTGGAAATACAAATATGATACTTGAAAAACTTACCACCCACCATTTCTTCACATTTTACAGTCAAATTTATTAAATTAAGCGATTTTTTTAAGATATTGAAAGCTTTTATATAGTTAAAATAATTTGAAAACGAGGTGTAATGAATGTAGATAATGTTGGCAGCACTGCTGAAAAACATTTTCTGGAGAAAAGGTCGATTCTATTTCTGTGTTAAGAGGTGGTGTTTTGTTTACTGTCAACCTAACCTCACTTTCCCGCTTCCTGTACATGTGCTCAGTACAATGTGTAATCATGGGTGTAAAAACCTGTTATATTTGTGGTGAATCTGTGATTAAAAAACACACATCACAGACTTTGTGAAAAAGGTTTATCTGTCATACTTTGGATCTAAACTTGGTGAACAAGATAAATCTTGGGCGCCGCATAAGGTATGTTATGTGTGTGTAGAAGATCTGAGAAAATGGTCCAAAAAGGAAAAAAAAAAAGCCTTTAGATTTGCTGTTCCTATGATATGGAGGGAGTCAAGAAATCATTACGATGGTTGCTACTTTCGCAGTGTTGATATTACTGGTCATAATTCGAAAAACAAGAAGGTAATAAGCTACCTTAACCTTCCGTCCGCCATCCAAGCAAGGAGAGCGTTTTCACCAGAACATTGAAGTGATGGAAAAACGCTATCAAGGCTGCTGAACACCAACATGATGGGGAACTACTGTTGCTCACTTCACCGAGAAGTTCAGCAAGCGACTCATCGTAGAAAAAGTTACACAAGAAGCTTCAAAGAAAAAAGAGAAAGAAAATACAAACCAATTCCAGCAGACAAGTGAAACATCTATTAAACGTAACATTATTTTGAGTAGCTTACTGTAAATTCAAACCTTGCTTATGTTTTAACAAAGCGTTTCATTAGTTTCCCCATTTAGTGAATAGCACAGGATTTTATACTATATAATAAAAAGCATATTGCTCGAAAACTATGGGTGATACAAAAAAAACTAAGGCTAGATTTGGATTCTGCTCATAAAAATCTATAAAGATCAGCTATCAAAGTAAAAAAGGTTTTTCAAAATTTTTTTTCGTTGGCCTGTGTTATTATTATAAATACTTGAGTACATGTTAATACATGTGCCTAATTTGAGCTATAAATGTACTTCATATCAAAATTAGCTGGAGAGTTGGCATAAAATGCACTGGCATTTCAAAGTTAAAATCAGTGTATAATATATATTCGAATTTTGTAAATCCGGGTTTTTAGCTTCGGACATATATTGCACACTGGTTTTAACTTTGACATGTCAATGCATCTTACGCCAAATGTCCAGCTAATTATGATATGGAGTACTTTCATGGCTCAAATTAATCACGTACTCTGAGATATATGTAATAACTCAAACTATGTATCATATGCCTGACTTGTAAGCTAGTTTTCATAATGTAATATGTTTTACACTTTATGCACACTATTCACAGATCAGATAATGGTAACTCCGTTTACCAAAACTGATCGTCGTAAATAAAGATTTTACAAATGCCATCTGGGCTGCTAAGCTGTCTTTCTTCAAGTTGAATATTTGCAATTATCTAACTACAAAAAATATCTTCATTAGCTTCTCGAAGGTGTTGAATGCCTTAAATTATAAACATGGAGGTCATGCATACGTAACGTCCGCCATACCCTTGATACGTGCGCTTCTCGGAGATCTACGTTCTGTCAAGTGAATAACGTCTTCTGATTCGTTCAAAAAACGTTCATTTGCAAACAGAACAGTTGTGGGTGTTAGACACTACACCAGTCTCATGCATTTTAGTTGAAACACTAACAAACAACTCTTGAATCTGGTTCTCTGCGGTTGAGAAATCGTTTACGGTATTCTCTACAAGCAGAAGCGTTTCCATTACAAAACGCGCACACAAACACCATACTCAGCATTTGCAAGTGCTCACGGCATACTGAAACGGCACACCAGAATTGGTCAATAGATCAGCACAATTGAAAAATTCGCTTATGTAAACTCAAACACAGCTTCACGGCTTAAACTTCAAAACAAAAATGACAGTCCATAAATAGACCCATAGAAACTAGAGTATCAACACGCCAGATGAAAACTTACCTATATTACTAGCTTTATCTCAGTAATCAATAGAAGTTGAACACATCCTAAGGACAAACACACACACCCATGCCCGAGGGAGGACTCTAACGTCCGGCGGGACCAGCCGCACAGTCCATGATTGCAGCGCCTTAGGACGAAGAGATGCACGCCTGGGTATAATTATGGTTCCGTAGACAACGGCAGACATTTTTCCATGAAGCAAATGATCGTATTGGCTCACAGTGACAAAGATATAGTACTGACATCATCGACTTGTGTAGTCCTGTCTTCCTCTGTTACGTGCAATATGACGGTATATTGTTAATTTGTACTTGTTGACCGTCTAACTACCACTGAATGAAACAATTTTCGTGCTATACGCGTTTCGCCTTTATTCCCTGCAAGGCATCTTCAGTGGCAGGTTCTGTGCATGATTTTTTATATGCTGTGTTTTTGTTCAGCGCCACAAACGGAACTGAAACACTGTATGTAGGAAATCATCCGCGGGACCTGCCACTGAAGTTGCTTTGCAGAAAATAAAAGCGAAACGCGTATAGCACGAAAATTATGTTTCATTCAGTTGTAGTTAGACGGCCAACAAGTAAAAATTAACAATATACCGTGAGATATAGTAGTGGTTATGGCGATTACCTTTGAAATACTAGAGAACTTACTTTTTTTCCATCTGCATCCTTTTCATCTGACTGTCCCAGATTAGGTGTAACATTTCTAGAATTCAGAATGCTTCATCTTTATAATATGTGTTGGAGTACAGGTGAAATATCAAAAGAACGAACATGCGTTTGTGTTATTGCACTGTAGAAAAAAAGGAGGCAGAAGTAACATAACTAATTACAGAGGAATCAGTCTCCTGAATGATTGCTATTAAATCTAAAGCAAAATAATTTATAAAAGGTTCGAAATATCTGTGATCCAAATTTATTAGAACAGACAGCAGGCCGACGGTGTTTCCATTCTGAAACAAATTATAAAAGAGAGACGAATATTCTATTTGGAACTCCATCTTGAATTTATTGACAGAGAAAAAGCATTTAATCGGAGTCACTGACAAAAATCGGTGGCCAACGACGGAGAGAGGCAAACAAAAAATCCGTGAGAGAGCCCACAAAAACACATAGATATGAGACTATACCAATTACCTCTGACTTACTTGCCGATTACTCGTCTTTAAAACCGCAAGGTAAATCAGTGAGGTATCCAGTGACTCACAGAACCAAAAGAAACATTATCTATGAAACATTCTACATTTTAACTGAATCAACTGTGGGTTCTTGGTGAAACATTGTAAATTAACTAAAGAAATACTGTTCTTAGCCTTATTTCACAATTTATTATTAATGTTACTGCACAGCTAAGGTTTCGGGTTATAAGCCCATTTCTTGAAGCACATTACTTGAAAATGGGTTTATAACCCGAAACCTTGGTTGTGCAATAACATTAATAATAAATTGTGAAACAAGGCTAAAAACAGTGTTAGTTTAGTTAAACATGCTATAGATTAATATTTGAGGAATAATCTGAGGCTGTTATTATTGTGGTCTTCAGTCCGAAGACTGGTTTGATGCAGCTCTCCAAGCTACTCTTTCCTGTGCAAGAGTCTTCATCTCCGAGTAAATACTGCAAGATATATCCTTCTGAATCTGCTTACGGTACACATCTCTTGATCTTCCTCTACAATTTTTACCCACCATACTTCCCCTCAGGACTAAGCTAATGGTCCCTTGATATCTCTGACTGCGTCTTTTCAATCGATCCATACTTCTAGTCAGGTTATGCCACAAATTTCTGTGCTCCCCAATGCTCATTGGTTTCTGTTTATCGTCCATGTGTCACTTCCATACATGCTACACTCCATCCAAGTACTTTCAGAAAAGACTTCCTGGCACTAAAATCTATATTCGACATCAACAAATATTTCTTCTTCACAAAGACTTTCCTGGTCATTGCCAGTCTACATTCTACATCCTCTCTGTCTCGACCATCATCGGTTATTTTGCTTCTCAAATAGCAAAACTCATTAGTACTTTAAGTGTCGTTTCCTAATTTAATTCTCTCAGTATCACCTGATTTAACTCTACTACATTCTGTCATCTTTGTTTTGATTTTGTTGATGTTCATCTTATTCTTACTTCCAAGACCCTGCCAAATTCTTTAACTGCTCTTCCAAATCCTTTGCCGTCTCTGAGAGAATTACAATCTTATCGGCAAACCACAAACTTTTTATTTCTTCTCCCTGGACTGTCATGCCTATTCCAATATTTTCCTTTGTTTCCTTTACTGTTTGCTTATTGTACAGATTGAATAACACAGGGGAAAGGCTACAAGCCTGTCTCTCTCCCTCTCAACCACTGCTTCCGTTTCGCGCTCCCCGATTTTTACAACTGCTGTCTGGTTTCTGTTCAACTTGTTAATAGTCTTTCGCTCCCTGTATTTTACCCCTGCTAGCCTCAGAATTTCAAACAGAGTATTCCAGTCAACACTGGTAAAAGCTTTCTATAATTCTACAAATGCTAGAAACGTAGGTTTTTCATTCCTTAACATATCTTCTGTGGTAAGTAGTAGGGTCAGTATCGCCTCAAGTGTTCCAACATTTCTACGGAATCCAATCTCATCTTCCCCCGAGGTCGGATTCTCCCAGTTTTTCCATTCTTCTGTAAAGAACTCGTGTTAGTATTTTGCAACTACAATTTATCAAACTAATAGTTAGGTAATATTCACACCTGACAGCACCTGATTTCTTTGGAACTGGAATTATTATATTCTTTTTGAAGTCTGAGCGTATTTCGCCTATTTAATACATCTTTCCCACCAGATGGAAGAGTTTTGTCACAGCTGACTCTCCCAAGGCTATCAGTAGTTCTAATGGAATTTCGTCTACACCCGGGGCCTTGTTTCGACTTGGGTCTTTCTGTGCCCTGTCAAATTCTTCTCTTAATATCCTATCTCCCACATCGTCTTCATACATGTCAACTTCCAATTCTAAAATGCTGCCCTCAAGCACGTCTCCCTTCTATAGACTCTCTAAGTACTCCTTCCACCTTTCATCTTCCTCTTCTTTGGTTAGGACTGGTGATATTCACACTGGTGGTTCTCTTTTCTCCAAAGGTCTCTTTGATTTTGCTGTGGGTGGTATCTATCTTTCTCCTTGTGATATATGATTCTAAATCTTTATATTTGTACTCTAACCTTTCCAGTTTACTCATTTTTCCCTTACTGTCAACGTCATTTTTTTAGATGTTATATCCCCTTTAGTCTGCTTCATTTATCGTATTTTTGTATTACCTTCTTTCATCAATTAAATTCAATATCTCTTGTGCAATCCAAGGATTTATGTTAGGCCTTGTCTTTTTCACCTATTTGATCCTTCGCTGCCTTTATCATTTCATTTCTCAAAGCTAGTCATTCGTCTTCTACTGTATTCCTTTCCCCTGTTCTATCTACATCTACATCTACATCCATACTCCGCAAGCCACCTGACGGTGTGTGGCGGAGGGTACCCTTAGTACCTCTATCGGTTCTCCCTTCTATTCCAGTCTCGTATTGTTCGTGGAAAGAAGGATTGTCGGTATGCTTCTGTGTGGGCTCTAATCTCTCTGATTCTATCCTCATGGTCTCTTCGCGAGATATATGTAGGAGGGAGCAATATACTGCTTGACTCTTCGGTGAAGGTATGTTCTCGAAACTTTAACAAAAGCCCGTACCGAGCTACTGAGCGTCTCTCCTGCAGAGTCTTCCACTGGAGTTTATCTATCATCTCCGTAACGCTTTCGCGATTACTAAATGATCCTGTAACGAAGCGCGCTGCTCTCCGTTGGATCTTCTCTATCTCTTCTATCAACCCTATCTGGTACGGATCCCACACTTTGAGCAGTATTCAAGCAGTGCGCGAACAAGTGTACTGTAACCTACTTCCTTTGTTTTCGGATTGCATTTCCTTAGAATTCTTCCAATGAATCTCAGTCTGGCATCTGCTTTACCGACGATCAACTTAATATGATCATTCCATTTTAAATCACTCCGAATGCGTACTCCCAGATAATTTATGGAATTAACTGCTTCCAGTTTCTGACCTGCTATTTTGTAGCTAAATGATAAGGGATCTATCTTTCTATGTATTCGCAGCACATTACACTTGTCTACATCAAGATTCAATTGCCATTCCCTGCACCATGCGTCAATTCGCTGCAGATCCTCCTGCATTTCAGTACAATTTTTCATTGTTGCAACCTCTCGATACACCACAGCATCATCTGCAAAAAGCCTCAGTGAACTTCCGATGTCATCCACCAGGTCATTTATGTATATTGTGAATAGCAACGGTCCTGTGACACTCCCCTGCGGCACACCTGAAATGACTCTTACTTCGGAAGACTTCTCTCCATTGAGAATGACATGCTGCGCTCTGTTATCTAGGAACTCCTCAATCCAATCTCACAATTGATCTGATAGTCCGTATGCTCTTACTTTGTTCATTAAACGACTGTGGGGAACTGTGTCAAACGCCTTGCGGAAGTCAAGAAACACGGCATCTACCTGTGAACCCGTGTCTATGGCCCTCTGAGTCTCGTGGACGAATAGCGCGAGCTGGGTTTCACACGACCGTCTCTTTCGAAACCCATGCTGATTCCTACAGAGTAGATTTCTAGTCTCCAGAAAAGTCATTATACTCGAACATAATACGTGTTCCAAAATTCTACAACTGATCGACGTTAGAGATATAGGTCTATAGTTCTGCACATCTGTTCGACGTCCCTTCTTGAAAACGGGGATGACCTGTGCCCTTTTCCAATCCTTTGGAACGCTTCGCTCTTCTAGAGACCTACGGTACACCGCTGCAAGAAGGGGGGCAAGTTCCTTCGCGTACTCTGTTTAAAATCGAACAGGTATCCCATCACATCCAGCGGCCTTTCCTCTTTTGAGCGATTTTAATTGTTTCTCTATCCCTCTGTCGTCTATTTCGATATCTACAATTTTGTCATCTGTGGGACAATCTAGAGAAGGAACTACAGTGCAGTCTTTCTCTGTGAAACAGCTTTGGAAGAAGACATTTAGTATTTCGGCCTTTAGTCTGTCACAGAGTGTCTGGACATTTTGTTTTGATCCACCTACCGCTTTGACATGGGACCAAAATTTCTTAGGTTTTTCTGCCAAGTCAGTACATAGAACTTTACTTTCGAATTCACTGAACGCCTCTCGCATAGCCCTCCTCACACTACATTTCGCTTCGCGTAATTTTTGTTTGTCTGCAAGGCTTTGGCTATGTTTATGTTTGCTGTGAAGTACCCTTTGCTTCCGCAGCAGTTTTCTAACTCGGTTGTTGTACCACGGTGGCTCTTTTCCATCTCTTACGATCTTGCTTGGCACATACTCATCTAACGCATATTGTACGATGGTTTTGAAATTTGTCCACTGATCCTCAACACTATCTGTACTTGAGACAAAACGTTTGTGTTGAGCCATCAATTCTGGTCAATCGTTCCCCAATGCACTCGCTGGAACTCTCAACAATCTCTGGTTCTTTCAACTTTTGCCGATTGCATCTCCTTAGTTTTCTACCTTTTTGCGATTTCTTCAGTTTTTAATCTACAATTCATAACCAATAAATTGTGGTCAGAGTCCACATCTCCCCCTGGAAATGTCTCACAATTTAAAATCTGGTTCCGAAATCTCGGTGTTACATTTATGTAACCAACCTGTTACTTCCCGTTATCTTCAGATGTCTTCCACGTATACAACCTCCCATCATGATCCTTAAACCAAGTGTTAGCGATGATTAAATTATGCACTGTGCAAAGCTCTAACAGGCAGCTTACTCTTTCATTCTCCCCCCCCCCCCCCCCTCCGCCCCTGTCCATATTCACCTAATATTGTTTGTTTTATTCCTTTTTCTGCCATCGGATTCCAGTCTCCCAACACTAATAAACTTCCAACTCCCTTAACAATCCGAATAGCTTATTTCATCTCGTCGTACGTTTCTTCAACCTTTTCATAATCTGCCATGCTAGTTGGCATATAAACTTGTACTGCTGTGGTGGATGTGAGCTTCGTGTCCATTGTTACATACTTTAAAGTGATTACCGAAGTATAGGAGTAGATGCATACACACAGTGGCCACAGCATTCTACCATTTCAAATGAAACGGAGTATATCAAGGAAGTTCAAAGAAGAGCAGTACGTTTTATATTATTGAGAAATAGGGGAGAGAGTGTCACGGAAATTATACAGGATTTGGGCTGGACATCATTTAAAAAAAAAAGGTGTTTCTCCTTGTGGTGGGGCCACACGAAATTTCAATCAGCAACTTTCTCCTCTGAACGCGAAAATATTTTTTTTTACGCCGACCTACGTAGGGAGAAAGGATCATCATAATAAAATAAGGAAAATCAGAGTTCACACGGGAAGAGTTCGCGCTGTTCGAGGGTGGATTAATAGAGAATTATTGTGAAGGTGGTTCGATGAACCCTCTGTCAGACACTTAAGTGTCATTTTCAGATGTAGATGTAGATGGAAGGATTCACATGACAATCTGGTACGTCTACACCTTCTAGATTGGTCCGAAGCGACAAGTTTGTTATCGTCCTTCTATTCTACTCCTATTCCCACAGCTCCTGCTCCCCGCCCCCCTTTACCCCACACCCCGCGATATTTAGCTTGACGTCAGCCACCCACACTTTTAATGAGCCAAAGAAATCTACCTTTTAATAACAATAACGTAAACGAAATTCAATTCTGAGTGGCCAGAAATAGCCCGAAAAGCTTGTAAGGATATTGCAGGGTAGATTGTGCTAAGAGATAATTGCTAAGAAAAATATTCGATACATTGCCCATTTCAGAGTTAATTAGCATTGAAGTCAGCCATTAAGGCCATTGCGCGCGCAAATTCAAGCGGTCCCCCAGAGACGGTGTCGCCAGAAGCGAACAGAGAGAGGGATGTAAACATTGTACGTGGAACGTTAGTAAGGACACGATCCAAAGGCTGAGCACTCACATGCGGTATCATCTACGCTGAGAAAAACTGATACTAATAGTATCTGGTGGGCCACTTTAATTTGCGCGCACAAAAGCCTGAGTAGCTACCTTCAATACTGTAACGTACCGACTTTTTTATTAAAAGTTATTACTCAGCACAACTTACCCTGCAACACCCTTACAAGCTTTTCAGACTGTTTCTGATCATCCCGTATAGTAATATTTTTTTTAATTACTGTAGATATATAAAATATTTTAAAACAATGATTTGTTTACATCATTTAATAGTACACTGCTTCAGCATGACGTACAAGAAATTGCGATTCACGTCTAAATACAGTTGTGCGAACTAGAGCTATACGAGCTTGAAAATGAAGGAAATACTGGTTCTTGCAATCGTGTCCTCCCACACTCTGGAAGCCCGTTTTCGGTTTTTTTCTTAGTGGAACATTCTGCCCTTTCTCTGTTTCCTTAACCAGCTTCCTGTGGAATGCAATTTCAGTTTGTGAATTCACGAACGTTTTGGGTTTGTTATTGACAGCAGGTAGATCAGCCTTTGTACAATGTGAGATGAAAAGTGTCCGGACAACCAAAAAACATACTTTTTCATGTTAAGTGCATTGTGCTGCCACCTACTGCCAGGTACTCCACATCAGCGACCTCAGTAGTCATTAGACATTGTGAGAGAGCAGAATGGGGTTCTCCGCGGAACCCACGGACTTCGAACGTGGTCAGGTGATTGGGTGTCAATTGTGTCATACGTCTGTACGCGAGATTTCCACCCTTCTAAACATTCGGATGTCCACTGTTTCCGATGTGATAGTGAAGTGGAAACGTGAAGGAACACGTACAGCACGAAAACGTACAGGCAGACCTCGTCTATTGACTGACAGAGACCACCGACAGATGAACAGGGTCGTAACGTGTAATAGGCAGACGTCTATCCAGACCATCACACAGGAATTCCAAACTGCACCAGGATCCACCGCAAGTACTATGACAGTTAGGCAGGAGGTGAGAAAACTTGGAGTCCATTGTCGAGCGGCTGCTCATAAGCCACGCATCACATCGGTAAATGCCAAACGACGCCTCGCTTGGTGTATGGAGCGTAAACATTGGATGATTGAACAGTGGAAAAACGTTGTGTGGAGTGGCAAATCTCGGTACACAATGTGGCGATCCAATGGCAGGGTGTGTGTATGGCGAGTGCTCGGTGAACGTCATCTGCCAACGTATGTAGTGCCAACAGTAAAATTCGTAGGTGGTGGTGTTATGGTGTGGTCGTGGTTTTCATGGAGGGGGTTTGTACCCGTTGTTGTTTTGCGTGGCACTATCACAGCACAGGCCTACATTGATGTTTTAAGTACCTTCTTTCTTCCCACTGTCGAAGAGGAAGTGATTGCATCTTTCAACACTATCGAGCACCTGTTCATAATGCACGATCGGTGGCGAAGTGGTTACACAATAACACCCCTGTAATGGCCATGGCCTGCACAGAATCTTGACCTGAATCCTATAGAACACCTTTGGGATATTTTGGAGTGCCGACTTCGTACCAGGCATCACCAACCGACATCGATACCTCTCCTCAGTACAGCATTCCGTGAAGAATGGACTGCCATTTCCCAAGAAGCCTTTCAGCACCTGATTGAACGTATGCCTGCGAGAGTGGACGCTGTCGTCAAGGCTAAGGGTGGGCCAACACCATATTGAATTCCAGCATTACCAAAGGAGGTCGCCACGAACTTTTAAGTCATTTTTAGCCAGGTGTCCAGATACTTTTGATCATATAGTGCATATGCTCCTTCACATAGCTGAAGTGTCACGCCCAGGCCACAATCCCATTCATGTTGACAGTCCCTCTCATTAGCAGCTGAAAAGCATCCTGTGTTAATTATAGCTTTTCATTTATACATTTCAATGTCATTTCCTAGACTCTTGATTTCCATACTACTCCATTTTTTGAAAGTTAGCTGTGGAATTTGGGAACATAAATAATTCTACAAACAATTTTATGGCGGTGATGACCATTATGATCCTCCCCCTCCATCCCCCCTCCCGGAATCTACGCCTACTCAGAAGATTTACCAGAACACCGTGTGAAATTTTGCTGTCGTTGTTCGCATTCGTCCAGTATAGACAACAGTTGCCGTAGATGCAACGCCCAAGATAACCGCTGACGGTCATAATGTACTGTACACTTGGTTGCCTATGTGGAAGGCGTTTGACGTGCATGTTCGGAGTGAACCAGTGACTCCATGACTCCGAAACCATGCTGGACCATACTGCTCAACGCATTTTTAGTGTAGTCTCAGCAGATGAATGTAGAAAACCGAAATCTACACTTCGGGTAAGGTGAATCTCTAGCGCAATAATTAGACGATATGCGCGAATGCCGCTAGATTGTTTCCCTCCCTCACCCTCACCCCCACGCTCTTTCCAGCCATATACTGTACACTTGGTTGCCTATGTGGAAGGTGTCTGACGTGCGTGTTACTGTCAATTACTTTACATTTCCGACTTATTTAAAAGGACTCTGCGGGATAGAGCAAATGCTAGAGGGGAGGCACGTTGGAAGGAAACAAATGAGGGAAACTTACGTCGACGGAGAAGTTGTTCCTTGAGCATTTATGGAAGGTCTTAACTTCGTGATTGCTCGGTTCTCAGATATGGAACCTGCCTTACACTAATACTGTTCAATTTTTAGATATACGACCTTTTACGCGGATTAGAATGCGAGGAGTCAGGTGACCTTTAACAATGTAAGTTTGTCCGTCACGAATTCCGATCTGATTCAAAGTAAGAACATTGTCCATTGCAACTCAAGTGTCATGGCTGCGATACCTGTCTAGCAAATAGTTGATGAAATTGTATTGGAGGTTCACTGCAGTGAATACTGCCACGGGAGGAAAAATTTACAGCCCAGTCTGTTCTCAACTAATATCGCGTACAAGCCAATACGTGGAACTTTCTTAATAGTGAAAAGCTATGATCTGCCAGAAACTAGGTTAGACTGGCGCCGTCATTGTAAAATTACTTTGGTATTCAATTCACAGCATCAGACTATGACTTTTTAGATGATGTTCTATTAGAATAGTATTAAATAAAGATCGCTCTCGGGGCAAGGGCAAAATCATTGTCAGTATGTCTCTGTGCGGACGCTAATCTGTCTTACCCTGTTTTCATTAGCCTTAGATCAGATACTTTCTGAAGGCAGAACAATGCAATTTGAAGTTGATCTACTTTAACACAGTGTGTATTGAGATAAATATTGAGCCTATCGTACTGCTGTCCTCCGTGCATTGGCGATAACGAATGGGAGACATCGCAACAGGCAAAGTAAAATAAAGTGTTCAACGTTCTGAATGACCCTAGTTTCTGACAACGTTGCATCATTTGCATTACGTGATACATGTATAATCAAAGGTGAGAACATAATTAGTATACCAAACGCAAACTTCACGAAAAGTCGGTCATTTATGTTATCTGAAGAATACTGGCCCATCTGCTGATAATTTGAGTGATTTGGTGAAAGAAGTTGTAATGACTCCGAAATTTATTTAGACGTGGAAGGCTTTATTATGTGAATATTGAAAATATTATTGAGTTTCCGCTGAAAACTATTAATATCAGACAGTACACCCAGTGCTGGACTATGAACACTAAAAGTGGAAAAGAAGAAACAGGAAAGAGATTCTAGAAATCCTTTATTTGGACACGAGCCTGGACGTCTAACACTCAGATCATGAAAGAGATTCATGCAAACGACTATAGCATTTTCTTCACCAGCTGCAATTCGTTGAATAGAACTTTGGCGAGAGATTTTGCCTGAGTCGCGCCGAACGAATGTCTAAGTGGAGTCAGCCGCAGGCTCACATGTGCTTCGTGTGACGTGAAGGAGGCTGAACAGACTGATGGCTGGGGTGCCACCATTCGAAGGCAGGCTCTGAAAATGGGACCTCAGCAATGATGACCAAATCCGCCACTGTGGTGACCTACAGGACCAACAACACGTGTCGGATACGTGCACTACCAGTGATTTTGACGCAACTAACAAAACAGCAGTAGAAATGCCCCAATACAGCACCCTCCACGGAATATGAGATAAATTGTCTTATTGTGTGTTGTTTGTTTTTTACCTCTATCTGTATTTTATAATCTTGTTATACGCATTAATCCCTGTACTTTAGTCTTAATACTTTCTATCTGTATTTTATTGTATTTCCTCTGTACTTGATTCTTTCTGTGTTCATAATCTGTGTGTATTTTATTAATGCTCTATCATACCAGTTTTGTAATAATTTCACGTCCGGGACACCTAAAATAAACAAATAAATCACTAAAAGTAAATATCTGCAAATACCAGCACATAATAAATATCAGCACACAATAAATAAAAGATTGAGAGCTGACGATAATAGCATATGTGCAGTAATTACTGTTCTGAGAGGACTGATTATTTCGTTACCTTTAATTCCCCCTTACAATCAGCAAGCTATATATGACAGTTCATATTAATATCAAAGAGGCATCACTGATTATACTTACAATAAATGTAAACGTCGGATTAAGCAATTGCACATTTCCGACGACTGAAAAAACCTGACTTCCTATTAATGTCTTTCAATTATGAATGCAAAATTTAATAATACAAAAATAACAGTGAGGAAGAATTTGCGATTAGCCACCCGATTTGACGTCTGATATCGATCACTCGTTCAGTGTTGTACTTCCGCTCTTTATGTGGAAGACTGATGTGATAGAGTTCTCCACGTTATTTTATGCGGTGGAAGTCTCTTCATCTCTGCATAACTAATACAACCTACGTGGATCGACAGCAAACCAACATCAATAATACTAATTCCGATATACATGCCGACGTCACAAGCAGAAGATGAAGAGTATATGAGGGCGCTGAATGGGTAACTCGGTGCGTAAAGGTAAATAATAATGTAATAATAATAGAGTATTGGAGCACTGTAGTGGGGGAAGGGACTGAAGACGGTGTTATGGGAAAATATTTAATTGTTAATAGGAATGAGATAGGAGAAACAGTAATATAGTTTTGCAATCACCTTCAGCTCGTAGTAAACAACACACTGTTCAAAAATCGCAAGAGGAGATGGAAAAGATCTGGAGGAGCAGGAAGATACTAGCTGGGCTACATCGTGTTGAGACAGAAATTCCGAAATCAGATATTGGATTGTAAGGTGTGTCCTGGAGCAGATATAGACTCGGATGAAGAGTAAGTTTAAGTTTAAGACCATTGTTAGAAAGAATCGACGTACATAGGAAGAAGAGGGACACTGAAGTACTGAGGAATGATGATGTGCGTTTGAAGTTCTCCGAAGTTGTAGATATTGTGACAATGAGTAGCAAAGTAGGTATTTCGGGTTAAGAGGAATGGATATCTCTACAAAGGGAAACCAAAAAAAATAGTCAGACAAATATAGGTGCAAGGAAGATAGCTGTGAAGAAACCTTCGGTAACAGAAAAAATACTTCAGGTTGACCGACAAAAGAAGGAAGTACAAAAATGTTTAGGACAAGACAGGAACACGTCAATATAAGTCACTTAGGAAATAAATAGGAAGCGCAGAGAATCAAAGGGGAAATGCTGGAGGAAAAATTTGAAGAAATCGAAAAATAAATGGTCGTTAGAACGGCAGATAAAACACACAGAAAAAACAAAACAGCCTCACCCGAAATTAAACGTAAAGGCGTTAGCATGAAGAGTGCAGTATGAATTCCACTGTCAAACGTAGAGGAGAGACAAGTTGGGTGGAAAGAGTACCTTGAACGCTTGTACAATAGGGAGAAGCTGTTTGCTACGTGCCCGCATCTCGTGGTCGTGCGGTAGCGTTCTCGCTTCCCATGCCCGGGTTCCCGGGTTAGATTCCCGGCGGGGTCAGGGATTTTCTCTGCCTCGTGATGGCTGGGTGTTGTGTGCTGTCCTTAGGTTAGTTAGGTTTAAGTAGTTCTAAGTTCTAGGGGACTGATGACCATAGATGTTAAGTCCCATTGTGCTCAGAGCCATTTGAACCATTTTTGTTTGCTACGTATAGAAGAAGAAATGGAAGTCGATTAGGAAGGCATTGGGAATTCAGAATTACAGTCAGAGTTTCAAGGAGCTACGGAAGATTTGCGATCAAGTAGGGCAGAAAGCATAGATAACACTCCATCGGAGTTCGTAAAATATTGGAGGAAATGGCAACCAAACGACTATTCAAGTTGGCGTGTAGCATCTATGGTATTGGAGACTTACCATTATACGTTCGAAAAAATCTCGTCAACACAATTGTGAAGATAGCAAGAGGGGGTGAGTGCGAAAACTTTCGCATAGTCAGGGTAACAGCTCAAGCGTCTAAGTTATCGACAAGAATAACACACAGAAGAATGGAAAAGACAGCTGGTAACTCTTTGATGATCAGATTGGCTTTAGGAAAGGTAAAGGCGCCAGGGACCGTTCTGACGTTGCAGTTGACAATGGAAGCAAGACTGAAGGCAAACTAGACACGCTCATAGGATTTGTCGACCTAGAAAAAGCGTTCGATAATGTGAAATGGTGCAAGATATTCAAAATTCTGAGACAAACAGGTGTAATCTGTAGGGAAAGACTGGTGTTATGCAATATGTACACTGATAAGCCAAATCGTTACGACCACTGTCTGTCGCCACGTTGGAGGCCGCCTGGTGGCGTTGCGGGCATTTGACGAGGTGGCAAAAGTATGTAAGCGGAGCAGACACTGTAAGTAGGCTGTTTAGATTTTTATGTTGGTAAAACCACGTAGCGCTCTGTATGAAAATCACTGACTGTGCTGTGTGCAGTCTGTGGCTGGTTGGCATTGTTGAAATATTGGCTATTGTAGTGTTGGGCAGTTGGATGTGAACAGCACATAGCGTTGCGCAGTTGGAGGTGTGCCGCCAGCAGTGGTGGATGTGGGGAGAGAGATGGCGGAATTTTGAGAGCGGACGATATGGACGTGTGTCCGCCAGAAAGAGTAAATTTGTAATACTGGATATCATGAACTAATACATATATTATGACTTTTGAACACTATTAAGGTAAATACATTGTTTGTTCTCTATCAAAATCTTTCATTTGCTAACTATGCCTATCAGTAGTTAGTGCTTTCAGTAGTTAGAATCTTTTATTTAGTTGGCAGTAGTGGTGCTCGCTGTATTGCAGTAGTTCGAGTAACGAAGCGTTTTGTGAGGTAAGTGATTCATGGCCGGCCGCGGTGGTCTAGCGGTTCTAGGCGCGCAGTCCGGAACCGCGCGACTGCTACGGTCGCAGGTTCGAATCCTGCCTCGAGCATGGATGTGTGTGATGTCCTTAGGTTAGTTAGGTTTAAGTAGTTCTAAGTTCTAGGGGACTGATGATCGCAGATGTAAAGTCCCATAGTGCTCAGAGCCATTTGAACCATTTTTTTAAAGTAATTCTTCAAAGATATAGATTATTGTTAGTCAGGGTCATTCTTTTGTAGGGATTATTGAAAGTCAGATTGCGTTGTGCTCAAATTATTGTGTGTCAGTTTATTGATGATCTGAGTAAGTAAAGATAGAAATGTCTGTGCACGTTCAGTTTTGCTCAGCTGTTTGAAAATCAAATAACGTAAGGGGTTTATCAGCACAATCATTCATAAATTTTTCTAAGGCGAGGTTTCAAGACGGACGGAGGATCACCCCAGCGCAGATACGGGCTGAAAATGGGGAAATCTATTGAGATAAGCGACTTTGACGAAGGGCAGATTATTATTACGCCTAGCCTGTCAACGAGTATCTTGAAAACGAAAACAGGTCGATTGTTCACGTGCTACTGTCGAGAGAATCTACAGACGGAGGTAGAAGGACAGTGAAACTACTATTAGGTGCTAAATGGTTAGACGTCCACGACTCTTCAGAGAACGTGGGGTTCGGAGGCTTGCCTGTTCTGTAAAGCGGGATGAATGGTGATCTGTGGCATCTCTGCCGATAGAGCACAATGCTGGTGCACGAACAAGTGTTTCGAGGCACTCCGTTCGTCGTACATTGTTGACCATGGAGCTCCGCAGCAGACGGCCCCCACATGTTTACATGTTGACTAAACGACACCATCAATTACAATTGCAGTGCGCACGGGACCATCTGGATTCGACCGTCAATCAATGGAAAGGTGCCGCCTTTTCGGGTGAATCACATTTTTGCTACACTAGATCGATGGTCGTCTCCACAAACGTCGGCATCAATTCGAACGGCGGGTCGATACGTGCAGCGTGTCACGGATGCAGGCTGATGGGAGCGGTATTATGCTATCGGAGACATTCTCCTACACATACATGGGACCTTTGGTAGTAATTGAAGACACGCTGGCAGCTGCGAACCACCTGCATCCCTTCATGCTTGATGGCTTCCCCGACGGTGATGTTATCTTTCAGCAGTGTAATTGTCCGTGTCTCTGAGTCAGAACCGTTCTACAGTGGTTTGAGGAGTATTATAATAATTCGCCTGCTGAAAATACTATGGAACCCATGTGGGTCGTTATCGGGCGTCATCATCTCATACGCAAGTCAGCGGCCCGTTATTTATGCGAACTGCATGACCTGTGTGTACACATCTAATGCCACATACCTTCAAAAACCTAGTAGCAAACTGTTGGATCCCTGATACGCAGAATCAGTGATTGTTTCGTTCTGAAGACGGGCAAACAAGCTATTAAGCAGGTGGTCGTAATGTTTTGGCTCATCAATCTACAAAAGTTAAGAAAAAACAATAAGAATGGAAGATGAAGAATGATGAGCTCAGATTAAAAAAGGTGTACACGTGGATGCAATCTTACTCCCCTGTTCAAAATAGTTCAAATGGCTCTGAGCACTATGAGACTTAACTTCTGAGGTCATCAGTCCCCTAGAGTTAGAACTACTTAAACCTAACTAACGTAAGGACGTCAAACACATTCCTGCCCGAGGCAGGATTCGAACCTGCGACCGTAGCAGCAGCGCGGTTCCAGACTGAAGCGCCTAGAACCGTTCGTCCACTGCGGCCGGCTACTCGCCTATTGAACAGCCTATACATCGAAGAAGAAATTACGGAAATAAAAGATAGACTGGAGAGTAGGATAAAAAATGAGAGTGGAAGAATATCAATGGTAAGATTAACTGATGATCTCGCTATATTCAGTGGAAGCGAGGAACAATTACAGAATCCTGTTGAATGGAATGCACTTTCTACCGGGCACGGATAATGGAACGAGAGTAAACCGAAGATTGCCAAAAGTAATCAGGAGTAGCAGAAATGAGATTAGCGATAAACGTTCCTCAAAACTGGAGACTACAAAGTGCATAAAGTGAAGGAATTATGCTACCCTGCAATCAGAATAACACATGGCGGACGAAGCAGGGAGGACATAAGAGGTAGACCGCCACACGCAAAGAGAGAATTGCTTAGCAAAAGAAGTGTACTGTATCAAACATAGGTCTTAATTTGAAGAAGAAATTTCTGAGAACGTAAGTCTGGAGCACAGTATTGAATGAAAGTGAATCACGGACTGTGAAGAAACCGAAAAATAACAGAATCGAGGCTTCTAAAATGGTGCCATAGAAAGACGTTGAAACTTAGGTGGATAGGTAAGGGATGGGGAAGTTCCTCGTAGAATCGGCAAAGAGAAATATTGAAAAGAAGAAGGAACAGTATGGCAGGACATTTGTTAAAACGGCAGGGACTATCTTTTATGGTACTAGAGGGAGCTTTAAAGGGTAAAAACTGTGCAGATTGAGAGACTGGAATATATCCAACGAACAAATGAGGACATATGTTGCAAGTGCTACTCTGAGGTGAAGAGGTTGGCTCAGGAAAGGAATTCGTGGCGGGCTGCATCAAACTCGCCAGTAGATTGTTAGAAAAAAATATCTGTTTTCAAGACTCCGGCCGTTTCATTGACATGATCTTCCACGTACTGCCGTCTCCGACGCAATTACGATGTCACCGACAACCTCACAGTTTTTATTTCTTTCTACTGCTTTGTTACTGTGCTGTCTGAACAACACCGAGGACAGGCTATTAACATGTCGCAGTGCACTGTCGACGTCAATGCTTCGTACACAGTAGTGTAAAATAAATCTTGTGACAAAAAATGAAACCACTGGGCGCAGTGCGCTAACGTATAGTCATCTCTTCTTAGACAGCCTATGCGCAGGTGTGAAGGATCAGGATGGTTGCTCCAGAAGAAAATCAGTGGACGCTGTTTGTGCGCCGCAACTGGGGATACGCAGGTGTCCGCCATGTTTATATGCAACAGCGCCAATTCTGCAAAGGCAGCGCGCCATTTCTGGAGTCCGGTGCCGCCTCAGGGACGCCACACAAGTTCAGGCCGTCGACTGCATTGTCTCGAAGAACTCCTTTATATCGGCAGTGTCTTTCTGACTCCAGGTTCGTTGCAGTACTAGCTCTTCCACCTCAGGGGACACAGATAAGATGGGAAAGAAGATCTGTCTCACGGCAAAACCTAAAAGGACACATTTCTCTCCATCATCTAGCCGTAGCATTCTACCATCATACTTTCGCCTCACATTCTGAAATCGGAAAACGCTTCCAGTGGCTTTTGGTCGCACAGTCTGCTTCCTCCTAATGGAATTAGCGAGCTACTCCCTTCCATGAGTTACATCAGCTAGTACGTTACCATCTCCGTCTGTGCTGCAGACCTTGTAATGGTGTTGTTGTATCTCGCCACATCAGAACAAGACATTAAAATTCCAACAGCTCCACCAGTCTGGCGCCTTCACGCTACGTCATTCTCCCAGCGCAAATGTAGCGCTTACAAAGGAAACTCCTCATCGCACCTTCCTCACATTTAGTGGTAAGATGGCCTCGCGCGGTATATGATATAAAATATTTTTCTCTTTTTTTATATGAATCTCGTTATTACGTGATGGTCTTTTCTCGAAATTAATTGCTAATTTGGTTATTAGTTTAATTTTGATTTTTTCTTTGATTTGAATTAAATTGCTTTTTGTATGACGGTTTATTCAATGAAAGTTAAGCCTTAGCTAAATCATTAATCAAGTTAATAATTATAAGACACACTGATCTTCTAACACGTTACATATAAGTTGAAAAATTAAATAACCTTCTTTTAGGTTCTTGCCTCGGCTAAACGTTTCTGCTCAAACATTAGGTCTCTATTATTTGAATTTGCCCACACACGCACGAGAAAATAATTTCTTGCCATTTGCTTTCGTAAGGCATTCTAGTCTGCCTCGTGGCTCGTGGCTGTTAAACTCAAAATAAAAATCTTAAAAGTATGTCTTCCGTTGCAGCGGCTGGCGGCTGTGAAAAAAATTTGTATTATAGTTTAAGCGGGCGAATAATTCACTTCCGCCAATTTCATAAATTAAAATTGCAGTTGTTGCGCTGAAAATAACTTGAATTACTGATATTCAAAGGAAGCGGACATGAGGTAGGGTTCACCTCTTACAATTAAAAGTGAGTAATAGCATGAAACTAATATATTATCTGATTACAAGTACAATAATGCTTACATTCAACAGCACTCACCAAGATGTCCGACTATTCGCATCGAAGACAAGAGAGAGAGTGATAACGGATAAAATATGACAAAAGATGGTTCCTTTTCCATCCACGTGGTCCATTATTGTCAGAGTGCATCTTTTTTATCCTTTGCGCTCGAAAATGACGTACGTAATTTTATATCATAATATAATAATACACACGAGTGAAAATTACATATCGCCTGAGCGGTTAACTCTCACGTAGAATCCAATATTAATGTTTTTTTTTTCAAATACCACTTCCAATTTTTTGTAATATTTCTACTGGGGACGATACAATGGCCAGTATTCTTACCACACGATTCATATTCTGTAACCAATGCATAGTATAACAACTGCCAATACTACGGAAAGAGAACAAACTTTACAGTGACTGGACGGACCGTTCACAATGCTGTCGAAAAAAAAAATGCACGTGGAAGTTTTGAACTTGGTTCGCCCGTCCAACACCATGGCCACTTACCCTCGACACCGCTGCTGTTTTAGGCTGGTCTTCATTGTACTTCTTTTTCTTGGGCCGTTCACTGGTTCTATTTTGCCTTTTTTTCACAGTCCAGTACATCTTCCTGTTTTCGTGCTTGATCTGTGTTCAGCTTTTCACAGGCTGTTCACTAGGTCCTCTTACCACTAAATCTGAGGGGGGTGCGATGGGAGTTTCCCTTGTTAGAACTTGAGTTCGTTGCTTTTGAGAGAGGCTGTATGGAATTGCTGTGAACGGGCAAAGGTTTTTATCTCACCGCAATAAAGTAGTCGGTAGTTAATAGGGATACCAGCTATTTTGTATTATAAACATATTTCGTCAGAGAAATTAGTAAGCTGAGTTCTACAGTGTTGCTTTATCATGTGTAACCCTATTAAGTCACACAATAAATTATCATAATCTATCAGTCTAATTAGTCAAAATTCAATCCTTTATCGCTTTCTAACTGAAGAATACATATTACTAACATACCATAAAATAGATTAGACGCACTTTAACTCGTGATATAATATGCTTTGCTCTCAAATAACTGAGCCTGACTTCACCCTTCCTAGCGTCTTGCCATTAGACTCAGCACTGACTAACTGGCGTGAACCACTTTGCTGGACAGTCATTGACGTTGCCAGTGGCGTAGGAAGTGGTTCGTGTCCCCTTAGTAAGTAAACTGTTTACCTGAAAGCAACTGTAAAATAATGTTCTACTTACCCCATAATAGTACAGTACTGAGAGGGCCTGGGTCTCCCAAGCTACACTACTGGCCATTAAAATTGCTATACTACGAAAATGACGTGCTACAGACGCGAAATTTAACCGACAGGACGAAGATGCTGTGATATGCAAATGATTAGCTTTCCAGAGCATTCACACAAGGTTGGCGCCGGTGGCGACACCTACAACGTGCTGACATGGCGAAAGTTTCCAACCAATTTCTCATACACAAACAGCAGTTGACCGGCGTTGCCTGGTGAAACGTTGTTGTGATGCCTCGTGTAAGGGGGAGAAATGCGTACCATCACGTTTCCGACTTCGATAAAGGTCGGATTGTAGCCTACCGCGATTGCAGTTTATCGTATCGCGACATTGCTGTTCGCGTTGGTCGAGATCCAATGACTGTTAGCAGAATATGGAATCGATGGGTTCAGGAGGTTAATACAGAACACCGTGCTGGATCCCAACCGCCTCGTATCACTAGCAGTCGAGATGACACGCATCTTATCCGCATAGCTGTAACGGATCGTGCAGCCACGTCTCAACCCCTGAGTCAACAGATGGAGACGTTTCCAAGACAACAACCATCTGGACAGACAGTTCGACGACGTTTGCAGCAGTATGGACTATCAGCTCGGAGACCATGGCTGCAGTTACCCTTGACGCAGCATCACAGACAGGAGCGCCTGCGATGGTGTACTCAACGACGAATTTGGGTGCACGAATGGCAAAACTTCATTTTTTTCGAATGAATCCAGGTTCTGTTTACAGCATCATGATGGTCGCCACCGTGTTTGGCGACATCGCGGCGAACGCACATTGGAAGTGTGTATTCGTCTTCGCCTTAATGGCGCATCTGCCGGCGTGATGGTATGGGGTGCCATTGGTTACACATCTCGGTGACCTCTTCTTCGTATTGACGGCACTTTGAACAGTGGACGTTACATTGCAGATGTGTTACAACCCGTGGCTCTACCCTCATTCGATCCCTGCGAAACCCTACATTTCAGCAGGATAATGCACGAGCGCATGTTGCAGGTCCTATAAGGGTCTTTCAGGATACAGAAAATGTTTTTGGCTGCTGCCCTGACCAGCACATTCTCCAGATCTCTCACCAATTGAAAACGTCTGGGTAATGGTGGTCGAGCAACTGGCTCGTCACAATGCGCCAGTCACTAGTCTTAATGAACTGTGGTATCGTGTTGAAGCTGCATGGGCAGCTGTACCTGTACACGCCATCCAAGCTCTGTTTGACTCAATGCCCAGTCGTATCAAGACCAGTATTACGGCCAGAGGTGGTTATTCTGGGTACTGATTTCTCAGTACCTATGCTCCCAAATTGCGTGAAACTGCAATCACATGTCAGTTCTAGTATAATATATTTGTCCAATGAATACCAGTGTGTCATCTGCATTTCTTCTTGGTGCAGCAATTTTAATGGTCAGTAGTGTATTTTGGACTATTAACAAATGAAAATAAGCGGTTTAGCATGCAGCTTAAAGGATAATCTCCTCTAACCTTCACTTCTGCAACCGAGCGCAAGTGGTTTCTGTTGGCGCAGTTTCTCACGAGCGCTGCATTAAGGTAGCAGTCTCTGTTGTAGTTATCTCATTGCACCTTGTGACGTTAAACGTCTGCAATTACAGCCTCGCTCAACTCAGGTACACGGATGAGAGCGGCAAATTGCCTTTTTTTTTAGAATTCACGTTGTGGCAGCACTGTTGGTCGAATAGAGGGGAGAGTGGGCGTGGCTTATAATGACCGACGGGAGGTTTGTATTCAATTGTTGTTCAGTTGCGATAATGGAGTGGACACATGAGGAGCGCTCATTTTGTGGTGAAGTGCATTTCTCGAATTCCCACTCAATCACTGCAATGCAGTCCGCCCCGATAGCTGAGTGGTCGCCGGCATGGTAGCTCAGCATGTTTGGTCAGAGGGCTTAGTTACACTCTGTAATAAAGAACTGAGTGAATCGATCAACGAACAACCTGAACGAGTGTCATCGGATGTCTGCCACGAACAGATTCAACGAACATTATGGAACAAAATGAGATCAACAAGAAAAAAAAGTGGTCAGCGTGACGGATTGCCGTCCTACGGACCCGGATACGATTCACGGCTGGGTCGGAGATTTTCTCCGCTCAGGGACTGGGTGTTGTGTTGTCTTCATTATCATTTCATCCCCATCCGGCGCACAGGTCGCTCAATGTGGCGTCGAATGTAGTAACACCTGCACCAAGGCGGCCGGACCTGCCCCAGAAGGGACCTCCCGGTCAATGACGACAAACGTTCATTTCCATTTTTTTACTGCAGTGCAGCGTGCTTTTCGTTTGCGATTTGCAGTACCCCAACACGGACGTACTCCTGGACGTAAATCAATTTTAAATTGGGTAAATGCATTCATCTGAACGAAGAGGACCTGAGAGAAGCGTTACAACACCACAAAAGGTCGAACGGGTTAGAGCAGCAGTACTGCAATCTGCGAAATGCTCAGCTCGGAAACAAACACTTGGGCTTGGTATTTCAAGACGTTCTCTCCACCGGATTCTTCGTAATGAACTGAATTTTCACCCGTATAAGGTGTGCATGGTTCAGCAATTGTCGATACAGCATTATGTAACACGAAGAACATATTCTGAAGACATGCATCCATACCCAGTGGCGCAAATGTGTTCTTTTCTGATGAGACACATTTTCGCCTCAGTGGGCGTGTAAACAAACAGAATATACGGTACTGGAGCGACACAAACCGCAGGCAAATTCACCAGAGAACCCTGCACTTAGACCGCGTCACTGTATGGTGCGCCAATGCACGAGCAGGCACCATTGGCCCGTACTTTTTCGAGGAAAATCGTCGTGCTGTAACTGTGAATTCAGATCGTTACATAACTATGCTGCAAGATTTTTTCCAGCCGGCCTTCGAGGCAATGCAATTACAGGGTACCTGGTTTCGACAAGACGGTGCCACTACACACACAGCGGGCATTGCTATGAATATTTTGAGGCAAACATTTCCTGGCAGGCTTATCGCTCGGATGGGTGGATCTCAACTGGCCCGCACGATCACGGGGCTTAGCTCCATGCGATTTTTTTCTTTGGGGTCACCTGAAGTCAAAGGTGCGTTGCAACCGTTCCTACACGCTGGAAGACCTACAGAAGAATATTGAGGCTGAAATTGCAAGTATACCAGAAGACATACTTGAAAGAGTCCACGAGAATTTCAGAAAACGACTGCGGCAGTTTTGCCATATATACTGTTCAAACCATGTAATTAGAAACTTGCATTATTTTTCAGTATGAGAAAAATAAAAATGTTAGTTCCTAAGGGCTCATTATATTTTTACTTCATTCCCAAATCAGCAATTTACTGCGCTCCACTCTGTATAATCTGTAGGAATAAAGTAATAGCTCGAAGAGCCAAAAATTCAGTACTTTGTTTATGTATTCACATATGACTGAACCACCCGGAGCACCTACTGATGTCGGCGAGGTAAGTTGCTGAAGTATTGTGGCAGTCAGACACGATCTGTCTCAAAACAGATACGATGTATTACTAATAGAAGAGAAGCCTGTTCTCTCGCATAATCTGTACAGAATTCTCATCAGATTCAGTTGCCAGTCATTCGTGAGCAATTAAAGGGTATTTTCTATCCGCGACCACTTGTATAAGTATCTTCATGCAACAACTCACAGGAGAACGTAGTTACGATTTCCCGCATTGTAACAATTTCCTAAAATCGAATACAACATTTCACCCTCGTGTCATCTTGCATTTTGCTGCTGAGGCGTAGCAGCTAGGGCGCAATAGCCAATTTGTCTATTAAAGCTTTCTTGTATGAATGTATGTGGTCTCCAGTGTAAGCAGTCAGAATCTTATATGATCTGTAACGGGCGAGCTGTGTCCTTCAGACATGCGTCATGACCATATGGCGTGACTGCAGTGTGTGAAAATAGCGGAGAGGCGCTTACAGAGTAGTTACATTCTCTGGAACTAAAAAAAAATTAATAACTGGACTAGAAATAGCCTGAGGAACTTCATATTAGGTACATTACCTTCTGTTGTGTAAAGGAACAATCTGTCAAAATCTGAAGTCAATACTTGTGATAATTTGGAAGTTACAAAAAAAAGTCAGTAAAAACGTAATTATCCGACACTTACAAAACTAACACCAACTGTGACTATTTGAAAAGATATAACACCTTCAGTGTTTAGATTCAAATTTGGGAAGTTCTCATTTTAGAAAACCTCTCGTAATTTTGCTGTAGTAATAACTTTAAGCATTTCAAGTAGATATTTATGGTTTGTGTTAGGGTGAGTGCGAAAGAGAGAACTTGTGTGAGTGTATGTGGGACATTCGCCAACATTAAATTTTCTGTTTGTAATTCTCTATAGGAACTTGCAAGTGTTCCAGCTTTGTATCGTGGGAACGAATCCACCAGTGGCCCCCTACTAGCGGATGACGGATGTCCAAGCATGTTTGAATATGTAAGAGACAGCGAGAACGTTCGCGGCTATATAGTAAAATTCCAGACGTAAAGTACAGCTTAAACTTTATTTGTTTAACAAGAGAGTTTTGAGTCGCTTATTTTAATGACGCCAATGAGCTGAGAGCAGTGGTTGGTTCTTGCTAGATTTTGGCGCGAGCCGCGCCCTGAAAGTCAGTTCTGATTGGCCGTAACTCTGTACAGCCAATAGGAAGTGAGACGGTTTGCCACCTAACGCGTGAGATAGTGGTGCTTGTAGAGGCGGAGAGAAGAAGGAAGTGGGGGACTAGCTTTCGAAGGAGCCGGTCATGCTGAAAGTGTCCGAACGCATTATGTGTAAAATGAAGCGATAGTGTGACTTCCGCGTTTCGGAATAGTGATAAAGGTAGCTGGTTCTTACCATTAACTATTTGTGAAATTTTAAGAGTCGAGAGATATTTGGTTCTGGAGAAAATCGCGTGTGTAAACTTTGAACTAAAAGCGTGGCGGTACAATGTAAATCTTTTTTTACTGAGTATTTATGGCGAGCAAAAAAGCTAAAGACAATCACTGAATGCCGAGTGCAAAAGTAAATAGCAGTTTATTGACTGTGTTCCTCTCGTAAATGATTTCGGAATTGGATAGGAAAAGTTCTGGCTGTTTGAGGGTGACGAGGACTGTGAACAGGAACTTTAATGATTTGAACACCTGTGGGCTGATGATCTTGCTTAATAGCAATTTAAAGAGTCCTAATGCAAGTTTAAAAGGACCTTCGAAATTAGAAATTTGAACAGCAACCCATTTCCGATTTATTCGTTAGAGTTCGCAAGACTATTTTCAGCTGTTTGTACTTATAGCGGCCTCCGACGTGTAGTTATGAAATCTCAGTTTCCTCAACACTGCTTTTCTGAGATCTCTTAAGTAGCTGCAGTCAGGAGTTACGTGTGCAGATCTGCAGCAGTATCGAGATAGGTGGACAATTTATGTTGCAGAACCGCCGTCGATGTGCGAAAGAGCGCGTTAAGTCGCATTGCCAGTATGATCACTGAGTGACTGGATAGCTCAGTTGATGTCAAAGTGTGACTCCCATCAAGTATTTGCGCAGCCTAAGGTGGTCAACCGTGACTTATAATAAATTGCATTAGCAACTAACAGATGGATCCAAAAACCTCTACTAACGTTAAGATCTATTTAATAGTGTAGTTATCCCGTTCGGTAATAAAAGAAAATGTTAGACAGTTGTATTTTAAGATGTGCTTAATATTCGTACGTGAGCTAGGTTGGCCGCTTATCTCAGGCGCAGAGACTTAAGTACTGTGAACACTGCGGGGTTATAAGAGGGAGAAGGGGAATGTTTAATTGTTTGTATTCCAGTACTGAAACTCATTGGCGTGCACGACTTGTACCGATCTACTGCTATGCTAAGGTACAAGGTGCGATCAAAAAGTTTCCACTTCACGGCATTGCTGCAGCATATATGTGGGTATTGGTGTATAAGCGCCGACATGTAGGCGAGGGACTAGTGTGGCATCCATGTCTTATCAACGTGCGTATAGTAAATGCGGAAACGTCAACTACAGCGTCGTTATTACCAAATACGTTCAAAGAGGTTTAAAGTGCTGTTACTCTGTTCTTGGCTGTAGACATCCATCATTGAATGAAGGATATGCATGGGGCAGCATGTCGTAGAAAACCACCGCTGTGAAATACTACGACAAGGGGTGCTTCATGATAACTCACGTCCCCATATCGTAAATGTCGTTACGCAGAAGTTACGCCACCTCAGGTGGGAGGCAGTCGAGCACCCGCCCTATAGTCCTGATCTCCCCCTAAGTGGTTATCAAATCTTCAGTCCTTAAAAAGGCCTTGAAGGGTTGGCGACTCCTGCACAGTCTTCTATCAAACAGTTAAAAATTTGTGGTAAGTCCCTATGGCACCAAACCGCTGAGGTCATCGGTCCCTAGGCTTACACACTACTTAATCTAATTTAAAGTGACTGAAGCTAAGGACAACACACTCGCCCATACCCGAAAGATGACTCTAATTTCCCACGGTGGAGGGGGGGGGGGGGGGAGAGGGGGGGGAGCGACGTGAACCGTGGCAAGGTGCCCAAGACCACGCGACTACCCCACGCAGCTACTAAACAATTATCTTCAACCTGGTGCGTCGGTGAGATGACTGCCTCAGTGCTCACAGCGATTTTGCTTGATTGGCGTACGGACTCTGGAGTGTACGGTCTTCGAACGGCAAATTTTCGATAGCCCTTTTACAAATTTTTACACGGAAGTAACACGGGTTCGCGAACGCGCATTATACAGACCGCCATCTTAAAATGCGATGCATATTTGTAACAATAAATGTGAAGTTAAATTGAGGTTGTTGTAATACAACATAATAAGTAAAATAAAAATGACACAAAAACTCTTAGGAAACATTTGTGATCATGTCTCGTGTCGCATAACACATTGAAATATAAGTACAATTAGTGTTATTAATTAATCGCCTGTTCACGCAGACGATGCGGCACTTCATCAGGAACAGTGCAGTGCCACAACTTTGGGGTCACTGTGGGTGGCAGCAATCTGAAACAGAGAACAGTCGACAGGAAGCGTTCCGAATTGCGCCGACTTTTAACGATCAGTACTTGGTTGCCAGCGACCAACTTACTGCGAGCCTACTACAGCTGCAAATTTGGCACTCATTACATACTACATAACTGCGGGCAATCGATTAATAATAGCCGACCGGAGTGGCCGAGCGGTTCTAGGCGCTACAATCTGGAATCGAGCGGCCGCTGCGGTCGCAGGTTCGAAACCTGCCTATGGGCATGGAAGTATGTGATGTCCTTAGATTAGTCAGGTTTAAGTAGTTCTAAGTTCTAGGGGACTAACGACCACAGCAGTTGACTCCCATAGTGCTCAGAGCCATTTGAACCAATTAATAATAAGAGCGATACGTATGCGGCCCGAGGCTCTGCTCGATAATGCGATTTGCTCTTGAGGTAAAAGGTCCGCGACCACTGAAATAGATGTTTACTGACTTTACGTAAGAACAACATTTATTAGGCCTCTCCCTTTAGATTGATTGGTAATTTACGCCTCCGAATTTCTTGAGTACTTCTTGAATTTTTGAACATAGCTGCTAAGGTTCAGTGACTGTGTCAGAATTATATTGTAACAAATGAGCCCTCGGTCACAAATATTAAGTCAGAATTGACCTGGTTTCGACGCTACTATGAGCGTCGTCTTCAGAATTAGACTAACTGTACTAAAACATTAGGTATATAGTACATTAAAAAAATTAAAGTTTGTACTGACTCGAAAAGATGCAGTACTTACAAGTCACATATTAAAAAAGATCTTAGCCGGAAGGCGACGTCATGAACACTTAAAGAGATGGCGTTGCGCTAAGGACTGCTCGTACCTTGGACAAGGGTTGCAACAAGACTGAGGTGCCCACTTTAGAAAGTGTGGGCAAGTAAACATGGTGTTGCTACGAGCGCCATCTAGTAGCCGCAGAAACAACTAGGCTACTGTACATCTAAAATTAGACACATGAAATTGTGATGCAGCTGATTCAAGCATAACGTAAGCATTAATAACAACAGGATGAAGTTACATATTTATCTGCTTTAAATAGAGATACATTTTGTAACGTAAAAGCTTTAGTTATGACATACAAGAAAACAGCAAAGATGTGACAGGAAAACAACATTTCGGTAAACTGCATGAGGAAATCTGACTCAAAGATCAAGCAATGGCTTTATACAGTCAAAAAAGGTTTTATTTCGCAGCTGCAGCTGTTTGTTGAGAATGAGGCTATCGTGACGAGTGAGATGTTTGAAATTCTCCAATTCCTGTAAGATATCTAACCTACGCCCCTTCTTTTCGGTATGCAGAATATTGTTATCGCCTATGGCTTTAGGCACGTGTCCAGTAATTAAGAGATGATGGGCAAAGGATGAATTTAGGAGACTGGTGCCGTTCTTTCTCAAAAGCTGTTCTTTATATCTGACGGTGAAAGCACGTCCGGTTTGCCCTATATAATAGGAGGAGCAGGTATTGCAGATGGTCTTATAAACGCCAGAACTTTCTGTAGGGGGGCGAATGGATTTCAAATTATGAATGAAGTTTCTCTTTAGATTATTATTAGTAGAAAGGCAATATTGCAGTTGTATTTGTTGCGAAGCATGCGCTGAATCTGATAGGAAATGGGTCCTATGAAAGGAATAGAAAAACGTTTCATTTGGGTTAATTTCAGCGCATGAAATGTTGAGCGTGGTAGTTCTCGCAGTATGTTGGCAGCGCTGTAGACAGTGTTAATATCGCTGACAGCACTCTGCGCCCTCGACATGAGATTCTGTGGTTGGATGGACTAGCAGTTAGTAACCGGATAGGAAAGTGTATGGACATGATATTCTTAGTGGAGACTGTGTTGACAGGACATGCATTGTAAAGTGAGACGCAAGGAACTGTATGAGGATGCATGTATGGTTGATAATATTTGGGCACTGGAATTATTGACAACTATATAATGGGTCGTGAGTCGTGCTTGGATAGCTCAGTTGACAGAGCACTTGCCTGCGAAAGGCAAAGGTCCCAAGTTCTAGTCTCGGTTTGGCACTCAGTTTTAATCTGCCAGGAAGTTTCATATCAGCGCATGCTCCACTGCAGAGTGAATATCTCATTCTGTAAAAGCCACCAGGCTGTGGCTAAGCCATATCTCCGCGGTATCCTTTCTTCCAGGTGTGCTAGTTCTGCAAGTTATGCAGGAGAGCTTCTGTGAAGTTTGGAAGGTAGGAGACGAGGTA
Organism: Schistocerca gregaria; assembly: GCF_023897955.1. Lineage (NCBI taxonomy): Eukaryota > Metazoa > Arthropoda > Insecta > Orthoptera > Acrididae > Schistocerca > Schistocerca gregaria. The sequence goes on from NC_064922.1 coordinate 377,649,144, forward strand.
CTGTCCGAATTACAGCTGTGAGGACGGCTCGTGAGTCGTGCTTGGTTAGCTCAGTTGGCAAGCACTTGCCCGTGACAGGCAAAGGTCTCGAGTTCGAGTCTCGGTCCGGCACACAGTTTAAATCTGCCAGGAAGGTTCATATGAGCGCACACTCCGCTGCAGAGTGAAAATCTTATTCTGACATGCGTATCTATCACCCAAACTGTGGCGCAGGATTTGGGTGGTTTGGAGTTGGCAGGGGAATCTGCAAGTAGAGGCTTATAATCAATATTTCCTTTATTAAACAATATATTACGACACCATAGAACGAATGAACAGTAAGCGTTTGCACTCAATTTCAAGAATAATAAATTCAGGAATCTAATGATACAAGATACGGAAACAATATGCCGTCCTAACAGGAATACAACAAAGCTTATCTCACAATGAGGAGCCTTAATACGCAACAGGACTTACGGTAAAATGCACCTATTCATTAAATACATACAATAGTCTTGCTTCATTCCAGAACGACTACACAAGAAGACTCCGAAATAAAAGACAACTTGCTTCTCCCTTGATTAACTTCACCAGTGAGCATCAAACGAAGAAAAAACTGGCTTCTCCCCGTTAATAACTTTAAAAGGGCGCACTAATATAAACCAGGGTAAGCAAGTGACTCATTATAATTATCTACAATCTACAACTACTAACGCCTGGTCGGCGCAGACAACACAACCTCGCAGCACTACATCTATTATGTCGAACACAAGAAAACGCAGGTAAGCAAAGACACAACGACAGGAAACGCAGGTAAGCAAAAGATACAGTAAATTGTTGCTAGCACACTGTCATCGAATAACGGCCTCACCATATTTACAATTTCCCCTCTATGCCACCACAGCCACGTTCTGCAAAATACTTGACAATAGTTTTGGCGCAACCAAACTCCTCCCGGCCTCATTGTGCTTTCATACACAACAACAAATAGAATCAATCCCCTTTCACTATTCCAGCGCACACCGCCACACTGTTATCTAGTCGGCTAAACTCTGACAACTACTACTGGTTGCCAGCAACAAATATGGCCCACAGAAACAAGTCACTTTATGCTCTCCACTATCTAGCTGTAACCAGCTTCCCCACCATTCATTCTCACTGACTTTGATCTGCTGTCTCCTCATGTACGGCGACAAGAAGACACCCGCTTCCCATCTCGACGATACCCGCATCACTGCACTGCACTGACCATTGCAGCACACTGCTTTTGTTTTCACACTGCTCGCAGTTCTACGGCGCTCTGTTTTACAGGGTACGTCTTGCTTGGTGCCCATCAACGAACTTGTCAGTCCGGTCCGCCGCCACTACGACACTGCCAGTGGATGACAGCAGGCAGCACCGTATCAGCCTCACCAATGGAAAGACAAGAGTAGCTGGCTCACAACAACGAGGTGACGTAGCCCCGCGACTTGTTCGCCGCAGCCCACAGCGGTCTCTGGCACTGGCACAAGACGATGTGGCCATTCCCGCCCCTTACCGCTGACTGCATCCCGCAGTGGCTCCCTGGGCCATTCAAGCCGACGCAAACAAGTACGGCCAGCGCATCATGCCTCCGCCGCCACCTAGCAACCCGTCAGGTACAGCATACTGCAGCCTTCACCGTTGACACTATTCGATGACGCCTCATCCTCCCAGCATAGCCACAGTCTAACAACAGTCGCGACACTTCGTCTCGTTTTTGCTATACCCCCTCCCACCAGCGATAGCTGCACCCAAATTGGCCGGCAAGCTACACTCCCGAATACGGTATCGGATGAGTGCGAATCCTAACGTTTTACTGATATGTAACACAGTTTTTTACAATAGGGAGTTTATGTACTGCCATAAAATCGAAAATTACTAAAAAAACTACACCGCTTTTGTCACTAACTAGTTTCTTAGGCACCCTGGGAGATAAAAAACGTTGCATTATAGGACAGTTTATCTACGATTCTCCTGTAACGTATAGACATTTACTGAATAATATCGTTTTCCTTTAATAACAAAAAATTACTAATAAACGCCGGAAGACTTGACCTTCTATAGAAAAACATCAGATATCTAGCCAAGAAAGCAGAGTTTTGTGCGCTACATTTTCGGCCAAATCGGTGAATGTGGAAAGTAGAAAATCTATACGGAATGTAACATCTACATTATTTAACGTACCAAATAAGCCACCATAGCTGTGGCTTAAGGGAAAACCACACGGACCTGATAATAAACCGTCAAAAGCAACAAAATTGTTTCCCTATAGAGGAGAAGCCAATTCCACAAACAGAAAGAATCTTCAACATATTCGCTTTTGAAGCCAAAGTAATTACAATTCCGAAAATATTCGTGTTTTAGAAAGTCGAGTGAAGTGTAAGAAAGAGCAAATCACTGGACTCCTTAAAAAAATTTTAAGTGGCAAGGGAAATACATATGATAATAACAACAGACAACAACAGAAATATATGCTTCTCATGCAGAAAATTTGTTTATAATCTCTTACTTTCTGCGGAATAAGTTGCAAATACACATATATTCGAAAGTATTCCTTCGTGAATGAGTTGTAGCTTATGTCACTGAATTAGTGTGATTCGGCTGTTTTTACATATATTTCACGATAATTTAAGTCGCTTGTTAATTTACTAACGCAATTATTCCGTTAATTAAGTAGAAAACAATTAAAAACAAACATAATCCATACGACGCATGTGACTGTCCGGTTCCTAACTGCTTGGAGCGTTAGTGTTGCTCCATCTGTCAAACGGTAACAACTTTCGAACCAGAGTGTCGTGACTGCATGTAACAGACTGTGGTACAGCTATCTGACTTTTCCCTGCCACGCTGCCACAGCTCAGCTCGGCATGGTACTGGCTCTGCCACTTCTCTGACACGCGCGTTCTCTGGTGTGGCTTCAGCGAAATTTTCTTTTCTTTATGCAGCTGCCGTATGATGGTAGCACTGCACGGAACAACAAATTCAAATGGCCGTTATGCTTTCACTGAGTATCGTACAGCCGTTTCCCTGACTTACATTTACAGTCGGTTCTTATAGCTTCCCTTCAACTGACTTTCTTGCCTTTTGTTCGTAATAAAGGTCTTTGTTTTTCCGGCATTTACTCCATTTCTGTAACGTTTAACTCTTCCACCCTGACAATGTTATCGTTGTGGAGGTTTTTGTGCACTAAAAGCTACGACCACGTGGTCATTTCCTTAACCGAAGATGGTCAGTTGAATTTCCAAAGAGAAGCTTTTTAACAAAGCTGCTGCATGCCTTCTTCATTCCATTTTAACTCGAGTACACGATCGGATAGTGGAATACAGAGGAAGTGACATGGTTCTAAGAATCAGTATCAGCCACATTTCTATTTTTTCTGAGCCAATGTCATCTTTTTGTTAACACAACAAAAGCTCAGGTGCAGTGGCTATGATGCACGTTCGGCTGTCTAGGTTTACGTGTACTGTGATTCCCCTAAATAACTTCAGTCAAACTCTGAGGTCAGTTCTTTGATTAGGTCACTCCCGGATACCTTGTTTGATGAAATAACTGAATTGACCTCGATGTACAATAAAGCTAAACTCTGGGTTTTCTTCTACGGAATCTGTCGTATCGTAATGTATTATGAACAGTTTCACCAGAAATGAGTTTTCCTACCTCGTACGAGTGACGTAACTAGAGTTTGGAGCCCGATGCGATTGACCTGAGCGCTCCTTTTCGGTAGGGGCACAGTTTTATGTAAAGAGAAAAAATGAAGACGTGCATAAGAGGCTGGAAAGAGGGAAGGTGAATTAGGACAGGGAACAAGAAAAAAGAGAAGAAGCAGAAATACACAATGTTGGATAGCAGTAAAATGATAAGAGAGCAGAGATGTGTGAAAAAAATTAGAAAATACGCACTGGACTGTGTTCACCAATAGTTCCAAAAGAACGACCTTTCCTAGCACAGAGAGCTTCTTTCTTCTTTTCTGCTACTAGATTAAGCCCTTCTCATTGTTCCAAGTATGCCAGGTGAAACGTATGTGTGAGGAGTACATTTTTCGTTAGCTGTTTTGCTTCATAGTGCTTTGATTGATGGGCACTGAAGCGATGAAAAACAAATCACGTTATTGTTGCAGTGACTTCCGAGTATGTGTTGTCTGTACCATACAAAAAATAATTACTGAAATGTGTACCTTTTACTTCACTCTAAATTCTTGTTGATCTCAATAAGGGTATAAATGGATTAAGGGGTGATGAGGATTAAACTATGTATGGACGATGTCACTAAGAGGGGAGGAGAGCAGGGTGGGGGAGAGCAAAGTTAAAAGTTTTCTCTGGGCGCCAGTTACCTACTAACGCCACTGCCTCGTACACAACGGCCGCGGTCAGTTGAGGCACGCAATGACGTAGGACCAGCTCGTATGTAACACATTTCCCTATTCTCTATCGCTAAGAATCTATCCACTGTCGCTTCAGAAATCAACAAAGGTTTCTGGTTTTGGATTCGTGAACAGTTTTTTATGCAGTAGAGTAAGTACTTCGATTATACAGATTTCTCTCCAAGATTCGTCTGAAATTCCATTCTCACACTTAAACTGCTTTTGCAATAGCTGCCTCTTTTCTATCATTCGTGTGCATTGTCATTGACAAGTAACCTCTCCTCTGCTGAAAATCGTAAGCAAACCGTGAAATATGCGCTCATTTACATTCTTCGATTCTGGATGTCTTAAATATCCAGCACACTTTGGCAAGTCTTACAAGCCACTGAACATCATTACCATTTGTCATACAAAGTGATAAAGAATTTTCTAAAAATATTTCACTATCCAGTACACCCAGAAAATTGTAATTAAACATAAGCAGCACATGAGCGTGATTGATTGTCGAAACTTTTCACTCCAAATTGTCAGGCGAAATCTCCCTCCTTTCCGTCAAATAAAAGTAAAAAATTATTGCTCTGACTCTAGGTAGAGTGCAGCCTTTCTTCGAGAGCACTAGAAGGGAGAGGGTGACGGATGCATCAGACTGAGTTGACCGGGCCTGCCGTGGAGGGACTGGAACGAGGAAAACTCCTCGCCCCTCGACAAGATCGGACCTGGAAAAAAAAAAGTTCTGAGCACTATGAGACTTAACACCTGAGGTCATCAGTCCCCTAGAACTTAGAACTACTTAAACCTAACTAACCTAAGGACATCACACACATCCACGCCCGAAGCAGGATTCGAAACTGCGACCGTAGTAGTCACGCGGTCCCGGACTGAAGCACCTAGAATCGCTCGGCCAGCGCGGCCGGCTGGACTTCGGACTTTGATGGTTGGAGTCAACTGCTCTATCTGCTAGACCACCACGGCCACTTCATCCAAAGTAAAATTAGTATTCCCTTTCTCCTTTCTGTACTCATTTCATTGACCTTGTGGGGCTCAGGTGGCAACCGATAAATTCCTGTTCTTCAGTCGACCAACGCGCATTCCAAAGACTTTAAATTGAGAGACTCCACGGGATAAACAGACAATAGACCTCGCTGCACGAATGTACGGGATGGTTTAGAACAGATCTCATTTTTTACTTGCAAGAGCAAACCGCCACCAATCTTCAGCGAGAGTATAGGCGAGGAATCAGAGCCAATTGCTCGCGATGAATCGAGAGCAGATCAGCCTGGCAGATGAAGCATACGTTTTGTGTAAAGGTCGGCTGTAGAAATTTATCACTCTGAGTGCCTGCGTCGAAAACAAGGTATTCGTCTCTAACCAAATGGTTCATATGGCTCTGAGCACTTTGGGGCTTAACTTCTGAGGTCATCAGTCCCCTAGAACTTAGAACTACTGAAACCTAACTAACCTAAGAACATCACACACATCCATGCTCGAGGCAGGATTCGAACCTGCGACCGTAGCGGACGCGCGGTTCCAGACTGAACCGCTCGTTCACAGCGGCCGGCCTGTCTCTAACCCTATTGACCTTACATGTATCCTGCGAATGTTTACTTATAAAGATTCAAGAACCAGCGTTAAGTGAGGAATGTAGGAAAGTTGTGCATAAGTGCCGATTCGAAGACAGTCATGATTAGTTCCGTGTCCACTCCCTTCCCATATGAAACCACCATTACTTCCCTACCCCCAATCCAAGATGGCGGAAATAGCCCACTTGTTTAAAGGACTCCCCATACGCCGTCTACGTCAGTGCAGTGAGGGTACAGTAGCGCAATCGACCTAGCAGGTTATGTGTTGGAGTCCCAGCAAAGAATTTTTAAGAGCAGTGACTGTAACAGACAGTGTCTTCAAAGCAGGATGTAAGATGAGTTTCAAAAAGGTAAAACAAAAGGTAATGAAATTTAGTCGCATTAAATCGCGCGATGCTGAGGGAATTAGATTAGGAAATTAGACAGTAAAGGAGTAAATGAGTTTTGCTATTTGGGCAGTGAAATAACTGATGAGGAGCGTAGTAGGGACGACTGACAATAGCAAGGACTGTATTTCTGAAAAAGAGGACTTACTCAACATCTAATATTAATTTAAGTGTCAGAAAGTATTTTATGAAGGCATTTGTCTCGAGTGTTGCCCTGTACAGACGCGAAACATGGGCGACGGAAAAGAGAACAGAATTTAAATGAGATTCTATAAAACTGCTGAATATTAGGTGTGTAGGTGCGCAACTAATGATGAGATACTAGACAGAATCTGGGAGGAAAGAAATTTGTGGCATAACTTGACCAAAGCAAGCAATCAGTTGATAGGACACATTCCGAAATCAGCCTTCCGACTGAAGACAACAACAAAAACAACAGCAACTATAGTGCCATACATGCGAGAAGGAATCCACTACCGTACAATTACACTATTTCTGACCGTTTTTTGAGTATTGCTCATCAGTCAGGGATCCTTACCAGCTCGGATTAATATAAGAAACATGCAAGACCTAACAAAGAACGCTATGTTTCCTCACGGGATCATTTAGTCTGCACTACGGCATTACGGAGATGATCAACAAACTTCAGTGGCAGACGCTGCAAGAGAGGCGTTGTGCATCGTGGGGAGGTTGACTACTAAAATTCCGAGAGAGTACATTCCGATAACAGTCAGATAACATATCACTTCCACCCACATACGTCTCGCGAAATGACCACAACCATAAAATTTGAGAAATTAGAGCTGATACGGATGTCTACCGACGATCATTCTTCCCACGCATCATTCACGAATGGAACAGGGAGGGGATATCAAATATTGGTTCCAGTTGTACCAGTCATGTGGCCTGGGGAGTACTAAGGTAGATGTAGCAATATATAGAACATGGGTTGCAGTCGGCATTATACCTACAGATGAGGTGTATGTTTTATGTTCACCGGTTCTTCACGTTGTCCTGACTATTCCTGTCACTTTCAGTGAATCCCACGTTTTCCAATTAGTTTGTCGGTATCGGTCTTCACACATCAGCGCAAGTAAGACCATGGTGACAAACAAATATCGGAGACGACTTGGCGACTGATCGAAATTTAATGCATGTGAAAGGGATCGTCAAGCAGGTTATACATCTGAAAACCTCAGAAATCTAATTTCTTTTCGTTGTAGAAGACAAATTATCGCAAAAACATGTTAACAGAGGCAAGAAAGATACACCAACGTCGTTCCTCGAAGGAAAACTTGTGGCAACAGTGAACATGAAATCTCGGAATTTCATGGCACACTTCTTATTCTCGTTAATTAAATACATGATTCTCTCACACACAAATTCTCTCTCTCTCTCTCTCTCTCTCTCTCTCTCTCTCTCTCTCTCTCTCTCTCTCTCTCTCTGGCTGTCCCTGTTTCTCTCTCTATCGCTCACTCTCTTCATTATCCTTTCGTACCTTTTTAAAAGCGAACGACTGTTTATGTCTTGAAAAACCACTAAAACTCGTTCCGTGCTCTGGATCCTCTAAGTTGTGCAACAACCGTTTATGAAAGCCTTAGATTTAAATAATAATGAAAAACAATCGCTGGCGTGACTTTTACTCAGTCTTAGCGTATATCTTCAAGATAGTAACCGCTGTTTCGCGGTATTTGCTGGTGCCGCAGTCGTGCTGAAAGGGAATTTGCACGGTGAATGTATTACTATCTTCGATCAATAATAAATCATTTATACGCTGTGAATATCTCCGTACTTGACTTGCACGAAATCGTGAACGGGAACTTCTCTCCTGGAATAATAATTAATGTACCGGTAGTTCACAGAATTGTATACGTAACAGAGATACGTCAAGGAAGCGATGATACTAATCTCTCTGACATTCAAACGTTTTCTCAGACGGAGACCTTTGGAAAGTTGAGAAAATAAGTTTCTCTCCGGCACAGTATTCTCAATAAGGTGTCATCCAGATTTTTTAGCTAATCATTATCTGTACCAAATACCTCTGCATGAAATCGATAAGATGAAAAGACAGCGAGAGAAGGAGGTTGTCCGCGGCTCGTGGTCGTGTGGTAGCGTTCTCGCTTCCCACGCCCGGGTTCCCGGGTTCGATTCCCGGCGGGGTCAGGGATTTTCTCTGCCTCGTGATGACTAGGTGTTGTGTGATGTCCTTAGGCTAGTTAGGTTTAAGCAGTTCTAAGTTCTAGGGGACTAATGACCATAGATGTTAAGTCCCATAGTGCTCAGAGCCATCTGAACCATTTGAAGGAGGTACAGGACACTACTCAGGTGACACAGCGAAATGTACGTCCACGTGCAAATAAAGTTCGCAGCACATTAAACGAGCATTAGTCAATGCAGGAAAAGAGAAAATTCGTTGTGACTGAACCTACGTGTTGGATGCACACAGTATCATTATGATAACGATTTGCAGCCCATCACCGACCAAGTTATAGCGACTAGAAAGTTTATGAATTCCGTAGGCTCTACTCTTGCTGCTGCAGACCACGTATGGCTTCGACAAGTTGCTATTCCACCGGCTAATACGCCTCTTCCGATTGATACAATTCCGTCAGAGTTAAGCAAATGTTCAAATGTGTGTGAAATCTTATGGGACTTAACTGCTAAGGTCATCAGTCCCTAAGCTTACTCACTAATTAACCTAAATTATCCTAAGGACAAACACACACACCCATGCCCGAGGGAGGACTCGAACCTCCGCCGGGACCAGCCGCACAGTCCATGACTGCAGCGCCTAAGACCGCTCGGCTAAAGCTGATGTCGCACTCAACGAAACTTGCAGACTCATCTAAATCTGAAATCTACTCTCGCAGTTAAGACCCACACCTGGCTGGAACTTCTCCACGGACTTCCTACAAAGAGAGAACAAAGAAGCTCGTGTTCGAACAGCAGTCATTATACGGCATTCGACCGGCTACCTAAAGATTAAGCTCTAGAAATATACTGCCTGACAAAAAATAAAGCACCCAAAAGATACTCATACCATCGGCGGGTATGTAAATGATTAGAGTAGCAATTCACTGTGACAGGTAGAATGGCTAAAACAGTGTTTAGCTGAATATGTTCGCAGCTGTGAATATGAACCACCTCCAGCTGTATAATGGAATGACGGCAATGAAAATTTGTGCCGGACCGGCATTCGAACCCGGATTCCCCGCTTTATACGAGCCCCTTTCTTTCATTTTGTTCGTCATTGTTCCCGTCATTTGACCTGGGCGGACGTCACATGACACCCCTTCAAGTCCGTCTTTGAATATTTCACTCAGTTTTTTATATATATTATTATTACTGCAGAGGGCAGCTAGCGCTCTGACCCAAAACGCCGAGCTGACATGCCGGCACTGCTTCGGCTATCTGAGCGCAATTCACGGCCAGATCCAGACTGCAATACGTCGTTGGCCATGTGTCACACCTGTACTCGTGCATCCCATTAATGTTATTCACATACAGGGGAGACGTTGTATTTGCAAGTACTCTTTCATTACGACAGTGATTATTATTACCAAAATTATTCAGAGTTCAGGCAACAATGAGATACCATGGCACACAATAGGTTACTTAAATGGTAGGCGCCACATAATTTAGCATATAACATATAAAATTTCATGTAGGCAAACAGGCTCGTGAGATTCAACAACTACGCTCAGAAAACAGACGTCCGCCCGTTCAGCTGTTTCCAATGCAGGCTCGACATGGCCCCCAGACAGGAGCAGCAACGATCACGAATGGGCACGAGAAAATCCCAGAACTAGTGGGTATCTACAACAGGCTGACATCTGCCTTAAATAACTTTGAACACAATAACTCATTACAACACATTAGTAAAATTTATATCTGAAATTAATTACAGTATCGATCTACTGTCATTGAAGGAATTCTAGTACCACCATCCATAGAATCCATTTCAGGCCATTAAACACACAATAACAACTGGCCTCTCAATAACTGATAAGAATTTAGGAAACTACTCGGCCGGCCGGGGTGGCCGAGCGGTTCTAGGCGCCGCAGTCTGGAACTGCGCGACTGCTACGATCGCAGGTTCGAATCCTGCCTCGGGCATGAATGTGTGTGATGTCCTTAGGTTAGTTAGGTTTCAGTAGTTCTAAGTTCTAGGGGATTGATGACCTCAGAAGTTAGGTCCCATAGTGCTCAGAGCCATTTGAACCATTTTTGAAACTACTCGATTTCAAAATTATACACGTGTCTCTCAGACACACTATTAGTTCAAACAGAAACTTAACAGTAATATTATTACAATTCAGAAATAAATATATCCATAGCGACTGGTCATCTTAATCAAGGGTGTGATATAAATACAATAGCCAGGCAGAACTTAAACAAGGATCAGCAAACTTCTTTCAACGGCAGTTAAACCTTGACAGTAGGGTTCTACAACTGAATGTCTCAGCACTCCAGGCTTTCATAAATGTTAATGATCACACCCCATACACATTAAAACATTACATATTAAATCAATTAAAATCAACGCATTGTAGGCCAGACTGAGCAGGAGTAGCGACGGCCGCCCGAGAAAATACAGTCAACCGTACAAAACCCAGTAGTGGATTCCGACCACAATTTACAGGACAAGAAAGCCCTTACCCTCTTGCTTGCTCGACGAAGCTAGCCGCCGCAGATCCCGAAGCCAGGAGACATGAATGAAGCGGAAAACAAACCCAAAGGATTCCCAGTAACGTCTCTTTCGACGCCGGCGATGTTTGCCACTGCACTGTCACCCGGGTAAACAGCCCCTTCTGGACGTGCGCTGCGTGCTGGCTGACACCGGACCTTAGGTGTCCGCCACAGTTCACAAAACGTCGTTACTGCTCGGCGTCCCAAAGCGAACACCCTCCCTCTTCCTCAGCTTTTCCTCCCGCTCCCGATCGGCCCGGTTGGTAGCGCCAGAGCGCGCTCTGCGCACACCGCCGGAAAGATGACTCATACCGGCGGCGGGAGTATCGCTGATCGAGCCAAACGGCTCACAGATGTTGAATGATCACTCAGAAAGACACTAAGGTGCCCGAGTTTCACCACCTGACAGTGCTTGAAAGGATCTTTGAGCGTCTTCATTTGGCTCGCTAGTCGAATCATGTAATATCCAGATCTGTGGAGCATTTGGATGTGGCAGATATGACAGTGACCCTTTGTTGCCCTGCATGGGAACGCGAAAGCAGGCATACGCGTGGTCAAGATTCTGGTCAACCACATCTCACCATCAAAAGGGAAGATCACCCTATTGTGCAGCAATAATGGGCTCCCTGCAACATTCTGCGCCATCCTGCAACACTGGTCGCAGACTAGCAGCAGCCCGACTAGGGATTTTTCGTCCCACACGCGGGCTGCCACAAACCAAACCACAAACGGCTGCGTTTGGATTGTTGTGACGGAGAAGTATGGAGTGCTAGTGAATGGCGTCTCACCGCCTCCGTATCCCTGTTGATTTCATGCTTCCATCTTGTCCGTGGCCTCCCTCGGCCCCATTTGCCTTCCATAGGTCCCGAGAATGTTACTCGTGTAGTCTTCTATCTTCCATACCAACAAGGTGTCCCGCCCACATAAGTCTTCTTTTATTCCTCCTTCGGACAATATCAGCTTGTGAGGTTAGGTTTGTCAGTTCCTGGTTTTTTTTTCACCTCCATTTCTGTGACTGAGTGTCCCTTTTGAGCCCAAATATTTTACTTAGTATCTTACTCTCGAAGACTAGTAGTTTTTGTTCACCTGTTTTCTTTAATGTAAATATTTCAGAACCACATAGAGCTACAGGGTGAATTACGCTGTGGTATAGTCTGAGTTTAAAACTTCTCGAAACTAATGTACAACATGTCCCGTAATTCAAAATTTCTGTATTTGCCACTGCGATTCTGGCCTTAATCTCAGTTTCCATTCTACTCCGCTAGCTTAAAAATGCTGCTCGAATACTGAAATGTGTCTATTCTTTTAAAGGCTACTTCGTCAACTATCAATGGGGTACCATCATTGGGTGCTTTGCTCACAACAGTGTACTCAGTTTTCTACTTATTAATTTGATAACCTATTTTCCTTGCAATATTTCTGTAAGAACGTGTCATGGGCTGCAAGTCAGAACATCGTCCAAATATGCAAGTCGGTCTATTGTATTGTTACCCAGTTTTATTCCAGCTTGGTTTCACTTTGTTCTCAGTCCATCTTTGCTCAAATCAAATTAATGAGTATTGAATATAATGCAACTCCTTGTCTAAGACCCGTTCAGACTTCAAATTCTCTGACATTCCTGTAGTGATCTTTATACTGGAATAGGTGTCCTCTAAACATATCTGTACCAAACATAATACCTTTCGTGGAAAATGAAACGCTTTTTCCGGCCGGAGTGTGGCCGAGCGGTTTTAGGCGCTACAGTCTGGAGCTGCGCGACCGCTACGGTCACAGGTTCGAATCCTGCCTCGGGCATGGATGTGTGTGATGTCCTTAGGCTAGTTAGGTTTAAGTAGATCTAAGTTCTAGGGGACTGATGACCTCAGAAGTTAAGTCCCATAGTGCTCAGAGCCATTTGACCCATTTGAAACGCTTTTTAAACATTGGTGATTGGCCCCTGTGTGTCACAAACGTTTTTGAAGTCAACAAAAACCACGTAAATGACAACGTTGTGTTCCCAGCCCTTCTCTGTTACCTATCTGAACGTAAAAAGTTGGGCTGCAGTTGATGTGTTCCTTCTGAAGCTACTTTGATAGCACTCTAATATTCCTTCTGAAATTGAGATCATTCTCTTCAGTTAACACTGAGACAGAGTTTTGTAGCTTACTCTGTCAGGTGCCAAGAGGTCTTTTTAAGTGTTGCGCACATTATGTTCATTTAACAGTCGTCAGGCAATCTCTCATGTTCCCAAACATTCTTTAACAGCTTCGTAATTATTTTAACCAATACCAGTCCTCCATTCTTTATTTACTCTCCTGCAATTTGATTCTCGCCGAAAGTCTTCTTGTTTTTTAGATGTCTGATTATTTGCGTATTTCTTCTTCAGTGGTGGTCTCTGCATTGCTGTCAACAGTATCTGGTACATCACATGGAGGAGACTCAATTGGATCATCACAGTTTAGTACTTCTGCAAAGTACTCTACTTCAGTGTCATTCATGAGGATCTTCCCCTGTGTGTCTTTAATAAATACTCCTTTTTTCTTATATTTCTGAACTACTTTCTTAATTTTTTGGTACATTTGTCTTGTCCTTTGATGGATACCGTCTTCTTCAGCTTTTTCTGTTAGCTCTTTACAATATTTTGATTTCTCCTGCCTTAGTATAGTTGCCGTTTCCTTCCTTAATCTGGTATACCTTTCTTTTAACTCCTGATTCCTATTATTTTCTATCAACCTCTTCCTAGCTTACCTTATTTTTTTAGTTTTTTTGCTGGCACACTTGACTGAACCAAGCCTTATCTGATCTCTTTAGTTTGCCTAGAATTTCGGATGCTATCCTGTTTACTGTTTCCTAAATTTGAGACCAATCGTGGTTGATAACACAGCCTCCTACCTCTTCATTAAATTTACTTAGGTTTTCTGCTCGTGTTGGCACTTTTAATATCTGTCTCTTTTAGTCTGTTTATTATTATTTAGTCTACTTAGCTATTTCACAAACCTTAAATTTAATGTTCATCTGACTTATCGCCAGGAAGTGATCAGTGTCACAATTAGCTTCTCTAACGATTCACGTTTCTTTTATGCTATTTGCATACCACTTGTGATTACATACTTGGTCCACCTGGTTTATGGGTTGCCCGTCTGGTGCCATCTATGTCCCTTTATATATTTTTTTATGATGAAACCATGTACTTGTGATGCAGATATTATTGTCACCTGGGACACTGATCTCTTGAGGAAGACTTTCACTACCAATCACCGACTTACAGATGTCTTCTTGACCCATTTGTCTTTAAAATCATCCAATATTATTTGAACATTATTGTCTGGCAACGATTAATACACATAGTCCATGTCAGTATAAAATTCCTCCTTCGCGATTTCCTGCTCATTCCTCATCCTCGCACGGTGCGTGTTCATTGATCAGGGATATGTAACTATTCAATAAAGCGATCATAATGTAGGAGATTTGTTGCTAATGGATATAAACTCATTCACTTCCTTCGTTACTGTGTTACGTTCATAAAAACCAGTACCTAATTCATGGCACTCGCTACCGTGTCCACACAGAATATTCTCATTGCTTATCTTGATTAATCCTGTACCATTCCACCCAATTTGGAGAGCTACAACTTTCAGTTTGTGATTCTCTAGTTCCTTGGTCATATTTTGCGCACTTCCTGGCCTACAAAGGCTCCTTACATTCCAGGTTACAAAAGAGAACAACAGTGTTCGTGGACATGTCCGACTCCATCCATTTTGGTCCACCCACTACATCTGGTGAGGGTTGCTCGATCCGCCGCCTGAGGAGGTCACGCGTGGAGTTGCATCGATATCTTTCTTACCCCATCATTTTTTTAAGTTTCGTTTTCTTTGATTCAATTTTGTTATTTCTTTTCTTTAGGGGCTTAATTTTTTTGGGTATAACATTATTTTCCTTCAAATAATATTCAGGAACTCTTTTTTATTTGATGTGCCGAAGTTTTATTTACTTTGTTCGCTACATCAAAATTCGGCGGCTGTTTACGAGTGCCAGCAATTCTAAATCCCCAAATACAAGATTAAAAATACAAAAATACTGAGTGCCATCACCACTTTGCACTGATCGGTAGTGATTCAGTTTGCAAAATATTTAATTGGGCAGGCACCAGAGAATTTCGGAACGGAACTATACTTTTGTTGTACAGTGTGAATTGCCCATAAACTGTCAAGATTTTTCCTGTAACACTTTGGACCCTAAAGTTAAACAATTCAAGCAAAATTAAGTCTCTTCAGTTGTTGGCTGATTGCATCCCACTCTGTTTCCTAATTTAATGGTCAATGTCCATTTCAAAGCTGAAAGTAATGATAATACTGTGACTTACTTACTTAATTTGGTTCGTATTTACTGATATGGGGAAAAATCTTGGCAGTTTATGGGCAATTCAAAGTATAGTTCTGTCCCGAAATTCTCTGGTGCCTGTCCAATAAAATACACTCCTGGAAATGGAAAAAAGAACACATTGACACCGGTGTGTCAGACCCACCACACTTGCTCCGGACACTGCGAGAGGGCTGTACAAGCAATGATCACACGCACGGCACAGCGGACACACCAGGAACCGCGGTGTTGGCCGTCGAATGGTGCTAGCTGCGCAGCATTTGTGCACCGCCGCCGTCAGTGTCAGCCAGTTTGCCGTGGCATACGGAGCTCCATCGCAGTCTTTAACACTGGTAGCATGCCGCGACAGCGTGGACGTGAACCGTATGTGCAGTTGACGGACTTTGAGCGAGGGCGTATAGTGGGCATGCGGGAGGCCAGGTGGACGTACCGCGGAATTGCTCAACACGTGGGGCGTGAGGTCTCCACAGTACATCGATGTTGTCGCCAGTGGTCGGCGGAAGAGGCACGTGCCCGTCGACCTGGGACCGGACCGCAGCGACGCACGGATGCACGCCAAGACCGTAGGATCCTACGCAGTGCCGTAGGGGACCGCACCGCCACTTCCCAGCAAATTAGGGACACTGTTGCTCCTGGGGTATTGGCGAGGACCATTCGCAACCGTCTCCATGAAGCTGGGCTACGGTCCCGCACACCGTTAGGCCGTCTTCCGCTCACGCCCCAATATCGTGCAGCCCGCCTCCAGTGGTGTCGCGACAGGCGTGAATGGAGGGACGAATGGAGACGTGTCGTCTTCAGCGATGAGAGTCGCTTCTGCCTTGGTGCCAATGATGGTCGTATGCGTGTTTGGCGCCGTGCAGGTAAGCGCCACAATCAGGACTGCATACGACCGAGGCACACAGGGCCAACACCGGGCATCATGGTGTGGGGAGCGATCTCCTACACTGGCCGTACACCTCTGGTGATCGTCGAGGGGACACTGAATAGTGCACGGTACATCCAAACCGTCATCGAACCCATCGTTCTACCATTCCTAGACCGGCAAGGTAACTTGCTGTTCCAACAGGACAATGCACGTCCGCATGTATCTCGTGCCACCCAACGTGCTCTAGAAGGTGTAAGTCAACTACCCTGGCCAGCAAGATCTCCGGATCTGTCCCCCATTGAGCATGTTTGGGACTGGATGAAGCGTCGTCTCACGCGGTCTGCACATCCAGCACGAACGCTGGCCCAACTGAGGCGCCAGGTGGAAATGGCATGGCAAGCCGTTCCACAGGACTACATCCAGCATCTCTACGATCGTCTCCATGGGAGAATAGCAGCCTGCATTGCTGCGAAAGGTGGATATACACTGTACTAGTGCCGACATTGTGCATGCTCTGTTGCCTGTGTCTATGTGCCTGTGGTTCTGTCAGTGTGATCATGTGATGTATCTGACCCCAGGAATGTGCAATAAAGTTTCGCCTTCCTGGGACAATGAATTCACGGTGTTCTCATTTCAATTTCCAGGAGTGTATTTTGCAAATTAAGTCGGTAGTGCCATAGCTCGCACTTACAAAAGACACATCTGGGCTGTTTCTCAAACTCAGAGTGGGCAAGGTATGAGTGCTGAATAGGTGGTGTAGCTGTTGCTGATGTGAGAAGCGTCCAATGTGCCCACACGGGATGCTCAATGCAAATCACTAGTCAGTCTTCTACACAATCATGACACAACACAATCACCTTAGTGTGTGGTATTTCTCCAAATAAGTACTGTACAAACTCATTTCTCTCAGAGCGTGCTAATTATATATCTACGACAAAAAAGTCCGCAATATCTCAGTGCGTCCCAAACAGCAACACCAGACAAATTAAACGGAACAGTTCCAATCAGTACCTGACAGTAACTCAACTCACACACGAACAACAAATGATTGGTCTCAGTACAGCTATCTACACACCCGCTCTTTACATCATTCTTTAGCAAGATCTCCTTGTCTAACAGTGTAATTATTAATAGTGGGAACTTACTAGACAGTAATTCATCGGTAGAAACTCCAGAGTTAAATAGATTGAATGGTAGCCACTCTTTGCCGTCGACTTACCAAACTCGCAAATACACCTCCAACCGCAACAGATCAGTGATCACTTTATCGTGTAAGTACCCCAAGGTCCATTACAACTGCAAGTCTCACCTTGCGACTCCAACTATCAGACCAATGGCTAAGTGTGACCGTCTGCATGTCACTTCCATTGGGCACTCACTTCTCAACAAGAAACCTTCACTGTGAATATCTATTACCCCATGTAAAACAATTTTGGAACTACCTACGCAAACAAATGTACAGTGCTACCTTTGTTTTTAACAATTAAATCATAATTTCAGATGACCATTGTATCGTCTTCTCATGACCAGCTTCCACATTCTGTAGGATTTTTGCTGCTCAAACTGTTACTGCTGACAGCAACTGATTGTGTGGTAGTCGAGTATGGTGCTGGTATGATATAAATGAGGTATGACATGGTACGGAAGACTTAAACTTTATTGGATCAATATATATGCAGGCAAAATAAACATGACTTTACCACAGACGCTGAAAACAAACTGCAGCCTCGGGTAAAATTTCAGATATTGCACTCACAGCAAGTCAGCGGTGTACAGTATATCGCAGTGGATGTCCCCAAGCAGCCCCTTCCCTTGTGAAGGGAAGATGAGAGTAGCGGCAGCAGTGACTGCAGAAGTGGTAGGTACAGATGTACATGACCAGACGCGCCATGGTTGGCACTTTCACGAGAAATAAGCAGGGCGCTTCTCAAACTGGTGCTGTCCAGATGCACGAGATGATTTGTGTCGTGGTTGGCACATTAATGAGACACGACTGGCCTGTTTCTCAATGTGATCAAGCGCTGATGCATGTGACCAGATGTGCCATAGCTCGCACTTGCAAAAGACACAACTGGGCTGTTTCTCAAACTCAGAGTTGGCAAGGTATGAGTGCTGAATAGGTGGTATAGCTGTTGCTGATGTGAGACGCGTCCAATGTGCCCACACGGGATGCCGTTGGTTCCACCAAAAAGACAGAAGCGGGGTTTCAGTGGTGAGTATGTAGGCATGTGGATGGTACGCGTGCCATAGAGACTTTGATCTGAACAGTGTGATGGCATACGTTGAGGTGCAGTGCGACTGATGTGACCCACTAATGTATTAGCCAATGCAAACTTTGATGGGTGAGGTCTGTGCAGTGACCGTCTGTGGTGGATTGGATGTTTTGAGGGGGGCTGGAATGCTGAATATTGATATGTTTCATGTCGTGGTTGAAGTCAGTGTAGATGGAGATGCTATCATGGAGTCTAAGTTGTTGTGGTGAACTCGTTCTGGAAGAGGCACTTCAGTTGTCGGTGGCAGCTGGGGGCGAATTGTGGAATTCAGTCAAAGACGCGTCTTGTTGCGATCAGTGTCTCCGATTTGTTCTGGATGTGGCACTGTAGAACATCGTCAAGCTGTGGTGGGTGTATGGTAGTCAAATGTGGAACCAAGCGAATGTAGCCGGCGGGGTCGGTGCTGTCATGTCAAGATAAGCAGCGGGTGACAGCCAAGATGCGTGACAATGAGTCACGTGGAAGACACGTGACAATGGTGTGCTGTACAGCCAGAGGGACGTTCCCAATGATGCCAGTGGTGGGGGTAGACAGATGGTGGCATGTGGTGTAGTGCACTAACGTGTGTGCTTCATTGTGTGTCCAAGATCGGTGACAATGTATGTGCTGCGTAGAGTGGGAAGTGGGAGTGACCAGACATTCAGTGGCATGGATGGTCAGTGATACTGGTGCTGCTACTTGTATGCTCTCTGGCTGTCGTCACGATGGTTGCGTGTCAAGGCTATGTGCTGCTCTCTTATCAGGGCAGAGGCAGTAGATACGTCGTTATTACTTTGCAATGTTCTCTGAACAGAGTGTGCCCTATGATACACATCAATTACCATAGCATCGGTGAATCACCAAGAGATCATCAGCTGAGGAGGCACAAATGGCTCTGAGCACTATGGGACTTAACATCTATGGTCATCAGTCCCCTAGAACTTCGAACTACTTAAACCTAACTAACCTAAGGACATCACACAACACCCTGTCATCACGAGGCAGAGAAAATCCCTGACCCCGCCGGGAATCGAACCCGGGAACCCGGGCGTGGGAAGCGAGAACGCTACCGCACGACCACGAGCTGCGGACGAGGAGGCACACTGCTTGAATATGTCGAAAGATGTATGATTTTCTTCATGTTGTTTGTCCTGAATGGTCGATATACCAAATTGGTGAGGAGGTGCCAAGGCAAAAGGCAAAAGGCGCGGGGATCCAGCAGTCGATGTCAGTCTAGGAGCACATCATGTTGAACGACCAGGGAGAGCTGGAAGAATCATGAAAATTTCGTCCCTAGATCTGGTTTTATAAAGCCTTTAACAGAAAATGTCCATTTGATGCGATGAGACAGTGAGTATCAGAGTATGGAGCATGTATCTGAGCACTGTGATCGACCAGCTGGCAACTTCGTGTCGTAGCAGTACTGCAAGTTCATCCATCGTCAATGGGCTGTCAAGGGTAGCAAGTTGATGTGATGAGACAGGCGGCACGGTTGAAAATGCAACGCTTAGAAGTGGGATGAGAGGAGGTGGAAGCCCTGCAGAACACTTGTCCAAGTGAATGAGAGGATCATGTTCATGTGTGCAATCACAGATTTGAAGTCCGGTAGAGGTCAATGTCAGTGGAGTGAGAGACGATTCGCTGCCGTGCGGACCACTAAAGCGACTAGAATAGTCTTGATGGATAGATGAACCTGTTGCCGGCCTACCAAGTAGCTACAAGATAGGCGACAGCTGCAAGAAATGTCGGCGAACTTCTCGCTTGTGGACTTGGCGGCATGCGGGGCATGGCTGTTCAGCAAGCAGGTGTTCGTTTTGACTAGGCGGACGTCACTATTCCAGGCACTGGTAGTGACATATATTGCCTGACGCCAGCTGAAGCGATTCTGCCTCGGTGCTGCGTAGCCTGCCACATGGTGCGGCTGGGCATGTGCAGTGTAGTTGACAATGTTCTACGCAGGTGAGAGCGCAGCATGCTCAGTGGCCTTCTATACAGGTCTAGGCATGACACAGATGGTGCTATAGTGGGAGCTTGTGGATGTCACACAAATGTTGTCGCTCCAGCTGGGTGTAGTGACGTCAGAGCCAGAAGAGAGAGGGCGAAGTCCGACAGGCTCATCCACTGTGTGGAAGTAAGCATTCTGAAGTTGATGCTGTGGGTCATGGCTGCCAGAATTTGTCATCAACAATGTAAATATGTTGTTGGTGTTTGGTCAAATGTTCTAGATGTAACTGTTCATTTATAACAACAATCATTACAAATAAGTTGTCTGGGCGAAACTGAGTATGTTCTTGATTCGTTCACGGCACTGTGCGAATGTTTGATGTCTGGACAACTGGCAGTAGCAAAGGTGGATCGAATTAATTCATGCATGGTTCAGAAAATGGGATGTCCACAGTGAACGAATGAGAATCCAAGCACATGGAATGTTGCAGTTCAGCAGTTACATTAGTATTTCTGCAGGGCCGGTATAGCAGTAAGGTTCCACAGTAGATCATTTATTGCTTTCGATTGTTCAGTTCTACAATCATAAGTTGAAACACTGTACTGAAGCACATTATCTGAACAGTTGTTCAGTGCAAGCGATTCAAGAGTCGTTGAGAAACACTGCACTGTCTAGAACAGGAACCGATAATGTGCATGCGAATTTTAGCACATGACGGTTACGTGCAGGTGCACTTATTGTCGTGGAAATTGCCTTATACATGGCCATTGCAAACTGTCAGGGTCACCAATTCAGAAGTTGGGTACAGTGAGGTACAACACAGTACAGTAGACTCACAGGTAAGGTTATTGGACCAATACATACGTAGGTAAAAGAAACACAACTGTTCACCATGGATGCTGAGAATGAACTGAAGTCATTGGTCAAATCACAGATATCGTACTCACAGAATGTCTGTGAAGTATACTGCAGTGGACGTTTCCACACTGGTATGATCTTTGCCACTCATTTCCCCATTAATTAACGTCTTTACTTCTGTATTGGTGCTCTATAACAAATTTTAAACAATCAAGTTTAAGCAAATGCTTATAATGACAGACAATGAATGCTCAACACATGGTTGTAAGTCCTGTTTCTGCATCAATAAGTTAAGACGCAAAATTACCATAACAGCAACTATAACACACCACATCTCTCTTTGATTTGTCACAGTCTTCTGACTGCTTTTACCAATGATGCGTCATTAACTGACATTTGTTGTTGTTGTTGTTGTTGTTGTTGTGGCCTTCAGTCCTGAGACTGGTTTGATGCAGCTCTCCATGCTACTCTATCCTGTGCAAGCCTCTTCATCTCCCAGTACCTACCGCAACCTACATCCTTCTGAATCTGCTTAGTGTATTCATCTCTTGGTCTCCCTCTACGATTTTTATCCTCCACGCTGCCCTCGATAAGTAAATTAGTGATCCCTTGATGCCTCAGAACATGTCCTACCAACCGATCCCTTCTTCTAGTCAAGTTGTGCCACAAACTTCTCTTCTCCCCAATCCTATTCAATACCTCCACATTAGTTAAATGATCTACCCATCTAATCTTCAGCGTTCTTCTGTAGCACCACATTTCGAAAACTTCTATTCCCTTCTTGTCCAAACTCGTTATCGTCCATGTTTCACTTCCATACTTGGCTACACTCCATACAAATACTTTCAGAAATGACTTCCTGACACTTAAATCTATACTCGATGTTAACAAATTTCTCTTCTTCAGAAACGCTTTCCTTGCCATTGCCAGTCTACATTTTATATCCTCTCTACTTCGACCATCATCAGTTATTTTGCTCCCCAAATAGCAAAACTCCTTTACTACTTTAAGCAACTCATTTCCTAATCTAATTTCCTCAACACCACCCGTTGTTCATCTTACATCCTCCTTTCAAGACACTATCCATACCGTTCAACAGCTCTTCCAAGTCCTTTGCTGTCTCTGACAGAATTACGATGTCATCGGCTAACCTCAAAGTTTTTATTTCTTCTCCACGGATTTTAATACCTACTCCGAATTTTCCTTTTGTTTCCTTCACTGCTTGCTCAATATACAGATTGAATAACATCGGGAATAGGCTACAGCCCTGTCTCACTCCCTTCCCAACCATTGCTTCCCTTTCATGCTTCTCTAAGTCTACAAATGCTAGAAAAGTAGGTTTGCTCTCCGTTAATCTAGCTTCTAAGATGAGTCATAGAGTCAGTATTGCCTCATATGTTGCAACATTTCTACAGAATCCAAACTGATCTTCCCTGAGGTCGGCTTCTACCAGTTTTTCCATTCGCCTGTAAAGAATCCTCGTTAGTATTTTGCAGCTGTGACTTATTAAACTTATAGTTCGGTAATTTTCACATCTGTGAACACCTGCTTTCTTTCGGATTGGAATTATTATATTCTTCTTGAATTATGAGGGAATTTCGCCCGTCTCATACATCTTGCTCACCAGATGGTAGAGTTTTGTCAGGACTGGCTCTCCCAAGGCCATCAGTAGTTCCAATGGAATGTTGTCTACTTCCGGGGCCTTGCTTCGACTCAGGTCTTTCAGTGCTGTGTCAAACTCTTCACGCAGTATCATATCTCCCATTTCGTATTCATTTACATCCTCTTGCATTTCCATAATATTGTCCTCAAGTACATCACCCTTGTATAGACCTTCTATATACTCCTTCCACCTTTCTGCTTCCCCTTCTTTGCTTAGAACTGGGTTTCCATCCGAGCTCTTGATGTTCATGCAAGTGGTTCTCTTATCACCAAAGGTCTCTTTAATTTTCCTGTAGGCAGTATCTATCTTACCCCTAGTGTGATAAGCCTCTACATCCTTACATTTGTCTTCTAGCCATCTATGCTTAGCCATTTTGCACTTCCTGTGGATCTCATTTTTGAGACGTTTGTATTCCTTTTTGCCTGCTTCATTTACTGCATTTTTATATTTTCTCTTTTTCATCAATAAAAATTCAATATATATTCTGTTACCCAAGGATTTCTACTAGCCCTCGTCTTTTTACCTAATTCATCCTCTGCTGCCTTCACTACTTCATCCCTCAAAGCTACCCATTCTTCTTCTACTGTATTTCTTTCCCCCATTCCTGTCAATTGTTCCCTTATGCTCTCCATGAAACTCTATACAACCTCTGGTTTAGTCAGTTTATCCAAGTCCCATCTCCTTAAATTCCCACCTTTTTGCAGTTTCTTCAGTTTTAATCTACAGGTCATAACCAATAGATTGTGGTCAGAGTCCACATCTGCCCCTGGAAATGTCTTACAATTTAAAACCTGGTTCCTAAATCTCTGTCTTACCATTATATAAACTATCTGAAACCTGTCAGTATCTCCAGGCTTCTTCCATGTATACAGCCTTCTTTTACGATTCTTGAACCAAGTGTTAGCTATGATTAAGTTGTGCTCTGTGCAAAATTCTACCATGCGGCTTCCTCTTTCATTTCTTAGCCCCAATCCATATTCCCTTTTTAAATTTTCTAACCTACCTGCCCGATTAAGGGATCTGACATTCCATGCTCCGATCCGTAGAACGCCAGTTTTCTTTCTCCTGATAACGACGT
This sequence comes from Schistocerca gregaria, assembly GCF_023897955.1. Lineage (NCBI taxonomy): Eukaryota > Metazoa > Arthropoda > Insecta > Orthoptera > Acrididae > Schistocerca > Schistocerca gregaria. Next base: position 377,673,179 of record NC_064922.1, read on the forward strand.
CCTCTTGAGTAGTCCCCACCCAGAGATCCGAATGGGGGACTATTTTACCTCCGGAATATTTTACCCAAGAGGATACCATCATCATTTAATCATACAGTAAAGCTGCATGCCCTTGGGGAAAATTACGTCCGTAATTTCCCCTTGCTTTCAGCCGTTCGCAGTACCAGCACAGCAAGGCCATTTTGGTTAGTGTTACAATGCCAGATCAGTCAATCATCCAGACTGTTGCCCTTGCAACTACTGAAAAGGCTGCTGCCCCTCTTCAGGAACCATATGTTTGTCTGGCCTCTCAACAGATACCCCTCCGTTGTAGTTGCAGCTACTGTACGGCAATCTGTATCGCTGAGGCACGCAAGCCTCCCCACCAATGGCAAGATCCATGGTTCATGGTTCATTTAATTACAGCAAACTGTACCAATGTGATGTGTTTGTAGCTACATACATTCAAAGGATCTAAGTAAAACGGGCAAAATAAAATACGGTGTCTCCAAAGTTCCTCCTTTACCAACTGCTATCAAGTTTCATGCTCACATCAAGTTTTATAGAAGGTACATCATTTTGAGGCCACTTCCCAGTAACCTTCAAATAAAACTAGGTTCTCCCTCTATTTGCTAGGCCTGCTACACAGCACTACTGCCATCAGCAATTATGTTGCACTCACTACATGCAAAGTTACTGTACTCTTACAACTTGTTTCTTCTAAGAAATAACTGTAAGATAACCATCACTAATTTATTCAATAAAACTACCATCCCATTACTATCACAAAATAAGAAATTAATAAAAATTATAAAACAGAACTAACACGAATAAAGTTTGAGAGACAGAACATTACAAGAAGACCATTAAGGAAGAAAAGGAAAATATACATTTGTTACAAAAATTCGTGGAGGAGGGGACATATACTATGATAGTTTTTGAGTGGTCTTAGGCAATCTCAGTGGCTAGGGTACTCTGTGTCCAGTTTCCTTTTCACACTACATTCTTGTAAATGTAAAAGTTGATGGTGAACTGTTGCACTGTATTTCCCATTTTACGACTTGTATGGTAGGTTAGGTATTGATCAAACATCACTTTCGAACTGAACTTCATACCCAAAGACAACTCAGGTTTGGAAACGAAGATAAGCTGATGGTTTGCTAGGTATATTTCCCTTCACCCCCACCCCTCTATCAAACTGTTCTCTGTCTCCACGGCACCTCACATCATTCTGTCATGGGAATGCATTAGCTGGTCAGCATGCTCTCTTTTAGCTGGCTGTGAGGAGATGAAAGGTAAATTTATCATAACCTTGCAATGTTTCCTTTCTTTTATCAAAGGGCCATAAACTGCAGAGTCCAGTACCTATGACTCTGACAGATTGCTCTTTTCTCTGGCTTCTGTGTAGAAAAGTCAAATATGGACTACTCCTGTCAAATAGTACCCAAGATCATGGTCAGTTGATTGTAAACCGTTTGGAATTCCTCCCTGACAGTTATGAAGAAGTAATATATCCATCTACCAGTTTCTCTTGGCATAAATTCATAAAACTCCATTTGATGGAGATGCGATTGTCTTCACAAGATCCAAGTACTGTATCTCATTTACATTACGTTACCTGTTTTTCTTTATCTGGTGGATGACTGTTCTTCATCTGACAAGCAGATCAAGAGGAACGACCCCAAATACTACTTGCAATATATTAATTAAAGTTGTGTCAATTGCACCTCAATAACAAAGTACAGCTACATGCTGCACCTGCACCACAAGTAGTTTTCTATCACTAGCTGCAGCCTATGAGCACATCTGCTCGCAACATAACCCACAACAGCCACTAGGATTGCCTATCAATAGATATGAAACATGTTTTAGAGGGGATCAAATCCTCACTGTGCAATGTTAACAGTTTTTGTTTACAAAAACCAACCCTTCTGAGAATACTGCAATTAAGTTGGTGTGAAAATTTTGTCTCATTCAAATGCACACCATTAGCTCTGATTTCATGATTCAGGCTGTAGCCTTAGTTTGCTTTTTAACATTACACGGGCTGACTTCTGAGATGTGCTGGGAAGTTTTACTCAGTGCTGTTATCTTAACTATGTCCTACAAAACTTCTACATTTGTTTCTATTGTAGGGTGCCGCTATCTTTGGCAAGGAGCAGGTGATCAGCATCCAGAGCCTCAGGGTTTTTTCGTTGGCTGTTCAACAGAAATTCGAATTAATGTACCAAAATATAGGATCAAAAAATAAGCCCTGGGGGCAGCCTTTGGTGATTTTTTTAAATACTTGCCTGGCAAGTCACTCATTAAACAGTCCACTTACAAAAGGACCAAGGTTCTATGTACAAAATTTATTATCTCAGCATGAATGCCATCTAGGGTCAGCCCCTAATTATGATTCAGTGTGCTGCGGATCTCTTGATCATGAACTGAATTAAAGAGTCCAGTTGTTCTCATACCCTTCAGTCAACTGTTTCCTCAGTATTTCATGATTATTTGCCTCTTCTTCTTGCCTGTCATGGTACCTTCAATAGCAGTTCCACTGATTCCTGCCAACCAATAAGCTGGCAATTATCTACTAATGCTGAGAGAACTAATGGTGTCCTGATGAATTGGGGTTCCCATTTTGTGCGGTGTATGACACGAATTAATTTGCACTTGTTCATGAACAAATGAATCACAGCCACAGCATTTTTAATTTGTATAATCTGGTCTTGAATGTGTGTCTTAGCTCTAAGTAATCAGCAAGTAATACTACCTGAATGAGAATACCTCTGATACACTCCACAAATCCTTCTGTTCAGCTGAGTGAACACCATACACCAGAGCATACTTTCTGGAAACATGACTCTCCCGTCACTAGGAATTGCAACATTAATTTCTTATTTGGCCTCTCTATGTCCTCTACAGCCTTCTCCTCAATATTTCCCTAGACTTTATTACCATTGGAGCACTGTACAATTGGCTCATTAGTTCTAAGCTTGTCTCTATGAATTTTTTCTGAGTGTTATTTCAAAACTGTATTTCAGCTGTAGTGGTGGTTTGGATCAACAACCAATGTAATTCTGGCTGATTGTGTAATGGACTACTGGGAAGAGGTTACAGTAGAGCAGGCACAAAATTCAGAATTTGGAGGAGACTCTGATGCTCATGATGTAGATACTATCTCTAGCATTTCAAACACTACCACAGTACCTGATGATAGTCTCAGCAGCACAGTGTCAAGTGGACCTGTGAATCTAGTAGATTCAGCAGGTAGCATACTCTGTCTGCTTTTGCTTCAATAAGCATTTTATCAAAGTCACGAAACTGACTGTGATACTGAATAGGTTACAAATGTAGATGTGAACCTCTTTCCTTTAGGGTATGTCTTCCTCCTGAGGACACATGTTTTCTAACAAAAGTTGACATTGGCAAATTCCTGCAGATTTTTTCAAACTTACCAGTGAAGCTACCATGGACTATTATTTTATACACCTGTTTCATTGGAACGAATATCTACTACCTTGTAACTAGTGGTGGACTTGGAAATACATAATGAACTCAGAAGTTTTGCTGATTACTATTCCCAAAGAGTACACACTAACATGTAATTCATTGTTCTGCCAGCTAGGCCACTTTGACATATAAAGAGTCAATTTACAACTTCTTCGAGTCTGGAGAGCTTAGAGTCCCCTCTAAACTCTCGAGTATTGGTTTAAGGTAGATATCATCAGTTTTTTTCCTCAGAAGACATTGTGATGTAATTCTATTTAATTCTCTGCTCTTTTCATAAACCAAAGATTGGTTGAAAGCACCTGAACTACACCTCTCACTTGCTTCAGAAGACAGGCCTTTTAATCACATACTGCTGATATTCCTGAGATGTACAGAGCGTCCCTTTATCTGCTATAATGATCTAGGCTAAAATGATGAATCAAGATTTTTAGCAGAGCCGGGATTCAAACCCAGGTCACCAGCTTACTAGACAAATGTACTATCTGTTGTGACAAACTAGGCAGTTTGGCTCCCACAGCTGTTTCGACTACACTATTATGTCTCCCTCCTCTGCATAAATTCCAATCCACGCCTCACCCCATGCTGTTCCACTTCTGAACTCACATCAGTATTGGCGAGGCTCTCTGATATTAGGATAGCATCTCAGCAATGAGCGAAATGAGGTTAATCCTAGCTGCATCTCAGGTTTATGCAATCTATTAATCATATACAGCTCCTGCTGTTGAGACAAACTGTAAGATAATAATGGAGGCTGAAGCAATGAATTAAAATCTGTACTAGCACCGGGATTCGTACCAAGGTCTGCTGCTTACTAGCCAGATGCGCTAACTGTTGCACCACACTGGCACTCCGGCTACGACAGCTGCAGGGACAAACCTAATACGTCTTCCTCCCCAACACAAATTCGAGTTTACACCTCAGCTGTGGTAGGTGGACTGCCAACAGATAGTGCATCTGCCTATTAGCCAGGACACCTGAGATTGAATACCAGTGTTGGCACAAATTTTAATTCATTGCTTCAGCCTACAACATTATAAACTAAATTTTCGCACGATAATAGTTGGTTCTGTTGTAACATAATACAAATTTTTGTCTAAAACAATAAAATTAATTGAAATTATCTGTATCTTTACATTCTAATTTCTTTATTAATATTGACTTCATCAGCTTTCTTCATATGATTCACGTTTTCTCATTTGGTTTGCTTTTCAGACATCACTCCAGCATTACTGACATTTAATGGAAATCATAACCATATTTTACTCGTATTTGTAATGAAATAGGGGGGGGGGGGGGATTGGACAGCTTCTACGACCTAATCCCACAAAGTCTTGAATGAGAGTATTGCTCAACTTAGTTTTCGACACATTATTTCAAAAATATTCAGAAGTAATATCATAATCAATGTACAAGGCCTAAATACCCCACAACAAGTAAATTTATTTTAAACCTAAAGATGATGTTTTGATTAGTCAAAACGTTGACAGAAATGCACAGACAACTTGGCAAAATCCAAATCCAGATTTATGACATATGAATCAAATACAGTCATTTCTACAAGGTGATTCTCATTAATGTTTAAAACATTTAGCCCTCCTTTTTTGTTTACAGACATTATACAGGGTGATTCAAAAATGCATGTAAATATTTTAAGGGTGTATTTGTGAGGTAAATATAAGACAAAAATGTTCTATACAATTTTTGCTATACTTGGCTTATTACAGAGTTATGAACAAAACATGATAATACATTCAAAACAACGTAAAGTATTTACTTCCCAGAGTTCACAGTTTAATTACAGTGCATTTGGACTAAAAACGCAAACTGGTAAATAAACGTGACGTAACAAACTGAAACAATTCCTCACGAATACTGTATTACTTTAGTTCCTGTTGATTGAACTAACTCAATGCAAAATAACTAAGGAAAATACGTGAAGAATTTACAGACTGTACTGTACTGTATTTGCACAAATCTTAATGCAATGCATGTTCAAAATGATGTCCCTGAACTTGCAGACAGACCCGTGCTCGTCGCCGCAATGATCTCTGCACATTACACAGTCCGTTCAACTCTCCACGAATAATTTCACAACCACCTTCAATTCTTTGTTGTAGCACTTCTCTGTTCGGTACTGCAGAAGAATACACCAATGTCTTTATTCGGCCCCATAAATAAAAGTCTAAAGGGTTCAGGTCAGGTGATCTGGCTGGACAAGCAATTGGTCCTCTGCGACCTATCCATCGATGTCGATACGCATCATTGAGGTACGCCCTTACGTTGCGGCTGTAATGGGCAGGAGCACCATCGTGCATAAACCACAAGGTGGCTCGTGTTGCAAGAGGGACATCCTGTAACAATCCAGGCAATTCCCCCTCCAAAAATTCGCGGTAAGCGTGCCCAGTCAGCCTTGGAGGTAGAACATGAGGTCCGAGTAAGTCATTCCCCACAATACCACACCAAATGTTTATGGAGAATTGATGTTGATATCCACGCACAATTCTCGCGCCAGGATTCTCGACAGCCCACTGGTGCATATTATGCGAATTGATTACACCCGCACGAGTAAACATGGCCTCATCTGTGAATAATATCCGCCGAATGAACATTGGATCATTCAAATGACGCTCTTGTAACCACTGGCAGAATTGCTGACGGCGAGGATAGTCTGCAGGTGTCAATTCGTGCACTTTGTGCAGGTGAAATGGATGCAACTGTTGTCTCCGAAGCAGCCGCCATACAGTAGATTGTGGAAGTCGTACAGCTGCACTAATTTGTCTCGTACTGATGGCTGGATCTTGGTCTACCAGGTCCAAAACATGTTCCTCCACGTTCACTGCATGCTCAAGTGGTCGACCTGAATGTGGTCCAGGACGAATGCCATACTCCCGCATACGTCTGTCCACAGATACAAACGTCTGATGACTTGGTAACCGTCGTCTTGGAAACAGCTCACTGTACCTTCGTCTTGCTGCAAGTGCGTTTCCGTCTGCTGCACCATACACAAGGTGCATATCAGCATACTCACTGTTTGAGTACAACATGTGCACGAAACCTGTAGCCTTCCGACGATGAATGAACGACAGGAAGTACGTTTCCGTTACCAACAACATCAGCGCCATCTTCTGTACAGTAGGAGTAAACAGCAATTGCAAACACAAACAAACACTATTCATGCAGTTTCGAATCAACTGTTGGGAGATACGTATGTGCATTACGTACTAGAATATGGCATCCTGCTGCTTGCACTGACGTCGTTTTGATACGGTCATGACTTTCGTATTTTAACGGTAACTCTGGAATTAAACGTTTATGGAAAAACATTTATAGAACATTTTTGTCTTATATTTACCTCACAAATACACCCTTAAAATATTTACATGCATTTCTGAATCACCCTGTATAGTAAAGAAAATGTAGTCCATTTACTGGTATTGACGTAGTTCAGAATGGTTCTGAGCACAATGGGACTAAACACCTGAGGTCATCAGTCTAGAACTAATTAAACCAGACTGTAGCGCCTAGAACCGCTCGGCCACTACGGCCGGCGTAGTTCAGAAGCTTATACTCATTTACTTGTGTCACAATACTGTCTGTCAGATGCAAGACTCAAACGATGAGCCCCACATACTAAACTACTAAACTTGCGCAAATAGGGTCGGCATGGTGCATGTGTAGTGAGATAAACCATCTGATAACATCACTTGTTCAATATTTATCATCAACTTTTGGATCATTTCCCAAAATTTTCGACACCATGTGTCTTATTTTAAAGTGGCTGTGGTACCCAGCTTCACTCAGGTAATTGATATGAGATCGTGTGGTAGTTGGAATAAAAGGATAAACTTTAAAGTATAAGAGGTGAATAAAATTTATTGAAAACATATTGACTATTAACAGTACTCCTCAAAGTTTCATTTTTTGAAAACACATTCTGAGTATTTACAACATTTGTTTACAAAAAACTTTTTCGTTTTGTTATCCGAGGTAAACGTGCACAAACTTTTCGAATTTCCTATTCAAGAGTAAGTTACGTACACTTGACCATGAGAGAAGCGGGAGTCTTTGAGGTTGATGCCGCAATGTTTAGAAGTTTGCCTTTGCGCTTTGTTAATTGTAAAACTGTACGCTAATTTCATTGGAAATTGCAGTCTTTAAAACTACAATGGCAGTCCAGTAGAGATCAATGACATTCTAAGGATAAATAGCGTATGTCATTTGTACTTCCCAGTCATATTTTTGGCTAAAATGATGGTATTCGATAGCTGTTTGACGATCATCCTTGTTAAGTAACATAGTTTTGGTGAGTTGAGATTCCTGAGTAGTATGATGGGAGATTCAGTTCTTGAAGGCCATGTTATGGCATTCCTGGTACTTGCAAGTAGTTCAGGAATTCTGTAGAGAAGTCCATGCTTTTCTCAAGGTTTAGGAGTGTGTCAATCGATTTTCATTTACTCTCTTCATTGTGAATTTTCATTTCAATACTAAAGTTGATATCATCGACAATGTTATTTTTAGTTGGCAGAACTGCCCATTCAAATAGCCATTGAATAGTGTTTGGATAAATTAGGTCGATGAGTTCGTTTTACGCAGTGGCTCTGTTGTAGAAATCACCTTTGAGTTTAATATGGCCGGTTGTCAGGTCAGAAGGATACACTATGTGATTAAAAGCATCCGGACACCCCCAAAAACATACGTTTTTCATATTATGTGCATTGTGCTGCCATCTACTGCCAGATATACTATATCAGCAACCTCAGTGGTCATTAGACATCGTGAGAGAGCAGAATGGGGCGCTCTGCGGAACTCACGGACTTCTAACGTGGTCAGGTGATTGGGTGTCACTTGTGTCATACGTCTGTACGCGAGATTTGCACACTTCTAAACATCCTTAGGTACACTGTTTCCAATTTGATAGTGAAATGGAAAGGTGAAGGGACACGTACAGCACAAAAGCGTACAGGTCAACCTTGCCTGTTGATTGACAGAGACTACCGACAGTTGAAGAGGGTCGTAATGTGTAATAGCAGACATCTAGTCACACCATCACGCACGAATTCCTAACTGCATTAGGATCCACTGCAAGTACTATGACAGTTAAGCGGAAGGTGAGAGAAGTTGGATTTTATGGTCGAGCGGCTGCTCATAAGCCACACATCACGCCGGAAAATGCCAAGCGACGCTTTGCTTGGTGCAAGGAGCGCAAACAGTGGACGATTGAACAGTAGAAAAAACGTTGTGTGGAGTGACGAATCACGGTACACAATGAGGCGATCCAATGGAAGGGTGTGCGTATGGTGAATGCCCGGTGAACATCATCTGTGAGCGTGTGTAGTGCCAACAGTAAAATTCAGAGAGGGTGGTCTTATGGTGTGGTTGTGTTTCTCATGGAGGGGGCTTGCACCTGTTGCTGTTTTGCGTGAGAGCAGCACAGATCTACATTGATGTTTTAAGCACCATCTTGCTTCCCACTGTTGAAGAGCAATTCGGGGATGGCGATTGCATCTTTCAACCCGATCGAGCACCTGTTCATAATGCACGGCCTGTGGCGGAGTGGTTACACGGCAATAACATCCCTGTAATGGACTGGCCTGCACAGACTCTTGACTTCAATCCTATAGAACACCTTTGGGATGTTTTGGAACGCCCACTTTGTGCCAGGCGACACCGACCGACATCGATACCTCTCCTCAGTGCAGCACTCTGTGAAAAATGGGCTGTCAATCCCCAAGAAACCTTCCACCACCTGATTGAACGTATGCCTACGAGAGTGGAAGCTGTCGTCAGGGCTAAGAGTGGGCCAACACCATACTGAATTCCAGTATTACCGATGGAGGACGCCACGAACTTGTAAGTAATTTTCAGCCAGGTGTCCAGATACTTTTGATGACGTAGTGTATGTTCCTTTGCCAATTTATAAAAGCTGTTGAGCAAAATGTGCTGTTGTTTCGCCTTTCAGTAGTTCAACCCTCATATTTTTTGTTAGTTGCAATATTCGAATGCGTGGCCAGAGACGTGAATTTTTAAGCTTACATTGGTCTCGTCTGCTCCTGATGAGTTATGGACAACTGGAAGTGTTTGTCGGAAGTCTCCTGTGAGTATGAGTAGGGCTCCTCCCATGACGTCAGATTTTCCTCGCAAATCTTATAATGTTCTGTCCATGGCTTCGGGTGATTTTTTACATGCGACTGTGAATTTGTTCCAGAAGATAATTTTAGCTTGCTTTCGAAGTTCACCCCGTCCAGATGCTCTTGAAATTTTACAAAGCGGGAATTGTTCTTCGGCTGTATTCAACGGTAGTTGTAGAGCTCAATTGGCAGTTCGTCGTCCTGCCGCAAGTGTCGTTGCAATAGCGGACGATGCCAGTGCACGTGCGGTGCGTTGTTTATCACGTATTTCCGCCAGCAATAGAGTTATTAGAAACATATTCCCGGTGTCGCCTGGAGCGTACAAGGACATAAATCCGCCAGTGTTCTTGTCGATCCCGTTCATGACAACGCTATAAATTTTCTTTCGATTGTCACTGAGGAGTGGTTTGTTGTGAGCAATGTACTGAAATAGTTCGTTGATGTTGTAGCTTCTTTGCTTTGTAATTTCGAAGTTTAGCACATTCTTCAAACGTACTTCCAGATGTTGCACAGCTAGTTCGCGTTCGTGTATGAGAAAGCCGAAAATCCGCCGCGATGCTTCGTTATTGTTGTTGAATCTGGTTGGTCCATGAGGACCTCGTTGTTTCTGTTTTGTTGTTCGCTGTCTTTGCCTATCTGAAATACTGCCATGTCACTGCGTTTGTTCACACTCTAAAGACGTATTTGGTGGATTTCACTAAATTGCAGTATTCGACGATTATGTGTGCTCAGATCGTTTTGGAAAGTTGTGTGTTACGGTATATGGTACTAGCAGCAAATTATCTATTTCCAGTTCGTCGCTGCCTCTTATTCGTATTTTTGCTGTGAAGCCGCCGTTTTTGGGTGATCATGTTCTGTATTTGGGATAGCCCTCCAGTTTGTGTATTGCCGAAACGGTTTTTTTTTTTACGTTTTCCGTCACTTATATGTGGCGAATTGGGGTTTAATGACCCACACGGTCCGTGAATTGTGTTTTTCACTGCTATTTCCTACAGTTACAGAGCTTCTCGTGGATTGGGAAATTCACATTGGATGATTTTGTTGATATCTGTGGGATGAATTCTGTCCTGTAGCAATATGAGTTTGTGTGAGTGACTGAGGCAGTCTACATTCGATTGTGTACGTCCAGCATCTAAAGGTTCCAAAGATGAGATATTTCGGATGACTTCAATAAATCTCATTTGCTTTAAATGGAAAATTCGTGCTATCATGTCGTGTCTATGCAGGGACCTTGAACGTATCTTATAGTTAGTTTTTCTCTGATTTCTGGCCACTACGAGCTGCATGTAAATATTAAGTAGAGGTCAGGTCGTCCATATTTTCTTATGTAGGTCATGCCATCTTGAGTGTATTCATGCATATGTCTCGGACTTCCTATGTATGATGTGAGTAAGATTATTAGTGTTCCAATGTCGTCTATATTTCCGTCTTTTCCTTCTCGAAGGTGGATGTATTTTTCGAAGCGGCTTCTATTTTTGCGTATATATCTACAAAAAATTGCTGGAGTAAACTGCAAGTGTTGAGAATGGGACAGTACATTCCATCCTCTCTGATCGTTGACCTTCCGACAGGCTTGCATATGTGTCAGATACGCAGCAACACTGTTCTTTACCTTTTATTGGAAAGCGGGAGGGAGGGTAATCCCCCCTTTATTCTAGCCTCCTCTTTCCACCCCACCCTACTTCAGTCCTTGCTGCTGCCCGCTACGTACAAACAGCAAGCTAGAAACACGTGCTCCGTATCTGAAGAATACGCGCGAACCTCCGTGTAAGTGTTTAACTTTTCATTTTCCGTTATTTATTGTTAAATGTTTAATGCTTATTAGTAATTTAAAATAGTGTACATCGTGTATTTACATGTATCTCGAATCGACAATGAAATTAAACTAAATTGTGCCAGATACGCGCGACCTTCAATCCTTGCATCATGTTATTTAGTTAGTTTCCTTTAATATTTACTTATTAAGTACTATGGGGCACAAAGAGATGTATAATTTAAACAATCCCCAGATGTTGAAGCCGTGATAGATGCAATTCTGTGTGACACCGACGATGAGGATAATCAGGACAACAGTTTTATAGAGGACAGTGACACTGACGATGAAGAGCATGTATCAGAAAGAGATGGAGGTTCTTATACGGAAGTAAGTGCTCAGTCTAGCACAGAAGACGACGAAGATGAGAGCACCAAGTCGACATTTCAAGCTATTTAAAGGAAAAATAAAAAACAATAGAGGTTTGGTCACGACAAAAAAAAGCCAAGGAACGGGCAAAGACGAGGTAAACAAAATACACTCCTGGAAAAATGAAATAACAACACCGTGAATTCATTGTCCCAGAAAGGGGAAACTTTATTGACACATTCCTGGGGTCAGACACATCACATGATCACACTGACAGAACCACAGGCACATAGACACAGGTAACAGAGCATGCACAATGTCGGCACTAGTACACTGTATATCCACCTTTCGCAGCAATGCAGGCTGCTATTCTCCCATGGAGACGATCGTAGAGATGCTGGATGTAGTCCTGTGGAACGGCTTGCCATGCCATTTCCACCTGGCGCCTCAGTTGGGCCAGCGTTCGTGCTGGATGTGCAGACCGCGTGAGACGACGCTTCATCCAGTCCCAAACATGCTCAATGGGGGACAGATCCGGAGATCTTGCTGGCCAGGGTAGTTGACTTACACCTTCTAGAGCACGTTGGGTGGCACGGGATACATGCGGACGTGCATTGTCCTGTTGGAACAGCAAGTTCCCTTGCCGGTCTAGGAATGGTAGAACGATGGGTTCGATGACGGTTTGGATGTACTGTGCACTATTCAGTGTCCCCTCGACGATCACCAGAGGTGTACGGCCAGTGTAGGAGATCGCTCCCCACACCATGATGCCGGGTGTTGGCCCTATATGCCTCGGTCGTATGCAGTCCTGATTGTGGCGCTCACCTGCACGGCGCCAAACACGCATACGACCATCATTGGCACCAACGCAGAAGCGACTCTCATCGCTGAAGACGACACGTCTCCATTCGTCCCTCCATTCACGCCTGTCGCGACACCACTGGAGGCGGGCTGCACGATGTTGGGGTGTGAGCGGAAGACGGCCTAATGGTGTGCGGGACCGTAGCCCAGCTTCATCGAGACGGTTGCGAATGGTCCTCGCCAATACCCCAGGAGCAACAGTGTCCCTAATTTGCTGGGAAGTGGCGGTGCGGTCCCCTACGGCACTGCGTAGGATCCTACGGTTTTAGCATGCATCCATGCGTCGCTGCGGTCCGGCCCCAGGTCGACGGGCACGTGCACCTTCCGCCGACCACTGGCAACAACATCGATGTACTGTGGAGACCTCACGCCCTACGTGTTGAGTAATTAGGCGGTACGTCCACCTGGCCTCCCACATGCCCACTATACGCCCTCGCTCAAAGTCCGTCAACTGCACATACGGTTCACGTCCACGCTGTCGCGGCATGCTACCAGTGTTAAAGACTGCGATGGAGCTCCGTATGCCACGGCAAACTAGCTGACACTGACGGCGGCGGTGCACAAATGCTGCGCAGCTAGCGCCATTTGATGGCCAACACCGCGGTTCCTGGTGTGTCCGCTGTGCCGTGCGTGTGATCATTGCTTGTACAGCCCTCTCGCAGTGTCCGGAGCAAGTGTGGTGGGTCTGACACACCGGTGTCAATGTGTTCTTTTTTCCATTTCCAGGAGTGTAGTTTGCTTCATCTGCCCGGTGTAATCGGACCAGCGAAAAACATGACTAATATTCTAGATTCGTGGAAATGCGTCATCACTGACAGAATGCTTGTAGAAAATACAAACAAATTTATTCTTACAATATAAGATAACTAATCTTGTTCAAGGGACGCTCCACAGACTGACACAGCGGAAATGAAAGCGTTATTCGTGCTGCTTTATCTTGCTGGGGTGTACCACGCGAATCGTCTCAATCTTGACGACTTATGGCGAATGGATGACTTCCTAACCGTGATGATTATAAAAAGATTTCAGTTTTTAATGCGATCTATTCGTTTTGATGATGTGGAAACAAGAGAAGAACGAAGAAAAACTGATCGCCTAACTCATATAAGGATTATTTTTGAAGAATTCGTTGCAAACTGCCAAAAATGCTATTCACTTGGTGAAAATGTCACAATCTGTGAAAAACTCGAGGATTTGCGAGGTAGATGCGGTTTCATACAATATATGCCAAAAAACACGCAAATATTACATAAAATTTATGCCTTGGTCAACTCTCGGCTATATTATACATATAATATGGAAATTACGCTGGAACCCATCCAGAAGATCCATATAGTGTAAGCAATAAACCATCCAACGTTGTGAAATGGTTGGCAACACCGATTTTCTACAGTGGGAGAAATATCACGGCCGACAGTTGTCTTACGGATAACGATTTGGTAAAGGAATTGGCATTAAGAAAATTTCATACGTTGGCACGTTACTTAAAAGTAAGCCTCGGATTCCTCCAGAATTCACAGCGACCAAAAAGCGAGAGCCCCACTCACGTATGTTTGGTTTTCGCGAAGAGGCAACACTTGTTTCATATGTGCCAAAAAAGTACAAGAATGTTTTGTTGATATCCACCCTTCAAAACGATGGAAAAATCTATGGAGGAACAGGTGATCTCAAGAAACCAAAAATTATAACTTCTTACAATCAACGACAAACTTTGTGGGTCTTTCAACGTTGCGAGAAATACAAAGTGATGGCCTCTGGAGGTCTTTTTTCGATGAGGAACGTTGCTGTCACAAATTCATTTAAAGTCTGGAAAGGAAACACCAGCAATAATCTCAAGAGAAGAAAATATCTGAACTACCTTTAGAACGAACTTGAGCAGGAACATGTAAAAAGGAGAAGTACTAAAGTAACTGGAAACTTCCATAAAAAAAGTTTTAAATGAGTCGCACACAGAAGACGAACACCAATAGCAACAAGGAGAAGGAGAAGATCAACCTCAGGAGCCCATGAAGAAAAGATATAGGCCATGTTTAGTTAGTAAGAAAACGAGAATTGCCCGTTTCAAATGTGAAATATGTGGACAGTTTATTTGTTTACAGCATTCAAGAAATGTTTGCATTGATGTCATTTCAACTTCTAAATAACTTTAGTAGATTAAGAAACCAAAATTTCAAGCATAATCCTGTATAAATTTGACATTCATACACGGAAATTATCAGTGCCTCGAGAAACTGTGGGAAGGAAATGTGTGTTCTGCAAAAAGCACTCCGTATTCAGGCCACGAGTGGCCTACCAGGACCATCCGACCGACCGCCGTGTCATCCTCAATGGAGGACGCAGATAAGAGGGGCGTGGGGTCAGCACACTTTGATGGTATTCTTGACCGAAGCCACCACTATTTGGTCGAGTAGCTCCTCAATTGGTATCACAAGGCTGAGTGCACCCCGAAAAATGGCAACAGCGCATGGCGGCTAGAGGGTCACCCATCCAAGTGCCGGCCACGCCCAACAGCGCTTAACTTCGGTGATCTCACGGGAACCGGTGTAGTCCCTGCGGCAAGATCGTTGCCATTTGTTTTGAAACATAACTTTATTTTCAAATACAATTTTACTTGGCTTTTGTTTGTATAACCAATGAATAATAGCTAGTATTACTTTTTTGACAAAAATTTAATGTTTAAAAAGACATGAAGTTTGTTAACAAGTGGTATCTGCGGTATACGCGTGACCGCCCTTGTCCGACTAGAAGGCGCGCCTTCGGAAGGTTAAGCGGTAAGCATAGAACTCCTTGGAAGTCACTTTTTGATTTGTTTCTACGCCTGTCGGGCTGGATTTGTTTCACTTTAAAATGATATCCATCAGCTCCGTGCAGAAATATTACTGGCTAGTGTAGGACATTATATAAACGGTATGTCTCTGCAATGTGTTGTAGTCCTTTCTCTTCTTCGTTGTACAATAATGTCAGTGAAAACTGTCTAAGATTATGATCGCGACTTCGTCTATACAAAGTGCATTAAATCGACCTATTTTTTTATTGATTTTGTCAAAGATCCTCTGTGCATCCTGAACTACTACTCGTGTCAATACAGTTTTATTTGTGCATCGTTGAAACAGTTTCTGTTTCTTCATTTCCAATTAAATAAACTTGCAGAAATTTATGGTCTTTCTTGGGTACTGATAGCAATGATGCAATGTGGTGATAGATTTGTCTTTGGATGGAAAAACATAATCGGTTTCATCTCTGTTGGTGTTGATTGAAGTGACATGGAAAGATGTCATTTGGAACCAGACATTGTGCGCTTTTATATTTTGAAGAAAGTGTTTTGATTCTGGAGTTTCCCCGGTCATGTACCGTTAAAATTCCTGCAGAGGTGCTTCCTAGTGGTAGTAATCGAATTTTTCCATTCGTGCAACAGAATCATGGTGTTTCACCACTGATTTTTTTCGCGTTGCAAAATTGGCAGGTGTTTTCCATTTTCCCGGTTACGACGTACTTGTGTTATATTCTTTAGTCGGATCGTAGTGAAATGCTTCATCTGTTACATTGTGCTGACTGTTTACCTGTCCTCGTCCGCGCTTCTCGTATGGTGATATTTTTATGGCTGGATTCAGATTGCTGTCTTTTGTTATAAGATTGTGTCACAATCCGTGATTCTTCAATCCATTCATTTCGTTGTTCTTCCGTTTCTCTGCTTCTCACGGTGACCATTCTTGTTCGTTGGGAACTTAAACTTGCTTCGCACTCTTCCTCTGTTTAATTTTTCGCTGTCCTTTATTGCTTTCTCCGTTTTGCTTCAGAACACGCAAGATTTCCCACTCTTTTACGTTTGGGCATTATCTAAAATATAAATCAAATCAACTTTTTACTAACAAATTCTCTAAGTACACGTTTCACACTTAATTCTGATTTATATTCAGTCACTGTATCACTTTGGCTACTCACACTTCACTGTTTGGTTTATTCACTCATTACACAACTTTTTCGATGCCTCCCTTCGTCACTGACAAGAAACCGGCGTTCGAACCCACCATGTGTCTTTACCATTGTGTAGCCCCACCACTGGCGAATTCCAGAACATAACAAAAAGGCTTCGAATGGTCCACATGTTCCAAAACATTCCACAACATTTGAGACTGTTCTGGAATGTTCCACAATGATCTGGGATGTTCCTGAACACTCTGGTATCTTCCCGAATGTTCCAGATATTCCTGTTCCTTTGAAGAGCTTTCCGAAACATTGTGGAATGTCGAGGAACGTTCTTGAATGTTCCAGAAATTTCTAAAGGGCGAAACTTCCCAGACCCTATATCTTCAAAAGCACTCCCTTCGGGTACAAATGGGAACCTCCTTCGTGGATGGACGATGATTGTACCGGCAAATTGTACACTTATCTTTATAACATCAACTAATTACTTGTCTTGGTGTCACCTACATAGTTTAGGAGGTTTATAAAGGTTAACAAGAATCATCCTGTACGTGTCAGCCACCTTCAGTCTAATTTTTATTTAGACACTTTTGCAAAGACTGTTGTTCTGGTTTGTTTTTGGCCAAATGTTTGAGCAGAATTTGTCCGAATTTTCATAGCCGAACAAAGGAAACGAACAAATGGAATATCAAACTGAACACCATGAGTTCTATTTTTCCTTAAAGGGTTTATTTGCTTGAAACTAATCAGGGAAATTAAGAACATTAATGATTTCAAGGAAAATTTTTGTCTGAATTTTCATAGCCAATCAAAAAGTGGGAAATGGGCAAATGGGGTATATCAAATTGACTAGCTCGACGTATAGTTTTGCAAAAAAAATGTTCAGTTGCCTGAAAGTAATCAGGGTAATGGAGAAAAACTCAGTGATTTGAGGGGAAACTGAAATATTTCACTAGTTGCTGGTCCTATCTATGCAAAACTTCTTCCTAGGCTCACTTGAGTGTTCATAACAAAGGGATTATCCACCACTGGCTTTCTCGGCCTATTGTAGCTTCACCAAGCATCTTTTGACATTACTTTTCACTGTGGAATAGGAACCTCACCGCAAGTACGCCACACATGTGTGTTTCTGTAAGCAAGAGGTTTTCACAGGTATTTTTCTGTGCAGTAGAAGCCGGATCCTCTCTCTTTCCATCCCTTGCATGTTTCCTGTAAATTTCATGGTTTTTGTGATCTTTTTAATTAGATTCACATAAATGGGCTACCTTTAAACCTTGATAAAATATAGGTCATCCAGTTTCACAGAGCAAATTACTGAACATGGATACAGAAACCATACAGTAGGTGTGTTAAAATTATGATCAGTCGCTTTTGCAATGAGAGTAATTGCCACCTTCGGAGAGATAAAACTCAGCAAGTTAACATATTTCCTTTAATTGATTCCTATGCCATAATATTCTGAGAACGCTACACTTATTTAAGTAAAACTAACTAATTGATATTGTATGTGGAATTTGCACACGTATATCTTGTCTGCATTTGTTTAACCTGTTAGGAAAATTAACTACGGCCTCACAGCACTTTTATTAACTGATGAAATTTGTGGTCGACAACTCACCTGAGAGTCGAGAGAAACAAACGTTCAGATACCCAATTCTAGATTTTTTTTTAAAAAGTGTTCAGCACTGCCCTCTAGTAACTAACTTAGGTACAGAAAGAAGTGCCGTACACAGTTAAGAAAATGCTTGACAATCTGCCCACAAAAATAAAATGCCCGACTCACAGCAGCTGTATTTTCATACGAAGATTAAAGTTGTTCCTCTGTTGCAACTCTTTTCTATTTCCACGAGGGTGGTCCTGAATACAAAAATATAGTCAATTACAAATCTTGTAATAGTATGTAGCCATACAAACATACATTTATAAGAAGTGTGAGCAATATTTGTTCCACTGACACATTAGACATCATGAAGTTCATCATGAATATGTTCTATGGAACATGCGATAAAGTAACACTAAATTCCTTTGACCCTCCAAATAAAATTCCATAATCCAGCAGCTGGTGTTTGTAATTATCAGATTTCAGGAAATTCTTTCATTGTCATCATTCACACACTTTGTCACCCATTGTCAGTACAGAAAATGGCTAACGACCTTCACTGACACATCCACAGAAATGTGCATCTGCATCTGACAGGTCTGCATCCCCCTTCCTCAAAGGCGATACGCAACAGGCTTCTTTGTGAGTGACATCAAACATTATCACTGAAAGCTTTTACAGCATAATAGGTCACAGGCAAGTTGTGTGTGGTGTACTGCACACTTTCATGGTTTGTGTGTAAAACCAACAGTGAATACAATCCACCATCCCCTTCACAATCTGGTCTTGATGGAAATGAATCAGTTCAATGTCCTCGCAGAATAAATCATTACTGGTATACAGGTCATGGATCATATACCACAGAGCAGTATCGAAAAGTGTTTGTAAACAGAAACACGGTATTTTGTCAGAGTATTTCTAGATATACAAGTGGCCTTTTGTGACGTTTGTGCATTTTCCGCGCTACTCCCAGAATAGAACTTCAGCGGCTGCTACCTGGGGACTGCACAACTGGTCCTTACCAGTGTAGCGTTCTGGGGAAAAATTTTCTGCCAGAATTTCATTTTCTTGGATACACCGAGAAGATAATACGAAGTCTTTCTTACCTGTTATTCAACAGAGATACGTTTCAAAATCATAAGAATAATCGATAGGCGGACGTGAACTGGATGCTAGGCGCTTTTTAAGACAAGGTATTACAAAAATTTAACGGAAAACCAAAACAATGAAAAATTCCCGGAATTCTAAAAAAATCCCAAGTTTTTCCTGGTTTTCTCGCGGATGAAAAAATTCCAGAGTTTTTCCCGGATCTCCCGGGTTGTATACACCCTGATTTTTCTCCGATATGTTTCCCGAACCCTGTTCAAATTTTTCTCATTAATCTTTAGATGACTAGCCGAATTCGGGAATCCAATGTAGCACTTCATGGCAAAGTGAATAGTGCTGTACACTTGGGTGGTTATATGAATCATAACACATTGATAATGTTACAAAATCTTTCCAGTGTATGGAAGTCAGTCTGTTCTAATCAATGCTATTTCTGTTTCTCTGCATTGACACATGCATAACATCTGATTTCAATGTTCATTTAAGTTACTAAGGCATAGAAACTGAAAGTTCAGCCGATATTCAAAAACAAATGTAATGTGTGTCACTAAATAACATATTTTAGTTCTTCCTCTGAATTATCCTGTGACCTAGTTTATTTTTATTCGACGCCTTTAATTCTGACTTTAAAAAGGTAAAGTGATCCTCAACCCAAAGGTTGATTTCAACTCCACAGTGCTTTACCACATGTGGCCCTATCAAAGATGGTATGTCTTTGCTTCCCTCTAACCTTTGAATTGATTTATGGGAAACTACAGTTTACAGTGGATTCTGAACCTCAGTGCATTTCAGTATTTTTCACATAAACAAACACTGCCAGAAGTGAAAATTTATTAAAGAGAAAAATCCTAGGACTCCCCAGGAATCAAATCCCAGACCTTCCAATCCACAGCCAGGCCACTGAGCCTCTTTTTTGTTTTTGTTTAGAGAGAGAGAGAGAGAGAGAGAGAGAGAGAGAGAGAGATGCAAAACACTATATAGTTCACACTACAAATGCAGTTCTAAACATGTTTACCGACATGTGGCCACTACAGGCCACAGTAGAGCCTCACACCTAGCATCCTGTGCCCAGGATGGCAGTGAAACCTACACCCTTATGTTTGCAGTAATCAGTGTGTTAAATCTGTAATACAAAGAATGATTGCCAAGTTCATTACAATATAACAGTCTATCCGATACGAGTGCCAGAAATATGCGAGATCCCCGGATTTCCCCCACTGACGCCATCAATTACGCCCCAGAATGAAGCTTGCATTTTTGATACAACGGTGGTTAAAACTTCTTAGTAACAACAAGACTCTGAACAGTTGCTTCCCAAATGAGAGACATTCAGTAGTCCACTTGCCCAGAAATGGTACGTATGGGGAGGGAGGGGGAAGAATTTCATCTTCTACTACTTATTATCCTCAAATTTTACTTTTTTCAAAAGGGTAGAAACATATGTGAGCAGTATGTTTAGAATAACAACTTACTGCAGCAGCAAGGGAGCTGGGTCTGTGAAAAGAAGCAGCAGTGAGCAATGTCACTTGATTCCCCAAAGTTTGCAATTTCCCAAAATATTACACAACTGAATTTGCGAGGTACATGTCACGTGATAGTAGGGTACACACCCTTCCTTTTGTGTAAGCTTTTTAGACACACGACATACTGAAATTCTGTAAGTAACATTCGGCACTGTTATGCTGTACCTGTTAAATCAAACAAACCCCTTTTCAACAAAAATTAAGTAAACTGTATGTTGCAGATTGTTCTTTATTAATGTTTGACTAACCTGCTTTTGTTTGGTTAACTGCATTTTGTGCCTGTCAGTCACAGATGTCTTCCGACACAATCCACATATATTATAAAGGTGTGTGTGTGTGTGTGTGTGTGTGTGTGTGTGTGTGTGTGTGTGTGTGTGTGTGTGTGTGTGTGTGTGTGTGTGCAGATCAGTCACCTCCTAAGCTACTGGACTGATTTCAACCAAACTTTCTACACACAACAGGCAACAATTGTCATGGGATAAGAACTATCCACCTATCACTGTTCAACAGATATGACGTCAAAGACTGAGGATATGTGAAAAATGCCACATCATGCATGAAGTTTTAATATCTTTGTTCTTTACTACTAAGATACTCCAAGAGGCGAGTCAACTTACAGAAATCCCTGACACATGGCAACACTTGACAGCTTTGAACTGATAAGAGCAAATGGCTATAGGCAAAAACTATACCCATATATAGAGCTATTTAAAGAGGTATTCTATGAGACGTTTACAGAATCATGTTTTAGATACATGAAAGCACCTGTGCCCAGTATAAAGAAACTATCCGGGATTATGCTCCTTAATTTGGGTACTGTACCTGCATCATGCATATTTCTTTGTATGACTGTTTCATCATTTACGAGGCATTCCCATGAATGCAGGGAAATGAAATCTTATGAAAAAAAAGGTACATTACAATCAGCGATTAATGAGCCAACAAGTTATAAACACTGACCAGCTTAAAATTATAATGTTTCATTAATCTGACTGAAGCCTCATTAGTGAGAACATCCTCACAGATATTGAAAATTTTATCCTAAGTTGATTATTTAATACCACCACTAGAGAAATGCAACTGAACTCTCACTGCAGTAGTTCTGTGTTTGACGAACAATGAAACTTCCCTGAACTCATACACAGTACATGAAACTGATTGATTTACACTCATGTTATCAGCCCCAGCTGTCAGACTAAAGTAAATTAACAGCTTCAACATTTCTTCTTTACATCATTTTCAATTAAAAATTTTGGAAGAGGTATATGTCATAGGTCAATAATAATTAATAATGATTAAAGTTGCTCCAAAAATTTATTGGTTTGCTATAATAATAATAAAAAAAGAAAGACAGGCTGAATGCACATTTTCTCACAAATGCGATGACTGACGAAATTGCACTTTTGATGCTTTTTATATGCAGTTTAAATTGTTTTGAAGTAAGTTATGAAGTAATGAACATATTTAAAAGTAAGTAAGGTTAAATGCACATAATATTGCCAAACACGTGTTCTTAATTATAATGGTAACTTTTTTTGGCTTCAAATAAGTTAATGATGTCTCCATAATTGCTTTGATCTGCTGGAACTACAATCTTAATTTTAGCTTTGCAAGAAATCAATTTTCACAACGAAATTAGAACAAAAAAAAAAAAAAACTTCCACCCAGTAAGCAGCACAAAACTTAACCAGCCCTTCTTTGTGTATTGTATACGAGTACACTGTTTTTGTTGTTGATGCTGCTGCTGCTTGGTAAGTACAAGTTGTTCTGTTTTTTATTATGACTAATGCAAATATATAATAAATACTTAAATTCTTTCTTCCATAGGTAACTAATGGCAGTCTTTTGTACATGGTTATCTGTGCTTCTAAGCACAGTTTTTGTTCCGTAATTCTCCCTCAATTTGCTGAAGAGTTTATGTAGAAAAATAATCTTATACAGTTCCAAAGCCAGGACTATAATAATTTGTACTTATTGTAAACAATATCATTCATCACATAAAATGCAAAAAGCAGTCTTCTGCTTCGAAGACATATGATACTAAGCTCAGCTGTAAATTATAAATTAAGTATTAAAATTGAATACAATTCCATTCTTCCATTTGTGACAAATGAATTTTTCCTCCTTAAAAAGCCATACTGTTTATTATGGTACTTTAACACCATACTTAAAACAGATCTGAGCTGCCATATAAAGAGAAAGACACCTCACTCAAGAATAGATACTCACATGCAGAGTTCAAGGCACATCTCAAATGCATCATTTATAGCCTACAAAAATGCTTTTTAAGCAACTAAACATTCAAAATGAACATTTTAAGAGTGTAACTTAAAAAAAAACTGGTCCACCAAAGAATCGTGCATCAAACTGATTAGCCTTCTCCATCCCTATTAATAGGGTCTTTCCTTTTTTTCACAAAACTCTTTTTTTTCCCAATTTCTATAAGAAATAAACTTACATTTCATTGAATCACAGTTATATGGCTTCATAAACTAATACATGTGTATAATTATAAATAAAACAAAAAATGTGAAATCCTCTCACGACATGCTTAACTACTACCATGAAAACTAATGCACAAAAATCGGAATAGAAATATTAACTGGTCAGTCTGTTTGGTTCGCCATCAAGTGTATCTGTCATATATGTAACCTTCAGTATTCTGGAGAAAAATTGCTTCTCCAGTGGATGATTGACAGTCCATGGAATAACACGGACTCCTCGTTCTTTCCATTTGCGGACAGTCTCACTGGAATAATTATTAAAAAAATAATTAAATTTCTGAACAAGTGAGTCCATATAAACTTTCATGAAACACAGTTAGCTTTTTTCACACTCCTGAAAAAACTTTTTTCCGACTAATTTCATGCACTACTGTTCCCAAAATTACAGGAACAATTCCCAGATGTTTAAAAAAAAGATAAGAACAAAGCAGAAGTGTAGCCTTCATATACTGGTAAATGGCTGTTTCACTGTGCCTTACACACTACTCCACATTCCACACACAGCTAGCCAACTACCAATGCCATACTGTTCTCTAAGAACAATTGTAAAATAAGTCTGGAGCACATCACTCACACTGCATTTACTCATAATCTATCACAATTAATAGACTTCATCAACGGTAAAGTACATTGTCTCAATGAGCATCTGCAAGTCTTTACAACTGCTTCCTTCTGAGTAATGAGATCAGGAGAAGCACAAATTTATACATTTGTTCTTTCTACTGCAAACACAGTTAATATTTTAAGAATAACTGCCAATGATGGAGCAAGAGGAAAAATACTTAATGCGTTATGGCAACCATTTCATTTCTGAGGGTATCTAGGTTAAAATCATGTTAACAGATGAAACCTTTTGCACACCACATTTTTGCCACAAATTTTCTTATTAACCTTAGGTTCAAGATTTGCTCTGGACAATGGAAGTTTGGTCTGAATCCCACCCAATATTCACCAATTTTTTGTTCAAGTTGTTTATGTGCTCAATCGAGAAGAGACAGAATTTTGATACAACTGATACTAGTGAGATTCCCTTGCAGTTATTTACATCTGCTCCATCCGTCTTCTTGTGCAACTGATGAATTACCGCATTTTTCCAGTCTGGACTTTGTTGTTTGTCAAACATCTTGCGTGAATTTGGCAATTTCTTTTATGGCATTTGAGCTTGCTAATTTGAAGATTTCTGCTACAGTTCCTCCCTCCCCCAGTGCTTTATTGTTTTAGAGTCTTTTGATATGTCTGGCTGTTTTATTTTCATCTGATGAAATGAATTTGGATTAGTGTCTTCAGGTACTTGTTGTGGGAATCTTTATTTGGTTATGGGTGATTAAGCAGTTCTTTGAAACATCTCCAAAGTTTCTCACTATTTTCTTGATTGTTAGAAGCACAATTGTCTATTTCCTTCTTGAGGGAGACTATGGTTGATATCCTGCAAGCTTAGTTTTGAAGTTCTTACAGAAATTTCCTGTGGTACTTCTTTCAACGTATTTCTCAATTACAATCAGTTGATCCTTTTTCTTATTTCCTCTTGGTCTTTCCGATTAATCCGAGTGTCTCTTTCCTCACTTTCAAGACTGTTTGGTTGTTTTCTGTCTTACACGTTCCAATTGTTGCATGCATCCATTTAGACCGACTTTCATATTCACATTCCTCATTCCACCAAGGATGGTTTTTCCTTTTCTGCAGAGGAATTAGTGTTAGTGTTGTTTCTATCAACTTCCTTTTGAGCCACTGCCAACTGCTTGATTGCTTTTTCTATAATTCTCCTGTGAAATATGGTTGGATCCTGCTGGTATCAAATTTGAGTGTGTTTGTGTTATTAACCACTGAGGTTTTAAGCAGTTTTATTCTCACCAGGTAATGGTATTTGTCTGCATTTGCACCCTTTATGACTTCCAAGTTCGTAATTTCTCTGCGGTTTGAATAATAGATAGCTACATTGTCAATTTGGGAGTCACCAATGTGAGTTCAGCGACTTTCATGTCATCTTATATTGCAAATAAAAACTGGAGAGATGAAAATTCCTAACAGCTTAATTTATCTGCTTGAGCTGTATGTGACATGAAAGCATATTGCACAGCTTTTACCACAGAGTTAAACGTTTAAGCCACTGAAGTTATTACTTACAGCCAGTCATCTGGAACTCTGAAATCCCCAAATCCAACGACTGCATTTCAAGTACTGGACCTGTTATCAGCTACAGTGAGAACGAGAAAATCAAAACAATCCATGAAGGCATTCAAGCAGCATATTTTCTCCTCTTATGACCTGCTATTCTGCAACCCCTGCCTGCATTCCACAGTGACGTGACAAAGCTGCAAGTACTAGTTTCCGTTGTCTGACAGCTTAGATGTTATTTTTCCATGACAAATCTCGTGCCTCAGTTCCAGATCAGTTCCTACTTTGTTAGAATTACATGGGTAACCTAACAATGTGACCTGCAGCCTAAGCAGCTTCCCAAATACAATCTACTGGTCTATAAATATAAGGTTCATCCCACTGCTTCAATGACACCTTAAATGCATTACAATCTACACTGGCTTCCTATTCTACCAGCCAAATTTACGATGTCATTACTTTGGAAAATAGGTAATTCACTGGATCTATGACCATGAACTCTTTATTATACTGCTTACCATGTGTTTCACTTTAACAGCATCATCAGATCTTATGGATACAAGGTATCTAGTCAAAGTTAACATCTTGCACGACATCGAAGGATAAAATCTCTTTTTTCAAGATTATTTTTTGCAGCCTATGCTCAACTTTTGTGATGCCATGTTAAGATGCATTGTCCATTACAATAATGTGGAGGGCTCCAAACTGGAAGAATCTCTCTTGACCATTTAAAAATTTCGACATCCATTTCTTCACGATTATGTCCAGTTTTCTTCTTTTCAAAACCTAAATCACCACCTCCCACAAAACTTCAGTTGTTACCTGTATGCACAACCATTAAACTTTTCCTTTTTCCATTGTTGTTGTTGTTGTTGTTGTTGTTGTTGTCGTCGTCTTCAGTCCTGAGACTGGTTTGATGCAGCTCTCGAGGCTACTCTATCCTGTACAAGCTGCTTCATCTCCCAGGACCTACTGCAACCTACATCCTTCTGAATCTGCTTAGTGTATTCATCTCTTGGTCTCCCTCCACAATTTTTACCCTCCACACTGCCCTCCAATACTAAATTGGTGATCCCTTGATGCCTCAAAATATGTCCTACTAACCAATCCCTTCTTCTAGTCAACTTGTGCCACAAACTTCTCTTCTCCCCAATCCTATTCAACACCTCATTAGTTATGTGATCTATCCACCTTACCTTCAGAATTCTTCTGTAGTACCATATTTCGAAAGCTTCTATTCTCTTCTTGTCCAAACTAGTTATCGTCCATGTTTCACTTCCATACATGGCTACGCTCCAAACAAATACTTTCAGAAACGACTTCCTGATACATAAATCTATATTCAATGTTAACGAATGTCTCTTCTTCAGAAACGCTTTCCTTGCCATTGCCAGTCTACATTTTATGTCCTCTCTACTTCGACCATCATCAGTTATTTTACTTCCTAAATAGCGAAACTCCTTTACTACTTTGTGTCTCCTTTCCTAATCTAATTCCCTCAGCATCACCCGACTTAATTCAACTACATTCCATTATCCTTGTTTTGCTTTGGTGGTCATCTTATATCCTCCTTTCATGACACTGTCCATTCCATTCAACTGCTCTTCCAAGTCCTTTGCTGTCTCTGACAGAATTACAATGTCATCGGCAAACCTCAAAGTTTTTACTACTTCTCCATGAATTTTAATACCTACTGCGAATTTTTCCTTTTGTTTCCTTTGCTTGCTCAATATACAGATTGAATAACATCGGGGAGAGGCTAAAACCCTGTCTCGCTCCTTTCCCAACCACTGATTCCCTTTCACGCCCCTCGACTCTTATAACTGCCATCTGGTTTCTGTACAAATTGTAAATAGCCTTTCACTCCCTGTATTTTACCCCTGCCACCTTCAGAATTTCAAATTGAGTATTCCAGTCAACATTGTCAAAAGCTTTCTCTAAGTCTACAAATGCTAGAAACGTAGGTTTGCCTTTTTCTTAATCTTTCTTCCAAGATAAATCGTAAGGTCAGTATTGCCTCACGTGTTCCAACATTTCTACGGAGTCCAAACTGATCCTCCCCAAGGTCCGCATCTACCAGTTTTTCCATTCGTCTAAAGAATTTGCGTTAGTATTTTGCAACTGTAACTTATTGCACTGATAGTTCGGTAATTTTCACGTCTGTTAGCACCTGCTTGCTTTGAGATTGGAATTATTATGTTCTTCTGGAAGTCTGAGGGTATTTCGCCTGTTTCATACACCTTGCTCACCAGCTGGTAGAGTTTTGTCAGGACTGGCTCTCCCAAGGCCGTCAGTAGCTCTAATGTGAAGTAGCTCGAATTGTGAAATGATTTGGGTGAAGGTCACGGTTAAAGCAGGCTCAGACATGGTAATTGGATGTCTCTATAGGCCCCCGGGCTCAGCAGCTGTTGTGGCTCAGCACCTGAAGAATAATTTGGAAAATATTTCGAGTAGATTTCCCCACCATGTTATAGTTCTGTGTGGAGATTTTAATTTGCCGGATATAGACTGGGAGACTCAAACGTTCATAACGGGTGGCAGGGACAAAGAATCCAGTGAAATATTTTTAAGTGCTTTATCTGAAAACTACCTTGAGCAGTTAAACAGAAAACCGACTCGTGGCGATAATATATTAGACCTTCTGGTGACAAACAGACCCGAACTATTTGAATCAGTTAATGCAGAACAGGGAATCAGCGATCATAAAGCGGTTACTGCGTCGATGATTTCAGCCGTAAATAGAAATATTAAAAAAGGTAGGAAGATTTTTCTGTTTAGCAAAAGTGACAAAAAGCAGATTACAGAGTACCTGACGGCTCAACACAAAAGTTTTGTCTCAAGTGCAGATAGTGTTGAGGATCAGTGGACGAAGTTCAAAACCATGGTACAATATGCGTTAGATGAGTATGTGCCAGCAAGATCGTAAGAGATGGAAAAGAGCCACCGTGGTACAACAACCGAGTTAGAAAACTGCTGCAGAAGCAAAGGGAACTTCACAGCAAACATAAACATAGCCAAAGCCTTGCAGACAAACAAAAATTACGCGAAGCGAAACGTAGTGTGAGGAGGGCTATGCGAGAGGCTTTCAATGAATTCGAAAGTAACGTTCTATGTACTGACTTGGCAGAAAATCCTAAGAAATTTTGGTCCTATGTCAAAGCGGTAGGTGGATCAAAACAAAATGTCCAGACACTCTGTGACCAAAATGGTACTGAAACAGAGGATGACAGACTAAAGGCCGAATTACTAAATGTCTTCTTCCAAAGCTGTTTCACAGAGGAAGACTGCACTGTGCTTCCTTCTCTAGATTGTCGCACAGTTGACAAAATGGTAGATATCGAAGTAGACGACAGAGGGATAGAGAAACAATTAAAATCGCTCAAAAGAGGAAAGGCCGCTGGTCCTGATGGGATACCAGTTCGATTTTACACAGAGTACGTGAAGGAACTTGCCCCCTTCTTGCAGCGGTGTACCGTAGGTCTCTAGAAGAGCGAAGCGTTCCAAAGGATTGGAAAAGGGCACAGGTCATCCCCGTTCTCAAGAAGGGACGTCGAACAGATGTGCAGAACTATAGACCTATATCTCTAACGTCGATCAGTTGTAGAATTTTGGAACACGTATTATGTTCGAGTATAATGTCTTTTCTGGAGACTAGAAATCTACTCTGTAGGAATCAGCATGGGTTTCGAAAAAGACGATCGTGTGAAACCCAGCTCGCGCTATTCGTCCACGAGACTCAGAGGGCCTTAGACACGGGTTCACAGGTAGATGCCGTGTTTCTTGACTTCCGCAAGGCATTTGACACAGTTCCCCATAGTCGTTTAATGAACAAAGTAAGAGCATACGGACTATCAGATCAATTGTGTGATTGGATTGAGGAGTTCCTAGATAACAGAACGCAGCACGTCATTCTCAATGGAGAGAAGTCTTCCGAAGTAAGAGTGATTTCAGGTGTGCCGCAGGGGAGTGTCATAGGACCGTTGCTATTCACAATATACATAAATGACCTGGTGCATGACATCGGAAGTTCACTGAGGCTTTTTGCAGATGATGCTGTGGTGTATCGAGAGGTTGCAACAATGGAAAATTGTACTGAAATGCAGGAGGATCTGCAGCGAATTGACGCATGGTGCACGGAATGGCAATTGAATCTCAATGTAGCGAAGTGTAATGTGATGCGAATACATAGAAAGATAGGTCCCTTATCATTTAGCTACAAAATAGCAGGTCAGCAACTGGAAGCAGTTAATTCCATAAATTATCTGGGAGTACGCATTAGGAGTGATTTAAAATGGAATGATCATATAAAGTTGATCGTTGGTAAAGCAGATGCCAGACAGATTCATTGGAAGAATCCTAAGGAAATGCAATCAGACAACAAAGGAAGTAGGTTACAGTACGCTTGTTCGTCCAATGCTTGAATACTGCTCAGCAGTGTGGGATCCGCACCAGGTAGGGTTGATAGAAGAGATAGAGAAGATCCAATGGAGAGCAGCGCGCTTCGTTACAGGATCATTTAGTAATTGCGAAAGCGTTACGGAGATGATAGATAAACTCCAGTGGAAGACTCTGCAGGAGAGACGCTCAGTAGCTCGGTACGGGCTTTTGTTGAAGTTTCGAGAACATACCTTCACCGAAGAGTCAAGCAGTATATTGCTCCCTCCTACGTATATCTCGCGAAGAGACCATGAGGATAAAATCAGAGAGATTAGAGCCCACACAGAAGCATACCGACAATCCTTCTTTCCACGTACAATACGAGACTGGAATAGAAGGGAGAACCGATAGAGGTACTCAGGGTACCCTCCGCCACACACCGTCAGGTGGCTTGCGGAGTACGGATGTAGATGTAGAATGGAATGTTGTCTACTCCGGGGGCCTTGTTTCGACTCAGGTCTTTCAGTGCTCTGTCAAACTCTTCATGCAGTATTTTGTCTCCCATTTCATCTTCATCTACATCCTCTTCCATTTCCACAATATTGTCCTCAAGTTCATCACCCTTGTATAAACCTTATATATACTCCTTCCACCTTTCTGCCTTCCCTTCTTTGCTGAGAACTGGGTTGCCATCTGAGCTCTTGATATTCATACACGTGGTTCTCTTCTCTTCAAAGGTCTCTTTAATTTTCCTGTAGGCAGTATCTATCTTACACCTAGTGAGATAAGCTTCTACATCCTTACATTTGTCCTCTAGCCATCCCTGCTTAGCCATTTTGCACTTCCTGTCAATCTCTTTTGAGACATTTGTATTCCTTCTTGCCTGCTTCATTTACTACATTTTTATATTTTCTCCTTTCATCAATTAAATTCAATGTTTCTTCTGTTACCCAAGGATTTCTACTAGCCCTCATCTTTTTACCTAATTCATCCTCTGCTGCCTTCACTACTTCATCCCTCAGAACTACTCATTCTTCTTCTACTGTGTTTCTTTCCCCCATTCCTGTCAATTGTTCCCTTATGCTCTCCTTGAAAATCTGTACAACCTCTGGTTCTTTCAACTTATCCAGATCCCATGTCCTTAAAATCCCACCTTTTTGCAGTTTCTTCAGTTTTAATCTACAGTTCATAACCAATAGATTGTGGTCAGAGTCCACATCTGCCCCTGGAAATGTCTTACAATTTAAAACCTGGTTCCTAAATCTCTGTCTTACCATTATATAATCTATCTGAAACCTGTGAGTGTCTCCAGGCTTCTTCCATGCATACAACCTTCATTTATGATTCTTGAACCAAGTGTTAGCTATGATTAAGTTATGCTCTGTGCAAAATTCTACCAGACTGCTTCCTCTTTCATTTCTTTCCCCCAATCCATATTCACCTACTATGTTTCCTTCTCTCCCTTTTGCTACTGTCGAATTACAGTCACCCATGACTATTAAATTTTCATCACCCTTCACTATCTGAACTATTTCTTTTATTTCATCATACATTTCATCAATTTCTTCATCTGCAGAGCTAGTTGGCATATGAACTTTTACTACTGTAGTAGGCATGGGCTTTGTGTGTATCTTGGCCACAATAATGCGTTCACTATGCTGTTTGTAGTAGCTTACCCGCATCCTATTTTTTTATTCATTATTAAACCTACTCCTGCATTACCCCTATTTGATTTTGTATTTATAACCCTGTATTCACCTGACCAAAAGTCTTGTTCCTCCTGCCACCGAACTTCACTAATTCCCACTATATCTAACTTTAACCTATCCATTTCTCTTTTTAAATTTTCTAACCTACCTGCCCGATTAAGGGATCGAGCATTCCATGCTCCAATCCGTAGAACGCCAGTTTTCTTTCTCCTGATAACGGCGTCCTCCTGAGTAGTCCCCGCCCGGAGATCCGAATGGGGGACTATTTTACCTCCGGAATATTTTACCCAAGAGGACACCATCATTTAATCATACAGTAAAGCTGCATGTCCTCGGGAAAAATTACGGCTGTAGTTTCCCCTTGCTTTCAGCCGTTCGCAGTACCAGTACAACAAGGCCGTTTTGGTTAATGTTGCAAGGCCAGATCAGTCAATCATCCAGACTGTTTTGTTGCTCCTGTAACTACTGAAAAGGCTGCTGCCCCTCTTCAGGAACCCCATGTTTGTCTGGCCTCTCAACAGATACCCCTCCATTGTGGTTGCACCTACGGTACAGCCATCTGTAACGCTGAGGCACGCAAGCCTCCCCACCAACGAAAAGGTCCATGGTTCATGGGGGGGGGGGGGGGGCGCCCCTTTTTTCCATACGGCTTTTTATTCCCCGTGATAGACCTGCTACGAAAGTTTGCCTCTTACCGGTAACTGCTTCATCAGTGCATACTTTCTGTGTTCTGCATTAAACCAAGTCTCTTCGGAATAATAAAATTTATGTTTCTCGGGTCTCAATCTGACCACGATAATGTATTCTTCACAAAGAACGTCTGTCAAACTATTTCATTCCCTATTTTTGAACTGGAAACCAATGTCTCTTAGCAGTTTGTATAATGATGTCCTCTCCACAGTGGGGAAGTCCTGATTGTCATTTCCCATTTTAAATACCTTAATTACTGTAGTTGCCTCATTTTGCAACTTTTTGCATCTTCTGAAGCAGAAATTTTTTTCAGTATTCTGTTTTTATTTCTGAAGGCTCAATACCCTGGATGCACACATACCAGTAAACTCAGAAGTCATTTCTGCCATCTGCTGTCTCGTTACCAATGAAGATTTCTGCGCAAATTTTTGCAAAACATTAAGAACAAATCTGCTCTCACCACTTTTTAATGTTTTTCCATGCTTGTGTTTCACTACAGAGCAGGAAGCAACATCACCCATTTTCACAGTATGTATTAACACAACAACAATCAAGACACTGCATACAATAACAGACCATGAGACTACACAATATTTTAAAATAAAAACTACATAGCTAAAGTATCATTAAGAAAAATGTGGATTACTGTTTTAGAATATTTCTGATTTTCATTGACAGTACATAGTAGTAAGGTATCTAATACATAAGTAGGACTTACTTCCAAGGTAGTACCAACAACAATGTACTTGTGCTACAACTGCTGGCCAGTCATTGCATTTACATTTGTTCACATCAGGTTTATTCTGATGATGAACTAAGTGTAACCTAAGTTGGAGCATAGTTATAGTAGTACACCACTGATCATTTAGGTAGACTTATTTCATACAGTTCATGAAAATTTAATTGAAATTAGGAGCACACAATGATTAACACACATCCCTGTACCTTTTAGTAGGTAACATGCCTCTTACATAATACTCAGATATTTTTGGAGTGAAATTTAAAAAGCACTCCTTTTATATAAAAAATTTAAACAGTGAAATCTTTGCATGAAAATTACTTTCAAAGTATCAGACGCAACCAAAGATTTCTTTGATATGGAAACTTCGTACTTGATTTAGTTTGAGTCAATGTTTCAGCAAAGGCTTATTGGTGGAGGTGAACACTTTTAGTACACACCGCACAATGACACTTAACATTATGTTTTCCTGTAAAATGAAATTTCCTCAGCACAATTAAATGTAAGAAAGGAATCAGCAAAAATTGCTGCCTCAGTAGTAGTAAGTAGTAGTAAGTAGTAGTAGTAATAGTAGTAGTAGTAATAATAATAATAATAATAGTCAATGTTTCACATCCATACGTGGCTACACTTCACACAAATACCTTCAGAAAAGACTTCCTGACACTTAACTCTATACGCAATTTCTTTTCTTCAAAAAAAAGCTTTGACATTGCTAGTGTACATTTTATATCCTCTCCAATCATTATCAGGTATTTTGCTCCCCAGATAACAAAACTCATTTACTACTTTAAGTGTAGCATTTCCTAAGCTAATTCCCTCACCATCACCTGATCTAATTCGACCTCACACCATTATCCGCATTTTGCTTTTTTAGTTATTCATCTTATATCCTACTTCATAGACACTGCCCATTCCATTCTCTCCAGGCCCTTTCCCGTCTCAGAATTACAAGGTCGGCAAACCTCACACTTTTTATTTCTTCTCTATGGTTTTTAATTTCTACTCCAAATTTCTCTCGTTTCCTTCACTGCTTGCTCAATATACAGATTGAATATAATCGGAGAGGGTTGTACCCTGTCTCACTCCCTTCTCAACCACCGTTTCCTTTTCACGCCCCTTGACTCATAACTGCCGTCTGGTTTCTGTACAAATTGTAAATAGCCTTTAACTTCCTGCATTTTGTATTTGCCACCTTCAGAAGTTGAAAGAGTCAACACTGACAAAAGCTTTCTCTAAGTGTACAAATGCTAGAAATGCAGGTTTGTCTTTCCTTCATAGTAAGGCATAGGGTCAGTATTGCCTCGTGTTCCAACATTTCTACGGAATCCTAACTGATCTTCTCAGAGGTCGGCTTTTACCAGTTTTTCCATTCATCTGTAAATAATTTGTGTCAGTGTTCTGTAACCATGACTTGTTAAACTTATAGTCTGGTAATTTTCACACCTGTTGACACCTGATTTCTTTGGGATTGCAATTATTATATTCATCTTTAAGTCTAATGGTATTTCACCTGTCTCATACATCTTGCTCACCAGATGGAAGACTTTTGTCATGGTTAGCTCTCCGATGACTATCAGTTGTTTTAATGGAATGTTTTGTACTCCTGGGGTCTTTTTTGACTTAGGTCTTTCAGGGCTCTGTCAAAATCTTCACACAATATGCTATATCCCATTTCATGTTTACCAACGTCCTCTTCCATTTCCATAATTTTGTCCTCAAGTACATCGCCCCCTGTATACTCCTAAAACCTTTCTGCTTGGCATTCTTTACTTAGGACTAGTTTTCCATTGGCACTCTTTATGTTCATTCAGGTGGTTCTCTTTTCTCCAAAGGTCTCTTAGTTTTCCTATCTTACACCTAGTGATATAAGCCTCTACACACTTACATCTGTCCTCTAGTCATCCTTGCTTAGCCATTTTGCACTTCCTGTCAATATCATTTTTGAGACATTTGTTTTCCTTTTCACCTACTTCATTTACTGCCTTTTTATGTTTTCCTCCTTTCATCAATTAAATTCAATATTTCTTCCATTACCCAATGATTTCTACTAGCCCTCATCTTTTTACCCACTTTTTCCTCTATGGCCTTCACTATTTCATCTCTCAAAGCTACCCATTCTTCTACTGTATTTGTCTATCATTGCTGAATGCTGTCTCCGAAACACTCTACAACCTCCGATTGTTTCAGTTTATCGAAGTCCCATCTCCTTCAATTCCTATCTTTTTGCAGGTTCTTCAGTTTTAATCTACACTTGATAACTAATAGATTGTGGTCAGAGTCCACATCTGTCCCTGGAAATGTCTTACAATTTACAACCTGGTTCCTAAATCTGTCTTACCATTATATAATCTATCTGAAATCTTCAAGTGTCACAGGCCCCTTCCACATATACAACCTTAATTCATAATTCTTGAGCCAAGTGTTAGCTATGATTAACTTATGCTCTGTGTAAAATTCTACCAGGTACCTTCCTCTTTCATTTCTTACCCCCAGTCCACATTCAGAAACTACTTCTCCTCTTCCTTTTCCTATTATCGAATTCCAGTCCCCGCGACTATTAAATTTTAGTCTCCCTTAACTATCTGAATAATTTCTTTTGTAAGATCATACATTTTTTTTTTCAATCTCTTCATCATCTGCAGAGCCAGTTGGCATATGAACATGTACTACTGTGGTAGGCGTGAGGTTCGTGTCAATGTTGGCTACAATAATGAGTTCACTATGCTGTTCAATCCCTAATGCAATGCATATGCATGTATCATAGAAAAGAATCAAACCAAACTGCTGGGAGTCCCAGAAGACCAGGTTTAATTGTTTGTTATTTTAGTTGGCCTGAGTGTTTTTCTAAACATTTTTCCCCATTTCTCATTTTTCCCCATTTCTCAATACTAACTCCAATCTCTGCAATGGTTCATACTTTAGCTCCAACCCAACGGCAATAGCTTTCATATTGACATCAGTCATCATTTACGGGTGAAACATTTCAGGTCTTATATTCATGGCAATATCATCTTTTCAAATGCCGATTCACTACCTGAATACATAAGCTGCATAGCTCGCTCTAACTGGCTTCACTTATTGCAATTGTCCCTGCAACCTTTTTATAAGTGGATTTTGTGAGGCTAGCCCTGAAACCATTTGCCCGCTCACTCACACACAAAAACAAACAGATACTAGTTTACAACATGTGTTTCACATGTTAAAGTTACAGAGCAACACATCATTGATATTTTAAACGTAATTATGAACTTACAGTGTAACATTGTCCTTCTGCAGGAGAACAGCAGAGAGGCCAAGAATGTAATATGTAACATTATGAAGTGCCCAGTCACTGGCAGCATCAACTAATAAAGCCAAGATATGAGAAATTAGGCCATTGAAACGTGGATGGCTTTCACCAAAAGTGCCATCATATGATTGATACGCATAAAAATTTGGTCTCCAAGCCATGGAACAAACAATATTTGGGTCTGCTCGTCGTATCTGTAAAAATGAAGTAAAGAGTCTCAAACCAGAATAATAGAGGCTACACATATATGCATATACACTGATCAAAAGTATCCATACACCCCCAAAAACACGTTTTTCAAATTATGTGCATTGTCCTCCCACCTACTGCCAAGTACTCCATATCAGCAACCTCAGTAGTGATAAGACATCATCAGAGAGCAGAATGCGGCACTCCGCACACTTGTGGACATCGAATGTGGTCAGGTGATTGAGCGTCACTTGTGCCATACATCTGTACGCGTAGTATCCACAATCCTTAACATCACTAGGTCAACTGTTTCTGATGTGATAGTGAAGTGGAAATGTGAAGGGACACGTACAGCACGAAGTCATACAGATTGATCTCGTCTGTTGACTAACAGAGACCGCCGAAAGTTGAAGAAGGTCGTAACGCGAAATAGGCAGACATCTATCCAGACCATTACACAGTAATTCCAGACTGTGTCAGTATCCACTGCAAGTACTATGACATTCAGCAGGAGGTGAGTAAACTTCAATTTCATGGTTAAGCGGCTGTTCATAAGCCACACATTGCCAGTAAATGGCAAACGACGCTTCACTTGGTGTAAGGAGTGCAAACATTGGACGACTGAACCATGGAAAAAACATTGGGTGGAGTGAAAAATCACAGTATACAATGTGGCAATCTGATGGCAGGGTGTGTGTATGGCAACTGTCCAGTAATCGTCACCTGTCAGTATGAGTAGTGCCAGCAATAAAATTCAGAGGGGGTGGTGCTATGGAGTGGTCTTTTTTTTCGTGGAGGGGGGCTTGCACCCATTTTGAGAGGCACTATCGCAGCACAGGCCTACACTGATGTTTTAAGCACCTTCTTGCTTCTCACTGTTTAAGAGTAATTCGGAGATGGCAATTTTATCTTTCAACACGATCGAGTACCTGTTCATAATGCGCGCCCTGTGGTGGACTGGTTACACGACAATAATATCTCTGCAATGGACTGGCCTGCATGGAGTCCTGACCTGACTCCTACAGTACACCATTGGGATTTTTTGGAACGACCACTTCGTGCCACGCCTCACCGACAAAAAAAAAAAAAAAGACATTGATACCACTCGTCAGTCCAACACTCCATGATAAGTGGGCTGCAATTATCAAGAAACCTTCCAGCACCTGATTGAACATATGCCTGCGTGAGTAGAAGCTGTCATCAAGAATAAGTATGGGCCAACACCATATTGAATTCCAGCATTACCAATTGAAGACGCCATGAACTTTTAAGTTGTTTTCAGCCCGGTGTACGGATACTTTTGATCACATAGTGTAGTAGGTAATGACCACATGATGGTAAGTACATTAGTAAACACAACTAGTTCCACATTATTTGCAGGGAGACCATACATGTCTTCCTCCATAACTTGTTGGATTCACACAATATTTTTATTAAGTAAAGTTACAGCAGAATGCAAATAATTTATGATCAATGGGGGCAAATCACAGAACAGCAGAAGCATTGAGTCACTGAGGAGCACACACAAAAGAAAACTTGCTAGCTTCCAGAATATAAATCCTTTCTTTTAAGTAAACATAATAGAACTGTTACCAATATCCGTTGTTCCATAGCAGAACGTCTGCCCCCAGTAGATGAGTGGTCAGCGCGACAGAATGTCAATCCTAAAGGCCCGGGTTCGTTTCCTGGCTGGGTCGGAGATTTTCTCCGCTCGGGGACTGGGTGTTTTGTTGTTCTAATCATGATTTCATCCCCATCGACATGCAAGTCACCGAAGTGGCATCAAATCGAAAGACTTGCACCCAGCGAACAGTCTACCGACGGGAGGCCCTAGTCACGTGACATTTATTCACAGCAGAACAGTTCAGTTTGGGAAGACAAGATATTTTTTAAATTACGAGCTGAGCATTGTCTCTGCAGTGGGGCCAATGCAGCTACAGCCACGCATGCGTCTTAAGCAAGTACACATGGTAAGCAGGCCAGCAGAAAACACCAAGCTCAGCACTGCAGGGTATAAACGCAAGCAATTCAGCTGTAAGCGTGTTACACAGAGTTAGCCATGCCTCCATAACATTATGCATGAAGCAAGATTTGCATCTTCATTCACCACGAGTTTGTCATGAGTGCTAACATACCAGAAGAAAGCTTCCTGGCAGAGTAAGACTGTGTGCCGGAGTGAGACTCGAACTCAGGACCTGTGCCTATCGCAGGCAAGTGCTCTACCAACTGAGCTACCCAAGCACGACTCGCGCCCCGTCCTCATAGCTTGACTTCTGCCAGTACTTCGTCTCCTACCTTCCAAACTTAACAGAAGCTCTCCTGCGAACCTTGCAGAACTAGCACTCCTGAAAGAAAGGAAATTGCGGAGACGAGGTTCTGGCAGAAGTAAAGCTGTGAGGAGTGAGTCATGCTTGGGTAGCTCAGTTAGTAGAGCACTTGCCCACGATAGGCAAAGGACCCAAGTTAGTCTCGCTCTGGCACACAGTTTTAATCTGCCAGGAAGTTTCATATCAGCACACAGTCCACTGCAGAGTGATAATCTCATTCTGATACCAAAAGGAATTGTTATGCAAATGTAGTAGTGGGAGAGAATGCTGGCAATTAGGAATAGAGGAGGAATATTATGAATAACATCTAATAGCGAAAAACTGTAACAAATATGTCAGCTAACAGACAGGTAGTCACTTGATCAGAAGGATCAATAGTGTTTACCCTGTCACATGCAATTCTGTGCTTACTGTTAGATAACAATTGTGCAAGATTGTTCCAGTTCTCCTGCACATCTCCGCTACGCTAATGGGCAAGGATGACAGCATCTTCATGAGCTGCCAGGACACGTCTTTAAAGACCAGAATGATAACTGCTGCTACAAGCCACTGAGTAGACTGTCAGCACAATACCGAGCTGGAGCATGAGCTGCTGTAACACCGCTGCCTCCAATTTACCAGCAACTTGCTGAATGGCAGGATCACTTAACAGCATGACGACATGACATTAAGATAACGCTGTCACTTGATAGGCAGTAGTGCCAGTCAACAACTGACAAACAAACAACATGGCAACATGCAGTGCCCAATAGGGCAAAAGGATTGGGCATTATGGCAGCCAACAAAGCTTGTGAGAAAGCGAGAGGAGCTGCGGAAGGGATTGAGCACTCCTACATCCTCTCAAAGGTACACACGAAGGACCACAACAGCAGACAGATCTGAGGACCTTAGCAAAGTATATTGTCCAAGACAGTTACAAGTATGTCTGATGGAACAGGTCTGTCACGTTCAAGTCAAGCAAAGGAATTTAGTGTAATGCATTGCTTTACTTATACTGAAATGTCTGAAGTTTTATAACAACTAGGTTACCACCTCCTGTTGTAGAAGAACACAACTGAAGCCTCTGTGTGTGTCTAGATGTTGGGAGAGCTGAGGCTGGAGTGACACATTTGATACCCCTGAAGCTGTGAAAATCATTCAGAGAGTGATAGTGGAGACAATGAAATCGATATTGTCTAATACAGACAAACAGCATGTAACATTCGGGACAAGCTCTTCAATGTGATAAGACATCTGACAGGTTCACAATAACACCCTTAACAACTGTAAATAAGTACTCAATAAACTGAAAATAGCTCCATTACATAAACACCAGCTCAGTTAAGGTTTTCGCTAACTCACATAAGAGAAACAGGCAGGAAATGATAGGGAAGTCTAAACTGAAAAAGGACCATCATTCACGGTGGAAATTGCCTTTCCTGGAAGAACGCTAGTTACCGTACACGACAGAATATATTTCCCTCTAGCAGTGTAG
Organism: Schistocerca gregaria; assembly: GCF_023897955.1. Lineage (NCBI taxonomy): Eukaryota > Metazoa > Arthropoda > Insecta > Orthoptera > Acrididae > Schistocerca > Schistocerca gregaria. The sequence continues at coordinate 377,713,337 of NC_064922.1, forward strand.
AACAATGTGCAGCAATTTACATGTATTCTGTTTATAAGCTTTTCTTGTATTCCATGTATTGTTTTGCATTTTGGGGAAAATAAATGCCACACACACACACACACACACACACACACACACACACACACGTCTGCAAACTGCAACCCCTTCTCCCTCCCAGTGATTCACAATGGAGCAGCAGATGGTTGGCATAGTTTCATGAGACATGTAGATGCTTCTTGTGAGGCAGTCTGATAGAGTGGGGACTCCCATAATCAACATTCAGTAGCCAGACCTACAGAAGGAGGAAGTGCATCCCCCCCTCCCCTCTCCATCTGCACTTTGTTACAGCCCTGCAACAATTTATCCCTTAATACGGCTCTGCTGCACTTTGATACAGTAAACACTTTTTATACTCAGTTTTATCCCCTGCATTTGAAGATGAACAATTTTATATCATTAAACATTTCTAATCATATGCAATATTTCCATCCCCTGTACTGCGGAAACTGTTAGTCCTAGGGGGAAAAAATGAACAGCACCTTTTTGGTAAATTTAATGTTTGCCTTTTTATGTGAAACATTTTCACTAGAACCTGCAGTTTGAGTTATTTGAGAAAAATCGATAGAAAGTAACAGAACCCCCACCCGACTCCAGTGCTCACACCTCACTGGTCATGATTTTCCGTATGTTGTTCAGGACATGCCTTCCTAACACTGTGCACAAGGCCTCTCTTGGTCTTTGTTGATAAGGTTAAAGTGAAAATATCCACAGATCCCCATCTTATAGAGTGTAGAGACTTATAAGAAAATGTATCTACGGGTAATTGTAAAGGCAAAACTTCTTAGAAACTACAGCATAGTAAGAACGTCAGGCAACACATCAAAACCTATTGGGTGGTTTAAAAAGAAAAATGGATTTCAATTGTGTATTCAACACACACTTTGAAAGATAGAAGCACAACATTCAAGTCACAGGATAGTGAAAATTTCAAAGTTTTGTCAAAGCTGCACCATTTGTAGCAACATGGTGACTACAACACACGAGAAATTAACGTGTGTGTTGGAATTTGCATAAAGTCAATCCGCAGCTCAAGTGCAACATGTATTCCGTTGTTAATTCAGCAAGGGACTGCCTCTACACAAGGTTATTTGTGACTGGCATACAAGATTCTTGGAAGTTGATTGCATATGCAAAGGGAAGAGAAATGGTCAGCCACACACATACGAGGAAATGTCAAATGTACAGAGACACATTCACCCAGAGCCCTCTGATGTCCGCACGATGGGAAGGCCAGGAACATCAACATCCTCAAACAATGAGGTGTGGCGTGTTCTGGAATGATGCCTGCATATGAAGCCTTACAGGTTGTAGCAACTGCTTCCCGGTGACCTTAAATTCTGCATTTCAGTTCTCCAGGATACTGGAGGAGACACTTTTCCCAAACAACTCATATTTTCACACGAATCAATGTTTCAAGTGTCAGGTAAAGTAAACTGCCATAATGTAAGAATATGGTGTCATAAAATCCTGATGTCATTGCCAAACATGAAATAGACTCACCAAAACTGCATGTGTGTTGCCCCATTTCTGTTCACTAAGTTTATGGACCTTTGTTTTTGCAGAGGAATACCTGGATATGCTGCAAAAATTGGTTGTTTCTTCAACTTCACAAAGATTCAAACGATTATTTTTATGTACGATGATGCCCTGCCTCACTTTCAGCTCGCAGTGTGGCGTTATCTTAACAGCATCCCACAATGATGGCTTGGAAGGGGTGGACAGCAAGATCTTTTTCATCATTTTTGGTCCACCCTACCACCAGACCTCACAACTTGCAATTTATTTTCCAGGTTTACTTAAAAGACAGTCTTTGTCCCAACTATAGCAGCTACTCTTCAAGAGTTGAGAAATCGAGTTGTTGAAGCTGTTGATTCAATAAACAGGGACCTATTGATTTATGCCTGGAATGAAATGGACTATCATCATCATATATCTATATGGATATGGTGTCTGTTCTTTCGGATATATCTGGAAGAACAGACACCATATCCATATAAATATATAGTTCTGGCAATACCGGCCATGAGCTCCTTCTGTGCGGATGCACACATATTCCCCAAACTCTTACGGGGCTTGTGGAAGGCATTCTTTCCAAGTAATGAGTGTGTTGGGGTGGGACACTACAGACGTAGTGTGCGGATGTACAAGGTGAGAATGTGAGTCTCGCGGGAGACGTACGCGAGATAGTCCCTGCAGTCCCACTATCCTCTTCGCCCTTGGTGGCGTCTGCCATGTACGCAGGAGATCCCGGGTTCGGCTCCCGGTCGGGGCACACATTTTCACCTGTCCCCGTTGATATATATCAGCGCCCGTGAGCAGCTGACGGTATTATTAGAATTCTAATATCATTTCCATGTTTCTTGAGCAACACATGGTGTTCATGTTGAGTATAGTGTACTGCCTTTGCGAACATAGAGCTTTGAACCTTTCTCCATCCAGTGACGTTAGCAATGTGTTTCTACTTTCAGCATCTGTAATAAGCAACTGAAATCTGTTCTGTCTTTCTTAGTCATCATGTATATGGGAAACTGTAACAACTCAAACAGGAAAGAGACATGAAGAGCAGGAAGTTATACTTATTTGGTCTACAACTTTACTTCTACCGTCTTGCAATAGATGTCACTAGCTAGCTACAAGAGGTGATGGTGTTGGTGCAGATAATTGTCATAAAATAATCTTAGACATTTGTAAACGCCATCAATATAGTGGTTGATTTGTGGTTGCATCATAAAGTTATTCGCGATTAAATAAATTAGCTTACAGCCCCAGTTCTCATCGTTTGTGAGAAGTTAATTTTTTGATTTAACGTGAAGAACGTGCGACTGAGGGTCACAAAATGTTGGGTAAGACCTACGTCAAGGTACGTATTAGTGAAATAATACGCAGAGAATCATTTCAATGCTTCAAGAACGCTGGTTTTGCACTGAAGACTGGCACTGCAGTGGGAGAGAGGTTTTCGAAGCTCCTGAAACCGATAGAAACAGTCACAGGAAAGCAATTAATGCGCCTGAGTGAAGCACTGAAAGACAAACGGCTACAGTACAGCAATAGACATGAAAAAGCAATTTTGCAGCCCGACAGAGCTCAACCCCATGTCACAAAACCTGACAGAAGTGCTTGGAAACATTAAAATTGAAAGTCCAGCCACACCCATCAAATTCTCCTGCTGGCTACCACCTTTTTCGGGCAATGACATACGAGCTGATTGACTAGCACTTCCAGTCATATGAATAAGTGCAAAATCGGAACGTTTTATGGAGCTCCTTAAAAGATGCCCAGCTCTTCCGCAATGGGATTCGTATGCTGCCCAAAAGATGGGAGAATGTAGTGGCCAGCAGAAGCCAGTACTTTGAATCATAAATGTTTTGTAAATTTTTCACAATAAAGCCTCTAACTTCGAGAAAAAGTGGCAGAAGCAAAGTTATAGACTTAATACAAATGGTAATAACATTAATACTGGTAGAAACGATCTTTGAAATTACATTAATGATAACTTAAGAAATGCTTCCCTAACACAAATTTAATTTCACAGATCAGGATAAAGTTAAGTATCGCACAGCAGAAAACTACGTGATGTTAGCTCTATTTAGCAATTATGAAGTAGTAAAGTTGCTTACAAATGCAACATGTCAGCAGGGGAATATGAAGTGCCAGTGTAACTTAATCCCTCTTATTGCTTCACAAATTGCAACATCCTTGATGTACACTTCTAATTCATTGTTCACTGTACAAGTGCTACCCACCAATCAAAAGTTTTGAAAGTGATACCTTTATTCAAGAGTAGTAATTGATAAAGTTGAAAGTTAATGTACCATGTTGCCCCTATCAGCATCCTGCACAGTATCTCAGAATGATACAACAAATCGTGTACTTTACTGTTCAATAGCTGATCACAGTTAATCAACACAGCTTTCAATCTGGTAGTACAGGAAAACCATTAACGGTTTACACAGACGGAAGTACTTAGAGATGTAGACTACAACATTGTTGTACGAGTTAATTCAGATCTTTCTAAAGCTTTTGATACTGTTACTCATGAAATTCTTTTACATAGCTGGGATCAATGGGATAGTGAACAAGTTGTTCCTATCATATTTACAAAATATGTTCACAGGTTGTGGAACCAACTTCACCTCATTTTAATTACAAAATGATGTTAGTATCTTGAGCAACAGAAGTCAAAATAGAGGGTAATATGTTACACCTCCCATCCTCATTATATAAATGACATTAGGACTTTATAAAACTGCAGCTAGTATCACATTTGCATTTGATACTGGCATACTAGTGAGTGATGTTACGGAATCTCCGTCTACAACTGATTAAGTCCCTGCATCCATGGTTCACTATCACTCCGTGTTTAGAATACAAATTACATGCAATTTGGAAAACTTATCAAAACAAACATCTCCAACTGGCATGGGACAGAAATAAGTTAGAAACAGTATGACACACTAAACTTTTAGGAATATATGTTTATCGACACAAACTGATAAACCATGTAATAAAACTCTTCCAGGAATTCTATTCTGCATGTTGTGCTCTGAGAAACACTTCAAAGTATGCTCCTCAGAAGGGGCTACATTGGCTTAATTTTGTTACTTTCAGTCCCTTGTAGCTTATGCAGTAGTTTCTTGAGGTAGAACTAACAGTCATTTCATTTTTACATTACAGAGAAGTGCTATTCAAACCTGATCACATAGCTCAAGGGCTTACTGCAAGCCTCTAACTACAAAGTTATGTGCACTTATAGCACCCTCTCCTCAACAGTGGATCCCTTCAAATAAGGTGACCAAAAACTACTATTTCTCCAAGACATGTGAGCTATTTTGGTGGTGTTCTATGTAAGGCATTGCCACCACACAAAGAGGCTGGAGTAGGACAGTGTTTCTACAGTGTGAATATGTTAGCCTACAGAAATACTTTTATTGTTGCATATTCTTTCAATATTCTCACAGACGTGCCATCACCTATGCTGAGTGTGTCTGCACAAGTATGCTTCTGCTGTTGGTTTCCTGTTTTCTTGTTTGACATCAAGTGCGATACGTCACCTCAGAGAAACTATCTTTTGCAACATTAGTTGTGATCAATACAGTATTGGCAGGTGACCATGTGTTATACTTTTCAGCAGTGTTGTATAAGACATTCATGTGTTTACATGTTCCAGAAATGTATTACATCAAAGTTTGATGTTTTAGTTAAAACATTTATCTTACTACTTCTGCATCTTGTACTCTCCTTGTAGAGCATGTATAAGTAGCTTCCTTTTCTATCACATACCAAGTGAGGTGGCTATGTCAGTTTTAATGCAATCTACTCTCACTCTAAAGGAGTGAAATTCGTATCCCATCCTGCCACCATGACTTAGGTTTGCGTGGTTTTTTCTAGTTGCTAAGGTGAATGTTTTATATAAATAATTAATAAATAAATACAATTTACATATAAAACAAATGAGAGATTTCTCAGTTACTGCACAGATATCACTAATACTCACTTCCTTATACAGTGCCAGCTTACAATGAATGTACTTATGCCTCTGGCCTTTGCAGCCAGAGCTGGTTGTGTGTGTGTGTGTGTGTGTGTGTGTGTGTGTGTGTGTGTGTGTTTTCTGATGAAGGCCTGTTGGGCCAAAAGCTTTGTTTGACAGTGCCTACCCGTGCCTCAGCATCTCCGCTATACAATGAGTAGCAACTACCCTTTTCATAATTTTGTCTTTATTCGATCCTTTATTTTTTTAATGTTTGGTTTTGTACTTGTATACATTTATACAACAATGAAAATTGAATGCTCACTAATTTCTATAATAATGAAAAACTGTATTTACTGCATCACCATAGTATAAAACTGATCACATGGCATTACAATGATCTGTCTTAGCTTCTCTTCAACAGAACGAGAATGCTGACAACCACTAACAAATATGGTTTCCTCTGTAACTGCTCCAACAGCTAACCAGTTTGATTTTCGTTACATCAACAGTAAATAAATCATTACAAGCAGCACCAATAACTGCAGCATTGCGACAGATTTTGTAACAGGCTACAATCTGGTAAAATGCCATCAATTGTGCCTTTCCAAAATCCACATCCTCTCTCGAAGTTCCTTTGCTTGGATGTGACACTGTAGTATTACTGTTACGTCACTGGAACTGCTACTTAGTGTCAAGTATCATTTTCCAACTTAATAAACATTATACCAAAGATTGTAGAGGAATATTGCAAAGTCTTTAAAACCAATCGCAACACAAAATGTGTAAAATACTAGCTAAAGCTTTAGCTTACAGAAGAAAATGCATTGTTCTATTTTCTTACAGTCATCATGTATGAAACAATAATGGTTAAGTATATTGGATTAGCTTATTTTATCAAGCTCGAATTAAATACTGAGAAACAATATCAACATAATTTTACTTACCATGTAGATTAAGTATGGATTAAATGATGATACCACTGCAGTCTTGTACAGTCTACTGTTCTTATCAAATGCATCCAGCACAACTGGAACAAGCTGAAACATCAAATGTTTCCAAGTCAAATCACCATTACAACTAACTGCACCATTTCTTGATCAGATAACCAGGATAGAGAATCTAAAAATAGGAATAAGATGCAATTCCCTTTGTCTGCTGGGAGAATGAAAGTCTCAGAATATTCTCCGAGTTATTCTCCAAAGAAGAGAAGGAACTACTTAAACAGTTTTGGAAAGATTTTGAAACAGCCATCCTACTAGCAAACAAAGGGAACAGTATGGTCATGTTAACATAGCAGTATATATATATTTTAAAAAAAAAAAAAAAAGTACGTCCTATTTAAGTATGACACCTACAAGAGGACTGGAGATGATCCTGCAAACTAAATGAAGAGGACTACCTACCTACTCCAACACATATTCCCAGATCGTAAGACGGTGATGAGACTGTCCACTAGCCACTGCACTACCTAGACTTAAAGGACAACATAATGTCTACTAGCTACGAATATCACCCCACTCGACTGTTAGCAACACTGGTGCACCAACATATGAATTAGCAAAACACCGAACAGCAATGCTCAGCCCCCGTATGGGCCTACTGTCACCAGTGGTGACCACTATGTTTATGGAGGCATCTGAAGAAGCAGCCCTGGAGTTGGTAGTCAACACGACCTCACACTTTTCTCAATATATAGATGATATGTTCACAATGTGACAACACAAGGGGTCTAGCCTACAAGACTTCCTGCAATGCCAGAATTCAATGAACTATTACATATAATTCACATTGGAGTTCTGCATGAGCTCACCAATCTAAGACCAGACCACACACCAGAACACTGTGCCTACCATTAACTGATGAACAGATTCATATTTGTATGCCTTCAGCTGTCCTGCCCCTTCACAACACAAAGATGTCCAAAGCACCCTAGCGCACTGAGCATATGAAACCTCAGACCAGGATCATGTAGCAGCCGAATCGCAGCTCCTACAGGCTGTGTGCAAAAACAACTAAGACCATAAGCGCACGTCACAACTTTATATCATCAAGTAGTAAAAGAATAAGGACTTGCTCGTAAAGAAAGGCCCACAAAATATGCTGTAAAGACACCACAGGTCTGGTATCAAAGATTAAATGTCCTCTGCCATATTGCTACGACAGATAAAAAGTAAAACCTGGTCGACAGCCAGTGAGTCCTTCACTACAGCTACCTCCAACAGCAGACATACATGAGAATATAAGTGGTAAAAAAAAAAAAAAAATAAATAAAATAAAATAAATAAAAATCAGTCAGCAAATGGCAAACAAAGGTTGACAATGAGCACAATGTGGTGGGGGATCATCACTTAATAAATGGTAATCGCTACAATTTAGATGTCCAATACGCAACCTAGCTAAAACGATCTTGCGGCGAGAGGGCCGAGATGAAGTCAGCCAAGCCACTGGATGATGATTAATTCATCAGAGACTGTTCCTGCAAATAGAAAACCAGTGGTGATGCCACAGTAACACCACCTGGTGACAGACAGCAACACAGGTATCATCCGAAGGGACGGAAGAATTACTGGACAAAGTTAGAAGGACTGCAGCCTTGGCAGTAGCGTCAGCCGCTTCATTTCCCCATCAGATCGTTGTGACCAGGAACCCACATGAACATCACACTGGCTCCCTAAAGAGTGAGACAATGGAAGCTTTCTTGGACATGCTGCACTAAGGGATGGACTGTACAGTCCACAGGGGCTCTCAGAATCAGAGTACACGACAATTAAAAAGCCTGTGTCACCTGATGTACTGGGTGGCCTGATACGACAGCGAAGAGCTCTGCTGTAAAAATTGAGCAGCTTTCTGACAGCCAATACTGAAAATGGCCAGTGCCAAACACAAAGGCAAACAAATCACGGTCAGTCTTACAGCCATTAGTGCACACAAATGTACTATCACTATGTTCCGTGAGAAGATTGAGAAACTTACGACAGATCGAATCCAGAGTAGTTTCCTTAGGAAGCAGATGAATTACAAAATGTACATAAACCACCGCAGGATGAGGTGATGAATGATTCACAATTATCGAGAATGTGGCACGTAGTGTGAAGCAATAGTCAAAAACAAACTCCAGGAGGTAACAGAAGGATGGGCCCCATACTGGTGGTCACAGGAGTCATCAAAGAATGAGGCACAGGATGCGAGGCCGGGCATCGCAGACGAACAGCACACACATCTGCTCAAGGGAACTAGTGTAACAGAGGTAGTTTGGCAGCTTCTGCATAGAGACTCAACCAGGCTAGTGTAAAAGACATCAGTGGCTGAACAGATTCCAAGACTAAGATGGATGGACATGTAGATGCATGAACGAAACTGCCATAGCCTAGTTTTGAATGGACAATGGATCAGTACAAACAGTGGAGGGCGATACAATTCGCTCTCCAGGAAGCACCACTTAGAACATAGCACATCAGGTTTGGAATGTATGGGCGGACTGTGATGACTTCATAGCCTGCTTTGATCTTTGGTGAAAGCACTTCATCATCATACGGACTGCTGTAACACTTGGATCAGAGAGGTAAGTTTGGATTTCTCCGTCGAATCAGACCGTCGAGCAGCCTAGTGTAAGTAACACCACACAAACCATTCAGCGTTCGATGGGACTCAACACTAACAGGATAGCCACGCAGGAGCGAAGCTGCAAGCAGCTTCTGGGCTTGAAAGGTCACACTTGGTCTCGAAAAGCAAAGTTCTATTACTCAAACGAGAGCAGGATTTCACAGGGCCTGCAACTCCATCAACACCTTTCTGAATAATAAATGGATTAACCATAGGAAAGGACTGACCTTCAGTACATGACGCCATAAGGAACTAAGGTGCAGTTTGGAGAGTCTTGGAATCTTTAGCCTCACTCTGTTTATGTTTAGTAGACAGGGACGGAGATGGTGATTGGCTCAGTGCAAAAAATCCTCCATGACACCCGATGGTGTGCTCTTTCCAACTGAACCCTCACCCGTGCCCCCTCCACCCCAGAAGGGGCATCACCCGCCTTAGATGATTGTTCACACCTCAGATCACACCTGACCTCCTGACAGAGGGACCAATTGACAATTTGGGAAGGTAACAGCTCGGGCCATCACCACTCCCTTGGCCTGGCCTGTACCAGGGGTATGTGTGACCCTACCTATCGACCTGGGGCTGGGAATTCTGCATTACCCTGGCACCTGCTACACATCAGATGTGTCAGGCGGCCTTCATGAGCACACAGGGAGGACGCAGCAACACAGAGGAACCTCAAATGCCAATGCAGAGGAAGGATAGGAGACGTAGAACAAAAAAGAAAGAAAAATGCAGTGGAGGCACTGTTCTGATGTCAGGCTACTACAACTTCAGAACACATTCCAAAAAATATCCCAGACATGTTCTCCTGGGAGGGAAAAACAAATAGCAGGAAGATAGACATGCAGCATGCAACGGGAAAAGGCTGGCGCCCCTTGGTAGCCAAGCACAAAGTCATCAAAGAGTGGTGAGCCCCTTGACGGGGTGAGGTGGGGTGGGTGGCGGGGGAATCACAGTCTGATGAAGATAAAGAGAAACCTGTTGCAATGGATGGTGATTATCAATTTGTTGTGAGCACATTCAGGAGGGGTGGGGGGGATGGGGGGGGGGATGCTACTCTGGAAACCTAACACGGCAAGTGAGTATTCCACCCACCAGCCAAGGCAAAAACCTTGTTGCAATCAAACAATGACCTACATCATCATAAACTGAGTCTATCACATCTTTTGGCAAAGTGAGAAAAGTTGTGTAGACCGCACGACCTGTAAAGTACAAGCCTAAACACCACACAGACAACAGACCACCAACAAATGATGCTCTACCACAGAACGCTGCATCTCCCAAGGACATGACATGAGGTACGACGACACGAAGTCATTTTAACAGTATCACCTATTGGGATTTAATTCTGAAAGATCCTTTAGACATCTGACTACATGACAAAAGACCACAGCTTTCAATAAAACACGGCATGGAAACCAGCTTTGAGCATAGTCAAATCACAGTGTCAATCTACATGAAATCTGCTCCTGTCATGGCAATTTAGGAGGAAGAGAATGCACTGTCGCTATACTGGCCGAGACCCGCACCTGAGGACATTGGATCAAGCCCCAATTTCACTCTTCCACCACCACACCAGGTCCACATCCTTCAACTAGATGAATGGAGGCAGTAGGCGATGTGGGATATAAATGTGGTGCCAAGAGGAGACAAGTCATCAAGTACGTCTGAACATGGAAAAAATATCAGCTTGCTGAAATATCATGCATTTTGGAAGTTACCACCCAGCTGAATATATGAGAAATATTCCAAACACTCCTATGACAGGAAAACCTAAATATCATAGATTTGTGTGAATCTGTAGTTGACGTTCATATTCACATTCCATGTAAACACGTAAGGTTATTGATTAACTTTAAATACTGTGTGTTGTATCTTGGGGATCGGTATGGAGGTACCAACAGGTATACTGAATCACCGAATTTATCCAAAAAACTGATGGCACAACTTGACTGGAAAAAGGAATCATAAAATGTATTAATGAAGGAAGTTTAGGATGTAGCACTGAAGAGGGAAACAAAGAGTCAACTGCAGTAGGCAGGCTCAAATATGTGTAGGTTGCACAGAAAGAAAAATGCTTACAGAAGACAGTAGCAAGGAAAGTTGCAGGAAAACAGTCTTCAGACCAGCAACAACAACATTCTTATACTCTAACAACTCTGCAGCTTGGTGAAGCATAAAATGTGACTTATCCCAAAACATTACGAGTAACTTGAGTACAGAGTGGTGTAAGCTGATTGCTCCTTGGGGGGCGGGGGAGAGGGGGGCTGTGAAAATTCAATTTCCTTCCTTTAAGTCCAGAAAGATTTCAGATCCAAAAACACTTTAACATGTAGTTTTACAGGTAATTTTCTTAAAGTTTTATTATAGTAATTACTTATTGCCTTCCAAGCACACTGCCAATTAAAGATGAGGCCATACTGGAGGGAGTGAACACTATCAAATTGGTTAATGAGCAATGAAAATCTGAAAACTTAGCCAACTAAAGCTTTCTGCATAATTAGTTTTAAAAACTTATCAAATAAAAGTAAATTAACAGAGTTAAATTGGGATCAAAGTACCAGCAAAGAATTACACTAAATGATTAAAAGAGTGACTACATCCCCATGTCTTAAGTCATTTAAGGGGCTTACCTGAACTCAGGATCAGATGCACAGAATACAGGAACTATTTCTCTGTAATGATTTAACAACCTTTCCTAGATACACGTGAGAAAGTTGACCGAAGTTGCTAAGTCTTGAATGATAGATACAAATGCTGCCAATTCAAAGTTTGTTTCAATGCTACTGTTCTTAGCTATGTAGTCATATTATTCAGCATGCCCTTGCCTTCATTCAAGCTACAAGGGACCAGCTGTTTCATGGGGAACATAGACCAGGGACCAGCATCACACTTTCCTTGTATATAAAACTCACTAACAAGTGAGAGAACTGTCATGTGGCTTACAAACAATTACGAGAAAATGGGGAGGGGGGGGGGGGGGAGACTGACAGTAGGGATCTGTTATACAGAGAGTTAACATCTTGTTAATTCACAGTGAACAAAACACAGGTTACATATTTATTAAAAACTATGTTTCTTTTATTTTTCACAGCTTTGCATACCATTAAATGTGAAAGAATGGCAATTCAGTGTGTCCTCAGAGGCAAACAAAGGAACAGAAAGCCCCAGAGTAGAAAACCACGTGCCAATATTTTCTGCTGGTGTGGTGGACCAGATATTCACTATCACTTTATAATTCACATACGTTTAACTTTTACATACAACCAAGCACATAAAACTAACCTGCTACAATTCAGAGTGCACAAAGTACACATGTTTTAAAAATTACATACTGATCTGAAATTGTCACTGCAAAACACTGTTTGGAGGTTGTTTACTGAGGGCCTTAAACTGATCTTACCTTTAAATCGTCTCCCTTCAAGTCAAGAAATACTCTTAGTCCCAGTTTAATGCATTCCTGAATGGCTTCATCTAGCAAGGCAATTCTCTCTCCCTTGTATCTGTCACTGTAAATTTAATCAACTAATAACTATACATGAATCCACGAAAAAATCATACTTGTAAAATATCTATTACAGGTTGAGGATTTTATCAAGATTGTCTAATAGGGGCTCACCTGAATGGATGTTTTGAAGAAATATCCAGATTTTTCAGTTTGGCCCAAGTCATATCTTTCACTTCACCGGTGGCTGTCGTTATTCTATCCACAGTATCATCATGAAAAACAATAGGAACACCGTCCGATGTAAGAGCAACATCTATTTCTACAGCACTGCATCCTTTTTCTTTAGCCTGCAAAACATACAACGCACATTACTAGTCCAGAGTAAACATAATCCACAAACTGAGTGGACCATAATTGTCATTACGTCAATATGCGTATTTAATTTTATTAATAACGGGTAATCTGGAGTTTAGATATCTGCATATATACAAAATTAAGAAGTACACATATTTACCCTCCTCAAAGCAGACAAACTGTTTTCTGGAGCATCTAAACCCGCTCCGCGGTGAGCAACTGTTCTCATAACATACCGCTCATTATTAGATTCGTTTGTTCCGTTGCCGTTGCATTCAGCTAACGCCCACGGATCGCATCCTAATACATCTTCGACTAGTTTTGCATCAGGTGGGGGAATTCGTAAATACTTAATCCACAATGCCAACAGTATAGGGGCGAGAAACGAAATTGGTACTGTACAGCACACTGCTTCTGATAAACACAAATAAAGACCATACAAGTAAGTCCAACATTTAAAGCAACTCAATAACATTCCCGGCAAGCTCATGGTAACAACACAAACTGCACCGGCGTACTCTAGGCAGTGTGACAGTAATTGCCTCATACACGTGGATTCCTACGCTTTTATAGTTCTCGCCATCGACCACACGCACTTTGAGCGCAAATAATTAGTTACTATAAGATCACACTGCACTGGCTTCAACAAAGATTATGCACATAGAAGTTATTTATGGCAACCATGTGCGCTTTTGTATGTATACACATTCCACAACAGGCGCGAAATACGAAATATCCACGTAGAATAATGAGACCGAAACAACTTATGTAGTCCATAGAATCGTCAATTACACGTGTTATTAAACAGCAGGCTGTCTATCTTACTACAGAAAGTACATTTTCCGAGAGGTGGAAAGTAGTTGTGGGTTAACAATAGCACTAATTCTTTAGTTTTGTCATAAGTATCTGTATTTCATAAGTGAATTTTTCAGGGAAGATTTAAAGTTTATACAGCTAATGGCTTCCACGTCATAATATCGATTCTAGTACACCATCAATTTTTAGCACCTTTAAAATGTGGCCTAAGTTTTGACGGCACACAACATTATCAATGGAAACATTTTCGAACTAAGAAAATGTGCGCAAATTTAGCAATTCGCATAATTAGTATGTTTAAGCATTTAGTCCGAAATTTAACAATCAGCAACACATTTTACCGTCTTATATGCGTAGTAAGGTTAAAAAATCTTGGCACCACACTTCTTTCATCAAATTACTAGGTACTTCGCTAAATCTTGAGTGCCTTTCACGTTTAACAGCGACTATCGAATTTTAATTTTACAAAAACTTGGTTCCCAATGTTTGGTCAAAAACCTGCTGGTATCTGCCATGCACTATCACTCACATGTAAGCTAGTTATAAATTTAATAAGAAACGTTGGCGTCACTTAGAATTTATTATTGATCAGCAGCAGCTGGGAAGGGCAATGAACAGGCTACTACTCTTGTTACTGTAGCAACATGCGTTATTGATGCAACATAGCATCTGCACAGATAATGAACCACTGCTGTGATTGGAGACAGTGCTTTACTTGGTATGGTGCCATCAGGACATATGTTTAAGTATTGTCATAAATGTGTAAGCAAATCAGTAAATGTTGTGTTTAGTTTTTAATCTCTGTTGCAGTAGTTTGAAATTATCACCTGTCCAGTACTCAATTTACAACATTTCACTGGATATTTTCAACATTCTCTTGTACCACATATGGAAATAGAAAGAAAAAGAAACACACTTTTATGAATTAACTGTGTAATGTTACATCTGTGTGACTTTGTAAAATATGTAATATTGTGTAGTTCCGTGGCAGATCTTCAGAATTAGCAGGCGTTTTACAGTTTGCAGAACTCATAATCCAGTGTACATTTAGTTTCTGGTGTGCAGCTTGTTAAGAGTAATATTACTGCACACACATCTGCCATGTTGTAACTACAATCAATGCTACCACATTTCAGGAGGAATTTCTTTGATTCATAGTCATTTCATTGTGAAAACCTACAAAATTATCAATTTATACCTAATATGTATTTCATTGCAATATGAAAGAATGTCACATAAAACTTACAATTATCTGTGGTCTGAAACTCAGAGGACAGTAGATGAAACTACCCAGACAGATATTGTATTGAGTGCTGAGAAGCCACAGAAAGACAAGAAATTAGCACAAGTTTCTGTTTCTGAATTATACTTCAGGTATGTAACTGTGGTAAATAGATTAGACCAGTGTTATGATCAGATAGTACAGCCACAGAAGAGACTTGTCATTCGTAAATTGCTAGATGCTTCAATTGGGCGTTTGTTGGAATTGAAACATGAGCTTGTCAACCTGGACTTATCAGAATTCAGTTATAATGATGATGTTTTAATGAAATTAAAATTGTCTCCCACAGAAGCAGAAGTAAACATACCAGTACATTATAGACGAGAGAGAGAAAATGAGATTAAAAAGAGAAGAAAAGATATGGATGACATTCTTAAAAAATTAGGTTTTTATGAAGAAGAAGTAATTGAAGAACCAATGACAGAAATTGAAGCTGTTCGCCTGTTACAGAGACATGAAAGGGCACGGCAAGGACGACTTCGCTTTCAGTTCATGAAAGAAATTCGACTAATGAAAGAGAAAGGGAAAGTGGAACCACAAGAAGGAAAAGCCACTGATGGTGGTTCAGCCGCTCTGAAAATTCAGAAAGTATGGCGCGGTTACATCACACGGAGAAAAATGAAACAAAGAAAACTGGAAGAGATGCTCTTAATAGGGATGTTGCAGCCTAGTTTTACTGAGACCAGCGAACGACAGAGAGCCGAAGAAATTAAAGAAATTAGGCGTCAGCTGCAATCTGAGTATCAAAAGGACTATGAAAGGTCACTTGTGGAAGAGAAAGAAAAGATAATAAGTAAAAGAGGTGGCACTATGAAGGAGGAAATTGCAGATGAAATCCGTAATTGGTATATAGAGTATGAGAAAGAGACTGGGAAGTTTCCCGAAATTCCTTCAGAAGAATCGGGAGGCTCTGCACTGATATTCCAGCGCCAAGGAGCAGAAAGTGAAATTAGTAAATCCACTACAGCCTCTTCAGTAAAGAGCAAGAAAGGTAAGAAGGAAAAAGAAAAAGAAGGAAAGAAACCAAAAAAGGACGACGATGAAGAAGATCCAGGTTTTAAAATGACGCCATCCAATTTTCTGTCCGATATAATGTCTGCTAGTGAGGAGTACCAAGAAACATGGAAAGACAGAGATGAGTCAAACAATCCTCGCCAAACTGCTGACATAGATATGATAAGAATGGAGAAAACAGCTGAAGTGGAAAGTGAATTGCGCAAAATAGTTGACCATTTGATGAGAAAAGAACTGGAAATTCTTCAAGCTGCTCTAGACAGGGATCGTGCAAAGAAAGGTAAAAAGGCAAGAAAGAGTGCCAAAAAGAAAGGAAGAAGTGGTAAAAAGAGCAAAAAGAAAAAAGAAAAGGATTTAACACCTGATAGAACTTTGGAATCACTTTTTGAAGAATTGATAACAAATGGTATTATAAAAAAATATCCAGAAATTCCTCTTTCTTCATTTCATGGTGAACATTCTTTAGCTGCACACGATTTAAGGAAACAAGGAAAGGACCCACCACCTTCCCTTGGTGACGTTCGACAGATTATAAAGGAGTATTGCATTTTACCTCTAGGCTCAAATATTATTCATCAAATGGCACCACTGGTAAAATCATTAATGATAGTTGGGCCTCATGGAAGTGGAAAAGACATGTTAGTTCATGCAATATGTACAGAAGTTGGTGCAGTCTTTTTTGATTTATCTCCAGCAAACATTGTTGGAAAGTACCCTGGAAAATCAGGTCTCATCATGTTAGTACATTTAGTTAATAAAGTCTCTCGCCTGTTGCAGCCTTCTGTTATATATATGGATGGTGCTGAGAAACCATTTTTGAAGAAAGTTCCCAAAACAGATAAGACAGACCCAAAACGTTTGAAAAAAGACCTGCCAAAATTAGTAAAAGGCATTGCACCAGAGGATCAAATAATGTTGTTGGGTGTATCACATTGCCCATGGGAATGTGATCAAAAAGCCTTGGCACAAACTTACAATAAATTTGTCATGATTCCCCCACGCCCTGATTATGGTAGTATCTCTTCATTGTGGAAAGAGCTGTTATTTCAGTTCAGTGGAGTAAATCGTCAGTTTGATACTGCAGCAATGACTAAACTGTCTGATGGCTACACAGTAGGGTCAATATTAAAAGTAGTGCAAGATGTTATGACATGCAAAAGAGTCTTGCAACTTCGAATACGACCTCTTACACATGCTGAACTTATTAATGAACTATGCAAACAGGAGCCAGTGTACAAAGAAGAGGAAGAATCATTTATGCAGTGGTATGCCAAAACCCCTATTGGGAAGAGAAAAGCCCGAGCCCTAGAGATAGAAGCTGAGCTAAAGGCTGAGAATCAGACACAACAAACAAAAAAATGAAATGCAATAACGAGTTTCCTACAAAAAATTGATAAAACTGTGAGCCTAAAAGTTTATAATAATGTATGTGGGAAGAAAATAAGTCATCATTCATGGCCTAGAACAAGGCAGTAGGTAGTGAATTATTAAACTGAAAAAAAGTAGAAGTGTCAAGCTCATTTCTGTTTGGGACCAATTAGAAACCACCCACTTGGAATCCTACAGTTGATGTTCTGCATACCATTAACTATTGTAGCTAACTTACATGTTTCACCTTCTGATTTATGTTGCACAGTTCACGACTGTATCATTGTACCAACTTTTCATTTGAAATATGACCTCTTTTTGACATGTCATAGTGTATGCCATATGCAAGATTTCTTAGTGATTGTTAGATACTATTCTGAAAATCACTTTCACTGGATTCAGTACGTCACCACCAAAAAAAGACAGTATCATAAAAATACCTCCAAGAAATGCATTTTCTGTATGTAAAAACAAATGTCTAACGATAATAGATAAGTTTGCCGAACTGCAAACCATTATTAAAATGTTAGAATAACTAGGATCAGTTATTTATAAACCATTTGTCAATGTACTCTTTTTGTAACTCTTAATAATATGCTGTTTTAATCTGTAGACATTCTTGATTCTTAAATATTACTGCTGTGTTACAAATTACTTTTTTTGACATTACTTTCATGTGTGGCAGAGATGCAGTGTTTGATCTTATCTTCATTTGTATCACCAAATAACTGTGTCCACTTGTACTAACTTCATACTGGAATCTCATGTTTAAACTGTTGGATAATCTTTCTTAGGTGGCAGTCGAAGCAATACATACAGTGTGTCACAATATTATGTAATTTAAGTTCATTGCAATTTGTATTACCATTTTAGTGCATTGTATTTCTCATTATGTAAATTTGTTCATTAGTTCATTATATAAATTTGAAGTCAATCCACTTATAACTCACAACTGCTCATCAGAAGTAGTCCCAAGGAAAGGCTACCCACTAATGTGTATTTGATACAGTAATAGACTGTCTTAGGCTGTCTGACTGGAACTACTAAAGTCTTCTGTTTAGAAAATAAGTGGCAAATGGTATCTATAATGATTTAATTTGTTGGTCCTGTATGTCAAACTTTATTAGTTACTTGTATGTGATCTCATAGTTACATGCTTATTACTATATTTCAGTAAAAGATGATACAGGAATGAATTTATGTAATAAAAATGATTTTTTTTATTTATTCAATATATATTCATATGGTTTGAACATTAAGTTGTGCATGTTAATATTATACAAGGTATATTCAGAAAGTAAGAACTATTTCATATTTAATTGCTGACAGCTCAGAACAGCATTTTATAAATCCAGTGCCATCTATTAATTGATTATGAAGCCACAGAAGTGATTGTTTTGATTGAGTATTGGCTTGACTGTGAGTGAAAGTAAACAACAGTGGCTTCAAAACTCGTTGCTTATGCCCGCTGCAGTTTGCATGCTGTTATTCAATTTTTGTGTGCTTTAATTCATCAGGAGTTGACCTACAGCAATGAGATAATGATGTCAATATTTTAAAAAGTGGCTCTACAGGTGTTCATGATGCAGAGCATAGCACCAGGCCAGTTTCCAGACTAATGAAATTGTGTGACAATGAGACCAAAAGCTGCAATCTTGTCAATGATTTGTGCTTTGACTCATGAAATTCCTCATATTGGACACACCATTATTTACAGAACGTCAAGGGAATGCTTCTGTGGACCAAAAATGCTTACTAGCCAGCATAAAGAGCAAAGAATGTCAAGCAAACGAGCATTTCTATACCACTACTGGCCATAAGGAGATAAGTCATTTTCCTACATTCTTACAGGTGAGGAGACACAGATATCTTACACCAATGCTAAATCAAAACAGTAGTTAACACAGCAGCAATATTCAACTTCACAAAGCTCATAAATATTCAAGAAATCTCCTTACTCAGGCTGAAAAGATGGCTACTGCTTTCTGGTATGAAAATGGCATTCTTTTAGCTGATTTCTTGGGCCATGAATCAACAATTGCATCTGATGTGTCTTGCAAAATACTTATGAAACTGAGGAATGTCATCCAAAATTGACAACATAAGTAACTGTCATATGGGATGGCCCTCCCCTATGACAATGTGTGTCCCAACACCACTGACCATACCGAGAGCAAAATTCAATAATTATATTAGGAACTTGTTCAGCACCCGCCCTACAGTCTCAAACTCACACTTTGTGACTATTACCAGTTCTTGCACTTTGAAACAATAGTTTGGTGGATAACAGTTTGAAGATATCAGTGAACTAAATACTTCTGTTATCAATTGGTTCCATTCCAGCTGGAGAATTGTTATACAGAAGGACTGAGGAACCCAGTGCTACATTACAGGCAGAGCCAAAGTGCTTAGAAGTGAACAGCAATTACACAGAAAAGGGTAACAGGTTTGTTGGAAGCTAAAACCATCAACAAAAGCTTTTTCTAATGAATATTTTTTTTATGGTGTAATAGCCAGACTGATGTGTTTGCAAGATATTGAACTGCTTCATAAAGTAAATTTGCAACAGTTTTGAGTGAAATACATTTATTTTCTTTGGTTAGTCTGACTGTGGTGGTAGAAAATATTTAACCAAATATATTTACCATATTTAACCAAATTTCTAACATATTTGCATTTTGCTTATTTTAATGGATATAGTTCACAAGGATCCATAACATAGTAATTGACCTGCACCACCATGTTACAATTCTTTTCTGGAATGATAATTCATGAGCATAGGAACTATTATTTGCACAGATGATATATGTATTCAAATATATGTGAATGTAAAATGATTCATTCCACATTACTGTGATTTATTGTGCAAATAATCCTGAATCCTTGTAATTTTACTCAGTTCCTCTTAAATAACTATTGTCCCAAAACTTTTCCTAGCCACAAATGGTTTGTTTGTCTAACAATGGAAAACAGATTTCGATTGAATATGGTGGACGGAGTGATGTTCTGCAGTCTGCCAACAATTTTGTTAGAAAACTGAAAATTTAAGGCTCTCACACTGCAATGCACATAGCATAATGAATCATAGTTTTATATAAACAACAATAAAAGTGTATATGATTTGTGGCCAAATTCGAAGAGCATTTTAGTAAATATACTCTGTTTGGCAATAGGCTATGCATTGAAAGATTTACATGTGCAACCTCAAAGAGTCACCACAGAATGATGCTCCAATAGATTGGGTTGAGTTTTAAGAGGACATACATAGTTGTAGGGTCCAGGAGTTCTCGTATTCCATTAGAGAGATATTTCAAAGGAGTTGGGTAAATCAGCCTGGATGCTTGTTAGCATTGTTCTGTGAAGTGGAGTGGTAGTGACAGGAAATCATTACTTGTAACCATTTCTATGATGTAATTTATAGGTAGTGCTAAATTATAAAACATGCTATATGAACTAATCATCAGACATCTCTGTCAACTATTGCCTTCCGTGTCTCTTGTAGCACAGGTACAGAGGTCAGCATCACAACAGTTCATCAGAGTCAATAATACTTGGTTACCATATTTGTGTTTAAGCACAGAACTCATTCATCAAAAGAACAACATTGCTTTCTGGTGTATGCAATGCTTTCATCATAGCAGGAAACAGTGGAAGAGTTAAGCGTCTGCGTACCATGGATGTTTAGGTCGACAGTTTACTTCTTTTTCAATGTGCTCCTCATTTAGGCTGATGCACTTGGCCCAATTCTTTCTTTTTTTCTCCCATGTAGACTCAACATTTGTATTCAGCTAACCATTTATTAACTGTTAAAAATGAAAGTAAACCCTGTTTACAGACATTTACCAATTTCTGGTGAATTTTAATTGGTGATTTACCATGCAAAATAAATAATTTCATGTTAGCACAGTATTGCAGTTTACCTGTTTACTTGAAACACACACAATGGAACTAGCTTAAAAAAAACTATATAAAGTGAACTATTCTTCAGGTGAAGTTGACACTCGAATTACATTACATTATTAAGTAACATGTTCCAAAATTTTAAAAGAATGACATTGATATCAATGTCATGTCTGTGATAGTTGCAGGTAATTTTCATCTTTGCCATGGACCAATTAATTGAGTGAATGATATACTGTTAGGACCCTGGACTAACTTTTGAGAGGAATTAAGTTCAGATTCCCACGTGGTTGTTCAATTTATGTTTCCTTGGTTTCCCTAAAGAAAGAAATGCCAAGCTTGTTACCTTAAAATGATCTGGGCAAAGTTCTTTCCCTATCCATGTCCTAGCTGGGCTTGTGATCATTTCTAAAGACCATCTTAAACACAATCTTCCAGTGTATGTGCAATATCACAACCACACAATCAATTGGACCAAATAAAACAAACAATCAAAATCAATTGGTATTCAGGTATGCATCACTACCTAGTGTACACCTGTGTACTTAAAAATTTGTAACAAAACTGGTAACTGCACACACTGAAAATCATATTAAAAGGTGTTAAGGTGTTGGCTATTTACTGGTACTGTAGAATATGGTGCAGAGTTACAGAGCTACAAAAATATTGTTCTAAAAGTGAAATTGGGAGAGGACATTGAATTATGAGAGAGGCAAAACAGATACAGAGAAAAGTTATGACTTTAACCTATGCTCTGCAAGATATGATGATGCTGTTAGTTTTGTAAGTACTGAAGTAATTAAAATTACTGTAGCTTCTTATTAATATACACTACCATCCTTTTGTTACATTAATATTAATGTAAAATTAAAAAATAAAATAAAAATATAATAATAATAATAATAATTATTATTATTATTATTATTGTTAATACTCTTATCATTCCCATCATCATTATCGTGCCTCACCCAAAATAAACCAATAAATACCTATGGCTGTATGTAATTTTGGTTATAACTTAGTAATTTGGTATTTTAATCAATGTCTGTCTGTAGCATTTGTGAGTACTTAAAAAGAAATTCTGTTATCCATGTCTTCTGTGATGTTATTGATTGGAGACATTGCAGAAGCTAATTATTTGCAAAGATAATCAGTGGTATATATGTTTGCTTTTGCATCTTCCTCAAGTAATCTGCCGCATTAATCTGCAGTAGGGCTGGGATTTTTTCTTTCCTCTTTGAACAGTTGAAGAAATTCACTGTCTTCCAAGTTCAACCTTTCTTAAATGCTGTTTCCTTGAGCTGCAAGGAAAGCTGCATCTCCTGAAGATAAGTACTATTTTATTATTTGTTTAGTCATCCAGAGATGATCTTACAATGTTATAGGATTTGTTATCATAATAAAATAAAAACAGATCGCTCAAAATATACATAAACATAGAATTTATAAGTATGTTTTTACAAGATTGTCCAACCCGATAGCTGAATGGTCAGCTCTGCGGTCTGTCATGTCAAGGGGCCCGGGTTGGACTCCCGGCTGGGTTGGAGATTTTCTCCGCTCAGAGACTGGGTGTTGTGTTGTCTTCATTATCATTTCATCATCATCAGTGGAAGGCAATGGGAAACTGGGATCTGGTAATGTTACTGATGAAAGGAAATTGATATGCATAAGAAAAAGATCTTTACAAATGTCTGTCTGTGTATGTGCGGATGGATATGTGTGTGTGTGCGAGCGTATACCTATCCGTTTTTCCCCCTAAGGTAAGTCTTTCCGCTCCCGGGATTGGAATGACTCCTTACCCTCTCCCTTAAAACCCACATCCTTTCATCTTTCCCTCTCCTTCCCTCTTTCCTGACGAAGCAACCGCTAGTTGCGAAAGCTCGAATTTTGTTTGTATGTTTGTGTTTGTTTGTGTGTCTATCGACCTGCCAGCTCTTTTGTTTGGTAGGTCACATCATCTTTGTTTTAGATATATTTTTCCCATGTGGAATGTTTCCCTCTATTATATACAGGGTGTTACAAAAAGGAAACATTCCTCACACACAAATAAAGAAAAGATGTTATGTGGCCATGGGTCCGGAAACGCTTAATTTCCATGTCAGAGCTCATTTTAGTTTGTTCTTCCACCTACACTCAATGGGGCATGTTATCATGATTTCATACGGGATACTCTACCTGTGCTTCTAGAACATGTGCCTTTACAAGTATGACACAACATGTGGTTCATGCACGATGGAGCTCCTGCACATTTCAGTCGAAGTGTTTGTACGCTTCTCAACAATACAGATTCGGTGACCGATGGATTGGTAGAGGCGGACCAATTCCATGTCCTCCACGCTCGCCTGACCTCAACCCTCTTGACTTTCATTTATGGGGGCATTTGAAAGCTCTTGTCTACGCAACCCCGGTACCAAATGTAGAGACTCTTCATGCACGTATTGTGGACGGCTGTGATACAATACGCCATTCTCCAGGGCTGCATCAGCGCATCAGGGATTCCATGCGATGGGGGGTGGATGCATGTATCCTCGCTAACGGAGGACATTTTGAACATTTACTGTAACAAAGTGTTTGAAGTCACTCTGGTGCGTTCTGTTGCTGTGTGTTTCCATTCCATGATTAATGTGATTTGAAGAGAAGTTATAAAATGAGCTCTAACATGGAAAGTAAGCGTTTCCGGACACATGTCCACAAAACATATTTTCTTTCTTTGTGTGTGAGGAATGTTTCCTGAAAGTTTGGCCGTACCTTTTTGTAACACCCTCTATATATATAAGTTGGTTCTAAGAAGTTCATCAATGGAGTAGGAGGAGTTGGCTACCAATAACTGCTTTAGGTTCCTCTTAAATAGAAATTTATTGGTAGTTAAATTTTTTATGACTGCTAGCAGGTTATTAGAAATGTGTGTTCTTGAACAATACCAAAATGAGTGAATATCAGTGAAAATCACTGTGAAGATTATTCATATTTTTAGTGTGATATTTATTCTGTAAGCTGAAATATTGGTCTGAAAAAGAAATATATTATTAATGAGAAATTATGTTTTTTTTTGACAAATAACTGTATCAGGAAGCAGTTATTTGCATCCTCAGTTTCTTAAACAGACTTCCACAGGACACTCTTGCATTCACACCATTGCCCATTTCTGGACTCAGAAAACTTCAGCATAGCTAGATAAGTCACTGCAAAAACTGATCCCATATAACATTATGGAATGAAGGTAATCAAAGTATGCAAGTTTTTATTTATTTTTATATCACCTGCATCTGACAACATCTGTGTTGCAAATAAGGGTTTGTTTAAGCTCTTCAGCAGTTCTGTGATATGCTCCTCCCAGATGAATTATCATCAAGCTGCAATACCAAGAATTTAACGTAGACAACATTTATCTCCTGTAGTTATATTTTAGGTACCTACTGGGGTAAAATATCCTACAATTTCCAAACTGCATATAGCATGTTTTTCAAAGCTTAGTGACACAGAATGGGCTAGGAACCATATATTAATGTCCATGAAAATTGCATTAACCAGTCTTCCTAAAACTATTCTTGCTCTGCAATTTATTGCAATGTTTCTGTTAAATGCAAACAAAACAAACTTGGGATATGATAATGTTACTGATGAAAGGAAATTGATATACGTAAAAAAAAGATTTTTGTTACTCGAGACCACATATAAGTAGTTACCAACTGTATGATGCTTGATAACTTAATATATGTCTGTTTCGATTCACACTTTGTTTTTGTGTTAGATATACAATATGAACAATCTTGCAGCATTTCTCATTAAATTTTCATATTCTAATTTTCTTTAAAGAATTGGCAGAGTTGAATTCCTTTAACAGATCAAAAAATGTACCAGTAACCTGTAATTTCTTGTCTAACAAATTAAGTACAGTTTTACTGTATGTGTAGGTAGACTTCTCAGTATCAGAAGCCTTTAGAAATCTGAACTGTCACTTTAACGGTATTTTCTAAAAAAAAAAAAAAAAAAAAAAAAAGGGGGGCACCATGAATGAGTTACGTAAATTGGTCACAAACTGATGTTTGTGCAGGTATCAATGGAAAATACAAAAATGTAAACTTCAGTGGCTGATGGATGAATGTGTGACATTACAGCGCAATTTCACTGCTCAGCTGGCAAGGATAGTAAACTGGAGACTTATTGGTACCAGTACATAAAGTCTTTGCAAATTTCATTCTGTGTACTCTGCTGGACAGTAACTATGCCACACAGACAGATGTGTGAACAGTATATGCAAATGTCAGCATTTGAGAATGGAAGTCTCGTTGTGCTAGAAGAAGCCAGTTAGAGTAATTGGCAGTCACTCAACATTACAATAGGAGCAATGCAACTGTTCAATAATGTTGGTAGAAATGAGTGAACAATGGCCAAACACAGTATTAAGAAGGAAGCAGTCAACCTAGAGAGATGACAGAACTTAAAGATCACACAGTTGTTGGAGAGGCACTCAGAGTCCCAGATTCAGATTCGTCATTATCACCAATCCAAAGTGCAATTGGTGCTTCAGTGACTACAAGAACCATTAACAGGTGGCTCACAAAAGGGGGCTGAGTTCATGGTGCTACTGTGACCTCCACCAATGAGCACATTTGCAGTGGTGTTGGTCACATTTGTCCTGGAATCTGATTGACTGCAGTAGAATAGTCTTCAGTTATGAGCCCTAACTACTGTGATCAGTAATGACATGTCTGGAGATTCCCAAGCAGATGTGGCATACCAACCTGACTGTCACCCACCACATGGCTTGACAACTAGGAGTGATGTTCTGGGATGCCATTTCATTTTATAGCAAGACCCCTTTTAATTGTAATCCTTGGCAACCTTACAGCACAGTGGTACATTGATGATATTCTACACCCTGTTTTGTTGCCCTCTACACCCTGTTTTGTTGCCCTTCATGGCAAACCATCCTGGGTTTAAATTTCAGCAAGATAATGCCTACCCGCACACTGTGAGAAATTCTACTGCTAGTCTATATGCTTGATAAACCCTACCTTTGCCAGCAAGGTCGCTAGATCTCTCCACATTTAAGAGTCAAACATTATGGGCAGCAGGGCCCACCAGCTATCTCTGCAGTTTGACAATCAAATGTGCCAATGATACAGAATTTGGCAAAGGAGATCCACCAACTCTATCAATGAATGCCAAGTTGAATAGATGCTTGCATAAGAGCCAGAGGTGAACAAACACATTATGAAGCTTTTTGTCTTGTAGAAAGCACCCAGATTTTCTGAAATTGTAATCATCTGTTTGTACATGTACATCATATCTACAGATTTCCATCCCATCCCATCCCATTCAATTCCTTCATGGTGCATCATTTTTTTCTGCCTTTGAGTGGATTGTGTGTAGTAATATGGTTAAAAAGCTGACTGTGTGTTACCTTCTCTAAAATTTTTCAGAATCCTGGCTAAAAGTGAAAATGAATGGAAATTTGATGATGTAATTTAACTCATTTCTTATAAAAATGCTTAACTCAGTGTATTTCAACCATTTAGAAAATGTTCCTCTGATAAATGACTTGTTACATAAATAACTTAATATGGTGCCCTGAAGCACATTATTTAATTAACTTTGTTGACAATCTATCATAACTTAGAATTTTTTTTATTTTAAAGATTTTATGGTGAACAGTACTTCTTCTGGTGTAATTAGGATCATGTTCATATTAATGTGTATGAAGAAGATAGAAAATATGTCTTTTTTAAAAAAGAAAATTTAAAAAACCACTCATTCATTGTTTGCCCTTATGCTGTTAAGGAATATCTCGAAGTAAAAATTTAAATAGTATGTCAGTATGCATTGCAAAGGGTCACTGTCACAAATTTAAAACTGTATATAGAATCGCTTCCAATATGTGGGGACGTATGAAACAATATTTCATGTCAAAATGTTGATGCTGCTATCCTTTACCTTTTCTTTGTTTTCCTGGCAGTGCTGAGAGAAGATCAATGAATTACAGGAAAATGAACTATATTATCATTGGCTGCTTTTATAATATACTTTTAATGACATTTTTGTATGAACTCTGTTAAATGTAATTTTTTAATCTTTTTGTAACTGGTAGATTATAAATGTAGTCATACATTCTTGTGTGTGTGTGTGTGTGTGTGTGTGTGTGTGTGTGCGCGCGTGTGTGTGTGAGCGCGCGCGCGTGCGCGCATGACTCAGCATCTCTACTATATGGTGAGTGGCAACTTTCTTTTTGATAATATTGTTACATTCCAACCTAGGTTTTCCTTTGTTTAATTAGTTTCCTACATAAGTTTCTACAGAAATTCAAGAATACCAGTATGCCAAACCAATGAAGAGAAACTAAAACTTTCATGGTTATCACATATACACCGAAATATCACTGCTGTGTGGAAATAATTACATACAATGTGGTTTGTTTCAGAACGTCTAGATTTTGGACCTTTTGATGCGATATATAGAAAACAGTTCCAAATTTGTAATCAAAAACAGGTTTAAAAGTAAAAGTGCATTGTTTTACAGGTAGAACATTTACAATTTATACATTCTACAATTGTTGAATATATAAATTTCTATTTAAATTTTGAGACTATTTTCAGTTAATCCTTTTACAAAGTATCACAATTCTCCAATGAAAGGTTACGCCTGTTGGATGACATCATTAATCAACCAAGTTTTACAAATTTTTAGTCTCATATTCTTTGAAATCAAATTGATGGGTGCTCTAAAATTAAAAATGTCAATTAACAAATTGCTACACTGAATACTAGTAAAAGGTTAATGTGTTCTGTGGATGGCATGGGTTTGTGTCTTGTATTATTGTGGTATAGTTCACCTTTGTGGATTTGTTTTTATCTATTTATCCATCCATCCTAGGCAGATTCAGTACAACAGTTTGGACATACTGCTAGTTCTAGGATGATAAATAAATCAATAAAAATAATGGAGACGAACTGTACCACAATAATACAAAATACAAATGGCAGTGCAGAAAATTGTCTGTGTGGGTCGCAACTTCCTGCCACAAGCATATAACTTAACCAATGTTTCTCTTTTTGGTCTCTTGTCTGTTTGTGTGAGAAATTTCCCATTGACAAATGGCCCCTTCATTTTGTTGAGAAAGCTTTTGTTACAATCATTCTGAATGTTACCAACATATCTTCATCTCTACATCTATAGTTTGCAAAACACTGTAAGGTGTATGGCAGGGATACTGTTCTTTAAAGCATGTGTTACAGGTTTGGTATTGTTCCATTATTATTCTTAAGATATTATTTATTTTGCTACCCTCCCAGTTACTAGGGAAGTGAAAGCTACAGCAGCTATGGCAGAACATTCTTAAGAGTCATCCCTTGGAATGAATTTCTGAAATTTTATATGAAGGTTTTTGAAGTATAATAAGCACTTCCCAGTGCAATTTACCCATTGTTCTCTCAATGAACCAAAGCCTGCTCCCCTAGCCTTACCCACATCTGAATCCATCAATAGAATTTACAGAACACAATGCATAAATGGGAGAAACTGCTGTACCTTTTTAAATGCTGACAGCTTATGAAAAAAGAAGTAAGATGGAAAAGCAACATATACAGTAAACTTTTTCACCAAAATTGTACCTGACACCATGCCACAATCCATCTGTAGCTAATATACTGAGGCTTCGCCATGGAGATCCTTTGACAGTGTTCATAGGGCTCTACAGTTGCACTGACCAAACAGACAACAATGAAAATGTTTCACATGGATTGTTCCCATGTACAGCTTGTCCTACCAAAAGTTCAGTTTTGTTCACATTTTACAGTTTTTGTTTTGTTTAATATGCAACTTGGCACTTCATGACATTTACTCTGTAAGATTGAACACTATTCTAATAGTAGTTGAGTAGTTGTTGGTATAATTATGATATTAATGTACTTATACTTATGGCTGTTCCTTCAGCTACTCATCTCTCCTTCTTTCGCCAATAATGGCAAAGATGGTGATGACAATCTGCAAGTACGTGTCGTCCTCCCCCCCCCCCCCCCCCCCCTCCACGGAATTTGTTTGCACTGCAAGTGCAACTATTGATCAAGTGAGCACAGGATATGCTGTGTGTGTGTACCAATTGGCAACACGGCCACGGCCAGTGTGTGTACCAATTGGTAACACGGCCATGGCCACTGTGAGTGGCCAAAGGGGAGGAGGAAACAAAACTATTCTATGAACACTGTACTTTTGTCAGAAGCAGGTTGCCTATGTCATAAGTTGATGGCAGCTGAAGATTCACCTGTCATGTTTTTTTCGAACCTGCACAAATTCTCATACCTTGAAACTGCAGCTCAACCATTAGTGAACTTGTGGTGATTTATAATGTCTACAAATACATTTGCTTTCTATTCGCATATAATGTTAATTTACAGTGAAGTGCTTTGAAATGGGAGAGCTGCATTTATCTAGAGCCTTTTCAATGTCACATGAATGTAAGACATACAGTTTTTGTCACAGTTGATCAGTGATTGAGAGACATGGTCTCCTTTATTGCCAGAAAGATCAAATGTGATGCTCCAAGGAGACACTACATTCCTGATGTTAGAGTGCTTCGTGAACTGAAAAAGACACTGTCTATCAGTACATAATATGTTACATTCTGTGGGTGTATCTCAGGAAGTACTCTGACTATCCTTCATGAGCAACGACTACACCCATTCATCCACAGAAGACATTTGTCTACATCTTCAGTTGATTCCACTGTTGTTTTCTTTTTTGTGGATTTTAGGCCAAATTTTTTTCTCCGGCAAAGCTACATGATTGTGTCATTAGTTGAAATAATCTTGTCTAGACACAGGAAAACCCTCATGCAATAGGTGTTCTTAGGCCAGCATCAGTATGTCAGCTGGTGCTGTAGGTGTTTCTATGGTTGGGAGATATGATTCACTCTACACCATGAGGGTACATAGTTATCCTACCTCCATGATGTAGCACTGGGATTGTAGAATGCTGTTTGTACGAAATGTAATTTCAGAATGGTGATGCACCTAGTGTATTTTGTACTTCCCATATAAGGTCATATCAAGTTGATGATCAAATGGGGTGTATAGATCAAGGAAGACCAGTTAATTGGACTCCATGTCTCGATTTAAAACCATTTTCAATGGAGTGTATCTGCACCCATCCAGTCAGAAGATCAATAGGGATGGCTTGTGTGCAAGACAATGGAGATTTTACACTCACATGATGTTTTCAAGTCAGTGTACAAGAACATGCCACACACATACTATGCATGCAACGAAGTTCTCAGTAGCCATGTTGAGTTCTTTTTGACACATCTTCATTTAACAACTCAGTGCAGTTATAAGCTGGTTCTAGCGTATTATTCACGTGCTACTCATTTTGTTTCTCCTGGGATGCTACTTTCATGTTTGTAAGTAGATGTCAGAGGCAATATGGTTGTCATATGATATGAATGTATATACGTATATCTTAATTCATGTCCAAAACAGGAGAGATCAAAAATGATTTTCACAATAGTGTCACTTAGTAAAGAAAAATCATCTTATTCTCACTCAATAATTCACCAATTAATGTCAACAGTTTCAAGCCAGCAATCCGAGGTCATTGTCTTGAGTTATGGATGTTCTGAAATACTGATCTTACATAAGCCTGATTTTCGAAAATCATCTTTCACCTGAGGCAAAGTTACTGGTGATGCAACAAGAATTATCAGTGCATTAGACAGTTTAGGAAGAAATTACATCAAATTACTTTTTTTATTATGTATGAAAATAATTCTTAAGTAGACTGACCTATCTGCTACTCCATTATAAATTCTACATACACTATCTATCAAAACACTTGGAGGACATGGCCAGATATCAATTTTACTTTGTACATGTACACATCATTGGTGGGTATGTAAGTGATTTAGAGTTGCAGTTGACTGGACAAATGGGACTACCAACAGGGTGCTTTAGTGTTCTTCGTGTTTAATGTTGTTACCAGTCCTGGTAGATTGTTTAAGGGGCATGAACAGCGTCAGATGTTGACTGCTCACTCACTAACTTCATCAAGTTCACCCTGCGATGTCAACATGCTCAGATGTCATACTGTGGAGGGCCTGGTGGATCGCTGTCCAGCAGACCCTGCTCAGTCAGTGGGCCCATTTGTCCACACTCTTACCCCCCCCCCCCCCCCCCCCTCTGCTTATGATGAACCAAGCTACAACTTTGGACATTATTACAGAAATAATAAAGGCCGAATTAGAAGTTCCTCTCCCAGAATCATAGAACAAACACCTATCAACTTCATCCACTTGTGTGACAAATAAGGGGAGAGCCTCTGTTGATGCTGGCTTCCACTGGGGCTCAATGGAGGTGAAGGATTAGAAATGGATGCCTGTACCTGATGCTGTGGGTTTTGCATGGGCCACCAGGACAATGTATGGGTGGAACCTTCCATCACAATGCCAGTAGACACTGCTAATGCGTTTCAAATGCTAGACATGTCTGTTAGTGAGGTATGCAAAGAACAGAAGCCCCTGCCCATCACTGTCAAATTTGAGAACTTTTATACCAAACTCTCTTGTCTTCTGTTGCAACTAATGGGAACAGTTCAGTTTCTGGTGGCAATGTGAGATGATGCACCAACTGCTCTGGCTTGTGGCAGATGCTCCAAACAAAGCTCAATGCCAGGAGTGCTTTGGAGCCATCTTTCTTGATGTGCCAAGAGTGTCTGACTCTGACTGGCACCAGGAGCTTCTACACAAGCTGCCTGGCGTGGGAATCCCCTTGTCACAAGTATGGCTCCTTCATTCCTACCTGTATGGACACAGTTTCCATATGTGGGCAGAAGTGAAGTCTCCAGAATACTTATTCGTACTACCGTACACCAGGGTCATCCTTGGACTATTGCTGTATGCTTTGTACACAATGTACACTCTAATAACAGTATGAGCCCTCTTAGATCTCTGTGCCAATGATATGGTGCTCTACATCCACACCAAGAATGCCACCCATCTTCAATACTGGCTGCAACAAGTCATCAATGATTGATGCTATGTGCCACCAAATGACCTCTGGAATTAAATGGTGAGAAAACTCAAGTCACTGTGGTTGCTGGATGACCAATGACAACAGCACTGCCATTGACAACTGTCTGGAAACACAGAGACCACCGTTTCACTTTATCTAGCTGTCTACTTGACACTCATATATCCAATTTTCCAGTACACATCAGTTGTCTGGGGTAATGTGATGGATACACCATTGATCATCTACAGGAGCTTCATGATCATACACTCCACCTGGCCCTCTACCTATTCCTTTGCTTCCCAACAGATGATCTGATGTGAATTAGCAAAGTACCCTCCCTTTGTGAGAGATGTCAGTTGACTGTGAACCTCTTCTACAGGAAAATAGTGAAGTCCACCAATCTGCAAGTGCATGCACTTGGCACATGTGTGCTGCGCAATGCATGTTGGTCACACCTATGACCAAATTGTTGTCAGTACAAGAAGATGTCACAAAACCATTGCATGTTTTCACCAAGGACAACCAAAACCATTGGACAGCTCAACACCACCACTGCTTGGAGACATAACTACTCGAGTTTCAGCTCTGCTGATGCTCATGATGTGATGAAATTCCGTTGTGCTGTGTAATGATGAAAGATGTTGTTGGGTGGCTTGCGGAGTATAAATGTAGATGTAGATGTAGATGTGATCAGTACACCCACCAGCAGACATACATATGGATGCAGATGAGCTGGTGTGGTTCTAGCATTAAAGTAGAATGGACAGCTAACACAAATTGTATGCATACAGCTTTGTGTGAGCAGAACTGCTGACCTACGTGTTTATTTACCAGCGACGACAGGCTGTGAAACTCATTTCATATGACTAACACAGACCTGGCTTCCACATCGAACAGTGCTCTTGGTTCTGCATACTTGCTGATTGTCATTTGAGCTGGTTGTGTGTGTGATTTTCTCCGTGGCAGTCCCTACACAGACACTCTGCTCCACTATACATTGACCAGCACATTGACTTTTTTCTCTTTTGAGGTCCACTTCCCCAGCTTTCAGATCGAGCACCCACCATCAGCTGGATTAGTGATATCTGTGCTGACAGGACAGTTTCATGATGTTGTCAGGTCTGTAGTGGTACAAAAGTGCCAACAAAAGAGGTTCTTATGCATGTACCGCTTTTTTTGTTGGTATTAATTTGTGGCCATTTCTGCAATGATGGCAGGAGGAGTTATACCTCCGGAAGCAACACCAACATCAACTGGAAAACGAACAGCTGCAGGAATTGCTCAAATAGAATTCAGAATTGATCCGCTCTCATGCCACATTGGTGATGGGTCAGGCACCTGCAAAGAAGCCTTGTTCTAGCTGCCCCGGATGCCATTTGCCAGTTTTGATGAGTCTATGGAAAGATGGGAGAATTATCTGCCCTAATTCTTTTCACTGTCAGAAAATGGGTATTGTCAATTAAGCTGATAAGAATGCCTTTTTATTGTCAAATAGTGCTGAGAAAACTAACTTTGAGGAACTCTGTTAGTGGGTCACATATTATTTTAACCAGCAAACCCATGTGGTGGCAGCTTGCGAAGAGTTACAACACATAATTACGGTGCCAGATGGAATATTATGATCTCTGTAGAAAACAGTAGATATGTTAAGGTTGATCTTATTTTGTGATATTCTGGTATCTTTACATTTTTAGTGTTGAATAGAGCTTGGGCAGATGGGAGTATATCCATTCATTATTTAATAACAGCCATTCAAGTGAAGAAATTGATGTACACAATTGTTATTGACCTGTGGCACCTTTTGGTAAAGAGATGGTGAAGGAGTTTAAATGTTCTTTGAGGTTGTAAAAGTTGTAAGTGAAAATGGAATAACTCCTGACTGGCTTGCACTGCGCCAAAATGCCCAATTGCATGGTATGTAAAAATTAAGCGAGTAGAATCCTCACCCTTTTCAGTAGCTTGCAGTCTTTAACTTTCTGATTTCATGGATGGAACATAAAAGGAAATAATAGTTTTCTGCAGGTCAGTTCATCAGAGAAACCCTCTGCCTCCTGCATACCAGTCTGAAGACAGGTATTTTGTCTAGATTGTAAAATTAACCATAATCATGAAAAATGGCACTAGGAAATAACCTGTTCATACCTCTCTCGCTAATGTAAATCCCTTGTGTACTGCAACTAACAATTCTTTCGAGAATAATCTTCAAATTGTGGGCATATCTGATTTTCAAAATTATTAAATTATTTTTCTCTAACAAAGCAGTCAACAATTTTTCAATCCTTGTCAGCAAGCCAAATTAGACAGAAGGAGATTTTACACTGGGTACCATTTACACAGTGGAAATGTATACATATTTATCATATACATGTGTACAAAGCAACAATACTACTGTTACATAAATGTTTGTTTGTTTCATGCTATATGCAACTGATTGCATGATGCCAAGTAAGTCACAGTAATAAGGAATTTTTTCCAAGATTCTGGAGCAGTAAAACCAGAACAGAATAATCTGGAAATAATCCGACTATGAAATATTTTTCCGATGGCAGCAAAACAGCACACTACGTAAACAACATCAGTACTCATTCGTAGCACTTGTTACAGTTAAATTTGGGAGTACAATTTATTTTTTATGAGACCCATTGTGTGACATGGCCAGAATTTGGTTTATTTTCTAGTACTTCCACAATTTTTTATTTTTGTAGTAATCTGTCATTACATAACTGTTTGACAAGAAAGCAGAAATATTCTTGCAAGCACGAAACATGCTTAGCATGATGCAATTGCTTTGCGAGGAAATATTTTTCAGTGGCAGCAGTAAGTTACAGCTAACCATCATCTGTGAACTGTTTACATAGTGAACATAATTTCGGAAATCCATACACATTGTTATGCTTAAAATTAAGTTTGAAACAAAAACCATGGAAAGTTCAGAGGAAGAGAACACTTAAGATACATACAAAAGTAATGTTGAAAATGTTCAGGGTAGCAGTGACAGTGTGGTCATGCTGCCAGGTGACGCAACGTCACAGCCAGAGCAATATTAGTTCCAAAGTAACAAACCACTGAGCGGGGTGGCACAGTGATTAGCATACTGGACACACATTCAGGGGGAAGATGGTTCAAACCTGCATCTGGTCATTCTGATTTAGGTTTGCCATGATTTCTGTAAATCACTTCAGGGAAATGTCAGGACGGTTCCTTTGAAATGACATGGCCGACTTCCTTCCCCAATCCGATTGGACCGATGACCCCACTGTTTGGTCCCCTTCCCTAAATCAACCAAACCAATCAAGTAGCAAACCCTACACCTGATCCTTTTGTACAGTTATATCAATGGATAGAACATGTACTCAATCAGAAACTTGATGAGAACATCAAAAACTTGATAAAAGATGTCAGTAAAATTAGACGCTTTTACTAATGATGTTAGTAATCTTACTGATATGCATTACACTTTGAAAACAGCCATTGCATATCATATCACTGAAGTGATACATGGCAACTTAGAAGGAAAAACTAATGACATTTCAACACTGAAAGCTATAGTAAAAGACATATCTGAACAGATTAAAAACTGAGAAATAATTTTGATGCAATGCATTTAGAGCACACATTTCTACAGTCCACAGTTCAACAGGTAGTCAAACAAATAGATGACATAACAACAAAACACAAAAAAGAAGTTGATTATTTTTTATGAGCGAAAAAGACTTGAATTGAAAACAGGTTAGAGAAATAGCTACAGAAGGCTGTTGAGCAAATGATTACAGATGTGTACACAGAGCAGAGTACATCAGTATTTAAAATACAAACTAAGCTAGGTGAGATAAAAAGAACATTTACACTGTATCTAGCTACTGTAAGTGGAAGGATCATGTGTAAACAAAAATAGGAACAAAATTGGAGAAATTAGAAGAAAAATGGAATAACATTAAGGAGCAAGTAAGGGATGATAGTAGCTATTCAGTTAAGAGTAATGAAGAACGTCATAGTCCAGTTTTTCACGAAAATGTATGTGCACAAGGAACAGTAGCAGCACAAAAGTAGTACCACAAAACGCTTTTACATGAAATGTGAGGAAGGGAGGGGGGAGGTGGAGGCAGCCACCACATTATGGCTCCCCATTCAGATTCTGGGCTGTATTCAATTGCTGGTGTTTCGTCCCTGATTAAATTACACCAGAAGAAAGTCTTCAAAAAACAAAAAATTCCGAGTGTTCATCCCAGAAAAGAAATCTGCTCATCCATTTATTTTCATAACAGCTTTTAGAAGCATGTTGCCTAAAGCTTGATCTGTACATCAATGTGATACATAGGTATTAGGTTTTGTACAAGGTGAGGCTGCGCTTTGGGCATCCGAGACAGCAGAGAGCTGTCACACATTATCACAACTTGAAAACGCATTTCTTGCAAAATATTGGCAATATTGCAAGCACAAAAGATTAAGAAAAGAAGTATTTAGGCCAGAGCCAAACAACATCAGGCATGGAACGTTAAGCAAATATTTCAAGAAGTACATAAATAAGACTCATTTCTGTGATGAACCTGTAGCTCTTTGTTGTGTTCTACACATTCTGAAAGGAAAACTACAATTTCACATTAAAGAAAAATCTGGTACAAATCCCAGAAACTAACCCAGAACACTTTTTGTCTATCCTTGATTCTAAAATGAAGATATCAATGTTAGTAACAACAATAATAACCAAAATAGGTATCGTAATGGTGGAGACAGGGAACTGGCTACGCCCACTTGGTGCAGTATAATGGCAACAATCACAGGTGAGCACCTGAACAGTGTCCCACAATTGTTGGCACACAGCAGGCTATCTTGATGTCAGTGCTTGGCCCAACTGGCGGCAGCTCTCTGAGTCATAAAAGGAGACATAGGAATGATGATAAGTATGACCCTGGCTATTAGAAACTCATTAACGGCAACTGGAGTGATCAGAACAATAGATGTCAGTGGAGACCATCGCCAAATAGTCACTCGCAGTACAGTATGAATAGGAATTTTCAGAATCCACCTTGGCGATACCACCAGGGAAATCAGCCACAATTTTATCAGGGACGAAACACCAGCAATTGAATACAGCCCAGAATCTGAATGGGGAGCTATAATGCGGAAATCCAAATCGAGGTCACCAATAAGACACATTCGATGGCTACGGATACATTTAACTGGAATTGATCATCTTACACCCTCCGATGCTGACCATGAATGGAAGTGGGGGCCCTCCACATGTGATGAGTAGCCTGTTAAGGTATAACAGTGCTATCAGTATAAGAGAAGATTTGATAAATGAACATCATGAACATTCAGTGAAGTTAAAGGGGACTGTACAAGTTAGCATTAAAGTAGTAGTAGGAATTATACCCATAACCATTTTGCTCAACACAGGATCAATGATGATTCTGATCTCATACTACTTGTTCACAGAAATTAATGAAATTAAAAAGTTGTCAATATACCCGGTACAGAATTGTGACATGGTAGGAACAGGAGGAGGGAAATCAAAGGTCAGTAAAATTCTGTCTCTAATTCAAGTTCAGTTGCAAAGAATGGTGTTCAAATGTATTTTTCTTGATAGCCAAAGGATTAATCGAAACTCTATATTGCGTGAAAAGAACACGAAGATTGACCTACAGATGGGGAAATGCCATTTAGTTGTTAACAGGCATAAAAGTACCGTGGATCTGATCGAAGTAAAGGGAATATATGGGAAATTCAGTTGTAGTATACAGATTAAGCGCATAAAAGCAAAGCAATCCAACCTTTATGAGGCATCTGAACACTTCTGTCAAGGAATGAGCAGCAGTAATATTGATGATAAGGTATTCTAATATACGGAAATTTCACAACAGAAGTGCGAGTTAAGGTAACTCCTTTTGAAGTACAAATGGGTGTTCAATAAGAAACTAGGAATGATCAGAACATATTGATGTAACATGATGGTTAAATCCCTACTAAACATATTTTAAGACTATGTACCATGGGGAAAGTGGGAAATGGTAGGCAAAGAGATTATGGTAAACATATGTCTATGTTGAATATTATTGAGACACCAGAGCCTCCATACATTATTCTGCTGCTAGCTGAACCCAAAGCAGACAGAATGGTACGCCTTGTGCTCAATACATGCCAGATTAACAGAATCATAATACTGGCACAGACACAGCCAGACAATCTACAGCTAAAATTGCACAAATTCCATGGAGTACCGTACATGTCTACTATAGACCTCCGACTGGTCCTATTGGCAAATACCTCTAACAAAAGAATGTAGTAAGTATACCACCTTTATTTTTGCTAGTAGTTCCTATCAATACTGTTTTCTAACATTTGGTATTGAACATCAACACTGGTGTCTTTATAACAGCTCTCAACATGGTGCATGGCACAGATCTACTTGACCATATCACAATGTAGGTAGATGATATTTTGGTAGCTGCATCTACTTGGCCAGAACATGTAGAACTGCTGGAAAGGGCTCTGGGAAAATTTTCATCAGCAGGTGTAACAGTTAATTTAGCAAAATCAGAATTTGTAAAGGGTGAAATATAATTTCTTGGACATGCTATCTTACCAGTGAGAATAATACCTGATCTGGACGAGCTAACTGCAATTTGCAACTTTACAATCCTACATATGAGAAAACACTTAAAGGGTTTCCTGGGATTATGCTCATTTTTTTTTGAAAGTGCATTCCACACACGCTGTTTAACAGTGATGCCCTGTCGGGGTTATTGGAAAAGGTAAACAACAGGTTTAGTCACATCAGTGCCAGAAGGATTTGAGGATATAAAATATGCACTGGTGTACACAGGAACATTGGGCCACTCTAATATGACACAAGATTTTTGTGTGGCATCTGACATGTTGTTTTATCGACTGGGGGCATGCCTGTTCCAACTCTCTCAAGGAGTGAGCATCAGACTTAAGCCATTCCCTAGAGTGTTCTGTAGGAGAGTGGGTCAATGCCACTTATATCACCTTTAAGAGTGAGAGGGAGGTTTACTCAAGAGATGTGGTGTTAGGATGAAATTACTATATTATCCTATGTGAGCAAGACTACCTGAGCTGTGCATGGCTCGTGTTCCCGCCATCATGTATTTTACACCCTGTTTTCAATGTACTTTCATCTAACTATGTTAATTTAAATTACTACTGTCATTGCGCCCATGAACCATAGACCTTGCCATTGGTGGGGAGGCTTGTGTGTCTCAGCAACACAGATGGCCGTACCGTAGCTGCAACCACAACGGAGGTGTATCTGTTGAGAGGCCAGGCAAACGTGTGGTTCCTGAAGAGGGGCAGCAGCCTTTTCAGTAGTTTCAGGGGCAACAGTCTGGATAATTGACTGGTCTGGCCTTGTAACACTAACCAAAATGACCTTGCTGTGCTGGTACTGCGAATGGCTGAAAGCAAGGGGAAACTACAGCCGTAATTTTTCCCGAGGGAATGCAGCTTTACTGTATGGATAAATGATGATGACATCATCTTGGGTAAAATATTCCGGAGGTAAACAGTCCCCCATTCAGATATCCGGGCGGGGACTATTCAGGAGGACGTTATTATCAGGGAAAGAATACCGGCGTTCTACGGATCGGAGCGTGGAATGTCAGATCCCTTAATCGGGCAGGTAGGTTAGAAAATTTAAAGAGCAAAATGGATAGGTTAAAGTTAGATATAGTGGGAATTAGTGAAGTTCAGTGGCAGGAGGAACAAGACTTTTGGTCAGGTGAATACAGGGCTATAAACATAAAATCAAATAGGGGTAATGCAGGAGTAGGTTTAATAACGAATAAAAAAAATTATATAGGAGTGCGGGTAAGCTACTATAAACAGCATAGTGAAAGCATTATTGTGGCCTAGATAGACACGAAACCCACGCCTACTACAGTAGTACAAGTTTATATGCCAACTAGCTCTGCAGATGATGAAGAAATTGATGAAATGTATGGTGAGATAAAAGAAATTACGCAGGTAGTGAAGGGAGACAAAAATTTTATAGTCATGGGTGACTGGAATTCGAGAGTAGGAAAAGGGAGAGAAGGAATCGTAGCAGGTAAATATGGATGGGGGTAAGAAATGAAAGAGGAAGCCGTCTGGTAGAATTTTGCTCAGAGCATAAGTTAATCATAGCTAACACTTGATTCAAGAATCATAAAAGAAGGTTGTATACATGGAAGAATCCTGAATATACTAAAATGTATCAGATAGATTATATAACGGTAAGACAGAGATTTAGGAACCAGGTTTTAAATTGTAAGACATTTCCAGGGGCAGATGTGGACTCTGACCACAATCTGTTGGTTATGAACTGTAGATTAAAACTGAAGAAACTACAAAAAAGTGGGAATTTAAGGACAAGGGACCTGGATAAACTGACTAAACCAGAGGTTGTACAGAGTTGCAGGGAGAGCATAAGGGAACAATTGACAGGAATGGGGGAAAGAAATACAGTAGAAGACAAATGGGTAGCTCTGACGGATGAAGTAGTGAAGGTACCAGAGGATCAAGTAGGTAAAAAGATGAGGGCTAGTAGAAATCTTTGGGTAACAGAAGAAATATTGAATTTAATTGATGAAAGGAGAAAATATAAAAACGCAGTAAATGAAGCAGGCAAAAAGGAATACAAACGTCTCAAAAATAAAATCAGCAGGAAGTGCAAAATGGCTAAGCATAGATGGCTAGAGGACAAATGTAAGGATGTAGAGGCTTATCTCACGAGGGGTAAGATAGATACTGCCTACAGGAAAATTAAAGAGACCTTTGGAGATAAGAGAACCACTTGTATGAACATCAAGAGCTCAGATGGAAACCCAGTTCTAAGCTAAGAAGGGAAAGCAGAAAGGTGGAAGGAGTATATAAGGGTCTATACAAGGATGATGTACTTGAGGACAATATTATGGAAATGGAAAAGGATGTAGATGAAGATGAAATGGGAGATACGATACTGCATGAAGAGTTTGAGAGAGCACTGAAAGACCTGAGTCGATACAAGGCCCCCGGGAGTAGACAACATTCCATTAGAACTACTGACGGCCTTGGCAGAGCCAGTCCTGACAAAACTCTACCATCTGGCAAGCAAGATGTATGAGACAGGCGAAATTACCTTAGACTTCAAGAAGAATATAATAATTCCAATCCCAAAGAAAGCAGGTGTTGATAGATGTGAAAATTACTGAACTATCAGTTTAATAAGTCACAGCTGCAAAATACTAATGCGAATTCTTTACAGAATAATGGAAATACTGGCAGAAGCCAACCTCGGGGAAGATCAGTTTGGATTCCGTAGAAATGTTGGATCACGTGAGGCAATACTGACCTTACGAGTTATCTTAGAAGAAAGATGAAGGAAAGGCAAACCTACGTTTCTAGCATTTGTAGACT
This sequence comes from Schistocerca gregaria, assembly GCF_023897955.1. Lineage (NCBI taxonomy): Eukaryota > Metazoa > Arthropoda > Insecta > Orthoptera > Acrididae > Schistocerca > Schistocerca gregaria. The sequence goes on from NC_064922.1 coordinate 377,755,030, forward strand.
TAGAGAAAGCTTTTGACAATGTTGACTGGAATACTCTCTTTCAATTTCTGAAGGTGACAGGGGTAAAATACAGGGAGTGAAAGGCTATTTACAATTTGTACGGAAACCAGATGGCAGTTGTAAGAGTCGAGAGACATGAAAGGGAAGCAGTGGTTGGGAAGGGAGTGAGACATGGTTGTAGCCTCTCCCGATGTTATTCAATCTGTATATTGAGCAAGCAGTAAAGGAATCAAAAGAAAAATTTGGAGTAGGTATTAAAATCCATGGAGAAGAAATAAAAACTTTGAGGTTCACCGATGACATTGTAATTCTGTCAGAGACAGCAAAGGACTTGGAAGAGCAGTTGAATGGAATGGACAGTGTCTTGAAAGGAGGATATAAGATGACCACCAAAGCAAAACGAGGATAATGGAATGTAATTGAATTAAGTCCGGTGATGCTGAGGCCATTAGATTATGAAATGAGACACTTAAAGTAGTAAAGGAGTTTTGCTACTTGGGGAGAAAAATAACTGAAAATGGTCGAAGTAGAGAGGATATAAAATGTAGACTGGCAATGGCCAGGAAAGCATTTCTGAAGAAGAGAAATTTGTTGACATCGAGCATAGATTTAAGTTGCTGAAAGTATTTGTATGGAGTGTAGCCATGTATAGAAGTGAAACATGGATGATAAATAGTTTAGACAAGAAGAGAATAGAAGCTTTTGAAATGTGTGCCACAGAAGAATGCTGAAGATTAGATGGGTAGATCACATAACTAATGAGGAGGTATTGAATAGAATTGGGGAGAAGAGGAGTTTGTGGCACAACTTGGCAAGAAGAAGGGACCAGTTGGTGGGACATGTTTTGAGGCATCAAGGGGTTTTGAGGCATCAAGGGATCACAAATTTAGCATCGGAGGGCAGCGTGGAGGGTAAAAATCGTAGAGGGAGACCAAGAGATGAATACAGTAAGCAGATTCAGAAGGATGTAGGTTGCAGTAAGTACTGGGAGATGAAGAAGCTTGCACAGGATACAGTAACATGGAGAGCTGCATCAAACCAGTCTCAGGACTGAAGACCACAACAACAACAACTGTCACTGAGATGCTGCTTTGCTTGACCATGAGCGGCATTAGCATCGTGTACCGATATATCCCCTCTCGTAGTATCATTGCTCGACTGCTATTACCTCCCACTCGTTGTCTGTTGCAAGGTTGGTCGCAATTCAGATTGTGAGTTCGGGTCTGTCAGTCAGTTGGAATGCGTCTGGAGCGCAGTCTGGTCCTGCCAGGCAGGGAGTTGCAATGCGCACTAGTGCAGTCGGGTTGGAGCAGCAGTGAGGTCTGCATCAACATGGCTTGCCCAACCATTGCTGCCACGCATCACTTGAGCTGGGTCGCAATCTTGGTGGATCGTCCGTCGGTCGTCCTACTGGACGACGCACTTTGGCTCGCTGATTGTTCATGAATCAGCTGTGTGTGTGTGTGTGTGTGTGTGTGTGTGTGTGTGTGTGTGTGTGTGTGTAAGTGTGTGTGTGTGTGTGTGCGCGCGCGCGCGCGCGTGTGCGTGTGCGCGCGCGCGTGCACATCAACTATCAACTTGTCTTCATGCATGCTTAGTTACTGTTGTGTATCATTCAGGTCTTCAAGCAAGTAGTATCAGGTTGCGTGTGTAGTTGGAATTATTTCCACTGACGATGATTTTAGATGTTGTCGGCATTCTGAGGAATTGGTCGGTTGTTGCGGACAAGGGATGTTCTCAGCACAGTGCAGTTGGCTGGGGCCGCTGGCAGTCCCTGTGCAGTGTCAGAGCATGTGTGGAGCTGTCCGCTTGCCATGAACTTTGTGGTTCGCCAACTTAGGACAGCAAAGTTGGTTTCAACTAACCAAGCCTTGTCTATTCATGTTGTGGTGGTTCCTTTTTATTGTTTGCTGTTGGGGAGTTTTTCCGGTGAGCAACACCGAGTGGTTCTACTGCTGAGATTTAGCCACCATGCGGTGCAATTAACTATTTTGGTCTGAGGGCACCATTGTCTTGTGGCCGTTAGTGTTCTGGCTACCTGCAGGGTGGTTTCTGAGCAGGCGTCTGTAGCGAACTCTGATGTCAAATAACTATAGATTCTGTCCTCAGATGCATGCCTACAGATAATACACTTATTAAACTCCTCTCAGTCCAACACCAGCATCTCATCAGTTGAATATATTTCCTGCCGAAAAGAATAAAGATAGTACCTTAAACCCAAGCCTTGTTTTTGTCGCCACCTTGTAGGTGAAGGGTACAGTTTGAATGTGTCTGTCACTAGTTTCAAGTCGTACTGTGAAAATTTTCCCAGCAGGATAACTCGAGATGTATGGCATCTTCAATTTTGGAGCTGTACTGCGATTTTAGGCCGTCCTCGTGTAGTACTATGCGTATAATTGTGTAATTGGCCCAGTCTTTATGATTAATTGCGTAATTAGGACCGATCTTTATGACAGTTTCCCAAACAAAATAAATAAAGTACACTAACCTAACCTTCCAATCCCGCATCTGGACAGTTTCCATGTTGGGGTGTGCACTTAGGCTTTCTATCTGGAAGGACCAGTGTTCGAGTCCTTTTTAATTCGCCATCAATTTCAAGCGCCTCTGATGGTGTAATTGTGTTAGGGAGGTGCACTCGAGCTGTCCATCCAGGAGGATCAGGGTTCGAGTCCTGGAAAGAGTACCGCCAATTCGCGGATGGTGGGTGGGGTGGGACAAAGAAATTCCTACCAAAATTCGAAATTCCCGCCAAAATTCGAAACTCCCACCAAAATTCGAAATTCCTGCCAAAATTTGAAATTCATGCCAATAGGGTAGGTTGGGGGAGGGTGAAGGGTGGCGGTGATGGGACTGGGGCCCATGTGCAGGCTGAGACGTCATCCAGGGACGTGGTTAGGGAGGATTAGTTGATCAATTTAATTTGCATATCAATTTGATATCAAAATTGGGGTGGTATCCCCATCTCCCTACTACTAACGTTAATTCAAACATAATATTCTTTTTAAACATCCACGAATTCCAAAAGAAACTGCACATGGATTACTTTTATGAGTAGTTGTGGTTTTAGTTGTACAGTCCTTTTGGTTTTGTTGTTCAGAGCATATTGCAACAATAAAAGTGCAATGATGAAATGCGGAGGTGTCGTGGATTTTAAGCTAAACTGCAAGTTAGAAAGTGTGCTTTTGTTGGTATTAAATGTATATAAGTGGCGACTCATCACCAACAGCCTTGGCAAACTATTTGATCAGCAGGGCAGAGCTCGGCTACAGCGCTACCTTTTGCTTACAGTTCACTCTGAATTATAGCTGTGTGCGCACATGCAGTCTCTAGTCCACAGCAGGATTGGTAATGAAGTCCACGTTATAATCAATTGCTGCCCACATTATTCCATTACGATTATCACCATCCGGATCCTCACCACACATTGCTATACATGGCAATAGCTTGGAGTATTCAGACCTAAGGTGCTCGTAGTACACACTATGTACCTATTCAGATAATATCTTTCTCGTGAAACACAATATGCTCTTTATTCACACAAATTAATGAGTGTTAGTGACAGAAAATCTCAGGTTCATTCATTCCGTCTGTATTTCGAGAAGGCTTTTGGCACCATACGTTGCAAGTGGCTTCTAATCAAACTGGTAATCTCCCGATTATTTAAAAATTGAACTCCAGTATATAAAATTGTATCAGATTTCTGATAACTTTACAAATGAGTTCCTTTTTTCAGTAACTGGCCTTAAGCATGTAAGTGAGAAAAACTTCTAAAAAAGGTTTGAAAGTACCATATGTTGAAAATTTGTTGAAAGCTGCCAAGTGCTCTCATTATGAAGCACTGGGTCAATGTAGTCTGGGTATTTGTGGGTCGTGAGTTGTGCTGCTTCAAGAGGTGTAGGCTATACACAGGTTCCAACGCTAAGGCTACGTGGAAATTTTAATACTATTTCTGTGTGATAAATAACACAATAGATATGGATACAGTGTTGTGGTATTTAATATAGCTATATGGTCCCTTTCAAATTCTGAAGGTGGCAGGGGTAAAAATACAGGGAGCGAAAGGCTATTTACAATTTGTAAAGAAATCAGATGGCAGTTACAAGAGTCGAGGGACATGGAAGGGAAGCAGTGATTGGGAAGGGAGTGAGACAGGATTGTAGCCTCTCCCGATGTTATTCAATCTGTATATTGAGCAAGCAGTGAAGGAAGCAAAAGAAAAATTCGGAGTAGGTATTAAAATTCATGGAGAAGAAATAAAAACTTTGCGGTTCGCCGATGACGTAATTCTGTCAGAGACAGCAAAGGACTTGGAAGAGCAGTTGAACGGAATGGACAGTGTCTTGAAAGGACGGTATAAGATGAACATCAACAAAAGCAAAACGAGGATAATGGAATGTAGTCGAATTAAGTCGGGTGATGCTGAGGGAATTAGATTAGGTCATGAGACACTTAAAGTAATAAAGGAGTTTTGCTATTTGGGGAGCAAAATAACTGGTGATGGTCGAAGTAGAGAGGATATAAAATGTAGACTGGCAATGGCAAGGAAAGCGTTTCTGAAGAAGAGAAATTTGTTAACACCGAGTATAGATTTAAGTGTCAGGAAGTCGTTTCTGAAAGTATTTGTTTGGAGCGTAGCCATGTATGGAAGTGAAACATGGACGATAACTAGTTTGGACAAGAAGAGAATAGAAGCTTTCGAAATGTGGTGCTACAGAAGAATGCTGAAGATTAGATGGGTAGATCACATAACTAATGAGGAGGTATTGAATAGGATTGGGGAGAAGAGAAATTTGTGGCACAACTTGACTAGAAGAAGGGATCGGTCGGTAGGACATGTTCTGAGGCATCAAGGGATCGCCAATTTAGTATTGGAGCGCAGCGTGGAGGGTAAAAATCGTAAAGGGAGACCAAGAGATGAATACTCTAAACAGATTCAGAAGGATGTAGGTTGCAGTAGGTACTGGGAGATGAAGAAGCTTGCACAGGATAGAGCAGCATGGAGAGCTGCATCAAACCAGTCTCAGGGCTGAAGACCACAACAACAACAACATCATACTGAAATTAACACACATTGTTGAAGGACAGGCACGTCCTCAACATCTTAGCGCTGACATATGAGCCTAGGCCTAATTTCTTGCCTTCCGTGAAAAGTGGTAGCTTCCAGATCTGCATTAAAAAACGCAGTGCGGTGGCCAGCAGGTGAGCCATTCTGCATGCACCTTCGTACACATTGGTAGTCCAGCATTTACAATTAGTTTATTGACAGTAAAGTTCTTATGATGGAAGGTGAAAAGCGCAAATGTTCGAATGTTCCTGACAGTAATTACAAAAATCCTTCTAAGAAACAAGATGCTTGGTCAACCATATGTTAAACAGCTATCCAAAGGTGGCCAGTGATCATATGCTACGGTGCTACAGCACACTGTACATATCGCGCTAAAATAATGCTATTTCTCTTTGAAGGCAAAGTGAAAGGTGTAATAAAATTACGCCATCTCTCTTCGAATCCATGCTGGCATGCAAACAAAATGGACAAAAACTATCTTCGTGATAACTAAAAATTACAGTGTCAAATGCTGAAATCATTTCAGCCACGCTACGATCCACTTAGCGAAGGGATGCAGTTGTCTGTGTTTGACTGCGCATGCTTCGATGTGAGGTCATCCCTGCCTTCACTAATGGTGCTATACTCCTCGCAGCCACCACACCTGCAGAGCGCTACTGTAGGAGCATCCGATGTTTGGAGGAGAAAAAGAGAGTTAGAGAGATAGGCAAACCTACTTCAAATTTGAATCTGAGTTAAAAAAGTGAGCATATGAGGAAGTTTAGTTTGAATGTGTATGAAAGCTGTTGGATCTGCAGATGCACGTTTATGCTTTATATTGTTGTTATTTGGGAACAGTGATTTATTGGGTAGAAGGTAAACGGGAGTGAAACATCTAGGACATACGAATACATTAATTAAAAACATATCGGAAATCATAAACGTGTAAAAAACACACTCGATATGCGAGCATTGGGCAAAGCTAATATTGCTGCAGTATTAAGACATTCCGACGACATAGTGAAATACAAGCAGTAGTTAGAACAAAAAAAAAAAAAAAAAAAAAAAAAAAAAGGAAAAAAACAAGAATGTGTTTTCTACAATTATTGATTGTATAAAATTCAGTGGTGCTTTAGAACTGGCTTTTCGAGGGCACAACGAGACAAGAACTTCAAAAACCCAGGTGTTTTTTGGGGTTTGGGAGACTTTATTTCTGAAATAGACAGTGCAGTGAAAGGAAATGTATAAGGTGATCAGATTTGTAAGCGGATTTCAAAATCGATCCAAAATGAGTTGCTGGTCTATAGGTAGGAAACTTGCCACGAAGTTTTTTCGGAAAAATAAAGCAGACTGAGCTTATTGCTATAATGACATCTGAAACAACAGATGTTTCCGAAAGGACACAGTATTACCGTTCCGCTATGGAAAGAAAAGTGAGCTATAGGAATGTTCCGGGAGTTTTTCAATCTTGAAGGATATAATGCAGATGCTATAAAAACATGCAGTTTGAATATTATAGATCTATTGTTCAAAGATACATCACACAAAACTATCGTACAGATATCCAATAGTGTAGCTGTAGTAAGTGGTTGCACGTGGCAAAAATTAAAACAGAGTATCCTAATGCGCATTATGTGTTATGTTATTTACACTAATCAAATTTAAGAACGGAACACGCTGCTTCACAAAATCAATCGTCTAGGGAGTTGTTCTTAAATTTTTCAAGTTTTTCAATCTTATTCTGAAGGTAGCCGGAACGATTTTCCGCGTCAGAGGCATTGGCACCTCGGAGGTTTCCTAATAGGCCAGCTACTAGATGGAATTTAAATCAGGGACTGAGAATGTGGTGTATGTAAATAAATGCTTGCTGCTGGAATGTTCATCGGCGCTGGAGAAATTACCTTCCCACAAGACTTCTTGCCAAGCTGTTGGAGTCCGCCGCATTCTACAAGCGGAAGAATTCCTTTTTTAGTTAACATTCTTCCAAAACGTAACGCCTCATATGGACATCAGATACAGCCAGTTGCAGGCAACATTGGTCGATGCTGTAAAAGTGAAAAGTGCAGTATCCCGTTTCATACAGGTTGTTAACATTTAGAGAGGAACATCGTTTCACATTACTTTCTGGGAAACATCCACCTGGGAGGCGGTTAGGGCGTTGGAACATCCGCCTGTGGGGTGAATATCGCTTTTTTCTGACATCTATTAGGTCACTGTTGAATATTGGGGTTTATTTGAAAATTTAAAATAAATGAAGTGTTAAAATTCGAAGATTTTAATTTTTTATCCAGTTTCAGAAATAAAACATTTCAGTCTCAAACAAAGTTTTATCAGTCTTGTGCAATATTTTAGCTATACAGAAATATCAGTCACTTCGGTAGTCTTGAGGCAAATTAAGACAGGAATTTGGAACATATGGTGAACCTGGTGAGTCAAATTTCGTGTTTATCATATTTGGCACATTATCATCAGACTCGAGATCGCTCACTTTTTCAGTTGGCTGGTGCTGACCGACTTTGGTAGTTATAGCCGCATTCTCTACATGCAAAATGTTCTGATCCAATTCGTTATCGGATATTTCTCAGCCTGTGACGTGTTCTGCTGTTGCCAGATCATTTTCGTCAGGAACACATGAATCGACGCAGTCAAGTTCAGAGTCAAGAGTCACATCCTCCGTCATCTGCATAATTCGTCTGCTTCCGTTGAACACATTTGTAGGTACTTTTCCAGTCATTGCTTTTTTTAACAGCCTTTTACCATAATAAATGAAATCAAACTTGATACTGTGTAAAGTACATACCCATGTACAGAAAATATTTAGAAGCTTTAAAAGTATAGTTAATAAAGAAAGATAAACGCAAAAAATGAACGAAAACGTCGCTTAAAAATAAGTAATTTGGCAGTTGTGATTTTATGAACAAATTTACACTACAAATTCCTCTAAGAAAACCCACTGAAACATAAATTAAGCTGTATCATAGTCAGGTAACTGAAAATTTTATGTAGGTGTGAGGCGGTGTGGATCTGGAATGGAAGCACATTTGATGGGTAAATTGGCAAGACGCGGTACGTGCAAACCCTTCCTTACACTACGTGTAAATACCAAATGAGATTCGTAGCCTACTAGAACCGTACGGCGAATTTCATTACCTCTATCGGAAAAAACGTAAACCATACGCTCCTGTTAGACAGATGTTAAGTTATAAGTGTTAACAATAGAAGAGCCTACAGCCACCTTTCAGAGCAACCTCCGGAAGATAAGTCTCTGCCGACGTTCCGAAGCAAAGGGAGCCTGCGATGCCATTAACAGAGAAGCCAGTAATTGTGTCCAAGATCTAGACGCAGCAGTACTGTTGGATTCTTAAAAATTTGGAGAATACCGGTACTTAACCCTTTAACAAGTCTGGACGTGTTAACGCGCGCGCCTTTGTACCTGTCCCCTCTACGCGTAGACGCGTTCAGAGTGCCAGGTGGAAGGACTAGTGACGCTCGTGAACACGTTCAGAGCACACAGGGACAGGTGCAAAGGCGCGCGCGTTAACACGTCCAGATTAGTTACAGGGTTAAGAAGTATCCAAGCTTATACTACGTTGGAGACACGAGGGTTAAAGAGAGAGCTCTCGATACTGTACTAACGACCAGCCTTCAGGATTATCACTACTCCAATTCATTTCGACCAACAATCTACAGGACACCTTCTCTAATACAACAAAACTTATGAAATAATTGTGACAACGCCGATGACAACTGCTAAATCTGAAAGATTTTCTACATCTCTGATGAGGACCGAAACCTTTTTTTCGGAATATCATGTCAGAGCAATGACTTATGCCCTTGCAGTGCTCGCCACTGAGAAGAACATGGTAGCCAATGTTGAGGGTTTCAACTCCGAAGTTACAGATAAATTCTGCGGCAGAAAACAGCAACGTATGGACTTCAGTTTCGTCACTGAGTGAGTAATACTTTATATTCTGATGTATTTCTTGTGATTTTGTTTCCAGTTTATTTTTGTATTATTTTAGCACATTAGTAAAAAATTGTACAAGCTGCCTCTGCAGTTGTCAGAGATCGGTGGAGAAATATGGAAGCAGAAGAAAGAAATGAAATAGTGGGACCTTTGTAGGGTTATTTATTTATAGTTCTTAAAATAGCAAACAATAAGAACTTCATCAGCACATTAATGCTACTCGATTTCAATAAATACTAAGTGGCTATTACGAAGAACGCTTGACAAATAATTAGGTGCACAATGAAAACAGTATAAACAATTTTAAGGCTGTTAGTTACATCTCATTTTGTGTATAAAATAATTCAGATCTATTACCTATATGCTATCATTCTGCCTCAGAACTAATCCATGAGTAAAACTGACATTTGTCATAAAATTTTCTCTTACATCGATTCTCCTTAGACTTTTCCTACTTCCACGAAGTGGTACACATTCTGAAGGACTCAGTAGTGTGACTCTAAACTCGAATCCATCCCGTGGCTTCACAAAGAAAGCACTGTGACAAACACCACATTTTGTTATGGAACTGGCAAACAGCATGAAAGTCAACAGGACGGTGAAAAATGTGCCTCTTATTGCTTAGTATTCCAAACCCACATTCGACAAATCTTTGGGCTCCGCTGAGCCGATAATTGAAGTTTTTTTCAGTTATTAGATTTTTTTCTTGGATAAGCCCACATTACATTTTAACAACGTGCGAAAGCCTCATCAGCCATAAAGAGATACAGAGTTGGTTGGGATTCACTTTGAAGTGGATCGGCACAGATAAATTGAAGCTAAATAGATTTTCTGCTCTATGTAATTACCTTTCAGTACAACTGCATCACCGACGCTTCCTAACGCACTGACATCCGTGTACTTGAAACAATAATCAGCGCACACTACAACCATTAGTATTACAGAGAAGTACATTTATTAATTGAAAAAGACATTGCCACTGTACAATGACTGATTTATTTAAGTGTTTTTATCGTCAACACCTTCCACGCAGTTTGGAAAATTAGCCATTCATTCAAACCGATCGCTGATATCTTTCAGTTTTCCCTTGCTGGAGTTTTCATATACTCCAGCCATAATTCTTCGTGCACCACGCCCAATAACATATTCGAAACACAAAGCTCGAAAGGCTAAGTACGTACAAAGAAAAGACTGTCAGTTAATCAGTCATTACAAACAATTTTCTCACCTCCGTAGAATATTAACGTTAGCAAAAGCAGGTTTATTATGCCGTCTTGTGTCAGTGTAACTGGCTACCTTTTGCTTGCGTTAGTAAAATTTCGTACTATTCATATTATTCTGTACTTTCACATCACCAACGTCTAATCGTGTAATGAAATTCACAAAGAATATTTCAGTAGAAGATGTTCAGAAGAACTGAAGGTATCTGAAGGACGCACATGTACGTAAAATCTATGAAAATGTACCCTTTGGTAGCTCTGCAATGTCTAAAAAATGCATAGTTCGTAAACTAATGACATTGCTCTCAATGCTGGAACATCGAAGATAAGTTTTTGGACTGGGTGGTACATTTTTTGTACATGTATGCCTGCAAAAACAATTTCCCTTTCAGTGCGTGCGCCAACATGAAGGAAACCCACTGTGAGAAATCGACTTCTCAACTGGAAAATGGATCCCAGCTACACGAAACTCCAGCTGCAAGTGACGTTACGCACGCTACAGAAGAAGCTACAATTTTCCAAACCCAGTCAGCACAGTATTACAAACTTATGATCATCCCCATCCTAACTCACAATGTAATATCTTAAATTTTTCTTCTCGATAAGAATCGAATTCTCTAACGTACGTGCAGTTCACAGCACCATTTGCTTTCCCAATTACAAATGAAACAGTCCAATCCGAAGAACCTCCAGTGTCATATCTCGATCTGCCAAAATTACTGGATTGAAATGTACTGACGGTGTCTCCAAATTTTTGTTAAATACAATTAAATTTTCTTGGAATTTGTATAATGAATAGCAGTTCAGCTGTATTACACTATGCCCAATTGTTCATTATTATTATTATTATTATTATTATTACTGGATGTGAATATCACATACCTTAACATAACCCATAACTTTTCTTCAGCTCCTATACTATTTTTGACTGCATGTAAGTTTTCCATGTGCTTTAGAATGGAAATACGCAAACGATAGTAAAGTTTCCTTTACGAGCCCAGTCTACAGTTATTGGATGTATCCAACTCTTTCTCTGTTTTTTTCCTGTTTCCATCGCCCAACGACCAATAACGAAATAGTGCTTTTGACTAATGTACTTCTCAGTCCTCGATACATGTACGTTATATGCGCATTTGAAATTTTTAAATACTGCAATTATTATACAGGGTGTTCGAAACACGTGTCGGAAACTTTGAGAGGGGGTAGTACTCATCCAAACAAGGAAAATAAGTCCAATAAACATGGGTACGGAAACGCATACTTTCTGCGATAAACACATGTTTACAGGAGATGTTCAACGTGGCATCCATTCATGACAATACATCCCTCTGTCCTTCGGCGTAAGGAATGATGCACCCTTTGAAATACACCTAGTTGATGTTGCACCTGATGGCAGGCGTTGAAGACGCTGCCATGTAGTGTCCGCAAATCGTTGATTGGCCTTGCGTAGACCAGTTCCTCCAAGTGTCCCCATATAACCAAAAGTGTAGGGGAACGAGCAGGCCAACGTGTGCTCCCCCCCCCTCCCCTCCTCCCCCCAATCAATCCAGCTGTCCTGAAATATCTGTGTGTCATATGTTCGCGAACATTGTGACGAAAGTGTGTTGGTGCGCCAAAATGCATGGACCACATTTGTATTTGTTACTCCAATGTCACAGCTTTCAGCAGGTAGGAAATACATTAATGAGCAATTCGAGATAATGTACCCCAGTTAACCTATTAATCTATCGCTAGGTACGCCCATGTGCTGACTGAGAATCGGTGTTGATGCCCTCTTTCCTGAACTGCTTGAGCTTTCCATCTGTCCGTACATGATGGCTACAGAAATTCACATTATCATATCTTGTGAACCCTGACTCATCGGTAAATAAAATCTTGGATGTGAACAGTGGATCTGCGGCATACTTCTGCAACAGCCATCGACAGAACCGCCGTCAGCCATGATGGTCCTGTGGCCTCAGGGCCTCAACACGCTGTAGATGATACGGTTACAGCAATTGTTCATTAAGTACAGATAAGAGAGTGAGACACGCCCTCTGTTGCTGTTAATCGTCGCACTCTGGTCCCAACAATTTCTTCCACCAAACGTAGCACACGCTCCTCCATGTCAGGCGTGTGGACTGTGCGGGGTCGTCCACTGCGTCTTCCGAGGAGCAAGGGTACCTGTGTGCCTCAGACGCTGGAAAAGTCTGTCGAACAGCTTATCAGAGGACACACTGTGCTGAGGACATTTTTCAGCCGGGCGCGATTAGCCGAGAGGTCTAAGGCGCTGCAGTCATGGACTGTGCGGCTGGTCCCGTCGGAGGTTCGAGTCCTCCCTCGGGCATAGGTGTGTGTGTTTGCCCTTAGGATAATTTATATTAAGTAGTGTGTATGCTTAGTGACTGATGACCTTAGCAGTTAAGTCCCATAAGATTTCACACACATTTGAACATTTTTGATATTTTTCGGTGTAGAGGGCACGGGCTCGTAGGCTACGTTCGTTTGCTAAACCGTAGCAGAATATCATGTCCATCACTTCACTTGTCGAATAGTTAGCTTCTGTTGCTAACAAGTGGTGCGGGAAAGAAAATGTAAATGTGCTACACCATTTGTACGTACAAACAGTGCAATAACTGTAAAAACATAAGAGAATCCACGTTTCGGGAAGACGACGGCTCAAACCCACGTCTGGCCATCCTGATTTAGGTTCTCCGTAATATCTCCAAAGCGCTTCAGGCAAATGTCGGGATGGTTCCTGTGGAAGGGCGCGGCCGATTTCCTTCCCCATCCTTCCCTAATCCGAGCTTGTGCTCCGTCTCTAATGCTCTAATGATCTCGCTGTCAATGGGACGTTTCGAAGAAGGTAAAACACCCTTATTCATAACGTGAGTTGGATCACTGTGTTTACAGAAAGAAAACGCACACTGATCTGTATTTCCATACAGACAGCTGGCACCACCCTTCTCAGAGAAATGGGGTTCTAAAAACGCTGCTACAAGAAATGGGGTTCTAAAAACACTGGTACACAGGGTGCACATCATCTCAGACGGAGAGAGTCTGCCCCAGGAACTTGAACACCTCAGAACTGTATTCCAAAAAAACGGGTACTCAGAGTGGCAGATTAGACGAACTCTCCACACCACCACTGCAGTACAACCTTTGCAGACAGAAGATGTCACAGAGGAGGAAGTAGCCAGTGCATTTATTCCGTACACTGGTGCACTGTCAGGGAAAATTTGATGCATATGAAAGAAAAATAGAGTTAAAATTGTCTTTTGCCCACCCAGTAAAACAAGAGTGTTATTGGGAAATGTGGAAGATGATCTCGGCTCGTGGAAGGCCGGCGTATACCAGATTCCCTGTCAGTGTGGTAAGACTTATATTGGACAGACAGAGTACACCATCGAAGACCGTTGCCGGGAACATCAAAGGAATACCATACTCACTAACAAGTGGTGCGGGAAAGAAAATGTAAATGTGCTACACCATTTGTACGTACAAACAGTGCAATAACAGTAAACACACAAGTGAAGCCACGTTTCGAGAGGACGACGGTTCAAACTCATGTCCGGCCATCCTGATTTAGGTTTTCCATGATTTCTCTAAATCGCTTCAGGCAAATGCCGGACCGAGCGAGGTGGCGCAGTGGTAGCATACTGGACTCGCATTCGGGAGGACGACGGTTCAATCCCGCGTCCGGCCATCCTGATTTAGGTTTTTTGTGATTTCTCTAAATCGCTCCAAGCAAATGCTGGGATGGTTCCTTCGAAAGGGTACGGCCGACTTCCTTCCCCATCCTTCCTTAATCCGATGAGACCGATGACCTCGCTAACCAACCAAATGTCGGGATGGTTCCTGTGGAAGGACACGGCCGATTTCCTTCCCCATCCTTCCCTAATCCGAACTTGTGCCCCGTCTCTAATGCTGTAATGATCTCGCTGTCGACGAGACGTTAAAACACTAATCTCCATGTTTCGAAGAAGGTAAAACACCATGATTCATAACCACAGTTGACTGGCAACAAACACGACGAAAACTAACTTGGCCTACAACACGAGTTGAACCACACAACTGACTGCTGACCGTCTAGTGTGCTGTAAGTAAGGCATCAAAATACTCTGCCGACACTTTTTTTTTGCATTTTGTTCCTAATTGGCCGTTGTATTTGATCGTAGCCGACGCCAGATATCGTCCACTGAAGTTCGTCCTTGATCTCTTCATTCAGTTTTTTTTATTACAGAGGCCAGCCAGCTCTCTGACCGCACACGCTGAGCTACCGTTCCGGCTACACATTTGACGGATTGCCAATGCAACGAAAGTGTCCACAACAAAGTATCGCGCAGCCCTTCCTATAAACACGTGTTTATCTCGGAAAATTTGAGTTTCCGGACTCATGTTTATCGGACTTATTTTTCTTATTTCGATGAGCAGTAAAATATATCAGAGTATTTGACACTTTCTTTTGAACACCCTGTATTAAATACCGACGATGAGCGGTAGCATATCTCAAAGTATTTGACACTTTTTTTTGAAACATCCTGTATAAAATACTGAAAACAAAATATTTGTTGTTCCCAGAAATAGTTCAAATGGTTCAAATTGCTCTGAGCACTATGCGACTTAACTTCTGAGGTCATCGTTCGCCTAGAACTTAGAACTAAGTGAACCGAACTAACCTAAGGACACCACACACATCCATGCCCGAGGCAGGATTCGAACCTGCGACCGTAGTGGTCGCTCGGTTCCAGACTGTAGCGCCTAGAACCGCACGGCCACTCCAGCCAGCCCCAGAAATAGTTTGATAGACAACCTGCAGCTGGTATCGTCCACCATGTACCACGAACAATGATCCAGGTTAGTCGTTGAGTAACATAGATCTTCTTCCTGTGGAGTATCGGCTCAGATGTGCGCCTGCATTAGTATTCCCTATTAGAAAGATAACGTTAATACTGATTGGCGGGCAGGCACCTTGTGAAACCGAAAGTTATGTTTGGTGTCCCTCAAAGGACCACTATCTCATCTACATCTACATCTACATCTACATCTAGATAGATACACTGCAAGCCACAGTACGGTGTGTACCATATTTATCATTCTCTTTCCCGTTCCATTCACAAATAAAGCGAGGGAAAAACCACTGCCTGTATGCCCCCGTATGAGCAATAATTTTCGTATCTTATCTTCGTGGTCCTTACTCGCAATGTATGGTGGCGGCAGTAGAATCGTTCGGCAGTCAACTTCAAATGCCGATTCTCTAAATTTCCTCAATAGTGTTTCTCGAAAAGAAAAGTCTTCCCTCCTGCTGATTTCAATCTGTATAAACGGTTTGTTAGACAATATAAACAGCCTTCTTAGATCGATAGCGTCTTTTACCATCTAGTCAAGTTATCAGAAGATAAAAACTAATTACGAAATGAATTATACCACTTATCTGTATTATGTGAAAAGAGGCAACTAATTCAGGGCAATTAAATATGTGAGGTCCTCCCAATGAATGTTAAAAAAATACGTTTAATTTCAGTTATACGATAAATCACACAAACGTAAAGGTTGTAGATTCAACTAACTACAGTCGAAGACAAAAGAATACGACGGACCATAAAGGGACAGAAATCGGTAGATGTGACTACATGTGCAAACAAACAAATTATTACAATTTCAGAAAAAAGTGGATGATTTATCCAAGAGAAAGAGCTTCACAAACTGAGCAAGTCAATAACACGTCGGTCCACCTCTGGCCCTTATGCAAGCAGTTATTCGGCGTGACATTGACTCCTGATAAAGTTGTTGGATGTCCTCGTGAGGGATATCGTGACAAATTCCGTGCAACTGGCGCGTTAGATCAACAAAATCTCGAGCTGGTTGGAGGACTCTGCCTATAATGTTCCAAACGTTCTCAAATGGGAAGAGATACAGCAACGTTGCTGGCCAAGGTAGGGTTTTGAAAGCATAAA
Source organism: Schistocerca gregaria (assembly GCF_023897955.1). Lineage (NCBI taxonomy): Eukaryota > Metazoa > Arthropoda > Insecta > Orthoptera > Acrididae > Schistocerca > Schistocerca gregaria. The sequence goes on from NC_064922.1 coordinate 377,771,197, forward strand.
GACAAGCAGTAGAAACTCTCGCAGTGTACTGGTGAGAATTATCTTGCTGAAATGTAAGCCTAGGATGGCTTCCCACGAAGGGCAACAAAACGTGGAATAGAATACCGTTGACATACCGTTGTGCTGCAAGTGTACCGTGGGGCTCAGTTCGATGCGGGACTAATCACTGTAGAAAATTTTACTCCAATCAATGAGCTTCCAAGCCAGACATGTCTTATGTCTGGAGACGCCGCAGACTACGGTGGGAACTGACTGTCGCTCGTCATATGGCCCGACAACCGGGAGTGGTAGTCTGGAGCGCCGGTTGTCATCATCAGCACCCTTCAACGATATTCTACGCCCTGTTTTGTTGCCCTTCCTGACAAGCCATCCAGGGCTTACATTTCAGAAAGGTAATGTCCGTCCGCAAAAGGCGAGAGTTTTTTCTGCTTGTTTTAGTGCTTGCCAAACCCTACCTTGGACAGCAAGGTCGCTGTATCTGTCCACAACTGAGAACTCTTGGAGCGTTATGGGCAGGGCCCTCCAACCGGTTCATTATTTTGACGATCAACGCGCCAATTGGACAGAATTTGCCACAATATCCCTTAGGAGGGCATCCAACAACTTTATCAGGCAGTAACATGCCGATTAACTGATTGCATAAGGACCAGAGTTGGACCAACGAGTTACTGACTTGCTAAGTTTGTAAAGCTCTTTGTCTTAAATAAATCAACCAATTTTTCCGAAATTATACTCACTTGTTTGTTTGTACATGTACGTCACACATACCGACTTCTGCCCCGTTCGAATAATTTCTTCGTGGTGCATCGTTTTCTTTATTTTTGTCTTGGGATTGCAGTTACAAACAATTTAAATTGGTACCAACAGATATAAAATGTTGTGAGAAAGGCGAACCTAGGACTGCGTTTTATTGGCAGAACACTTAGAAGCTTAATTAGACAGCCCACACTACGCTTCTCCGTCCTCTGCTAGAGTACTGCTGTGCAGATTGTTGCCAGAAAGGACTGACTAGGATAAGGAATAAGCTGAAAGAAGCGCGCCGTGTTTATAGCAACTAGGTATAGAAGGTCCTTGGAATACAAAGGACTAGGAAAGTTCACTATATGGTGGATAAGAGAAATGTACAACGGGAGCCTGAGCTTTGAGATCGAAGAAAAGATCAGACTGGCTGGAACAAACGGTTCAAACGGCTCTAAGTACCATGGGACTTAACACCTGAGGTCATCAGTCCCCTAGACTTAGAACTATTTAAACCTAACTAACCTAAGGACATCACACACATCCATGCCCGAGGCAGGATTCGAATCTGCGACCGTACCAGCCGCGTGGTTCCGGACTGAAGCACCTAGAACAGTTCGGTCACAGCGGTCGGCCTGGAATAACAACCGGTAGGAAACAGCTGAGTAAGACGGAGAATTACAAGTATTTCTGATGCATAATACATAAGACTAAAAGAATCGACAGAGAAATAAATGAACGCGGAAGGCAACCAGAAGCATTCCAGAAGAGTGTTAAAAGCCTGATATGAAGCAAGGATGTCCCTCAAAACAGCAAAAGGATGATTCACGAAGATGTGCTAATATTTTAATATGTTATTTTACAAGTAAAACTAAAGAAAAAATTTCATGTAAACATGGGTCCGCAAATGTTTAGTTCTGGAGTTACGGCTAATAAAAGATTTTGCCTGAATTTTAGCAACTTCGCTAATATGAAGCCTTCGCAAAACTGTACGAGGTTAAAGTAAAGCACGATTTCCATTTATCGCAAAACTGTACGAGGTTAAAGTAAAGCACGATTTCCATTTATTTTGTTGTTATTGGTCTGATAAATCTAATAAAACATGTCCGTAATATCCTCATCATCGTCTTCACGTATCGAGCGCTCGTACTGATTATGAACACTAGGAAGAGAACCTGTCTCCCGCAACATTCGAATTACTCCGCTAATGGTTCGTGCATTCGGAATCCTCCGAGTTGGATAACGTACGCGATATTCGTTAACTGCAGCCGTAGCATTGCCATATATAAACTCCATATCGGCGTATTCTGTCATAAATTTGAAAGGCATCCCTGTTTCATAGATAATCAACAAACTACAGTTACTACATGGTTTCACTTAAAAACACTGTTGTTATAGTGTTCTTTCTCTGAACAGTACTTAAAACTAACTCGTTCCAAGGTTAGGAAACGACTGAAACAACTCACTAACGTTTGCCAACAATGACATAAACGTTTCTACATTCTTAATGGAAAGTAAATAAATCTACTTGTATAATAATCTTTGCTTCTCAGGGTGTTCTGGAAAACTACTGCAGATACACGTCTGGGACATGTTTTATTAGATTCGCAGACCAATAACAACTGAATAAATGGAAATCGTGCTTTACTTTAACCTCGTACAGTTTTGCGATGGCTTCGTATTAGTTGCTAAATTTCTGGCAAAACCTTTTTTTAACCGCAACTCTGTAACTAAACATTTGCGGACCTATGTCTCTATTAACTTTTTCTTTAGTTTTGCTTGTAGAATAACATATTAACCCGCGACCACTCGCGTTGTTAGAAAACATCTAACATTTATGATTTTATTTAAATATTCCAGCACATTTCAAAGCTAATTAAATGTGCTGGAATATTTAACTAAAATCATAAATGTTAGATTTTTTGTAACAACGCGAGTGGTCGCGGGCTAATATGAACTGACGATCTAGAAATGATTTCTTTCACATCCCGTGCTTCAATTAATCTGTGACTCGGCAGTCAAATTTCAACCATAGCTTGCTAGTTGTGCTATTATTTTAAGTGGTGCGGACCGTTAGATTTTTTTCTAACACGGTGGTCTTTACTTAACGATTACTTCTCCTTTCGTGAAATACCGCTTTGCTTCACCTTTAGTCTGTTTCTTGTACTTGTAACATGCGTCTGTGTTCGTTTGTTTTCTCCTGAAAAGTGTTCAGCGTATGTTACGTCTTTTATACGAAAAGTAATTATTCTTATTGGGTTTAAAGATTTGAATGAAGCAATTGTTTATACAGAGTACGTGACATTCTCTCCGTCGGATATGAAAATATATTAAACTTTTAAGGGAAGAAGTCATGCCAGAGGAATAGATATTGCTGTGGCTAAATGTACCACTAGACGAAGATATTTACGTAGAGGGTCTGTCATCAGATACTGACGCACCCTCTGTGCACGAAGAGATCAATACCGCAACATTTCAGTCAGACAGCGAATTTGATAATTTTACTACAGCTGTTGCTCAATATACAGATCGTGAAAGCTTTCTTGGTAAGGATGCACTAACAGAATGGTTGAAGCAACATGCTCCTCCAGCAAAAACGGCCTGTAAGATTACTGTAACACAGCTTTCAGATGTAAAGGATGTTGCAAAAAACTCCAAAACAATTTTGGAATGCTGGAAATTATTTTTTCCAGATAGTGTAATTGGTCGCATTGTGGAATACACAAACCAAGAACTTGACAGAAAGGCAACATCTTATTCACGGAGCGCTCGAGACTGTCCACGGACAGATCTTGAAGAGTTATCTGCTTTCTTTGGTATATTACGTCCCGCAGGAGTGAAAAAGTCACAGAATCTCAATACTGATGAGCTATGGGCCACTGATGCGACTGCACCGGATTTCTTCATTGCATCGATGAGCAAACGAAGGTTCCACACACTTCTCCAAGCTATACGTTTTGACGGCAAATCTACGAGAGCTCCGAGAAAGGAAACAGATAATCTGGCACCTATTAGAGAAATATTTGACAAATTTGAGGATATTTGCAAGAAGAGCTGTAGTGCCGGCACATTGACAACGAAAGATGAGATGTGAGAACCATTCCGTGGACGTTGAAAATTCAGGCATTATATAACAAACAAGCCTGCAAAATATGGCACCAAGGTGTATGCACTCTGTGATGCGATAACGTTTTATACGCTAAATATGGAAGTATATGCAGGCAAACAGTCTACTGGGCCCCATCAGGTACCCAGTGATGCAGAGGATGTGCGGTTACGATTGATTCGACCGATTGACAAAACAGACAGAAATGTGATGATGGACAATTACTTTACATCTATACCATTGACTAACAAATTGTTTGCCAATCATCGACTCACACTAGTAGGTACTTCTGGACGTAAAGTGTAGGCAACTAAACAGCACAATATTCGCATTTGGAGAAAAACCAAGCAACAACTGCTTGCCTTGCTCATATGTCCAAAAAAAGAAACAGGAAAACTATGTTCTAATGTTATCCACCATGCACAGCGACGATGCTATAGATGCTGACAGTGGCGAAGCGAACACACCTGAAGTCATTACATTTTACAATCTCACAAAAGGAGGTGCAGATGTTGTCGACCGTTTGAAATCAGAACATTCTGTATCAAGAATAAGCAACCGCTGGCGTCTTACGCTGTTTTTCAGCTTGTTGAACATCGGAGCAATAAATGCTCAAACAATATATAAGGAAAACACAAATGACTTAATTCCACGGAGAAGATTCATCACAGAATTGAGTATGATGCTTACAAAAGCCCACATGATCAAATGTATGTCGATTCCTAGGATATCACTTCACTTGAAGGAGAAAATAAAAGGCGTCGTACACATTTGCAACTACCGACAGCTAAAGGAGAAAATAAATCAAGAGAAAATACAAGATGTCACTACCGCCCTAAAAGGAAAAACAGATTCACGCAGCATCACTGCCATCATTGTTCCAGTGCTGTCTGTAAAGGTCATACAGCATCGAGTGTTCTTATTTGCCAGGAGTGTATGTCACAAGAAGCCATATTTGAATCTGACGAGTAAAAAGGAGTGTGGTTAACCTTAATTCATCACTTGCTATAAATACGGGGTTTTCAAAAAGTCTCTCCGCAGTGCCGTATGATTGTTAGCCGCGCGTGCCGTATACCGCAGTGAATATACCGAAATGAAACTCAGTGAAATGCAAGTTATTAATTTATTGAATATTCATTTTTACTTACAAATTTTCACATTAAATGTTGAAAGTGTCCTCCCTGTAACCCAGGCAGGCGATCAACCAAGCGCGGCTAACAATCATACGGCACTGCGGAGAGACTTTTTGAACACCCCGTATTACGAACTACTGTTCACACAGGTGTTGTAATTGTAATCAAAAGAGTTTGTGAAATCTTTGCCTGTTGAAATACACTCCTGGAAATTGAAATAAGAACACCGTGAATTCATTGTCCCAGGAAGGGGAAACTTTATTGACACATTCCTGGGGTCAGATACATCACATGATCACACTGACAGAACCACAGGCACATAGACACAGGCAACAGAGCATGCACAATGTCGGCACTAGTACAGTGTATATCCACCTTTCGCAGCAATGCAGGCTGCTATTCTCCCATGGAGACGATCGTAGAGATGCTGGATGTAGTCCTGTGGAACGGCTTGCCATGCCATTTCCACCTGGCGCCTCAGTTGGACCAGCGTTCGTGCTGGACGTGCAGACCGCGTGAGACGACGCTTCATCCAGTCCCAAACATGCTCAATGGGGGACAGATCCGGAGATCTTGCTGGCCAGGGTAGTTGACTTACACCTTCTAGAGCACGTTGGGTGGCACGGGATACATGCGGACGTGCATTGTCCTGTTGGAACAGCAAGTTCCCTTGCCGGTCTAGGAATGGTAGAACGATGGGTTCGATGACGGTTTGGATGTACCGTGCACTATTCAGTGTCCCCTCGACGATCACCAGAGGTGTACGGCCAGTGTAGGAGATCGCTCCCCACACCATGATGCCGGGTGTTGGCCCTGTGTGCCTCGGTCGTATGCAGTCCTGATTGTGGCGCTCACCTGCACGGCGCCAAACACGCATACGACCATCATTGGCACCAAGGCAGAAGCGACTCTCATCGCTGAAGACGACACGTCTCCATTCGTCCCTCCATTCACGCCTGTCGCGACACCACTGGAGGCGGGCTGCACGATGTTGGGGCGTGAGCGGAAGACGGCCTAACGGTGTGCGGGACCGTAGCCCAGCTTCATGGAGACGGTTGCGAATGGTCCTCGCCGATACCCCAGGAGCAACAGTGTCCCTAATTTGCTGGGAAGTGGCGGTGCGGTCCCCTACGGCATTGCGTAGGATCCTACGGTCTTGGCGTGCATCCGTGCGTCGCTGCGGTCCGGTCCCAAGTCGACGGGCACGTGCACCTTCCGCCGACCACTGGCGACAACATCGATGTACTGTGGAGACCTCACGCCCCACGTGTTGAGCAATTCGGCGGTACGTCCACCCGGCCTCCCGCATGCCCACTATACGCCCTCGCTCAAAGTCCGTCAACTGCACATACGGTTCACGTCCACGCTGTCGCGGCATGCTACCAGTGTTAAAGACTGCGATGGAGCTCCGTATGCCACGGCAAACTGGCTGACACTGACGGCGGCGGTGCACAAATGCTGCGCAGCTAGCGCCATTCGACGGCCAACACCGCGGTTCCTGGTGTGTCCGCTGTGCCGTGCGTGTGATCATTGCTTGTACAGCCCTCTCGCAGTGTCCGGAGCAAGTATGGTGGGTCTGACACACCGGTGTCAATGTGTTCTTTTTTCCATTTCCAGGAGTGTATCTGTAAGTTTAGCAAATTACATGTTCCATACCATGTTTATACTAATTTATAATGCTTTGGTAATAATAATGAAATGATTTACTGTATAAACGTGTCTTTGTCTGGCATAAAGAGATAAAGGTGCAAGATCTCATTGCTAGAAAAATCTAACACGGGAGTTATCGCGTGACAACAATATACGTAAGCGTGAATAGCTCTGTGTATCGGGCGTACTAACAGTTCCAGTGTGGGCTGTAATTATCTTATGACAGCGGAACTTGGTAGATATGCTGATCCGTTAGTGTGGAACAGATTTAGGCTGGAAAACAAAATACGAGGGTTGGAACTTAATTAGTGGCAAATATTGATTTACAGCGCGCACAAAATAGATACGTGTTTCAAAGTTTTACTGACCTTCAAAGTAGTCATAAGCATTGTGTATAACCAATTGCCAGCGATGTGGAAGTCGTAGGATACTCTCAGCAGTGACATTTGTTTTGACAGTTCGAGTAGCGCGGTCTATTGCCCGACGAGTTTGTAGCAGTTTTGATGCGAGTGCCGTGAAGTGTTTCCTTCAGTTTAGAATTCGAGTTAAACTTACGAAGGCTTAAGTCAGGGTAATGCAGTAGGTGCTATAGCACTTAGCAGCCCCATCAGTCAAACTAATCAGTAACAGCTTGCACTGTACGTGCTTGAGCATTGTCCTGCAAAATTATGGCCAGGTGGTGCAGAAAGTGTCATCACTTCTGTCGCTATGCTGTTCTTTTTTGGAACACAACCTCCGACCAGCAGGTCAGTAAAACTTTGAAACACGTATCTATGTTACACGAGCTGTAAATAAATAGTTGCAGCTATTTTAAGTTCCAACCCTCCTAGTTTCAGTTGTTGCCACTAGGTGCAAATCTAGCGCAGCACACTGTGTGTAAGACGGTATGACACCCGCGCTCTCATTTCACAAGCGATAACGTGAGTGAACAGTATGATTATCGAGAAGAGAAAAAGTGCGATGTTATTGAAACAGTTTTACGTGAACGGCAGCAATTACAGTGCTGCATTGAGAGAGGATCACTGACTGAAAGGTCTGAGGAGAGGTTGGATGTCATTATATGGTTTAAAGAAGTTGATGAAATTCGAAAACTCGGGTGAACCTATGTGCACCTGGAAGAGGAAGGCGTCCTGTTCCAGTGAAAGTTATTGACGAGGCTGCTGCTGTTGTAGCCGACCATGCAGCACGTGCCCCAGGTAGTGCTAGTGATCGTGCAGTGTCACAAGAATCGTTTACCACATGGCAACTGTACGGAAAATGTCAGCGCGACAGACTGTCATGCCAAGGGGCCTGGGTTCGATTCGCGTCTGGGTCAGACATTTTCTCCGCTCAGGTACTGGGTGTTGTGTTGTCTCTATCATCATCTCATCCTCATAGACAAGCAAGTCGCCGAAGTGGCGTCAAATCAAAAGACTTGCACCAGACGACCGGTCTACCCGCCGGGGGACTCTAGCCACACATTTCCAGCGCGGAAAGTGTTGCGGTCTGTTATACACTGGTACCAATACAAGACACAGAAGGCGTAGTAACTAAAATTATCCGCAGTAACGTTCTGAATTTGCTCTTCGTTTACTGGCACGGTCGAAGTTGATGAGATGTGCCCGGGCAATGTTCTGTGGAACGGCGGGGCATATTTTACAAATGGTTCAAATGGCTCTGAGCACTATACGACTTAACATCTGACGTCATCAGTCCCCTACAACTTAGAACTACTTAAACCTAACTAACCTAAGGACATCACACACATCCATGCCTGAGGCAGGATTCGAACCTGCGACCGTAGCAGTCGCGCGGTTCCAGACTGAAGCGCCTAGAACCGCTCAGCCACACCGTCCGACTCATATTTTACACTACTGGATGCAGTGAATACAGAGAAGTGCCGACTTCGGGGTACTGTTTAACAGTATAGCGTGCGCAAAGAGCCATTGCACTCGCCATATGTGACTGTGACGTGGATCCACAAACATCTTTTTTCTTGGTCCGTTCTTCTTTGAAGACAATACACCCACAGGCCCAGTCATGCAACCTGGGGCAACACTTCATGTCGTTTGCTCAGTCAAAGATCCGCTTAATGCAACCTTCCACGAACGCGTTATCTCCAGAGGTTTTCCAGATGCATGGGCTGGAAGGTCACCTGATCTGAATCCATGTGACTTTTCGCTCTGGGGTTGTCCAAAAGAAAGTGTTTACCAGAGACACGTTCGGTCTCTACCTGGTTTGAAGGCTAGTATACAGGAACAAATTGCTCAGATTCCACTGGAACTGCTGCGAGCAACTGTTGATCACGTTGTTTTACGGATGCAGTGTCTATCGGTGTCCCTAATCCATGACATACAGAAACATTTGGATACGTCGTTCTTGCATCCACGGCGCCAGATCTGCAGCGGGTAGCCAGAAATGGAACCATTTTTTCCAGAGTAATTCTGTTCCGCTTTAACGCATTAGAATGTCTAGCAGGTTTCGCTGCCGTAAGGTAATCACAGCCCACACTAGACCTCTGACACTAGCTGTGCTTTTATTATTACCACCCAGCAAGTTCCAATCCTGATATATGCTTCGGAGAACTGGATAACGAAAGGAGTGAGAGAAGCAAAATACAAGCAAATGGGATGAAATACTTGAGAAATAACATTGGAATGAGAAAGAGAGAAAGATGGAGTACAGACGAACCATAGATAGAGGGCAGAGGAATCGAGGCTTATATGGTACGACCATGTTAAGTGAATGGAGAAGAAGAGGATACCCAGAAAGATACAAGAGATGAAAGGGAAGGGAAATAGATCAAGAGACAGGTGGCTGAAACGATAGGACTGCGCGCAAAAGGAAGGACAAGACTGAAAGATTGGATCAAGGTGGAGACGGAAAGTGAGGGGAAGACAGAAGAAGACAGAGAGGCTTCTATTCCGAAATCGGCCCGGACAGCCGTTGAAAACTATACAAGATGATGATAATGATGATGATGCTGACGATGATAACGTATAAAATCATTTGCAAAAAATTCGGGATTTAATCTTTTTAGTGTGCACCATGGTGTCCACTTTACAAGTGTCAATACGTTCGCTGTCTTACAGCACAGTCTTTAAATTATGGTCAAGTAAGGTAATTACTTTCTATATAGATTATAGTGTTATCTAGTGAGAAGGTAGATTACAATGATTTTGTTAGTATTGCGCTTGTCAATATGCATCTATAGTTCGGGGACTTAATAAGAGATGACCAAAGTCGCACTGAATCGTAACCGCCCTTGGTTATGGAGGCAGCAGACCACACACAAGGTGTGATCAAAAACTAATGAGAATTTTTGGTTTTCTTGAAGAATCTTTATTTATCCATCAACATCAGCTTTGTCCCCTTCAAATTAATCCCCCTGAGATATGATGTACTAGCGCTTTTTCCGCTCTTTTATAAGTACTTGTGGAACTCAATTTTCGTTACAGTGCTCAGCTCCTTCAGCTGTTCTGTTTTTATCTCATCAACGGTGGCGAAAAGACGTCCTTTCATAGTTCTCTTCAGCCTCGGGAAGAGAAAGGAGTCGCAGCGGATCATGCCCGGCGAATACGGTGGCTGAGACAACATAACTGTTTTTTTTTTACTAAAATTCACAAACAGGCATTGAGATGTGAGCAGGAGCATTATTGTGATGCAGTTTCCACGAGTGGTTCTGCCACAATTCTGGTCTTTTTTTTTTTTTCAGACTGCTTCCCGCAAACTACGCATAACTTCAGGTAGCATTCCTTACTGACAGTACGACCATAAGGCAGGAAAACATTATTCACTATCCAATTATAATCGAAGAAAACACTGAGAAGAACCTCCACATGTGACAGAACTTATCGAATTTTTTTTTCCTTTTTGGCTCTTCAGGCAGTTTCCATTAAGAAGACTGGGCCTTGATTTTACGTCATACGCGTATACCCTTGTTTCGTCACCTGTTATAAAAACTTCTTAGGCGTTCTAGCTCATTATCGACTTCATTCAGCAGTCCCTGAACGATGTCAACGCGACGGCGCTTTTGGTAGAAATTCAACAATTTCTGAACAAACTTCATCCTCAAAACATCCGAAAAATTGCTTGGCATGAGCTAAAGCATAAGCCAGCGTCATCAGAAACTTCTCTGATGGCGATTCGGCGATTTTTCACAACAATTTTCTTTACTTCTTCCACATTGACGTCCGTAATTAATGTGCTATGACGTCCAGGGTGGTCGTCATCTTCAACGTCTTCTCGACCCTCTTTGAAACGTTTTACCACTCGTAAGCTGTTGTCTTACTCATAGCAGATTCGTCAAAAAGCCACAGTCAACATTCCTAAAGCGGTGCTACATTTTATTTCCCTTTTTCAAACGAAATTTAATGCAAGTTCTTTAATCCATCCTTTTTTAAAGTAAAAATTCGACTAGCTCTCGAAAACACGTATAACCTTTTCGACTATCAAAACTAGACTAAATATTTGAAACAGCTGAAAATGCAGACATACACCAGGAACAGGAGTACGAACAAGATAAACGAATGAAAACTAGGATGTATAAAGCATGCGAAATTAAAAAGTTCACGTTACTTTTTGATCACATGTCGTAAACGTGCACTCGTTCCCAGTTGCTCGCGCGCGCTCGTAACTGCCTGAGAGATGTTGCCGCCAGTCACGCACTTTGAACACTGCCCTGTATCCGTTAATCCAATTGCGGAAATTCCAGTCACGCGTCGCGTCCTACGCTTATTCGATGAAAGCCTGGTTGAGCATTACCTCAAATGGCGGCACATTAAGCCTTTATCTGTTGCGCAGAACGACTTGGTTATTCCCACACGTACCAAACAAGTCGTACGTTATCCAATGACCGTCTTCCTGCTTCTATGAGATTGTTTCTCACAATTCTCCTGAGTACATTAGGAAAGACTGCCCTTTCCGAACAAACGCTATTCCTTACTTTCACATTCGCCACAGCTTTCAGTACATAAAAAATCTATTCAACGACTCTTATTCAAGTGTCCGAAAACTTGAGTATAAAAATCAAATGATTGGAATCTTCGCGATGTTGACGAGACAACCAATTTTGCAGTATGTCCAGATATGACATTCCTATCAGAAAAGAAAGTTTTATAAACTTTATGAACTGAAACGGCACAAAACGCATTCGCTTTTAGTGAGTCTCTTTCATGTTCTACGACGATGTTAGGGTTTGTTACCCTCAAATTCTTACATTACGGCAGTTTACTTTACCTGGTGGATAAAACGTCACTCACCCGACAAGATGAGTCGTTCAGTAAAAAATATCCTCTGCCATATACTGGAGAAATGAAATGCAAAATTCGTATCTTCTGTTATGATTACCGGGACGCAGTTACTGCAGTGACTCTTGCCTTACCGTATGCAACCAACCTTCAAGAATTTTTTATTTCAATCATAAATCTGCTTGTGCAGTGGCGGCTTTTTGCTGAATCGACGGCGGAATGCACTTTGTACTTGAGCAATGCCTGACTTCGCACAAATTACAACACACAAAGTAAGTTCCCTTGTAGAGAAATCCCCTACCGCGCGGGATTAGCTGGGCGGTCATGCCGGTATGGTAGCTCAGCGTGTTCGGTCAGAGAGCCGGTTGGCCTCTGTAATAAAAAAAAACTGAATGGCAATATCAACAAACTAACTTCAACGGACTTCATGTGACGTCCGCAACGACCAAACACAACGAACAAAATGAAAAAAAAGAAGCGGTCTAAGGCGCTGCAGTCATGGACTGTGCGGCTGGTCCCGGCGGAGGTTCGAGTCCTCCCTCGGGCATGGGTGTGTGTGTGTGTTTGTCCTTAGGATAATTTAGGTTAAGTAGTGTGTAAGCATAGGGACTGATGACCTTAGCAGTTAAGTCCCATAAGATTTCACACAAATTTGAACTTTTTTTTTGTTAGTAATCGCCATCTTGTTGCAAATAAACAACACCTCAGCTCTTTGAAAACTTTGGACCTTCCTCTACTGAGTGACTTGGGCAATATGTTTCTATCTTTTATAGTTTATCCGTAACAAACAGCTGAATTCTATTCTATCTTATTGAGTTTCGCGACGGTTGTCATCCGATCAGACCCGTAACGAAGTGACCCAGCGTCTTCGGCAGAACTGTCAAAGTCCCCTCCCCTCTACACCTCCCCCTGCTGAAACTACCTTTCTGCCGAAGTCCATATAAGCACGGTTGACAGGCACAGTGAAAAAGAATGCTCTCCAGTGAAATATGATACAAGAACTACATGTGTTAAACGTTTAGCATGATGAATGGCAAACAAACGGAAGACTTTCGATGCTTTAGCGCGTATCAGAGTTTCATTGGCATTAGGATAACAAAAATATCTCACACATAAGTCATCATCATCACCATTTTCTTGGGCCTTTGTTCCACTTCAACGCAGGGTCAGCCCTGTTACTATGGATTTGGCAATGTCAGTGTTAAGAGGGTGATAGGATGCCCTTCCTGTCACCACCCCGTAGCTCCTGGGACAGAAGCAGTGTACCCCAGCTGCCTGCGTCTAGTGTAAGCCATGAAATAGCGCGAACGTTTACAAATGTCTATGTACCGAATTGAATTGGGAAGAAAAGAAATTTATGGCACTACCACAAAAAAAATAATGGATCGGTTGATAGGACGTATTCTGAGACATCAAGGAATCATCAGTTTAGAATTGGAGAGGAGTGGGGGCGTTTAGTCAAGCGAAGCCACGCCAGTCAGGAATGGTAGGGAAGAGAAGGCTGTGAGAAGAGTCAGCCAATCGCACGCTGATCGGACCTCCCTCCAGGACGACAACCTAACAGCAGAGGCCCCTATGTGAAGAGGACGCGGCAACCGTGCAACAGTCTGTCAATTCTACTCCAGACACCACTACACAATTTTTTTTTAACATTTACAGTCTCTGCTTGCCAGGTCCCAGCGTTCAGGAAAATCTGTTCAGTTCAGTTGCGCTAGCATCAAGACTTCATGGATTGCCGAAGATGCACGAAGAACACGTTCCTCTTAGGCCTACAGTGAGTGCTATTGGTTCGCCCAGCTATTAGATTGCCAACTTCTTGACAATATTATTACGACCTATGTGGGTCGATCTTATTCGTACATCAAGAATTCGGCATAGTGGCATAGTGCTACAGCCAGAGGACGTATTAGTTAGTTTTTATGTGGTGTCGCTATTCACTATGGTTCCACTCTATGAAGTCATGCACCAGCTGAATCGGATTTTTCCTACTGATGTTGCAGAACTGCTTAAATATTGTCTCACAACCACATGTTTCAAATGGAATGAAGAGTTCTATGAACAGACGGATGGTGTCGCTATGGGGAGCCTCTTAAGCCTGGTTATAGCTAATTTGTATATGGAAAAATTCGTGGAGTAGGCATTGAAAACTTCGAACAAGAAACCGAATATCTGGTTCCGTTACGTGGACGATACGTTTGTCCTGCGGCGGCATGGAACGGAGGAACCGGGTCGTTTTCACAAACATCTGAACGGGGTTAATTGGAAGTTTCACTTTACGAAGGAGAACGAGGCAAGCGGAAGATTAAATTTTCTTGATGTACTACTTTTCAAGAAAGAAGATGGTAGCTTGGGCCATACGGTTTACCGAGAACCCACGCAACACATATCGTTACCTACAACAAGATTCGAACCACCACCCACAAAAAAAAAAAACAAGGCATCATAGAAACGTTGGCGATTAGAGCAAGAAAAATCCGCGAACCAGAGCTGCTTGACTCAGAATTAAAACATGTCACCAATGCATTGCTCATGAGTAGTTATCCGTTCACTGAGGTGACAAGAACGTGAAGACCACCGAGTAAAAATTAAAGTGATGCTCAAGCGCCGGTAAAATCGAAAGTTTTCCTGTCATCCGTTAAGGACGTGCTGACCGCATAGGAAAAATCCTGAAAAAGCTTAACATCACTGTAATCTGCACACCTACACAGAAGATACAAGATCACCTAAAATCGACCAAGGATGCTCGCGAACCGCTGGGAAAAGCTGGGATTTAGAGGAGTCCGTGCAGTTGTGGTGAGGTATACGTGGGTACCACAAAAAGAACTATCAAAAAACGACTCGAAGAGCACCAGGGCAATTGTAGAAGAGGGGAGACTGACAGATCAGCTGTTGAGGAACAAGCCTTACATCCAGGAGACCACCACATCCATTTTGATAAGACTCAAGTACTGGCAGCCACAAGCGGGTACCATGAAAGGCTATACAGAGAGGCCATAGAGATTGAATAATACCCCAGGAATTTCAATAGGAAGGAGGAGGGTGTGAAATTGCATGCCATTTGGATTCCGGTACTGAAGAAGATGTGTACCAGTCTTCCACCATGGGATGATAGCAAAAGCGGACGACGGCAGTCGACAACGGCGAATTGCACTCGCGTCTTCAAAACATGGACGTCACGCCAGTGCGCTGAAGCTCGTGGAATCAGTATCGAGCCAGGGTGAGAATCCGATATTCAACAAAGCTACGATCCCCGTAGAATATGTCCTCCACAGATGGTAACGAAATGTCGGGTTTTAAAGTGAAACCCATTCGACCACAGCGCAACAACTCGGAACATTTTATTAATTGCTGAAATTACTGTTGTCAAAGTAAAAACCATGAGTGATTGCAACATGTCTGTGTCCAAATGAGCGCATACCTTCGACATTTGTGACTGTTGTGCAGATATTTTCTGTCGCCGGCACGATAGCTCAGCGTGTTCGGTCAGAGAGCTGGTTGGCCTCTGTAATAAAAAAAACTGAGTGGAAAGATCAACAAACGAACTGTAACGGATGTCATGTGATGTCCGCAACATCCAAAAACAACTACCAACAACGAAAAAAAAAACGGAATTGGCAAGTTAGCTTTTAAGTGGTAGTAAGATGCTCTTTCTGTCGCCATTCCGTCACATCTCTGGACAAAATGTGTGTATCCTATTCATCTGCATAAAGTGTTTCATTCTGAGACAAAAAAGAATGACGCTTCATGAAAGAATTATCCGAATGCGACTGAAATGTGTAGATGTGATGGCAGACAAACAAATAAGTAAATTTTCAGAAAAATTGGATTGTTTGTCCAAGATAAAGAGTTTCACAATTTCACCAAGTCAATAACGCTTTGGTCCACTTCCGGCCCTGATACGGTGCCAAATTCTGTCCAGTTGGCGCGTTAGTTTGTCAAAATTCCGAGCTGGTTAGAGGGTCAAGCCAAAACGTTCTCAACTGGGGAGAAATCGGGGTTTTGCCAGCCAAGGTAGTAGAGTTTTGCAGAAGACAAGCAGTAGAAACTCTCGCCATGCGTGGGCGGGAATTATCTTGCTGAAATGTAAGCCCATGAAGGGCGACAACATGAGGCACAGAATATCGTCGACGTACTGTTGCGCTGTAAGGATACCGTGGATGACAACCACAGGGAGCTTGCCATGAAATGAAATGTCACCCTTATGGCGGGCGACAGTTAGGTTAGGATCCCACCACTCTCCGGAATGTCTCCATACAAGTCTTCAACTGTTATCGTGGCTCAGTTCGAAGCGGGACTTATCACTGAAGAGAACTCTACTCTAGTGAAGGCCAAAGACGCTTCTGGAGACACCACAGATAGCGGCGGGATACCAACCTGACTATCGCCCGCCATACGTCTGGGCAGCCGAGAGTGATGGCCTGAGTTGCTATTTTCATAGCAGGACACCTTTGATTGTTATCCGCGGCACGCTTACAGCACAGTGGTATGTCGACGATATTCTATGCTCCGTTTTGTTGCGTTTCAAGACAAACCATCCCGGGCTTACATTTCAGTAAGATAATGCCCGTCCGCATACGGCGAGTGTTTCTACTACTTGCCTTCGTGCTTGCCAAACGCCAGGCCAGCAAACTCGTCTGGTCCCTCCCAACAGAAAAGTTCAGATAATGGTTCAAATGGCTCTGAGCACTAGGGGGCTTAACGTCTGAGGTAATCAGTCCCCTAGAACTTAGAACTACTTAAACCTAACTAACCTAAGGACATCACACACAACCATGCCCGAGGCAGGATTCGAACCTGCGAGAAAAGTTTAGAGCATCATGGATAGGGCTCTCCAACCATCTCGGGATTTGGACGATCTAATGCGCCAGTTGGACAGAACTTGGCACTATATACCTAAGGAGGACATCCAACAAATCTATCTATCAACGCCAAGCCGAAACCGTTATTGAGCTGTTCAGATTATGAACCTCTTCTCTTGAACAAATCATCCAATTTTTCTGAAACTATTATCACTTTTTTGGCTGTACATGTACATCACATCTACCAATTTCCGGCGCATTCGGACAGTTCCTTCGCAGTGTGTCGTTTTTTTCTGCTTAAAGTGTATTTGTCATTGAAATATCGTCGTAGTGGAAGCGACCGAAAATTTTCTAAATGTTTTCGGAACACATAACTGAGGCGGGATTCGAGTAGGAGCCCTACGATGTGGAAAACTGCCTAAAATCCTCTTTAAGGCTGGCCGGCATCGACCCTCGTCGTTAATCCGCCGGAAGGATTCGTTCAGGGACCGGTGCATCACCCAGTCCCGGAATCGGCATTTTAACAGGCCCTATTTATTTCATTTTGTTCGTTACCGTTCGTTGCACTTGTTTGTGGCGGACGTCCCATGACACCAGTTCAAGTTCATCGTTGGCGTACTTACTCAGTTTATTTTATTACAGAGGGCCGTTAAACCTCTGATCGAACACGCTGAGCTACCGTGCCGGCCCGACCATCATCATTACTTTGATGATTTGGATTTACAAGATTAAGCTTTATAGCTTATTTCGGAAACCCTCTCGTTTTCAAACTTCCGAGAGGAGCTTGCTAATCATGGTGCTTCCGAGCAAGAGGTGTCTTCACTGCCTGCTGGATGGCCGAGCGGTTCTAGGCGCCACAGGCTGGAACCGCGCGACCGCTACGGTCGCAGGTTCGAATCCTGCTTGGGGCATGGATGTATGTGATGTCCTTAGGTTAGTTAGGTTTTTTGTAGTTCTAAGTTCTAGGGGACTGATGACCTCAGAAGTTAAGTCCCATAGTGATCAGAGCATTTTGTACCATTTTTTCTCAGCACTATTCCTTGATGGATCGATCAGCTTATTTCAGATTCCATCACTGCATTATCCAAATAATGTTTTTAATATATTTAAACTGGAACTCAAAGACCGAACAGGAAGTGAAATCGTAAGCGAAAATCAAAATGTAACAGTAACTCAAATATTATGGCGCTGCACTGTTCATTTGCCGTATTAAGTAAATATACAAGATGGGTCAAATTAGTAACTTAATCAGAAGACGTGCTCTGGCTACATAATGATTTACATTTATCGGCCATTAAAATCACTGATTACAACTGCAGAAGCTTCCACCCCTCACTGAATTACACAATACTGAAGCATTCCAGTCATACGATAATAATGTGAAATACAAACAGTGATGTTAGGTTATATCTACTTTTCCTCTTAACCGATTTAAGTTTAGTAAGCGATAATCAGACGAGTCTGCGATGTTCTTATACGCTGAAAACGGTTTAAAACAGATGTGTCAAGTAGCGATGAAGAAGTATAAAATTATTTTAATTTCCCAGCGATTATCTAATAGGACTAACAATAGAGAATTGTGGGCAGCGAAGAGAATGTATGATGCTTGCAATCCTGCACAGGCAAGCGTTTTCAACAATTAACTTTATGGTACCACGCGACAACCAACACTAGACTATTCTTCATGCGTAGCACGCTAATTTTACATTAAGCTTTCCTTACCTGTAGTATGAGCAAAGTGGCAAAGGAGTAATGCTGCCGCTGGTATCTTATTTTTATAGTGAGAAAAAGAACTATGAAACCCCACAATGACTAAAGGGGAGTATGCAAGCAAAAAAAATCGTAATTTTTGGCGTTTTACAAAACGAGTTCCATAACATTCTTCATTATATCTTACATAGAATAGTACCTAACTTATCTTTTTGTGATGTTTGCAATTATTTATATTTAATTTTATTATATTACTTGCGAGTCTCCGAAACTACTTTATTTCGGACAAATGTCCCTTTGTAAGCAATTCTATCAAGTCAATATGAAATCGTACAGATAAAGAAACTGAAATACGAGGGACACATACAAGAGAGGATGGGCACACGCCTCAAAAAATTAAAACAAACTCTTCGCACTACCATACTGTTAGATGGCAAGCTACTGTAGGGTCGGCTGACTGATAAAACAATAGATCAGCTTCAGCAGTATTATGGACTGGCCATCAGGTACAACGGAATTCCACAAACTCTCAACTGACAGAAAGCCGATCTCACTTTGCCACCTGGACCTGAATTTATGCTGTAAATTTCGCAAGGCTGAAGCTTCAGGAACGTATTTTGAGCGCCAGAACTCTAGTCCTGAAACTGTTATGGAAGCCGTCAAGGGAATTTATAGGAACATGGCTCACCCGGACCTCCTCCGGAAGCGTCTACATCGGCCGACTCAGAATGCTAATGAGCTCTGAATAATATTACCTGCACAAGAGTGCCCAGCGCTTTGTTTGCAGAGGTAAATGCAATGAAACGGGGAGTTATCGATGCCGTACTTACATTTAATGATGGAAGCATGGGGAGAATAATAGTTGTATCCGGTTTTAACATCACCGCAGGCTGTCGTACTGCAGAGAGTTGAGACATGCCGCGGCGCATCGTGTAGCCGAGTTCACCACCAAAACAGCGAGGTCAGTCAGAAGGAAGGAGCCTTCAGAGAAGGCAAGGCTTTTGAGCCTTGGATTAAAAATATGAATGAGTTTTTATCACTTTAAACCTCAAAAGTGATTTTCACAAAATGATTTTTTAAAAATATTTTCTGTACTTATATATCAAAAACTACCTGTGATACCTACCTGAAACTTTGTAGCCTGTTTTATCTTAACATACTGTACCTACTGAAGTACAATCATGGTAGTGACACAGAATTGGGAGTATACAGAATGGAAATTCGGCCGCAATCCATAAGACAAAATTTTGTGTGCATGTGCGAAGTCTGCCATCTTGGAAGCCGACTAAACAGCTGTGTCTGAAACCAAAGACGAATGGATACTTTCCTTTGTTTCATTAATATTTTAGCTGCTGGGCTTACCTACAAGCAAACAGCTGTTAGAAATATGAAATGAGCAGTAGTAAGAGAAATGACTACACGCCGAAGTAACGAGCGGTTCGTACAGAGCAGCTGATTGCATTTCGAGATAGAAATGAGTTTTCCGGTTTTCTTCTGTAAGCGATAAAAACTCAGTAAACTAAAAAAGAAAGTACTGTATTTAAACGAGGCAAAGCTACACCAACTCCCGTTAGTTTGTCAGTTGATGTTCTCCTTCTTCTTTAAAAAAAAATTAGGGAAAAAGGTGGTGCAGTCGTTAGCACACTGGACTCGCATTAGGGAGGACGACGGTTCAAACCCGTGTCCGGCCATCCTGATTCAGGTCCATGATTTCCCTAACTCGCTTCAGGCAAACGCCGGGATGGTTCCTTTGAAAGGGCGCGGCCGACTGCCTTCCTCATCCTTCCCTAATCCGATGGGACCGATGACCTCGCTGTTTGGTCCCTTCCCCCTAATCAATCAACCAATCTTTAAAAAAAATTAAAACCGACTTCTTTCGCATTTGCGCATTTTCTTCACTACTGTGCATTAACACCTCTCATTCGGTTCTCGGTAAACTAATTGGCGTACAAAATTGATTTCTTTCATATCTTGTAGTGTCATATCACAGCTCTATAATGAAGTGTCTGTTTATTCGATTTTGGTCATAGTTACTGTGAGATTTAACTTCCAAGTACTCTGCAACATCAGATATGAAGGTTTTGCAGAGAAGATATAATCTTGGGTTACGTTGCTGCGTACTAAATGTAACTAAAGTAACGAAATTGTTTATAAGGTTGGAAGCAAAGCCACTTCTCACTGTAGATGGAGAAAATGGAAGTTAAAGTATTTTATTTGGACGCACAGTCTGACGGTGCCATGTGCAAGTAGCCTGCCACTCAGAAACGAACAGTTTGTGAAAATAAATGCACATTTCTCAAATTAGTGATCACGATTTATTGTTGTAGTTACTGCCCGACGGAAACG
Organism: Schistocerca gregaria; assembly: GCF_023897955.1. NCBI lineage: Eukaryota > Metazoa > Arthropoda > Insecta > Orthoptera > Acrididae > Schistocerca > Schistocerca gregaria. The sequence continues at coordinate 377,791,907 of NC_064922.1, forward strand.
ATTCAAAACACGTTCCACACCAAAAGTTACACGATGGGAAACCTGAATCACGTCTCATATTTTGTACAACACTTGTCAAATGTTTCTTTCGTAAACCTATCAGTCGTCATTTATTAAAAGAATGTGATCCATATTAAGGAAAGCGTTAGAGTGAGCTAATAGTTCTGGGCCTAATTCAAAATGTTTTTTTAAATTAAATTAATGCAGCCTATTGTCTTCATAAAGTAGTACCTATGTGGTGAAATCATGAATAAATATTCCAGCACTGATACGAATACTGAAACTCCTGCAGTGTGTCCCGTAACAGCTGTTTCTGTTGGAAATTAGGGTAATATATCAGCTCAAAGTCCCAGAAAAAAGAAAAATTAAGAAGTAAAATTAAATTGCTACAAGCAAAAAATCGATAGGTATTTACAAAACCAAATATCTTCGCTGTCATCTAAAGGTAAATGTACTTGTGAGCAGTAATCAATTTAAAATAGCCGGCCGCGGTGGTCTAGCGGTTCTAGGCGCTCAGTTCAGAATCGCGCGACTGCTACGGTCGCAGGTTCGAATCCTGCCTCGGGCATGGATGTGTGTGATGTCTTTAGGTTAGTTAGGTTTAAGTAGTTCTAAGTTCTAGGGGACTGATGACCACAGATGTTAAGTCCCATAGTACTCAGAGCCATTTGAACCAACCAATTTAAAATAAGTGTTAAGCTACAGATTTATCACAACTTGTTTCAGCAGCGTTTTGTTTCGTAAAAGTTTTCATTTATTCTGTTACATTACTTCCGTTTCGCAGGAATGTCAATTACAAATAAGCAGCTATCGTTTCGCGTTAACTCGATTTCAGTATGGCGTCGAGTGCAGTGCTTGACTTCATACACATCAAAGAAGCCGCCCTCGGCTTTCCTATCCGTATAGTCTCCATTCTGTGACAGTGATTTTAATAGGTATGAATCTAGGGACTTACATGTACAAAAGTTCACAATAAAATGGCATTTTTTAAAGTGACGTCTGCCGGCCGCTGTGACTGAGCGGTTCTGGGCGCTTCTGTCCGGAACCGCGCTGCTGCTGCGGTCGCAGGTTCGAATCCTGCTTTGGGTATGGATGTGTCTGATGTCCTTTGGCTAGTTAGGTTTATGTAGTTCTAAGTCTAAGGGACTGATGACCTCAGATGTTAAGTCCCATAGTGCTTAGCGCCATCTAAATGACGTCTCTTGTTCTTTTCTATCTTATCCCTCAATTCTGCTTTAGTAGACACAGATAACATAGATAAGTTACCTGTAAAAATTTAAGATTATTATCTCATTGTTTTCAAAGGAAAAGTACCAAAAAATTAGCTTGCTTATTATTGACCGAGTAGGTGCCGCAAACTCTTCTGAAGTGATAAATTTTTATGGAGTCTGTAATGTAACTGGTAAGTGGCACACTTTTATTTCCTGCTGTGCAACACAAATAAATTCAAAGTTATTTCCAAATAAAAAACATAGTACTACAAATTTATTAAACATACTTGGTTTATCGTAATATTAATTATTATTATTATATTACGACTTTCGTTATTAGTAACAGTAGGCCAAATTAAAATTACTAAATGAAAGTCGTAGATTGAGCGGTGAAGTTATTTTATGCTTAATCGCTTCTAGCGCGCTTGAGTTATGGAGAGTTGAGTGAGAAATTACCTAATGTGGTAGTGGTAAGACATGCTGTATTGAGACGATTGAATCTAAGATGTATTGATTGCTCTAGTGAAAAAGGAAACTAATAATTTGTGACTTTTTATTCAAATGCACACATAAAAAACATTACGACGCCAAGGCTCTCATAAAGCAAGAAGCATCGTACTCAAAGGCTAGCTGCGCCAACTATACAAAGTACCTATAACGGACATCGATCAAAAGGTAAATGCAAAACTCAGTCATAAATACTGACGGTTAATGTAGAGAAAAAGCTCTAATAATGATCTCTTTTTTGCTTCTAAGGTGATGAAAAGCATTCATGGGAACCAGGTCGCTGCAAAACAAAAGTTTGCCAAATATATCTTTGATTTAAACATCGCCATTATCGAAAGGGATTTGGCTAGAAGTCTCAAAAATGACATTCTTCATACTGAGGTTAACTAAATATAAGCTTTTATTCTTGCAAAAGAAAAATTTCCCTCGAAAATGCCCAGCGATCGTTCTCCATGAAACGCATTTCTTTGCAAGACGAGGACATAGTATTACAGAACCATATCTACAAAATATCGATTTTGAGATACGGTAAGGTCAATTTCAGTGTCATATGTCAACGGACACTAAGACAAACTTCAAACCTGTTTACCTTGTACATACCAATAATTATTGCTTGAGCTATTCTGAAGGTAAGTAAGTAGTTGTTCGTATCTATATGATAAAGAACATTGGAGTAGCAACTGTGGGAGAATGGTTAGAAATATTAGCGATACAACGAAATTGAACACCTTTTCAAAATAGTGAAGTAAGGTAAGCAATTAGCTGTTCGAGTAGCGATTGTGGGAGAATGGTTACAGATATTAGCAATACAACGAACTTCAACACCTTTTCAAAATAGTTAATCCGTAAATGCATTTTCTCCTAGTTCTGCGGTACGTAAAATAAGTATACAGGATATGGATTAGCGTGAAGGCAACTCACATTACTTTCACTGTTAATAGCGAAATGTTTTTGTGATTTCTCGACTGATGGTTCTGGGTACACCTGCTACAGCGGCTGCCACGAAATAGACACCTCAAAACAATTGCAAGAAGTCACATTTTAAGGCACAGACCCGATGCATCGAACCAGAAGGCTGAAAAGATGTTTCCCATAGTTGCTCAGTACTTTACTGAAACTGTCGAACTCAAAAAACAAAACAAAAATGGTTCAAATGGCTCTGAGCACGATGGGACTTAACATCTATGGTCATCAGTCCCCTAGAACTTAGAACTACTTAAACCTAACTAACCTAAGGACATCACACAACACCCAGCCATCTGTCGAACTCCAACATGAGCTATTGAAGTTTAATTCGCCGAATAAAGAGACATTAGAGACGACTGCAAAGTTTTGACTGCACACTTTAAGACAACTGCAAATTCCCGAAGATAAATCAATCAGTTTTTGTGGAGACAATACTTACACCAACTTCGGGGGACTTCATCGACGCGGCCAGCGGATTGCGTTTCACAAAATTTAAAAGAAATAGGAAAAAATGTAGAAGGAATTGGATACCCTGGCACATTCTGCACAATACTATATCAAGCGCCGCTGCGGTCTTATAATCTTCGTGAAAATATTTAATTATTTTTCAATATACACAGTAAGAAAAGAGAAGCTGAAAGAGTTCTCCTTATACGTCTATCTCAGTCATCAGACTCTTCCGTCTCACTCAAAAACAAGATGGCTGTCGTTAATGTCAGTAGTTGAGAGAATTGTTAAGCTTCGGTTTCCATTAAAACAATTTTTTGGCGCCAAAGACAAGCCACCTAAATAATTTCAAGTATTTTCAGTTCTCTAATCAATGAGATTCACTTCATGTTACTGCAGTCAAAGTTGGCTATGTTTGAAAAAATATATAAGAAGCGTGGACAAGAATAAAATTTCGACTGGGTGGTGATTGAAAAGACTATTATATACCTGACTAAAAATGGCGTGAAGATTTCAGGCGACAGTTGTATTCATGAAAATATGTATCTGAAGAATTTCTCAGAAACTGAGCGTGACTCGGAAGAATGGGAAGTCTTAACAACACGTGGAAGAAAGGTGGATTTACTTTTTTTAATGGAACCGAAAATCTTGAACGCAATTGCCAGGTGCTAAAATTACGCGAGTATTTGTTTTCTGTCTCCGCACACAACGCCACTGTGAAGAGAGTATTTTCTCTGTTGACGGCACAGAGGACTGATAAAAGAAATCGATTGTTGTAAGGGACTGTGGAATCCGTCTTACAGTGCCCGTTCAATAACAAGCTGACTTGCGTGAAGTTTTATAGATACGTAAAAGGGCAAAAAGATTCGCTGAAAACTGTGAATTCTTCTGAAATATATGGTGTACCAACTACTTCTGTCCCAACAAGTTCCACGTAACTGTGTTCTAAATAAAAAGTAATTTAAAATAAAAATTTTACTTCATTTCCACACCCCATCTCAGAGTGTCCCGACGAGGTCCCCGTGCACTGACGTGTATTCGATGTTGCGCAACATCGAATACACGTCAGTGCACAGTTCGAAGCGAGACTGAAATTACACATTAACACACGTCTGCGCTGTTAAGCGTACATGAGGCAACAATTCTATGAGGCGGGCGAATCATAGCTCGTAGAGCCGGCGAACTGCAGGGAGAGTGTGCGATCCTGAGGCGCCAAATTTCGTGACGACCATTACTCAGTTATCCTTTATATTTTCTCCCTTTCCTCAAACCGATACTATACTTATAGGCGGCCTTTGTGCGTATGTGTGTGTGTGTGAGTGTGTGGGTGGGTGGGTGGGTGGGTGGGGGTGGGTGGGTGTGTAAGTGGGGGCGATTAGGATGCAAACCCAGTTTGCTAAGATCTTGAATACCCATCGGAGAGGGGGCGCAGAAAAAAAACACCGGTTCTCCCTCTGTATGATATGTCCAGGCACACGTCTGCCACCGGCTTATTTCTCTTGCCAGCACAAGAACCAGTCAGCATCAAACAGTATTACACTATAGTTTTCTTTTTTCTAAAGGATCACCGTCTTTTGGTAATGTTAGCTTCTCACGTTTGTTGTTAGAATCAGAAAATAGCTACAACTCAATACTGAATTATTTTCATCGTCTGCATCCACCTTTGAGTCTAGCGGCAGTTGTCGTAAGTAGAGGAGAATAACAAAGATATACGCGATCCTGACAATGATATGGCAAGAGTCTGAAATAAGTGAGAACGTTAAGCCTTCGTTACTCGCGCGAAAATTAGTGACATGGTCACTCGCACGGATGACTGGTGTCATCCACAAAGCAAGCGGTCTATTTGTACAATTTGAACAGTCTTTATGACTGGTTTTATGAGTTTTATTAAATAAAAGTAAAATAATTTAATATTTGTGCACAGTATAATATATTCTAACGTTTGAAACAGTTTGAACATTAGAAGAACAATATCTTCAGCTGAATTACAGACATTACATGGTCCCTCTTGTTGCTTAACTACGTACGCTTTTAAAGTCAAAGTGTAAGTTGTTTTTACAGCAACCAAATCAAACACTTTTAACCCATACTTTGCTGGTTTGCTAGGAATATATTGCCTGAACGGGCTGTTCTCTCTAATGCCAAAGGCTGTTCAACAGTAAGATATTCACTTGGTGAAAAATGTTTCTGGCAATTGTTCGTAAATACTTCAAATACCTCTCTGATTGTTATGGTAGCAGACAACTTGTCAATCTCTCTGCGAACACCTCTACCACGAATATTATCAAACCTCCGACATCTCAACAGAAACCTGAATCGGTTTTCACTTATGCATAAATAACAGGATTCAAGTCCGTTTCCATTTGAGTTATCCCACAATTTCGATATACTCTTCCTATAACATCTCAAAGTTCCACATCGATATAACAAATCAATGAAAGCTCTGATCTCTATCGCATCTGTTTCTTCAGCGTCCCTTTCCGTAGAAAAGTTACCACGAACTTATTTGAAGTATATATTAGTGCATGATGCGATAATGGTTATTATGTTTCCACCCAAGAACAAATTCAGAATTTCTATTTCTCTTTTTTTTTTTTATAAGAGCTTGTTTTTGGTCCAGGCAAATGCGTTAAAAAATTACAAGATCAGCTTCTAACACTGGTAGGATATCTATTTTTCTTCTGTTCTGTTATTCCATCTTTCCTAAAAAAATGCATCCTCTTGAGTTACTTCTTCCTGTGATTTATATTCTTCATTCTCTGACACTTCTTGTTCTGTTCCTGAATCATGACTGCTTTCATGAACAGAATCGTCAGTCTCTGAGTCAGCGCCATCACTGTGAGCATCTTCATCACTCAGCTCATTGAACCATTCCAACCATACATTAGGATCTCTACTAAATTCTGTTCGAGGTTTTTTTCCTTTGACATATCTTCTAGAGTGTAAAAATAAAGGGAATACTAGGTAACGTGGAAGGTAACTGCAATCAGTTTCAATATGTCTAAATTTACGCACATGAAAGATCGATTGAATCTAGGAAGGCAATAAAGTAATACAGACTTTCTTTGTTTCAGATTGTGACAGCAGAACTGGCGCGGATGATAAGTGTCCTCCAGACTATAATAATGTTTCATAAGAAATGTGTCTTTGGTAACTGAAAGGCAACGAAAATTGGAGCCAACAGCCGGAGAGTTAACAGAAAGGTCGTGAAAGTGGCGCGAACTCAACTACACCGATAATGCGGCGTACTAGTGCCACCCAGCAAAAACGGATGAAACGAACAATCACAGCGCTGCTTAACTCTTCTAGAAGAATGGCTAGCAAGCGGAAAATTTAGCCCAATGTATCTAATCCTTTCCAAATACAAACAAGCCCGTATTCTATATTAAAAAACAGAAGAGATAAAAAGAAATTTTGGTGACAAACCATCGTCGCAAAAGACAATGCAAAATGTCTAAGTATCACCCTGGACAAATATATGCCGTAGACCCGACATGCAAAAGACAGCACAGTAAACGCAAAAACAAGCCTAAGCCTAACTCGTCTATTAAAAGGTCGGACAAAAGCCGCAAACACAGAAACGATGGAATATACCTAGAAAGCTTTCGTTCGCCCCGTCCTAGAGTATGCCGCACCAGTATCGAAGTGAAGCAGGACAATAGTGGAAAAAATAATGCCAACAAGAGGATAACATTAAGAATTACAGAAAAATATGAATGCCATGACGGAAAACAATATAAGCATTAAAAACGCAAAGATAAAACCACTAAAGAAAAGATGGCTGGAATTAACAGCCAAAATTGACACTAACCGGTATCAGAATAAAACAGTGACAACTGAACTTCTAGAAAGACAAGGTACAGTCGTAAGATATCCAAAAACTAAATATCCCTATCCGCCCACAATCATTATAAACAAGCATAAAGACGACTGATACACCAACTACAACACATTTTACCGACGCCGACATAAAGGACGGCAAGATAAAACACCTGCTAGACGATGACCTAGAAGAGGAAGATGACACCTAAAAACACCAACATGCACAAATCAAGAGGACACAAATTAAACTCTATGTGAAGAAGACAAATAGGCATACAACAACGAGAAGATTCAACAGATCCCTGCTGAGGTTTTATGGAGGTTGGTGCCAGGATCATTACCACCCTCTCACGCCACAGAAAGCGATTAGAAAAGGGTAGACACTCAAAAGCAATAGGAAAATCCTACCCCGAAAACATGATAAAAATATCTCAACAGCATAGCATAAGTTTATGCAAGGCACCAAAAGCAGTAGGCTATGTGCCTGCCTAACCCATCTGGGAGAGAAATTAAAGATGAAGAAAGATGGGGGACGAGGGGAGTCGATTCTTCAAGATCTGCTGCCGTAGTTTCAATGAAATCTGCAACTCCACTGCCTCTGAAAACTCACCCATCTGATATTCTTCCATTGCTACCTACTCTTATGCTGGAGATTTCATAGGCGGCATCAATTGTTACACTGCCCTTCATAGTAAAAATAAAAACTACCTCTATTCTATGGAGCTTGGATGAGAACATGTTTGTTATCAATAGCACACAAACATTTGGGAAAGATCAACTCGAATCCTTTGGCCACACTGGCAACCTTCTGTTGTAGCGATGTTTGTAACAGAAGTAATCGCATTTGGTACAAGATATTTAATTTGTTGTTGTTGTTGTTGTGGTCTTCAGTCCGGAGACTGGTTTGATGCAGCTCTCCATGCGACTCTATCCTGTGCAAGCTTCTTCATCTCCCAGTACCTACTGCAACCTACATCCTTCTGAATCTGCTTAGCGTATTCATCTCTTTGTTTCCCTCTACGATTTTTACCCTCCACGCTGCCATCCAGTACTAAATTGGTGATCCCTTGATGTCTCAGAACATGTCCTACCAATCGATCCCTTCTTCTAGTCACGTTGTGCCACAAACTTCTCTTCTCCCCAATCCTATTCAATACCTCTTCATTAGTTATATGATCTACCCATATAATCTTCAGCATTCTTCTGTAGCACCACATTTCGAAGGCTTCTATTCTCTTCTTCTCTAAACTATTTATCGTCCACGTTCCACTTTCACACATGGCTACACTCCATACAAATACTCATTTCCTAATCCAATTCCCTCAGCATCACCCGACTTAATTCGACTACATTCCATTATCCTCGTTTTGCTTTTGTTGGTGTTCATCTTATACCCTCCTTTCAAGACACTGTTCATTCCGTTCAATTGCTCTTCCAAGTCCTTTGCTGTCTCTGACAGAATTACAATGTCATCGGTGAACCTCAAAGTTTTTATTTATTCTCCATGGATTTTACTGCCTACTCCGAATTTTTCTGTTGTTTCCTTCACTGTTTGCTCAATATACAGATTGAATAGCATCGGGGAGAGGCTACAACCCTGTCTCACTCCCTTCCCAACCACTGCTTCCTTTTCATGTCCCTCGACTCTTATAACTGCCATCTGGTTTCTGTACAAATTGTAAATAGCCTTTCGTTCCCTGTATTTTACCCCTGCCACCTTCAGAATTTGAAAGATAGCATTCCAGTCAACATTGTCAAAAGCTTTCTCTAAGTCTACAAATGCTAGAAACGTAGGTTGGCCTTTCCTTAATCTTTCTTCTAAGATACGTCGAGGGGGTCAGTATTGCCTCACGTGTTCCAACATTTCCACGGAATCCAAACTGATCTTCCCCGAGGTAGGATTCTACCAGTTTTTCCATTCGTCTGTAAAGAATTCGCGTTAGTATTTTGAAGCTGTGACTTATTAAACTGATAGTTCGCTAATTTTCACATCTTTCAACACATGGTTTCTTTGGGATTGGAATTATTATATTCTTCTTGAAGTCTCAGGGTATTTCGCCTGTCTCATACATCTTGCTGACCAGATGGTAGAGTTTTGTCAGGACTGGCTCTCCCAAGGCTTTCAGTAGTTCTAATGGAATGTTGTCTACTTCCGGGCCCTTGTTTCGACTTAGGTCTTTCAGTGCTCTGCCAAACACTTCACGCAGTATCATATCTCCCATTTCATCTTCATCTACATCCTCTTCCATTTCCATAATACTGTCCTCAAGAACATCGCCCCTGTATAGACCCTCTATATACTCCTTCCACCTTTCTGCTTTCCCTTCTTTGCTTAGAACTGGGTTTCCATCTGAGCTCTTGATATTCATGCAAGTGGTTCTCTTTTTTCCAAAGGTCTCTTTAATTTTCCTGTAGGCAGTATCTACCTTACCCCTAGTGAGATAAGCCTCTACATCCTTACATTTATCCTATAGCCATCCCTGCTTAGCCATTTTGCACTTCCTGTCGATCTCATTTTTGAGACGTTTGTATTCCTTTTTGCCTGCTTCATTTTCTGCATTTTTGTTTTTTCTCCTTTCGTCAATTAAATTCAGTATCTCTTTTGTTGCGCAAGGATTTCTACTAGCTCTCGTCTTTTTACCCACTTGATCCTCTGCTGCCTTCACTATTTCATCCCTCAAAACCACCCATTCTTCTACTGTATTTCTTTCCCCCATTCCTGTCAGTTGTTCCCTTATGCTCTCCCTGGAACTCTGTACAACCTCTGGTTCTGTCAGTTTATCCAGGTCCCATATCCTTAATTTCTCAGTTTTGCAGTTTCTTCAGTTTTAATCTACAGTTCATAACCAATAGATTGTGGTCAGAGTCCACATCTGCCGCTGGAAATGTCTTACAATTTAAAACCTGGTTCCTAAATCTCTGTCTTACCATTATATAATCTATCTGATACCTTCTAGTATCTCCAGGGTTCTTCCATGTATACAACCTTCTTTCATGATTCTTGGACCAAATGTTAGCTATGATTAAGTTATGCTCTGTGCAAAATTCTACCAGGCGGCTTCTTCTTTCATTTCTTAACCCTAATGCATATTCTTCTACTACGTTTCCTTCTCTTCCTTTTCCTACTGTTGAATTCCAGTCACCCATGACTATTAAATTTTCGTCTACCTTCACTATCTGAATAATTTCCTTTATCTCATCATACATGTCATCAATTTCTTCGTCATCTGCAGAGCTAGTTGGCATATAAACTTGTACTACTGTAGTAGGCGTGGGCTTCGTGTCTATCGTGGCCACAATAATTCGTTCACTATGCTGTTTGTAGTAGCCTACGCGCACTCCTATTTTTTTTATTCATTAAACCTACTCCTGCATTACCCCTATTTGATTTTGAATTTATAACCTTGTATTCACCTGACCAAACGTCCGTACTTCACTAATCCCCACTATATCTAACTTTAACCTATCCATTTCCCTTTTTAAATTTTCTAACCTACCTGCCCGATTAAGGGATCTGACATTCTACGCTCAGATCCGTAGAACGCCAGTTTTCCTTTCTCCTGATAACAACGTCCTCTTGAGTAGTCCCCGCCCGGAGATCCAAATGGGGACTATTTTACCTCCGGAATATTTTACCCAAGAGGACGCCATCATCATTTAACCATACAGTAAAGCTGCATGCCCTCGGAAAAAATTACTGCTGTAGATTCCTCTTGTTTTCAGCCGTTCGCAGTACCAGCACAGCAAGTTCGTTTTGGTTATTGTTACAAGGCCAGATCAGTCAATCATCCAGGCAATTGCCCCTTAAACTACTGAAAAGGCTGCTGCGCCTCTTCAGGAACCACACGTTTGTCTGCTCTCTCAACAGATACCTCTCCGTTGTGGTTGCACACCAACGGTACGGCTATCTGTATCGCTGAGGTACGCAAGCCTCCCCACCAACGGCAAGGTCCATGGTTCATGGGGGGTATTTAATTTATTTATTTTATTATATTTTAACTACCAGGCTGCAGTGTCGGAGGCTGCAAATGAAGACAAGACATCATCTGAGAACCAAGATACATCGAAACACATTGAGGAAGTGAATCGTTCTGACTAGATACCTGTGTTGCAAAGAAATAAATTTAATCCCAAGATGAAAAGAAAAATCGTTTCAGTAAATGATTTACTCATGCAAAAGGTTGCACGCAAATTGAACGAAGAAGATCAATGTGATATTTTTGGCAGATACGTTGTAGCGGGAATGAGAAGTCTCTGTCCGAGTATTGCGTAAAAAATTAAAAGAAAACTCCAGTCAGTCATACTTGAAATAAATTAGGAGGATGAACTACTATCCAGTCCTGCTTCTCATAGCTGCAGTAATCCGAATTCGGTTGCTTTCGGTAATGAATTTTTCGACCGTCAAGCAAATCTGAATAATATGTAAATACAGGGTGAGTCACCTAACATTACCGCTGGATATATTTCGTAAACCACATCAAATACTGACGAACCGATTCGACAGACCGAACGTGAGGAGAGGGGCTAGTGTAATTGTTTATTACAAACCATACAAAAATGCACGGAAGTATGTTTTTTAACACAAACCTACGTTTTTTAAATTGGAATCAAGTTCGTTTTGTTAGCAAATCTTAACATATAAACAAATACGTAATCAGTGCCGTTTGTTACATTGTAAAATGAAGAATGGTTTTGTACGGACAAAAAATGCTCAATAAAAGTTTGGGATACTACCGTAAAATGTTGTCTTCGATACTAGAGGTCTCGCTGACTTAACGCACGTCATGCATAATTCAGTTAAGAGCACATATACTGGATGGTGTTTACTACTGGCATGCTTTGTGGCCGTTTCCCAGTCATGCAAACATACTGCTGCTGCAGCGGCACAGCAGTCCGGTATCAACAACAGCTTCATTCAGTTTGTGTTCAGCACTGCAGTAAAATGCCATGTAGCGGCATGCAACACTCTGATAGAATCAGGATAGTGGGCTTTACTTTCAGCATGTCATGCACAGCAAGCAGTTGCCGATCGGTTACATGTCACTCAAAGTGGTGTGTCTAGGTGTGGTAAGCCGGCCGCTGTGGCCGATCGATTCTAAGCGCTTCAGTCCGGAGCCGTGATGCTGCTGCTGCTGCTGCTGCTGCAGTCGCAGGTTCGAATCCTGCCTCGGGCATGGATGTGTGTGATGTCCTTAAGTTAGTTAGGTTTAAGTAGTTCTAAGTCTAGGGGACTGATGACCTCAGATGTTAAGTCTCATAGTTCTCAGAGCCATTTTTTCTATTGTGATGTGGAGGAAGTACAGAGAAACGGGAAATGTGAACGACAGACCTCGCAGTAATCGTCCTCGTTTGATAACACCAATGCAGGATCGTTTCTTCCAATTGTCGGCTCGCAGGCGCCCCACATCAGCAGCCAGAAAATTGGAAAAGTCTTCTTCCGGGAAACAGGGATTTGTATGTTAGACCTAACAGTGGGTAGAAGATTGCATCAAAGTGGATTTCATCCAGAAGACCAATGAGAATTTTTCACTCAACCAACGGAACCGACGCAGTCGAAGGAACTGGGCTCTTGCACTTCAACAATGGACCATTTGTAACGTTCCCTGGCAGCACACACACTATTAATAGAATGAAATGACATTTAATTGTACTATGTACGCCGCTATGAAGCAATTCGTATGTACTGTAATTGTTTAACAAAAAATGTTATTTAATTTTGTGTAAAGGACGTTGGTTATGACTGTAATATTTTCTGTAATAATATTCTCGATATTGTAATATACTCATAATGTAATTACGAAATATGTTAATATCTGCGATGAAAAAGTGTAAAATATAGCCACAGAGGAAAATAATGTTGTAAGATTACAAAGAGACATTCACAATCAGCAATACTATAAACAGCGCTACATAATGTGTATTCTTTGTCGTCTTCCTCGAGAGCTGAGAGAGCGAGGAACCTGTGACGTAGCATTGTATGAATGAGTAGACCTCGTTTGTCTGTATCTATCTTTAGCCGCCATTAGAGGAGAAATTGTAAAGGTGTGTAATTTTAATTATTGTTATGGTCTAAATACATTATAATTTATCAAAATTGTGTATTACTAATGTAAATTAGCTTGCCCATGTCATCTATAATATTTCTTTAAAGAATTTTCAGCACTTTTTGCGATTATCGTTGGTGTTGCTGGGCTGTGCCGCGTACGAGCGATTTGCAGCGGCGGCATATTTAAAAAAAATTTTCCGCTATAAAATTAACCAAACCCGTAAATCGGGAGCAGGTAAAATTAGCAGTGAATTACGAAATATTTTTCTTTTACAGCGATCCTGAGGCTGACTGAATTTATTACTGGTTTTACATTTGTGCATTGACAGGCGAATAATTAACGTTGAAGCTGTTGATCTGTTGGTTCTTTCCATTTCTAAAGCAAATGACTTAAACGTATAGTGAAGTGTGTTTAGTCAATGATAATTAAATGTTCAGGTCGACATGGCAATATTTAACCACTTTATGCTAACAGAGACAGTCTTGTATTCCATAGCTAACGCCGGGAAAGAATTCAATCAATATTTAAAAACCCACTGCATCTAGAAAATGTGTGCCAAGGCCGAAATACGTAAAAAAAATTAAATAAGTTTCAAATAAATGTTATTAATCAGTTAGTTTGAATTTATCAGCATGAGAGGGTTGCTAAGATTCACGTAATTTTAAATGTGCTTAATTCTGTCTAAATGAATTTTTATTACCACACGTAAATAAGGAGTTCTACAACAAAAGTTCGCACTGAAAGGGTAAATAACAAAAATATTTAAAGCCATTTCTTCCACATTTAGACATTCATTCTTTTTACATAATATTTTTTTTTTCTCGTCAAATATTGCAGAATGGAGTAATGTCATGTTTGCTGACTAGACCAGGGTTCGGTTTGCGACCGGATACTAGACGTGTTACGGTCTGGAGAAGCGCTGGACGACACCAGGAACGCCGATACGTTCAGGAAGTCCATCCGTTTGCAGTTTAAGTGCGCGACAAGAATGAAGGTACAGCGGACCCCTCTAATTCCCATCTACGGCAATTTGGCAGACGTATGATATATCCAAGACATCCTACAAATGACTGTAAGGCCCTAAAAACGTGAAGTCGGTGACAAGCTCATCCTAGTCGATGACAATGCAAGACCACACCGTACTCTAGCAGTGTCTCGATGTTTTTAAGGATGCAACATAAACTGCGCATTGGCCAGCACAGTCCACAGACATGAATGCAGATGAGCTTGCATGGGACCTGTTGAAGGTGGCCGGCCACTTTACAGCGTCCTAATCCACCTGCAAACCTTGAGAACTTCACTGACGCTGCCACTGAGGTGTGCGACCTCGTACCCCAAGATACACTTGATGGTCTCATCCAGAGAATGCCTCGTAGAGTGGAAGAACTCCTTCGTGTGCGGGGAGGACATAATCACTACTAATGACTGATAATCATCATCGTGAGATAAAGACTGTCATTGTTTTTGTTTTCAATGTACAGTTATGTCTGCTTTGTTTTGTAATGATTTTTTTTTACCGACCGAAATCTTTCTTGTTTTCAGTAGGAATTATGTTTATTTTGTAAATAAGGTATTGTACAAACCTTAATGGGAAGCCATTGCAGTAAACTCCATCATATTCCAAACTTTTGTTGAGGCGTGTATTTCAAAATAATTTTAATCACCCTGTTCATGGTTCTTGAAATGACCAGCTGTTACATGTGTGGGGCAGTGGACAACAATAACACGAAACAGAATTCGACCTTGTAGCCGTAAGGTATTGTTCTTCATATTTCATAAAGGCCAAATTTATAAAAGAAGACCTTTTGCTTACAATTCCTCCGTCTACGACGTAAAAATCAGATGTGCAGAAAGAATCGCTGGAAGAGAACACACTGAAATACCGTTTGGTGTTCTTGACCACATGCACAATAATAATGCCGCTGACAAACCGTGTGCCGGCCAGGGTGGCCGAGCGTTTCTAGGCACTACAGTCTGGAAAAGCGCGACCTCTACGGTCGCAGGTTCGAATCCTGCCTCGGGTATGGATGTGTGTGAAGTCATTACGTTAGTTAGGTTTAAGTAGTTCTAAGTTCTAGGGGACTGATGACCTCACACGTTAAGTCCCATAGTGTTCAGAGCCATTTTTTTTTTTTTGTGACAAACCTTGAGTCTAAATGTAGAGTGTGTGTGATGTATAGATCTTAAATACTCTATTTTGTTAATTGGGTGCATACTGTAAATCGTTCTGGATATTGCTCAAGCTGATCATAGTGACAGTACATTCTCAAATGGACTAATATTCCGTGCGGCTGCGAGTAAGGACACTGAGATTTATCATCCATCGGGGTGGCACACAACTGGTGAAATGGCCTTTAAAATCAGAAGGCTGGTCTAAGAGATTCAGACCAAACTAATGTAAACTATTTTAAAACAGCCATATGAAAAATCTTAAAGCAAAAAAAAAAAAAAACATATACTGAAGGTTATCTGGAGCGATGGTTAGACATTTGGTGCCACTTTAGAAAAATAATTATCCAGTTCATATACAGCTGAAATATGATTATAATCAAACGAAGTTCTGCACTTTAAAAAAATTGTAGAAAAAGAGTTCAGACAACGTCAGATTGAGGATTACGTCGTCAAAGATATCACAGATGCAAGAGAGTGATCTCAGTGTACAAGACACCACTGAAAACAGGTTGCACGTGGCAGGTGAAAATAGAGAACGAGTTTGTGACAGTGTCTGTTGTACACTCACAGCTGCATAAATTAATAGGTGTTGAGAAATTGTCTGTTATACGTCAGCAAAGCGTGTAACATTTTTAGAGTAAAAGAACCTTACGTCACCAACATCTTTTTAAAAACCAAATTTGTTATTTATTCATTCATTTCGAATAAAAAATAAAATAATTGTGTGGAATATTATAAAGTTACATCCGAAGTCAATAAAACTTAATTTACTGCAAACTCAAATCGTCTATTATTTTGCATACACAATTCACTAGACTTCTTTACTTTTTTGCTCACCCCCCCCCCCCCCCCCCCAAAATGTAAATTTTTAGATGTAGTCTTTTAACATTAAACACCAATTTTTAGAAGGACCAGAATTAACTAATCACTTCACTCGGCCAATGGCGCCCATAATCTAGTTTGTAGGGAGGGGAGAGGAAGGGGTGGGGGAAAGACAGACCTGGAAGTATGGAGTAATTTTAATATTTTGAATGACGAATGGTGTCTTGTAAATAGCCACACAAGAGTTAAAAACCTGCATATTAGTGACTTTTAAATCTTTTCTTGAAAGAAAAAACACCTGACAACGCTCTGTTTCTTCCTTTCCTTGAGAGCTTGAGAGAGGGGGGACTTGGAGTTGACCCCCCCCCCCTCCCTCCTCCATCCTTTCACTCAGCAGATAGACAGGAACAATCGACCAGGGCCAACAGCGAATGCGTGATTCCCGGAAAACGGCCACAGTTTTCAGTGTGCATGCGGGATGTCAGCTTGGGGATGTCAGTGTTGCTATGGCTATGCCAGTGGCAGTCAAAGACAAATTATGGAAATTATTGTTCACGGTTTGAGTAATGAGGATCTCAGTGTGTACCGATTTGCCTTGTACGTGGTTGAGCCACTCTCAAGCAATAAAGAGGTGAATGGTTCAGACTGTTTCGTGCGCAGAAGCATAGCACGTGTAAGTATTATTAATGGAGAATATATGTTTCAGTTAGCGTAAACAACTTTGGCAGGAGTAAAGTTAGCCTTTCAAAAAGTATAGTGATAGCCACTATGGAGGTGGGGGGTTTAGTCTGAATTTAGTCTGAATTTGAACCACAAGCAAATCAACGACGAAGCAGCGCTATGTGAGGAACTGGGTTATTTGAAGGACGGTAATCGCTCACTTGTGAAGGAAGCATCGTTGAAGTTTACTTACTTGTTTTAAACAAGTGGGTGATTACCAGCAACTCCAGTAACTCAGCACCGTACACCTAGAGGGGATAGTACACTGATTTAAATGAAACTGTATCGCACAGCAAGACTTTTACAGACATTAATGGATGAATTCATTGAACAACAACTACAAGATGGAATTGCAGAACCCAGGGACCGCCCCTTGAGCACAAATATAGGTATCGTGCTTAAGAAATCATCAGATGGAATGAACTAATACACGATTTGCTGTGATTACAGGTATCTGAATGAACAAACTGTTAGAGATGCTTATCCAATCCCTAACATTACCGAAACCTCGGTCAGTGTCGTTACTTTACTACAATAGATCGTAAAAGTGGTTCTCATCAGTTCGAAGCAGCATTTAAGGACAGACCGAAGACACTGATTAGAGTACTATGCGAACATTATCAGTATAAG
Source organism: Schistocerca gregaria (assembly GCF_023897955.1). Taxonomy (NCBI): domain Eukaryota; kingdom Metazoa; phylum Arthropoda; class Insecta; order Orthoptera; family Acrididae; genus Schistocerca; species Schistocerca gregaria. The sequence continues at coordinate 377,809,251 of NC_064922.1, forward strand.
CGGATGCTGTTTTGTTTAAAAATGCAGCAGCTACTTTTCACTGGTCATTGGATAGAAATTCAAAGGTTTAAGTCGAAAACTTGTATGACATAAAATCTAAGACATGTGAGACAAGTGCGGAATGTTTTTAGAAGATTACAGTCAGCACATTTGAAGATAAACAGGGACAAGTGCTATTTTGCTAAAACTCATGTTAACTACCGCTTAACGCAATTAGTGAACGTGGGGTGCGACATGATCCTCGTCTTGCAGAAGTGATTCAAAATTTTACAGTACCACAACGACCAAACAGATACTGTCATTCGTCACTTTATGTAACTACTACCATAAATCCCCCCCGCCAATGAACCATGGACCTTGCCGTTGGTGTTGGTGGGGAGGCTTGCGTGCCTCAGCGATACAGATAGCCGTACCGTTGGTGCAACCACAACGGAGGGGTATCTGTTGAGAAGCCAGACAAACGTGTGGTTCCTGAAGAGGGGCAGCAGCCTTTTCAGTAGTTGCAGGGGCAACAGTCTGGATGATTGACTGATCTGGCCTTGTACACTAACCAAAACGGCCTTGCTGTGCTGGTACTGCGAACGGCTGAAAGCAAGGGGAAATACGCCGTAATTTTTCCCGGTGGCATGCATCTTTACTATATGGTTTAATGATGAGGGTGTCCTCTTAGGTAAAATATTCCGGAGGTAAAATAGTCCCCCATTCGGATCTCCTTGCGGGGATTACTTAGGAGGACGTTGTTATCAGGAGAAAGAAAACTGGCGTTCTACGGATCGGAGCGTGAAATGTCAGATCCCTTAATCGGGCAGGTAGTTTAGAACATTTAAAAAGGGAAATGTATAGGTTAAAGTTAGACATAGTGGGAATTAGTGAAGTACGGTGGCAGGAGGAACAAGACTTCTGGTCAGGTGAATACTGGGTTATTAAATACAAAATCGAATAGGGGTAATGCAGGAGTAGGTTTAATAATGAATAGGAAAATAGGAATGTGGGTAAGCTACTACAAACAACATAGTGAACGCATTATTGTGGCCAAGATAGATACGAAGCCCACACCTACTACAGTAGTACAAGTTTATATGCCAACTAGCTCTACAGATGACGAAGAAATTGAAGAAATGTATGATGAAATAAAAGAAATTATAGTGAAGGGAGACGAAAATTTAATAGTCATGGGTGACTGGAACTGCATAGTAGGAAAAGAAAGAGAAGGAAACGTAGTATGTGAATATGGAATGGGAGTAAGGAATGAAAGAGGAAGCCGCCTGGCAGAGTTTTGCACAGAACATAACTTAATCAAAGCTAACACTTCGTTCAAGAATCATAAAAGAAGGTTGTATACATGGAATAGCCTGGAGATACTGACAGGTTTCAGATATATTATATAATGGTAAGACAGAGATTCAGAAACCAGGTTTTAAATTGTAAGATATTTCCAGGGGCAGATGTGGACTCTGACCACAATCTATTGGTTATGAACTGTAGATTAAAACTAAAGAAACTGCAAAAAGGTGGGAATTTAAAGAGATGGGACCTAGATAAACTGACAGAACTAGAGGTTGTAGTGAGTTTCAGAGAGAGCATTAGAGAACGATTGACATGAGTGGGGGCAAGAAATACAGTAGAAGAAGAATGGGTAGCTTTGACAGATGAAAAAGCGAAGGTAGCAGAGGATCAAGTAGGTAAAAAGACGACGGCTAACAGAAATACTTGGGTAACGGAAGATATATTGAATTTAATTGATTAAAGGATAAAATATAAGAACGCAGTAAATGAAACAGGCAAATACGAAAAAAAGTTTCAAAAATGAGATCGACAGGAAGTGCAAAATGGCTAAGCAGGGATGGCTAGAGGACAAATGTAAGGATGTAGAGGCGCTTATCACTAGGGCTAAGATAGATACTGCCTACAGGAAAATTAAAGGACCTTTGGAGAAAAGAGAACCACTTGCATGAATATCAAGAACTAAGACAGAAACCCAGTTCTAAGCATAGAAGGGAAAGCAGAAAGGTGGAAGGAGTATATAGAGGGTCTATACAAGGCCGATGTTCTTGTGGACAATATTATAGAAATGGAAGAGAATGTAGATGAAGATGACATAGGAGATACGATACTGCATGAAGAGTTTGACAGAGCACTGAAAGACCTAAATCAAAACAAGGCCCTGGGAGTAGACAACGTACCATTAGAACTACTGACAACCTTGGGAGAGCCAGGCCTAACAAAACTCTACCATCTAGTGAGCAAGATGTATGAGACAGACTTCAAGAAGAATATAGTAGTTCCAATCCCAAAGAAAGCAGGTGTATCAGATGTGAAAATTACCGAACTATCAGTTTAATAAGCCATGGCTGCAAAATACTAACACGAAATCTTTACAGACGAATGGAAAAACTGGTAGAAGCCGATCTCGGCGAAGATCAATTTGGATTTCGTAGAAATGTTGGAACACGTGAGGCAATACTGACCCTACGACTTATTTTAAGAAATAGATTAAGGAAAAGCAAACTTACGTTTCTAGCATTTGTAGACTTAGAGAAAGCTTTTGACAATATTGACTGGAATACTTCCTTTCATATCCTGAAGGTGGCAGGGGTAAAATACAGGGAGCGAAAGGCTAAATACAATTTGTACAGAAACCAGATGGCAGTTATAAGAGTCGAGGGGCATGAAAGTTAAGCAGTGGTTGGGAAGGGTGTGAGACAGTGTTGTAGCCTATCCCCGATGTTATTCAATCTGTATATTGAGCAAGCAGTAAAGGAAACAACAGAAAAATTCGGAGTAGGCAGTAAAATCCACGGAGAAGAAATAAAAACTTTGAGGTTCACCGATCACATTGTAATTCTGTCAGAGTCAGCCAAGGACCTGGAAGATCAGCTGAATGGAATGGACAGTGTCTAGAAAGGAGGATATAACATGAAAATCAACAAAAGAAAAACGAGGATAATGGAATGTAGTCGAATGAAATCTGGTGATTAGGAAATGAGACACTGAAAGTAGTAAATGAGTTTTGCTATTTGGGGAGCAAAATACTGATGATGGTCGAAGTAGAGAGGATATAAAATGTAGACTGGCAACGGGAAGGAAAGCGTTTCCGAAGAAGACAAATTTGTTAACATCGAGCATAGATTTAAGTGTCAGGAAGTCGTTTCTGAAAGTATTTGTATGGAGTGTAGCCATGTGTGAAAGTGAAACGTGGACGATAAATAGTGTAGATAAAAAGAGAATAGAAGCTTTCGAAATGTGGTGCTACAGAAGAATGCTGAAGGTTAGAGGGGTAGATTACATAACTAATGAGGAGGTATTGAATAGAATTGGGGAGAAGAGAAATTTGTGGCACAACTTGACCAGAAGAAGGGATCGGTTGGTAGGGCATATTCTGAGGCATCAAGGGATCACCAGTTTAGTATCGGAGGGCAGCGTGGAGGGTAAAAATCGTAGAGGGAGACCAACAGATGAATACACTAAACGGATGCAGAAGGATGTAGGTTGCAGTAGGTACTGGAAGATAAAGAAGCTTGCACAGGATAGAGTAGCATGGAGAGCTGCATCAAACCAGTCTCTGGACTGAAGACCACAACAACAACCATAAATTCATAAAGTATTTTCCAAAAATAGCAGAATCCCTGAACAGATTACTCAAAAAGGTTGTAGAGATTTAGTGGACGCATGACTGTTAAGTAGCGTTCGAAAAATTGAAGCAGGCATTAATTTAGGATCCGATATTTGTTTTCCCGATTTTGAAGAAGATTCCATCATCTTGTGCATTGATTCTAACGAAGCAGTCGGCTTTATTTTGGACAAATTGTTAACGGACAGGAGCATCTAGTAGTGTATACTCTGATGTAGTTAAATAAAGCAGAGCATAAATACTCATCAACTGTAAAGGAAATATTAGCAGTTTTATATGGTATTTCATCTTTTCTATGTTACTTGTATGGTAGAATACTGAAATGGCTGGTAGTGCAAAAGCCGAATCTAATCGTCTAACACGTTGGGCTCTCAAGCTTAATGATTTTGATTACAAAGTCATCCATTAGCCACGTAGAAAATACTCGAACGCAGCCACATGAAGTCACAAAGTAGCCATGAAGAGTAATGGGCAAAAGTGTGTTAGACAGCAAAAACAGGCAGTGGACAAAATTGTGAGGATTCTAAGTCATAGCTGCACTTTATTGCACGTGAGGATTTATAGTGTAGAGTCACTAGATGTGGAGGACTTGTTGTGGTGCCAGCAGCTTTTCAAAACAAGGTGTTATAAGACGCTCATGACCATATGCTGTCAGGTCACAGCGGCCGGAGAGCAACAGGTGGACGTACTGTAGAATGGTTTTGATGGAGAAGTAGAAAGCACGTCGTGGAGCAGTATGTCAAGGAATGTGTACCATGTGCGGAGAGAACGCGTATTTTTCATCTTAAAATCACTTTTCAGAGGTTACCAGAGGCTTTGCATCCAGTGCAAATGCTTGGTGTCGACATCCTCTGACCGTTCAACAAAACACCTGCGGCGATTAGGTATGTGCTTACGTTCATCGACCGCTATTCACGGTTACTAGCAATGATAGCAATTCCAGACCAACAGATCAGTACTGAAACACAGACATTCGTTAACTGTTGGATATCGAAGTCTAGAGTACCTGATAACTTAGTCATGGATGAGGGTACGAACTTCATATCTGACCTTTTGAAACAGCTATACCATGTTTTACACATATGGAAGTTACGAATGAGCCCTTTCCACACTCAACCAAACAGGAGAACGAAGCCTGTCCGTAAGACCATTTAGAAATGTCAAGCAACCACGTGAATGTTAAGCATGATGACTGGGTCACCTATCTTCCATACATGATCTGTGCGTACAACTTAAGGGCTCATACACGAACAGACATGTCACCATTTGAGGTGGTGTATTGGAGGAAGTTGCCATACTCCTTTGATGTCTTAAGTCCTAAGCTGGGACCAGACCATGAATAAATAAAGAAGAAGAAGTTTGAGGGAAGAATACAGTTGATACGGAAAAATGTGGAAAAGCAAATACAATGGCTTTCGAACGCCAGGAACAGCCGAACAGGCGCATGGGCAAACTACCATAATATCGTATAGAGCAGTGGGTATTAATCATTGATCCCTAAGCATGGAAGGGAAAGACGAAGAAGTGCTTTACCGAATATCGTGGATCGTTTCAGGTCGTGGAGAGACATTCATCAGTTAATGTAAATGTACAGTTTCCCACCACAACGTCTATGGGTCGTGCCAGTCGGGTAAAAGGTCAGCACAGATTATGTCGAAAAGCATTTCAGCTGCTAGTTGTGGCGCGTTTCTACTAGGTATTTGCACATTTTATTTCTGTAATAAATGCAGGCACGCATAATCTACAGATCCACTTAACGCATCAGTTGGCAGTCGACTGGTTAGCCTTCGTAAGCCAGAGGAACAATTAATGGAAGCAAAACCACTGGATGATTTAAGCAGTATAAGCGCTAGATCATGGGATGAATTGTAACAAGCACTTTAAAGAGAAGCTCGTCTTAATAGTGGATAACCGATAATAGCTTGTTTAAACCGAGTGTTGCCATTATCACTGTACAGAATGTCATGGTTAAGAGTAATTGTAATAAAGCACTCGTCTTGGAAGAATCGGTCGAATCTTACGAAAGAGAGGAGGCGTGGCGCACCCAGGAAAAGTTCGGTACACGGATTGTAATTTTTTTTTTAAATTTCATTCCGACTGCTGCTAGGCAATAAAGGCCAAATCGGCGAACATGCTAATGAAGTAGCGCACCGTGTGTACTGCTGACATTATTTCAAACTCTCCAGCCGGAGGGATTTGTGACATCGCCTACGGGGGGAAGCGCATTGAACAGCTAACGCTGCAACACAGTGTGGCCAAGTGTGAAGTATCATATTGTAACTTGATGCACTTGTGTGTTGCTGGGTACTCACACATTGCAAAAAAAATGACCGAACCTAGCAAATCGTGCTTGGTGCGGATCCCGGGAACGAGCCAGGAAAATCTAACAGGATGATTAATGTGGAACAGACTCATCCCGCCTAGCAAGACTTCGTCAGAAGCATAGCAATAAGCGTATGAATAATCGACGCTAGGGGCTCTATTATTCAGTTGTGCCATCATTCCGTCTGCATCTTGAAACGGACTCCTGTGACCACACAAAACTACTTTCATCCGCTAATAACTCTGGGTTCTTTGATTGCTCATGGAAAATGTTCATCTAGTTAGAGCACATAAAATATTAGTCCATTTTATTACAAGAGTGAATAAAAAGCTTCAATTATCTTCAACACATTTCTTTGCTACAGGAGTTCTAGATAATTTACACATGTCATTGACTAGCAAAGCGTCACTTGATGCAATAAGTAACAAATTGTGCTCTCGAAGTACAGTGTTCGACATGTACATCTGAAACTTTAACAATTCGTTGGTCCTGCACTGTGATGTTGACTACTGCAGCTGAGCTCACGAACTTGGCTGAGCTCTTGCATGCTCGACGCTGTATTAATCTTAGCACGACGGCGCCGCTATACTGAGAGGGAGGGTGTGTCTTCTGGAGTGGCTCTCATTGTTTATTACGGCCTGCAGTGAGCCAACGTTAATGTCTGCGGTATGCAGAATGCATACGGGGACCTGGCACTGAACAAAATCACGCTGAGTCGTTGGGTGAGGCGTCTGTCATCACTGAAACAAGATCGCGCAAACCTTCCTGATCTCCCGCATCCCGTCGGGCAGCACACAGCTGAGAGTCTTGCATTGCTGGAACGTGTGGACACTCCAATTTAACATGAGTCATATGGTGACCAGATGCAGTTGTTCAAAAAGGAGGACAAACAGCTTCAATAAAGGAGGACAAAGGAAGAAAAAAGAGGACACATCAAACGGATAAACTGCAGATGAGGATCCCACCCGTCAGGTTTCGACAAGTCAAGAGACTGCCCGAAATTACCGGTAAAACTAGTAGTTAATTGTTACTGACGGTAAGGTGGTGGTTAACTGAGCAATATAAAAAAAATTAAAAATATTGATTGTGGTGACAGTGTGGCGTCAATTGTTTTGTTATATCAACAACACGGAATTGTTTACAAAGCGAAAAACGTAAGACCATTCACCTCCCTTCATTCGACGCACCGCTACCAACATCTACAATTCAAGCAGCAGCTGACGACATGTAAACAGCACTTTAACCTTCCGAATACAAATAAAACCATGACAGTTAATCCGTCGAGTTATTTCTTACCTTTATTGGCCACTGAGACGTACGTTCCAGCTCCATATACAGTATATTACATTCCGCTTCATTTCATTTTTCCCTTTCTTAAAGCCGGATATTTGCAATAAAGGACGTCATAAAATGTACACTTTCGTTTAGGCATAGCCAAATATTTTACGTAACTCACTCGGTTAAAAATTACACTCACAAATCACACGTGCACTTCAAGGAAGCCAATACAAAGAGAAGATACGAAACGAAAATTTTAATAATCGATATTTGCACTCGCTTATAGGTAGATCAACGATAACATCGACGATCCTTTCGCCACTTACTAACACGGCCTCCGTGCGTGTTTGGCACGAAGGCTGTGCCAATAGTTAAAGAATTTAAGAAAAGAGCAATAGAACGGGACGAATTGTAAATTTAACTGTATTACGCTCAACTCTGAGAAAAAGCCAGACACTGTAAAAATCCGCCCGGACCCCGAACAAGGAGCTAAAAAGGAGGACATGTCCGGATTAATCCGGACGTCTGGTCACCCTAAACATGACTGTCGTTTCACAATCAAATACCTTCTTGTACGACTAGACGTTGAAACCCTCACACACTCGTGCACCAGTTGGAGTACTCAAGGGTGTGTGCACGTTGGACTCCTATCGCGTAACCCAACACTATAAAGAACAATGAAACACCATCTGCGCGCAATTGCTTGCGGATAACGAGGCTGATTTTTGTTGATGAAACATGGGTTAATCACTTCGGACCGGAAACAAAACGGCAACCCACGGTGTGGCGCCATACCAACTCTTCTCCAAATAAAAGTCTCAAAGCCGCATTCTCAGCGGATAAAATCATGGCGACGGTCTTCGGAGGTCTCTGAAGGGGTTCTTCTGTTTGACGTCCTCCATCGTGGTATAACAATCAGCTCTGAAGTGTATTGTGTTGCCGTCAGGAAATTGAAGAAATTACTTCTGCGTGTTCGTCGCCACAAAGATGCAAACTCCATGACAAAGCAAGGTCTCGGACAAGTCTGCATAGTTGAGTGGAGCTAACAAAGCTTCATTTGACTGTTCTTCCTCGTCCACCTTACATCCAGGATCTCGCACCTTCCGACTTCCCTCTTTTAGCCCAATGAACGATGCACTCCATGGGAAGCAGTACGTGGATGATGGGGTCGGTACTGATGCAGGAAGACGTTGGATCCGACGTTGGCCAGTAGGATGGTAGAGGAAAGGTGCCTCTTATGCGATAGTTCCCTAATATGAGACATCCCAAATGTGCTCATGTTAGGTGTTGCACTCTGGTGGAGAGATTCTTAAACACGTCTATTGTGTGCCAGACGACGACACAGCGAGTAGGACGCCATGGTTGAGCCAGACACAGTACGTAGAGGTTGATATAAAATTTCGTGTGTTTTGAGTTTTTGCGACATAGGTGTTGAGACAATATTTCAGCTTAAAGGTGGCTGGATATTACTACACTCTTTTATTGTTGTTATTTGTAACGGTATTACCTATAATTATTGACAATTAGGTTCATTTTCCAACGAACGTTGTTAGCAAGTCCGTGATTCTTTGTGTAAGATGGCGAAATTCCTAATATGCGATAGTATGGGGATCCAAATATGCGAAAGTGTCGCATATTACGACACCTATCGCATATTGGGGGAACTCCTTCTCTCACGAGTTTTCATATGTAATTTACGCAATAGTATCATGAGATAACAATATTTTATCATTACTGTAGTAAAGTTTTGGCAACAGCGTTTATTTTAATTCGATTAAATGATCATAAACAGGGATTATTTTGACTAGTCTTATGATCAGAAATTGGAATGTTTTCTGGCACTTGATGGACGGTGCACCTGCAGGATCAATATCAGCTTGCCATCCAAGTGGCTGGATACAAACTCACATTTTTACTCAGTGGTTTGATCATTTTGTGAATCATGTAAAGCCATCTTCAAATGACCCTGTCATTTTGATTCTTGATGGGCATTATTCCCACACAAAGAATCTCGATGTGTTAGATGAAGCAATTGAAAATAATGTTCATATTGTATGTTTGCCACCTCACTCAACGCATAAAATGCAGCCACTTGACGTCGGATTTATGGGGCCTTTGAAAACCTACTATGTCCGAGAGATAGAAACGTGGTTGGTAAGTAACACAGGTCGTGTTATCACCTCATTATTGGTAGCCAAGATATTTGGGGCAGCTTACAACCGAGCAGCAACAATGGAAGCATCTGTGAATGCCTTCAGAAAAACAGGTCTCATCCCATGCAACAGAAACATCTATATGGAAGATGAATTTTCAATTCATCGCCATGCTAACGCTCTTCAAGAAAGAGAGGCCAAAATCGAAAATGAAATTACTGATGGTGATGGTCAAGCTGTCAGCCCATCAGACATCAGACCTCTCCCACACATTGCAAAACCACCTGGAGTTAGTCAAATAGGTCAAACATCGCGTTCATGCTATGCTGCGTTACTAACTACAACTCCTTATGGGAAGCCTTTGAAAGAATCTAAACAGAAGAAATCAGAGGCTGAAGCTAAGAAAGCATCAGAAAGTTACCTGGGGAGAAGAGTGGAAAATCTTCCAATCGTTGACCTAAAACAGAAGAATCGTCTAGTAACTCGGCATCCGATGCCCATCTTGATGACAGTAGGGATTCAGACAGCAGTGATGACGATGACGCAGAGTGTCTGTTCTGTACTGGGCGCTTTTCTGAAGGCAAACACGGGGAGAAATGGACACAGTGCACGAAATATTGTCGCTGGGCTCATGAATATTGCGGTGTCACAGAAGACAATTTTGTTTGCCCCGGATGTCGTAAATATAAACCTAAGTAGTGTGAAATGAGTGAAGGATAAAAGAAATGAATGAACATGTAAAAATCGTATATTCATATGTCATTATTATGTAATAAAAGAATTAAAGAAAAATATTATTACTGTCACATTTTAGGAAACCTTGATCTCGTTTCTACGAAATGCCTTGTTTGTGGAGATTTAATAACTACTCTGAAAGATTGTTTATTATTGCAAAATAATGCAAGACCTTATTACCATCATAAAAAACAAAATTGCACTTACTTTTAGGTCTTTCAAATGGGTTACAAAAGTGTGTCTGATATTAGGCACCTTTCTTCTACCATGCGGACATACAGGCCCTCCCAGTAAAGCGGTGTAAGGCCGTCGCACTGAACGGAGAAATAAAATAAATTTTTGTAGCCAAAAGAGTAGAACTAATATGGTGTATTGGAATCCTGAATAAAACCAACGTGCTTTCAGAAAAAAATGTTGCATTTCTTATTGAACTACTCAAATAATTTCGATTCTATGAACTTGTTAATCACGAACTTGAATATTTTTAAACATCGTGTATTGGATGATGAATGATGCTTTGTTAATGAAAGATGGAATGATCCCCTCCATGCTAAACACAGAACCGTATCGAATTTGTTACTTCTGTTCTACGAGGGTGAGTCAAATGAAAACCTTAAATATTTTTTTAAATATTATTTATTGTGCAGAAGTGGTACAAAGCTGTATCACTTTTTAACACAATCTCCCCCATGCTTAATGCAAGTCCTCCAGCGCTTACAAAGTGCATAAATTTCTTTAAAAAATTCTTTTGGTAGTCCGCGCAACCACTCATCTAACGCGATGCGTACATCTTCATCAGAACGGAACTTCTTTCCTCCCATTGAGTGTTTGAGTGGTCCAAACATATGGAAATCACTTGGTGATAAGGAATGGCGCCATTCCTTGCTCGCTCTCTTCGTTTCCGGTTGGTGGAAGTGAACCCAGGTTTCGTCCCCAGTAACTATTCTTGCAAGGAAGCCATCGCCTTCTCGTTCAAAGCGCCGAAGAAGTTCTTCACAAGCGTCAATACGTCGTTCTCTCATTTCAGGAGTCAGCTGTCGTGGCACCCATCTTGCAGACACTTTGTGAAACTGGATCACATCGTGCACAATGTGGTGTGCTGGCCTGTGACAAATCTGTAAACATGCTGCAATGTCATTCAGTGTCACTCGGCGGTTTTCCTTCACTATGCCTTCAAGTGTTGCAATGTTCTGTGGAGTCATAACTCGTTGTGCCTGACCTGGACGAGGAGCATCATCCACTGAAGTCACACCATTTGCTAACTTCCTACTCCATTCGTAGACTTCCTGCTGTGACAAATATGCATCACCGTACTGAACCTTCATTTCTCGATGAACTTCAATAGGTTTCACACCCTCACTACGCAAAAACAGAATAACAGAACACTATTCTTCCCTAGTGCAAGTCGCAAGAGGGGCGGCCATCTTTATACTGATACTGCGACGGTATGTGTGCATCTGCACTATCCTGCCAACTACAGGCCATTCTGCACGCTGTTTGTAGCACGCGTATCAGCTTACGCGTCCTCATGGGTAAAATATTCCGGAGGTAAAATAGTCCCCCATTCGGAACTCCGGGCGGGTACTACTCGAGAGGATGTCGTTATCAGGAGAAAGAAAACTGCCGTTCTACGGATCGGAGCGTGGAATGTCAGATCCCTTAATCGGGCAGGTAGGTTAGAAAATTTAAAAAGGGAAACGGATAGGTTAAAGTTAGATATAGTGGGAATTAGTGAAGTTCGGTGGCAGAAGGAATAAGACTTCTGGTCAGGTGACTACAGGGTTATAAACACAAAATCAATTAGGGGTAATGCAGGAGTAGGAAAATAGGAATGTGGGTAAGCTACTACAAACAGCATAGTGAACGCATTATTGTGGCCAAGATACATACGAAGCCCACGCCTACCACAGTAGTACAAGTTTATATGCCAACTAGCTCTACAGATGATGAAGAAATACAAGAAATTATTCAGATAATGAAGGGAGATGAAAATTTAATAGTCATGGGTGACTTGAATTCAACAGTAGGAAAAGGGAGAGAAGGAAACGTAGTAGGTGAATATGGATTGAGGGTAACAAACGAAAGAGGAAGCCGCCTGGTAGAATTTTGCACAGAGCACAACCTAATCATAGCTAACACTTGGTTCAAGAATCATGAAAGAAGGTTGTATACATGGAAGAATCCTGGATATACTAAAAGGTATCAGATAGATTATATAACGGTAAGACAGAGATTTAGGAACCAGGTTTTAAATTGTAAGACATTTCCAGGGGCAGGTGTGGACTCTGACCACAATCTATTGGTCATGAACTGTAGATTAAAACTGAAGAAACTGCAAAAAGGTGGAAGTTTAAGGAGATGGGACCTGGATAAACTGACTAAACCAGAAGTTGTACAGAGTTTCAGGGAGAGCATAAGGGAACAATTGACAGGAATGGGGGAAAGAAATACAGTAGAAGACAAATGGGTAGCTCTGGGGGATGAAGTAGTGAAGGCAGCAGAGGATCAAGTAGGTAAAAAGACGAGCGCTAGTAGAAATCCTTGGGTAACAGAAGAAATATTGAATTTAATTGGTGAAAGGATAAAATATATAAATGTAGTAAATGAAGCAGGCAAAAAGGAATACAAAAGTCTCAAAAATGAGATCGACAAGAAGTGCAAAATGGCTAAGCAGGGATGGCTAGAAGACAAATGTAAGGATGTAGAGGCTTATCTCACTAGGGGTAAGATAGATACTGCCTACAGGAAAATTAAAGAGACCTTTGGAGAAAAGAGAGCCACTTGTATGAATATCATGAGCTCAGATGGAAACCAAGTTCTAAGCAAAGAAGGGAAAGCAGAAAGGCGGAAGGAGTATATAGAGGGTCTATACAAGGGCGATGTGCTTGAGGACAATATTATGGAAATGGAAGAGGATGTAGATGAAGATGAAATGGGTAGATACGATAGTGCGTGAAGAGTTTGAGAGAGCACTGAAAGACCTGAGTCGAAACAAGGCCCCGAGAGTAGAAAACACCCCATTAGAACTACTGACAGCCTTGGAAGAGCCAGTCCTGACAAAACTCTACCATCTGGTGAGCAAGATATATGAGACAGGCGAAATACTCTCAGACTTCAAGAGGAACATAATAGTTCCAATCCGAAAGAGAGCAGGTGTTGACAGATGTGAAAATTACCGAACTATGAGTTTAATAAAATATTAACACGAATTCTTTACAGACGAATGGAAAAACTAGTAGAAGCCGACCTCGGGGAAGATGTTTGGATTCCGTAGAAACATTGGAACACGTGAGGCAACACTGACCCTACGACTTATCTTAGAAGCAAGATTAAGGAAAGGCAAACCTACGTTCCTAGCATTTTTAGACTTAGGGAAAGCTTTTGACAATGTTGACTGGAATACTCTTTTTCCAATTCTGAAGGTGGCAGGGGTAAAATACAGGGAGCGAAAGGCTATTTACAATTTGTACAGAAACCAGATGGAGGTTATAAGAGTCGAGGGACATGAAAGGGAAGCAGTGGTTGGGAAGGGAGTGAGACAGGGTTGTAGCTCTCCCCGATGTTGTTCAATCTATATTGAGCAAGCAGTAAAGGAAATAAAAGATAAATACGGAGTAGGTATTAAAATCCATGGAGAAGAAATAAAAACTTTAAGGTTCGCCGATGACATTGTAATTGTGTCAGAGACATCAAAGGACTTGGAAGAGCAGTTGAACGGAATGGATAGTGTCTTGAAAGGAGGGTATAAGATGAACATCAACAAAAGCAAAACAAGGATAATGGAATGTGGTCGAATTAAGTCGGGTGATTAGGAAATGAGACACTTAAAGTAGCAAAGGAGTTTTGCTATTTGGGGAGCAAAATAACTGATGATGGTCGAAGTAGAGAGGATATAAAATGTAGACTGGCAATGGCAAGGAAAGCATTTCTGAAGAAGAGAAATTTGTTAATATCGAGTATAGGTTTAAGTGTCAGGAAGTCGTTTCTGAAAGTATTTGTATGGAGTGTAGCTATGTATGGAAGTGAAACATGGACGATAAATAGTTTGGACAAGAAAAGAATAGAAGCTTTCGAAATGTGGTGCTACAGAAGAATGCTGAAGATTAGATGAGTAGATCACATAACTAATGAGGAAGTATTGAATAGGATTGGGGAGAAGAGAAGTTTGTGGCACAACTTGACGAGAAGAAGGGATCGGTTGGTAGGACATGTTCTGAGGCATCAAGGGATCACTAGTTTAGTATTGGAGGGCAGCGTGGAGGGTAAAAATCGTAGAGGGAGACCAAGGGATGAATACACTAAGCAGATTCAAAAGGATGTAGGTTGCAGTAGTTACTGGGAGATGAAGAAGCTTGCACAGGATAGATTAGCATGGAGAGCTGCATCAAACCAGTCTCGGGACTGAAGACCACAACAACAACATACCAACTTACAGGATAACGGCGCGAAATTTCTATTTGTTATTACAAATTCAAGGTTTTCATTAGACTCACTCTCGTACTAAAATGTGTTGCTTGTATCCTAAGACAGAAGTAGCTCTCAGTACAGACTGCTGATGCCACGCATTGCGTAGTAGTAATTCTATCGTACAAGTGTCTCGTGTAAACTGGCAATGCTGAACTCAGTGAGGCAAGCGTGAGATGCAAGGAGGATTAAGCTGACACTTCCCATCTACCGTTCCGGTCCATGACCTTATTTCCACGAACCTGATCGTCGCTTCCATCTTAACCTTGGATCCCTCGCACCTGGCGATCACCTACAGAAATAACCAACTATTCCTACAATTCACCATTTCATGAACTTTGACGCTTATTGTTACAAATAAGAAAAGACACTATAAATGCCGAGCTGCTGTTACTACCTAGAGTACCATGTCATAGTACCACAATATTGTTTACAGAAGTGATTGAACTATCAATACTCACCTTGATTAAAACCTATAAAATATTTAGCGTAAACAACGAATTAATAAACAGTAACACAACCGTTCTGAGCTCAGCTAAAATCTGCAGTGTCACGGAACAACTTTTACGCTCCTATGTAGTAAACTGCCGCTTATTATTGTTGATACGTAGAAGTGACCATTTTAACAGACAATGCCACACTTTGTTCTTTACTTATACTGTTAGCCACTAAACTTCTTGCACTAATTTGTGAGAAGTGGATTCTGACTGCAGACGACGCTTCTTGCTCTGTAACAGGGAGTAGATCTTACTATACTGTTTCACACTGAGGAGAAATCGGGTAGATTACTAGCACCGATCTGTTGCCAGTATAAGTTTCTTACAAAGCATAATAAGTAGCTGACTATACTTCACTTCCTGCACTGAGACGTACTGTACTTATAGTTACTATACTAGACGTAATTTCCGTAATTATCCGTCTAAGCTTACTCCGTTCCAGCTCAAGATAATTTCACTTATTGATTTATGAAAACCGCACAAAAAATATTTACGCGCACGCATCTGAGTCGGCAGTGAACAAGGAACCAGTACTTGCACACTTTGTTTGCACAGATTCAAATATTACGGTTAAAATCAGCACATCAATATATATACTACTTTTTATATCTTTACAAACGTAACGTCACTCACGGTAATCACTAAATGCACAGAGTCTCTGTGCATTTACTGAACGTGGACCACACTGTCGCTATTAACACAAAATAAACCTCACAGAAAGTATTTGTAATTATCTAACGATGTTGAAGTGAGGTGCACAATCAGGATGTACGCTATTATTCAACGTGATTGTCATCTTTAAATTGTGAATCGAAAATAATTAACTTCATTTCATAACAATTCTTCAGCTGTTAACAAATACCGCTGTAAGTCCTCCGAAATCCTTGAACGCCATACACTCCCTCTCGGCTTCCGCATCCGTTTACCTACCGCCACATGGATCGTCTACCATCTCATCAAATTCTCACCCCTCCTCACCCACATGGAACATCTCCGCACCTCCTATCCGCAAAATAGATTCCATTAACACCACTGTCTCGCCTCTGATGACCAACCCCGTTATGCTGCCACGCCTACACAAACACATCCCTGCAACCCTCCACCCAAACACATTCAGTATCCTGTCTCAACGCAACTTCAAGCAACTTGCTCTCCCAGATAATGAGATCCACCCCGATATTTATCCCTCGTAGCAATTTTAACCCTTCCCCACCTACCCCACTCCACATTAGGGCTTCTCTCTCCTTTTTCTGTCCGCCCCGATAGCTGATGGTCAGCGTGACGGATTGCCGTCCTGTGGGCCCGTGTTCGATTCCCGACTAGGTCGGGGATTTTCTCCGTTCAGGGACTGGGTGTTGTGTTGTATTCATCATCATTTCATTCGCATCAGGAACACAGGTCACCAAATGTGGCGTCGAATGTAATAAGACCTGCACCAAGGCGGCCGGACCTGCCCCGGAAGCGGCCTCCCGGCCAATGGCGCCAAACGCTCATTTCCATTTCTCCTTCTCCATCCATCCCTATCCCTTTCCTCTTGGACCGCTACCTTCACCACACATCGTACTCTTCCTCACCATCTGTCTTTTCCACAATCTGTATTCCCTCTATCCGCTTCACCTCCTACCTATTATCTCCATAGTTTACTCACCTAACAGACCCCTATCTCTATACCCACAGTCCTCAACTTATATTCGTCATATTGTCACCTTCCACAATACTTCTCACCCAGTGCAGTTCCTTCAGCTGTTAAGTGACAGTGCAGTGCTCTAGTGCTTTTTCATGGAAGAAAATCACCACATTGCATTTGTGTTTTAAACCGTATAGATTTTTCTTCCTTTTAGCTTTCTGCCATTAATCTTTTTAATTTAAAACGATAACAGTCCTCATATTCTCTTTTCTCTCATCTTTGTTAAATCATTCAGAACGCCTCGGCTGAAAAGCGGAGTACTATATTACAGACAGCCCACCCTCCACTCATATAACAATAAAGAAAAAAATCGTGGGAGTTAGTTACCTCTGAGATTGGACGTGGTAAGTTGATGTTAGTCAAAAATGCCTTCAAGGAAACAAAGATATCGTTATCAACAACTCACAGAGTTTCAGCAAGTTCGTGTAATAGGGCTACTAGAAGCTGGATTTTTTTTCTGAGATACGGCAGAAAGACGTGTAGCCACTGTTCAAATGGTTCAAATGGCTCTGAGCACTATGGGACTTAACTTCTGAGGTCATCAGTCCCCTAGAACTTAGAACTACTTAAACCTAACTAACCTAAGGACATCACACACATCCATGCCCGAGGCAGGATTCGAACCTGCGACCGTAGCGGTCGCGCGGTTCCAGACTGTAGCGCCTAGAATCCCTCGGCCACTCCGGCCTGCGTAGCCACTGTGCGTGATTGCTGGCAGCGGGCTCTGGACGGCCACACGGCACTGCCGAGACGCAAGACAATCGTGTTCAGCATATGACTGTGGCACATCGTACTGCGTTGCAGCAGCTGTTCGAGCAGTAGTTGGCACCACAGTGACACAACTCACTGTTACAAACCAGTTACTTCAAGGACAGCTCCGAGAGAGATGCCCTGTAGCATACATTCCACGGACCCCCAAACCACGTGGAGTCATGGTCTAGGGTGCAATTTCGTACGACAACAGAGGCACTATCGTGGTTATCCCACACATCTAACTGTAAATTTGTACGTCAGTCTGGTGATTCGATCTGTTATAGTGCCATTCATGAACAGCATTCCATGGGCGTTTTCCAGCAGGATACCGCTCGCCAACATTCCACCGTTGTAATCCAACTTGCTCTACAAAGTGTCGACACATTGACTTGGTTTGCTCGACCACCAGATCTGTCTCCAATCGAGCACGTATGGGAAATCTGCGGAGAAGCCGCCTACAGAGGCACCCACAAACAGCATTAACCGTTCCTGTATTGATAGACCAAGTACAGTAGGTATAGAACACCATCCCACAAACTGACATCCGGCACCTGTACGACACAACGCTTGCCCGTCTACATACCTGCATTCAGCATACTGGTGGTAAAACCGGTTATTGATGTATCAGCATTTCACATGTGCAATGGCTTTTCAAGGGCTTACATTAACCTGTTATCGTGCAACCTTTTATCATTTAAATAAGTTACTTAGAAAAAAGTTTTTCCAAAATGTCTTTACTCTGCAGGGTGTAAATTTTAAGTTGACAAACTAGAATAGCTCGAAAAATAAGCTTCACACGAAAAAATGTATAGAATCCAAAGTTGATTATTTCCGAGGAAGACATCTGCTGGTGCTAAAATTAGCCCGCCATCGCAGCCCGCTGGGGGTGGGGCGAGAGGCAACTTTAAAATTTCAAATGGGAATCCCCATGAAAGATTTTTATTGCAGAATCAGATTCTACATAAAAACTACGTACATTTTGTCTTAAACCTTTGTTTTGATTTTTGGTAGTTTGCGCTGTAATTCAATAAAATCATGTTCTCACTTTTGCGTGGAAAATGCTTACGGATAAATAAAAAATACTTACTTACTTCGTAAATTTTGATTCGCTAAAACTAAAACTCACCCTCTCTCCCCAAAGGGTAGGGTTTGAAAGAGAGGAATAAGAGTTTTACAAATGATGGCCCAAATACTGTATTAATTTTTTTCGCAGATTCGGATAAGTTTTGTTTGTTTCGTGGTCATGAGTCCACACAACTTTTAATTATCAAACATATCATCTGACTAGCTAACTAACTAACCAAACATCCTACTTACTAACGAATGAACTCATTTTTTATTTATCCGTAACCATTTTCCACGCAAAAATGAGAACATGGATTTTCTTGAATTACAGCGCAAACTACCAAGAATCAAAACAAATGTTTAAGACAAAATGTACGAAGTTTTTTATGTAGAATCTGATTCTGCGATAAAAAAATGGGGGTTCCCATTTCAAATTTTAAAGTTGCCTCCCGTCCCACCCCCAGGGGGCTGGGGTGGTCCCCCTCGAAAGTAATCAATTTCGAATTCTACACATTTGTTCGTGTGAAGTTTATTTTTCGAGTTATTCTGGTTTGTCAACTTAAAATTTACACTCAGTATATCAACTACTTTTTGTTGTTAGAATTTTTTCCGTCCATGTATATACCCTTTCCGCAGTCAGATTGCAGGAATTTAATCTCCAACAAATATTGGTGGCGCTTTAAAATACGTGCCGAAGTTGTTCTTTATTTTTTGATATAATTACGAAGTAACAGTACATTAGCAGATGGAACGGTATATCCATATACCTGTAAATACTTAAAAAAATAGAGGTCAACTCTTTCTCAAATTGTTCTTTCTAAATCACGACGTTTTTCGTGAACGTGGCTTATAACATGTGTCACTAGTAGATAACTATGATTAAGTGGGGCACGCTCTACGACTCGATTTACGGAGTACGAATGCAATAAAATGGCAGACCCCACCAAGTAGCTTCTCTAACATGACGTATGTATCATACACGCACACTGAGATGACTCTCGGCTGCTGCGATTGGCTAGCTGAGTAAAACAGAGCGGTATAGACCATCATTGACTCTTTTCCGTTAATTGCCAACATTAACTGGCAGACAACCCTGTCTTTAGTGTCTCCACATCTACGAAAGCGGAACACATGGCGTTAATAATCACTGCAACTTCATGTACAACTCAGTTTGTTACAATCTTTTTTATTGAGATATTGCAGCCACTAAACACTGAATTGCCTGTTAGTTTGGTAGCAACTACAAAGCATTCAAAACCGGTCAACTTATGCCGATTCCCATAGAGTCAGCTACTACTATCTCACTAATAGTCCTCTAATGTGGGTGTACAGTATTTATATTTCCTGTAAGAACCGAAGACGAAGAAATACGCCACTTTCTCCATTCATGAAAAAAAAAGAAGTTGAAGAGTGAAGCCAAATACACTCTATTGTATATCTCCAGCAGGGGTTGGACAGAGCGACAGTAACCTGTGGACAGTAACCTGTGGAGGCCACGTGACCTTTTATCACAGTTACTGATTTCACGACCGATTTTCCACTTGTATGACTGTTGCAATGCATTTATGGGTGATTTGATAATGGATAAATAGTCTGAAAATGGTCATCAATAAATAAATGTTCCTCCTGTGCAAATTAAGACAACAGTTATTGGAGACACTATTGTGTTATGAACAATGCCTCGTAAAATGCAAAATGTAAATGCAGAGGTAGCCATCCGATTTGGAATGCAACAGGGCAGAGGTTTCTCACATTGCTGTTACCGAAAGCTTTCAGTGCCGACCGATTATCATTGACTCGCTTCCATTGTGTTCTAATCATCACTTAAGTCATTTTTAGCACGAACGATCCTGGAAGGACACGGTACAAACGATCCTGCAGGGATGAGACGCACTGTTGGTAAGAAGTACAGCTGAAACATAAATTGTAAAACATAGAACAAAGCACATTGGTCTGGATATAACCAAAGGCAGAAACGAACACTTCTTTTAATACCGACATTATAATTTAGCTATATAACGCTACAGGTACGGTCGACTTAAATTTAAATAGTGTAAATGACTTTGCAGTTAATTATATCTCATTATGTTTTAGTGGATGAACTTAACTGTGTTAGTTAGCAGTGATTAATTCCAAGCCTGGGATTCAGAGCCAAAAGAATGAAATTAAATTTACTGTTTTACCAGCCAATAAAGGTGTACTGCCTGCAGGGATGGCCGAGCGGTTCTAGGCGCTACAGTCTGGAACCGCGCGACCGCTACGGTCGCAGGTTCGAATCCTGCCTCGGGCATGGATGTGGGTGATGTCCTTAGGTTAGTTAGATTTAAGTAGTTCTAAGTTCTAGGAGACTGATAACCTCAGAAGTTAAGTCCCATAGTGCTCAGAGCCATTTGAGCCATTACCATGCAATAGAGAAGGTCCAAAAATCGGGCATATGGGTCTGCATGTTCTAAGTCGACAGGTGGCCAAATGTGCATCTCTGCTTGCTCATCATCGGCTGGCTCGAGAAATTCCTATCCTGTATCGTTACTGGAATGGTGTCTTTACGCTAATACAAAAGAAAGAACTGGTTCAGCCCAAACAAAGCGGCAATTTCCCGCACAGGTACCCCGCACACCCACAAAAAGCAATGTTATGCATCTGGTGGAGAAACGACGGAGTGGTATACTACGGCTTGCTTCCCAGACCGTGGTAAGACTATCACTGCCGACGTTTACTGCAAACAACTGAGACCCATTGTATTCACCCGATCTTGCGCATTCAGATTTTTACCTCTACCACTCACTATCGAACAACACTGTAACAACTTCCTTTCCGGATGAAAGTGCACTCCGAACATGCCTCGAGTTCTTCGCCTCAAAAGCACAAGATTTCTACGGTCGTGGAATTGAAAATCATTCCAGTGTTGGCAGACTTATAAATATTGAAGGAGAATATATGTTATGTGTACCTGTTGTATTTATTAGAGTTATGGGAAAACACTAAGAAATGTCATACCAAACCAATTGTGTATTGTGTATTAAACTGTGCACCTAGAAACGACGGAGAGGCTTCTTCCCGTCGTAGCTCTCTGTGGTACACAACCCATAACAGGCCACAGCTGTCCACCCGTCGCACCGCCGTCCCACACCGAACCCAGGGTTAATGCGCGGTTCGACCCCAGTGGTCCCCCCCCCCCCTCCCCCCGACCCCTCCGGGAACATCTCATATCAGATGAGTGTAACCCCAAATGTTGGCGTGGTATAGTAATTGTGGTGTACGCGTACGTGGAGACAGTGTTTGAGCAGCAATCGCCAACATAGTGTAACTGAGGCGGAATAAGGGGAACCAGCCCACATTCGCCGAATCAGACGGAAAACCGCCTTAAGAACTATCCACAGGCTGGCTGGCACCGAGGACCTCGACACTAATCCGGAGGCCGAATTCGTGCCGGGGACCGGCACGCATTCCCGCAGGGTGTTGCACCGCGCAGCTAGCTGGTCAGGCGCCAACCCAATAGTTTTGCGTTAAGTTATAAAATGTGGTAGCGTGGAAAAGCGATTTGCTAGGACACTAATTCAGCTATAATTGTGAACAACTTGCGGAGCACTGCTAGGATCTAAAGCGAAAAATATTCGCTGGAACTTAAGTGAAAACTGGTATTATATTTAAAATTACAAAAATGCCTACAATATCCGGCGTCGAACGAATGCGAGAGCTACGAAGCGTCGAAAAGGAAGTGAAAAAACGGCATGAAGCGATTATGTAGCTGGCACGTCGGCCATATTGAGGCCAGTGCTAGCCCAAACTTGTGATTTATCCGAACTGTAACTGCTCTTTGTAAACATTGTATTAAAAATATTAGCCGCGCAGGATTAGCCGAGCGATCTAGGTGGTGCAGTCATGGACTGTGCGGCTGGTCCCGGCGGAGGTTCGAGTCCTCGGGCATGGGTGTCTGTGTTTGTCCTTAGGGTAATTCAGGTTAAGTAGTGTGTAAGCTTACGGACTGGTGACCTTAGCAGCTAAGTTCCATAAGATTTCACACACATTTCAAATTTTTAAACATATTGATAATTAAGTTACATGTTAATACGAAACACTTGAAACGTCCCCTTAGAACAATTAATGAATTATTGTGCTTAAACTGGCACACAATATTTTTTAGCGCAACGCATTCGGACTAAAAAATCCCTACAAAAGAGTGCCCCTGACCAACATTAACCTATACGTTTCACAAGTCACTTACCTCACAAAAAAACTTCGTTACTCGAACTACTGTAATGCAGCGAGCGCCACTACTGCCAGCTAAATAAAAGATTCAAACTACTGAAGGCACTAACTACTGATAGGCACAGTTAGCAAATGAAAGGTTTTGATAGAGAACAAACAATGTATTTTCCTTAATAGTCATAGTATATATAGCCGTTCATGACATCCAGTCTTACAAATTTCAAAACTCTGCCATCTATCTCCCCACATCCACCACTGCTGGCGGCTCACCAACTGCGCAACGCTACGCGCTGTTCACATCCAGCTGCCGCTGCCCAACACTACAATGGTAGACAACAATGCAAACCAGCCACAGACTGCACACAGCACAGCAAGTGATTTTCCTACAGAGCGCTACGTGGCGTAACCAATAAAAAAACCTAAGCAGCCTACTTACATAGCCCCCATGCTCCCCACAAAAAATTTTACAAATTGTTTTGGGCAGTGGCCAATAGAGATTTGAAAATTTTTTTCATAATTACAATAACAAAGAAATGAAATGCACACACTTACTGATACAATGTTGGTCAAAAGCTAATATTTTCTCACAGTCCATAAAGACAGTCCTGATCGTTCATCACAGTAAAGTTGCATTTTTTTTTCTCAAAGTCTGAGCAATAAAAGAAATTGCACACGGAAGTAGTGGATTTCTAAGCAGTCTTCAAGAAGTAGTGTTGTCCTTCCAACGGAAAGACAGTGCTGACTCTTGACATGCAGACAGGTAATGGGCCACAACAGAGCAAACCCACAGCAGAGTCAGTCGAAGTTTTGAAGACTACTGGTAGGTAGGTCATCACAGAGCAGACCCATTGTAGTCCTTGTAGAGATTAGGGTATTGGTGGGCCACCAGAGGTGCAGACCCACTGCAGTCCTTGTAGAAATAATGGTATTGGTGGGTCATCAAAGGTGCAGACCCACTGTAGTCCTCGTAGAGACGGCCAGCACCCATCTGTTGCGACTGTGCAGGTGCGCAATCACCATCAAAGAGTCTTGCAGATAATAGAGCAAGTCCATAAACCACCACTTGTCCACTCACAAAGAATTTGTTTGAAATGTCCTTAGAACCGCAACGCAATCTGACTTTCAAAAATGCCTACAAAAGAATGCCCCTGACTAACATTAACCTATACGTTTCACAAGTCACTTACCTCACAAAAAAATATTCGTTACTCGAACTCTACTGCACTACAGCGAGCGCCACTACTGCCAGCTAAATAAAAGATTCAAACTACTGAAGGCACTAACTACTGATAGGCACAGTTAGCAAATGAAAGGTTTTAATTGAGAACAAACAATGTATTTATCTTAATAGTCATAATATATATAGTAGTTCATGACATCCAGTCTTACAAATTTACAAATTTCAAAACTCCGCCATCTATCTCCCCACATCCACCACTGCTAGCGGTTCACCTCCAACTGCGCAACGCTACGCGCTGTTCACATCCAGCTGCCGCTGCCCAACACTACAATGGCAGACAACAATGCAAACCAACCACAGACTGCACACAGCACAGCCAGTGATTTTCCTACAGAGCACCACGTGGCGTTACCAATAAAAAAAACTTAAACAGCCTACTTACACACTTGTTATGACTTTTTGATAATTTCACGAAAATTTTATTGCGCAGATCCGACCGGCGGACATAGATATCTTTTTCTGTGATTCGAAAGAAATTATTCTTACTGACTGCCTTGCAAAGGAAAAAACAACAACTGACGAGTACTGGGATCGACTGAACGCAAAAAATGCTTGAGAATTGGCCATCACTTTTATTAGCCTTCGATCCTGAAGGTAAACAATATGTGTATTTAGGAACACGCGTCTCAGTTTGGGATGTTTCGGGCGGACGACAGCTGATTGTGGGAACCACGCCGACGACGGCGGAGTTCCCGTTATTGTTAAGGACAGCGTGGGTAATTTTCGACAGGTTATAAAGTCAGCGGCGGCCGCCGGGCGCTCCACCCAGAGGCGGAAGAGCGCTCTATGAGCGCAGCTGGGCACACTGCGAAAAGGGACTCCATTTTGCCGCAGAGGTAAGTCAGCGACTACGCTACTCTTATTTTTACTTGTTTATTTCTTTACTTTGTCTTTTCAACTCCGACTTTACTGCGAGCACTAATTATAACTGTACAGAGCCAATGTAAAGGTTTGACTGAAAGGGAGTTGGAACACCCTATCCCGCCAATGTTAAATTTAGTGACTTGGCTTCCCTGTATTTCAGGAACCACTGTAGCCATTGACATGACACTTTTACACGACATTAAACTGTATGTTCTGTGTCTACTGAACTACACTAACTGCATTTCAGCTATTGCTTTCGGATATACAATTTTTTAATCATATGGTTAAAATTTTGTGTACGTTTTTTTACGTTATCCTAAATAATTTTAATTATAGATAATATTATGTTCTTATTTTAATTCAGTAGACTCGGGATATATATGTTATTACTCCCTGAAAATTTGAATCCACAACTCGCAGTGGCTTCTGAGATTTAGCGAAAAATGCAACAGGAAATGTAAATTTTCATGAACGGCTTCTAAAGTTTCAAAAGACTGTAACTCACTTAATATATGCTTAATTTTGTATTTTTAGTCACTCAGATGCGCTGTACACCATACTGTACATCATCCTCTTAATCTTTTTCCAAGTTTTTTCTTCTTTTCTTCTTTCTGGACTCCTTAGTGGCCAACAGTGCTGCATACTCTGCTTTATCAACGCGAACCTTGTCCATCTGTTCAAGTTCTTTTATACAGTTTGCTCCAGGATTAATTCCCATATGCTGAAGCACTATCACCCTACCAATGTTGCCATCATTAAAAGCAATAACAGCAAAACTGACCCCTACTTTAGTGTCTTCATTCCAACATAAATAATTTTTGGGAAGCGTGTCCATATAAGATTTTTGAACGACTCATTGGGATTTTCAGTCTGACCATGTAGGCACTTCTTCAGTAATTCAGAATTTGTCAGGTCTCTGTAAATAGATTTTATGATATCCGTGACTGCTGCTGTGATGGGATGTTTATGGCTGTATGAACTGTTTGAGTACTGGGCACTGCAGTAATTGCACCATGAATCAGGTCCAGGAGGGCAAAGGTGGTGTACTAGTTTTTCATCAGTTGAAAGTCGCAATGTTTCTCTCTATTCGAAAATCTATTACCATGAAACCCACGTTTCTTAAAAACACTTCGTTTTGGCGTAATACTTTACTTTTTGAGAGATTTACCAACCTATTTGTCGCTTTTCCTCGGAAAAACGTTAGCACTTTGACATACAACGCGTATTTATACTATGAAACGATACGATACTGTTCTTGACTGTGCTACCAATACAAACACGTCATTTAACCTTTACAACACAGCAATCCTCAACCTTCTATATAAAAAAATACCGATTTTATTAGATCTTGGAGTAATGCACATACAAATTTTAACACCTTCAACAAGTGTAGATTATATTTAAAAAATAAAATACTTCCCATGTGAGTTTTTGAGTGATATATATATATATATATATATATATATATATATATATATATATATATATATCATTTTATTCGGAAAACTGAAAATTTTATGAGATAAAAATCCGGATATATGATCACGAACAGGCTTTCGGTTTCTTAGGCCATCCTCAGGTGACAAATGAATGGTTGCGAACATAGATAAAATTACGTGCTACTTACACAGATGTTATTCAAACAGAAGATACACATATAGTGTTTAACATGTAAGTATTACATTTTTTGCCGCAGAGAAATAGGTACAATAAATAAAAAAGGAAATAAAGTTTTTCATGTGGAGATACATTTAGCAACTTATGAAAAATAAAGTTGAATTTACGGTTTTAATCTATTATTTGCCCCTAAAACATAATTTAACAAAGAGAAAAAAAGAAATCGAGTTCGTTCATTCATTACTAAGCTGGCATTCTGTGTCATACACTCGCCAATTTCCAGTAGGATTAACTTTCTGCTTTTTTAACACAGTGCAAGACATCCGCTTTTCTTAACAGAACGTAAAACTTCGCAGGAAGATGACCCTGCTGGAAATCAAAAAACATGACACAGAATGTATTAAATGTCTAAATTCAGTTTCTTTTTCCCCGCTGTTAAATTAAGTGTTAGTTACCAATACTAGATTGAAATGGCAAATTCAACTTTATTTTTCATCATTGTTAAACGTATCTCCACATAAAATTCTTTATGTTTCATATTTTATTAATGTACCAGTTTCTGTGTTTCGAAGAACTGTAATTCTTTCAAATGCAAACACTCTACATGTCATAATTTTCTTTTCTTCTGTGTAAGTAATAGTTCTGTAAGTTGCACATCATTGTGTCTGTGTTAGCGACACTCATTTGTCACCTGAAGATGGCCTACGAAGCCAAAACCCAGATCGTGACCAAATATCTTTGCACAGTATTAAGAAGTGTTTCTATTTCATTTTATTATCATCTTCTGCCAAGCACCGACAGGAAATTAAGTTAATCACAGAATAAGTGTTGCGTTATGGAAACGACATTATACTGAGGAAATTATACTACACACAATTCTATTCATACAAAGGTTTAATCTGTAGTACCTTAATCAACTTAGTTTGAGTCTACATATACAAGTTTCCAATTTTTAAAAAAGTATGCAAAGTTACAATGGTTTCACTACAGTAAGTATTTCGCTATTAGATTATACCTATTTACATTGAATCTGTAGAGTAAGGAGGTAATACTTGCGGCTAGTGGAAAACCCTTAGCAACTACTTTCCAGTCCGCGTACCACTACTATTCAGGGTGTCCTAAAAGCCTTTCCCTGATAACATAAATTGATAACTCAGGCTAGAAGTAAGATACAAAAATGAAACTGGTGTCTAATTCTTTACAAACTATCAAAGTTTTTTTTTTTTTTACTCATCAATAAACTTCCACATGAGCACTCTTGGTAGCACGTAGCACACCTAGGCGATATTCAATTTCCGTCCACACATTAGCCAACATCGCTGGAGGGATCGATTCAAAGACTGTGGTTATCCGTTGCCGCAGGGTTCCAATATCTGGTACACGTGTTCGGTAGACCTCGCCCTTGACATAACCCCATAAAAAGAAGTCTAATGGGGTTACGTCAGGAGAGCGTGGAGGCCAAACCGTTGGCCCATCACGACCAATCCATCGCCCAGGAAAGGTCATATCGAGATAGGCACGGACGTCTAAACCCCAATAAGGCGGTGCACCGTCTTGCTGAAACAAGACTTCGGGGTGATACTGAAGCAGCTGAGGAACAGCATATATTCGCAACATGTTCAGATACACTGCAGATGTGATGGTAGCCTCAGCGAACAAGAATGGCCCGATAATTCGATCGTGCAGTAGCGCGCACCAAATATTCACCTTTGGACTGTCTCTGGTGCACTCCATGACTTCGCCAGGGGGTTGTGAATCCCAAATGCGCACATTATTCCGATTCACTACTCCACTGACAAAAAAGGTCACTTGGTCGTAAAAGGCCATTCGTCTGAGATAACCATCATCGTGTAAGTAGCCTGTTTAGGTTTTTATATTGGTAACGCCACGTAGAGCTCTGTATGAAAATCACTGGCTGTGATGTGTGCAGTCTGTGGCTGGGTGGCATTGTTGTAGTATTCGCTATTGTAGTGTTGGGCTGTTGGCTGTTAACAGCGCGTAACGTTGCGCAGTTGGAGGTGAGCCGGCAGCAGTGGTGGATGCGGGGTTTTGAGAGCGGATGATCTGACGTGTGTCCATCAGAGACAGTACGTTTGTAAGACTGGATGTCATGAACTGCTATGTATATTATGACTATTAAGATAAATACATTGTTTGTTCTCTATCAAAACCTTTCATTTGCTAACTGTGCCTATCAGTAGTTAGTGCCTTCAGTAGTTTGAATCTTTTATTTAGCTGTCAGTAGTGGCGCTCACTGTATTGCAATAGTTCGACTAACGAACATTTTTGTGAGGTAAGTGATTTGTGAAAGGTGTATGTTAATGTTAGTCAGGGCCATTCTTTTGTAGGGATTATTGGAAGTTAGATTGCGTTGCGCTAACAAATATTGTGTGCCAGTTTAAGCACAGTCATGTACAATTTTTCTGAGGGGACGTTTCAATCGTCCTCAATACGTGATAGCATTTCGACCGCAAAGTCATATCGACGTGTACTGTCATTGGGCAACAAGGCCTGAACGATTTGCACCTTGTATGCACGAAACAATAAACGTTGGCGTAAAATGTCATGGAGAGAGCTTTTTGGCATCTGTAATTCATGTGAGGACCTGCGCGCCGATTTCTTCGGACTTCGCAGAAAAGACTGCCTTACAGCTTCCACCCTGTCTGCTGAGGTTCTTGGACGACCAGATCTCGGAAGGTCAGCATCCGATCCTGTGTTCTTGAACTTCTCATACCAGGCTTTAATGCTCTTGACATCAGGTGGATTCCTTCCAAATGTTGTCTGGAAGTGTCTCTGCACTGTCGTTGGTGATCGGTCTCATGGTACCACAGGACACACCGCGCCTTCTCCTGATCGGTTAACATGGCTTCTTGGACACTGCACCTCATCGACTACTTACGTACTGCGAACCTAAAACAGAAAAAAACTTTGATAGTTGTAAACAATTCGACACAAGTTTCATATTTGTATCTTACTTCTAGCCTGAGTTGTCAATTTATGTAATCAGGGAAAGTCTTTTCGGACACCCTGTATGATTCATATCGTCTACGTCAGTTTGACCCTGATCACGAATTCCAAAAACTAGAATTGTTATTCGCTGTAAATGTACAGGGTAACATCCATGAACTAGTCTCATACGAGGGACGGACGTCACATGACGTTTACTTAGCTTCTCGTAGTCGAATCACTGTCGAGAAGAGATGTCCATTTGTACGGTCCCTTTGTTTTCTACCCTTGTGTCGATGAGATACACACCATTCACGATTCCAGTCATGGTAAGAAGCTTTCTGATCATATGTGTAGAGGGGTTGTTGTCAGTCGGAACTGTCCGTATTGTTAGGAGGTCGACTACTACGTCATGTAAAATTCCAGACTATCCCTTTATCCATATAAAATAGATGCCTACGTCATTTTTCCTTACTTCTATGAAAGTCTCCAATACATCCGAAATATCCTGTCCTTCATTCGGCTTATCGAATTTTGGATTTTATAATTTCTGCAGAAGACTTAGGGAGCCTGTGAGTATCTCTATGCCCGCATCTCGTGGTCGTGCGGTAGCGTTCTCGCTTCCCACGCCCGGGTTCCCGGGTTCGATTCCCGGCGGGGTCAGGGATTTCCTCTGCCTCGTGATGGTTGGGTGTGGTGTGATGTCCTTAGGTTAGTTAGGTTTAAGTAGTTCTAAGTTCTAGGGGACTGATGACCATAGATGTTAAGTCTCATAGTGCTCAGAGCCATTTGAACTATTTTTGAGTATCTCTATCTGTATTCCATAATGGGTGATCTCCCATATGGCCAATAGTTCCGGTGTGTAGATAGAAGTTTCAGGAGGAAGTGCAGTAATATGACAGGTAACATTAGAGCTGCAGAAGAAGGTGTGTCCTATTCTGTCTTCTGTTTTAGAGCTATTTTTGTATGTACAAGGGTACTGTGGGCATTATAGTTCAATAACCTGCTCTAGCTGGGAACCGATGTTCATCCCGTTTCCTAAGTCGTGTGGCAAGTATGACGCTGAAGATGTATTAAAGATGTCAAACGGATACTGAAAGCAAGATATTTCGTGGCATACAGAATTACTGGTAAGCGATTTCGCCATTTATCGTAACTTCTTAGTAGCAAAGGAGTACGGTTTGTGCTTTTCTTGTGAGACGGTTGTGTTAGTCTCCATAAATTTAGTCATTGCCTTTATCAAGTTACGATCAGATATCGATCGACTCAAAAGAAATATAGCTAACAACAACTGTCTTCCTATTTTTAATTGTATTTCGGAAGTATTCACAAACAGTGCGTCGATGGGAGTTGATTTGCTTCCAACAAACGACTAAGCAGAACGCCCTATAATGGAGAACATCTAATTTCTGTAAAGTAGATTTCGGAGCGCTGCCGAATACGATGCTTCCATAGTCGAAGACAGAGAGGACCAAGATATTATACAGAATCACAAGTATAGTCGGCTTCGTTCCCCACCAGACGTAAGTCGTTATTATTAGTGAATTCGTACTATTTTAACCTTGTTTGTTAGGTTCTCAGTACAATAATGCCACGTTAGTTCTCAGCCAAAGTAGACTCCAAGTAGCTTAGTATGCAACTTTATGAGAAATTTGTATGGATCATGTCGTATTTATGTTGATAAGTGATTATGCATTTTTCTCGTGGATATAACCATTACGGACTTTTCTGGCGATAGAGTAATTCTTCTGCCCACTCCCATTTGGTAAGCATCTCATGAGCATCGTTTAGCCATGAACTTTGTCACTCAAAAATATTGTGAATGGGTGGGTGTACCTAGAAACGTCGTCCACGTACTGAAGAGCTTTGATGCTGGGAATAAATACAGTCTCTAGATCTGCGATGTACAGGGCATACAATGAGGACCGTACCCTGTGGAAGGCTATGTGTCATTATATCACAAGTGGTATACGCTACAACAGTTAAGGAACCCATACGTATTTCGTAAAATTTCATCCGGACTACGCAGAAGTTCCAGTTTTTTAATTAGCTCCTGTATCATGGTATTATCATACGCTCTCGAAAAATCTATAAATGAAGATGTCAAATACTCGTTACACTTCATCAGCGTTCGGTCCTAGGGATGCGATATGAAATTTCATTAGCTTCCGTCCCGTACTGCGAGCATATACAGGGAGTTTAAAAAAAAAAAAAAAGTATCGAATACTTTGAGAGGTGGTAGTACTCATCGAAACTAGAAAAATAAGTCCAATAAACATGGGTCCAGAAATGCATACTTTCTGAGATAAGCCCAATAAACATGGGTCCGAAAGTGCATACTTTCTGCGATAAACACACATTTACAGGAGGTGTTCAACGTGACATCCATTCATGACAATGCACCCCTGTCTGGCTGCTTCGCTGGGTGGTAACGTGTTTGCCTCTCATGCAAGCGGGCCCGGGTTCGATTCCCGACCGGGTTGGAGATTTTTTTTTCTCCGCTCGTGGACTGGGTGTTGTGTTGTCCTCATCATCATTTCATCCTCATCACCGACACGCAAGTCGCCCAATGTGGCGTCGACTGCAGTTAAGATTATCACTGGCGGCTGAAATTCTCAGGAAGGGGCCTCCCAGCCAGCAACGCCATACGCTCATTTCCAATGCACCCCTCTGCCCTCCGGCGTAAGGAATGAGTCACCCTTTGAAGTGTATCCAGTTGTTGTACCTGATGGCTCGCACTGAAGACGCGCCCCTGGAGTGTCCGCACATCGTTGATTGGCATGGTGTAGGCCAATTCCTTCAAGTGTTCCCATAATCAAAAGTCTATGGGATTGAGGTCTGGGGAACGAGCAGGTCAAAGAGTGCTGCTCAGTTATTCGCTAGCAGATACAAACACAGGTCTGACCAACAGTATTGATGATTTTCTTTATATTTCTACAAATATTTTGAAAAGGTTTTTGGTTTCCTTATGTTATGATACACGAGAGTCGTTTTTTTCTCAGTTATACGCTGGAATTAGACTCCAGTTGAGGGAAACATCACATACGTTAATTTAATATTGCTCTCTGTTTTTTTTTCATTCAAATCAGTGAGTGCATACACAATAACATTGATATAATGGTTTGTGTTGTTGCTGGTTGTGTGTTGGCGTTCTGATGATTGATGTTAGTGAGACGAAAAGGCTCCCGGTCAAAGGTGGTGTGGGTTGAAGGCAGTACCTTCGCATGTGGACCAGTAGCGTTGTGTGCAGGTCGGGGTATTGTCAGGTGACATCAGGTCTCAGAATTAATGATGTTCTATTACAGCAGGCCAAGCAGCTCACCAAACACGGACTGACATGAAACATTTGTGTCATTACTATAGAATATTCGGTTTTTTGTCATGTTGGACCTAGAGGAAATTTCATTAGTTCACTTACAATATGTACACAGATACATACAGATACATCACAATTGTTTCTTGTTCATTGTGGTTGCTGGTTATTGGTTGCAATGTTTGCATTGTTTTTCAAACAGCTAGCTTGAACATGATTTGCGTATAAGTGCACTGCCTCGTCATTTGTCGTTGTTGCTCACATATTATGTTTCCTCTGTATCGATTACTGCCTACTTGCGCAATGTGGAACTGTCCTTTTTGAGCGTAAACGATGTATATTTTCATGAAGCTCTGGATTTATAAATCGCCGCGCTTTTGGCATAGCGCGACAACAATCACGAGTAAAAGTTGAGTATTACCACATAGTCTGATTCAAAAGTCACTGCATGCGGCAGGCAATACAGTTATATGCACGAGACAGGGTTCGTCTGCGCTGCAAGTCCGTCTTACACCTTCGCAGTCGTACCATCAATGCAGATACGTAAGTGAACTGAACTGTCATTTCCACATTTCACACTATATTTGCCGTCCATTTCAATGCTCTAGCGTCATGTTTTTTTGACACTTCACATCGCGAGATTTCGCATTATCACTCGCCAAGAGTTATAGATAACACACATTCGCTTTGCATTGTTCTGTAGAGTCACTGTTGTATTATTATTATTACTATTATGGGTGTCTTCCGTAGACAACACTTACATTTTTCCTTACACCACAGTTTGTATTTCATATTGTTTAAAGTGGTGCATTTTACGTAATAGTTGCTCAGTTCTTTTATTTACAAGGTTTCTTCCTTTCGCGATGTTAGCTTCTCCTGTGGCTGTGTCGTATGATCATGAGGTCTCGCTTTGCATGCATGTACGTGAGCGTCTATATAGTGTTTCGTAATCCAAACGACATCTAAGGAAATCACTGTTTTCTTTGTGACTAATGAAAATCTTCAGGCGTATTCAGACTAATCGCGGAAGAGGAAATATTATGCAGAAGGTGAAAACTGCACGAAGCTCAAACCTGCCTTGTTTAAAACCGGACAAATTCTGTGTATCATGACCCACTTTAGTACTTCTTAATCTAATGTTTTATAAATTTACCAATATGAAAACTGACTTATTGCTACTATGCACACAAATTTACAAAAGAGCATAGTTCATGATATCAGTCATCTGTATATTGCTCTAAACGAATATCATGAGGTTAGTATTTGTTCCTAGTTAAGTATTTCTTTACATAAATTCGTCGAATAGCTTTAAATTACACTAAGGAAATGCTGTACACAGAAAAAATTCTTTGAAGTTCTGACTTTGTAAGCCACTTACGTTTTACTACGTACTAATGGAAATTACCTTCTTTCAACATCAGTCTCTGACTAAATGATGTAGCACATTTTCTCGCAAAGCATTTACTTCGGTATCATCTTAGTAATAGGACACATGTCATCATAAAGATACACATATACTAAACACACAAATAAAACTGTGTTTGAGAATAACAGCCATATTTGTCAGTGTATAATATTTCTTTACATCCTGATAAGAATATACCTTTAATGTGGTTAGACTCAAGTGGATATGCAAGTGGATAACTAAATTCAAAAGCGATTCCTATAATCTGGTGAGGTACTCGTATATTAGTCAGAAATAACAGGGAGGGTATCAGGAGGGTCAATTTTTCCACGCAACCACAAATTTTGGGCATATAGATATTTGAAGAGGTAGAATTCGTCCCTGTCTTCTGGATGTTCCTCTCTTTTTATCGACGATTTGACAGATTTCCACAAGCTTCCCCGTATGTGGACAGATGGACCGACCGATAACACAAATCCAGAATGATTCACAAATTCATGCTGAAAGCCGTCTGCTACCAGTTTCATGCCTGGCAATATAAAGTGCTTCAGAGCGACAATGTTTTATTCCCCCTTGAATGAACTTTTAAACTGTAAAACAGTTGCGACATTCTCATTCAGTGCTGCCAAACACCGAAACACAAGTATGTTCAACTTAATTTTTCAACGACTGCCCTGTTTGGTATTTCCTAGTAGCTGTATGTGATCCCTCGATTTCGACAACCTTATTTTGTCCACCGATTGGCACACTCTCGTTCGTAACTATAACGTAACAAGACTTCTCGGTAGAAATCTTAGTAAACAACCACAGTGTTCATGGACAACCGAGAAGCAGTCCGTTGCAGCGTTTAGTCCTCTATCCAACAAGAAACCAATATAATGCTCTTCTCGATGGATAACTTGGAATTATCAAACAATTTGTTCTTTCTTGTAGATGTTCTCTTGTACTGCTACAATTGGGAAGGAAAATCAGCATCCGCACCTTTCTTGCGAAGTTTCATGGAGTTGTGTTTATGACATCCTACATAATTCCTGCTGTCCTCATTTGGAAGCAATCCGAAGCCTCAACAATATTTGAAACAACTTTCCACACTACATAATCGAGTAATTAGATTTCACCATGCACTCGGAACTACAACGGTTTCACTCTTTGCTAGTCACTATCGAGAAAAATATGTTTCCCTGGCAACGCACTAAACATTCAGCATAATTCCGCTACCAGAGTTGCGTGGTCGACATAGAATCACACGTTCAATATTTATATCGTTGGAGACCCGCGCGTACGACAGGCAATCATTCTTGGAAATTTCCAAAGTTCGTATTCCTACCTAAACTTAACTGTGCAGTTACTTCAGTATGTAATTCAGATGCCATAAGTTCCTCGTTTGAGTTAAGTTGCTTCGTTTGGTTTAGAGCGACCTCTTCAAAAAATTGCGAAAATTAGTAAGCCGAACAGTCTCGGCGGTTTGCTGAGACTCTACCGGCATCTATTCTTCTATTACGACAGAATCGTGGTTATTTCTTACTCATCAATGTCCCAGTCTACATTGGTATTGTGACTCTTCAAGCTTTCCCGGCGGATGTGCTGTAAATAGTCTTCACGGGTTTGCCGCCGGATCACGTTGTGCAAGTTCCACAATATTTCCTCGGAGCAACTGTCCGACATCTTTACGTGGTTCAACCTTGCTGGTGACTAGGTACAACTGACGGTAACCGCACCACGCCCCATTTCTAGAACACGCGCGCGAAGAATGTGAAGGCGCGGAAATCACGCATGCGCAATGATTTGCAGATAGATGGTGCTATATTCAAACTCCCTCTGCCTAAAATCGCAGAGCGGCTCTCCTACGCCTGATCTGTACGCTGCGTTTGCAAACAGTGCGGCCAAACGTTACCAACTCACCACTAACGTACTCAGGCCCCGGGGAGTTCACTCTATGGAACAGAATGAAGATACGAAGACACCCACCGCTTTGGTCTTTTTGTCTACTTTGGTGTCATGTCGGCAAGAATCGGCAAAGTTAACTTTTACGTAAAACGCTATGAGTGTTGTCATTTCGTAGCCATTCTATCGTTTGACTCGTATGCTACAAGATCTGTAGTTCCCATCCTTTTTTATTCTAATTTACGTAGAGGTAGTTACCCAAGAATAGATAAAAAATTATGTTCTAATTTGCATTTGGTAAAAGCCGATGTGGAATGGCTTCTACACTCCATTCTTTTTTAATTCTAATTTACGTAGAGGTAGTTAGCCAACAATAGATAAAAAATAATATTCCCATTTGCGTTTAAAAAAAGCCGATGTGGAATGGCTTCTTCACGTGTTCAATTATTTTAATAAAGTCTTCATTTACTTGAGATATTCTTTTAATGATTACTCAGTATCACTCTGATATCGACTCTTTTTTAAATTTCGTACACACACGCAATTACAAAATGATAATCTGTAGAAATTACCTTTTGAAAATCAGTCGGACTTCTTTTTCAAAATTCTGCAAGTTCTGTTTAGGAAATACTAAGAAAATGGAAGTCGAACACAATGTCGGTCAACAATCCCTTTGTTAATTTTACGAATCGATAAAGACTGCCATATTTACATTTATTCTGAAAGTCATAGTACTAACGAGGAGAGTAACTAAATCAGTAACATCACACACATTTAAACAAACTCGATTATTATTTCAATAATATTAATCACTTACACAAAGGATGACCACACCCAAGACAATACTAGAGTCTAATCAGCTTCAAAGTCACAATATGAGGGAGCTTAATATTGTTAAATTTATACCCCAAAAACAAAGATCATTAGTCGTGATTTAGTTACATGTACTTTGTTTTTCGATTATGTCTTTGGATGTGTTACATTGATTACTGTCGTGTGATATTTATATTGCAAAATACGTATGATATATATGAAAAATGAACTCTGGAACATGCGCAAAAAAGAGAAAAAATGAAGAACTATAATCAACTTTCACTGTTTTTCTATATTATAATTGGAGGAAGAGCCCGTGAACAAAATTTCTGAACTAATGTGGATGAAAGTAAAACTAAATTAACAATAATAACCTTCTCTTCGTGAGGAGAACACTAACCAGTAGAAAATCGATTGTTGCTGGTTGCTCCTGACAAGGAAGTCAAATGCAAACGAGACAGATAGGAAAAGTAAGTAACAG
Source organism: Schistocerca gregaria (assembly GCF_023897955.1). Lineage (NCBI taxonomy): Eukaryota > Metazoa > Arthropoda > Insecta > Orthoptera > Acrididae > Schistocerca > Schistocerca gregaria. Next base: position 377,846,609 of record NC_064922.1, read on the forward strand.
TTTATTATTTCAAAAGTAATTACCATAATTGTTAACACTTTCATCCCACTGTGAGACAAGACGGTCGATGCCTTCATGGAAAAATGTTTGCGGTTGCCTATGGAACCATGATTGTACCCAGACGTGCACCTACCTACTCGTCCGAAGAAAATCGACAGCTACGAGAATCTATCTTCAGCGCTCCAAAAATATGGAAATCGCATGGGAAGAGATCAGGACTGTACGGAGGATGTGTAAGTGTTTCCCAGTGAAACTTCTGAACCCCTGAAACTTAGTCGAAACAACGTGCCGACAAAATATCCGCACACACTTTGCCAAGGTTGTTTCGAGTGCGATGCAGATTTTTCGCTCGGAAACCATAACACTTCGTCTATACAGTGTCGATCACTCCTCATGCGGTTCTCATATTTTAGAGCCTTGAAGAAAGATATTCGCGGCAGTCGATTTGCTTAGGAGGAACAGCTGCACCCCTAGGTACAGTCATGGTCCCGTAGGCGACTGCAAACATTTTTCCATGAAGGCATCGACCATCTTCTCTCACAGTAGGGTAGATATGTTAACAGTTACGGCGATTACTTATGAAATAATAAACAGTTTACTGATTTCTTTTCCATCTTTCTCTTTCGCATTTGACTGCTCATTAAACTGGGTGTTTTTTCTAGGAGACGTCAGGGGCTTTGTTTCTGGTGTTTCGGGAGACACCGCAATTTCGCTTTTGCTATGTGTAGTTGTAGTCAGCCCAAAGAAATTTTACTCCCTTTCATGCGACGCCCAGTGGTATCGTCCTCGGTTTGTTCCAAAACCAAACAAAATTATTTTTAAAGCGGAATTTTACGTGACTATTGGATGGAGCGGTCTCTGATTAGTCTAGCGCTACATTTGTTTCACCGATATGTATTAACAGGGCAGTAAAGCACAAGGAATAACGAGTAATCCAGCCGCGACAGCACTGGCCTGGCCCGCACTGAAAATCGATAGCTACGAGAGTCTTTCTGCAGGGCTCCAAAAATATGGAAATCGCATGGGAAGAAATCGGGACTGTACGGAGAATGTATAAGTGTTTCCCAGCGAAGCTTATAAACTCCTGCAACGTAGTCGAAACAACCGCCATGCAAGAAGCGCTGCTCAGTTGCTGCTGGGAGTAGCACTGGTTATTCATCGTGCTTTACTACTCCTGGTAATACTTGCCAATAAAACAAATATCGTACTAGACTAGTGTTGGGACCGCTTTATCGAATGAGCACGCAAAATTCTCCTTTAAAATCATTTTGTTTGTAACGGGAAACAAATCGACGCTTTCCAACGACAGTGGGAATCGCATGAATGGCACGATGCATGGTGTTTACTTTGGCCGAGTCCAGCTACACATTGTAAACACGAAAAAGCACGTATCTGCCGAAACATCAGAGAAAATGCACCTCACGTCCCTTAGTATAAGTTCTTTTAGAATGACAAAAACGTGATGTGCCCGATTTTTAGAATATATGGATGAGATACAAACACCCGCCAGGTTAGCCGGGCGCGCTGAAGTCCTGCTTCCTGGACTCGGGCACGCTCGGGTAGGCGCGCCGGCCCCGGATCGAATCCGCCCAGCGGATTAACGACGAGTTCCGGAGTGCCGGCCAGCCTGGATGTGGTTTTTAGGCGGTTTTCAACATCTCCCTAGGTGAATACCGGGCTGGTACCCACATCCCGCCTCAGTTACACGGCTCGCAGACATCTGAACACTTTCACACTATTCCATGGATTACACTAGTCGCAGACAGTTGGGGTACACTAACTCCTTCCCGGGGCGTACAGGGTGGCGGCAGGAAGGGTATCCGGCCACCCCTTCAACTAACATTGCCGACCCTGCGAATCCGCGGGAAAAATGGCACAAGCAAAGAAAGAAAGATGGATGAGGTACAAATGTCGTTCGTAGGAAATTCAGCGCCCTTTGCTATCGAACACAGTTTTGCACGGATGCATCGTATTTGATACAAATGATCACTGTCTTGCATTATCACTAGTAACCGAATCTGATTTAGTTCGCCGTTATCTGATGTTAAACCCTCGCATATAGTACCCTTTAGCACTTGCCTTTGTATTACTCTTTGTGCGTCCTTAATTTTCATTTCTGGTTCTGCTGCCAGTCTTTTATCTGACCCCACACTTGTTTCCACGTCATCTGGTCTTTTCCTGGCGGCGCTACTGTACTAAGTGCTATGTTTTGTGCCTCGAAGTCCATTGGATCACCATCTACTGCGTCACTGTTGAGCGTACTAACAGCTTGTATTAAAATGTCTACGATTGGTAGTAGCTATGGTCGTTCAGTTGCATCCTCTGATGTCACAGTGGTGCGCCTACACCAGCGTTTCCAAACCTGGGAGTAATTGACCATGTTGGTTAACATTACGACTCTAGTTTAATCATTTCCACAAACGGCTGGTTTGGAGTTGGTTGTTTACTGTGCAGGAATCGATTTTCCTGTGTAGCGTAAACATGAAACATGTTGAATCTGTTTTAAATGCTAACAGAAAAATAAGCCTCTGAGGTCGGTTCGTGAGTCGCGCTTGGGTAGCTCAGTAGGTAAGGAGTTACCCGCTAAAGGCAAAGGTCCCAAGTTCGAGTCTCGATCCGGTACACAGCTTTAATCTGCCAGGAAGTTTCATATCAGTGCACTCTCCGCTGCAGAGTGAAAATATCATTCTGGGAACAGAAAACTAAGTTGATTTTCAGCCCGGAAGTAAATTCGTGAACTAATACATGTGTTAGAGATATTGTAAAATTGTCCGAAAATATGGAAAAGCATGAAAACTTTCACTTACACAAAAATGCGAAACGAGGAGTTGCGAAAGCTTACACCATATTTCGGTATTGCCCTAAACTGTACAAAGCAACAAAATTCCACACAAAACTCTTTTTTGTCGCATAAATTATGCATCCTATTATTTTTTATGATTATTATTATTACTGTTATTATTACTGGCAGTGGCCGTAGTTGTATAAACTTGTTGACTGTTATACAGCAGATGCTATTAGTTTCACACTCTCAAATTTATCTGAATCTAAAAATTTGTGAACACCCAGAACGTATACTCACAAGCCGCCACTGGGTTAAATACAAAGCACTGGCAGCCTAAAGTCCTCAAGTTTCTGCCGTTCGATAAGTAAGGAGTCCATTAATCAAGAGATTTATGGACAGTAAGTACTTGGGCGATTTTAAATAGAGTTGGAGGGTGTGGGGAAAACAAGTTTCGCTAGCGGAAGGAATCTTGCAGAGGAAGCATATTTTGAAACATGGGTCTACTCTCGATGTGGATATCAAGCAGGTTGTACATACAACTGCGTCATCATTCCACAAAACAAAAAAAGTTGTCAGAAATAAGCAGTTCCCGTTTACTTACTGACTCATTAGTTTGTAGTTTAATAAAACCCTTACCACAACTACATATCACTATCATGTGTCATTTTAACACCAAAAGTCTTTTTTTAGTCCTAAAGTTTAGTGAGCTGCTAATGTTGACAACGGTGGGGAACCGGAGGGGTGGGGCAGGGGATTCTACTCAGGGGTAACAATCTCAGAAAGGTTGGGAAACACTGGCCTACACCCTCGACATGATGTCTACCGTACATGTCGGTGACTATTGAGGAACTAGAAATAGAGCAAGATCCGAATCCACCAGCTTGCTTTGACCAACGATGTCGTATTACGCGTGAAGACGATCGTTTACCTTAGTCATTAAGACAATCACAGATACACCGAACAACAGGCCGAGCACATTCCTCAGGATTCCGACGACAAGACAGCCCACAATGCTCATAAGCAAACGTAAAAAACTTGCAGAGTATTTCAGTCGGCAAAGAAAATGAAATTAACAGGCTAACCGGGGGGAATGAGGATTTTGGGCCTGGACAAACTTAAAAAAGATTAATATAGTTAATATCATCCAATAGCAATAAAGACCTTGAAACATAAGACATGCCCATTGATCTGAAATAAACGGAACGAAAATGTACAGAAAATACAGAATTGGAATCGAATAGTTCGACTTAACTAGGTAGCTCAAACGAATAAGTGATACAAAGCACTCCCCTCACAAAAAAGATAAACCAAAAAGCACATACACGAAATCTTCTGGGATGAACCAAACACAAATATACAAACAGGGAACAAAATGTAATCTAATTTTTACCTTTATCTATATAGCTCAGACGAAGACAGCGATACCGAAAACCAGAACTCGAATCGCTAGGGATAATAATTTTGTGATTTTCGTCCGGTCCGTATAGCTGAAACGTATGATGGATACCAAAAACGTAGTGATGCAAAAGAAAATTACGAGCCACGAAATTGAAAACGATCAGGGAATAAATTTCCCATCTAAAAAACCTAATACAGAATTAGATTATATGAAAAATATCATAGAAATGCACTTACCAAGTGTTGTCGCTTCCAAATTAATCTAGACTGGCCAGCAAACGTACTACAAACCACGGTAATAGAGTAAGGTTCGATTCCATCCATCGTGTTCTATATGTTACTTTAGAGACTATTTAAGTCCATCTCCGTAGCTGAGTAGTCAGCGCAGTAAAATGCCATTCGAGGTTTGCGGGTTCAATTTGCAGCTAGTTTGAAAATTTTTCTTCGATTGGGAACTAGATGCTTTCTTCATCATCATTTCATCCCATCGGCATACAAGTCACCAAAGTGGCATCAACTAAAAAGACTTTCACCAGGCGGAAGACGCATGCCACACGCACATTCATTTTTTTGTGGACAATTTAAGCTATGATACCACAGATTACGCGAGAAACTTAGACAAGAACAGATAACATTTAGTAAAAGGTGGCTTACATCCTACGCAACGTAAAGTAATGGCGTCGTACAGAACGTCATGGATCAAAGCGGACGGTTGCAATCGCACTTTGCTCTTGACCGGGAGAGCCGAGACGAAGTTCCGATGCTGTAAAATCCATAATTTCTGCGGCTCGGAGCGAACTAGCTAGCGGACTGCTCGGGAACGATATGCTCCCGAATACTGCTCGAAATAACCGAAATAGTTCAAGATGTTTTGAGCAGCGAACTACGAAAGCGACTTTTACAGAACGGCAGTTGCTAGGCAACTGCTCAACAATGTATTCTAGAGTAATAGCTATATAGTTGTTGAGGTCTCAGCGTGTTCATTCATGATCAAGTATGTGGTTAAACAGTGCACCACTTTTCATAGAAATGCCCGATTCTAAGTGATGTCGCTAGGTGTTCCATATATACAGACGGCCGCTGTGACCGAGCGGTTCTAGGCGCTTCAGTCTGAAACCGCTCTGGTGCTACGGTCGCAGGTTCGAATACTGGCTCGGGCATGGATGTGTGTGATGTCCTTAGGTTAGTTAGGTTTAAGTAGTTCTAAGTCTGGGGGACTGATGACCTCAGATGTTAAGTCCCATAGTGTTCAGAGCCATTTGAACCATATATACACTGCCTAACAAAGAAAGTGAAGCGTCAAGGACAGGAGGAAACGAAATGAAACTTCACACGATGAGAGGCTATGTGTGCATATTTCAGAGATCACAAAAAAATTTACAAAGCACTTGGCAGTATGAGCCGACGTTTGAGTATGATGATACACCACTCTGATCTGGCTGCGTTCACTGATTCGGTTGAGAATGGTGTCATAAAGCCCTTGTATCCTCTTGTGAGGCAAGATGGCGCACTGCTGTTGTAACTCGTTCTTCATCTCCTGAATATTGGCTCTGGTATGTAGATGACTTGTGACCTGGTCCTACAAATTTTCTATTGGGACCACGGGAGTACCTTAGTATCACGCAGACAGTTCGTAGAGGCAGGTAACATGTGTGCAAGAGCAGAGTCCGCCTTAAAACATGGCACCACGATACTGTTGGATGAGAGGGCAACACATTAATAGTTACCTCAGACTTTTCGCAGATGATATAGTTACCTACGAATGAAGTACAGACTGAAGATGTACAAGTGTTCAGTCTGACGTTGATAAGATTTTAGAGTGGTGTAGTGATTGGCAGCTTGCTCGAAATGTTAAAAAATATGAACCCGTGTACTTCACAAAACGAATAAAACGTAGCATCCTACGGTTTTAATATTGGTGAATCACGGTTGGAGTCCGTAAACTCATACCAATACTTAGTAGGTACATGAAGTGGAACGATAACATAGGCTCAGTCATGGGTAAAGCAGATAGCAAACTTGATAGAATACTACCGAAATGCAATCAGTCAGAATGGGAGACGGTTACTAATGACCTGTTCGACCAGTCCTAGAATACTGCTCGAGTGTGTGGAATCCGTACAAGATAGGACTAGCAGGTGATATTGAACGTGTACAGAGAAGGGCAGCGCGGATGGCTGGATCTGAGCACTATGTGACTTAACTTCTGAGCCCATCAGTCGCCTAGAACTTAGAACTAATTAAACCTAACTAACCTAAGGACATCACACACATCCATGCCCGAGGCAGGATCCGAACCTGCGACCGTAGCGGTCCAGCTCGGATGGTCACGGTTTTGTTTGACCCACACAAGAGCGTCACTGAGTTACTGAAGGAACTTAACTGTAAGACCCTTGAAGATATTATTTTATCCATTTTGGTTAAAGAACACCGCAGCTTCTTTCGTACATTACACTGCAGGATATATTGCAACCAGCTACAAGTTTTTTTGAGATGAGTTTATTGTACCACTAGTAGTTTTGGCCTCAGATGGTAGCGTTGGCTTCTTTGGGAGTTTTACGTTTGTGTCTTCATAAAAAGCCCTCCTTCACATACACTACTGACCATTAAAATTGCTACACCAAGAAGAAATGCAGATGATAAACGGGTATTCATTGGACAAATATATTATACTAGAACTGACATGTGATTACATTTCACGGAATTTAGGTGCATAGATCCTTAGAAATTAGTACCCAGAATAACCACCTCTGGCCGTAATAACGGCCTTGATACGCCTGGGCATTGAGTCAAATAGAGATTGGATGGCGTGTACAGACACAGCTGCCCATGGAACTTCAACACGATACCACAGTTCATCAAGAGTAGTCACTGGCGTATTGTGACAAGCCAGTTGCTCAGCCACCATTGACCAGACGTTTTCAATGGGTGAGAGATCTGGAGAATGTGCTGGTCAGGGCAGCGGTCGAACATTTTCTGTATCCAGAAAGGTCCGCACAGTACCTACAACATCCGGTCGTGCATTATACTGCTGAAATGAATAGTAGAGCTGAATGAAGGGTAGAGCCACGGGTCGCAACTCATCTGAAATGTAACGGCCGCTGTTCAAAGTGCTGTTAGTGCGAAAAAGAGGTGACCGAGACGTGTAACCAATGGCACCCCATACCATCACGCCAGGTGATACGCCAGTATGGCGATGACGAATACACACTTCCAATGTTGTTCTTTTTAACATGTCCACTGATGATGATGTCCTACACCAAAGTGTAATGGCCACCCTGACCATTAAAGTAGGAGGAAATTCTGCCTTGAAAACTTGGAAACAATTACTGTATCCTAACGCAGCGGAAACAAGCAACACATGTGACCTTGTGTGGAGGAACACGATGTCTTATGGTAACTTTATTACCTGATGGGTCTAAAATTACCTGGGGCGCTCGAAGTAAAATACTGAATTCAAACATTTGGATTCATTAACAGCCAGCTGAGACACAAGCAAAAACAGGGACGTAACCAATTTTGTGACATATTACAAGTTCCTTATCAGGAGCAAATTATTCAGGTTCACCTGTGTGGTTTGGTAATTCAGTCTTTGACTCTTCGTGTTAATCTCATTCATTTGACACAGTTATTACATTTTCGTTTATTTCTACAGGAGAGTCTCGTAGAGCATGTTGGCAGTCCTTCGTTTGTCTGTGTGGTCTAGTTTACCACGGCCTTTAGTATGGATAGGGACAGTGAGTGCTGTGCGTGGATGCAAGCTCAGTTGATGACACTTCACTCTCGGCTCCAGGCTGTGATGGCTTCGGTTACACAGATTCAAGCTGGCATCACTATTGTGGGCCAGCCATGGGGATCCAATGGACGTCCAGCACCTCTGAGCCCGCCGATCGCTCCACACCAGTGGCCAGCCCAGTTACTGCTCGCACTGAGGTTGACCCCTCATCTGTGGTCAAGAGGGAGCTTACCTCGGGGCGTGGCATGTGGCGGAAGACTACCCAGCAGGCCGAATGTAAGGTCTCCCCAGTTAGTCCGACAAACAGGTTCCACGTGCTGTCTGTGGCTGACACTGTCCCTCAGCTAGATGCAGTCACTTGTCCTGTTTCAGAGGAAAACTCTCAGCCTGCAAGATCCAGGTAACCACAGAGGGTGGCATTATTGCTATTTGGGAGCTCCGATGTTAGGCGTTTTATGGGGCCGCTTCAGGACATGGCCGCCAAGCAGAGGAAGAAAGCCAATGTGCACTCTGTGTGGTTGGGTTTCGGGTTCAGGAGCACACTACATGCAGGGAGCGGCTACACGAGTGTAGCAAGGGCTGTGTGGCGAGGACTGGGCGGTTTTTTGGGTTCGAGGGTCTCGAGGAAATACAAAAAGTGTTTCAGTTTCAAAGGGTGCAGGTCGAACACAGGAAGAACATAGATCCAGGAACCATCAGTATAACAGTTGTAAATTGCCCTAGTTGTGTTGGGAAAGTCCCAGAGCTCCAAGCGCTAATAGGAAGCGCTGACGCTCAAATCGGTAAGGGCACTGAAAACTGGCTAAAGCCGGAGATAAGTTCATCCGAAATTTTTGCGAAGGACCTAACGGTGTTCAGAAGGGATGCACTAAACACAGTTGGCGGTGGCGTGTTTGCTGCTGTTTAAGTAGTTTATCTTGTAGCGAAATTGAATATGTACCCGATTCACACGGTCTTAGTTGGAGGTGACTTCAATTTACCCTCGATATGTAGGCGAAAATACATGTTTGAAAACGGAGGTACGCAAGAAACATCGTCCGAAATTGTGCTAACAACACTCTACGAAAATTATTTCGAGCGCTTAGTTTATGAGCCCACTCGAATATTAAACGGTTATGAAAACACACTTGCCCTCTTAGCGACAAATAATTTTGAGCTAGTAACGAGCATCGAAACGGATACGGGGGATTAGTGAACCCATGACATCGTAGCGAGACTGAACATTGTAAATCTCTAATCCCCCAAAAATAAACGAAAAATGTACCTATTCAAAAAAGCAGATAAAAACTCACTTGACCCTTCCTGAGAGACACTCTCCACTCCTTCCAAATTAACAGTGTGGACCAGTTGTGGCTTGAATTGAGAGAAACAGTAGCGACAGCGATTCAGAGATTTATACCAAATAAATTAACAAACGATGGAGCTGATCCCCTTGGTACATGAAACGGATCAGAACACTGTTGCAGAAACAAGGAAAAAAGAATGCCAAATGTAATCGAACGCAAAATGTCCAAGATTGGCAATCTTTAAAAAAAGCTCGAATTCGAGATGCTTGTAATAGTTTCCAAAACTAAATTTTGTCTCGAAACCCGGCAGAAAATCCAAAGGGATTCTGGTCGTATGTAAAGTATGCTAGCGGCAAGACACAATCAGTGCCTTTTCTGCGCGATAACAATGGAAATATTATTGACAACAGTGCTTCCAGAGAAGTGTTACTAAACACAGCCTTCCGAAATTCGTTCACCACAGAAGACGAAGTAAATATTTCATAATTCGAATCAAGAACCGCTGCCAACATTAGTAACTTAGCAGTAGACATCTTAAATTACTTAATAAAAACAAGTGTTCTGGTCCAGATTGTATACAAAAAAAATGGTTCAAATGGCTCTGAGCACTATGGGACTTAACATCTGTGGTCATCAGTCCCCTAGAACTTAGAACTACTTAAACCTAATTAACCTAAGGACATCACACACATCCATGCCCGAGGCAGGATTCGAACCTGCGACCGTACCAGTCGCGCGATTCCGGACTGAGCACCTTAACCGCGAGACCACCGCGGCCGGCAGATTGTATACCAATTAGGTTCCTTTCGGACTGCATACTTAACAGTTACATAACAACCGCTCGCTCGACGAAAGATCAGTACCGATAGACTGGAAAGTTGCCAAAATCACACAACATTCGAGAAAGGTGTAAGGAGTAATCTACTACAATCTCGAAGAGAACGGTTTATTAACACACAGTCAACACGGGTTTAGAAAACAGCGTTCTTGTGAAACACAACTGGCTCTTTACTCACCTAAAGTGCTGAGTACTCGTGGTCGTGCGGTAGCGTTCTCGCTTCCCGCGCCCGGGTTCCCGGGTTCGATTCCCGGCGGGGTCAGGGATTTTCTCTGCCTCGTGATGGCTGGGTGTTGTGTGATGTCCTTAGGTTAGTTAGGTTTAAGTAGTTCTAAGTTCTAGGGGACTGATGACCATAGATGTTAAGTCCCATAGTGCTCAGAGTACTACTGGAAAGGGATTCCAAATTGATTCCGCATTTCGAGATTTCCAGAAGGCTTTTGACACTGTACCTCACAGGCGGCTTATATTCAAATTGAGTACTTATGGAATATTGTGTGATTTATGTGACTGGATTCATGTTTTACTGTTGGAGAGGTCACAGTTTGTTGTAACTGACGGAAAGTCATCGATAAAACAGAATTGATTTCATGGTGTTCCCCAGGTTGGTGTTGGTGTTCCTTATTTATATAAACGATTTAGGAGACAACCTGAGCAGCCGTCTTACGTTGTTTGCAGATGATGCTGTTGTTTATCGTCTAGTGAAGTCATCAGAAGATCACAACAAATTGCAAAACCATTTAGAAAATATATTTGTATGGTACGAAAATTGACAATTGACCCTAAATAACGAGAAGTGTGAGGTCATCCACATGAGCGCTGTAAGGAATCAATTACTCTTCGGTTACACGACAAATCAGTCAACTAAAAAGACTGTAAATTCAACTAAATACCTAGGGATTGCAATTACGGACAATTTAAATTGGAAAGAACAGATAGGAAACGTTGTGGGGAAGCCGAACCAGACTGCGTGTTTTTGGCTGAACACTACGCTTGTCCGTCCCCTTTTGGAGTGCTGCTGCGCGGTGTAGGATCCTTACCAGATAGAGTTAACGGAGTACATTGAGAAAGTTCAAAGAAGAGTAGCACGTTTTGTATTATCGAGAAATAGGGAGGAGAGTGTCACTGGCATGATAAAGCATTTGGGGTGGGCATAATTAAAAAAACTGCGTTTTTCGTTGCGGTTGCATCTTCTTAAGAAATTTCAAACACCAACTTTCTCCTGTGAATGAGAAAATATGTTGTTGCCGTCAACCTACATAGGGAGAAACGATCATCATAATAAAGTGAGAGAAATCAGAGCTCGCACGGAAAGATATTGATGTTCGTTTTTTCCGCGCGCTGTTCCATATTGGAATAATACAGAAATATTGTGAAAATGGTTCGGTGAACCCTCTGCAAGGCACTGAAGTGTGATTTGTATAGTATCTATGTAGATGTTGATGTAGATGTAGATACATGAAGGAAATTTGAAGTGCGCGAGAAGCCTCGTGATATACACTCCTGGAAATGGAAAAAAGAACACATTGACACCGGTGTGTCAGACCCACCATACTTGCTCCGGACACTGCGAGAGGGCTGTACAAGCAATGATCACACGCACGGCAGAGCGGACACACCAGGAACCGCGGTGTTGGCCGCCAAGACCGTAGGATCCTACGCAGTGTCGTAGGGGACCGCACCGCCACTTCCCAGCAAATTGGGGACACTGTTGCTCCTGGGGTATCGGCGAGGACCATTCGCAACCGTCTCCATGAAGCTGGGCTACGGTCCCGCACACCGTTAGGCCGTCTTCCGCTCACGCCCCAACATCGTGCAGTCCGCCTCCAGTGGTGTCGCGACAGGCGTGAATGGAGGGACGAATGGAGACGTGTCGTCTTCAGCGATGAGAGTCGCTTCTGCCTTGGTGCCAATGATGGTCGTATGCGTGTTTGGCGCCGTGCTGGTGAGCGCCACAATCGGGACTGCATACGACCGAGGCACACAGGGCCAACACCCGGCATCATGGTGTGGGGAGCGATCTTCTACACTGGCCGTACACCTCTGGTGATCGTCGAGGGGACACTGAATAGTGCACGGTACATCCAAACCGTCATCGAACCCATCGTTCTACCATTCCTAGACCGGCAAGGGAACTTGCTGTTCCAACAGGACAATGTACGTCCTCATGTATCCCGTGCCACCCAACGTGCTCTAGAAGGTGTAAGTCAACTAACCTGGCCAGCGAGATCTCCGGATCTGTCCCCCATTGAGCATGTTTGGGACTGGATGAAGCGTCGTCTCATGCGGTCTGCACGTCCAGCACGAACGCTGGTCCAACTGAGGCGCCAGGTGGAAATGGCATGGCAAGCCGTTCCACAGGACTACATCCAGCATCTCTACGATCGCCTGCATGGGAGAATAGCAGCCTGCATTGCTGCGAAAGGTGGATATACACTGTACTAGTGCCGACATTGTGCATGCTCTGTTGCCTGTGTCTATGTGATGTGGTTCTGTCAGTGTGATCATGTGATGTATCTGACCCCAGGAATGTGTCAATAAAGTTTCCCCTTCCTGGGACAATGAATTCACGGTGTTCTTATTTCAATTTCCAGGAGTGTAGTTGCACAACGTGTCCCCACTGGCCCACAGCATCTCCAACGTGTTCAGCCTGTAGCGTGTCCCGTCATCAACAGCTCACCGTTCGCTCCTCAGTACCCGGAAGCGCCCTCTTTTTGGTGAACGTTCAGGCCAATGATGGGCCTGAATTAAGGGCAGGTCAGAAAGCGCAAACGCACGCTCTGTTTGTCCGTTTTAACGGGTAGGTTTTCTAGAAAGAATTCGAAGATCTTATTGCGAACTAAGATCTATCAAGGGAAACACTTGGCACGAATTCGGCGCAAATGATCGTTCCACATACAAGCTTCAAGTCACGCACGTCAAGACAGAGAGGACTGGGGTCTTCTGCCACCATTTCTCTTCTTGTTCTCCGATTTACCCTCACCCCCTGATATTGTCCTGCGCACTCCAACGCTTCAGCTCTCCGTTTCTAAGCTTAGACGGAGCAGAAATTTCGCCTTAGCCCACAGCCAAACTAATAGTATGGATTTCATACAAGACAGAGAAAGCTCATGAAATAGAGGCTGTTGATCAGAAAGGGATAGTTGAAGTCGTTGTTTTTGTTGTTGTTGTTATTGTTGTGTATCGTACAGATGAATCAATACCACAGATATTAGCGAGGGTTCACTGCAGTCTCCAACGACGTATGGTGCTGTAGTCTACAGGAAAGTAGTATCACACTAAAGTTGTGAACAAATCAATGAGGATTTGCAGAAAATAACTGCGTGGTGTAATGACTGGCAGTTATCTCTCAATATTAGTAAGTGTAACCTACTGCGTATAACAAGGCTAAAATCCCCATTAATGTACGAGTACAAAAAAGTGCCCAGTCTTTGAAAGCGGTAACGTCCGTCAAGTATCTGGGTGTGATTATTCGAAATGATCTCAAATGGAGTGATCAGATTGAACAAGTAACGGGTAAGGCGAACTCTAGAGTGTGGTTTATTGGTACAATCCTGAAGCGATGCAGTTCTTCAACAAAGGAAATAGCTTACAATACGTTAGTTCGTCCAGTCTTGAAGTACTGTACGTCTGTATATGATCCTTACTAGTTGGGTCTGATTCAAGAGATTGAGAAGGTCCAAAGAAGAGCGGCAAGATTCGTGACTGGTACATTTAGCCGTAGCGAGAGCGTTACAAATCTCATAGAAAGTTTGAAGTGGGATACACTTGCAGATAGACGGCGGGCTAAACAGAAGGGGCTGCTCACTAAATTCCGAAATCCGACCTTCACCGAGGATGTAGAGCGTATATTATTACCACCAACTTTCAAATCGCGCAATAATTACCATTCAAAGATAAGGGAAATTAGAGCTCGTACTGAGGCGTTCAGACAGTCGTTTTTCCCTCGAGCGATCTGCGAGTGGAACAGAGGGGGGAATATGACTTTGGCTCGAATTGTGCCCTCCGCCACACACAGCTTGGTGGCTAGCGGAGTATATATGTAGATGTCGATGTATGTGAGGCGCTCCTGAAGACGTGGCTTCCCCTCTCAGCACAGCAACGCCCTCACGCTGAGGTCAGTGTACTGCCGAACTAGCAGGAGCACTCCCCAGTTCAAGACTTCATTTGAAGGTGTTAACATAACAGTATAGGACTAACGTATAATTAACGTATCTGATGGACCTTTTCATTTCAATGTGGATCATTGTACTGCTACGGAACACTTTGTCAACCTGTGCATCAGGTGATGCTTTAATAGTCGGTAACAGTTGTATCTTATCAAACAATCCTGTTGTACAGGGTGTCAGCCAGTCAAGGAATATTTTAGGGAACTGGTTTAAAAATTTCATTTCAAAGGACCCAGTCAGATCCTTACAAGTTTTGTCCCAGAGCAACTTCGGCTGTGCCTACGTGACACAAGTTGTCTGTCTTTCAGAACCGAGGCAGTTATACCCAGTTAAAGATGCTGAGAAGAGACGCCTTGAGCCATCTGCTGAAATTGCTAGCGAATTCACGCCATCGGTTTTAGCCAATAGGGTGCGCGGCATAGAGGTCTCGTGTGTGGACTCTGGAGGATTCTGCAGTGCAGAACACAGTTGCTTCCCTCTCTTGTGATCCAGACCTCGAGCAAAACAGACGTCTTTCTGGGAGGTTGAGCCCCTGGCTCTGCGCCCCGTGACTAGCTACCGACATCAATTAACATGAACTGCTTCCCCTTCCGTTACCCACTTCAATTAGTTGTCCGAGCTCCTAGACTGGCCTAAACCTGGTAACTTCCTCCTTAGACGCACCCCGTGTATACTGTACACTGAAATATGTTGTTGTTGTTGTCTTCAGTCCTGAGACTGGTTTGATGCAGCTCTCCATGCTACTCTATCCGGTGCAAGCTTCTTCATCTCCCAGTACCTACCGCAACCTACATCCTTCTGAATCTGCTTAGTGTATTCATCACTTGGTCTCCCTCTACGATTTTTACCGTCCACGCTGCCCTCCAATGCTAAATTTGTGATCCCTTGATGCCTCAAAACATGTCCTACTAACCGATCCCTTCTTCAAGTCAAGTTGTACCACAAACTTCTCTTCTCCCCAATCCTATTCAGTACCTCCTCATTAGTTACGTGATCTACCCATCTAATCTTCAGCATTCTTCTGTAGCACCACATTTCGAAAGCTTCTATTCTCTTCTTGTCCAAACTAGTTATCGTCCACGTTTCACTTCCATACATGGCTACGCTCCAAACAAATACTTTCAGAAACGACTTCCTGATACATAAATCTATATTCGATGTTAACAAATTTCTCTTCTTCAGAAACGCTTTCCTGGCCATTGCCAGTCTACATTTTATATCCTCTCTACTTCGACCATCATCAGTTATTTTACTTCCTAAATAGCAAAACTCCTTTACTACTTTAAGTGTCTCATTTCCTAATCTAATTCCCTCAGCATCACCCGATTTAATTTGACTACATTCCATTATCCTCGTTTTGCTTTTGTTGATGTTCATCTTATATCCTCCTTTCAAGACACTGTCCATTTCGTTCAACTGCTCTTCCAAGTCCTTTGCCGTCTCTGACAGAACTACAATGTCATCGGCAAACCTCAAAGTTTTTACTTCTTCTCCATGAATTTTAATACCTACTCCAAATTTTTCTTTTGTTTCCTTTACTGCTTGCTCAATATCCAGATTGAATAACATCGGGGAGAGGCTACAAGCCTGTCTCACTCCTTTCCCAACCACTGCTTCCCTTTCATGCCCCCTCGACTCTAATAACTGCCATCTGGTTTCTGTACAAATTGTAAATAGCCTTTCGCTCCCTGTATTTTACCCCTGCCACTTTCAGAATTTGAAAGATAGTATTCCAGTCAACATTGTCAAAAGCTTTCTCTAAGTCTACAAATGCTAGAAACGTAGGTTTGCCTTTTCTTAATCTTTCTTCTAAGATAAGTCGTAAGGTCAGTATTGCCTCACGCGTTCCAACATTTCTACGGAATCCAAACTGATCCTTCCCGAGGTCCGCATCTACCAGTTTTCCATTCGTCTGTAAAGAATTCGCGTCAGTATTTTGCAGCTGTGACTTATTGAACTGATAGTTCGCTAATTTTCAAATCTGTCAGCACCTGCTTTCTTTGGGATTGGAATTATTATATTCTTCTTGTAGTCTGAGGGTATTTCGCCTGTCTCATACATCTTGCTTACGAGCTGGTAGAGTTTTGTCAGCACTGGCTCTCCCAAGGCCGTCAGTAGTTCTAATGGAATGTTGTGTACTCTGGGGGCCTTGTTTCGACTCAGGTCTTTGAGTGCTCTGTCAAACTCTTCACGCAGTATCTTATCTCCCATTTCGCCTTCATCTACATCCTCTTCCATTTCCATAATATTGTCCTCAAGTACATCGCCCTTGTATAAACCTTCTATATACTCCTTCCACCTTTGTGCGTTCCCTTCTTTGCTTAGAACTGGGTTGCCATCTGAGCTCTTGATATTCATACACGTGGTTCTCTTCTCTCCAAAGGTCTCTTTAATTTTCCTGTAGGCAGTATCTATCTTACCCCTCGTGAGATAAGCCACTACATCCTTACATTTGTCCTCTAGCCATCCCTGCTTAGCCATTTTGCACTTCCTGTCGATCTCATTTTTGAGACTTCTGTATTCCTTTTTGCCTGCTTCATTTACTGCATTTTTATATTTTCTCCTTTCATAAATTAAAATCAATATTTCTTCTGTTACCCAAGGATTTCTAGCAGCCCTCGTCTTTTTACCTACTTTATCCTCTGCTGCCTTCACTACTTCATCCCTCAGAGCTACCCATTCCTCTTCTACTGTGTTTCTTTCCCCCATTCCTGTCAATTGTTCCCTTATTCTCTCCTTGAAACTCTGTACAACCTCTGGTTCTTTCATCTTATCCAGATCCCATGTCCTTAAATTCCCACCTTTTTGCACACATTCTCTTTATTTTACCTTCTTTCCTGTTCCTGGATGCTCACTTAAAACTGCTGGCTCCTCTAGCTCCAGTACATTGGCGTCGTAAGCAGAATCCAATAATCTCTTGCTCGCTTGCCTGCCCGTGAACTCTGTGGTAAAGATGCGTGTCCCAGTCAAGTGAATCTTTTATTCATTTATATAATACACTGATGTGACAGAAGTCACAGGATACCTCCTAATATAGTGTCGGGCCTCCTTTTGCCCAGCATAGTGCAGCGGTTCGAAGTAGCATGGCCTCAAAAAGTCGTTGGAAGTACCCTGCAGAAATATTGAGCCAGGCTGCCTCTTTGGCCGCCTCTAATTCCGAGAGTGTTGCCGGTGATGAAATTTATGCACACGGTGACCTCTCGATTATGTCCCATAAATATTCGTTGTGATTCATCTTGGAAGATGTGGGTGGCCAAATAATTCGCTCGAATTATTCAGAATATCCCGACACGGTGCACTGTCATCCATAAAAATTCCAACGTTATTTGGGAACATGAAGTCTATGAATTGCTGCAGTGGTCTCCAAGCGGCCGAACATATCCATTTCTAGTCAGTGATCGCACTCAGTCCACCCAATTATGGAGACTCAGTCCACACAATTATGGAGCTGCCACCAGTTTGTGCCTTGTTGTCAACATAGGTCCATGGATGTGTGGGATCTGCACCACAGCCGAACCCTACTGTCAGCTCTTACCAACTGAAATCGGGACTCATCTGATCAGTCCACGTTTTTCCAGTCGTCTATGGTTCAACCGGTATGGTCACGAGTCCACAATAGGCAATGCTCGCGATGTCGTGCTGGTAGCAAAGTCGCGTCAGTCGCCTACTGCTATAGCCCATTAACGCCAACTTCGCCGCGGTATTTTTACGCAGTGTTGCTTCTCTGTTAGCACTGACAGCTCTACGCAGACGCCGCTGTTCTCGGTCGTTAAGTGAAGGTCGTCAGGTGGTGCGTGGTGCACGATGAGAGGTAATGCTTGAAACGTGGTATTTTCGGCACGCTCTTGACACGGTGGATCTCGAAATATTGGATTTCCTAACGATTTACGAAATGGAGGGCCACATGTGTCTAGCTCCAACTATTCCGCCTTCGAAGTCTGTTAACTGCAGTCATGCCTTCGTAATGACGTCGGAAATCTTTTCACATGAATCGCTTCAGTAGAAATGAGTGCTGCACCATTGCACAGCCCTGTTATACCTCACGTACGCGACACAGCACTATCTGTATACGTGCGTATCTCTACCCCATGACTTTTGTCATTAAATTAGAACACATAAAATATTAGCTCGTGTAAAGTGAACTAAGATTTCACGTGTTCTAGTTTAATCTGCCACCTCACCTAGCAACCTAAGAACGCACAGTTGTCGCCAGACGACTGTAGTTTCGTCTGGTCACAACAGTCAGTTTTGCTTCGCATGTTCCTATATTTATCCCAAAATAAAACCGGTTATTCCCACCCCCTACCCCCTTCTAGCAGTCGTTCCATTCTGTTGTAGATAATCCACGTTTGCATTTTAAAACCATGAATTATTAACTGATAGTTCGGTAATATTTGCACCTGTCAGCACCTGCCTTCATTGATAGTGGGGTTATTACATTCTCCTTCAAGTCTGAGGATAATTCAGTTGTCTGATGTATCCAGCTTAACATATGGAACAGTGTTGCCATCGTTGGCTCTCCCAGACATCTTAATAATTCTCCCTGCAGCAAGGGAAGAGTCTGGTGACCTTCTTCAGGAAGAATTTTTATGTGAGCCGTCGCCGTCCACGAATACACTTTCTCCCCCGCCATGCCGTTGTGGTTGCACCTACTGTACGGCCATCTGTAATCATTGAGGAACGCGAGTCGTCCGACCACAGTAAGGTCGAGGGGGTTCTGTAAACAGTAACTTCAATTGATGGTCTTAACATCTCACTCACCGTCAATTAAGACGATTGTGCGGCAGACGGATTACAGAAAATAAACGATGTTATAATGGAGTGAATTATTCGGGTTGTGGAATTTCAGAGAATAGTACGACGATTTACGGAAAAAATACTTTGCCTTTAATTTTTCTGTTATAATTAGGATAAAATTTTTCGTTTAGAACACACTATTACGGATGTGACATGTTTTACAGCCGCAAGAAGACGCAGTCAAGCGACGTGGATACAATGAACAAATTGCTCTCGGTAGACCAGAAGAACGTTCTGGATAGTAGGAACCCTTAATCACGCACACCTAGACTCTGAAATGTTTTCATTTGTTGTCAGGGTATAAAACACAAATTCGTATACCATATCGGTGTATAGACCATCCAGAAAACGAGAAGAATAGGCAAGAAGAAATTGACTGAAGAACAGAAACAGAAGAAATTGGCCGATTATTTTCCTAAATTGAACCGAAAACAAGTGATGCAAAATACCGTGTTTTCCAAGTGCAACAATATAAGTTATCAGTTTCTGGCGTGTAACGCGTTAAGTAATGCAGTGGGATTTCATATGTAAATACAGTACCGGTATATATGTTTCCGGTAGAAACATCTTATTTTCGATTATCCATGTTTTTCAGTTAGCGGTGCAGTCTCGGGTCGACATTAATAAAGATAATCAGCATCTCGTTGCAGTATCTGTGACAGGATAACAGGAAGTATCAGACTTCAGCGGGTATCGCAGCGCAGTTGGCGCGTTCTGCCGCTGTTCTCGAACTTTTTGAACGACCCGTGTCAGTTGACTGTAGTAACAAACCTTGCAGGCAAACCCACTTCCATAGTGCAACTGCAGCGGCATCCGTAGATAAGAACACAGTCTTGTTACCACAGACAGCCCATAAAAATGTCTGACGCATAGATAAGAACACAGTCTTGTTACCATGGACAGCCCATAGAAATGTCTGACGCAGATGTGTTATTTAGGTTCATCGTGGATGGAAAGTTTCCTTGTATATCTTTGTGTCAGCAGTCTAGTTTTTCAAGGCCTAAACATGTTATTGAAACGGTTCTATTTGTGTGCCTACATCTACATCTGCATCCATACTCCGCAAGCCACCTGACGGTGTGTGGCGGAGGGTACCCTGAGTACCTCTATCGGTTCTCCCTTCTATTCCAGTGTCGTATTGTACGTGGAAAGAAGGATTGTCGGTATGCTTCTGTGTGGGCTCTGATTTTATCCTCATGGTCTCTCCGCGAGATATACGTAGGAGGGAGCAATATACTGCTTGACTCTTCGGTGAAGGTATGTTCTCGAAACTTTAACAAAAGCCCGTACCGAGCTACTGAGCGTCTCTCCTGTAGAGTCTTCCACTGGAGTTTATCTGTCATCTCCGTAACGCTTTCGCGATTACTAAATGATCCTGTAACGAAGCGCGCTGCTCTCCGTTGGATCTTCTCTATCTCTTCTATCAACCCTATCTGGTGCGGATCCCACACTGCTGAGCAGTATTCAAGCAGTGGGCGAACAAGCGTACTGTAACCTACTTCCTTTGTTGTCGGATTGCATTTCCTTAGGATTCTTCCAATGAATCTCAATCTGGCATCTGCTTTACCGACGATCAACTTTATATGATCATTCCATTTTAAATCACTCCTAATGCGTACTCCCAGATAATTTATGAAATTAACTGCTTCCAGTTGCTGAACTGCTATTTTGAAGCTAAATGATAAGGGACCTATCTTTCTATGTATTCGCATCACATGACACTTGTATACATTAAGATTCAATTGCCATTCCGTGCACCATGCGTCAATTCGCTGCAGATCCTTCTGCATTTCAGTACAATTTTCCATTGTTGCAACGTCTCGATACACCACAGCATCATCTGCAAAAAGCCTCAGTAAACTTCCGATGTCATCCACCAGGTCATTTATGTATATTGTGAATAGCAATGGTCCTATGACACTCCCCTGCGGCACACCTGAAATCACTCTTACTTCGGAAGACTTCTCTCCATTGAGAATGACATGCTGCGTTCTGTTATCTAGGAACTCCTCAATCCAATCACACAATTGATCTGATAGTCCGTATGCTCTTACTTTGTTCATTAAACGACTGTGGGGAAGTGTGTCAAACGCCTTGCGGAAGTCAAGAAACACGGCATCTACCTGTGAACCCATGTCTAAGGCCCTCTGAGTCTCGTGGACGAATAGCGCGAGCTGGGTTTCACACGACCGTCTTTTTCGAAACCCATGCTGATTCCTACAGAGTAGATTTCTAGTCTCCAGAAAAGACATTATACTGCTTTGCCAAGAAGGCACATGGCTGCCGCTCTGTGTCACGCGTACTGCAGCGACAAGATTCAAACACGTTTGAATTCAAATGTCGCCATCTGCAGAGGGAGACAGGCAGCGACACAGATGTCGCTCACGTAGGACACTTCCGTAACTACACCTGCGGTTGTGTTTTGTCGGCTGAAGCTATCGCACGCTGCGCTGGCTTCTGTCGCTCACGTAGGACACTGCCTTAACCAGGAGTATGCAAACAAACACTAGTAGTTGTGTTGTATTTAACGGCAAGAAACGTGCAGTGGTGCAAACGAACGTGAGAGTAAGCTAATAAACATCCGTAGCAAACGAAGGAATACCTCAAAGATGTGCAAATAGATGACACTTGCTGATGCAAGGAGAGGAACTTGCGGTATTCATCCAGGGAGCAGGTAAAAATATTGCTGTGTACACTCCATTTATATCATTTAGTAGCAATCTTCAGTGCATTTACAACAGATCTCTTACGATCAGGAATATCTTTTCTGTCATTATACTTTTCTGTCATTATACTGACCCTTAGTGGTTGTTAAAATAGTTCATGAGCGGATTTCACAATAAGTCGGCAATATTGGCAAAAGTACCGTACCTAATTAGCGGCGGTACAGTTGGAATTATTTCATAATAAGATTATTCGCCATGGAAACAATAAAATGGAGTGGCGCGGTGGCTAAGACGCTGGACTTGCAGGCGGGAGAACGGGGGTTCAGATCTCCATATGCCCATCCAGATTTCCTCTGCTTTTCTTAAACTGCTTCAGGCAAACACTGAGATGATTCCTTTCAACTGGTTACTGCCGATTTGCTTCGCCATCTTTTCCCGTCCAAGCATATGCTCCGTCTTTAATAACTACGTGCTCGACAGGCGTTAAACCCTTATCTTTCGTTTCCATTCTTCTTTCACAGCAGTCAAATAAAATGATGTGCAAAACATAGGCAAAGATGATCGAAGTCAGCAGAGTAGAGTTTAATTTATTATTGTCTTGGTCTATCTCTAACTGAAAAGCAGTTGCTCATTGGCCACTAGAGATTGTGGGAGAAGCATGTGATACTCTATAAATGTAGAATAATTGCAAGGGGCGTAATCCACTTCTACCTCCGAAAACCTATTAAAATTATTTTAAAATACGCAGATGTGTCTGTTGCACAATACATCAAGAGCATTTTTCTGTAAAACTCTGCATTTGTGTACGATGGATGTTTGAAATTTAATGAATCTTCGAGCTTTAGAAACACTATGCTGAAGAAGCGAAACCCTGTAGGTCAGTTTCGTATTCTGTGGATTATTTGTAGTACGATTAATCATAGTGACTAGGAATGAATCATTTTACATTCGCATTACACATTCATTTGTGAATACGGCTAACCAATACAAGCGTTTTTCAAATTTTACTTATACTTCTTGAAAGTGCAGATGTTAGTAATTCCTACACACCTCTAATGTTTATAAGAGACTGCTGCTGTGAGCGACATCTATCACTAACTACCTCAACATCAGTCTCTGTCGGTCCATTATGGCCCGGGGGGCATCGGCTGCCACGTATTTCTTGGTTCAAAAAACTTTACCAACAGCCGTATGTTTTGGTTTATTTTATTTTATATCTGAATTGTTGCCAGTTTCGGCAACTCAATATTGACATCTTCAGGCACCTGCATCATAAAGGAGTATCCACGTAGTGATATAAGGGTGTACAGTTCAAGTTTACAATTGACAGGTAGTCGTAATGGCGCTTAAACTTAAAAATAATGGAAATATTATCTTTAAATCAAATCTATGTGTACATCCAGCACAAACCTGTTAAAACATATGTATACAGGTATTTGTTAATAGCATTCAACCAAACCTCTCTGTATATCTAGTGCAATAGATTAAAACTATTATTCATAAAACTATTTTACATGACAGATTTACTAGGGAGCATGTAAAATCATTAAAAAAATTAGCACTAGACAGCTTACAGTCAAGAGCTCTGTACAAAAAAATTGCCTCATTTTTTAAATAATGAAATCCTATAGAATTATTTTAGGTGAAGGATCGGCTAGTGTTTATGACTCCCAATCGTTCATTTAAAATAAATTGTCACAATAAGGTATGAATAGTTTGCACATTCACAGCCTAGGTAATATCACGGATAGTAAAACAAATAGTTGTCACAGTATAAAAAATAACTTGATACATAACCCAATGGCAATCGAGATATTAAGAGAAAATAGCATGCATAGCGAACACTACGAATGTTGAAAACTAACTGGTTGCCTAAGTTAAACAGTAACTCGCAATAAAAGATATGATTGGTTTCATTTATATCCTTGAACAGGTTAGCATTATCACAGTGAACTAAAAAACAAGAAAGTGAAATCCTACTTAATCAGGGCGAGTCCATAAACTTCAAAGCCGACTACTTGATACAATGTCATTGGGAGTATAAAGCGTTCCTAACACGACCTATCTATAGATGCCAAACCATCTAAATACTAAGACTAACAAATTGTGTATTGATAAGGTAAGTGGATACGGAAAAGAATAAAAGGTAAATGAGTGTGTGCAGACAACTATATTGTCGAAGTTCAAGCGCAAAAAACGAGTACCATCTTCTATCTCTATGAATACCAAAAGCCATCAATTATAAAAACATCATTGCAACCTCTCTAAACTGTATGGAGGAGTAAGAAGCACGCTAACACACTGATACAGTAACCAGGTCGTAATCATACTGCCGGTCGGAGTGGCCGAGCGGTTCTAGGCGCTACAGTCTGGAACCGCGCGAACGCTACGGTCGCAGGTTCGAATCCTGCCTTGGGCATGGATGTGTGTGATATCCTTAGGTTAGTTAGGTTTAATTAGTTCTAAATCTAGGGGACAGATGACTTCAGATGTTACGTCCCATAGTGCTTAGAGCCATTTGAACCATTCGAGCCTAATGATACTCGCCAGGTAAACCGAATTCCCACAAGTGAACTGGTGTTGATTGATTTATTAATTGAGAAGGCTATGGAACGAAACGGCGAGGTCATCAGTCCCGCGATTCCAAATTGAGTTACAGAAGGAAGAGGGTCTGCTAAAAGTGGACGGATTCAGGCAGGGGAGTCAAATGATAAAATAATGAACAATTAACACACAAAAGCAGAAAAGCTAAGACCAAATCTAAAACTGGAATAAAGGGGTGCAGTCATGGGGCACAGACCGTGAGGACTGAAAAAGAAGTCCCAACCACAACCAACCCGCCCCCGCTCCAAAACTAAAGGAGAACCTTACATCTGGAAATAAAAACCACTTTCACAGAGAAAACCGAGAACCAGGTTAACCATCCGTGGATCGTCTGCTAGTATTAAATTTAAGGAAGCAGGAAAACTATACTTAACACGAAGAGACGAAAGAAGGGGACATTTCACCAAGATATGAGATATCACCAGTTTGGCGCCACAACCACATTGTGGGGGTGGGTCGTTAGGAGGAAACAATGGGTGAGCCGGGTATGACCAATGCGTTAACGGCATGAAACAGTGGCCTCCTTCCGAGAGGAGCGGAAAGAAGAGCGCCAAACTGCAGTAGACCCCTTGATTGTGCGGAGTTTATTACTATGAACTGTAGCGCTCCAGATGGCAATCCACTGTTGGGCAATGACAGATCTGACGTAGATCCGCATATCCGCAGGTGGAATCATGAAAGGAAATGTGGGGTAAGTATCTGCTTCGCTAGCCAAACGGTCAGCCAATTCATAACCTGGGATGCCCACATGACTTGGGACCCAGAGAAAGAGGATTGAACAGGCGGCACGCTCAAGAGCAGAGAGAAGGTCATGGCTCCTCTAAAATTTTTACCGTCTCTTCCCCCCCCCCCCCCCTCCTCCTATACTTCTTCTGTACCCAAACTGATTTCTCCTTAACGTTTCCAGATATGTGCCATAATTTTTCTTTCATCCGTTTTCGTTTCAGTACTTCCTGATTATTTATTTAATCTATCTATCAAAACTTCAACTTTGTGCTGTAGCACTACATTTCAAAACCTTATATTCTCTTTTTGTCTATACTGCTTATCTTCCATGTATCACTTCTTTATAATCCCACACTCCAGACAAATATGTTCAGAAAAGGCTACTGAATACTTAAATTTGTCTGAAATAATGAATACAGGCCAAAGCAAGGAATTATAATTTTTGCCAAAACTAGTATTCGAGTACAGGCCTCACCCTCACTAGGTAGAAGCACTAAGCACTCTGTCATCCAGGCATGGCAGCTAACACAACTGCTCGGGTTACTCCCTCCCTAATACAGATTCCAATTCATGACTAAATCATTGCTTCGGCCTGAATTCATTATCAAAGATAAAATTGAGATTTAATATTTCTCTGAAACATATAATTTCATTAGACTGAAATTATTATACACTATGTGATCAAAAGTATCCGGACACCCCCAAAAACATTCGTTTTTCATATTAGACGCATTGTGCTGCCACCTAATGCCAGGTACTCCATATCAGCGACCTTAGTAGTCATTAAACATCGTGAGAGAGCAGAATGGGGCGCTGTGCGGAACTCACGAAATTCGAACGTGGTCAGGTGATTGGGTGTCGCTTGCGTCATATGTCTGTACGTGAGATTTCCACACTCCTGGACATCCCTAGGTCCACTATTTCCGATGTGATAGTGAAGTGGAAATGTGAAGGGGCACGTGCAGCACAAAAGCGTACAGGACGACCTCGTCTCTTGACTGAGAGAGACCGCCGACAGTTGAAGAGGGTCGTAATGTGTAATAGGCAGACATTTTTCCAGACCATGACACAGGGATCCAGACTGCATCTGGATCCTCTGCAAGTACTATGACAGTTAGGCGGAGGTGAGAAAACTTGGATGTCGTGGTCGAGCGGCTGCTCATCAGCCACACATCACATCGGTAAATACCAAACGACGCCCCTCTTGATGTAAGGAGTGTAAACATTGGACGATTGAACAGTGGAAAAACGTTGTGTGGAGTGACGAATTACGGTACATAATGTGGCGATCCGATGGCAGGGTGTGGGTATGGCGAATGTCCGGTGAACGTCATCTGCCAGCGTGTGTAGTGCCAACAGTAAAATTCAGAGGTGGTGGTGTTATGATGTGGTCGTGTTTTTTTGCACCCCTTGTTGTTTTGCGTGACACTATCACAGCACATGCCTTCATTGATGTTTAAGCACCTTCTTCCTTCCCACTGTTAAAGAGCAATTCGGGGATGGCAATTGCATCTTTCATCACGATCGAGCACGTGTTGATAATGCACGGCCTGTGGCAAAGTGGTTACATGACAATAACATCCCTGTGATGGACTGGCCTGCACAGAGTCCTAACCTGAATCCTATAGAATACTTTTGGGATGTTTTGGAAACCGACTTTGTGCCAGGCCTCACCGACCGACATCGATTCCTTTCCTGAGTGCAGCACACGGTGAAGAATGGGCTGTCATTCCCTAAGAAGCCTTCCAGCACCTGATTGAACGTATGCCTGCAAGAGTAGAAGCTGTCAAGGCTAAAGGTGGATCAACACCATATTGACTTCCAGCATCACCGACGGAGGGCGCCCCTAATTTGTAAGTAATTTTCACCCAGGTGTCTGCATACTTTTGATCACATTTTGTATACTAGTGAATCCGGCAGTGCTTCTCAATCGCTAAATATGCATGGGATTTAGATACGTGCTCTAATCTAGGGTATCCCTGTGAACAGCATACTGCCTGAAAACTGCTTCGCGAATAGTGTCGATAAGTTAACTTCATGTCTGAAGCTGAAGTTTATTGCATAAACAGCAAACATGTAGTAAACGACAAACTTGTTTTCTTTCACCATTTTGTGGAGGGTGCCAGCGAGAAAAAGTTTGTGAGCATTTGGAATTATTTGTAAAGTTTGTTGCAAGCCGCTGTGTACTCTCATTCACAAATACTGGATGCAGAAAGTCGAGGTATACGCTCGCCACCATATACGCTGCCTCAACACAAACTTGCAGTTTCTATTTGTAATACCCGTCTAATTGTGTTAAACTTTTAATATAAGATTATACCTCTTGCTGAATAGAATATGACAGCATTTTAAATTTTTAAATTCGGTCAATATTCACGCGAGATGTTGAAGATCAAGGTTTTTTTGCTTCTGAAGCCATTAGATAGGCAACTTGCAACTGGGTATTGGGTTCCGGTTTCCAGTATAGTTGTTTAGTTACAGAGACAGCTATAAAAATTTACCTGATCCAGAGGAGTTTGTCTTGCGATTCCCGGCCTGTTCTGTGGAGCTTCTCTCTTCCCTCTATCAACTGTGTCTGGTACGAATCCCTGACTGACGCGGAATTTAACTGACAGAAAGAAGATACTGTGATATGCAAATGATTAGCTTTTCAGAGCATTCACACAAGGATGGCGCCGGTGGCGACACCTACAACGTGCTGACATGAGGAAACTTTCCAACCGATTTCTCATACACAAACAGTAGTTAACCGGCGGCGTTGCCTGGTGAAACGTTGTTGTGATGCCTCGTGTAAGGAGGAGAATGCGCAACATCACGTTTCCGCCTTTGATAAAGGTCGGATTGTAGCCTATCGCCACTGCAGTGTATCGTATCGCGATATTGCTGCTCGCGTTGGTCGAGATCCAATGACTGTTAGCACAATATGGAATCGGTGGGTTCGGGAGGATAATACGGAACGCCGTGCTGGATCCCAACCGCCTCGTATCACTAGCAGTCGAAATGACAGGCATCTTATCCGCATGGCTGTAACAGATCGTGCAGCCTCGTCTCGATCTCTGAGTCAACAGATGGGTACGTTTGCAAGACAACAACCATCTGCACGAACAGTTCAACGACGTTTGCAGCAGCATGCACTGCCATCTCGGAGACCATGGCTGCTGTTATCCTTGACGCTGCATCACAGACAGGAGCACCTGCGATGGGGTACTGAACGACGAACCTGGGTGCACGAATGGTAAAACGTCACTTTTTCAGATGAATCCATGTTCTGTTTAGAGCATCATGATGGTCGCATCCGTGTTTGGCGACATCGCAGTAAACACACATTGGAAGCGTGTATTCGTCATCGCCATGCTGGTGTATTACCCGGCGTGATGGTGCGGGCTGCCATTGGTTACACGTATTGGTCACCTGTTGTTCGCATTGACGGCACTTTGAACAGTGGACGTTACATTTAAGATGTGTTACGACCCGTCGCTCTACCCTTCATTCGATCCGTGCGAAACCCTACATTTCAGCAGGATAATGCACGACCGCATGTTGCAGGTCCTGCAAGGGCCTTTCTGGACACAGAAAATGTTCGAGTGCTGCCCTGGCCAGCACATTCTCCAGATCTCTCACCAACTGAAAACGTCTGGTCAGTTGTGGCCGAGCAACTGGCTCGTCACAATACGCCAGTCACTACTCTTGATGAACTGTGGTATCGTGATGAAGCTTCATGGGCAGCTGTACCTGTACACGCCATCCAAGTTCTGTTTGACTCAATGCCCAGGCGTATCAAGGCCATTATTACGGCCAGAGGTGGTTGTTCTGGGTACTGATTTCTCAGGATCTGTGCACTCAAATTGCGTGAAAATGTAATCACATGTCACTTCTCGTATAATATATTTCTCCAATGAATACCCGTTTATCATTTGCATTTCTTCTTGGTGTAGCAATTTTAATGGTCAGTAGTGTATGTTGTGGGTCAACTGCCAATCTCTGCACCATGCGTCCATCCACTGCATGATGAAACTTCTAACGTTATCCGCTACGTTACTTATATACGGTGTGGGTAAAATAAAATAAGACTGTGTGATATTCCTGGCTGTCGCCACCAGTATTTTATCTTGCTAGAGGCTCGCCTTGAAGCGGCTTGATACACACGAAGTAGCATATGGTACAAAAGTGGAGTGAGGTACAAGCAGCAGATGGTACAGTATGTACTGTTTCTGTGGTAGAGTCCGCCAATTGTACTGAACTTGCTTTTGATTGGTCGGCACATTCGGGTGATGGTGCCAAAACACCCAACTTCTCTTATTAATTACTTATATATTTTTCATT
This sequence comes from Schistocerca gregaria, assembly GCF_023897955.1. Lineage (NCBI taxonomy): Eukaryota > Metazoa > Arthropoda > Insecta > Orthoptera > Acrididae > Schistocerca > Schistocerca gregaria. The sequence goes on from NC_064922.1 coordinate 377,875,937, forward strand.
GTATTTAACCCAGTTTTCAGTATGGCAATCTCTCATGGTTACCCTACGAGTCTGTTTATTAAATGTCACTAGTTCTGAGAAACATGAGAGTAACGATATTGCAACCGAAGTGCTTCAGACACTTTCTGGTCGCTTTGGCGCGCCTGGGAGAGTGCTTTGGCTGCGGACGCAGGTTCGAATCCTGCCTCGGGCATGGATGTGTGTGATGTTCTTAGATTAGTTAGGTTTAAGTAATTCTAAGTTCTAGGGGACTGATGACCTCAGAAGTTAAGTCCCATAGTGCTCAGTGCCATTTGAATCCTTTGAACCAAAGGACACACATAATTTATACCTGGAAAATACGAGTGATTTGGGTGGAAGGAGGGGGTGCTTAATGCTTATATGGTCTCAAGGGCCCGGCTCTATTGCGGATGCGCCACGATGATAAGTCATTGAGAAATGCCAGTGCCATTTTTAGCACCTCTGCCAGCAAATCGAATTCCCACGTTCAAGAAGGCCCTTGGGCAATGCGATCCATTGGAGGACATCAGATGGGGAGGGTGAATGACGATTCCTGTCGCTTTCAAACTGAGGCCTTCCGGCTAAGGGAGACAACACCGACATAAGATCAGGCAGGTCGCGATGGCTATAAGTGGCAGCCCCATCACGCGACTCACCCCTGCGCAGCGCTCGTAAAGCGGCCAGGTGACAGGATACTACTGAGAACCCTCGGAGAAGAGCCTCTAACGAAAGGAATTCCTACGGCCAGAAATGAAAAAAAGACAAGACTTTTGGAATAAAAAATCGTCTAAGATAAGTGTCATGAAATATAAAGGCGGCTACAGACGACCTGACCTGTCCAGCCGACAGAGAACCCAACGAAGTCAGGTGCGGCATCCACACGGGCTGAGGGAGAGCCTGATTTTGTCAGACGGCTCTTGGCTTCTGTCGAGAATACATTCGTGCGCGCCGCGAGTCTTGTTCTATCGAAACAAAGAAAGCTGGAATTACTAGAAACTCATCACGTAAGAAAGAAAACAATGTGTGTCAAAAAATGGCTGCTCAAGGGAAAGCAATGTAGTCATGTACTGTTATTGAGAAAACTGATTATTGACGAATTTCCCAATTACCTGAGAATGGACCACAACAGTTTCATTACACTCCTGTCCAGTCCCGGCAATTGATTGGTCAGCGCGAGAGAATGTCGATCCTAAGGACCCGGGTTCGATTCCAGGCTGGGACGGAGATTTTCTCCCCTCAGAGGCTGTGTGTTGCGTTGTCCTAATCATCATCATTTCATCCCCATCGACGCACAAGTCGCTGAAGTGGCGTCGAATCGCAAGACTTGCACCCGACGAACGGTCTACCCGACGGTAGGTCCTAGTCACACGACATTTATTTTTATTACACTCCTGCACTTGATGACTCCATTGGTTTCGAAGCAGACCAGTGTCTTGCTGAAGAAAGACTGGTTACTACTTTTACATTTTTGGTCACTGGAAGGAACTCTGCAGATCTTAAATACAGTTACTGCAGTCTCTCAACAGTTACTTTGAGAGATAATCCCTGAACAGTACGAATCAATATACAGGGTGTCCAGAAAAGGACTTCTGATTTCAAAATTAAATATCTCGAAAACAAAGATCGATAGAGGAATGCAGTAAACGGTATGTTTATTGTGGAAGTTGTAAGAAGTTTATACAGCAGTTTGAAATAATATTACAAATGCTGCTAACAGATGGCGCTGTACGCTGTACAGCTCATATCAGCATACATAAGTGAAATAATCCTATCAAAACAATCTTTGCAAACAATCACATCACAGTGTTTTCCAAACGTTCACCATTGGCACTACAGAGGTAGCGCAAACGAAGAATGAAATTCGCCATCACATTTCGTAGTGTCTCAACCGAAATGGATTCACATGCCACAAAGATCGCCGATTCAAGCTCGTCCAGCGTGGCGGGATGCTTCGGGTAGATCATGTCTTTCACTGTGCCCCACAAAAAAAGTCACAGGGAGTGAAATCCGGCCAATATGGAGGCCAATCCATGCCTGCATCAGTAAATTTGGGATATTCCAAAGCAATGATTCCCCAAGTATTCCTCAAAAAAGCGAAACACTTGTTCGGTCCGATGTGGTCGGGCTCCATCTTGCATAAACCATTCAGTACTTAACGCTTGCTGTGTGGCGACAAATTGTTCCAAAATTGCAACGTAACGTGCACCAGTGACCATTTCTCGAATGAAAAAAGGGCCAATAATGCCTGTGCTGCATACTGCAGCCCACACAGTAACTTTAGGAGAATACAGGGGTTTCGCTTCACACCAATATGGATTTTCGGAACCCCAAAATCACCAGTTCTGCTTATTCACGTATCCATTCAGGTGGAAGTGTGCTTCATCTGTAAACCAGATGCAGCCAACATCAAATCCTTCACTATCAATCATTGTGAGCATCTGATTAGCAAAGGCAACCCTTTGTTGCACAGCTCGTACGGGTATGGCCTGGTGCGTTTGAATTTTGAATGGAAACATGTGTAGGCCCTTTCTCAGTATTTTCAGCGTGCTGGAACGCTTCAAACCAGTCTCAGATGCAATTCTACGGACAAATGACATTGGATTTCGCTGAATATTTCCAGAAACTGTGGCGACATTTTCAGGCGTAACTGCGGTTTGCTTGCGGCCAACATGCCCCACTAGATCATCAGTTACGTTGCCTGTTCGTTGAAATTTTGCGAAGAGCGTACGAATGGTTTTCGCATCGGGTCCTTTTGGAACATTAAATCGTGCTTGAAAACTTCGCCGTGTTGCCGTAGGAATCTCTTCTAACTTGTGGTACTTTAGCACCAGAAAAACGCGTCGTTCAATCGAGTACATGGTTTTAATCTCTTCCTTCGGTGCGCTAACCTCCTTTCACGTTTCAATAGTGGAACTGATCGCTTTCGGCTTCGTATCACCATTTATACTAAGCATTACGCATGGCGATTACAGCGCCATCTGTTAGCAGCTTTTGTAACTATTATTTCAAACTGCTGTATAAACTTCTTACAGCTTTCACAATAAACATACCGTTTACTGCATTCCTCTATCGATCTTTGTTTTCGAGATATTTAATTTTGAAATCAGGGAGTCCTTTTTTGGACACCCTGTACAAAGTTCTGAGGATGATGTGTTTGGTTTATGGGACGCTCAACTGCACGATCATCAGCGCCCGTGCACATTCCCAATCTGTGCACAGTCTAGTCTAGCCATCTTCATGAATAACGATGAAATGATGAGGACAACACAAACACCTAGTCCCTGGGCAGGAAGTTCTGAGGAGTTGTATACAAGTAAATAAAACGCTTTCGGAGTGTGCAAATCACTTATTTAGACTTTATTTCACGTGAAAAGGCGTTCTATTGTGTACTAGTTTTCTTAAAACAACGAACTGATTCACAGTGTACGCATTGTTTACCTATTCTTGTTCTTCTACTTCACGTTGTGCAGCAGAACTACGTGTACAGGATATTCGGAAATTCCCGTTACAAATTTCTAGAACTTGTAGAGGTTAGTGTGTACATAATATATTCAGCACGAACCCATGTCGGGAAACGTACCGTTTCCGTTCTACGGGGGTTACAGTTCAGATGTGTAACGCGTCCATGTGTGCTGAGGAAAAGAGAAAAATCTCAGAGTTGCCTGTTCTGGTACGTGATATGGTAGACAGGGTGACATGTATTACGTCAACCTGATGTTGAGTAACGTCTGCTTTGCTGCGAGACCTATCCAGTGTTTCTGCGTCTCCGAAACAGTAAATATGGTTCGGTACACTTCTTAGGAATACACAGACATGCTCCTTGTGTATGGCGAAGCTCGAGGTAAGGGAAGAGCTGCTAGTCGACTGTATCACAAACGATTTCTACAACGTAGCATGCTATTGCACATACTTTTGTCCAAATTATTTGTAGCGGCTCCGAGAATCAAGTACCACCACCGCGAGGAGGCAGGACTATGGTGCTCCACGGCAACGACGCACGCCAGGTGCTCCATGGCAACGCTGCACACCCGAATTCGAAGACATACTGCATTGTGTGCAGTGGGTGTTAGTCGTAGTGTCGTTTGCGTGAGCAACAATTACATCTGTGCCTCTTACAGAGTGTACACGCTATGAGTCTAGCCAATTTTTCATAACGCGTTGCCTACTGCACGTGGTTCCTGAACCGCTGCATCGACACACCCCTGTTTCCACTTGGAGTTCTGTTTGCAGACGAATGTTAAGGTCACTAGGGATTGTGTTCTGAATTCGGGAAACAGCCATGTCTGGGCAGACGAAAATCCTCGTGGCACGTATGTTCAGGGATTTCAGCACAATTTTGGTATTAACGTGTAGGTAGGCATTCTGGATGGTCATGTAGTTGGACCACTCCTTCTTCCACTCAAGCTAACTGGTTCTGCATATTTGATCTACAAAACGGATTGGCCCGTTCTCGGAAATTATGCCACTGAATGCCCGTCAGGAAAAGTGGTTTCATCGTGATGGTGCACCACCTCACTTCTCACGCGTCGGAGACATCTCAGCAGACGATATCGTGAAATATGGATGGGATGAGGTGGGTCAACTGCGTGGCTGCCGCGATCGCTGGATTTAGCCCCTGTGGACTACTACTTGTGCGTGTGTGCAAACTTTAATTTACGAGACTCCTGTAGAGACAGAAGAAGATCTGCTGGAACGAGTTCTGCCCGTCACACTAGAAACTGAAGAGACACCAGGGCCGGCCGCTGTGGCCGAACGGTTCTAGGCGCTTCAGCCCGGAACCGCGCACCTGCTACGGGTGTAGGATCGAATCTTGCCTCGCGCATCGATGTGCGTGATGTCCTTAGGTTAGTTAGGTTTAAGTAGTTCTAAGTCTAGGGGACTGATGATCTCAGATCTTAAGTCCCATAGTGCTTAGAGTCATTTTTAGACATCAGGTGGGATGGAGAATGTGAAGCAGAACATACTTCATAGGTACGATATCTGTGACAACGTCGGTGGCACCACATCGAGCCACTGTTGTAATACATCAGTACTGTTCTGTATGTACAGTATGCTAAATTCTTTTTTGTTTTGGAATAATTTAAACACTTGATGTTTAAATGTTAAAACAAAAAACCGTGCCTGAATGATAACTAGATGTTTTCGTTCTAATTGTTTCCTAATAACTGTACTGCATTACTCCTAATTCAATTCCTCGAGCATAAATGGATGAGTTAAACATCAGCATTGGAACCACCGTAGAATGGAAACGATACGTTTAGGGTTCCTGTTCGAAATATTGTATACTCACTGCCCTTTACAAGTCCTAGAAGTTTGTAACGGAAATTTAGGAACGCCCTGTATTTGAAATAATTGTGGGGGCTGTTGAACTGAGCGTACTGCTGGAACATCTGAATCTGTACTTGCCTGATGATGACGAAGACGTCGGTGAGGGCACGGGATTAAACGACTTAAATTCGTTATCGATAGTTGTACAGTGGGCTTTTCTAATTTTCCATAAAAACTAACATTGGATGTTAATTTTTCCGCAAAGGGTCAACGAATATCATTCAGTTTTCGTAACCTTACGCCAACATCACGCCAATATATCTCAGTGCGAAGTCGATTAATCTTTCCTGTTTTCTTATGATATCTAGTCTTTTTCTTCATGTAAGCGGCGTTTTTCGTTCATCTGTCTTTTAGAAACCTGCAATTGTTTTTAGGTTGTCTGCAAAGATTTGTAGTGCCTGATTTCTAGCATCGTTGTTGCAATATTGGTTTTCAAAATTATCGCACAAACATATGAATGGTTAGAAAGTTCTGAGAATTTAATAATGACTTGCTCAGTAGGAACCGTGGCCAATTATGACACATGACATTCACGCTGTGAATTCCACAGTATAACTGACCCAGTGTTGGCATTTGACAGCGTTACAGACGGTCTGACGCAGCCAGGTTGTCGGGCTATAGGGTAGTGCGGCCACCTGACGAGAACTTGACAAGAGATGAGACTTCCAGACACAGTTACACACCGTCTAACAACCCTTCTGACCTGACTAAATTCGCCTGACCGCCTAACCATGTCATATCGTCTGTAGGCCGCTTAATAAGCACGACCAACGAAACAGAACCCTTATTGAAGATACTTAAAGAAAAGAAAACAGATATAGCTTTAATAACAGTTCCATAAAAGAAACCAAAGAGATCAGAATATGTAGGAGAATAGACAGTGATTTATAGTGGAGTACCACAGGAAATATGAGAATCAGCAGGAGTAAAATTTTTTGTAAACAGTAAATGGGGAAAGAAGAGACAGTCCCATGGCTGAATTAAAGGATCTTAAGTTGGAGAGATCCCGTACAAGTGTCACACGCACGTACTTGTCAGATGACAGAAGAAAGGAAGTTTTGAAGAACTTTTGAGTTCTTGTAAGCGACAGCGAACACCCCAAATACAAGAGCAAATCAGAAAGCCCTTGCCCCCCTTTTTTAGTCTAATTACAGCTGTTAATGCAAAGTCAACGTTCCATTCTCAGTGGTGGATCTTTCTAGATTCGTGCCGTTCTTATCTGCCGGTAGCTCCGCCGCACGGCGCTGCTGTCAGTTCTTAAAGATGGCGGTTGTGCTTCATATGTCCACAGCATTAGAGCAACGAAGTGTGATTCGTTTTCTATGGAGCAAGGGACGAACGCCAGTCGATATCTACAGAGAAATGCAGCCCACATGTGGATGAAACTTTCTCGCTTTTAGAAGTCCACAGCTCTTGGTCTAGTGGCTACCATTGCTACCTCTGGATCACGGGTTCTCAAGTTCGATTCCCAGTCGGAATGGGGATTTTCTCTGCCGGACTGGGTGTTTGTGCTGTCCTCGTCATTTCATCATCATTGTCATCGCCATTATCATTCGTGACAGTGGATAAATTGGATTATGGAAAAGAATTTGATTGTGTAAAAACTAGGACTTAGTACGGGCGCTGATGACCGCGCGGTTGTGCGCCTCACAAACGAAACATCATCATCGCTTCGAGAACTGTGAGGTGGTGGTGTGAGTTCGACAAAGGCCGTGAAGACTTGCATGGCATTGAGCGGTTCGGGAGACCGCATTCGTCGCTGACTGACGACAACATTTCCCGTGTGGATGCAGATTTAAAAGCAGATCGGTGTGTGCACTTAACAGCCATTTCTCGGGAGCTTGGCGTATCGTATGGGTGTGTTTACGACATCATTACCAGGTCCTTAGGGTACCGAAAGATTTCATGTCGGTAGGTGCCTAAGCAGTTGGATAATATGATGAAAGGCAAGCGAATGATGTCTTAAGTGAATCATCTGGAACGGTACTCCAAGGAGGATGGAGGTTTCCGGGACCACACTGTTACTGGCGGTGGAAAGTGGGTACTGCATTTTACGCCAGAATCCAAGCGGCAGAGCATGATGTGGAAATATCCGGATTTGGCTGTGACATAAATAGCTCCGAACATTTGATGGGGAGATTCTGGACCACCCACCGTGCAGTCCAGACCTCGTCCCTACTGACTTCCACGTTTTCGGAGCTATGAAGAATTTCCTGACAGGACAGTGATTCACGAGTAACGATGAAGCCATGACAGCAGTCCAACGGTGATTCGATAGTCAGCTTCACGAATTCTACTGCAGCAGTATCTCAAATTTAGTGCTGTGGGTGTGTGAACCGGTGTGCGGATTATGTGAAAAAATAGTGTAGAGTACGTAGAATAGGACTTATGTCTGTCATTACCTGTATGCACTTTCTTTTAACTAAAAAAAATAGGGTGCATACGCCGATCTGCTTTTAAAACTGCATCAACACGGGAAATGTCGCCAGTCAGCGACGAATGGCGTCTTCCCAACCGCTCATTGTCATACAAGACTTCACGGCCTTTGTCGGACACACACCATCACCTCACAGTTCTCAAAACGATGACGATCTTTCGTTTGTGAGGCGCACTTTGTGATTTAACCTTGTAAAAATGACTTTATTGTAATTTGAGGCGTTATAAATGCTAGAGCTGGGAAGAGCCTAGCTGCTAATATTATGGGAAACATTGGAGAGAATGTCTTAAACGGAAATGGCAAATGCTACGAGACTTCTCATGTTCTAATGACTTACGAATTAAGAATGCATTTTTCAGACATATGAAGATACACAGAATAACCAGAGTTGAAATAGACAGCAATCGATTATAGATTTTTTTTTTTTTTGGCAACTCAGGAAACATTGATGACATTTACGTTTGAGAATATAGAGAGGGCTTAATAGCAGTTTGCTGACCACATGGCCCTCCATACCGCATCCAATAATGCCAATGGCAGAGGATGACACGGCGGTCGTTCTGGCCCGATTCACTGGTGCAAAAAAAAAAAAAAAAAATTAAAAAAAATGGCTCTGAGCACTATGTGACTCAACTGCTGTGGTCATCAGTCCCCTAGAACTTAGAACTACTTAAACCTAACTAACCTAAGGACATCACACACATTCATGCCCGAGGCAGGATTCGAACCTGCGACCGTAGCAGTCGCACGGTTCCGGAATGCGCGTGACTGGTGCAGGGCTAAATGCAGAACAGGGGCTAAACTGTATACGGAGCATTATTTATTGATGGCAATGATACATATTAAAACGCCTCGGAATGATACCGGGTGCCCACAATGAGACTCCAACATTTGCACTCATAAAATCTGAGAGGAAACACAATTTATTGACGAACAAATACATGTAAATCATACAGCAGCTCATTAAGTTTTCATACACAGGTGGACGGTTCAGTAAACTTGAACATGGGAGCCACGGGTAGCACGATAATCGGTTTCGTTCCATGTGTTGCGGAGCATCTGTTCTGTGACAGAGTTGATGCAATTCTTATGCGCTGTTTCAAGTCTTGCAGGTCCTTTACTGGTGTAGCGGATACCCGGTCTTTCACATAACCCCACAAGAAAAAATCGAGGAGGGTTATGTCGGGTGAACGTGGCGGCCAAGGAATTGGACCTCCACGGCCAATCCATCGTTGCGGGAATGTGTCATTTAAAAATTTTTGGACGTCAAGGCTCCAATGGGGTGGTGCACCGGCCTGTTGAAACATCACATTTGGCTGCAGGTCTGTTATCTATGGGACGGCAAATTGTTCCAACATGTCCAGGTAGATGGCTCCACCCACAGTCAGCTCCTGAAAGAAAAACGGCCCAACAATGCGATTTATCATCAAACCAAACCACACATTAACTTTCGGAATGTAGCGCATGTGTTCCCTAGGTGCATATGGATTTTCGGCCCCCCAGATGCGCACATTGTGACGATTGACAGCCCCTGACACGTGAAAGGTTGCTCGTCAGTAAACGTCACGCGTGATAAAAATGTCTCGTTCGCGACAGTGCGATCTAACATGACACATGCAAATTCTTCTCATTTTGGTCCATCATCAGGCTTGCACAACCTGCACTTTATATGCGTACAAAAGTAATCGCTGATGAAGCACTTTGTGCACTGTTGAACGTTTCATACGAAGTTCTCGTGCTGTCTGTCGCACTGACTTCTGTGGACTTTGTTCGAATGACCGCCGCACTTGTTCCACATGATGTTCATTGATCCCAGGCTTACCAGCACCATGCCCTTTCGGAACACTCCCAGTAGCCAAAAACTGATCACACCACTTCTTTATGGTCTTGAACGACGGGGACGCTTTGTTGTAAACTCGACGAAAGTTTCTTTGCACCTGGGTCGCCGATTTTGTCTCTGCATACCACCAGACGACTTGTGCACGCTCCTTCATACCCTCCATTTTGTTAAAACAGTTGATTGCAGCTCCACTACGGCCACTTGGCGTTTCAAATTTGCACACCACAAACTTGTTGAGTTGCTCTGTCTGCCCCTTCAGGATTCACAGGTCCACCATCTGAAATGAGAAAGATATAGGATATTAAAATGTTGGAGTCCCATTGTGGACACCCTGTATTAAAACTGTAATAGAGCAGGCAGTTGCAGAGGCTCTACGAAATAGAAGTCAAAGAAAGAACAAAAGAAATTGAACTACTGGAATGGTGATGTATAAAGCGCTGTCAAATGACAATGAGACAAATGAAAAGAGGAAATAAACTTTATTATTTCAAAATTAATCGCCATAACTGTTAACACGTTTATCCCACTTTCAGACAAGACGGTCAATGCTTTCATGGAAAAATGTGTTTGGTTACCTACGGAATCACGCTTGTACCCAGGCACGCACTTCTTCGTCCGAAGCAAATCGGTGGCCACGAATGTCTTTTTTTTCAGGGCTCCTACAGTATGGAAATCATGCGGGGAGAGATAGGGATTGTATGGACGATGTGTAAAAGCTTCCCAGCGAGGCGTCTGTAGCGTTTGGCACATGTGTGCGGGAATTTTGTTGGCAGGTTGCTTCAAGTACGCTGCAGAAGTTTCGCTGGGAAGCCTTGACACGTCATCCAAACTGTCCCGATCTCTACCCACGCGATTTCCATATTTTTGAAGTCCTTACTTGCTTCGGACGAAGAAATGCGTGCCTGGCTTCGGACGAAGAAATGCCTGCCTCGCTACAGTCTTTGTTCCGTAGGAGACCACAAACATCCTTCCATGAAGGCATTGACCATCCTCTGTCACAGTTCAATAAATGTGTTAACAGCTCTCGCCATTAATTTTGAAATAATAATAAGTTCATTCACTTTTATTTCCACCTGTCTTGTTTTCATTCAGCTGCACCTTACAGGTATATTAAGGGGAGCACACCCTGCCTATCTAATCCATGTTAATTTAGGCAAGTATTTGACCCATTTCTGAAAAAAACTATTTGATGCAGGACCTTGATATTTTTACTGTATGTTACATGATGCTAATTGAGTCAACTGTGTTAAAATCTACTTTATCCATTGTATAGTTTTTAAGAAATACTTTTTTTAATTTATTAACAAAAAAATGTTAAGCTTTTTCTGCAGAATTTTTTTTTTGTAAACTCCCTAATGGGGCAGTATTAATGAATGTAGTACCAGAGGTGGCCTTTTATGTATGCAGAGTCTTTGAAAATTTCATTCGTTTATCTATGATAGTTTCTGATATAATGGGGCATATGTACCGAAAATTTTAGTTTTCGGGAAACTGGCTGTAAAGAAAAAAACTTTTGAAATTTATTACTTACAGTTAATTAAAACTGCCCTTCTTTGGCCTCTAGTAGATCTTCCAGTTTCTTTTTCACTTTCCTGGATGTTTGTCTTGCTTTCTTGGCCATATTAGATGCAGACCTGTCTGCATCGGCTATCTTCATTTTATCGCAATGTTGCAGCCCAGTGATAATATTTTCACCAGGATTAATTCTCAGCTTTTTCAGTACCCAACACTTTCCAATATTACCACAACTGAATGTAACAACAGCATCATGGACTCCTAGTTTCATTGTATGCATGCCTACAAACACAGTTTTAGGGAGGCAGTTCAAGATGTTGAAACATTCATTTGGGTTCTGTGTCCGACCATGCAGACATTTCCTTAGAAGGCCAGGATGATCCTAGTCTCTGAAAATAGGTTTAATTGCTGTTCTAACAGCAGCAGGAACAGAATGCTGGTGAGAATAAGATTCTCCAGTTGCCTAAGCCCTATTGTATTTGCACCACGAATTTTCTCCTAATGGACACAATCCATGACATGGCTTATCATCAGTAGAGTAATTATGGAAAAATATGGCCCAAACATCTCTCTTCATTGCCTCCAGATTTTCTTTATTTCTCCTAATTGCCTGCCCATAGTATACCTGCAAGTTTTGTATTTCAGTTTTAGTTAACCGACCCTGTCCGGTCAACAATTTTCCATCTTTTAATTTTATTTCCTCTCATATCAACAGTTAGTTTTCTCAACTTGTTCCCAAACGTTTTTAAACATGGCCTATCCATTATATTTCGATAATAATGGCACCTCCATATGGCTTAGAGTTCACCACATTGTTGTATGCCTTACTGTCACCATCGCCCAAATATTTGGTGTACCGTACGCCTCTTGTTTCTATGAAGTGATGAAATATTTGTTGTACTCCATGAACTTCCATACCACCACTTGTCCCTCCAAAATTAGCCCCACAGTTGTGTTCTTTATGTTCATTGGCTTTACAAAATTTACAATATTTAGACATTATCTCCACATCTATCACTGCTCCATTCAGAGAAGTATGATCTCTTTTCTGCCAACTTCCATCAAGTGCAACTGCAATATTCGAACATCAATCATTTTTTTTTCACTGCTTCCCTAGCAGCCAGTTTCATGCTTTCTTCACTGACCTCACATTCAGCTTTCTCTAACATTGCAGTCAGTTTTTCGTTAAAAAATGGTTCAAATGGCTCTGAGCACTATGGGACTTAACATCCATGGTCATCAGTCCCCTAGAACTTAGAACTACGTAAACCTAACTAACCTAAGGACAACACACAACACCCAGCCATCACGAGGCAGAGAAAATCCCTGACCCCGCTGGGAATCGAACCCGGGAACCCGGGCACGGGAAGCGAGAACGCTACCGCACGACCACGAGATGCGGGCAGTTTTTCATATTTATTTGGTGGTTGATGTAAGTTCATCACTGAACAAAATGTTGTCCCTGCAGCCATGCCCTGCTTGTGGATCGTAAGGCATAAACTAGTCTAGTATTGATGTCATAAGGGCCACTTGTATCTGGTTTTGAAGAACTCATAAATAAAATCACAGCTGAACAGTTAGTGCAAATTAAATCCAAAGCAATTGCTAGGCCGTTACTGCCACTGGCACTCTCACAAATTTTCACTCTCTGTGACTCACCACACTGTCTACATTGTACAAGTTTAGAAATTACATCTGATAATATTCTCAAATTTATAATAATGTTACTGCACCCCTTGTCACTTACAGTAAATTCGTTGTAACTCTCTTGAAGTAGTGAGAGCTTCTTTGATGATGCACTTGTTGAAGAATTACAAATAGAAACATCGTTGCCAGGCGACATAATCTCTTGTACAGAAAGCTTTCTTTTCTAAACTTGTTTCCTCTGAATTGGCGTTTCCTTAAAATGCCTTTACGTTTCGTCATCTTCAATAAACACAACAAAACACACGTAAAGAAGCATTGCAAACGTAAGTATAACAACTACTCGCAATCACACTTGAACAAAACTAACCACGTGTTTGAAAGCGTGTTGTTTACAAACAGCAGAAACAAAAGAATACCGACCGTTGCATTCCAAGGATAACCAACATACTCGGGCGACAAAAAATTTTTTCAGGAAAATCCTTTTCAGAGTACTTAAATAAAATCTTGATCTATCAAAATATGATGAAAACCGAAAATCGATTTTTTTCGACCTGAACCACGGTGTGGTCAAGAGGAATAGTGAAGCATACCTGATATGGTTACAGAACAAGCCAGTTGAAAATAGAGAGGAATATAAAGTACTTTCTTAAGAATTATATCCGAACATTAATAAAGAAAGCTGGGAAAGACTAATTTCGGAAGTGGAAACGACGTCTATGGTAGACAGGAATTTGCTTATACAGTGACGTAGAACTCGAATAAAAATATAAAGGATTATCAAGAATAGAAGTGGTACGTAAGACGCAGTGGCTGGACTGTTATAAGAAACTGAGGACAACTGGAGTTGATATAAAAATACTGTGGCACGAAAAAGAGGAAAGACAACAGCAGACAAATAAGGAATTAGAAAAACAAATGTGTAAAATGAAAAAGAGAAGAACATCCGGCTGTGATAGAATCAACACAGAACTGATATATGCATCTCGCACACTGAAATTCAGATTTCTCAACTATATTAACTTACGCTGGACGAATAATAAAATTCCAAAAGATTAGAAATTAGCTACAATAACACCTATTTGCAACTAAGGAAACAGAAGTAACTGCAAAAACTATAGGCGTTTCTCTCATCTGGAGAGGGTTATAAAGTATAATGTAGCGACTAGCAGTAATTGTTGAAAATATTCTGCTAGAAGAGGAAAAGTAGATCGTGCGCGGACAGTACGTTAGCTATGAGACAAATCGTTTAGGAACATAAAGTTCAAAAGACAGACATATTTACTGTTCACAGACTATGTGAAACCTTTCTGTAACATAAAAAGAGAAAAGCTGTGGGAGGTAATGAACAAAAAAATTGCACATAATAAAGGTAGTAGATAGCATGTACCAAGGACGAGAAATTGCCATTACAGGAAATGGAAAATCTTAGACCAGGTCAAATTTGCGAGTAAGTCAAGTATGTAGTTTGTCTCCGATTCTTTTTAATATTTAGATTGACGACACGCTGAGGCAGTAGATAAGTAAATTAAGTTTTTCTACTTCTGACTTCAAGAAAAGGAATTATTCTATGATATCTTTGCTGATGATCAAATAGTGATTGCTTATAGCGACAAAACACTCCAAAGAGCTGCTCATATTTTATTTAGTTCAGCCAAATTTTATAATCTTTTATTGTCTTCGAAGAAAACGAAAGTTACGGCTTTCAGGGTCCAGGAGCCAGTTCCCAGAGAAATAATAATAAAAGGGCATAAAATAAAAAGAGTAATTTCTTAGGAAATATTATTTAAAAAATAGACCTATCAAAGAAATTAGAAACATGTAATCACATTAACGGAAAACTCCATAGAACCCTCAGAACTAAAGTAAGAATGGTCAGCCTACTTAAATTCTACAAAATTATATCAGCTCTAACCACGACGTAAGGATGTGAGTCGTAGGCTTAATAGAAAGATATGATAAACGAATACAAGCATCGGAGATGTGATTCCTAAGAATAGTAGTTGTGTACGCTTTATTCAGTCGGAGGAGAAATACTGATATCAGAGAAGAGCTAGGAGAGAAACAAAACACTTAAATGTGCAGATGAAGGAATAAAGGAACAACTGGGAGGACCATATCACAAGAATGGAAGACGACTATGTACCATAATGAATGATGGATTATTACTCAGTGGCCAGAAGATCTTTAGGAATCCCGAGGAAATGATGGAAAGGTCAATAATTAGAATTAAGAGGGTGCAACAGGCAAATGCCTAATACATGTAGAAAGAAGACGGACGTGGGATAGACCTAAGCTCATGAACATCACAGAAGATGCTGGAAATAACCATCATTGACGTGGATGCAGCACCAAAACCAAAGATGACAAAACAAGTCTCCGAAGAGACTCAAAAAAGGCCTTTATCAAGACCATCACTAGTGACAACTCCCTGCAATATTGAAGGCTTATCTGTAAATAAAGAAATTTTATTATCTGACATGTGCAAACGAAACAACTGTGATGTTTTAGTGTTACAATAATCACACAGGGCACCAACTAGCCATAGACCAAAAATACAGGGCATGAAATTAGTTCTTGAGAGACCACACGAAAGGTACGGAAGTGCTGTATTTGTGAAACCGAACGTAGACATATGCTCCTGTGCTCTGACCTTCGAAGAAAATATAGAAATTTTAACTATTGAGCTACATTCATGTACTATAACATCCGTGTACAAACTACCCAGTGCGAGGTTCAAATTTACGGAGCCTGGAAATTTCCATTCAAAAAACATTAAAGTTGTACTAGGAGATTTTAACTGCCACGGTCTCGCATGGGGTTATAAAGAGACAAATGACGATGGCGAAATGCTGGAGATCTGGGCAGACCAGGCTAAACTGAAATTCATACATGACCCAAAGTTGCCTGCATCATTTAACAGCGGAAGATGGAAACGAGGATATAATCCAGATAACATCTTCGAAAAGGTATCCCTGCAAACTGTAAAGCAAATCGAGGACCCAATTCCAAGATCGCAACACAGAGCAATAACTTGCTGCATTACTGCAGCAATCAAATCAGATGTAATGTCGTTCAAGAGACGCTTCAATTTCAAAGAAGCTCATTGGGAACTTTTCACAGAGGACCTTGATGAGATCTTGGAAATTAAACCAGAGATACAATCATATGAAACTTTTATAGACCTTGTCAAGAAAATCTCTCGACGGCGCATACCTAGAGGGTGCCGCACCCAGTATATCGCTGGACTCAATGGTAGCAAGGAAGCTCTGAAAAAGTATGAAAAACTGTACAATAAGGACTCCTTCTCAGAGGAAACGATCCAGGCAGGTGAGGTACTGATGTCTGGTATCTCCGAAGCGAGAAAGGAAAAGTAGTGTAACCTCCTACAAGAGACGGACATGAAGCACAGCAGTAGGAAGGCATGGAAACTGGTCAAAAGTCTCAACAACGACCCAACAGAACCACAACCAAATTACAGTGAAGCTACACCTGACCAGATAGCTCACCAACTAAAAGGAAGATCAGGAATGGCAAAATTAAAAGAAAACTGAACGAGGAGATTAGCTTCCTCCTAGATTATCTGAGATCTGAGCAAATTAAACATTTTGGACCGGGAGTACAAACATGGATCCTAGAGCTAATGAATAACTGTATCACAACAATGCAAATTCCCAAACTGTGGAGGAAAGCTCGGGTTATTGCGTTACTAAAACAGGGAAAGACCCAGCTGAAGCAAAAAATTTTCGGCTTGTCTCACTGCTTCGTCATTTATTTAAAGTGCTGGAGCGAATGATCCTCAAACGTATAGCTGATTATGTGGACAAAGCCCTCATTAACGAACAAGCTGGATTTCGATCAGGAAAATCATGCTGTGGCCTAATCCTTAATCTCACACAGTACATCGAAGACGGCTATCAGAGAGGAGAAGTAACTGGGGTCGCATTCCTGGACCTCAGTGCTGCATATGACACAGTTAACCATCAGTTGCTTACCCAGAAGGTGTACAATGTCACTAAGGACTACACCCTTTCTATGTCCGTGAAATGCATGCTACAGAACAGACGCTACCTATGTAACCTTACAATCTAAAAACAGCCAATGGAGGACACAGAAAAATGGACTTGCATAGGGTAGCGTCTTGGCTCCAATATTATTTAACATCTATACCAATGATCTTCCCATCAGCCACCAGACACGAATGTTCATATATGCTGATGATGCAGCAGTGGCCACACAGGATAAAACCTTTGAACAAGTGGAGGAGAATCTCACAGGAGCCTTAACATAACTTGCTACCTATTACGACGGCAATAATCTCAAATCAAACTCTAGTAAATCTCAAGTACCCGCATTCCATCTTAGGAACAAATAAGCCAAACGGAAACTCCGAGTCATGTGGCAAGGGGAAGAGCTGAAACATACAAACAGCCCAAAATACCTGGGAGTAACATTGGACAAAGCACTTACTTTTAAGCAGCACTCTCTCAACACTAAAAAAAGGTCTGTGCCAGGAACAACATACTGCGGAAGCTAACAGGTTCATCGTGGGGAGCTCAACCACATGTTTTGCGCACCGCGGGTCTGGTGCTGAGTATCTCAGCAGCGGAATTTGCGGCGCCAGTTTGGAGGAACTCTGCTCACACTAAGCAGGTTGGCGTTGCCGTAAACGAAACTGTACCTATTGCCACAGGATGCCTCAAACCAACTCCCACAGACATCATTTATCCCATCATAGGCATAGCACCACCCACTACCCGCAGACAAGTAGCCGCCGAGATCGAAAGATCAAAACAACGTGTCCGGCTGAAATCCCGCAGGAGTTTCATTGAAACTACTGAAGAGCTCGCCACCAAGCCCGTCGCAAGGCGGCTATCTCTTTGAGAAGAAATGGTGCCACACTCTACAATGGAACTACTTGAGGAGGGATCTGCAGGATTTCAACTATCTTTTACAACTTGGAGGTCATTAAACCGGCTGCGCACTGGAGTAACTGGGTGCAAATCAAACCTATTTAAATGGGGTTACAGTGATAGCGATAGGTGTGAATGCGGAGTAATACAGGACTTGGACCACCTACTGATTTGCCCAGATATGTCTATAACATGCACTAAAGATGATATTTTGAAAGTCAATGACAAAGCAAACTACGTTGCTAATTACTGGGAAGGGAAGATATAATTGATGCATCCGGATACGGAAGAAGAAGAAGCCCTATGTTTGATTTTTTTTTCTTTGCCAAAACGCTTCCAGTCTTAAATTCTTACGCAAGCAGTCCGCACACGTGTTTCACGATATCACTTTGTGTTGTATTCAGCCAGCCTCTAAACGCGTTTTCTCTTCTCACTCTGTCAAACGTAGCAACGTATCGAAGTATTCGGGACAGTGCTTACCAGAGATGCACATGCGTAGACATGTAACATCAAGTGACTGGTGCTTTGAAATCATGGTTTTCAACATTTCCTGTGGTGATCAGTTTTGCTGTTCATTTAACAAGGGTCAGTTCCGTGTCATTTTTATAAGTAACCTCTAAGACAGAAAGAAACGACACACTACCATGAAATTATTCGAATGGGACGGAAATCGGTTGATGTGATGTACATGTGTATTCTATGATTTAATCAAAAGAAAGGATTTCACAAATTGAGAAAATCAATAACAAATTGTTCCACCTATGGCTATTATTCAAGCAGTTATTTGGCTTGGCATTGATTGATAGAGCTGTTGGATGCTCTCGTAAGGAATGTCGTACTAAATTCTGTCCACTGGCTCGTTAAATCGGTCAAAATCCCGAGCTGGTTGGAGGGCTCTGCCCATAATGCTCCAAACTTCCAGAGGTGGGGAGAGATACGGCGACGTTTCTGGCCAAGGCAGGGCTTGCCAAACACGAAGACAAACTTTCTCCGTGTGCTTACTGGCATTTTCTTGCTGAAATATAGCCCCAGGATGGTTTGGCGTGATGGTCAACAAAACGGGGAGCACAATATCGTCGACGTGCAGCTGTACTGTAAGGGTGTGCTGCGGATGACAACCAAAGGGGTTCTGCAGTGGAAAAAAAATGGCAGCCCAGATTGTCACTCCAGTTTGGCGGGCAATAGGCAGGTTGGTATGCCATCACTGTACGGGCCACCTCAAGGCATGTCTTCGGGTTTCAGTTCGAAGCAGTACTCATCACTGAAGACTATTCTACTCCAATCAACGCGTTTCCAGGCCGGAGACGTGTCTGAACACGCCCCAGATTACTGTGGGATACCAACCTGACTATCGCCTGCCGTATGTGGGATGCTATTATTTTCATAGCAGCACCACTTTGGTTGCCATCCGGGGCACTGTTGCAGCACAGTGTTACGCCGACGGATTCTACGCCCAGTTTTGTTGCTCTTCGAGGTGACGCTGACGCTGAAAAAACGAGCCTATCCTTGGCTCGAGATGGTGCAGTTTGGACAAAATTTGTCATTCCTGCGGTTCCTGTAAAAGAGAGAGATATATTGCCACTCTTGTTGATTGGTCCTAGCTGGTGTAACCTGAAAAAGAGAAAGGCACACGCTGGTGGGGTATTAGTAAAACATATTCCCTCAGCAGGTCAGGCCAACGCGTGGTTGGCCTGTGGTAAGGTTGTTCGCCCAGTCCACGGATGAGCCGGTTGCGGGAGTGTCCCGTTTTCTCCTAGAACTTCTTGTCGATGGCGCGGAACCTGTCTCGGAGAGGCAGGATCCCGGTGTCCTCGTGGAGTTGGCCCGTCGAGAAACGCCTCGGAAGATGCATAGCAGTCTTCAGGGCGCGGTTCTGTATCCGCTGCAGAGTCACAATGTGAGCATCTGCGGCTTTCCCCCAGACCACGGCCGTATACTCTAAAAGTGGGCGAGCCAATGTTAGGTAAGGCGTGATGTTGTGTTGCGGTGGCAATGACGATTGCGGGTTTAGCAGCGGATACAGGACGCGGCGGCGTCCTATTGCTCTCCCTTTCACATCACGGATGTGATGCTTCCAGGTGAGCCTGCGGTCTAGGGTAACCCCTAGGTATTTCGCCGTCCCACTCCATGGGATAGGTTCTCCCAGGATTTAGACTGGCGCATGCCCTGGCGGCAGAAGTATTCGGGTGAAGACAACTGCCTGGCTCTTCGTGACGTTAAATTTCAGCCGCCACTTAGTTGCCCATGCGCCCAAGGCGCCACAACCGCGTTGGAGGCGGTTTCTCAGCACTTGGGCGTTCATGCTGCGAGTCAACAGGGCTGTATCATCAGCGTACAGCGCGAGTTCGACTCCTGCCACTTTCGGGGGCGTCGGCAGTGTACAGGGAGTACAGCGAGGGGCCGACCCCTGCGGCACCCCTGCACGTATCTGCCGGTCTGTGGACGTACCGTCGTCAGCCCTCATGTGGAAGGTTCGTTTAGACAGGTACGATCCCAGTAGCGTCATGTGAGACGTCGGTATCCCTTGTTCAAAAAGTTTGAACTCGAGACCGTCGTGCCACACCGAGTCAAACGCTCGGGAGACGTCGAGGAACACTGCCCCAAAGCATTCCCTTGTTGCCAGTGCCCTCATCGCCGGTTGTACCACCCGCAGGAGCTGGTGGGAAGTGGCATGTTCTTCTCGAAACCTGAACTGCTCGTCCGGGATGATGCCCTCCTCGGTGACGTGTCCAATCAGTCTTCTCGCGTACAGCCTCTAAAACTTTCGAGAGGGACGGAAGCAGGCTGATGGGTCGATAGCTCGATGCCTGGCGTGGGTCCTTGCCGGATTTCAGAATGGCCACGACCTCCGCGTGTTTCTCACGCAGAGTGGTATGCTTTTCTTCGAGGTAAGCCATCGTGGGCTTATATTTCAGCAAGACAATTACCATCCGCACACGGCGAGAGTGTGGGTAGTTAGGTAGCCGGATCTCACCCCAAATCAGAAAGTTTGGAGCAGGGTCCTCCAACCAGCTCGGGATTTTGACGATCTAACGCGCGTATTGGACAGAATTTGGCACGATATCCCTCAGGAGGACATCCAACAAATCTATCAGCCAATGCTAAAGTCGAATAACTGCTTGCACAAGGGGCAGAGGTGGACCAACGCCTTACCGACATGCTCAAAATTTCTTCGTCGTAAGTTGATTCTTTGTCTCAGAGGGTATTGTAAAAATTGTGGAAAGTAATGGCCTTATAACAGTCCCTTGGGGTATGTCTGAAGTTACTTTTATGCGTAAAGATTTCACACCATTTAGGAAGATATGCTGTGTTCTGTTTGTCTGAGCTCCTCAATCCAGTCATACAGTCGATCTAATGTTCTGTACTCTCTTATTTTGTTCGTGAGGCGGTGCGGAGCTGTTTCGAACGCCATCCGGAAATGAAGGAAGACGACGTCAACCTGGGCTCCGATATCTGCTGCTTTCTGGGTATCGTGGACGTACAGAACGAGCAAGGTTTCACACGAGCTTTGTTTCCGAAATCGTTGTTGGCTCCTGCAAAAGAGATTTTCGTTCTTAAAAAAATGGCACATTACGCGAGCATAAAACATCTTCCAAAATTGTACAACAGACCAACGCAGAGATATAAGCCTATAATTTCGTGCGTCTGTTTGACGACTCTTCTCGAAAACGATAATGACCTGCATTGTTTTTCCAATCACTAGGAACGATCTGCAGTACAAAGTTGCTAGAAGGGGAAAAAGTTCTTTCCCTTACTGTGTGTGAGAGGGCGTGCTGAAAAGTAATGGCTCCGTACTTTTTATTCGGTTCTCAATGTCGACTGAGGTATTACGTGTCATGCATATTACTCTGTCCTCTTTCCCGCTTCGCTGCCGGTAAAGGGCTCCAGATTGCAGCATGTAACTTAGTGGTGTGTACCGTAGCTATGTCGGCGCGTGGGGAACAGCGTGCTGTAATAGGGTTTCTAACAGCAGAAGAGTACGTCCACACTTGGAGCACCCTCTCCTCCAGCACGACGATCCCACACCACACACGAGCGTTGCGTCATCTGCAACAATCCGAGGCCTTGGGTTCATTGTCATCGATCATCCTCCATACAGTCCCGACTTGGTCCAGTCCGATTTTCGTGTTTCCAAAACTTGAAGAACACCTTCGAGGACTTCACTTTGATAGTGATGAAGTCAAACGTTCTACAGCGATGGTATCTCCGTCTTTGGGAGAATGTGTTTGTCACCAGAGTC
Source organism: Schistocerca gregaria (assembly GCF_023897955.1). Lineage (NCBI taxonomy): Eukaryota > Metazoa > Arthropoda > Insecta > Orthoptera > Acrididae > Schistocerca > Schistocerca gregaria. The sequence continues at coordinate 377,897,854 of NC_064922.1, forward strand.
AGGGTTACTAAGTTGAGAAATAAATGTATAGACATGAAGGATAAAGATGTTGAATATTAAGAAAGATAGTTTTATTTAAAGTTTTATTTAAAAAACTTTCAGTTTTCGAATAGAAATTCGGAGGGATTACTTGTCAGCATGCCCTCGTATAATCGCTCTAGTATCTCATGTCCAGTAGCCTTCCCGGTACCTGCTGTCTTGACGTTCATACAACGACTTGAAGGGGAAGCGTATGATCTTCCTCAGTGAAACGTGTTCGAAAGAAAGTGTTCGACATTTCGACCTTTTCTCTTTCGTCCTCCGTTTAGATACCATTATGGTGGCAGAATATCTGGACAGACGGTTTCGATGCGTCTACTGATTTGACATAGTACCGAAACGTCTTAGTATTTTATGCCAAGTCAGTAGATAGAATTCTTTCGTTGTCTATTCCACAACTTACTTAATGATGATGCCAAATTCTGGGCCCAACTTGGTTGCACTAGCGTCGTATATGCCACCTCCTTTACAGATGCAACGAGCCTTCCAAGAATCCATCCTGCAAATCTAAGTCTCTCATTTCCCTTCCGTAAACTTATTTTACGTTGTCGTCCTAATGGTATGGATTCTTACTGTTACCCCTAAATATATGATGTGGCGTGCTCAGATGTTCACCTCTAACCTTGTGATCGGACACTATCGGGATTCTTCGTCTTTATACGCATATCTTACATCTAGCCGCAAGAGTGCTGATTTTCGTTACAACAAGCGCAAATTTTATCCTAGTCTTTGTGGTATTCATTACGATTGTCGAGCGGTGACGCTTCATCAGACAACCTGAGAGTGCTGCTGATTCTATCTGAGAAGTTGGTTACGTATTGTGTGAACATGTATGCTTTTCTAGGGATCTCCCGACGTTACTTTACACTTATGACCGAGTAAGGTGGCGCAGTAGTTAGCGTACAAGTTACCCATTCGGGAGAGCGACTGTTCAAACCTGTGTCCAGCCGACTAGATTTATGTTTTCCATGATTACCCTAAAACGCCCCAGGCATATCCGGAATGGTTCCTTTGAAAGGACACGGCGTATTTCCTTCTCCAGCCTTAGCACAATCGGAGCTTGTGCTCCATCTCTAATGACTTCGAACGTTACATCCAATATTCCTTCCATTTACACAGATGGAAAAAGTCATGATACAACGACATGCACGTATACAGGTGGCATGGTACAAAACGGCACTGGTTTGACTGGTGATTGTAGTCGCGCGGCGGGAATGGACATAACCTGAACACGGAATGGTAGTTGGAGCTAGAGGCATGGGACATTCTGTTTCGGAAATCGTTAGGGAATTCAGTATTCCGAGATCCACGGTGTCAAGACTGTGCCGAGAATACTACATATCAGGCACTGGCTCTCACCGCGGACTACGCAGTGGACCATAGCCTTCACTTAACGACCGAGAGCAGCGGCCTTTGCATAGAGTCGTCATTTCTAACAGACAATCAGCATTGTTTGAAATAACCACAGAAATCAATATGGGACCTACAAGAAACGTGTCCGTTAGGACTGTGCGGTGAAATTTGGCGTCAGTAGACTATGGCAGAAAATGATGGACGCGAGTGCCTTTGTTACCAGCACGAACTGCGCTTTTGGCCAAATCGGTTGGATTTTAGACGACTGCAAAACCTTTGCCGGGTCAGTTGAGTTCGGTTCGATTTCAGTTGCTGAGAGCTCTTGGCAAGGTTCGAGTGTGGCGCAGACCTCACGGAACCAAGGACCTAAGTTGCCAAGAAGGCGCTGTGCAAGCCGGTTGTGGCTCCATAATGGTGTGGGCTGTGTTTACATGGAATTGATTAGGTCCTTTGGTCCGACTGAACTGATAATTGACAGGAAATGCTCATGTTTGACTATTCGGAGACCTTTGTCTGCCATTCATGGACTTCATGTTCCCAAACAACAATGAATTTTTATGGACGACAGTGCGCCATGTCACCGAGCCACAACTGTTCGCTATTAGTCTGAAGAACATTCTGGACAATCGGGCGAATGGTTTGGCCATCGAGATTGCCCAACATGAATCCCATCGAACATGTATGGCACGTAATCGAGATGTCAGTTCGTGCACGAAATCCTGCACCGTCAACACTTTCGCAATAATGGACGGCTATAGAGGCAGCATGGCTCAAAACTTTTGGATATCGAGGAAGACGTGATCTACCCATTCGTCTGCATCTACTGTTTACAATATGCCGTATGTGAATAAAACGAACTGTTTTTCTCACGAGTGGTTTTTACTGCATCCGTGTTGATTCTTTGATACAAGCTTCACTTCCTACATCACAGTGTTTGAACTGAGAAAATACCTTATGACCTCACAATAGACAGCTGTAAGTGTTGTTGCTCTGTAATTCTGGGTATCTGATCTTTTACCCTTTTTGCAGACAGGAGTTATTCGCAGCAAAAGACGTTCTCTTGTAACTACGAGGCAGGAAGTAGCTAATTACGGAACGCATTCAGTGGAAACCCTAACTGGAATTCCACTGTCTAGAAATGTGGTTCTGTCCTTTATGCTTCATGTCAGTGTCGCACTAAGCCACGTTATCGGCTACACTACATTTTGTACCCTTTTTTATGAGACTTTCTTCTGCCGACATGTGTTCGATCTTGTTTTACTTTGGTTTATCCCTTTTTACGCAATAATTTTTTTCAGTAATGATACTCTAGTGAGAAACTATTGATTTTTAAGTCTGTATTTGTCGTATTCGTGGTCTTGCAGACATAACCTGTTAACTCAGTCCTTCGTGGTCTCATTAGCTGTAACTGACAAGTTGTGCTAGATATAAATTTCCACCTAGCCTATATATGCCAAACAGAGCGCGGTGGTCGTGCACAATTGAGATTTTGCGCAATGAACCATAAATCGGATTAGCTGTTTAGCAATATAGATTGTGATTTCTTACCAACAGGTGGTGGACAAAAATACGAAACACCAAAAACACAACACACTGTCATGCCTAATACGGTGTGGGAAAACCGTTAGCATTCAAAACAACTTCCATTCGTCTCGGAATGGGTAAAGACAGGCCTTGCATGGGGATAGCGATCACTCAACCTGATCTCCAAAGTGGAACACAAAGCCTCAATAATATTGAGATCTGGTGACTCTGCTGACGAATAGAGATGCATCAGCTACCAATCCTTCCATAAATGTCTTTACAGATGAGGGAAACAGACCCACCTGTGTGTGGCTGAAATTTAATTATCTTTAGAGCCACTGTTAATTGGATAAAAAGTTTGTTCTCCGACCTATATAGTACAGTAGAGTTTTCCGACAGTGTGGGGATGCGAGCCACCACTTGTGCTAGCGCTAGTGGCATTGCTGACACAAAACACACTTCCAGAAAGGTTCGCTGAAGCCGTGCGCCAGCCCTCCACGAGCCCTGGCTGTCTTGCAGACATACTACACTGAAGAGCCAAACAAACGTACACCTGGCCAATATCGTGTAGCCCCCCGCGAGCACGCAAAAGAGCCGCAGCTCGACATGGCGTCGACTCGACTACTGTCTGAAGTAGTGCCGGAGGGAATGGACACCATGAATCCTGCAGGACTGTCCATAAATCCATAAGAGTACGGAGTGGGTGGGGGACGGGGTGGAGATCTCTTCTGAGCACCACGTTGCAAGGTGCAAGGCGTCCCAGATATGCTCAATAATGTTCATGTCTGGGGAGTTTGGTCGCCAGCGGGAGTGTTTAAACTCAGATGAGTGTTCCTGGAGGCACTCTGTAGCAATTCTGGACGTGTGGAGTGTCGTATTGTCCTGCTGGCATTTCCCAAGTCAGTCGTAATGCACAGTGGGCCTGAACGGATCAGGTGATCAGACAGGATGCTTACGTACGTGTCACCTATCTAGACGTATCAGGAGCCCCATATCACTCCAGTTGCACACGCCCCACACCACTACAGAGCCTCCACCAGCTTGAACAGTCCCCTGCTGATAAGCAGTGTCCATGGATTCGTGAGCTTGTATCCAAACCTATCCATCCGCTCGATATATATATACTCGTCCAACCAGGCAACATGTTTCCAGTCATCAACAGTCCACTGTCGGTGTTGACGGGCCCAGGTGAGGCGTAAAACTTTGTGTCGTGCAGTCATCGAGGGTACCGTACACGAGTGGACCTTCGGCTCCGAAAGCCCATATTGATGATGTTCGGTTGAATGATTCGCAGTTGTTGATGGCCCGGTATTGAAATATGCAGCAATTTGTGGAAGGGTTTCACTTCTGTCATGTTTAACGAGTCTCTTCACTCGCCGTTGTTCCCGTTCTTACATGATCTTTTTCCGGGCGCAGCGATGTCGGAGATTTGATGTTTTACCGGATTCCTGATATTCACGGTACAATCGTGAAATGGTCGTACGGTAAAATCTCCACTTTGTCGCTACCTCGTAGATGCTGTGTCCCATCGCTCGTGCGCCGACTGTAACACCACGTTCAAACTTACTTAAATCTTGATATATTGCCATTGCAGCAGCAGTAACGATTTAACAACTGCGCTAGACACTTGTCTTATATAGGCGTTGCCGACCGCAACGCTGTATGCTACTTGTTTACATATTTCTGTATTTGAATGCACATGCCTATATCAGTTTGTTTGATGCTTCTGTGTATTTGGATATGAGCTTGCCTACGACATAGGAAACATATCCCATCACGACGAGGAGAAGCTTTTCTACCATGATTTGAAAAACACTGAGGACAAGACTTCTTTATTCTATTCTGTGGTACACCTCTGTACCATGAGACTGCAAGACTTTACATCTGTTGTTAATTTGAGACCTGTTTTCATTCACTTTAACTTTGGCATGAACTACTTCACTTTTAACAGCAGAAGTATGTGGAGCTCCAAATTCAACGTCAGCTGTGCACACAATACTTTGAGATTCCACAAAAGACAAAACTTTTTTCAGATCAGGCTCTGGCAATTTGAGAATAGCGGTACGAATGCGTGCGTCTGACACATTTTGCGTGATTGCATGACGTAACGTGACATCACTGTAATTGAGTGCAGAATAAGGCACCTGAAATCTCTTGTTAGTCCTCTAAGTTCGGCAGTCTACTGTTTTATAGTGTGAGAGGGCTGTTTCTTGAGTTGAAAAAATTTAAACCTCGCTGTTGTGACCATGATCGCGAGCAGCAAAAGAAAGGTAGTCGTAACTAACATCGTCTGGATGAGATTCTGGGCACGGATTTAAACATTAACGGTTTACGTCGGTTCCGATAGTGGAGAGAGAAAGAGCATTGCGCTATGTCTGTGACGTTGTATGCGGTGAAATGAGCTCCTACGTGAACGCGATATTACGGCCAATTCTATTCGTTGTTGTTAAATGGCAGAAACGTGGGTGCAAAAACCAGCTGTGGCGTTGCTTGTTGTGATAGTGGCGTAGTGATTAGCTGCACGTTGGGCAGGAGTCGTTTAATCTGCTGCGCCTGAAACGTAATAACTTCGCTTAGAGATAGTGCCTTTGGCGGCTGAGACATAGTTACACACTTCGCAAAGTATTATAAAATTTTATTGTAATCAAATAGGAGACTTACAAGAACATCATTTTTCGACGTAGCCTCCTTGCGTTTCAACGCACTTGGTCCATCGTTGAACAAGCTTCCTGATGCCTTCATAAAAGAGGATTCTCGTTTGAGCTGCGAGCCAGGAATGCACCGCCTCTATCACTGTTTCGCCCGAGACAAATCGACGGCCACTTGATGCCTGTTTGAGTGGACCAAACAAGTAATAGTCAGAAGGAGCAAGATCGGTACTATATGGAGGGTGATCTAGTACTTGAAATTTGAGTTTCTGGAGCGTTTTAGCAGTGTGGGCAGCAGTATGCGGACGGGTATTGTCGTGCAACAACACAACACCTTTTGACAGCAATCCTAGGCGTTTGCTTCGAAATGCAGACTTTAGCCTGGCAGTAAGCCTCTCACTGTAACCTACACTGTTTGTTGTTGTGCCCCTTTCCCCATGATGTGTCAGTACTGGACCTTACGTGTCCCAAAAAACCGGAAGCATCAGTTTTCCTGCGAACGGTTGCGTCTTGAACTTTTTCATGCACGGCGAATTTGGATGCTTCCATTACATACTCTGCCGTTTACTCTCCGGCTCGTAATGATGGATCCATGTTTCGTCGCCAGTAATGATCCTGTCTAAGAAGTTGTCCCCTTCTTTACCATAGCGATCCAAATGTTTTTTGCAGATGTCCAAGCGCGTTTGTTTATGCAACTGTGTGAGTTGTTTTGGGACTCGTCTTGCACAAACTTTATTAAACCCAAGTCTGTTGTGGATGATTTCGTAGGCAGAACCGTGACTAATTTGCAGACGATGTGTCACTTCGCCAATAGTTAAGCGTCTGTCTCCGAGAATCATTTTACGTGAACGCTCAATGGTTTCTTCATTTGAGGCGGTAAACGGTCGCCGGCTCTTTCATCCTGTGTAACATATGTGCGACCATTTCGGAAATTTTCAATCCGTTCTTAGACACTCCTTTGTGGCAAAACACTGTTCCCATACTGTACCGAAAGTCTTCGATGAATTTCGGCCCCTGATACGCCTTCCGACAGCAAAAAACGGGTCACTGAATGTTACTCTTGTTTTGTGCAAATAGACAGCGCAGCAGCCATGATTAACAGCACGGCAGCGATAACGAAACTAACCTAGCAGCTTGAAAACTGCAAAGATATAACAACAAATAAACAAAGCAAGCGTCATCTACGTAAAACGACTGTACTACCAAAATAAAAAAATTATAACTAAATTGCGGATAATAATTGATTACCCTCATAGGATAAACAAAAATATAGAAATAATATTTTGTATGTAATAAAGAATGGGGGAAAAAAGGGGATGGGTTTCGTAACATGCAGCTGCACGGGGCGGAAGTTGAAAATTTGTGCTGCACTAGGACTGGAACTCGTATTTACTGGTTCTCATGAACGGTTGCGTAACTGGTTTGGCCATCCGGACACAGTCCCTGACTGGCTCACATTTCCGACAGAATGGCTTCGACTGGTACTCATATTTATATGAAATAGAGAATGGGGACTGAGAGGAAAGGGATGAGTGGAACTTCGTGTTTTCTAGCCACACAGGGCGTTGTGGAAATGCAATGGTGAAAGCTGAAAATTTGTGTCGGACCGGGACGTCAACCGAGATTTACCGCTTCTCATGAGCGGTTGCCTTAACCATCTCAGTCATACGGACGCAATCCCTGCCCAACTCAAATTCCAACAAAATGCAATGCAGCGTCTTTTGTCCATTAACACACTCTTAGCAAATTACTGATTCCTGTAGAAGTTCGGACAATGTTAGCAACAGCGTGTCGAGTGTCCTAAAGTGTCTGCGTGGTGTTATGTAGACGGCTCGAACTGGATTCTGCCCCTGGAGGTCTCCAGTACCACTCCAGTGGCTTCTACTATGTTGAGTGGTGGTAGGTGGATCTGATGGTACTACAGTGAGGTGATGCATACACCACTGTGCCACCTCCTGTAGCTGGTCTGTCTGTTCGGTAGCATACTAACAACACAACACTCCTCACCTCCTTTTATATCGGCGGGATACTTTTCATAAGACATCGCTCAAACTTAAGAAGTAGAAGACATGGAAAGAGTTTAATGCTTTCGTTAATATGATCAGATGTGAATAGATGGTGTGGCACAAGAGTTATCTGTAAAACCGTTTTCGTTGTGGTCTTTCGCAGATGGATACTCCTGAGAAGCCAACTGTCGTCATCTCCGGCATGTCCGGACGTTTCCCGGGATGCGACTCAGTAGAGGAGCTAAAGGAAAAGCTGTACAGTGGAGAGAATATGGTAACTGCCGGCGGGTGCCGCTGGGGGAGTGGTAAGTCTTAAACCAGCAGCAGTTTCTATGATCAGACTTGTCACTTGTCTCATGGAACGATGGTGATTTCTTCAGTCACTGGACGTTGTGAACGTGCCAAGATACAGAGTCCCTTCAATAGGCAGACTGAAATACTTCGTTCATATCTGTGAACTAATACATTTATAGGCTTATGCCCTATTTTTATGTATAACAGTTTCGAACACCAAGTAAGTAAGCATTTTTTTACCACGCACTCTGGCGCAAACCTTTGGCGGGCTGTGTGTGAATTTTGCTGCTGATTTTACTGAAGTAGCTTAACACTTCGCCGCCGGCCGCTGTAGCCGAGCGGTTCTAGGCGCTTCAGTCCGGAACCGCGCTGCTGCTATGGTCGCAGGTTCGAAACTTGCCTCGGGCATGGATGTGTGTGATGTCCTTAGGTTATTTAGGTTGAAGTAGTTCTAAGTCTAGGGGACTGATGACCTCAGATGTTAAGACCCATCGTGCTTCGAGCCTTTGGAGCCATAACATTTCGCCTCCCAAAGCTCAGTAGGCACCGTTCCAGACGTTCTCCCAAGTGACAATTCTGAAGCCGTCGCTTGGCATCGAATCAGTAAGTGTATAATACTATAACGAACCTGCAATTACCGCGATTTATGTCTTTAAGTCCACACACGCCAGATGTCTCTCCTAAGAGTCGTCAGTCTCATTTTCTCTGGTGTTTCGGCAGATAGTTAATGTTCGTTTTTGCTGTATGTATACGTTGTCAGCCCAAACAAACGCCGCTCATGTTTTATCTGTTTCTTTCGAGTTACAAGTGTAACGTTTTTTTTAAATAGTACAGTTTCACGTTTCCGTTTGAGAGAGCGCCACAGAGTGTGTCTGCTTCGATATTCGATTTAACAGCACGTATTAACAGGGACGAAAAACCCTAAGAGGGACCAGTGTTACAGCAGCGTCTGACGATGAGAACATGTTAAGTAACATAACCCGATTTCCCAGAAACTTTGCACACTGGAAAAAAGGGGCAATATAAGCGAAATCGTGTCTTGATTCATTCGTAGATACTCGAAAGTTTCTGAGAAAACGACAGTCAAAGTTTTCGAAGTATTTTATTTGCATTTTGGCACGTAACTAGTCCAGCCGGAGTGGTAGCACTGCATCTAGCGTCGCAATTCCGCACTGTCTCTCCACATATTTTCATTTATCTACCCATGTCTGTAGAAGATTACTATGTGAATGTGTAAAATAATAAATGAATGAGAAATTTTTTGTCTTCAGTGAAATTTGTGTTGTGTGTCTTGTCAATAATATAGGTAGTGTTGGATACTTGTTCCCGAGAAACGGATTTCGGTTGGCGAACAAGTCTACCTATTTACTCCTGCAGCTTGCAAGGAGGGTGTTGTATTCTATCGATTCTGACCTGTCCAGCTGGTTTTGTCACTTGAGGGAATCAGTAAGAGAAACACATCATTCCAGATTTATTTTTCAAAGTGAACAGACAGCAATGGACCATTCACACATATATTATATGAGAAATGTGTGAGACTTATTGTGACACACAGTTGTAATTTTACACTTCATATAACGCCCTTGTATCCCCTAACTCGATGAGAAACATTCGTCTAGCAACATTCTATGGTCATAGGGAGATATATGAAAAATAAAATGAAACAATAATCGAGTTTTGAACACGCAGTGTAAATAGTATATACAAAGCCGCGATGCTACGGACAGTTCCAACACTTCACTTGAACTTATCAAGCGATGAAAGGCATCTAAATTGCTTCGAAAATTTTGACCGTCTTTTCTTAGAAATGTTCAAGCATGTACGGATAAGCCAGTACACGTGTTGGCTTATTTTAATCCCTCTTCCTCTGAGTGAAGTTTCTGGGACATCGGATTATGGCACTTGCCGTGTTCTCTTCTTGAGTAGCGCCACTAGATGGCGGTAGGAGACAGCACCGCGAGGATCGCCACCAGAGGCGCTAACGTGAAAATATTTAATTTTTTTTTGGGGGGGGGGCAAGAATCATTTTATTAGGTAATACATTTGACAGATAACTTTGCGTTTCCATCTACATGTTCGACATTCCAAACCAGCCCTATTTGCAGATGACACCAGAGTATTGATTGAAGGTGGAAATAGAAAGGCTCTTAGGCTGCATGCTGAAGTCACAAATGAAAAGATTTCAGAGTGGTTTGTGAGGAATAAAGCTACTGATTAACCATTAAAAAAGAAAAAAATACCGCCACTGTACAGTTACACACAGAGCAAAATTAAAACTCCATTAAAACCAACAAAAACAAACATGAATGACTGAGTTTTGAACCGTGATTCCAAGAAGCTGATGGATGTACCCATTGTTTCATAATACAATCTTCTATATTTGTCACATGTTTCTACAGATCAATTGATGGAGTCATCGTATTTCTTAGGGACTTTTCTTCTGCGGGGTAATTTTGAGGAATCAACATCCAGATCTTGACATTTTGAAGTTACTTCACCCCAGAATGATTCAAAATTGTTTCTTATAAATTTAATAGAAGTTACAAGAGTGGAAATCATCTTATTGGCCTTCTCCAAGAGTAGGGATTTCCTCTGTAGTGCTATGTTTACGGAATCAGTGTGACCAAACAGTTTTACCATAAGTGATAATATGAAAAAGAAATCATATGTCTGCATATTAATCAAAAAGCCGTTTGCTTTGGCTCCAGTGTCTGAGTTGTCATTTCTTGAAACATTTAGAAAAATTCCTGAAGTTCTGTATAGTGGACAAAACTGAAGACACTGCTAAGTATCTTACGGCCTAACTTGTAAGACAAAGTGGTTTCCAATTTGTAGAGGCATCTGCCTTCAGGTGAGCAAAAAGATCTAACCTTTTAGGTGAATCTCTCACAAAATGTATTAAATCCTTCATAACACTCAATGCATTTCGACATTCTGGAACTGATTTCACAGTGTCTTGTAGTGTTAGATCTAAACAGTGTGCAAGGCAGTGCACAAAAATAGCTCTCTTCTCCATTTCCATAAACTTTGCCTGGACACCATTATATAATCCGGCCATGTTAGCTGAACCGTCAAAGCATTGGCCCCTACAATTAGATGTAGGCAAATCAACTCGTCTTAAAATGTCGATAATAATATCAAACAGAGCCTTAGCTTTGGTACTTTGTATTGAGTATAGCCCTAAAAAATGTGCTTCTATCTCTAGCGAAGCATCAACAAATCTTATAGGGATACTAAATTGGTCTATGGTGGCTATGTCTGTTGTTTCGTTCGCTATTATTGCTTATTGCAAAATACTTTGCCCTCTTGACATCCTCCAATAATTTTCTAAGAAGTGTATGACTTAAAATGGCCAAAATTTGGTTTTGCACATCATGGGATGACCATTTGTAAGTTTCGCGCTGTAGCCATATTGAAAGTAGTTGATTATCTTCACATCGAAGGCGTAATAAATTGTCAAAGTTACTTGTTTCATCAGTATGCCCACGTATTGCAAAGCCCCTGTACTGCTAAATAACGGAGAACATATGATTTTTAGTAAACAAGCTCGGTTTTCTCTCATTTCTGTCAGTTTTTCTCTTTGGAAATCTGGATAAATACATCGACATTCGATTTTAAGGATCTGAATTTCAGTACAGCTTCTCTGTGGCAGCCCGATGCTTCATGCGCTTTCAACTTTCTTCCAGTTCGAAAAACCAGTTTCCATGAAAGTTTTTTCCATTTTGTGAGAAAACTGAAAACGATTTTCTTCAAACATGTGTCTGCAAATTTTGCAAAAAAAAACAACATCTTTTACCTTATTGTAATCGATCCACGCAAATTGTTGTTTCCAAGAGGGCTCATAACAGCGTGCCGGCCGGGGTGGCCGAGTGGTTCTAGGTGCTACAGTCTGGAACAGCGCGGTCGCAGGTTCGAATCCTGCCTCGGGCATGGATGTGTGTGATGTCCTTAGGTTAGTTAGGTTTAAGTAGTTCTAAGTTCTAGGGGACTAATGACCTCAGAAGTTAAGTCCCATAGTGTTCAGAGATATCAGCGTTGTTTTTTCCGGGAACAGTATTTTTGTCATCGCCACAGTTCAGTCACTATCTGTGTCTTTGTTGTCACACAGCACCACTAACACTGGGTCTAGCTTCACCATCGCTAACACTTGCCACATTGCCACATTTCTTCCTAATTATAAACTTGTCCATTTTAAACTGGACAGTAACGGACTAAAGATTAACAACTGAACCGAGTCACAGTTAAGACTAACTGACCACTGGCGATGCCCAGCTCCGGAATATTTACGTTCGCTGCCAACATTAGCTGCGGCCTGCGTACTAACAAGAAGTAGCCATGTATCAATAGCGTTGATTATTGTCAGGGCCGGCTCTAGGGAGGGAGGGGCGAACCGTGCCATCGCCCAGGGCACATTTTTGGGGGCGGCAAATCCATCTTGCGTAAATGAATGAATGTGAGAATAAAACGGAAATACAAATTATTCATAAAATCAAGGATCTTATTGAAAATTATCTATGGTACAGAAACAGTGTGCTCCGATTTACGAAAGAAACGTTTCCTCCAACAAAAATGCCTTAAAATATATTGCACTGTAAACGTATCACTGACTGCTGCTTTGAACTTAAAACATATTCGCAACAAAGGGACGAATGAGTGTGATATGTGAAAATGAGGCGTATGAAATATATTGTGGGAAAAGTTGACTATGTCGAAAAAGGGGGGTTGTGGGAGAGGGGGGGGGGGGGGCGCTTGACATGTTTGCGAGGGGCGGCAAAATCCCCGGAGCCGGTGCTGATTTGTGTGGCGTTGTACGTAGTGATTGTCAATAGAATTTACAAAAATGAATGAAGAGTCTTTAACATTACCTAGTCCTTCCAGCGATCGCCATCAAATTCGGTGTCACTATTGATCACTAGTTTCTTTTTCAAACTGCCAGCAGGCTGCTGTGGGAGGAAGTGGAGCTCGTCCTAGCAGCCAAAGCGCTGCGAGCTCATGGTGAGCTTTCGTTCGCCGCATACCTCCGTACAGTAAAAGTGTGTGAATAGTGCAGATGCAGGGGACAAACCCTGTCACGACAGTTCGTCATATGCAGACGTTGGAGGAGTAGCAGAAAGCAATACGCAATAGCTCGTTAAATCGGTATTTTTGTTCTACATAATCATTACATACTATTATGCAAAAATGTATGTGCAAGTTTTAACAAATTTCCCAATAAAGAATGACGAAGGGGGAGAGAGCGGTGAGAAATGCATGTTTGAATATTGAGGGGGGGGGGGGGGGGGCAGGCTCCTACTTTTGACTATTGGTGGAGGGGGGCGCCACTGATCGCCACAGAAGACGTGGCAATTCGGGCAACAAAGATGCGAACAAATGGTTACCGAGCTGTCGCTTTCTGTTGTTGCTGTCTACTAGCCGACAGCAAGCCACATATGCTCAGTACTAATATATTAATAGTATCACTGCCAATCGTTTTCGCAGAATGGCAAACTGTTTCAGTTTCCACATCTCTAGCACGATAACATCTATATTATATTTTGCAGTGCACTGGGATTAAAAGAAAGCATGCTCCAATACGTCCTCTAGCACTTGCCAGGTGGGTAAAAAATTATTCGCAACTACTGATGACTGCCATTCAGTGCAGAAAGAAGAAATTCTGGCCAGATCCTTCTGGATTTCTTTAAATAGAGCGACCATATTTCCTGTAAAAATCGTCAGCGAGTTATATAATAATTCATCTTACAACTTGTGATAAATAATTTATATTTTCTGCGGAACATCCTACGTTATTTCCGTGTCTGTCGAACTTTGGCTTTCCACAATTACGTACTGGTGTATTAGTCAAAAATTGTTCCAGCCAGTCACCTACCTGTGGCGTTACTCCATCATTTTCATAACTATTTGACGACATGGTTCAGCGTGGAAGTCGTTTTGGAAATCCACGTCGATGAATTCTACCTATTCATCTGCATCTACTAAACTGCCCAAAGCACATTCTGCACCGCCCTTTCTAGTTGCGTAATTTGTGTGTCTTTTTTTTTATCGGAAATCTCAATACTCTTTTGACAGCAGATAATCGTTACTGGCAGCCACCTGTTTTACTGGGATAAACCGGTAATTTCAGAGCAGTTGAATTGAGCGCCTGGGATCTTCAGTCGTGTCCGAGAATGTTCAGTCTGTGAACATACCTCGAAGTACCCATTCAGGCTTAGACGTGCGCACACTGTGTCTACGGCAAAAATGTTGGTCTAGGTTACATTTCAGGTGTCGCCTTGCGACCTGTTTCGCACTTTCGTCGTGCTGATAGTTTAAACACTTGTCAGCAAAGAATATGCGTGCTCAACAGCGACCTCGGTTGGACATTTAACCGCTACCGTGAGACACAAAACATTGAAGTTCTGTCTCTTAGTGCATCCGCAGACAACACTGCCAGCCGGTGAGAGCTACAAATAAATTGCAGCTCTTACTTATCCCCCCCCCCCTCTACCCCCCCAAGGAAACATGGTCCTAGACAAAGTGGGACGGCTTAGGTGCCTCAACGTTGCAGATACCCATATAGTAGATGCAACCATATCGGAGGAGTTTGGACTCTGTGGAGAGGCCAGACTAACATATGGTCCCTGAAAAGAGGCAACGACTTTACAATAATTACACGGTCAGTAGTCTAGGTCAGTAGTTTTCTAACTTTTTGGGTCCTCGGCTCCCTTGATATGAACATAAACATCCACTTAGTTTTATTCAGTCTTATTCTTGCAAGAAATAAGTGGGAAGGATGAGCCTGCTTCTTCATCGCCCGTTCTTCGAATCTCGGCCCAAGGTTAGAAACTGCGACTCGCGTCTCTTTCTCCACATTTATTCGTGATCTATATTTCATGTTGAGGACTGCCAATGTTGATAAACCTACCTCACATAAACAGTATGTTGCAAATGATATCAAACCTCGCAGAGCCTTGTTACTTGCTTGTGAATACTCTGGCTTCAACAAGCCCAAAACTCAAGCAGTGATGAGGAAACAATCATTGATGCCAATGTGGAGTCTGAAGAAATATTAATAAATTGCTTTTTTTCCTTCAGTGTTAAGTTTTGACCGAAGTTCTGTACTGAAAGGCCGTCTGATCTATTTACGTTAACCAGTTTCCTCTGGAAAGTTCTTCGGAAAGTAACCACTGAGTTCATATAAATGACTCACAAGCACAGGCCTCAATTATCCACTCAAGTAAAAGTCATTGTCTTCTAAAACCATGTCAAGAGCAAGAAAGAAACATGATGTACATCTTTATTCCCCAACTTTTTGTCCACAATAGCAGTTTCTTTCTAAAGGCTGAAGTTCTGTCTAACAGTTCCAGAATGTTGATCTCTTTACCTTGAAGGAATAAATTCAACGAACTGGATTTTTCAAAGACGTCACATGCACTGGTGAGCCAAAACGTTGTGACCATTTGTTTAATATCTTGTTTGTCCGTCTTGGGAACGACATACATCGCTGGTTCTGTGTATCAGGGATCCCACAGTTTGTTGATATGTTTTATGGAGGTATGTGGCATTAGATGTCTACGCACAGCTCATGGAGTTCGAGAAAATAAGGGGCCGCTGATTTGCGTGCGCGGTGATGGTGCCCGAAAGTGATCCAGATGGGTTCCATAGGATTTACATTAGACGAATTTGGTCACCGAGACATCGTCCGCCCCCGGTAACTGAGTGGTCAGCGCGACGGACTGTCAATCCTAAGGGCCCGGGTTCGATTGCCGGCTCTGTCGGAGATTTTCTCTGCTCAGGGACTGGGTGTTGTGTTGTCCTAATCATCATCATTTCATCCCCATCGACGCGCAAGTCGCCGAAGTGGCGTCAAATCGAAAGACTTGCACCAGGCGAGCGGTCTACCCGACGGGAGGCCCTCGTCACCCGCCATTTGTTTATTTACCGAGACATCAACGTGAGTTCACTATAATACTCCTCAAACCACCGTAGCACGTTCTGGCTCCGAGACACGGGCAATTACACTGCTGAAGAATGATATGGACGTCGGGGAAGACATCAAGTGTGAAGGGATGCAGGTGGTTCGCAGCTGTCAGCGTGTCCTCTGTTACTACCGCAGTCCCATGTGAGAGCAGGAGATTGTCTCAGGTCCCATGTAAGAGCAGGAGAATGTCTCCCATTGCATGATACTGCTCCCATCAGCCTGCGTCCGTGGCGCGCTACATGATTCGAGCCGACGATCGCCTCGATGGCGGCGTTTGTGGAGAGGACCATCGACCTAGTTTAGCAAAAAAGTGATTCATTCGAAGAGCCGACACGGTTTCATTGATCGACGGTCGAATTCCACGGTCCCGTGCCCACTGCAATCGTAACTGACAATGTTGGGTCAGCATATGAACACACAGGGATGGTGTGCTACGGAGCTCCATGTTCAACAATGTCCAATGAATGGTGTGCTCGGGGACACTTGTGCATGCAGCAGTGTTATGCTCTTTCGGCAGAGACGTGCAGATCACCATGTATCCTGTTTTACAGAGCACACAAGCCTCCGGACCCCCACGTTCTATGAAGAGTGGTGGACGTCCAACCATTTAGCGGCTAGTGGTAGCTGTGCTGTCCTGCTACCTCTTTCCGTAGATGCTCACGACAGTAGCTTGAGAACATTTAACCAGCTTCGTCGTTTTCAAGATACTCGTTCACAGGTCCTGTTTAATAACGATCTGCCCTGTGTCAAAGTCGCTTATCTCAATGGATTTCCCCATTTGCAGCCCATATCTTCACTAGGGTGATCCCTTGTGCGTGTCTGCTCCGCTTACATACTTTTGTTACCGCGTCACGTACACGTAACGCCGCCAGGTGGCATCCAACGTCGCGAGGGCAGTGGTCATAATGTTTTGGCATGTCAGTGTAGACATGCGAGCTTTAAAAGGTTACTGTCTACGAACTTCTCGGAACTCAAAGGCTTGTCTTGAACAAGATAATAGTAAAGTTCATTCTTGAGTTCACACATTCTTTTCAAGACATTCCCACGTGAAAACCCATACCGCCGCACATTTGTTGAAACATCTCCGCTTTATTGGATCACTTCTAATGGAGATTATTATTTGGATCACTTATTGAAATTCTTAGTGAAGCATACGAGTCATGCTTTTTGATGCCATTGCTCCTCGGTTACTAAAAGAGCGTGTCGAAATAGAACAAGAGACCCCTTTACGAATCAGAGCTCGCAATCCGCCGTAACAGCCAGCTATACTACAACCTAAACGCCTACACAGTTTTCCCAATTAATGTTGATTTCTTCTGTAAAAGAGTGTAGTATTTGCTTCAAGACCTATTTTCCTGTAGACAGGAAGACCTTCATGAGTTTTGTTGTTATGTGTAAACTGCATTTAACAAATCACTTGCACATCATTGTGGTTGTCTGTAGGTGCATCTAACTGAATAGCGAAATTACCATTAACTTTGAATTTTTCAGCGATCTCGTTAATAATATCTTCAGTCATATCGAGTAATCGACGACTAATAGTGTTGTCTGACAAAGGCACACTTGTCATTTGCTTGGCAGCTGATTCGACGCTCATAGTATGTATTAGACTGAATAAAACGTCCTCGGTTTTGAAGCGGCGTCAATTCGAATAAAATCCTCGAGCTTTCGATGACCATGTCCGCCATCGTCGTCAAGAGTTCACTGACTGCTGGGGCTGCTACGGTTTTCTCTTGTATAGGCATGATGACATCATTAGCAGCCAATCAGATAGACCCACTGTGTCGCGCGCGCTTATGTCGACCCAGGCAGTTAGCGGAGCTACTGCCCGTAGCAGCACCAGTGACGTCAGGTGGCGCCATGGGCGGCGCCACGTTTGAAACTGCCGCTCCCGCGTAGCGCATCTGTCTTTGCTTTCTTTCGATGTCCAACGCCCGCCCCCATGCCCTGCTGAGTATGTACCCCTGGTCACTGTTGAAATTGTTGTTGTTTGAACGAGTCTCGGCCGCTTCCTTTACAACGGAGTCCCAAGTGTAGATGCACGAGTCAACATTTTTGTATTCTCGAACTGTATTTTATGTCCATTTTATAGGCAATGCACCGCTATGGCCGACTTGTCAAGCTCCCTTTGTTTTATATGGCGTTTGTGCTCAGTACAACGCTCTGCAACCGTGCGAATTGTTTGTCCGATATACAAGCTGCCACATACACAGGGTACACCATACACGCCAGACACTCGAAGAGCAATGTCGTCTTTAAGAGGGCGCAACATATCTCGTAACTTGGGGGCGAGAGACAGTAGCGACCCCGGCAGTCAGTGAACTCCTGACGACGATGGCGGGGATGGTCATCGAAAGCTCGAGGATTTTATTCGAATTGACGCGGCTTCAAAAACGAGAATGTTTTATTCATGTATGCCGTCGCGAGAGACTCCGAGGACATATGTATTAGACTGTCGTAGACATCATGTCCAGAACAGCTGGTAGAACAAGAGCTTCCGTGGGTGGAAACCTGAGAGCGTTTTATCGTTCACATGGCTCTGAGCACTATGGGACTTAACATCTGAGGTCATCAGTCCCCTAGAACTTAGAACTACTTAAACATAACTAACCTAAGGACATCACACACATCCATGCTCGAGGCAGGATTCGAACCTGAGACCGTATAGGTCGCGCGGTTCCAGACTGAAGCGCCTAGAACCGTTCGGCCACACAGGCCGGCCTCACTTATTATGGTTCCGCTTTTCTACACGTCTTCTTATTGTGGCGTTTTGCAGATCATTGCTTCTGAGTGTTTCACGTGTTACAAACAGTAGTGTATGTCCTTTGACCCCCAGTATAGTTATGTCAGTATAACAGTATCCTGCCTCTCGTCTGTTGTAAAGTTCGAGAGGAAGTTTGCGTTTAGAAGAATGTGCCAACTTATGTGCTGACGTAGATCTGTTTACACTCTTTGTCTAAGAAACTGGTGTGGTCTGCTGTCTGAGTAGCAGCCATATTTTTTACTAAATATTAGATGTCATAAGAGTGACACCCGTAGCTGCTTATTCAGTGAATCGGTACAGTATTAAAAATTTTATCGTTAATTCCAGGAAGAGTTTTTGAGAGAGCAGCGAAAGACTATGTTATTGTATGAGGCGAGGCCAAATTCCTTATGAGGATGGAATTGGGACTGCCACCTTTAGCAAGATAAAAGTCCGGAAATTAAAAATTATGTAATATAATAGAAAAGACAGTAAAACCGTAAAACTAAACCAAAAAAGTAGGAACGTGAGAGTGTCCCGTCTTACTCATGTAGGAACATGGGTCTGTCATGCTGGGTTGTTATAATTAAAGTGTAGGTTCTCGGGAAGGTCCAGTCTAGGCTTTCATTAAGCAAGGCAGCGAAACTTGGTAGACAGGCTTTAATGAGGAACTGATTTACGCTGGAAAAAAAATAGTACAAATTTTGGCCACCAGGTGCAAATGTGGTGCTATACACTGTTTGTATCACTGTATCACATTTACGCCGCCGTTTGACAAGCCATCACGTGACAGAACAGTATGGCAGTTGAAAAAAGGGTGAAAATGTTTTATGAGAGCGGTTTGAAAAGTTCTAGGAATCGAATACAAAAAAGTACTTACATCACTGGAACTTTTTTATTTTTCAATGTAGTCTCGTTCAAATGGCCCTGAGCACTATGGGATTTAACATCTTAGGTCATCAGTCCCCTAGAACTTAGAACTACTTAAACCTAACTAACCTAAGGACATCACAACACATCCATGCCCGAGGCAGGATTTGAACCTGCGACGGTAGCGGTCGCGTGGTTCCAGACTGAAGTGCCTAGAACCGCTCGGCCGCACCGGCCGGCCAATGTAGTCTCCTTATACACTGATGCACTTGGTCCAACGATGTTCCAGTGCTTTCATCCCATCTCGAAACTGAGTTTCCTCCTGGCCTACAAAATATTTGTCAACTACGGCTATCAATTCTTCATCTGAAGTGAATCTTCGTCCACTAAGAAATATTTTCAGGTTTGGAAAAGACGTAAGTCTTATGGAATCATATCAGGTGAATAATGCGGGTGTGGCAACAATAGTTCGTGTAATTTTGCCACGGCGACGGCACATATGTGCGGGCGCGTGTCAAGAGTCGCGGCACCCATCTAGCTGATAATTTGTTCATTTCTTGTTCTTCAGTTAAAATGTGATATACCCTTTCAGATGACATTTGGCAAGCGTGAGCACTTCACGCACTTTCAATCGGCGATTCTCCATAACCATTTTGCGCATTTTTGCAGTGATTTCTGATTGGCAAACCATTGCGCGGATCATCATCTAAGCTCTCCCGAAGAAATTTAAATTCATTTGTCCACTTGGCAACAGTTGAATATGAAGGAGCAGAGTCACCCAGTGTATTCTCGAAATCGGCATGAATGTCCTTTGCTTTCTTATTTTTCTTTACGAATTACTTAATCACTGCTCGAATCTAGATTTTTTCCATTTTCGCAAATCACTACCTGGGAACAACAACAGAGCCACGTCACCGCCATAACTCTCTTCCAAGAGCTCTGACATGGAACATGTTCACAGGCAACAGTTCAATGAATAACAAGTGAACAACTCGTTGCGCTAGCGCTGACCTCTCGTGGTGATTCCGAGACCTTTTCAAACTACCCACGTATGTGAATGCTAGCAGTTAGAATGCTGCATTGAGAAGTATCGCCGACTGAAAGGTCTGAGGAGTGGTCCGATGTCATACAGTGGTTTAAAAAAGATGAAAATGAAATTCGAAAACACGGGTGAGATATACACAGAAGATCCAAACGGTGCAACAACTAAAACCTCATGATTCACAGAAACTTTCTGAATTTGCTCTTCGGTTTCTTGCTCCATAACTGTGGAGTGACGTGACACATTTTACATTACAGGGTGTAGTGAATACACAGATCTGCCGATTTTGGGGTACCCTGAAACCGCACGCTGTGCACTCACTGTATATGACTGTTTCGTGTGAATTCATAAGGACCGTTGTTCTCGGTGCGTTCTGCTTTGAAGAGAATACATCCAGAGGGCCTGTCAGGTGTCCCACGACGCCTGCTTGTTATGGAGACCTCCTTGCACAGCATGTGATGTCTACTAGAGAAGAGTATAGCTGTGTGGAAACCACTGTTTTCATGCAACATGGGGCAACACTTCATGTCACTCGTCAGTGAGAGATCTAGTTAGTGCAACCTTCGACGAACTTGGTATCTCCAGAGGCTTTCCAGATGCATAGCCTGCAAGGTCACCTGATGTGAGTTCATGCGACTTTTGGCTCTGGGGACATATAAAAGAACGCATTTACTAGGTACACGTTCGCTATTTACCTGATCGGAAGGGCAGTATGGAACAGGTCGCTGAAATTCCACGGGAACTGCTGCGAGCACCTGTTGATCACGAAGTTTTACTATTGCAGCTTCTCGCCGTAGTGTCCGGTGCTCATATTGAGCAAACTGTGTAAGCGGCAGATAACAATAATACCAACATTATGCCATTCTCATTTGTTTGACCTTTTCTGTCCACGTCCCGCTTCTAGTGCATTGCACATGGAAACATTTCGATACGTCTTTCTTTGCATTCACACCGCCAGATTTGTACCTGATGGCGAAAATTGGTACTGATTTGTTTCTAGCGTATATCGGTTCCACATTCATACAGCAGCATATCTGCCAAGTTTCGCTGCCATATCATAAGTGCAGCCCTTACTGGATCTCGCTGAATGGCTGCACTTTAATTGTAATACCCGGTAGAAAAGTAGGGACGTTTCCTATAAAAATCGGGACAGGTGGCAACCCAAGCACTTCTATATCTACCTAAATATGCTGAAAACCCCTGTACAGTGCATGGCAAAGCGTTGATCACAGCATTATTATCAGTATTCATTCTTAAGTCATTCATGTATTGAGAGAGGGAGAAATATACATTGATGACAGCATAATGACTGCACAGTCTTCATTGAATACAGATTCTCTAAATATGGCTAGCAGCTTTTCGCGAGAACTACGTCTTCTTTCTACCAAGTATTTCCACTGAAGTCCCCTGAGCGTTTCTGTTACACTTTCGTATGACCTATACCAACCTGTCCACGATTCTAGCAACCTGTCTCCGATGTCATTCGATGACTGTTGTCACGCATATAAACAACGGAACAATATTACAGAATTGGTTGATCTAACGTCTTGTAGGTGATTTCTTCTACTTATGCGTCGCACTTTCCCCAAACACTCTCAATAAATTTAAATCTTCCACCGCGTTACGTACACGCTGATTTTACGTAATCGTCTTGTGTCACCTCTCTTCGTCCTATTATTCCTAAATACTTATACGACATGACGTGCTCAAGGTGGTGTAATTAGATTCTATATCGTTCTTTTTATTTGTTGTAGGCGTTATCTCGTAAAAGTTACATGGTGGACCCAAGCCCTCTCGTTTTTCTTACTTTATGGGCGACATATGTACACATTATGCATCAAAATATCGTCAGAGATTGTCCATTATCTAATGTACATTTTCGGAATTCATCTTGCAGTTTTAGTTGTTATGATGAAAAGCTAATTAAGTATGGCAAGGCATGTTTAAATATGGCGCGGACATAAACATTAGACTACACTACAGGTCGGTCTCTTACTACAAACTTCTTCTGTTTCCACATTCGTTCACTTCGCCAACTCACAACCAAATTATCACCTTGCAACATAACCAGACCTCAGGTTACGCTAGACATCACTCTGTGACCACAACCAAGAGTGTCAGGAGGGGGGTCCAATATCTTGATTCGCATTTAAAGGGAACTGCCATTCATTGTACCAGGTGGAAATTTTGGCTAAGTTTATTCTACAAATCCTTACTTTCCTGTACACAGCAGCTTCGCCAGAGAACGGTCCTGTAGTGATTCCCGTCCTATCTGATAAAGCGTTTATGTTTATTGAAAACATTAGAGGTTGTGTTACATTTCCTTGGACCACATCCCATTTATTATCGTTCCTATGGAACATTCGCCGTCCAGTATAATGCACTGGTGTCCTTAAGTAGCACATGCTTCCATTTAATCAGATATCTTGCGAAGGTACTCCGCATGATCGCGTCTTAATTAGTATTTGACGATGTGTTGCAGTGTCGAACGCCTATCGGAAATCTGTGAAGACGGAAACTACCTGTTCACCTTCATCTATTTCTTGCAAGAAGCCGTGTGCATAAAGTAACTGTGTTTCACAGTCATAGGTATGGATTTCTTTTTCTACATCGGACTGATTTCTTGAGAGAAGCCTGTTTTATTCCACGAACGTCATGGTTTTTTTCTTTTTTTCCTGCAGCTTAGATGTGCTGTAGGTCTAGAATCCTGCAACAGCCGGACGCCAGCGATATTGATCTTTAACTCTGTGCCCTTTTTGTAAACAGCAGTGACTGCGCTCTTTTCCAGTCACAGAGGACCATTCACTGTGCAAGCAATTCTCGATAAAAATGGGCTAGGGAAGAAACTAAATCCTTGGCGTAGTCAATGAGAAATCCAAATGGAATACCGTCACTACCTGATATCTCGCACACTTCAAGTAGTATTTACTGTTTTTCGGTACCGAGAGTGCTAATATCGATAACGCCCATTTGTGAGTCTGTGCGATGCTCAACTATTAATTCGGAAGTATCATGTTGTGTAAATACATTTTTAGATGTGGAATATAAAATGTCTGTCCTTTTTTAGGATAACAATAGAGGGACCGACGAGATTTTTGAATGGAAGTTTTTCTCACGGATGGTCCTTCTTAGAGATTACATTGCTTCGTCATATTTCGTTAGAAATTCCGTGTTGGTGCTGCATAAAATCTCTCTAACACCATCGATGAAAAATTCACTCAATGTTTGTTTTCAAGCAGAGGATGACCATTACCCTGGCCAAACATGCTGATCTACTGTGCCTGTTATCGACTGAGCCAGAACGACATTACATCTGGTAGTGCTGATTCACCCTTGGCAAACCACATTTTCAGCTCATTTTCGTAAAGCTGACAGGGTAAAACTTTCAAAGAAACAAAAGTCACCAATTTCACAAGCTGCGACATCGTCGCGAAAAAGCAGTGACCCGTATATGTAATAAGTTTCCTTTAATTTACGTCTATGGTCACAAACCTTTTGTTAACAGATTACCGGTTTCGGTCTTTAAGGACCATCATCAGATCTGTTTCATAAAAACAAAGTCATAACGTACTGCAGCCATAGTGGCATCGTCAAATATTAAATGCGGAATCAGCACCAGCATCGTCAGATACATATAAATAACATCAAATGCACGAGTCATGTTGCCAGTAGTACTACTGTTTAAAACGAAACAACAGTCTAGTATCATAACCACTACACCTCGGTGACTGTGCTACAGATCTTCTTCTGCGACATTGTTCCCTCCTTAAGAGAACAGCGTCTCGGTGTTACAGCCTCCTAGTCCGGAACGAGTCATCGGTCTCGCATACTCCGATTCTCGATCACTGATGTAAGCCCTGGAGGTGAACTTCTTAGAACTTTCTTTCCCGTTACGCTCTTCGTCATCTTTCCACTTGTTGCCTTTCGCTGGAGATTCGAATTTACCCTGAGTTGCCGGATCATTATAGAGCTTCATTCGAAGGACGTGGACCGTAACTCTGATCTTTCGTCGTCTTGTGTCAGGGTCGAAATCTTCAACTTCATAAGTAACATCAGTTTTACAACTTTATAAGGTCTAGAGTAGCGCCTGGGGAGCTTCTCAGAGAGACCAACCTTCTGAACAGGAGTAAAGATCCAGACGAGATCTCCAGGCTGATAGACAACAGGGCGGTGGCTCGCGTCATACCTTCGGCGATCGTTTTCTTGAGCCTGCAGCGTGCGGAGTCGAGCTAACTGCCGAGCTTCCTCAGCTCTTGTTAACACCTGGCCGATGTAGTCGTTGTCCACGACATCAGGATGTAACGGAAGCACAGTGTCCATCGCCGTAGTCGCCTCAGACCCATGCATCACGCGAAATGGCGTAAATCCTGTGGTGTCTTGTTTGGCGGTATTGTAGGCAAACGTCACAAAATGTAGCACGTCATCCCAGTTGCTCTGCTAAACATTGACGAACATTGATAGCATGTCGCCCAAGGTCTTATTAAGGCTTTCAGTAAGCCCGTTAGTTTGCGGATTTTAGACAGTCGTCGTGTGATGAGTAATGTTGCTCCGACGGCTTATCTCTGTCACAGGATTCGATTGAAAAACTTTCCCTCGATCCGTAATTAACGACCTTGGGCCACCGTGTTGTAATACAATACCTTCCTCGATGAATTTTTCTGCCTCTGTTTTCACGGCTTTTGTAATGGCATAGCGTGTCCGATAATCAGTGCAAACTATAATCCATCTATTGCCACTAGCAGACGTTGGAAATCGTGCGAGGAGGTCGATCCCAACACGCTGGAAAGGCGTTTGGGCTGGTGCAATTGGTATGAGTTGGCCAGGTGGTCTCTGAGGAACTGCCTTTCTCCTCTGGCACTCTCGACAGTGCGACACATAGTGGCGGACACTCCTAAATAAACTTGGCCAGAAAAATCTCTTGCGCATCCTAACATATGCCTCAGGTGTGTCATGGAATTTATGTAGAATATCTAACAACATGTGTTTAGGAAACACTGGTAGCCACCTCTTTCCAAACGGATCAAAGTTTTTCTTGCAGAGTAATCCATTAACTACCTTAAATTGTCCTTTCACATCCTCTGACCGATTTAAGGCAAGCATAATTTGAGATATCTTGGTTGGCGTCCTTCTTCTGCTCAGCAGAGAGATCCTGAAGTGCAACGAGATAGTCACTATCTTCATCAAAGTTTTGATGGTCTTGCACAGGGTTTCTTGAGAGACAGTCGGCATCTTGATGTTTTCTTCCACTTTTGTACGCTGTGGTAAAGTTGTCATTGCTTGGAACGAAATCCTAGAACTCCTGCAAGCGACTAGCGCTTTGCTGCAGTCATCTGATCAAGACCTTTTTACACGGGATACGCCCTGTATTCAGCGCTTTAGCGATTACAGTCGCCGCATTGGAGCCGAACCTTTACACCATGGTCAGACGCCAATAAAACAAAATCCATTAAGTACACTAATACGAGTACATCTCATCAGTGCCGGATTCAGCTAGCGCGGGACCCGTAGCATGTTCTAAGAAAAGGTCCTTAGTTTGCTTTAGACCTCATATTTTAGGATATGAAATGAAACCACACTTTACAAAAGGAGCTTTTCTGTATTTAAGTTGGGCAAATTTAGATAGAATACTAGTCAAACAATGCATCTAAGGAAATCACTTTATGTATTCATTAGGGTCAGGTAGTTTAGACGTCCTTGTTCCACGGCGTTCGTCAACTCATTTTTAATGCGCTTCAGTGTTGAGAAAGAACGTTCTCTACTGCAGCTGGTGATCGTAAAAGAAAAGTAAACGCATAAGACTATTTCTACGTTTGGTTGGTTGGTTTGGGGAAGGAGACCAGACAGCGTGGTCATCGGTCCCATCGGATTAGGGAAGGATGGGGAAGGAAGTCGGCCGTGCCCTTTCAGAGGAACCATCCCGGCATTTGCCTGGAGTGATTTAGGGAAATCACGGAAAACCTAAATCAGGCCTGCTGGACGCCGGATTGAACCGTCGTCCTCCCGAATGTGAGTCCAGTGTCTAACCACTGCGCCACCTCGCTCAGTCCTACGTTTGAGATGCACGATTCTAATGAATTTTCCACGAAAAGTTCACAAAACCGCCTTTGCAGAGATGTGTGACTTTTGCTGTCAAAAACAGCACCCAAATTTGTTTTGAGCAGCTCGAAAAACTGCACCAGCCTAGCATCTAGGCTTTCTTCCAAGGCGTCAGGGTAAGCAATGACGATAATTGGAGTTCTTTCCAAAACCTCTTCTACTGTTAAATACTTACACTACTGGCCATTAAAATTGCTACACAACGAAGATGACGTGCTACAGACGCGAAATTTAACCGACAGGAAGAAGATGCTGTGATACGCAAATGATTAGCTTTTCAGAGCATTCACACAAGGTTGACACTGGTTGCGACACCTACAACGTGATGACGTGAGGAAAGTTTCCAACCGATTTCTCATACACAAACAGCAGTTGACCGGCGTTGCCTGGTGAAACGTTGTTGTGATGCCTCGTGTAAGGAGGAGCAATGCGTACCACCACGTTTCCGACTTTGATAAAGGTCGGATTGTAGCCTATAGTAATTGCGGTTTACCGTATCGTGACATTGCTGCTCGCGTTTGTCGAGATCCAGTGACTGTTAGCAGAAAATGGAATCATTGGGTTCAGGAGGGTAATACGGAACGCTGTGCTGGATACCAACGACCTCGTACCACTAGCAGTCGAGATGACAGGCATCTTATCCGCATGGCTGTAACGGAACGTGCCGCCACGTCTCGCTCCCTGAGTCAACAGATGGGGACGTTTGCAAGACAACAACCATCTGCACGAACAGTTCGACGACGTTTGCAGCAGCATGGACTGTCTGCTCGGAGACCATGTCTGCGGCTATCCTTGACGCTGCATCACAGACAGGAGCGCCTACTATGGTTCACTCAACGACGAAACTGGGTGTACGAATGGCAAGACGTCATTTTTTCGGATGAATACAGTTTCTGTTTACAGCATCATGATGGTCGTATCCGTGTATGGAGACATCACGGTGGACGCACATTGGAAGTGGTATACGTCATCGCCACACTGGCGTATCACTCGGCGTGATGGTATGGGATACCGTTGGTTACACGCCTCGGTCACCTCTTGTTCGCATTGACGACACTTAGAACAGTGAACGTTACATTTCAGATGTGTTACGACTCGTGGCTCTATCCTTCATTCGATCTCTGAGAAACCCTACATTTCATGCGCGACCGCATGTTGCAGGTCGTGTACGGGCCTTTCTAGATACAGAAAATGTTCGACTGCTGCCCTGGCCAGCACATTCTCCAGATCTCTTACCAACTGAAAACGTCTGGTCAATGGTGGCCGAGCAACTGGCTCGTCACTACTCTTGAACTGTGGTATCGTGTTGAAGCTGCATGGGCAGCTGTACCTGTACGTGCCATCCAAGCTCTGTTCGACTCAATGTCCAGGAGTATCAAGACCGTTATTACATCCAGAGGTGGTTGTCCTGGGTACTGATTTCGCAGGATCTGTGCACCCAAATTGCGTGAAAATGTAATCTCATGTCAGTTCTAGTATAATATATTTGCCCAATGAATACCCGTTTATCATCTACATTTGTTCTTGGTGTAGCAATTTTAATGGCCAGTAGTGTAAATTGCCGAAATATTCCAAATACACTAGTCCCTTGTTGGTGTGCTTCCTTGGGCTTAGCTAATGGGGACAGCACATTATCAGGACAATCAACATCTGAATTTCGAAATTTTGTCCAGGTGTTTGATTTTCTCCATCTTCATAGAGTGTGGTAGAGCAGCTGGAATGCTCGTACTTTGTATTTCGCCTGCGTCGTCTTGAAATCTGTTGCAAATATTCTTCATAGACGTTCAGCACTTTGGCGTTTGCTTCAATGTCTGAAAATGTCGACCGCATTGCTTCGACGGACCCGTGTAAGGATTTATAAAGGACATAACCTGTGTTAAAGGTCTTGATCAGACGGCCGCAGCGAAGCACATGTCGCTTGCTAGCTTTCGAGATATTCGTTCCAAGCGGCAGTCATTATTTTCGTTTCCAAATAATCCATCTCCGAAACTAGTCAGTAAACCTGATTATGAAATTCTGCTTTTTGATCCATGTTATTAGATATGTCATTCAAGACTTGCCTGATATTGGAAAAACCCCATAAAAGTACTTTCGTATCAACTCCTTGGACCGATCACCTAGTATCCGACAACCTCTCCAAAGACGGAATTTTTTAACTAATTTCTTTCAGTGTTTGCAAAAGAAGACCTCATCGATAGGTAGAACTGGTGGTGGTGGAGGGGTGTGTGTTTCTGTACAGCAGGGGGGCACAATCTTTTATCTTGGCTGGGCCACATTGGAAGAGGAAAAGTATTTTTGAGCTTTACATAGTATACTAAATCTTTGCGCTACTAACAGTAATCACTGAGAAAAAAAAGGAGAGAGAGAGAGAATAGTATCGTATCGCAAGTTTCAGATCGAAAATATTCTGTTTATCACGACTTTACATAAAAAGATTTTTTTAATTTTTTATACCGGTCGTCTGGTAGATGCTCACCTCTTGTACCGCTTTGATATTTTGAGCCGTATGCAGTCCGCGTTTTGGACACCCCTCCTGTACAGCGTTCTATAGCGCACTTGGCAACCAAATATGATGAATTTCCAGCGCAGGGAATGTACTTTGCATATTTATTTTTCTTCTTAGTTCGTATCTCTACGTCACTGCACGTCCCACTCGTGTTGCTGGCATTGTCGTAGCTTTGCCCACGACAGTATTTGGTATCACGTCATTCTTATTTATAAAAAATCTAATTAGCTTTGTGCGAGATACTCAGCAGTATGGCCTTCCATGTCCAGGAACCTTACAAATCTTTCCACCAGCCCAGATGACAGGACGCAGCGCACTGTCAAGAGTCAGTTGGTCTACATGCAATATTTCTGTAGTGGAATCCAATGAAACGGAATAATATGCATATCTTAATTTCGTAAATATTGTGATCCCGTATGACTGATGCAAGTAGATGGATAAATTCCCCGCATATTGTTTTTGACAAATACGACGTTTGTCCCTTTCCGTTATTTGCGTGAATATGTGTTATGTTGAGCAAGAAAAATGTCAAATTTGGCTGTTAAGCCTAATAACCTAAACAATTTCCGTTGTGTGGTGCTCAATAATTTCATCACTTCCCCGAAAGGCAAGACCTCATTTTGCTAAAAAAGTTGTAACGGCAATAATTCGTTCTAAGAGTGTCTGCCATACTTCTGGTTGGTCTCAATTTGGCTCTCAATTTGAGTATCGACACGCGCATACTTGTTTTTGTGAACTAAGAACGAAATTATCGATCGCCTACATTAAGTGCTTTCTTCTTTTTGTGTTGTTAAACAGTAGTATTGTATCCCATTAGTCCGCAGCGAACGGCAAAAAACAACACAAAAAGAACGCAGACACTGCGAAACGACAATACGTTATGCAACAATAGTCCATAAACAAGAAAGCAACTTAGTCTCGACCAGGGGTGTCCAACACGCGGCCCGCGCAGGGGTGTCCAACACGTGGTCCACTGGCCGCATCGGGTCCAAAGCAAGTAAAAAATTAATTTATGGATATACAAGGATATTCTATGTTATTTTTGTACAATTGTGATAAAAAGAATCTTTTTCCTCTTAGTTCTGATCACTATAAGTCGGTAGAAGTTAGAAATCTTCATGTGGACTGGAATTACTGCCAATATTTGCTATCTAAAAGTATCGTATTACCTCTATAACAGATTTGACCTGATATTGCATCCATTGCTGCAAATAAGAGCCACATTTTAACATAAACGTCCATACAATGGGCTTTCACGAAATCTTTTTACTGTAGTGTGGCATTTCTAAACTAGCAGATAATTGTACAAAAAAATGGTTCAAATGGCTCTGAGCACTATGGGACTTAACATCTGTGGCCATCAGTCCCCTAGAACTTAGAACTACTTAAACCTAACTAACCTAAGGACATCACACACATCCATGCCCAAGGCAGGATTCGAACCTGCGACCGTAGCGGTCACGCGGTTTCAAACTGAAGCGCCTAGAACCGCACCGCCACACCGGTCGGCAATTGTACAAAATTCGTCATTGGACAGCCCACGGGCTAGCTTCCTATGGGACCGAATCATCATCAGTTCCAGAAGTTCCTCACAAGTTTGGATGCTGAATATTAATGATCCGTATATTTTACAGAAGCAATGTCGCTCACTTGAGGCCAGATGTAAAATAAAAAGATTTTATTGTGTAATTAGTGAAACTAAATTGTTCATGATGTCAAAAGCAAAATCGGTGCCGGAACTTGTCGATACCAACTGGGTGGGCAGATACAGAAATCTACTTATCAGTAAAATGTTTCAGACAATGAATACGTTCCAAACGAAACTAAAATTGTGGCAAGCACAAGTAAATGCAAGCATTTTTTTTCCATTTCAGCACATTGGCCAAAATAGTCCTAAAAATTAATGAAATATGTACCCATACTTTTCGATCGGATGCAAGAATTTGAAAATCGATTTCAGAACTTTTGAAAAATAGTAATCAAAACTTTTGTGTTTATACTAGACATTTTACAAACACTATAGGTACATTGCCAAAGATTTTCAGATGGAATGCATAGAACTTAGTCTGGCACCAGCCAAAAAAACCATCTGATCATGTATCTTTGTCGGACTTTTACAAATCATATCTGCGCAGAGACAAATATCTATTGTTGTATAGTCATGCGCTACGCTGGGTGTTCAGAAACAGTCTGAAAAACTTGTAAGGGTGCTGCGGAGTAGGTTGTGCTGAGATATAACAGTTAAGAAAAAAATTGATACATTGTGCTGTTTCCGAGTTAATTAGCATTGAGTTCACCAATCAGGCAATTGCACGCACAAATTCAAGCAGCTCGCCAGAGATTGCTTAAAACGAAAGAAGAGAGCATTACAAAAATTGGACATGGGACGGTAGTAACGATGAAACCTGAGCTAAAGGCTGAGCAGTGTCGTGAGCTATCACTACGCTATGAGAACATCTGCACTAATTGTATCAGACAGGGCTTGAATTTGCACGAACAACTCCCTGATTAGCTAAAACGCTAATTAACACGGAAACGGCACAGCATTACGAATATTTTCCTAAACAGCTATTTCTCAGCACACCCTAACCTGCAACCTCCTTACGAGCTTTCCACACAATTCTTGACCACCCTGTATACATTATCTTTGTTTGGAAGCACTTACGTTTAAGAACAGTTATTTTCAAGAGTAAAACTAGAAACATAATCTCAGATGAACATTTTTAGAACACCCTGAGAACAGCAACCACTTCCATCGAACTTCTTTATTATTATTTTTAGTTTTAAGATAATATCTTATGTGCGGCCCAAAAATACTCGTCGTCTTCCATTGTGGCCCAGTGCTCTAGACGACTCGTATCAAATGTATTCTACGAAAAGTAGCTTAATACACTGTAGAACGACTGTAATTGCAGACTCACAAAAATAAACCATTAGTTACTTTCTTTCTAATTACAATCAGTATAACGATATTACACGAGGGTTCTCCAGAAAGTAAGTTTCAATCGGTCGCGAAATGGAAGCCACAGTGATAACCAGAAACGTTTTATTTGCAACAGGTAGGTACATCTTCCACCTACTTCTCCACACAGTCGCCGCTCCAACTTCGAGTGTTGTCGTAGTGTTGTATCAACTTTCCAATATCCTCGTCATAGAAAACAGCCGCCTGTGCTTTCGGCCAGTTATCTGCGCTGGTCTGCAGCACGTTGGCTGTGGAAAAATTTTGTCTTCATAGACAGCGGTTCTTGTGAGCAGAGATGAGACTAAGGGGGAGCCAATTACGGTCTGTCTTGTGGGTGATCAAACACTTCTCATCGGAAACGCTGCAGAAGCGTCTTCAATACCCCTGCAGTGTGCGGCCGACAATTGGAATGAAGAAGGAACTGCTCGACAGTTGTGTTAAGTGGGCTGCATGACACAGGCGAAATCTCTAATCAGGCCCTCATACTTGGCGGGAGACGCTGTCCCCTAAGCATCTTTACGTGCTCACTGTTCACTCAAAACTGAAAAGAGCGATGCGACACAATCGATGGGTGAACTAGAGACACTGCCTAACACATCTTTGATAGCTTTACCGGATTTTCCCAGCGGTTTCCATTTCACGACCGATTGGAACTTACTTTCTGGACAACCCTCGTACTTGATCGGGTTATTACAACTAGCTCAAACAACTTTAGGAAATTCCCCTGTAAGTTTTGCGGTGTTGTCAACTTCCGAAACATAATGTGGCCAGCGGTCAGTTTCAGAAATGAGCTAAAGTCGTTACTACTCATTTTAGGTTTGGACACCACCGTCTCCCCATTTGATGCTACGTAGAATTCCATTCATATCTGTCCTACGCCAAGGCTCGGGACTCCCTAATGTGTGGGGCCCATAGCATTTGCTAACCCTTTGCGAATGACGAAGCGTCATTCACCAACAGCGGTAACGTAAACCGGCATAATATGCACCATTGGGCAACGGAAAATCCACCATGGTTGCGACAAGTGGAACATGAGCGACCCTTGGCGGGTTAATGAATGGTGCGGCATTATGGGAGGAAGGATAATTGGCCCCCATTTTATCGATGGCAATCTAAATGGTGCAATTTATGCTGATTTCCCACTAATATTCTACCGATGTTACTACAAGATGTTTCACTGCATGACAGAAAGGCGATGTACTTCCAACGTAGTGGATGACCGGCACATAGCTCGTGTGTGGTTGAAGCGGTATTGAATAGCATATTTCATGACAGATGGATTGGTCGTCGAAGCACCATACCATGGCCCGCACGTTCACCGGATCTTGCTTCCCCGGATTTCTTTCTGTGGGGAAGGTTGAAAGATATTTGCTATCGTGATCCACCGACAACGCTTGAAATGATAAGTTCACAAAGGTGCATGTATCAAATTGGAACAACCGAAATAAAATGTTCAAACGTACCTACGTTCTGTATTTTAATTTAAAAAACCTACCTGTTACCAACTATTCGTCTAAAATTGTGAGCCATATGTTATTGACTATTACAGAGCCATCTATCACAAAGCGAAAAAAGTGGTCAAACTAAAAGATTCATATTTATTTACGTACTACACGAATATGTAATTAAAAATGGGGTTCCTATTTTTTAAAAAACACAGCTGATATCCGTTTGACCTATGGCAGCGCCATCAGCGGGCCAACAATAGCGTCATCTGGTTTTCCCCTTCAAGCTAGACAAGTTTCGTTCTTTGTAGTTTTTTTCGTTTGACGCTTATTTCGTTAGATATTTGATCAATGAACACCCTGTATAATGCAGAGAATAAAAGCAAAACAGTCTGGGATGTTATAAAAAGAAAACGAGGAGAGGGTAACAAATGAAGAATAACATACAACTAAGGGATGGGGATAAGGTAATGGGTAACATACTTCTCTTAGTAAACTACGTAAACGAGCATTTTTCAAGTATTGCATAGAAGTTACAGTCGAAGTATTTACAAGTTTAGACCAATTTAAAATAATCTAATTCATACATACATACATTTAGAGACTTCTAGTTACAGACAATCATTAGATTTACTCCTGGTATAGAATACTTCTTTTACAAATAACTTACTAAATAATGTTATGCCACACTGTTCACTCATATCTCACTCTCATTCACTACACATACTATACACATATTGTTTCATAACATTTCACTCACTACACACACAAACACACATACTGTAACGAGATTTAAATGTGTCAGGGAAACATTTAATTACAAGATCTAGAGATTAAAGAAATTGCAAAAATACACTTATTTAAAAAGGCAATTAAAGGTATGTTTTGTGCAATACATTTTATACCTTGAAGGATTACTTAGATGAAACAGTAGGGGTTTGATAAAAAAAATCATACAAATATATAATAATAATGATTATAAAACACCCAACATTCCACATAACACCTTCACACTATGTTTTTCTTCCTTTTTCCTTTTCTAGAAAAACTTAACCCAAGCTATGCATAGCACAATTGTTGTAGTTGGCAGGAGAGCCAACACTGTGTAAATAAAGGAGGCCGAAATGCACGTGTTTTAGCTCACGCAGGCTGGTGTGAGGTCTGGAACATGACAAGGGAATTAGAATTGAGAAAAACGGACGTAGCTGGTGGAATACTTAACTTTAACCCATTAATGGAGAACGTCACTCCTTATGGTACATGATTCACAATATCAATAGAAACTGATAATGGCGCCTTGCTAGGTCGTAGCAAATAACGTAGCTGAAGGCTATGCTAACTATCGTCTCAGCAAATGAGAGCGTAGAAGTCAGTGAACCATCGCTAGCAAAGTCGGCTGTAGAACTGGGCGAGTGCTAGGAAGTCTCTCTAGACCTACCGTGTGGCGGCGCTCGGTCTGCAATCATTGATAGTGGCGACACGCGGGTCCGACGTATACTACCGGACCGCGGCCATTTAAAGGCTACCACCTAGCAAGTGTGGTGTCTGGCGGTGACACCACATTCCTCCCCCGCAAATCGGCGTACGGTTGTGGCATAAGGCTTCCGCCCGCCGTGGGGAGGACCCCATGTTGACATATGCAACGAGGTGGGGAGCATAACAACAGGCGAGGCTGTGCCACTCGCACCCTGCCATTCGGACCGCGGGGAGCTAGGAAACGCCTGAAAACCTGCTCCAGGGTGCTCGCCAACATGCGGTGTATGCGCCCGTAGAGAGACAGGAGGGGCCGAAGGGTCGACCTCCATCGGGCCGGGGCACCCGACGGGCGAAGACGACATATGGTCCGGACCGGGCAAGAGTTCCATGTCGGATGACAACTGGTCACGGGAAGCGATCGACGGCGCGTGACCCAGGGAGGCGCCCGGCGGCTGCAGCGGCGCGTCCACAGCGGGCGTCGCCGGCGGGAGAACAGGCGGCGGCGGCGGCGGGAGAACAGGCGGCGGCGGCGGTGCGTCGCCAAGGGGCAAAATGGAAGGCAGCGTCGGTAACACCTGGGGCTGAGGCGAGCCAGTAGATCGGTCCCCAGGGCTCTGACCGGACGGCACCGTCGCTGAAAGCAGACGGCGAGCGGCAGATCCCGTGCGACGACAGAGGCGCAGCTGGTTGAGATGCCAGCGCACTTCGCCAGAGGCCCCCAAAACCAGATACATAGCGCGTCCGAGGCAGCGAAGAATGCGCCCTTCGAGCCAACGCCGTGAACCTCGATAGTGGCGATAGTAGACAACGTCGCCTGGAGCAAAAGCAGGTGTCTGCCGCTGCACAGGAACCTGAAGCGGCGGATGTAGCAAAGACATCAAGGTTCGATGAGGACGACCGTGGAGCAACTCAGCCGGCGAGCGACCATCTCGGGGCTGAAAGCGATACGAGGACAAAAAGAGCAATAACGCGTCCTCCCGAGAATGCTACTCTTTCAACTTCAACATCTGTGACTTGAAAGTCCGGACCAATCGTTCAGCGGCACCGTTTGACTGTGTCGAAAACGGCGCGGACGTCAGATGTTGAATACCATTGGCCTCGCAGAATGACCTAAATTCTGCGGACATGAATTGTGGGCCATTGTCGGAAACAATAGTCTGTGGAAGACCTTCAATGCAAAAGATAGCTGATAATGCTTGGATGGTGGCAGATGACGTCGTGGAAGACATCCGGACAACAAAAGGAAAATTACTGAATGAATCTACCACAACCAACCATCGAGCTTTCCAGAATGGACCAGCAAAATCGATGTGTAAGCGTTGCCAAGGGGAAGTGGCTTTTGGCCATGCAAAAAATTTCCGCGGTGGTGCTGACTGTTGTTCGGCACACACCATGCAAGAAGAGCACATTTTCGTAATCGTGGCATCGATTCCAAACCAAGTACAGTGCTGACGAGCAAGTTGTTTCGTTCTCACTATACCCCAATGTACTTGGTGGAGAAGCTGTAAGACAGAGGACTGTAACGAACGTGGTACCACGACCCTGGACTGATCATTATCAGAACGCAACAGCAAAACACCACGTCGTACAAAAAGTCTCTCCTTGTGAGCAAAAGATCGGTGAACCAACGGGTCCCCGATCCGTGACTTTGACAAGGGCCATTGCGTAGCAACAAAATACAGAACGGTAGCAAGGACAGAGTCGGCAGCTGTGGCTGTAGCTACACGACGAAAATCAATCGGAAACGATTCGACCACGTCATCGGTTTCCGCATCAATGAACATGCAAGCAAGTTTGGTTAAATCGAATGCCCTATCCTCAGCAACAGGCAAGCGGGACAATGCATCGGCGTTTTCGTGCTTAGCAGCGGACCGATACAAGATATCGTAGCGGTACTGCGAGAGGAAAATAGACCAGCGAATGAATTTCTCCGCTGTACGTGGAGGTACAGGCTTGGTCGGATGAAAAAGCGATGTCAAAGGTTTGTGGTCTGTGATTATGGTAAAGTGACGACCATACATGAAACCATGAAACTTTGTAACACCAAATACGAGAGCCAATGCTTCTTTCTCGATATGTGAATAATTTCTTTGAGCCTACGAGAGCATTTTGGACGCAAAGGCAATAGGGCGATCGTGCGATCCATCTTTGTGCGCGCAAGCACAGCACCGATCCCGAAATCCGATGCATCCACCATCAACAAGAGGGGCCTTTGGGGATCGAATGGCGTAAGGCAAGTATTGGAAAGCAACGCCGATTTCAACTGGCGAAAGGCGCGTTCGCATTCCGTCGTCCAGACGAACGGAACAAACACCCTTACGGCGTAAGCGATGAAGCGGAGCTGAAATGGAAGAGGCATGCGGCACATAGCGATGGTAATAATTTATTTTTCCCAGCACACTCTGTAGCTGCTTCAAATTCTGCGGCGACGGCAAGTCTTGTATGGCACGAAGGTGCGTGGGACTGGGATGTATGCCTTGGGCATTGAGTACATGGCCCAAGTATGGCAAGTCCCGAGCAAAAAACACACATTTGTCCTTTCGCAAGCGAAGACCATTTTGTCGCAAGACCTGAAATAATGTTCTGAGATTGGCCAAATGTTCTTCTTCCGTCTTTCCGGAGATCACAGTATCGTCCAGATAATTTGCTGCAGTAGGGACCGACGCACAAACAGTTTGTAGATATTGCTGAAACAATGCAGGGGCGGATGCACACCCGAATGGCAGTCGCTTGAATTGATACAACCCAAGATGCGTGTTAACCACCAAAACGCGCTGGGATTCTTCGTCCACCGGTATTTGTAAGTACGCATCTGCGAGGTCCAACTTCGAAAAATATTTACCCGGGCACAGTTTGTCAAAAAGATCTTCCGGGCGGAGTAAATGAACAGTTGCAATCACTAGTTGTGGGTTCACTGTTGCCTCGAAGTCCACACAAAGTCAAATTTGCCGGAAGGTTTTGGCAAAATTACTAAGGTTGATACCCAGAGAGAAGCCTGCACACGTTCAATTACACCTTGTGATTCCAAATCGTTTAATGTTTTTGCGACATCATCACGCAATGCGTGGGGAACATTGCGCACTCTGAAAAATTTCGTTTGCGCGTCGACTTTCAGTTCTAAATGTGCTTTATAGTTCTTAGCGCAACCGAGGCCCGGTGCAAAAAGTCTGAAAATTCTTCACATAGACGAGAAACACTGTCTGAAGGCACCGTCTGGTTCACTGATAGGACCTGATTTACGATAGACAAGTTAAACAACTGAAATAAATCGAAACCAAACAAGTTCACTGCAGAAGAAGAACGAAGGACGTAAAATGACACAAGTTTTGTTTGTCCGTTGTATGTTGCAAGAAGGCTGCACTGTCCTAACACAGGGATACCTTGACCGGAATAACTACTTAACATTTGCGGCACGCAACGGAGGTGTGCCCAGCAGTTTGTAAGTGTCTTAATTGATCAGTGAAACTGAAGCTCCTGTATCGAGCTGGAATGGTATCACTTTGCCGTTCATGTCCAAGTCTACAAAAAGTTTATTGTCCTGCTGACGACAAGAGCGACTGTCTCGTGCAATGTGAACTGACACTGGTACATAATCACCTGCGACCTGACGGGAATTCCGGCGATATCGACGCACACTATTTTTGGGACGAACACAGTCACTGTTAGAGAGAGTGGCACTGGGCGGAGTGGAATGAACTACATGAATTTCCATGGGCGAAATTTCGCGACCCTGAGTATCCTTGGTTCGATTCCGATTCCGACGCGAAGCAAAGGGCCTGGAACGGTTTTGAGCTTCCGATCTGAGCTTTTTCTGGCAAACACTCTGAACATGTCCTTTTTTATGACAATAATAGCAAATAACTCGGCGTGACGGGCAATTCTCACGCTAATGTTTAGTAGCACATCGCGGGCATGATTTGATTACTGCATTTGCTTGCCGGCGCGGTACACGTGGCTGAGAGCCTGGCGGCAGCGGCGCGGCCGGGCGCGAGGGCTGTTTATTGCTCCGTGCAGCTCGCCCGGCGGGCCGGTTAACCTGACACACTGCTGGCGGTTTCAAGTGATTCCTGAGCAAACTCAAGTGTGTCCTGCCGATCCAATATGTCCATCACTTGTTGAAGGGAGGGATTTACTAGTTTCAAAATCTGTTCCCTTATACGAACCTCAGAAAAGTTCTGTGCAATTGCATCACGTACCATAGTATCTGAATAAGGGAGTCCACATTGACACTCAAAAGCACAAGCCCTAGTAAGGCCTTGCAAGGTTGCAACCCACTCCCGATTAGTCTGACCTGCCGTATGTTTTGTACGAAAGAAGGTATACCTTTTCGCAACTACATTGACTAATTCTTTGAAATATGCATCTAATGCAGACAAAATTTCTTCGTAGGACAGAGTTGCTACGACGCGTCGGGGAAATAATTTGACTATCACACGGTACGTGGTCACGCCGACAGAAGACAGCAAATAAGGCTGCCGCCCGTTACCTTGAATTCTGTAGGCGACGAGATGGAATCCAAATTGGCGTGACCACTCCGTCCAGCTTTCCAGTGCAGCATCAAAAGGTCGAAAGTGGGTGCAACAGCGTGATGTGGCTGCGTTAGCGGTGGAACGGCTGCCGCCGCATCGTTTTGCATCGCACGTTGACCCTGGACGAGCTGTCCAAGGGCATCCAGTAAGGCCTGCGTCTGCTGATTCTGTAAGCGATAAAATTCGGACAGTAAATCTGGAGATTGTGGCGAAGCCATTACACAAGTAAATCAGGGCAATTTAGATAAGAACACTTTTACTCTCGTCGCCAATGTTGTAGTTGGCAGGAGAGCCAACACTGTGTAACTAAAGGAGGCCGAAATGCACGTGTTTTAGCTCACGCAGGCTGGTGTGAGGTCTGGAACATGACAAGGGAATTAGAATTGAGAAAAACGGACGTGGCTGGTGGAATACTTAACTTTAGCCCATTAATGGAGAACGTCGCTCTTTATGGTACATGATTCACAATATCAATAGAAACTGATAATGGCGCCTTGCTAGGTCGTAGCAAATAACGTAACTGAAGGCTATGCTAACTATCGTCTCGGCAAATGAGAGCGTAGAAGTCAGTGAACCATCGCCAGCAAAGTCGGCTGTACAACTTGGGCGAGTGCTAGGAAGTCTCTCTAGACCTGCCGTTTGGCGGTGCTCGGTCTGCAATCACTGACAGTGGCGACACGCGGGTCCGACGTATACTACCGGACCGCGGCCGATTTAAAGGCTACCAACTAGCAAGTGTGGTGTCTGGCAGTGACACCACAACAATACTAACACCTCTTTCTGAGCTGAGCATCTCATTCATTATAGAGGGATGCTGACTCAGTTTTTCAGGATAGCAAATTGGAAGTTGCAGTACAGAAAATGGCCCAGTGATCACCAGTGTGTGTGTTTGTGTGTGTAGTGAGTGAAGTATTATGAAACAATGTGTGTATAGTGTGTGCTGTGATTGATACTGAGATATGAGTGAACAGTGTGGCATAACATTATTTAATAAGTTATTTGTAAAAGAAGTATTGTATAGCAGGACCAAATGTAATGATTGTCTCTAACTAGTCTGTAAATGTATGTGTATATGAATTAGCTTATTTTAAATTGGCCCCTAAACTTGTAAATACTTTGACATCCTTGTAAAAAGAGATCTAGGGATGAATAAAGCTACTACTATTACAATTAGAAATTATTTCACTTCGTATGACATTACTAAGTGTTGTGATTAATTAAGTTTTAATATTTTTGATTCTAATCATAAAAACATTGTCGTACAAATTAAATACAGATTCTTATAAAAAAGAATTTAGTTTTATATTTAATTAACGTGTACTTTGAGTAGCAAGCAATATTTTTTATGTACAATAATGCAGGAAGAAATAGGTGCTTCATGTGTGAATAGTTCAGGGGAAAACTGTTAAGCTTATGTCTCAATTGACCGAAGCACTTAAAATAAAATAGACTTTTTTTAAGTTCATCCTACTTATTTCACTTCTTGAATTCAGTGGGAAGAGAGCGGCAGGGAAATGGTGTAACGTAGTGTGTATGTCTCGGTGGATGAAGCCAGTGACTGTCTGTGAGAGATGATGTGTGAGTGACATTTTGTTGAATTGTGGAGGAAGACCCACATTATGTCCTTCCCCAGGCATCCTCAGACTACTTACACCCTGTGAATACTGTCAGTTAACAGCAAATACTTTGCATTTCTCATGTGCTGAATTTGCTATCTGGCCTTCTGAAATAATTGGCTTATCCAGTGGTCATTTTCTATGGGAAACTTGGATTTTGTCCAATGTAAAGAAAAAAAAACATGTGTTTCACATGTTCCGTGCAACACTTGTGGCCATTTTTTTGGTGGTAGTGCACACCTGACACATTCAGTGCAGATTTACAGGTTTCTGCTGCTTAATTGATGTCAAGTAAATTACAGCTATTTGTCACATAAATGAAGAATCCTCTGGTTTAGAATCTACACTCAGCTCCAGACCAGAGCGCCCTGATAATTCCTCAGAATGACACTGTAAATGCACAGCTGTGCAGAGTCCTCACAAGTATGGCTAGCTGCCTTTACCACTTCCACCAGTCTCCAAAAAGACATCATCAGTCTCTAAGTGAAAAATATTCTGCAGGTGACTGCATCCTGTGCTCTCAAGTTCTCTTAGGATGGCCTCTGGCAGACAGTTCCTCCTGGGATATACACTTCATGCAAATTAGTTTTGTTTCACTTCTGCAATATAATTACCCCAAGAGAGGCCATAATGCACTAACAGTGCAACTGCCTACAAGTGTAAGCTCTGTCTTTCCACTCTGTTGGTGCCCTGACCATGACAGAGGAGCAACTGCTGCATAAGCAGGAAAAATAAGGTTTACTGGCACTCTCTGATCACTAGCAGGAAGCATAACTTCCAGCCAGTTTGTTAGAAGTATGTGGGTTTTCTATTGGCCATTGACCACATACAGTGTTCTTGTGGAAAAGGTTCATATCTGGACACATCCCATGCACCATCATCAGATGGCCACGTGGTGCCAGACTAGGTTGGGGGTTCTCTGCAGGCCACATTGACAAAAAGAGTAGCTCTCAAGCTTCACAACATCTTTGTAACACGAGATTGCCCTACCACACCATCACTAGTGCAGTTAGCAGTGGTCATATTGAACTGGTTAGCAGTGTCTAGTGCAGCTTCCAATCATTCATGAACACTGGTCAACCCCTTCATTGTGATCTTGTAATGGTCATAATCGCTAGCAATATTTATATATGAACGTGCCTCTTTCTATGATAAAATAACAGTAAGAATTAAGTGTGAAGCTAGATTACACTTACATAAAGACTAAACTAGGAGCGCTGCACAAATTGGAGCTGCTGCTGCTGCTTTGGGAATTTTAGAATTCAGGAGGTTGTTGCTTTTAGTGTGTTATATTTAACATGCATCCATATCTACCCTCATGCTCTGTAAGCTATTGTGAAGAGCATGGCAGAGGCTACTTCACATTGTAGGTGGATGTTGGTGATATTAGATGCTTACCTTCTTATAAATGGATTGCAATAAATGTGCTTTGCTGTTTTCATAGTTTTCCCTGTTTTTAGTGTGACAAACTGACACATAGGCAAATAAAAATTGCCCTGTTGCAAATAGCTGTATTGCAGTGAGCTGCCAAGAGACACAAACCTGAGTTACAGTACCAAATGTAGCTCAGGTACTATCCTTACCCTTGGATACTGACTCCTCTTTAGGAAGTACATGACATATCACCGCTGCTTGACTTTACTGTGCATGGCTTGCTAGAGGGGCTGGGAAACATTCCACGTGTCTGTGTATGTGCGGATGGATATGTGTGTGTGTGTGCAAGTGTATACCTGTCCTTTTTTCCCCCTAAGGTAAGTCTTTCCGCTCCTGGGATTGGAATGACTCCTCACCCTCTCCCTTAAAACCCTCATCCTTTCGTCTTTCTCTCTCCTTCCTTATTTCCTGATGAAGCAACCGTTGGTTGTGAAAGCTTGAATTTTGTGTGTATGTTTGTGTTTGTTTGTTTGTGTATCTATCAACCTTCCAGTGCTTTCGTTTGGTAAGTAACATCATCCCATATACACATCTGTCCTTTTTTTCCCCTAAGGGAAGTCTTTCCGCTCCCGGGATTGGAATGACTCCTTACCCTCCCCCTTAAAACCCACATCCTTTCGTCTTTCCCTCTCCTTCCTGAAGAAGCAACCATCGGTTGCGAAAGCTAGCAATTCTGTGTGTGTGTTTGTGTGTTTTGTTAATGTGCCTGTCTGCCGGCGCTTTCCCGCTTGGTAAGTCTTGGAATCTTTGTTTTTAATATATTTTTCCCATGTGGAAGTTTCTTTCTATTTTTTATATATATATATAATCTGAACTTTTCTCTTGTACTGAAACTGAAACCTACATGAAGTGATGCACTTCACCAGTTGGGAAGACAGCAGCGTCATGTGACAGGGGAAGCAAGTGCAAAAGGGATGGGGCTAACTGTCCACACTTTGGAGCAGATCTATATACTACACACTGTATCTCATGTATAAATAATATTAGAAAAGATTTGAGTTTGTGTTACCTTACAGAGAGAATGTGAAAACATTTACTAT
This sequence comes from Schistocerca gregaria, assembly GCF_023897955.1. Classification (NCBI taxonomy): domain Eukaryota; kingdom Metazoa; phylum Arthropoda; class Insecta; order Orthoptera; family Acrididae; genus Schistocerca; species Schistocerca gregaria. The sequence continues at coordinate 377,941,434 of NC_064922.1, forward strand.
TGTATAACAATGTTTTCAATTAATTCACAGGATTGTGGGGTGAAGAACCTCATATAGGCAAGCTAAACAACCTTTCACATTTTGACGCAGAATTCTTTAATCTTCCCCCTGCAATAGCTGATAAAATGGATCCGCAAGCTCGCATAATGACTGAAGTTGTGTGTGAAGCTATAATTGATGCTGGTACGTAACTAACTGAACTATAAATAACATAATAATCAATAAATTAATCTTGTTCAAACATAGTCCATCTTTCCATCCAAATATTTTAACTCTATGTGTCATATAGACAAGCAAATGTAATTTTAATGGCCTTCTTTAGTAACACTTATTTTTGTGTCTGTAATCCTCGTATTACAGGTGTGAATCCTCTAACACTCCGAGGCTCTCGTACTGGTGTTTTTGTGGGACTGTGCTTTTGTGATTCTGAGTTTTACTGGTTTTCTGGTCTGCACTTGTTCAACAAAACAGGGGCATTACATTCTTTCAGAAGTCTTCTTGCAAATAGAATATCATACATCTTTGACTTCAAAGGTACGTATTTGTATATACTATAAATTAAGATTGAAAATAGCTTAACTTTTGCCATGGACTGGGGCTAGTGAACATTTTTTTATCTACTGCTCACTTCTGTATTCTATTACTAGTAACATTTTCTTTACGCAAAATGGTTTCACACAATGGTGCTTTATGAAGCAGGAACAAATTTTATGTCAAAATTTTATGAAAACGTAAAGAAAATGTATTTAAAATTGTTACTGCTTTCTGTACACCAAGAAAGCTGGAATGCCCAGTAGTGGACATTAGGAAGCAGGTTTACTACCACAGGCATAGACAGTCTCTCTCTCTCTCTCTCTCTCTCTCTCTCTCTCTCTCTCACACACACACACACACACACACACACACACTTCTGTTCAAAATGTCTCTGAGCACTATGGGACTTAACTTCTGTGGTCATCAGTCCCCTAGAACTTAGAACTACCTAAACCTAAGTAACCTAAGGACATCACACACATCCATGCCCGAGGCAGGACTCGAACCTGCGACCGTAGTGGTCGCATGGTTCCAGACTGTAGTGCCTAGAACTGCTCAGCCAACATTTAAGTACAGGCTGAATACACAATTCTGTAACCGCAGTTCTACAGCTTGACTAGAATGGCGGATTGTGTTGGGTCAAATGTGGGAGGGGAGAAAGGCAGCAGAAGTGGGAAGGAGGGTTGGAGAAGAGTGGCTGATGGTTCATGTGATGCAGCAGATGCAAAGGATAGGAATGCAATATGGGCTCCAGCACACTAGTGAGCTAGTGCAGTGCACAATGATGATGATTTGGAACAGTGGCCTGGGAGTGTGTGCCAGAATAGAGGAAGGAGAGACTGCACAAAACAGGGTGTGGGCACAGGATGAGTGAAGCTAGTGCCTTGGAACAGGGTGTAGGGATTATGGGGCTTGTGGAGATTGAAGCCTAGAAGATTAGACAAATGAAAGATGTGGCACAAGGACAGTTCCCATCTTTGTAGCTAATACAGAGATGACAGATCAAGATGGCAGGCATTGTGACGCAGTGAAACTGAACAGTCGTCACAGCAAAGTGACATGCCAAAGTTGTTGCCTTTGTTCCTAAATCATGCACATTCTTCCAGGGCTTACCCCTACTGTAACTTCCCTGTAGCATAGACTTTAACCAGTAAACAAGCAAGGATCTCTTGTGACATATTTCAAATAACCTAGGTTGTCCAGAATGATCTTTTCACTTTGCAGATGACTGTATGCTGATTTGAGGAGAGAGGTACTTGTGGAACTAACGCTGAGTTCCACACCAGCACAAAGTCTGCTGCAGGGTGAAAATCCAGTCTGGAAACAATACCCTAGGTTATGACTATGCTATTTCTCTGTAATATCCTTTCTTTCAGGCTTACTACTCCTAGAAGGCAGGTAGGAAAACTTCTATAAAGTTTGAGAAATAAGAGAGAGCTCCTGGTGGAACTAAAGTTTTGGGAGCGGCTTGTGAGTCAGGCATAGATAACTCAGTCTGTAGAGTATGTTTCCACAAAAATCAGAAGTTACAAGTTAGTGCCTTGAGCTGGTAACAGTTTTAATCTGCCAGGGAGTTTCAAAACTAGGTTGTAATTATGAAGCAAGACTCCATTTATACACAATATGTGATTCTTGATTACATACAGTTTTAAAATAATATTAACATAGTTGTGGATAAAATGAAATATGGTAATTATGAAGGCAGCCTGATGTGGTCTAGAAGAAATACGACCCATTAGTGCAATGTCTGCAGGTAGAAAGCCTGTAAGGGAGATTTGTTTCATGCTGAAGGGGAAGTAAGTTGTTGATGTGCTAGTATTGTTGAAGAGCTTAACACTGATAAAATGTTTTGGCAAGCATAGGAGAAGTGGACACTGTTATTCAAGAAAATGATCCAAAGAGCTGAAGAGGACCAAGTGAAATATATTGGAAAGTAGATGCCTCTGTTGTTGATGGATAAGGACAGATTGCCTTGATCCTGGGTACAGATATTAAGGTATCAAATGAAGAGGTGCCAGAAAGAATATTATAAGAGTACAAAAACTGTTTATACTGGACTGTGTCCATGGAGAAAACAAAGTACTATATGTAGTAAGTATTTGAAAATTGTTTACCAAGATCCCAGGCCAAAAATCAGTATCTGATTTGTGAGGTGATTCTACATCTGGAAATAAACCAAATAAGTCCCACAAACATGTGTCCAGTTTAAGACAAACATGAATTTTACTTACCAAAATGCTGTGTAAGTGCTGTGATAGTTAGAATAGTGGAGGGATTGGTGACTGGTTCACCCTACAAGAGGTGTTCAAAGAGTCCCTCACCCAACTCAGTGCACTTGTTAGCGCATTGGACGGTGTGTTGTGTTTTGCATATTTGTTTTGTCAATCTTTAATGCAGGCAAAAAAGTGCAAGTAGATCTTCTGTTAGGAAACATGCTTATGTTGTGGCTGTCATGCGATTTTGTAGGGGTACATGCCCTATCACCAGATCATCAGTCATACCACACCAAATATTTACTGAGGATCTAACTTGGAATCTTGTTTCCATAACATCATGTGGGTTCTCTATCACCCATGTATGAGAGTTGCGAGTGTTTGTGATCCCATTGGGTAAATGTTGCCTCATCTTTAAATAAACTTTATTGCATGATGTCTCTGTGTATGGCCAACCATTCAGAAGATTTTTGTCTGCTTAGGGTGAGTCATTTGATGCAGATGTTTCACAGGGTGCACATGGAATGGATATAAGCCCTCAGAATGTAACGTGTGCCATACTCAAGTTACAGGAGTATTGAGCTGACTGCTAATGCGCCATGTACTAGTGGTGAGACTCCAATGCACCATTGCAGTAGTGTCATCCCTTTTTCAGCTGACTAGACAGCCTCATGTTCTGATGGTACATGTACACAAAGTAGTGTCCTGAATTAATGTAATGTTTGAAAAACCCCTATATACTGTGGCGTACAGGTTCATCAATCAGGGAAACATCTCTGTTATTCTATTGCAGCTACAAGGGCACTGTCATTACAGTACCGATACACGGATAACACGTCTGTGTATTCTTCTGGGTGAACATATGCGAGATGGTGTTATTCGTGCACACAGTGGTTCAAATGGTTCTGACCACAATGGGACTTAACATCTGAGGTCATCAGTCCCCTAGAACTTAGAACTACTTAAATCTAAATAACCCAAGGACATCACACACATCCATGCTCGAGGCAGGATTCGAACCAGCAAGTGTAGCGGTCACGTGGTCCCAGACTGAAGCGCCTAGAACTGCTCGACCACACCAGCCAGCTGGACATAGTGGACTTGTTCAATTAAACAGCACCATAGCATGACATTCATATGACCTCCTGTCTGCTTGCTGATCCAGTCCACACTTACTCACTGGGTATGCTTGCAGCTGTTGCCTCAATGTGATGACACAGTGTTGCCATATGCTGGAGAACCATCACACCTGTTTTGGAATGGATCATTCATCTGCCCCACCATTATTCGGTCCATCATAGTGTCTACACAGAATTTTGGTAGGTAATATTCACATTTGCCTTCAGATCCACTCATGGATCTGTGTAGTCCTCTTACACTCCAACTATGTAAGGATCGAAAATCGAACACATGTTCATAGGACTTTTCTGGTTTTTTCAGATGTAAAATCACTTCACAAATCATGTGACATTACCTGCTGAATGCCCCACCCTTTTATAAACTGCAACTGACATGATATAAGTCACAATCATGTCAGCTAGTCTTGTTAAATGAATGATTTATTTGTATTTAATTTGAGAATAAGACACAAGGCTATGTAAATTAAAGTTGAGAATAAGACAGGGCTATGTAAATTAAAGTCATAAAGACATCAAGTGCAGTGTGGTCTGATTTGAAATTAGTGCTTTTCTCTATCACAGTGACAGCAAACTCCAGAAATGTTATTAATTAAAAGCTGTAACTGGAATCTTTTGAAAAAAAGAAGTAGACTGCAATCTGAATAATGAAATAGAACAGAAATGTATGTGATTACTTACACTATATTCTAATACACATTTATTTACAAATGTTTCACAATTGCAAACAGTCTTTCTGAATCTTATCTTTACCACTTAAAACAATCCCTCTTGTAATCCATCTGTTTTTAATATCTCACTTTATCCCATAGTCATTTCCATGTCCATAGGCCAGTTTCTGTCTGTTAACAATGCAGAATAAACATAAACATTTTTCGTTTCTGTAAAATGACAGAAAAATTAATTAATTGTATTCTTACATTGAAAAAACAAGAAACATCATTTATTAAGCACAATAACTCTACTGCTGACCATTTAAAAAAATTCAATGCTCCTGTTTAGGTTTTTTTCACCCACACACTGGTGTCTGTGTTCCTTCCTTCAAGTTAACATTATGCACAACAAATGGTCATGCCTTCATCTGTCACAGAGTGTCTCTTCATCTCTCCAATGCTTGTGGCATGGAAAAGAAATAAACCCACATTAACTACGACTCCCTCTTTACATACATAGTTTAAAACATTTTATTTAAATTACATTTCATTTGGGTGTGAAGAAAAACCCCCAGGGACACTACTTTGACATCACACTATCCTTGTGTACAAGGAGGTTTGCTTGCTCTGGGTCCGGAGGGCTATGCTGGAGGTAGTGTAGAATGAGCCTTGGATTAAAAATACCTAAGTAAACAACACTTCTTGTACCCCTGGAACGAATGATGGCTTTTCACAGCCTGAAGAAAAATCAAGGAACACAAGAAGATACACTAAACAAGAACAGAAGACTAGAACCCAACAAAAAGACAAAAACAAGTTGAGAGTAGGAACGTCAAATGTAATAACCTTGACAGGAAAGACTGAAGAGATTGTAGACATGATGGAGAGGAGAAAGATTCATATCCTTGGCTTGAGTGAGACTAAGTGGAAGGGAAAAAACTCTAAACTGCTGAAAGGTGGGTATAAATTATACTGGCTGGTCACAATAAAGAGGCAAAAAATAAAGTGGGCTTTGTGTGTCACAAAGACATTGACCCAGTTACAGGTATGAGCTTTGTAAGTGAAACAATAATTAGAGCAAGAGTGAACTTGGGAAAGAATGGTTTTACTATATTCCAAGTGTGCGCACCTCAGCAAGGGTGCACTGAGGGAGAAAAAAATGAAATTCCTTGAAGAACTGGAAGACCAAGTAAGAGAGGATACATTATGATAATTGGGGATCTGAATGCTCAGATCAGCACAGATAGAATTGGATATCAGGAGGTGAAGAGCCCTTTTGAATATGGAAGATGAAGTACTAAGGGTGAATAAATTCTAAATCTGTGCATAAGGAATCATCTTTTATTGAAGAATACATTTTTCAAGAAACAAGGTAGACATAAGATTACTAGATATGGCTGAGATGGCAAATCTAAGACAGTTATAGACTGCATATTAACAGACAAATAAATTGGAGGAAAAGTAAGGGACACTAAAGTCATACAAGTCAGTTCTCGGAGTTACTAGTAGCTGCTCTAAATTATAAGATGAAAAGTTTGAATGCTGTACAAAGATTGCCAAGAATTAAGGTGTGGCAGTTGAAAGAAGAAGAAAATAAGAAAAGTTTCCAAAATTTAGTAGCACAAGAATTGCCAAAAACAGAAAGGGGTAGTGTAGAGGAAGAATGGAACATATTTAAAACATCAATCGTTAACAGATTTATGCAGATATGTGGCAAGACAAAGAGTAAAGTGAAAGACAAAGAAAGTAGTTGATGGAACAACAGAGTGAAAGACGAAATTAAAAAACGTAATATGCCAATGTTTGAATAAAGAATAAGTTTGAATAAAGAAATCAGAACCAGGGGCTGGTGCCAATAGATGATCACAAGGTAACAACACTGGAGAAGGAATACTGACAAAAGAAACTCCAAGCAAAGAGAATTGTGAAAGAAGAAAAGTAGAAAAGTTGGGAAACATTCACCCAGAAACTAGAGCAGGATAGCAAAGGGAACCAAAAACTTCTATATGGGGATATTATCAAGGACATAGAAGGTACCAGAGAAGAAATGAAGAACTATTTTGAAATCTTACTGAATGAGGAAGGTGCACAAGAAAGTGAAACCAAAGTCATTGATTAGAGGAGGAGCAGGATCCAATCTCTTGATTAGAAACTGAGAATTCCCTGAAACAGATGAAAAGTGAGAGAGCGGCTGGAATAGATGACCTGACAGTGGTTATGATTAAAGCTGCAGGAATCCATGGAATACAATGGTTACACTTTGTGCTGGGGTTGATATTGAAAGTAAACAAAGTGCTGGATGAATAGAAAAAAGGAAGTATTATACCATTGTTCAAGAAAGGTAGTAGAAAGAAATGCACCAACTACCGAGGAATCACACTGTTCTCACACTGCCTTAAGATAATGGAAAAGGTTATAGAAAAAAGATCACGGCAAATTCTAGAACACCAATTAGAGGAACAACAGCTTCGATTCAGCACACTTCGCTGTAGAGTGTAAATTTCATTCTAGTAAATAGAATTGTTCCTAGAATGGAGCCTTATGGCGCACCATATTTAATATTCTGCTTTTACAAGCAGCATGACCTTATGTTATTTTTTTTCTTGTAGTTCAAGATCAACTATTTACTATCTTTTTTGTAAGTATGATTTTGTCAACTCATTGGCTGGTCAACATATTCCAGTGGAGAATGAAAGTTTATTCCTGCTAGAAATTAGGTCTTTGTTGTCTATCACTGTTAAAGTTTCATTTAAGAATGCAAATGAGCCAGTCCTTGTTGATTTAGATTTATGGTATCTATATTATGTTGCTAAGAAATAATTATTTTTTATGAATTCTGCTAATCTCTTATAAAATTATCTTGTAGTACTATACATCAGTTTTATCTCTTTTTAAATAAATCACACAAATCTAAAGTCTGTAAACTCAACTAAACACTTAGGGATTGCAATTATGAATAACTTAAATTGGAACAATCACGGAGATAATGTTGTGGGGAATGCAAACCAAAGATTGTGATTTACTGTCAGAACACTTAGAAAATGTAACAGATCTACCAAAGAGACTGCTTACACTAAACTTGTCCACCCCCTTCTGAAGTATTATTGCATGGTGTGGAATCTGCATGAGATAGAACTGATGGAGGACATCAAAGAAGTTCAAAGAAGGGTAGCTCATTTTTTATTATCATGAAATAGGAGAGAGAGTGCCTCAGATATGGTACATGATTTGGGGTGGCAGTCATTAAAAAAAGGACGTTTTGCTGCAGCAGGACCTTCTCATGAAGTTTCATTTACCAACATTCTCCGGAGACTGAAAATATATTGTTGGTTCCCACTTACATAGGAAGAAACTACCATCATAGTAAAAGAAGAGAAACCAAAGTTCGCATGGAAAGATTTAAGTGTTTGTTTTTCCCAGGTGCATTTCAAGTGTGGAACCATAAAGAAGTAGCTTAAATATGGTTTGATGAATCCTCTGCCAGGCACTTAATTGTGAATTGCAGAGTAATCATGTAGATGTATGAATTGCAGTCTAGCTTTGGCATGAGCACAAGCTCATGTAGAGGGTGTTGGATCTGGCATGTCTGCAATCACTTCCGTCCAACCTGGCTTTCCAATCATTTAATGGTGTTTAAGAAGACTGGGAAGTATACTAAAAGTGTTTAGCATTTCATTTTCAAGAAAGTGACACTGAGTACCCCAAGACTAATGGAGCGTTTTTTATTATCAGCAACTCGTATGTCTATTGGTCAAAAATTGGCCAATCAGCAAAATGACCCCAATTAGCAGAATGACAAGTGTTGCTCCTAACCACTATTAACTTGCTTTTAAGTGAACACTTTGTTACAACAAAGCTGAGGGTGACCACTCATTTAGAGCTCCTCTAACACTACAGAGCAATATCATTGATCTGCAGGGTCTGAGAGAAAACGCAATTTTATGTGTTCTTGTGGAAGGTAATACACAGAATCATTAATACATGACATGATGAGCACGTTAACAACAGACAGTTGAGTGAGAGCCCAAGCATTAAGGCAGTAGGATCCTTCTTTTGCTGAAGTTTTGCGTGTTCCTAGGGCTTTCGACATTTCACAAGCAGCCCAGGCTACCTATTCCACAGAATGTTATATATCAGAACTGTCATACTGATCAGCTAATGTGGTTTGACCCTGTGAAATTGCAAAATTGTTGCACAGTTCAGGTAGAAGTGGAGCAGCCTGCACTCAACCAGACAGGCATTAGACCCAGTGCCATCACAGTTTTGCAGTTCAGCTACTGAAATTTTTGTGAATTGACCAAGTGTTTTGACTTTTTTTTAATGCTGGACATTTTAGCCCACATTATAATGATCTGTGTCAACAGCATTTTGGCCACTGTCAAATAGCAGATGTTTAATTGAGCCATCAGAGGATGAGTGTGCCTATGCAAATAAATGACATCACAAATTCAAAGGTAGTACCACACCATCTTATGCTGTCAGCAATGACTCATGATACTCCAGTTTTATTTCTTTTTGATTCAGGTGTTCCAGTCTCAAAGTATCTCCGCCTCGGATCTCCACTAAGCTGTGGCCTTACACGTACCATGAAATCCTGGTACTAAGACAGATAGCTCTGGAATGAATGTGTAAGGAAGTTACCTGAAACCTTCCTTTCTTTGTAGTGGCAGAACCCTCTATGCAAAATCCTTTTCACCTTGATGCCTATACAGTATTTGGGTTTTATAACCAACATCCAGTGCAAGCAATACATAATGCTGTCCCATGTGCAGGAATGGATTCTTTGTCTTTCCAGTACACTCCCATGTTTAATCCAGGCCTGGGTAATGCTTCTGTTTTTATTTTTTATTTATTTTTTCCCTCCTGGCATTAATAGAGTTGACAGTGAGAAAATTTTTCAAAGCCCACCCAATACCTTTAGTGTTGCAGGATAAGGTTGAAGAAGAACTGGGTCATTTATAGGGGTTACAAGTGCTGCTCCAGTTTTCTTATAGCAAATGGGCATCACCTCTAGTCATCATTCACAATTCACATAGAGCATTATGTCTTTGTAGGGATTTCAAAAATATGTTAAACGATCAGTCGACTGTACTCCAGTCTGGTCACAAACATCACATATTCTATCAAAGGCAGGGCTACCTGTGAAGCCAGTCATGTGAACATCAAGCTAAGCTGCAGCCACCGTGCTGCTTTCTATAACCAAGAAGCTGGCATATGCATGTTGAGCTGACATACTTTGATTTATCAAAATATTAGTATTTCGATAAGAAAATGGACTGGTGCTGTAATCTCTGAGTGGCCACCAAAACTGTGGCCAAGAAACAACTGGACCATCCTGTTGCTGAGCACGCCATCCAACATGCCATTCTTAATTTAAATGACTGCTTCACAGCCTGTGCAATATGGATCCTTCCCACTAACACTAGATTTTCTGAATTGTACAGGTGGGAATTCTCCCTGCAAAATATTCTATTTCCTATAACCCTACTGGTCTCAACCTTTGTTAGTTATTGTCATCAACAATCTAGTCCCTTCCCTGTTCCCATTCCAGTACTACACAACCTTCTGTTCCACCAATGAACTCAGCCTTTATACTTCTCTCCTTTTCCGCTCACTACTCCTCTCTCCCCCACTTGCCGTCTAACCTCCCGACTGCACCAGCTACCCTACCCTCTCTCCACCTCATCCTTGCATGCTCCCCAACAGTAATTGACTGTCCCCCAATCCTACCCTGCTATCCCTCCCCCTCCCCTTTCCAGCCACCTCCTTACCCCCACCCAGCTGCCTCTCCCATCATGTACTGTTGCTGCTGCTCATAATCTGGCTTCAGCTGCCAGAGACTGTGGTCATGTGTGTGTGAGTTGCACATTTGTGTGTGTGTGTGTGTGTGTGTGTGTGTGTGTGTGTGTGTGTGTGTGTGTGTGCGCGCGTGTGTGTGTGTGTGTGTGTATTTGTGTATGTATGTGTGTAAGTCTGTTCTCTATTTTTGACAAAGGCCTTGTTGACCGAAAGCTTATTTTGTGACAGTCTTTTTTGGTGCCTATCTGTGACTTAGCATTTCTGCTATATGGTGAGTAGCAACTAACTTTTTCATAATATTGTTACAAATAGCATTGGCGTCACTCTATTGCACAGTTACTTGGATGGTTTGGAACAGCGTATTGTGTTCATCTTTAACATGCTTAGCATAAAACAAGAAATGATTCTCAGATAGAGAATGAGACAATTACAATTATATTTGGAATTCAGAAGTTCTGCATTTTCCTGTATGACAATGACTTACATCTGGTCACAGACCATAAAACATTTTTGTCCACATTTGGTCCTAGGTCAAAGTTGTCTGAATGAACATCCCAGAGATTACAACACTGGGCTGTTTACTTATTGAATTACTAATATTTTGATAAATGAAAGTATGTCAGCTCAGCATTCATATACCAGTGCACTATCAAGATTACCTATAAATGCAGATGAGGAATTGATAAAAAAGAAATTGTTTGCTTGTTTACTGATTCAAATCAACACAGTCAGTGGAAGAGCTTTCTTTCACTGCCAGCAGCCACACTCCAAGATCCACTATTGAGACATGTTTGCCGAATATGTGAACATCAGCTGGCCAGATGACCTTCCTTGAGCAACCTCAGTAGATTTTTTTTCTTTGTCATGATGCCTTGCCCTTCATCTTTTCAAAGGTGCCTGTTATTGAATGAGGATGTCAATCAGTATTGAGCAGTGATTCTGGATAGTTTGAGAATCTACCCTACTACTCATTGCAACTCGTGCTTCAGTCACCTTGGGGCATTTCCAGAATGATGAATCTTGCCCAAGAGTATGTGTATTGGCCATTTGTAGTCTAGGATGTTGCACTAGTGGCTCAAAAATGTCAGGGTTGTCAGTCTCAGAAACTGGTACCATCTCAGACTTACCAGTTAAGACCTATGCCTACCCAGTCGTGACATTGGGTGCATGAAGATTTTGTGGGGCCGTTATATGGGGCCATGTGGTTGATTTTGTGCCACATCTTCGTTTCACTCTGCATCTAACGGCATTGCATAACATTCTGTAAAAATATTTATGAAGCAGATGGAAAAAAATCTTAACATCCACTCCCACTGATTTTGCACCAATCTCCTTTTTATCCTCTTATAGGCAACATGATACAAGATCAAAATCTGCCACAGGTTCTGCAAGGATGCCACCATCATTCTTTTCTAGATTTGTTAAGGTGTCTATCATTGAAAGGAGAAGAGAAAGTTACACCTCTTGAGGTGGGTGCCCTGTCTGAGACACATTCTGGCATATGCCTATTTGTATATGCGGCTCCACATCTTCACAGTAAGGCCACCAGCTAGTCCTGGTGGTGACACCTAGGTGCATTCTTTAGCCCGCATCTCATGGTCGTGCGGTAGCGTTCTCGCTTCCCGCGCCCGGGTTCCCGGGTTTGATTCCCGGCGGGGTCAGGGATTTTCTCTGCCTCGTGATGGCTGGGTGTTGTGTTGTCCTTAGGTTAGTTAGGTTTAAGTAGTTCTAAGTTCTAGGGGACTGATGACCATAGATGTTAAGTCCCATAGTGCTCAGAGCCTGGTGCATTCTTTGCAAGCACTGGAACCAGCTTTATTAGTGCCATCTGGGGTAAGCTTTGCCACCAGGACTGCCAAGTTTGCGGGGGCACTCTACATTGCTTACTCCAAGGACAGACAAAAGCAGATGTAGGGTACAGTTCCAATACAACATCCCAAGTGGCGGACACCTCACATTCCAGGGTCTCCAGATGTTGAACACCTGTTGGGATCTGAACTCAGATGACACACAGGATGACTTCCGATCTGAGTCACACAGGAATCAGTCACAAACCAAAAGTCTGAAGTACTATCGTTTCTTGCATCTCTTGAACCAGACCCAGAACCAGCTCCTCTATCACTACCACCAGCATCTGGAGAAACACCCCAGCCTTCACAGCAGGCAGTGCCACACTCACCTTGTTCTCTACACTGACCATGGGGTGAGGAATCTCCTAATACCACTGGACGTTTAATTATGCAATGACAAGTGAGATCACTAGTGCCAGTGTGTGGTGATACACACCCTGGCACCATGTCATGTGGGTAAACAACAGCAGTAGATTTAAGAGCTGCTGTACCATCTCAGCCTCACTTGCCCCAGCTCACTGATATGTACTACCTATTTATCATGACCTTGGAATTTTTGACTATTTTCTTGACAGTAAATTGAGCTCTGTTATTCCTGGCAATCAATGTTTGGCTTGCACGTAGACAGGTCTGTTTTCATAGTGTGGTGCTGCCTCTGTTCCAGCCATATGATGTTGCTTACCATGAGTTCACCAACTGAGACAGTGAACTGCTTGTTCATTTTGGTTGTAGCACTCAGCAAAGTGCCCTGATAAGTTAAGTTCCAGCATGGCATAATGTTTTGTGACCAAAAACCTTCATCACAACTAATTTATGTCTGGTACTCCAACAATGCAGGTTTCAATGAACTTCAGTGATGTACAAAAAATCATAGGAAATTATAGATCTTGACTCTTCTTGAACAGGAACAAAAATTTATAGATATGGGTACCTCTTGGCAATTAAAGTACACTGCAGATTTACTGAATAATTCAAAACATAAGTTGCAGAGGATGATAACTTTGCCAGTTTGGGAAGCACTCTAATACAAACCATTCTCTTAGTGAATGCACATTGTAGGCACTCATTGTAGGCACAATATGTGCTTGAAAGGAAAATGGAGCTAGCACCAAACTAGGAAAATAGACCTGTCCATGTACAAGCAAACATTAGTGGCTGGAAATAACAGAGTACAATTCAGTGTCCAGAAAATAGCCAAGTATCACAAGGTCATTGTAAAAAGGCTGACCAGAGACCAGGTAATACACATAAGCAAGTTGTGACAAGTGAGCCAAAATGGCCTGTGACAGTCCTTAAATCTGTGACCTCATGCCATCAAATTTATTACTTTGCATCATGGCTAGTGACATCATCAGAAGCAAGTGTAATTATTTCAGTTGATTCATCAGTACATGTGGCTGGGCTACAAGACAAATGGTTTTTCACTAAATCCTAATAAAATCATTATTATTTACTTCTGTACAAAACAGAAAGAGAGACAGATAAACATATGTGATATCTTTAACCAATCAATAGAAAGGATATAGGTGACTCAATTACATGGAGTGCAAATAGATAAGAAAATAAACTGGTCTTTTCACATTTTAGATATCTGTAAGAGACTAAGTTCTGTTATTCTTGCTTTACATGTTGACAATATGTGTCTAGAAAGTAATATTGTAAAAGCAGTGTGGTTATTTTCTTACACTGGTTGAGTATGGCATTATTTTATGGGGTAACCAGCTATATAAAATAAAGAGATGGCTCAAATGAACAGTAGATTTTATGAACATAACACATGGAGAAGAAATAATCTGCATAATGAGTATAAAAACCTGAGCTTAGTGCATGACACTGGAACAAAGTTTCTTAGTGGTCTTCCTGTATGCATAAACACACAGACTAGCAACGAAATTAAGTTTAAGAAGTCACAAAAATATTCTTGCTGAAAAAGGAATTTCATAATTTACATGATTTCTTAAAAAATAGCTGAACAATGTGAGTGTAATATTATATGACCAAAATTATTTATGGTGGTCTGCTCACTAATAATATAATTTTCCTTGTGCTCTATATAGTTTCTTAGTGTCTATGAGAATATAAATTGTAATATAATTATGAATTTGAATTCCTGTGATGTTATTTGACTGTGACAGTAATCATGCTGTAAAAATTCTACTTTAGATATAAGAACTGACTCATTTCATGTTCTTGCAAGCCCAACATAGTGGGACCTCCAGAACACGAAATAAAATCAAAACACATTGAAAATGTGTGTTCCTGAGTAATGAAAAGTTTCTGGACCACACCTGACTTGAAATATTTTTGTAGATTCTTTGTACACATAGTATTTATTTCATGAACTGAGCTGGTGCTTTGAAAAAGCAATATATTATTTGTGGCAATTTCATCAGATAATAATGTATTGGGAAGTGACAGTTAATATCCATACTTCCTTTGACAGGCAGGATCTTCTTGAGGGCACACTCAAAATAATTTGCATTACATGCTATTGAACTCTGACTTAAATACATTACAATCCCTGTAGTTTATATTTAGACATTCAAAACTGGTACTTATATAATGTTAAAAGACAGAGTAATCCTTATTTCTGCCAAACCAAACATGTGTAACACTTCAGCCATAAATCGCTATAACAGTTCCACTGGACTATTTACATCACAATCTTTAATTTACATTTGTGCACTTCAAATAAAAATTTTCACACATACAGTGGCTAGTTCTTTAAGTATATATCTGAGCTACAATTTCTACTTTTCAGAGAATTCTTGCTACCTTATAGTCATGTCAGGATGGTCCTCCTGTCAGTCCATCAACATCTTTGACAATGGGAATTTTGGCAGGAGGCAATAATAAGTGTAAAAACATTGAATATCACACATTTAGTTATAAATTGATAAACATGGTGCAGAAGTATAACGCATAGACCATATTTTGAGGGTATGACTTCAGTACTTATTTAAAAGTATTTTCCAAAATTGATAACTGCAGTAGGGGTTATTTGTTACAATGGAAACAGAGGTAATTATTGTCATTAAGGAGATGTATATAGGAACCTCTGTCTTAACTTTGCTGTATTTAGAATAATCAAAATTTAGAATTTTAGTTAGTTCATTAAATCACCACTTCAGGCCAAATAAAACACATTACTGAATTCAGATAAATTAGGCTCACATCATCATCATCATCATCATCATCATCATCATCATTTAAGACTGATTATGCCTTTCAGCGTTCAGTCTGGAGCATAGCCCCCTTACAAAATTCCTCAATGTTCCCCTATTCAGTGCTAACATTGGTGCCTCTTCTGATGTTAAACCTATTACTTCAAAATCATTCTTAACCGAATCCAGGTACCTTTTCCTTGGTCTGCACCGACTCCTCCTATCCTCTACTGCTGAACCCATGAATCTCTTGGGTAACCTTGCTTCTCCCATGCGTGTAACATGACCCCACCATCTAAGCCTGTTCGCCCTGACTGCTACATCTATAGAGTTCATTCCCAGTTTTTCTTTGATATTCTCATTGTGGACACCCTCCTGCCATTGTTCCCATCTACTAGTACATGCAATCATCCTAGCTACTTTCATATCCATAACTTCAACCTTGTTGATAAGGTAACATGAATCCACCCAGCTTTCGCTCCCATACAACAAAGTTGGTCGAAAGATTGAACGGTGCACAGATAACTTAGTCTTGGTACTGACTTCCTTCTTGCAGAAGAGAGTAGATCATAGCTGAGCGCTCACTGCATTGGCTTTACTATACCTTGCTTCCAGTTCTTTCACTCTGTTGCCATCCTGTGAGAATATGCATCCTAAGAACTTGAAACCGTCCACCTGTTCTAACTTTGTTCCTCCTATTTGGCACTCAGTCCGTTTATATTTCTTTCCCACTGACATTACTTTCATTTTGGAGATGCTAGTCTTCATACCATAGTCCTTACATTTCTGATCTAGCTCTGAAATATTACTTTGCAAACTTTCAATTGAATCTGCCATGACAACTAAGTCATCCACATATGCAAGATTGCTTATTTTGTGTTCACATATCTTAATCTCACCCAGCCAGTTTATTGTCTTCAATATATGATCCATAAATAATATGAAAAATAGTGGAGACAGGTTGCAGCCTTGTCTTACCCCTGAAACTACTCTGAACCATGAACTCAATTTACCGTCAACTCTAACTGCTGCCTGACTATCCATGTAAAGACCTTTAATTGCTTGCAAAAGTTTGCTTCCTATTCCATAATCTCATAGAACAGACAATAACTTCCTCCTAGGAACCCAGTCATATGCCTTTTCTAGATCTATAAATCACAGATACAATTCCCTGTTCCACCATAACACTTCTCCATTATTTGCTGTAAGCTAAAGATCTGGTCCTGACAACCTCTAAGAGGCCTAAACCCACACTGATTTTCATCCAATTGGTCCTCAACTAATATTCGCACTTTCCTTTCAACAATACCTGAGAAGATTTTACCCACAACGCTGATTAAAGAGATACCTCTGTAGTTGTTACAATCTTTTCTGCTTCCATGTTTAAAGATTGGTGTGATTACTGCTTTTGTCCAGTCTGATGGAACCTGTCCCGATTCCCAGGCCATTTCAATTATCCTGTGTAGCCATTTAAGACCTGCCATTCCACTGTATTTGATGAGTTATGACTTAATTTCATCCACACCAGCTGCTTTACTGCACTGCAACATATTGACCATTTTCTCCACTTCCTCAAATGTGATCCTATTTCCATCATCATTCCTATCCCATTCTACCTAAAAATCTGAAACATTACTGATCGTATTTTCATCTACATTTAGCAACTCTTCAAAATTCCCCCCATCTGCCCAAGGCATCCACAGGATTCACCAGCAGTTTTCCTGACCTGTCCAAAATACTTGTCATTTCCTTCTTACCTCCCTTTCGAAGACTGCTAATTACACTCCAGAATGGTTTTCCAGCAGCTTGACCCATAGTCTCCAGCCTGTTTCCAAAGTCTTCTCAAGATTTCTTCTTGGATGCTGCAATTATCTGTTTGCCTTTGTTTCTTTCTTCAACATAACTTTCTCTGTCTACCTGAGTTCTAGTATGTACCCATTTTTGATACGCCTTCTTTTTCCTTTTACAGGCTTCCTTGACTGTGTCATTCCACCATGCTGTTTGCTTCATCCTACTTTTACACACTATTGTTCCAAGACATTCTTTAGCCACTTCTAGTACTGTGTCCCTTTACCTTGTTCATTCCTTTTCCAATGACTGTAATTGACTACATTCAACTAACTGGTACCTTTCTGAGATCGCTGACATGTACTTGTGCCTAATTTCCTTATCCTGAAGTTTCTCCACTCTTGTCCTCCTACATAAGGACATGACCTCCTGCACTTTCGGTCTCACAATCCCAATTTCACTGCAGATTAAATAATGATCAGTGTCATCAAAGAATCCCCTGAATACACGTGTGTCCTTCACAGCCTTCCTGAATTCCTGATCTGTTATTATATAGTCAATGACAAATCTGGTTCCCCTGCCTTCCCAAGTATATCGGTGAATGTTGTTATGTTTAAAAAAGGAGTTTGTGATTACTAAGCCCATACTGGCACAGAAATCCAGGAGTTGTTTCCCGTTCCTGTTGGCCTCCATCATATCCTCTCCAAATTTACCCATAACCTTTTCATACCCTTCTGTTCGATTTCCAATCCTTGTGTTAAAATCACCCATGAGCAGAACACTGTCCTTGTCCTTTACTCTAACAACTACATCACTGAGTGCCTCATAAAAACTATCCATCTTATCTTGATCCGTCCCTTCACAATGCGAATATACTGACACAATCCTAATTTTCTTGCTAGACACTGTCAAATCTATCCACATCAGTCGTTCGTTTACATACCTTATGGCAACTACGCTGGGTTCCATTTCTTTCCTGATGTAAAGCCCTACACCCCATTGTGCTATTCCTGCTTTGACTCCTGACAGGTAGACTTTGTATTCTCTCACTTCCTCTTCTTTCTCACCTCTTACCCGAATGTCACTAACAGCTAAAATGTCCAGCCCCATCTTACTTGCAGCCTCTGCCAGCTCTACCTTCTTCCCTGAGTAGCCCCCATTGATATTAATAGCTCCCCGTCTCATTTCCATTTGTTTGCCAAGTCGTATCTTAGGAGTCCCTAGCTTGTCAGTTAGAGGTGGGACTTCGTCACCTCCAAAGGTCCAAGGCATTTTGCTCTGATTGTTGCCAGCATCGTATTTAAAGTACCAGAAAAGTAGGTTGCTAGCCTTACTTGCCCTGAGTCCTATTGGGTTTTACCCCTAACATTGAGGGACTGACCAGTGGATTTGGTAGTCTTTGCCATATGAGCACAAAGGTGACCACGACTCAGAATATGTCCGAGATGCCCAGCCTTCTTCCAAAGTAACTGGTATCCCGACTGTCAGGACCACTTACTTGGCCACTCATACATTGCCCGTGGTTCATGAACTAGGACATGACTACAGGAACCCACACCATTAGGCTCACAAGAAGAAATAAAAACTTTGAGGTTCACCGATGACATTGTAATTCTGTCAAGAGACAGCAAACGACTTGGAAAAGCTGTTGAACGGAATGGACAGTGTCTTAAAAGGAGGACATAAGATGAACATCAACAAAAGCAAGACGAGGATAATGGAATGTAGTCGAATTAAGTCAGGTGATGTTAAGGGTATTAGATTACGAAATGAGACGCTTAAAGTAGTAAATGAGTTTTACTATTTGGGGAGCAAAATAACTGATGATGGTCGAAGTAGAGAAGATATAAAATGTAGACTGGCAATGGCAAGGAAAGTGTTTCTGAAGAGAAATTTGTTAACATCGAGTATAGATTTAAGTGTGAAGAAGTCGTTTCTGAAAGTATTTGTATGGAGTGTAGCCATGTATGCAAGTGAAACATGGACGATAAATAGTTTGGACAAGAAGAGAATAGAAGCTTTTGAAATGTGGTGCTACAGAAGAGTGATGAAGGTTAGATGGGTAGATCACATAACTAATGAGGAGGTATTGAATAGAATTGGGGAGAAGAGGAGTTTGTGGGATAACTTGACAAGAAGAAGGGACCGGTTGGTAGGGCATGTTCTGAGGCGTCAAGGGATCACAAATTTAGTATTGGAGGGCAGCGTGGAGGGTAAAAATCGTAGAGGGAGACCAAGAGATGAATACACTAAGCAGATTCAGAAGGATGTGGGTTGCAGTAGGTACTGGGAGATTAAGAACCTTGCACAGGACAAGGTAGGATGGAGAGCTGTATCAAACCAGTCTCAGGAGTGAAGACCGCAACAACAACAATAACAACAACAACAACAACAGGCTCACATATTATCAATCTGTGTTTGGCTAATGTTGAGTTTTAGGGGCTTTGGAATTTAAATGTTATTGTGTATATGAACAAATACTTGTAAATAAAATAGAAAGAAACTTCCACATGGGAAAAATATATTAAAAACAAAGATTCCAAGACTTACCAAGCGGGAAAGTGCCGGTAGATAGGCACAATAAATAAAACACACAAACACACACACAGAATTTCTAGCTTTTGCAACCGACGGTTGCTTTTTCAGGAAAGAGGGAAGGAGAGGGAAAGACGAAAGGATGTTGGTTTTAAGGGAGAGGGTAAGGAGTCATTTCAATCCCAGGAGCGGAAAGACTCCCCTTAGGGGGAAAAAAGGACAGGTGTACACTTGCGCACACACACACACATATCCATCCGCACATACACAGACACAAGCAGACATTTGTAAAGGCCAGGTTCTGGTCCCAGTCGGGGCACACATTGTCAGCTGTCCCCATTGAGGTATATCAACAACACCTGTTGGCAGGTGAGCATTTCAATTAATTATCATTTACTTCAGAGTTTTGCTGGACTGCCCTGTTTCATAGAAACTTTTATAACATTATACTGATTCTGTAAAGCTGTAATCAATACAAGATAAATATTTATCTTCTCTTGGTACTTTAAGTGTAAGTTGCTGTTTGAAACTATCAATGATTAATGCACTGTAACTTTATTTATGTAAGAGGACTGTGTTGGAATGGCTTGTTGATATTCTGTGATCTGTTTGTACTGCTTGGTTCAAATACGTTGACCACTGGTCATTTTCTAGTGTGCTTCATGTTTAATATTTGTAATATTATGAGAACTGTAGTGATACTTTAGAACTAGATTATGGTGTAATATTTTTATAATTCAGTATTATTATTGCTGTTGTTAATATAATTTTGTTTAATGAGTTTATCAAGATAAAGATAGTATAAGTAATCATGTGTCCCATTCAATGGGTGCAGTTTAAGGGAATTGTGGACAATTTATACAAGAGTGACCGGAAGGGTATTTGTATTTGATTCTTTCAAATACTGGTCTTGGAGCCTTCTAATTCTGTCTTCTGATTCCATGACTTTCTTTTGAAATCTAACTGGTGACAAACTGAGAAAGTAGGAAATATTCAAACTTCAGTGCAAGTTAACAAAGTGATACTTCTTTTATCAGAGCAGTGGTTTTTGTAAGAGTGTAGGTGCTATTTTAAGCATTTTAGAATACTTCAGAAGCTATCAAAACAATTCTGTATCACTCCTCATCTTTCTTCCCTGACAAATTTAAAATGTCCAAAACTTTGTATTATGGTGCACAACACTCTCCACTCTTTTATGTTCTGTCATTCAGGGCCAAGCATAATGCTTGACACTGCCTGCTCATCCAGTATCTATGCACTAGAGAAAGCTACCTCCAGCTTTTATGATGGAACATGTGATGCTGCAGTGATTGTGGGCTGTAACCTGCTACTCAACCCCCTTACATCATCAATGCTACAACTCATCAATGCAACAAATACAAGAGGCTGTTGCTGCAGTTTTGATGAAGCAGGTGTGTATTGTTGCTATTATGAGAAATTAGAATTTATAACTAATACAAAGGGAGAAAATGTGCACCCCCAAGTTACTAATCCTTGTTAGATATGTTTCAGAAAAGTAGATTCTTTTTAAGAAATTGCTTTTGAAATTAGTTGTTTAATTTTCGTTTCCTATTTATTTCATGTTGAAACAAGTTACACTTTTGTCAGAAGCACCATACCTCAGTTTTCAGTCTAGCGGATTGTGCTTGTGTTCATCCTTTTCTGATTCAGTTCTTGAATTTCAGACTGTGATGAAGTTCATTCCACAAATAATTATTGGTTCTTAGGTGGTGGTTGTTGGGATGTTTAAGGGGGACTAAACAGCTAAGGTCATCAGTCCCCCATTCCAAAAACAGGCGAAACAAAATTTACGGAACAGGTAAAACCCCTAAGGGAGGAGGAGACGGCCCTCCCCCCAGTCACTGAAAGAACACCAATGTGGCAGCGAACACTAGAGACAAGAAGAGTACAGACGACCACCGGACAGAAAGAAACGGAAGAAAAGAAGAGGGCCGGAGACCGGTTGACTGACCATGAAACAAAAATTGGGAAAGAGTCAACCATCCGAATACACACATTAAAATCTGCAACCAATGAGAGACTCGAGGACAAGATACACAGAAAGGGAAAGGGGCAGGTCCCCCCTAAATGGAACCATAAAAAGGACTACCACGGATAAAATTTAAAACGTTGTCAGCCATGGAGGCATCGTCGCATAAAACCAAAGGCAATGTGCCCGGGAGATTAAAAGTCTGCCGGAGGGTGCGCAGGCGGGGACACTCCAACAAAATGTGGGCGACTGTCAACCGGGACCCACACTGACACAGGGGAGGATCCTCCTGACTCAAAAGATATCCGTGCGTCAGGTAGGTATGGCCGATGCGGAGCCGACACAGGATGACAGAGTCCCTGCGAGAAGCCCGCAGGGAGGACCGCCACATATCGGTCGTCTCCTTAACAGCCCGCAGTTTATTCGGCGAAGTCAGGCTACGCCACTCGTCATGCCACATCTGAAGCACCTTACGGCGCAATGCCAGCTGCAGATCGCGAGACGGGAGGCCGATCTCCAAAGTGGGGGCGTCGATCGCCCCTTTGGCCAGCCTGTCGACACGTTCGTTCCCCGGGATGCCAACGTGACATGGCGTCCAAACAAAGACCACCGAACGACAAGAGCGGGTAATGGCAAAAACAGACTCCTGAATAAAGGATACCAGAGGAGAAGAGGTATAGCAGCGGTCGATAGCCTGGAGGCTGCTCAGGGAGTCACTGCAGATGATGATGGACGTACCTGAGCAGGAACGCATATGCTCAAGAGTGCGGAAATATGGCCACCAGTTCTGCAGTAAAAATACTGCAGCCAGCCGGCAAGGAGCGCTGTTCAACATGGGCAGCGTGAGCAAAAGCGTAGGCAGTACGACCATCCACCAGGGAACCATCAGTGTAGACAGGCTCACAGCCTGAAAATGAGGCGACGAGCGCAAGAAAACGGTGACGGAAGGCCACATGCGGAACCGAGTCCTTGGGTTCTCGAGCCAAGTCCAGGCGGACGGACGGATGGGTCATACACCAGGGAGGCGTGGGTGCACAGGCCCGGAAGGGCAGCAGAAGAGGGAACGACCCCAGTTCAGACAGCAGGGACTGGATGCGGACAGCAGTGGAAAGCCCAGACCTAGGTCGCCGGTCGGGCAGAGGGAGGACCCTGGCAGGGAAAAGCAGGCGATGATTGGGATGGCCCGGTGAGCAATGCACGTGGACAGCATAGTCGGCGAGCAGTCGGTGGCGGCGAATCCGCAGCGGGGGAACCCCTGCCTCCACCAGCAGACTATCCACGGGGCTCGTACGGAAAGCACCAGTTGCAAGCCAAACCCCACAGTGGTGTATGGGGTCCAACAACGTCAACACTGAGGGTGATGCAGACCCATAGGCCAGGCTCCCATAATCAAGCCTGGACTGCACAAGGGCTCTGTACAATCGCAACAGCGTGCTGCGATCTGCACCCCAAGACGCATGGCTCAGGCAGCGGAGGGCGTTGTGGTGCCGCCAGCACTTTTGCTTCAGCTGAGTAATATGAGGAACCCATGTGAGCCGGGCATCAAAGACGAGTCCTAAGAAGCGGCTAGTGTCCACCACTTCAAGTAGGTGACCGTCAAGGTAAAGTTCCGGATGAGGGTGGACCGTCCGGCGCCTGCAGAAGTGCATAACTCGAGTCTTGGCTGCAGAGAACTGAAATCCATGAGTCAGAGCCCATGATGCCGCCTTGCGAATGGCTGCTTGCAGCCTGCGTTCGGCGACTCCTGTAGTCGTTGAGCTGAATGAGATGCAGAAGTCGTCGGCATACAAAGAAGGAGACACCGACGACCCCACGGCTGCAGCCAGACCATTAATGGCCACTAGAAATAAGGAAACGCTCAACACCAAGCCCTGCGGGACCCCATTTTCCTGTATATAACATGAACTAGAGGCGGCACCGACTTGCACCCGGAAAGAGCGGCGCAATAAAAAGTTTTGAAGAAAAGCTGGGAGCTGACCACGAAGACCCCACTCGCGCAACGTAGCAAGGATGCGATGCCTCCATGTTGTGTCATATGCCTTCCGCAGATCAGAAAATACAGCAACGAGATGCTGACGGCGGGAAAAGGCCGTACGGATAGCAGATTCCAGCCGCACCAAATTGTCCACAGCAGACCGGCCCTGACGGACCCTGGGATGGAGCGAGGAGACCGCGCGACTCAAGGACCCAACACAAACGCCACCCCACCATACGTTCGAGCAATTTGCACAAAACGTTGGTGAGGGTAATGGGACGATAGCTGTCCACCGCCAGAGGGTCTGCACCGGGCTTCAAGATGGGGACGATAACACCCTCTCGCCATTGCGACGGGAATACGCCCTCGCTCCAAATGCGGTTAAAGATGGTGAGGACGTGTCTCTGGCAGTCCCCGGAAAGATGCTTCAGCATCTGCGCGTGGATGCAGTCTGGTCCTGGTGCTGTATCAGGGCAATCGGCGAGGGCAGCGAGGAATTCCCTCTCGCTGAAAGGAGCATTGTATTTTTCAGAACGACGTGTGTGGAATGATAATGGCGTCCGCTCGGCGCGCTCCTTTAGAGAGCGAAAGGCAGGAGGGTAAGTTGCAGTCGCAGAGCTCATAGCAAAGTGCGTGGCAAGGTGGTCAGCAATGGTGGCAGCGTCCGTGCAGACAGCGCCGTCCAGGGAGATTCCAGGGACAGCCATAAGGGTCTGGTATCCATAAATCTGCCGGATGCGGGACCACACGAGCGACGGGGAGACACGGGAGCCCAAGGATGATACGTACCTCTCCCAGCACTCCTGCTTACGCCGTGCAATAAGACGACGGGCCAAGGCACGGAGCTTCTTAAAGGCGATGAGGATCTCCAGAGACAGGTGCCGCTTATGACGCTGGAGAGCCCGCCTACGGTCGCGAATAGCCTCAGCAATCTCCGGCGACCACCAGGGGACAGCCTTCCTCCGAGGTAGTCCAGAAGAGCGGGGGATGGCATTCTCGGCCGCAGAAATAATTGACGAGGTCAAGACATGGACCACCTCGTCAATGTCACCCTGTGGGGGAGAAGCAATGGTGGCAGCGGAAGTAAAAGCTGGCCAGTCAGCCCTGTTGAGAGCCCAGTGGGGCAGGCGCCCAGAAGAATAACACTGGGGCAGCGACAAATAGATGGGAAAATGGTCACTACCACACAGGTCAGGATGTACTCTACAGTGAAGGGATGGGACAAGTCTGGGGCTGCAAAGAGAGAGATTGATGGCCAAGAACGAGCCATGGGCCACACTGAAATGTGTGGGAGCAGCGGTGTTCAAGAGGCTAAGGTCGAGCTGAGCCAACACATGCTCCACGGCGCGACCGCGGTCATCGGAGACAGTCCCACCCCATAGAGGGTTGTGGGCATGGAAATCGCCCAGAAGCAGCAATGGCGGCGGGAGTTGAGCCAGCAGCATAGCCAAGACATGTTGGGGGAGCTGTCCATACGGAGGAACGTAAACAGAGCAAACAGGAATAGCCGGCGAGAGCTCAATCCTGACAGCGACTGCCTCTAAAGGCGTCAGAAGGGGTACTGGCGAGCTACAGACAGAGTGGTGAACAAAGAGGCAAACTCCATCTGAAGCTCGTTGACAGTCAGCGCGGTTCTTATAGTATCCCCGATAACCGCGAAGGGCAGGGGTCCGCATTGCTGGAAACCAAGTTTCCTGAAGAGCAATGCAGAGAACAGAGGAAACACTCAGAAGCATCCGGAGCTCAGGCAGGTGGTGGTAATAACCGCCGCAATTCCACTGGAGAATGGAAGCAGGAAGGGACTGGGAGGGCGTGAAGGCGACTAAGACGCAGACGGCGCCGCAGAGTCAACGGCCGCCACTGGGCGAGAGTCAGTTGTGTCCATAGGAGAGGCCCCCGAGGGTTCAGTGAGGGCGAGATCCGCGGCAGAGGCGAGGATCTCCACCTCATCCCCAGAGCCAGAACTATTGACAGCAGGCAGTACTGAAAATGCCGGAGCGTCCTTCTTCTTGGACACGTTCCGTTCCTTCTTCTTGCGTCTGTCCTTTGGCTTAGAGGGCTGGGAGAGTTTCTCTGAAGGAGCGTCGGAGGCTGACAACGACGCAGAAGCCCTACGACCAGCAGGTGGCAGAACCTTCAGCCACTGGCTGACATCCGGCGGGGTAGGAGAGGAAACGGAAGAAGGGAGGGCCCCGAGGGACCCCTTCCGCGAGAGAGGAACCGGCAGAGGGCAGAGACAACGCCGGCGGAGAAGGAGGGGGAGGTGGGGGGGATTGAGCCCCCTGGTTTTGGAGCAGATGTCACTCCCGAAGCATGTGTGGGGGGAGTGACAGAAGGGGGTTTGCCCCCAACTGCTAAGGGGGCAACAGAGGAAGGCTTGCCCCCAGACACGAGGGGGGCAGGCAGAGATGTACGGCCCCGAGGGCCCACTGAAGGCGACACAGATGAGGCGACAACTGCCGCCCGCGAGGGCGACGATAACGTGGCTGCAGCATAAGAAGTTTGAAGAGGGACAGGATGCAACCTTTCAAATTTCAGTTTTGCCTCGCGGTAAGTAAGCTGGTCCAGGGTCTTAAATTCCATAATCTTCCGTTCCTTATGAAGAACGGGGCAGTCCGGCGAGCATGGAGAGTGGTGTTCCCCACAGTTGACACAGACAGGCGGAGGCACACATGGAGAATCGGGATGAGAGGGGCGTCCGCAATCTCGACATGTGGCACTGCATGGGCAACGGGAGGACATATGCCCAAACTTC
The DNA here is from genome assembly GCF_023897955.1 of Schistocerca gregaria. Classification (NCBI taxonomy): domain Eukaryota; kingdom Metazoa; phylum Arthropoda; class Insecta; order Orthoptera; family Acrididae; genus Schistocerca; species Schistocerca gregaria. Next base: position 377,967,826 of record NC_064922.1, read on the forward strand.
CAGCACTGGAAGCACCGCATCGGGGGAGGGACGTATGGCTTGACGTCACAACGGTAAACCATTACCTTGACCTTCTCAGGCAATACAGCACCCTCGAAGGCCAAGATAAAGGCACCGGTGGCCGCCCTGTTGGTCTTGGGTCCTCTGTGCACACGACGGACAAAATGCACACCACGTCGTTCCAAGTCAGCTCTCAGCTCGTCATCGGACTGTAACAAGAGGTCGCGATGGTAAATAATCCCCTGAACCATATTTAAGCTACTGTGGGGAGTGACGGTAACAGGGACGTCTCTCAGCTTATCACACAAGAGCAACGCCCGTGACTGGGCTGGGGAGGACGTCTTGAGGAGGATGGACCCATTCCTCATTTTAGACAACCCCACCACTTCCCCAAACTTATCCTCCAGGTGCTCCACATAAAACATAGGCTTTGTCGAAAGAAAGGAGTCACCATCAGCCCTGCGCTGAGGGTCATATTGTGCAGCATCAAATTCAATTCTGCCTCGCTTAGAGACGCTGGTGGCAGTGCGACCACCAGCTTGGTGAGATTTATTGCGCTTCATTGCGCCACATCCGCCCAGATGCCACCTACTCTGAATGAGGGCTCTCCCCAAGGGCGCCACGCAGCCAAAGCAACAGGTATCTGGCCGATATCCCATTGCCCGGAGTCCCCGTGCCCCAGACAAGATAGGCACATACTCCTTGGCATGCATGGGGAGGAAACAGCTCTGGCATCTGTAGTGCGATCCCTGCGTGGTCAGGGGGCTACCACCAAGAGGGTACATGACGACCCCACCGCAACAGACTGGCTACCATGCTGGATTTTAGGTGTGGAAAGGGTCCACAGATGTCGTGGGCACTAAGAAGGGGATTGCGCACAAGACGAGGAGGCAACCCAGAAGACATGGGGTGTAAATCCCGCCACACGACAATAGATAGCATGCAAGATGGAGGTGCACGATGGACCAATATAAAAACACCACGTAAGGCGTCCTTCCCTAAATGGCACGCACTAACAACGGAAATTTTGAAAATGGAAGGTCAAACCCAAGAGGGGACCATCACATAAGGCCGAAACTTTTGAGACTCCTTTTAGTCGCCTCTTACGACAGGCAGGAATACCGCGGGCCTATTCTTACCCCCGAACCCGCAGGGGGACATTGGTTCTTAAATGACAGTTTCCTTTGTAAGCAAATGATTCATTAGTATCATCATATTAAGTTTTTTTCATGCTGAGTGGTTACATCATCAATTTCTTCCAATTTATATATTTTTAAAATTCAGAATTTATTGCCTCTACATCAGTCAGTGTAGTTTTCATCACTCACTTACTGTGCGCACTCACATACTGTGTGCAGGTATCATGTCAGTCCAGTCCTTACTGTTTTTTTTTATATTAAAGTGACCATCCTCTCCTATGACTCTTGACACTACACCTCTATTGTATCATCTGATCCCATCACTGTTAAATTAATTGGCAACATAGTTCTCCTTTCCTCTGTTATCATAGTGGCTACTACTTTGTTGGTGGGGTAGACTGCACCCACTCAGTTTACTGGAGGGCAAGAAGAAAATGTCTCTGCCCACTATTAATATCAGTGAAATTCTGTTTGTGTTCCAAGGGTAAAATTTTTGCTATAATGTACATCAGTTTTCAATTTTCTCTGCAGAACAGTTTTGTTTGTTAAGCTTTCTAAAGTAATGGTGTTATGTTTTGTGTGTTTTACTAACATAGATGAATTGTAATATCATGGCATTATAAATTTCTTTGTTTTTGATTATGAAAATTCATCCAAAGTTACTGGATATTCATAATGAGGCTCAGACAGAATACACACATACTTTAAGAAGAATGTAATATTCTGATTTTCAGAGAAGGCAGGTGCTGTCAAATATGAATACTATTGAACTGTCAACCTCATAAGTTATGTTTGCAAAATACTGACAAATTATTTATAGAAAAATGGAAAACAACTGGTAGAAGCCAATCTCATAGGAAGATCAGTTTGGATTTTGGAGAAATGAAGGAACAGACAAGGTCATACTGACCCTATGTCTTATTGTAGAAGATAGTTTACAGAAAGGAAAATTTATATTTGTAGGTTTAGAGAAAGTGTTTGACAGTGATGGCTCGAATGCACCCTTTGAAAATCTGAAGTAAGTGGGAATAAAATCTTGGGGATTAAAGGTCATTTACAAGCTTGTACAGATGGCAGACTGCTGTAATGAGACACAAAGGACTTCAAAGGCAAGCATTGTATAAGAAGATGGAAGTGAGACCAGTTTGTACCTTATACTCCCCCCCCCCCCCCACCCCTACCCCCTCCCATTATTCAAAGAAATAAAACTTTGATGGATGATAATGACAGTCTAATTCTACATTGTTTGTCCAGCCAGCACAGAGTAGGTGCACAGATGTACATGTGTGTGTAATAAAAGCAAAATAAAATTAATAGAATGTAGTCAAATTAAATAAAGCAATGCTGAGGGATTTAGATGAGGAAATGAGTTACTAATATTAATACATGAGTTCTGTTATTTTGGCAACAACTGAAACATCAAAAAATGGATAATAAACTTGAACCAAGAAGAGAATAGCTGCTTTAGAAATGTGGTGGTGCAGAAGATGGCCAAAGATTACATGGTTAGATTGATTAGCTATTGTAGAGGTACTGAATCTAATTGGAGAAAAAGATACTTCTCGCAGAACTGGACTAAAGAGGGATTGGTTGATAGGACACAGTCACCAATTTCATAATAGAGGAAAGTGCGAGGGATAAGAATTGTAGTGGGAGACCAAGGAATGAATACCACAACCACGTTGAGATGTATATCAGGTGCAGTCATTATTCAGAGATGAAGAAGCTTGCACAGGTTTTGGACTGAAGACCACAACAACAATTTTGTGGCTTCTAAGGGTGTTGGTGTTGTGGTTGGCAGGAGAGCCAACCGTGTTCGTAAAGGAGGCCGAAATGCACGCGTTTCAGCTCACGCAGACTGGCGTGAGGTCTGGAACATGACAAGGGAATTAGAATCGAGAAAAACGGACGTAGCTGGTGGAATATTTAACTTTAATCCATTTACAACGAACGTCGCTCTTGACGATACATGGTTTACAATATCAATAATACTGACTATGGCACCTTGCTAGGTCGTAGCAAATAACGTAGCTGAAGGCTATGCTAACTATCGTCTCGGCAAATGAGAGTGTAGAAGTCAGTGAACCATCGCTAGCAAAATCGGCTGTACAACTGGGGTGAGTGCTAGGAAGTCTCTCTAGACCTGCCGTGTGGCGGCGCTCGGTCTGCTATCACTGATAGTGGCGACACACAGATCCGACGTATACTACCAGCCGATTTAAAGGCTACCACCTAGCAAGTGTGGTGTCTGGCGGTGACACCACAGTTGGGGCACAAACTAATAACTACATTGCTGAGAGATCATATTATGTGATCCAATTCTGTGCTGTGAAGCAGCCTTTGCAACCAGGATCCTTCCCACCAACACCATCTTTTGTGAAATGCACAGGTAGGGACTCTGCAATATAACCTATGTTCTCATAATCCTATTGGCATCAACCTTTGTTAGTCATTGTCCTTAACCATTTAGCCCCTCCTCTGTTCACATTCCAGCACTATACAGCCCTCTATTCCACCAACACACCCACAGTCTTTTTACTTCTCTCCTTTTCCGCTACCCCCCCCCCCCCCCCCCCGCCCCAACCCTGCCACTATCTAATCTACTGTTCCTCACCCTTACTCTGCTATCTCTCCCCCTCCGCACCCCAGCCTCCTTCTTTTCCGCTCTGCCTGGTTGCTTCTTCCATCATGTGCTGCTGCTCCTCGTGTGTGTGTGTGTGTGTGTGTGTGTGTGTGTGTCGTCTGTTTCTGGTGAAGGTCTCATTGGCCAAAAGTTCGCTTTCTTACAGACTTTTTGTTGTGCCCATCTGCAACTCAGCATCTCTGTTATATGGTGAGTAGCAACTATCCTTTTCATACCATAGAGTGCATCTAAAAGAATCATCCGATTTAAGAAAATTGTAACAGTTATGTTATATGAGATATGTGCATGAACAATATACTGTTGGAAAGAGCAGACTCTCAAGTTTTACTTGGTTCCCACTAGGTAGCTAGGTAGCAGCAGTGTGCACCCACTTCAGATCTAGTAAAAGTGGTGCCAGGCAACAGAAAGCATTTTTTGTTCTACATTTTGTGCAGTGCGAGTCAGTAGTAAATGTTCAGCGTGACTTTTGTACTAGGTATGGTGTGGATCCTCCTGCAGCACAGAGCATTAGACAGTTGCATGAACAATTCCGAGAACAGTTGTTTGTGTAAAGGCAAATCACTGGGCCGTCGCTGAGTGTCTGACACACACGTCAAATGCATCTGCCATATTTCCATGAGGAGTCTGCAGAAATCTGTTCGCCATGCAGCTTGATAGGTCAACATGCCCTGATGTCCATCCAGCGTGTGACGTGTCGATGTTTACACTTGAAACCACACAAAACTCAGCCACTGCAGACTCTTTGTGAAGGTGACAGACAAGAATGTATGGAGTTCTGTAATTTTGTTCTTGGCAAGATGGAGGATGACAGTTTTCTTCCATGCTTACTGTGTAGTGACGAGGCAACATTCCATTTAAATGGAAAGGTGAACCATTATAATATGAACATATGGGGTACTGAACAACCAAATGAAGTTGTACTGAGACATTGCATAACAACAGCTGTGGGATCTGTGTAGTGTGGGAACAATTTGAATACTGCATTGGCATATACCATGCATCTCAAGTGGGGCATATTGAACACCTATGAAAAGATACGAAAATAAAAACTTTTTGAGTTTACCATTCATCGAAGAACAAAATACATTGTATATGTTTATTAGTTTCAGAAATATAGATGTGCCAAATCAAATGATTATTTTTGATGCACCCTGTATTTTTTTTTTTTTTTAAAGTGGTATTGTACTGACAAATCAGTGCAACGAACTGTGATATTTCACTACGTAGTTAAGATCACTAAGACTATGTGCCTCACTGTGGTGAGTATTTTGCAGATCTTACACTTAAAACATGGAATCTACTCACTGGACATACATGATGAATTATATTTATTAAAAAGGAATTACATTATAAAATAAGTGATTTATTTACTTAAAACACAAAATCATACATCTGCCGGAAGAGAATTATTCTCCTTTGCCTCATAATGACAACACACAAACCATGCTGTACAATACACTCCCCATAAGATAGCAGGAATGGAGGAAATGTGTCCCAAGCCCATTTCAAATGCTCCCTAGCTGATATTGAACGTGAGTGCCCCAACAGTTTAGTTAGAAACAATTGGGTTTGAATTCTGTGTCCCAAAGCTGCAGGCATGTCACTGCCACCAAAGCTTTGTCATTACACTATACGGTAATTGTTACAGTAAGGTCAGTGAAACTAATACTGTCTGTAGCAGTGGACTGTTGTGTGATGGAGAATGGCACTATTGGCTTAACAGCTTGGATCACTTCTTCCAGCTTAAACAACCCACTGATAAAACTGCTACACACACACACACACACACACACACACACACACACACACACACACACACAAAACAGATGCTTCCGTCTCATCTTGGAGTCTGGGTGACCTGTGCAAATATTCTGATGAATTGTAGAAGGAGTGGCTAACAAGGTGTTCTTTACTTTACTTTTGAATATTTGAAGATTTTCAATATCCTACTCATGTCTTGGGCAATCTGTTGTAGACTTTGTGATGGAACTGATCTGAATTTTGTAGTCTGTCCCCCATAGCACCAATTTTGATCACCATAGAGTTAAAAATCTAATTGAGTGTGGGATAGTGTTTGTTATTGATGTACATGACACCATATTTTTGATGACATTATCACACACATTTTACTTCATGCACAGTTCACTTATTAATTATGGTGACCAGTTTTTACATCATGAAAGATAAGTAGCACAAGTCCTCTGGCTAGCATCCACAATTATAGTGGCCAAGATTTTAATTGTGGCCCAAAATAAACAGTTCATATTTTCAGATGAAATTGTTACCGTCTCAGTTATCAGAGCTCCTGTTAAAGACAAGCGCACTCTGGTAGTTCATTTAAATCAGTCTAAAACATAAATCACTGGGTCTAACAATAGCTCAATCTGATGACAATAAAAATAGTACACAGCACTTGTTGATCACATCACAGTTCAGGCAGAGTATTCATTAATTTTACATACTGAATTCACTCAAAAGTAATTAACTATTAAAGTTCCTGAGATTTGAAATTTTAGGTGCTCATATTTTCCTGAACAGGATGTACGTAATTATGATGTGCAACAAGCAACAACAGTGCACATGTCACAGGTGTTACATGTTTGCGTTCAAACTGTGGACTGACTACTTTGATTTATGTCTAATAGATGGACGTAAGAACAAATTCTTATTCAGAAAACTACATAATAGTTTGAAAAATGGCTAGGTTGGAATTTACTGTTTCGACATCTGCATCTGTATCTATACTCATTCAAGCAACCCTGAGCTGTGTTGCAGAGAGTACAGCCCATTGTGCTAGTTATTAGGGCTTCTTCACATTCCATTCATGTATGGAGTGCAGGAAGAATGATTGTTCGAATGCCTCTGTGAATGTGATAATTATTCTGATATTAGCCTCATGGTCCCTATATGAGTGAAATGTCAGGGATTGTAATATCTACCTTCATCGTCATTTAAAGCGATTTCTTGAAACTTTGTTAACAAACTCTCCTGAAGTAGTTTACATCTGCCTTCATGAGTTTTCCAATTCAGTTACTTCAGTGTCTCTGTGACACACACCCATGTGTCAAACAAACTTGTGACCATTCATGCTACCCTTCTCTGTATTTGTTCCATACCCCCTCACACTTGAGCAGTATTCTAGAACTGGTTGCACGAATGATTTGTAACCAATCTCCTTTGTAGACTGACTGCACTTCCCCAGTATTTTACCAATAAACTAAAGTCTGCTACCTGCTTCACCCAATACTGAGCCTAAGTGATATTCATTTCTTATCTCTACAAAGCATTATGTCCAGGTACTTGTATGAGTTGGTCGATTCCAGCAGTGACTCATTGATATTGTAGTCATAGCATACTATGCTTTTTCGTTTAGTGAACTGCTTGATTTTACATTTCTGAATATTTGAAGCAAGTTGACAAACTTTGCACCTCTTTGAAATCTTATTAAGATCTGTCTGAATATTTATGCTGCTGCTTTCTTGTCTTTTCCATGAACTTTCTCAATCACAGTTTAGCCTCATAATTTTTCCTGTCATAATTGTTTCGTATCATACAGTCCATTTTTCTTGCGAGAAATCCTTGCCTATTCATTGTTGACTCTTGTGAACCTTTGTCTGTTCTCATGAGTTTTGTGCCAATTTTTCTACATTTTTCTGACCCTTTCCCTTGCTTGTCTTCCTTTTTTCTCTCCCCCCCCCCCCCCCCTCCTAACTGCCTCCTGCTTCTTTTTCACCACTCACACTGTCTCTTATACTCCAAACTCTTCTCTCTTTTCAAAGATATGCTTTTGTGCCATCTGAACTAAGAGTCCAAATTTTGTTTCTTGAAACCTGATTGTCTGTGGGAGCTACTCAGAAATATCTGACGCATAGTTCCTCTTTCTGGATGAAATTACTCTCTACAATAGCTCATCTTACAGATTCAAATACAGCCGTCTCTTACATTTACCCTACTATCTGTGACCTATATGTCTCATCTGCCTATTTTTGTTCCACCAGATTTCTCAATTCTACAGAATCCTACAGTTACGTGCCCTTCATGTTTCCTTGGCTTGGTATCATCTGCCAAGCCAATTTCAGACTACAACAGCAGACCAGACCTGAAAAAGCTATCCTAACTTCTCCTAAACTACTTCAATAGTGGTGTTTCCCTTCCTGTTCCTCTCCAGCTTCCTAAACTGCCATACCATCAACCACCACTCCTCTTCTCTAAATCAAGGCTGGCCAACCTTCTTAACTTCCCTCAGTCTTCACCACTGCCTTTCAGAGCAATGACAACTCATGATCACAACAGCCCACAACAGTACATTGTTCTCAGCCTCTCATTTGAGGTCCTTTCCCCTCCTGAATTATCTGTATTGTTCAAGGGTCTCACTTTCATCGTTAGACCTACATTTAACCATGGTGCTTTGGTCAAGACCAACTGGAAATATCATTTTGCAACCCAATCTCAAAATCTTTCCAACAGCAAATGTGACATTGAATCCTGTTGTTAACAGTTCTGACCATGATCCCAACTTGATCCATCACCACTACTGTGAAGTCACTCTTTCAATCCTTCCAAGAATTCTTAGCTTCCAGCATTGCTTCACAGTCCTTTCTCAGATCTTTGCAACATGCTCGTAAGCTGTTCTCTACAGAAATCCAGGCTCCCCATCCTCTGAAAACTGGCGACTCCACCATTATCCTCACAGTGGACAAAGGATTTCCCAAAAAAATGGACTGATAATAGAGGTTCAATTTTCCGGCACCTGTCTGGTTTTTGCGAGCTCTCCAACTCTTCTACATATATCATCTGCCATCAAGATCCAATCCCTGTGATACAAACTGACTGACAGTCTCTCCATAAAACCTCAAGACCCTCACAAGGGCTAACACCTCAAACCATAGAACTTCTTACTCTGCCCAAACCACACACCTCCACCTTTTACCCTCTCTAAAGATCCACGAACCCAGTCACCCTAGCCATTCCATAGGTGCTAGCTCCAAAGCACCAACTGCCTTAGTTGATCAACACCAGCAACATATAGTACAAAGACTTCCCTCCTATATTAAATACACCAATTATTTCCTAGGTCATCTGAAATCCATGCCCATCCCACTCCCACCACACTGCTTGATTGTCACAATTGATATCTTCTTCCTCTATATCAGTATTCCTCATATATGTGGTCTGTCTGCTGATGAACATTACCTGAGCTAGCACCGTCCTGATTCTGAATCTATGACATCCTTCCTGCTCCCATTAATCAATTTTGTACTTGCAAACCACTGCTTTACCTTTGAGGGGCAGACATACAAGCAGATCAGGGGTAAGGCCCTGTGGACCAGGGCGGCTCCTTTGCATGACACCCTTTTCATGGATTGCTTGGAGGGGGTTTTCCTGGGGTCCATTAGGCTTCAGTCTTGCACTGGTTTAGACACAGTGAAGACATCTTTGCCATATAGACTGACAGTGAGGCTGACATGAAAAAATTTTTGTGTTACATCACTTTGTCCAATGAAGGGCCGTAGTAAATTACAATATGAGGGACATGATTGAATGTATTGTTAAATGACAGCAAAGCTTTGAACAGATGCTGAAGTTTTAGGGTGGGAGGGGGGATGAGATGAGAGTGTTATTGTTATCCTTATGAAGGTAGGCTAAGGGCAATGGGCTTAAGATGCTAGTCCAAATAGTGGAAATCCTCTCAGTGTATAATAAGTAGCCAAAATGGAGTGAGTGTGGGTAGTTGGGATTTTCAAACTTGTAGATATTTTTCTTGTGGGGGTGAGGAAGAGAATGTATTTTATGTCAGCCTTGGAGATCTTACTGACCAAGTGGAATGATGTAACTGAAGCTAAATTTGCAAGTGGAGTGTCTGGCCAAGAGCTTCCATCAGTTTTGCACCTCAGTGGTAGAAACATTGTTTGTAGATGGGACTGCCAATTCAGTTATGCTTGACTCAGAGGTAGCAGTTCAATTGCTGATGGCGTAAGAAATTTTCACCACCGTATTTGACCAACAGGAGGAGATGTGATAGTGTGAAGTTCCTGATCACCATTGTGCCAGTGTTTTAAATTGAATTCCAAACCTTTCTGCTGTGTCTTGTGGAATGAGGGTATGTGACATGGTTGATGGTGATCCATGCAACAGATAGGAACATACAGCTTGGCCACACTTTATACATGTCCAATAATAATCAACAAATACACTGTAGACTCATCTCTCATACGCTGTGAAGATACAGCCTGTTGTTGAGGAAGAAAAGCTTTTTTGATCAGGTAGTTGAACCTAATCTTCAATGGCTACCAGCCAACAATGCCACATGACTCTTCCTTTCTGGAGAGAATGGTTATTTCAGGATCTATTTTGATACATTGAATGGTATTCTCTCAGTCATTACTAAACTGGTACCTTCAGAGAGGTTCTTGAAAAGGCTACTGAGGTAAGTTAGAAGACACTGGAAAGTTGAAAGGAGGTAGGGCAGTATATACAAACTAGATGAGATAATGTTTGGCAAATGTCTTTGTAACAAAAGACCCAAGCATATATACACTCCTGGAAATGGAAAAAAGAACACATTGACACCGGTGTGTCAGACCCACCATACTTGCTCCAGACACTGCGAGAGGGCTGTACAAGCAATGATCACACGCACGGCACAGCGGACACACCAGGAACCGCGGTGTTGGCCGTCGAATGGCGCTAGCTGCGTAGGATTTGTGCACCGCCGCCGTCAGTGTCAGCCAGTTTGCCGTGGCATACGGAGCTCCATCGCAGTCTTTAACACTGGTAGCATGCCGCGACAGCATGGACGTGAACCGTATGTGCAGTTGACGGACTTTGAGCGAGGGCGTATAGTGGGCATGCGGGAGGCCGGGTGGACGTACCGCCGAATTGCTCAACACGTGGGGCATGAGGTCTCCACAGTACATCGATGTTGTCGCCAGTGGTCGGCGGAAGGTGCACGTGCCCGTCGACCTGGGACCGGACCGCAGCGACGCACGGATGCACGCCAAGACCGTAGGATCCTATGCAGTGCCGTAGGGGACCGCACCGCCACTTCCCAGCAAATTAGGGACACTGTTGCTCCTGGGGTATCGGCGAGGACCATTCGCAACCGTCTCCATGAAGCTGGGCTACGGTCCCGCACACCGTTAGGCCGTCTTCCGCTCACGCCCCAACATCGTGCAGCCCGCCACCAGTGGTGTCGTGACAGGCGTGAATGGAAGGACGAATGGAGATGTGTCGTCTTGAGCGATGAGAGTCGCTTCTGCCTTGGTGCCAATGATGGTCGTATGCGTGCTTGGCGCCGTGCAGGTGAGCGCCACAATCAGGACTGCATACGACCGAGGCACACAGGGCCAACACCCGGCATCATGGTGTGGGGAGCGATCTCCTACACTGGCCGTACACCTCTGGTGATCGTCGAGGGGACACTGAATAGTGCACGGTACATCCAAACTGTCATCGAACCCATCGTTCTACCATTCCTGGACCGGCAAGGGAACTTGCTGTTCCAACAGGACAATGCACGTCCGCATGTATCCTGTGCCACCCAGCATGCTCTAGAAGGTGTAAGTCAACTACCCTGGCCAGCAAGATCTCCGGATCTGTCCCCCATTGAGCATGTTTGGGACTGGATGAAGCGTCGTCTCACGCAGTCTTCACGTCCAGCACGAACGCTGGTCCAACTGAGGCGCCAGGTGGAAATGGCATGGCAAGCCATTCCACAGGACTACATCCAGCATCTCTACGATCGTCTCCATGGGAGAACAGCAGCCTGCATTGCTGCGAAAGGTGGATATATACTGTACTAGTGCCGACATTGTGCATGCTCTGTTGCCTGTGTCTATGTGCCTGTGGTTCTGTCAGTGTGATCATGTGATGTATCTGACCCCAGGAATGTGTCAATAAAGTTTCCCCTTCCTGGGACAATGAATTCACGGTGTTCTTATTTCAATTTCCAGGAGTGTATTTGGAGAAGTGTTATCATATACATAGTCAGTGTATTTTCTAAATTAAAAGAAATGAATAATAATATGTCTTAACCACCTGGAGTGCCTATTAGTAAATAAAGAATTTTATCTTTCATGCACAGAAAAATATTTGTACCCATATTCTTACACATTTTATAGGTTTAGCAGTTTTGATCATGGGAAAATTGTTTGGGAAGGGTATGCAGTGTCATGTAATTATACTCAAGAGTAATATTTAACATCTGTTCTGATAACAGCTGATGGATATGTAAGAAGTGAAGCAGTAGCTGCAATATTTCTTCAAAAGTCTGAAATTGCTCGCCGTCACTATGCAGAAATTGTGCACATTGGTATAAACACTGATGGCCATAAAACCACAAGCATGTCTTATCCATCAAGAGAAATGCAGTCACGTTTGTTGGAAGAGACCTACAGATCAGCTTCTATTGACCCAGCAAGTGTGGATTATGTTGAAGCCCATGGAACAGGCACAAAGGTAACAATCCTGTGTAGTATGTGTAATTCTGTTTAATTAGCATACTAGGATGGCAAACTTCAAACTTAAGATGATAAATCATTATTCTTCAAATAATAATTTACAGACTAATAAAAGTCAGATCAAATATATATTCAGTGACATCAATGCATAAATACCTCCACAACTAGAAAGATTAATTGAACTCACACTTCTGAGGCCAGACATTGCTTCTGGCACAGTCAAGAGAAGATGGAAGAAGGAAAAAAATCTCGAAATATCTCAAAGGCTAGGTCTTATACTGATTGACATTCCTTCTTCTATTATTTCCATCCTATATTCTTCTGTATATATCTGTGTCTTCCCTTCTTTTATACATCAGTCGGTTTTTATCTTATATTTTCTCTGCTTTCATATCTTCAGTCTTCATGCCTTATTGATAGTGTATTTTGTTTTCCATCTTCTTGTGATCTATATTTTAATGTTGCATTACCTCTCTCCTTTTGTGTATTCCCTTCTTGATTCCTTAAATTCTAATAGATGTTTACTTGATTTGATGCTATTTTCACTTAACTACTCACATCCAACTTATAAGGTGCAAGTGCTGGTAGTGATTAATCATTCCACCAATGTTGGTAAAGTTAGCATGCTACATACTTTAATCTGAAATATTAATTAATAAGAGAAATGTTTACTTACATGTGCCTCACCAAGGATGAAACAAAATCTTTTACTTTTCATGGAAAGTGCAGTACCAAGTGTTGTCAATTGGTAGAAGATTATCAATGAAATGCAAATCTCTGTGCTACAGCTCTGCTTTGACTGACAATTTTAGTGCGGCAAGTAGCCTTGAAGTGTGAAGTTTATCACTTTGTCCTCATACACTTTGTGGAAACTCAGCGATGTTTTTGTCAAAATGTAGGACTCTTAAAATATGAAATGTCACTTACCATCTGAAGTATTGCAGTTCTCTGAGAAGTTTGTGGGGTAACATTGAAAACAGCAGAGCATCATTTAAAATAAATTTTTGAACTGCATATTTTTTTTATTTTTTATTTACATTTCTTTTTGGATGAAGTCATCACATCTTGACTTTTGTAAACATCATTTTGTTAACAAAGGTATATCATGTATCATATATATGTACAAAGATTTACTACATAACATATTTATCTACAAAAGTTAATACATAAAACATACAGCTTGGAATTCCTTCAATGAATACAGGCATTTATTTTTAAGAAATATTTTGTATGTAATAACATTTGGGTGTGTGACCCTAATGGTTTACAAACATTATACAAAGAGATATTTAGTTTTGATAAGATCACAATGACAGGTCTCCCTGTACCCAGACCATGTATCAGCCTAACCTCTCTCATTTGTAGCACCAGTATTCTTTTCAGGTGCTCATAAGTGGCACGCCACCTCAACTCTATCCTATAATTTACAAATGGGAAAATTAATTGGTAGTATATCGTTTCCATTGTTGTTACACACCATTTTGGTCAGTTGACTTAATAAGTACTGTGCACTGTTTATTTTCCTGGATGTGAAACTCACATAGTTTTCCTATTGTGGCTACCAAGTGCAGACCACGGAATTTAAAGTTTTCATCATCTGTATACAAAATTCCACAAATATTGTCTACACATCTGTTGCATGAGTTTCTTGCTTGGAACTCAACTGACTATGATTTTCTGTGGTTGACAGTTAGGCTCCAATTACTAAATTATTTAATCACTTCTGATGTCTCATGTGTTGAAAAATATGTTATACCCTCCATATTATCATCATAAAACAACAGAGATATGTCAAAAGTGTAAGTAATTACATGGGAATTAGAAGGTTCTACAAAATCATGTACAAATATGAGAAAAAGAAATGCTTGCACCAATGACACCTGCAGCATTCCCTGCACTAGCGTTTCCTTCATAGACTGGATGTTGATTTTTCTCATCCCATTTTGATAATTTATACTTGCACATTGTTTATAACTTTTAGTCACAAAGATAGGAGTTCAAGGGTTGCGTGTGTGATGTCACATGCCTTCATGGAAGAGAAGTAGCTGTAAATATTTAGGAGACAACATATTTCTATTCTGAATCATAGTTGCACCAGCTTTTAAAAATAAACATTTACTAGGCATGTAAGTTGCTATAATGATAATATATTGTTGAAGCTCCACTGTATTTGTCAAAATATTACACTTCCCAGACTATAAGTTTTAATTTTAGTTCTGATATACTGTTTTCTCGGGTCATGTTTTAACTTCAAAATTTAAAAAGATTGTTCCTCATAACAATATCGAGAATGAAATTAAATTACTGACAAAGATAAAAGTATGACTAATAACGTAAAAAATAAGCCTGAACAGGTGTAACAATTTTGTTTCAGAGATTATCAAAGGAGAATTATTATTGGTTTCAGACACGTCTTTTAGTTGTTTTATCAGGCTCAGACGCACTTCTAACTTTTTGTTGCTTTCATTCCACAGCAGTTTCATGGGCAACAGCTTGTTTAAATAAATTTAACATATTGCCTCAAAACAATTTTTTTTGTTTTACTTTTTCATGGTGTCATTAATTTCAGTAAAATAAGTCCATCCTTTAGATCTCAGTGGCGTCAGGACACAATAAAAGGCAACAAACCTTTGACAAGAAGCAGTCACTGCATGACTGCAAACCATGACAAACAATATGGCCAATGAATAGATGAGCAGGCCCAGTGGCCAAAACTCAGTGTGGGGGATGGAAGGCAGTACCATAGACACAAGCAGTCGCTCATGCACTTCAGGGATAACCCTGTAAAATTGATTTGATACAAGTACTTTTCTTTTGATATTGAGTAAGTACTGAAAGAATGATATGATTCTAAAAATACTTGGTATCAAAACAAAAATATCAAGTACTTACTTGAAAATTTTATCAGAACATCCCTGCATGTGTCTGCCCATAAAAGTAAACAAAGCTCACCATGTTACGCCTCCCCTCCACCCCCCACCCTACCCTCCCAGCTGTCAGAATACATGTTTATGCAGTATGCGCAGCATTGCTGCCAAATGATGCATGAGGAGGGTTGTGGCACTGTACTAATGAAGTAGCTACACATTATACAATGTGTGCATCAGGCAACAAATTAAATAATTTTTCATCACAGTTTACATTCACTGATTTAAAAAAGATGGTCCATTCCTTAGATCACCCACATAGGGGCTGACTCTCTCTCTCTCTCTCTCTCTCTCTCTCTCTCTCTCTCTCTCTCTCTCCCTTTCTACATCTACATTTATACTTCGCAAGCCACCCTACAGTGTGTGGCAGAGGGCACTTTACGTGCCACCGTCATTACCTCCCTTTCCTGTTCCACTCGCATATGTTTCAGAGCACCTCTCTTGAAGAGTCGGCCACTTGAGTTTGCTAAACATCTCCGTAACGCTATAACGTTTACCAAATAACCTTGTGACGAAACGCGCCACTCTTCTTTGGATTTTCTCTATCTCCTCTGTCAACCCGATCTGGTATGGATCCCACACTGATGAGCAATACTCAAGTGTAGGCCGAACGAGTGCTTTGTAAGTCACCTCCTTTGTTGATGGACTACATTTTTTAAGAACTCTCTCAATGAATCTCAACCTGGCACCCGCCTTACCAACAATTAATTTTATATGATCATTCCACTTCAAATCGTTCCGCACGCGTACTCCCAGATATTTTACAGAAGTAACTGCTACCAGTGTTTGTTCCGCTATCGTATAATTGTACAATAAAGGATTCTTCTTTCTATGTATTTGCAATACATTGCATTTGTCTATGTTAAGGGTCAGTTGCCACTCCCTGCACCAATTGCCTATCCGCTGCAGATCTTCCTGCATTTCACTGCAATTTTCTAATGCTGCAACTTCTCTGTATACTACAGCATCATCCGCAAAAAGCTGCATGGAGCTTCTGACACAATTTACTAGGTCATTTATAAATTTCTTTCTCTCTCTTTCCGTCTGTCTCTCTCTCTTTCCGTCTCTCTCTCTCTCTCTCTCTCTCTCTCTCTCTCTCTCTCACTCTCTCTCTCTCTCTCTCTCTCTCTCTCCTCTTTTTACATATTCTTCTTCAGCATTCATTAGGGTGAATGGTATAGTCATAAAAAAGTAACAGGTAAACCCACTTTTGCATTTATAATATTAGTATGGATTTATTTAAGTTCTTATTTAAGAAACAGAATGCAGAAACTTATCCTAGGCTGTTCCAATACTCAAGAGAAGGAAGTCACATCATCTCCATGGGGATCAATTACAATCGGAGTCCCAGAGGGTCAATCATTGGTTCACTACTGTTCTTGCTTTATGTGACTGATCTGCTATTCTATTTGAAACAGGAGTGAGAATTAGTCCTGTTTGCCAATGATACAAGCATTATTGTGAAGCTGAGCAAAGAAACAGCAGTGTAGAAGGTAGTGAATGATGTTTACGGAAAGTACGTGAGCAGTCTTCCACAAATGGGCTAGCTTTAAACGTTAGAAGAACACTGCTCATCCTGTTTTGCACTGTCAAAATAAACTACCTCCAGTTAAATTATTATATCAACAATAAATAATAAACAGGATAGAAAATTCTTAGGTCTTAGGTGTACATGTTGATAAAAACTGAAAGCTGCATTGAGACTTTATGTAGAATTAGTGGTGATGAGTGAAAACTGGTGCCCTGGTGGGGCTTGAACCAGGATCTCCTGCTTATTAAGCAATTGTATTAACCACTGTGCCACCTGGTCACAGTGTTTACTGAAAATGCACGGACTATCCTGGTACACTCCCCAGGGCGATTCACATTCCCATGTAGTGCCACCTCTCTACTGCCCTGTCCATGTTCTCCAAGTCCATCAATTTTTTACATTTCTTCTTGAGATCAAAGGAAATGTGCATTTGCAGTGAAGATAGTGGAGTCATTGTCTGTTGAGGTGAATCAGTTATATGAATGTGAGGTGCTTGTTCTGCAGGACATGACTGAAAGAATGGACAGCACACTAAATCCACAGCTATGATAGATATTATGTAAATTGAAGGTGGAGGCGGGAGAGAAAAGAAGGGAAGGAAAAGGAACTAATGATATCAGTTTAAATAACTTTCCAGCTATGCTATTTGTTGTATGCTTTATATGCATATCTGGCGTTTGCAATCACACACAAGCATGCTTGGGTATTGTCATTCCTTTAATTTTTTTGACTGCTTCAGACTGGAAATTTGCATGGGTTGCAGCATCACAGATTATTTCAGTTAGCAAGCAGAAACACCCCTTATCTTAACCTTGCATTAGTCCTCTAGAAATCTATGGGCATAAATTTGATATTGTCCCAGTTAGTCCTTCTTTTGTTCCAATTTGATATCAGAGTGTATAACCTTGAGGAAGTGGAGCTTTGTGATGTTAATGTGATGGGGAAGTGGCATGAACCTGTAGGGTATGGGTGTACTTCAGTGCGAAGTGTAAGGTCTGTTGCCAACGATCTTTGATCAGGAAGTAATTATTGCATTGGTGACTCCTCATTGAGAATGATTAAATTAAAATCATTGACCACATACACTCCATACATGTCATTTATTTTGCAACCCCACATGACAGTGTGCTTTGAAATTCCTGCAAAACATAAATGTTGGGTCTAGTCAGTAAATTAATACATTGTTATCATTTGGTGTATTGAAATGAGGTTGAATGGTCCTGATGGAGCAGATTGATGTTGAGTTATAATTTCCATAATTAAATTAAAATTTTTTTAGTATGGAGATATTTCTACTTAATTTGACTGTCTTCCAGAATTTTGGGGTTGCATTTAATATTCTCTGTGGGGATTTTTGTTATATTCAGTGACATGATATTGAGAAGGATATGAGCTATTGATGGTAGGACCCAAATGGAGTGTGTTTGGGTGCAGAGGTGAAGGGTCCCGCTGTGGTGAGCAAAGAACAGGTCACCATTGTTGACAATAAGAAGTCTTATGGTGTTTTTTAGCTTGACAATGCACATTTGTCACCATGTGGTGGTGCTATTAGTGCTACTTCCACATACAAGTAGCTACTTGCTAAGCTTTTAGCTTTCATGAATATTATTCTTTGTTTCATTGCAGTTTCCTTGATCTGGTACTGAGCTATGTATTCAGGGAAAATCCATTTCATTTCATTATGTGTATTGCTGCAACAAAGTCTCTGAAGTGTGTAGTTGAGCATTCAGTCCTAAAGTGATCTCCTTCAAAATTTGTGCTTCGTGGGGCAGAAAGACACTGAGTACTAACATGATTAAATCAGAGACAAAACACTGATGCACTGGCAGTATATACATCTCTGCAGAGCACCACATCCCATACACCATGATAAATAAGGCAGTGTTTGTGAGTTAAAAGTAACTGCATGTGTTTTATATATGATGACCCTTATCTTTCCACTTTTGTTTACGTTCTTTGTCATATATGGATGGCACTGCAAGTGCCAGAATAGCAGATGCTATAGCATTAGAAATTTCTTCTTCAGTAAGATGAGTGTCCGTATTCCATATTAGACCCCGACACTGAGTTATATGGTAAGGAATGTATGCTTCAAGATTTTGCATTGAAAACATTGAGCATTCTACCAATGAGTTGACTGGCTTTGGTCAGTACTGGTTTGAGAACATTTTTTCGCACAAGTGACACATAATCTGGTGCACTTTATGCCCCCTTTTCCCTCATACACTTCCTGTCTTTGTCCCTACGTGTGCTACACACTGTGTAGGCCCATGTCAGCTTGGCACCACATGTGTCTGCTACTAATTATGATGCATTACATATAGAAATCTTGTAGTTGTGGTGCCTCTGCTGCCCCTCTCAACTTGGTGCTCCAAGTGCCAACCTATTCTGATTGGGACTTAAACTGGCCATGGCTTTGGTATGGCTAATTTGATCTTAATCCTGTTTCTTCGTATGGAGATTATGTTGTGAACATTCTTTCTACATTGTGGATTTACAGAGAACACGAATCTCCCTGATGTCATCAGATGATGCTTTCTTATATGTCCATCTCTGTAACTGTATACTATCCTGTGATAGAAAGAACAGTTAATATGATCAGTTCCATTGGTGCCCACAGTCCATTTGTGAGTTAAAATGTGAGGAATTTACATTCAGTAAAGTGATAGTACAATCACAAACCCAATTTGAAGTGAAATTTTAGTATCTATCCCAAAAGCCACAGATGTTAGGTACTGAAAATTACGGTATGGAAAAGAACAGAGATAATTAAGTGGGTAGACAATGAAAGGAATAATGAAGGCTTACAAGTGTAAAGAACACAATGACTCTCCTGCAGAAGTAAGTAAATTGTATTGGACACAATCTAAGGAAAAATTATTTGCAGACATTATCGTTAAAGAAAAAATAGAAGTGAAAAGAAGCAGAGATGGAAGAAGTAGTAAAGGAAACCGTAAGGTGTCGAAGAGCCTGAAGACAAAGTATATGCATGGTGATTTGAGGTCTTTGCGACAGATGTATAGAGATGGTAGATAATGTCAAGAGGAACAAATTTTGTTAAGATAAAATATTTGCTGATGCATCCTAATGATGGTAGGTATCCTCAAGTATTTGTTGACCCTGGGATGATGAGATATTGCTGAACTGGCAGGATCTACTAATCAGGTGTGCAGTATGCTGCATACCCTAGTAAATTGACTGAGTGGTTTTCAACAAATGAGCAGAAGAATGAGTGTCACTGAGGAGAGAAACACATTTTAGAAGTGAACCAAGAACATCAATTTTGCTCAGCCTACTGCCGTTGATGCGACACAGATGACTGGATGATAAGCATCATACACTGCATATCAATGCTGCAGAGTGCTTATGCCCTGTAACCTCTCAGGAGCATAGCTAGTCTTAAATGATGTCTAACATTAGTGGGAAGTGTTATATGTGGTGATGAAAACAGTCTGAGAACCTTGTAAGGGTGTTTCAGGGTACACTGTGCTGAGAAATTACTGTTAAGGAAAAAATGTGATATGTTGCACTGTTTATGAGTCAATTAGGATTGAAGATGGACAATTATGTCATTGAGTGAGCAAATTACAATGGCCTGCCAGATGTAATTAGTGTCAGTTGTCCTTGCAGCATAGTAGGCAATTATTTCTACAATACCGGTATTATAAACAATGCAGTGCACCATTACTCTGCCAGTACTGGCTTCCAAACTAGAAAAAAATCTCGATTGTAATTTATTGTACCTGTGCAATTTGGTTTTTAAAAAAATGATGACCCCAAAAATGAACAAATAAAGTGACAACAGTAACTGTTTCATTGGAGATAAAATAACTAAATTGTTAGGCAATAATTCCTGGATTTTAGTTGGTCTAAATTGTGAACAAAGATTAACTGGTAAAAACTGACCCCCAAAGAAGGTTTATAGCAAAATGTGGTTTTACATCAGTGAGTGGAGAAGGGGATAGGTGACGGTAGGAACCACATGGAATTCACTGTCATGGCATAGAGGAATGGGAGACGAGCCTGTGAACCAGATGAGTGCTGGCAGGTAAGAGAGCTGTGCACCCCTGCTGGTGCCTCAGGCAATTTATGATTCCCTTCACACCTCCCTACTGACCAAGAAGGTTGACCAAACTGCACTGAAGGCATCCCTGGTTCAACAGCCCTCACTGTGGGAACCATAACACCTCAGCATCCCATGCCACAGATGTGTGACAGTGGCGGCTGCCCAATGCCGAAGCCAGCTACCACATTTCAGCATGGAGAAATGAAAGATAAAATTTTTGTTTTTGTACTAAAAAGTTATGTCAGTCTTCTTCCACACAGAGGGAGCCCAAACCATTATAAACAAGGTAATGGCCATCAGCTCTCTGAATACTGGACTTCAAAAATAGAAGAAAAACCTCCAGTAAAATTATTGTATCTGCAAGAACTGATTTTTTTTTAAAAAATTGTTACTTCCAGAATAAACAAATAAAGTGATGATAGTACTACTTCAATGGTGTTATAGATAACTCTGTTTTCAGACAGTAATTTCTACAGTATGAGTATCAATGTAATAGACCATTTACTCTGTGGAAACCTGACTACAAACTAGAAATAAACCTCCAGCAATAATTATAGTATCTATGAGAGTTTGTTATAAAAGATGACAACTCTCAGAATAAACAAATAAAATGATGACAGTACCAGTTTCATTGGAGATATGAATAACTAAGTTGTTAGGCAACAATTCCTACAGTATTATAAAGGATGAACTGGTTTGTCAACTGTGCGAGTACTGGACTTCAAAACTAGAAAAAGACCTTCAGAGATATTGTTGTACCTATGACATTTGGGTTTTAAAACACCAAGACAAACAAGTGATTAATAGAAAAGGAAAACATGGTGTTGTGAAAAGTGAGTTATGGCATTAGAATATCCATAACCAGTAATTTATTTACATGTGAGATTTACTCACATACATTACAGTGCAACAAAAAGTGCACAGAGTGATAATATGGGAGGTATATTGCAAAAATGAGAATGATAATCCTTGTATAGTTGTTGCTGGATCATAAATGTTTAACACCACTTGACTCGTATCAATATTAGAATGCATATTGTTGATTTATTTGTTGCAAATATAACAGTGTTGCTGACATGGCTGGGAGTATTTACACTCTATATTCCATTCATGTTATTATTTACATTTATTGTGTTGAACTTTTAACCTCACCTATTGTTGTTGTTGTGGTCTTTAGTCTGAAAACTGGTTTGATGCAGATCTCCATGTTATTCTGCCCTGTGCAAGCCTCTTCATCTCTACATAACTTCCACAACCTATATCTGTTGGAATCTGTTCATTGTATTCAAGCCAGGGTCTCCCTCTTCAACTTTTACCGTCCACACTTCCTTCCTTTATGGAAATGATGATACATTGATGCCTCTGGATGAGTCCTATCAACTGATACCTCCTTTTAGTCAGTTTGTGGCAGAAACTTTTTTCCCCAATTCAGTTTCATATCTCCTCATTAGCTATTCAATCTTCCCATGTAATTTTCTACATTCTTCTGTAGCACCTCATTTCAAAAGCTTCTATTCACTTCTTGTCTGAACTGATTATTTCCACGTTTCACTTCCATACAAGGCTACGCTTCATACAAATGCCTTCAGAAGAGACTTCTTAACACTCACATTTATAATAAGTTTTAACACATTTAAATTTTTCAGCAAAGGTTTTCTTGCTTCTGGCACTCTGTATTTTATATCCTCTCCTCTTTGACAATCATGTTATTTTGCTGCTCAAACAGCAAAACTAATATGCTACTTTTAGTGCCTCTTTTACTAACCGAGTTATCTCAGCATCACCTGATTCATTTGGACTACATTCCGTTATTCTAGTTTTACTTTTGTTGACATTCATGTTATAAACTCTTTTCAAGATGCTGTCCATTCTATTCTACTGCTCTTTCCTGTCTTTTGTTATATCTGACAGAATTACCCAAAACTTGTATTTATCCTCCATGACCTTCAATTTCTTTTCCAAATGTCTCCATGATTTCCATAACTGCTTGCTCACTGCACAGCTTGAACAACATTAGGGACAGGCTGTCGCCCGGTGTCACTCCTTCTCAGTCACTGTTTCCCTTCTATGTCTTTCAACTCTTATAAATGCACTCTGGTTTGTGTAGAAGTTGTAGACAACTTTTTGCTGCCTATATTTTACCCCTGCTACTTACAGAATTAAAAAAAGTGTATTCCAGTCAACGTTGTCAAAAGCTTTCTTCTGCAAATGCTGTAAAGATAAGTTTATCTTTCTCTAGTCTGTGTTCCAAAATAAGTCACAGTATCAGTATGGGCTCATATGTCCCTACATTTCTCTGGAACCAAAAATGATCTTGTCCAAGGTTGGCCTCTTCCAGTTTCTCCATTCTCCTGTAAATAATTTTTGTCATTGTTTTGCAATCATGTATCATTAAATTGATAATTCAGCAATATTCACATGTGTCAGCACCTGATTTCTCTGAAACAGGATTTATTACGTTCTTCTTGAATTCTGAGAGTATGTCATCTGCCTAATATATTTTTCATAAAAATTGGAGTAGTTTTGTCTTGGCTAGTTCTCTCAAAGTTCTTAATAATTCTAAAGGAATGTCAGCTACTCCAGGGGACGTGGTTCAACTTAGATCTTTCAGAATTCTCGCAATATTACATCTTCTATCTCATCTTCATTTATTTCCTTCAATTTCTGTACTGTCTACATGTTTGTTTTCTTTATATAGACCCACTATGTATTCCTTTGCCCTTTTAACCTTCCTTTCTTTGTGTAGTGTGGGCTCACCATCTGAGTTCTTAATACTCATGCAGATTTTTCTCTTTTTCTTCGAAGACCCTTCTATTTTCCTACGCACTATTAGCCATACATGCTTCTACATCCCTACATTTCGCATCTAGTCATTCCTGCTTTATCAATTTACACTTCTTGTCAGTCTCATTTTTTAGACTTATGTACTCCATTTTGCCTGTATCTCACTTATTAACCATTGTAATTATAATTTAATTGTCTTATACAAACCATATGTAAAAACAAAGTACTAAAATGATTTTATCAAAATACTCATTAACAATGAGTCAAGGTAGCAGTTTATATTTATCTCTTTGTGTTTACTTTCAAACTCTGTATTTCCTCTCATTGATTATAATTAATGTAGCTTATAATGTAAATGCATAACACATCTTATTATAAAATCAAACAATGGAAACTTCATGTAGGATTCTGGACTGAGCTGCAGGAGTTGGCTGTCATACGTAAGTGAGGTGTGGGTGGTCGTGCTTGTGTGAGATGTGCTTGCTTGTGTATATGGATGATGTATGTGTCTCTCTTTCTCTTTTGCTGATGAAGGCTGCAGCCAAAAGCTTTGTGTAAGTCTCTTTTAATTGTGCCTGTCTGCAACATAACATGTCTCCATCGTAGTAAGTAACAATCTATCTTTTCCTACAATGTTAACATCTTACTATAAAATCATTGTGTAGCTTTCTATCTATATTGCTTTTAATATGAGATGATTTTTAACAAATTATGTAATGTGATCCAAAGTGTCCAGACACCCCCAAAAACATATGTTTTTCATGTTAGGTGCATTGTGCTGCCACCTTCTGCCAGGCACTCAATATCAGTAACCTCAGTAGTCGTTAGACATTGTGAGAGAGCAGAATGGGGTACTCTGCAGAACTCATGGACTTCAAATGTGGTAATGTGATTGGGTGTCACTTATATCATACGTCTGTACACGAAATTTCCACCCTCCCAAACATTCCTAGGTCCACTCTTTCCACTGTGATAGTGAAGTGGAAACATGAAGGGACACGTACAGCACAAAAACATAAAGGCTAACCTCATCTGTTGACTGACAGAGACCGACAACAGTTGAAGAGGGTTGTAATGTGTAATAGGCAGACATCTATCCAGACCATCAACCAGGAATTCCAGACTGCATCAGGATGCACTGCAAGTACTATGACAGTTAGGTGGGAGGTGAGAAAACTTGGATTTCATGGTCAAGCAGCTGCTCATAAGCCACACATCAC
The DNA here is from genome assembly GCF_023897955.1 of Schistocerca gregaria. Lineage (NCBI taxonomy): Eukaryota > Metazoa > Arthropoda > Insecta > Orthoptera > Acrididae > Schistocerca > Schistocerca gregaria. Next base: position 377,992,596 of record NC_064922.1, read on the forward strand.
ACCAGTAAATGCCAAACAACTCCTTACTTGGTGTAAGGAGTGTAAACATTGGGCAATTGAACAGTGAAAAAACGTTATGTGGACTGACAAATCACGGTACACATGTGGTGATCCGACGGCAGGGTTTGGGTATGGCAAATACCCTATGAATGTCATCCGCCAGCGTGTGTAGTACCAACAGTAAAATTTGGAGGTGGTAGTGTTATGGTGCGGTCACGTTTTTCATGGAGGGGGCTTGCACCCCATGTTGTTTTGCATGGCACTATCACAGCACAGGCCTACATTGAAGTTTTAAGCACCTCATTACTTCCACTGTTGAAGAGGAATTCGGGGATGGCGATTGCATCTTTCAGCATGATTGACCACCTGTTCATAATGCAGAGCCTGTGATGAAGTGGTTACATGACAATAATATCCCTGTAATGGACAGACCTGCACAGAGTCCTGACCTAAATCCTATAGAACACCTTTCAGATGTTTTGGACTGCTGACTTCATGCCAGGCCTCACCACCAACATTGATACCTCTCCTCAGTGGAGCACTCCATGAAGAATGGGCTGCCATTCCCCAACTAACTTTCCAGCACCTGATTGAACATATGCCTGCGAGAGTGGAAGGTGTCGTCAGGGCTAAGGGTGGGCCAACACCATACTGAATTCCAGCATTACCAATGGAGGGCACCACAAACTTGTAAGTCATTTTCAGTCAGGTGTCTGGATACTTTTGATCACATGGTGTATATGCAATTATCTCTCTCATTCGTTTAAAGTAAAGTATGTTTTACAATTGCAGGCAGGTGACCCTGAAGAACTAGGTGCACTGTCAGATGTGTTTTTGAAGAACAGACCATCTCCTTTGTTGATAGGGTCAGTAAAATCAAATATGGGTCATGCAGAAGGAGCTTCAGGAATGTGTTCTATAATCAAATCACTACTAATCCTTGAAAGTAATGAAATTCCTCCCAACTTGCATTACAATAAGCCAAATCCTAAAGTGCCAGCTCTTTCAGATGGAAGACTGAAGGTGAGTCCATTTTGCTGAATTGCATGTCTTACAATCAACATAACAATGACAGTTATCTGCTATAGTTGATATGTTATATAAGAATATTTGCAAAATTTTAGAGATCCATCACACAGCAGCATGCCTGAGAGGCCTCTCAGTCTCAAGGTATGGTACATTCCAACCTCAGTATGCTATGGCTATTTTCTCGTTTGCAGGGGCATGGGGTGGGGGGGGGGGGGGGGGGGGAGGAGGCTGTTTGTACTTCTCCATACCACTAACTGCTTTGCATTTTTGAGCTTTCATTCAGTTTTTTACACAGTATGATACCTTAGGGAGGGGACAGAAGGGGAATTGGCAGCTGTTCATAAACAGCTAGAAGCTGCATTGTCTGTGGTTCACAGGCTACAACGATCTTGGGCACTTGTGATGAGACCTGTGGCAGTTTTGCTGCTGTTTGAATACTCAGGTGATCTGGTTGCCACTGCGTCTGCTGATATGCAACATCTGACTGTTCTATTTTCATTTGAAAGTGAGTGGCAGACAATGACGGGTTTGTGCATTACTGGGTGGAAGGCGAAACAGGGAAAGGGCCACACAGCTGCCTGCTTACATCTTAGCAAAAGGTATGTGTTGCTACCCAGATTTGATAATACTTCTAAGCCAGTGCAGAGTGCTTCTCCTGTTGGACCACCAGCTGATTTTCCTGCCCAGTCCAGCAAGTGCAGAGGGTGGGTATGCTAGTCATTCATAGCTCCAACATTGGCAGGTAATGTAGCCCTACAGCAAAATAGCAGGTAGTGTATGAAATAATGCCAATGTGCACTCACAATGTTTGCTAGGGTCTTGTCTGAGACGTGTAGGAGGCTCTGCCAATGCCTGTCGAGCAGACTGGGTGCAACTGCCTGTATGGCTGATTTGGTGAAGGCAATTAGCATTGCATATGGGGTGCAGGCTAAGGTCACTATTTGTAGCATCATACCCAGGGTTGATCGTGGTCCCCTTTTTCTGAGCAGAGTGGAAGGCCTACACCAGAGGCTCAGATAATTTTGCGATGGTATTGGATGCAAATTTCTCAACCTTTTCTGTTGTGTGGAGAATTGTAGGGTTTCCCTTAATAGGTCAGATGTACATTACACACATAATGTAATGTAGCAGAGTATGTGAGGTGTGCACGCAGGGGCTTTTTACATTACAAGAACCCCACCTTGGTTTCAGAGATCAATTGCCTGCCAAAATTGAAGACATATCAGCAACAGTTTTCTCAGAGAATGCTCAACCTCACAGATCAGAATAGAAAAAGTTCAGTGTGATATTAGTAAGTGCATGAGATTCCAAGGAAAGATCCCAGAATTAGTATCACTTATTGAAGGTTATAACACTAGGTAGTATTAGAAATTGAGAGTTGGTTGAAACTGGAAGTGAATAGTAATCAAATCCTGAGCTCAAGTTAGAATATTTGTTGTAAGGATGGGTCAGTCACCAAGGGTGGTGGCATATTTATTGCAGTAAAGAACTTGATAATATCTAGAAAAGTTATTATGTATTCTGAATGTGAACTAATCTGGGTGAATTCAAGCATCAAAGGTCAGTCAAAAATGGCAATCAGATGCTGTTATAGACTGCCTGCACCAGGAGCTGTAATGATAGAGCACTTCAGAGAGAAGTTACAGAGTATCATTAATAACTTTCCTGATTATACCTTTGAAATAGGGGGTGACTTCAACTTTCCAGCTATAGGTGGGGAGAGTCATGTTAACAGAACTGGTGCCAGAGACAGGGATTTGTGTAACATTATACTGCATATCTTGTCTGAAAATTACTGTGAGCAGATAGTTAGAGAGCCATCACTTGAAGGTAACAACCTAGTCCTAGCAACAAACAGACCTGAAGTTTTCAAATCAGTTAGTGTAGAGGAAGGTATCAGTTATCTTAAGGCTCTAATAGCAACTATGACTGTGGGTATTACAAGCAATGTTAATAAATGTCGGAAAATACTTTTGTTTAGCAAGAGTGGCAGGATACAAATTGCATAGTATATAGTATAATATTCAGTGCTGAGGACGATGATGTGGAGCACAAATGGAAAAAATTCAAAACTGTGGTACAATATGCCTTAGATAAGTATCTTCTGAGCAAGATCTTAAGGGATTGGAAAGACCCACCATTGTTTAATAGTTGTGTTAGAGAACTGCAACGTAAGCAAAGAGAGCTTCATCACAGATTTGGGAGAAGTCAAAATCTAGCTGACAAGCAAAAGCTGAACAAAGTGAAAATGTGTGTAAGGGTAGCAATGAGACATGAGTTTAATGACTTTGAAAGTAAACTCTTATCAACTTATCTGACTAAAAACCTTTAGAGGTTTTGGTCTTACACAAAATGAATGGGTGGTTGAAAATCATCTATTCAGTAACTCAGTGATCATACTGGCACTAAAATGGAAGATAACAGAGAGATGGCAAAATACTGAATTCAGTCTTCTGAAGTTGTTTCACTGTGGTAAATTGTAACATGCTCCCTTCTTTCAAGCAATGTGTGCCATTCTCTGGCAATGCACCCACCAGTCTTTCCCCCTTCCTTCTCCTCTCCTTTTCTGTTTCCCATTTCCTGTTTCCCACCTCCCCTCCCCCAGAGCCTCCCAGTGCTACACCAGGGAACCTTGTTGTGCTGTCTTTTAGTTCCTGCTCACACCTTCAGACAGCATTCAATCCCCACCGTCCACCCCCTCCCCCCACCACTGCCCATAATCTTGCTATCCCTCCTCCTTCACTGATCCACTCACAATTGTTGCTTTCCTTGAATGCAACAGCTATAGTGGCTGATAATTGCAGCCAAGAGTATGTGAAGTGTACCTGCTTGTGTAACAGTGTGTGTGTTTTCCTTTCCTTTCTTTTCTGAAGAAGGCGTTTACCAGAACCTCAGTGTTTAACAGTCCTTTAGTTGTGGCCTGTTTGCAACTCAATGTGCCATATTTATGGTGAGTAGCAATCTGCCCTTCTCATAATTCTCAAAATTGGAGTTTTTTTTGAACTAATGTTTTCAGAATCCTGATTGGCATGAAGAAGGGCATGCTGTTATAGATACCTCATTATGTTTGAGTTCAGAGTATGTTCTAAGATGGACATCTGTGAAACTGTTGATATTTTTATGGATCAGTGCTGCTACCATTCTTGCAGATGTGTGTGACATGTGGTTTCTTTCAACAGCTGAGCACTGCTTTTGTTCTACAGTGTAGAGCCTGTTATGGTTAAAATAGGAACTAACTCAGTTGCCAATTCTGCATAAAATCTGACAAGAATTCCATACCCCTGGCTTAAATATATATTTCACTCATCTTTTCAGTGATGCAAGAAATAAACTATAGTGGAACATTTGAAAATTCCTACTTTCACTTTACTACTTTCTATTTTTGTCCCTGTGTCATCCATGAAAGTCTGGTCTGGGCCCTAACTGTGATGCCACTGAAGCTATACCTGTGACCAGAATTGCTTTGGATGTTATGAGGCATCTTTCCATAAGATTCTGCAGTGGTAATTATTGAAAACTTTATGTGTTGCCCTTTTGACAGACATATGCATTTCCTTCTACATCTTGTGGTCAATAGCCTTATGCATTGTTTGTTTATATACTGTTATATCAGCAACTTAGAATGTTGCATCTCATTGTCTTACACATCTCATTTGTTTTCAATTTTGTAGTTACATAGTCTTCCTTTTGCAATAATTGATATATTTTTCTCCTTTAGTTTTATTCTTCCATCTGTGTAGCTAGTGAGGATATGTCTGCCGTTTTACAACACTTGAGCATACTCTTAGCTCGCAGCCAAATAAAAATTCCAAATTTTGTTACTTTTATTGCAATATTTGTGTTGTAGTGTCATTATTTGCACAGTAATTATGTTATTCATAGGTGATTTCTATTTTAGGTGGTCACCAAGCGACTTAATTTTCATGGTAATTTAATTGGAATTAATTCCTTTGGACTTGGTGGATCAAATGCACATGTAATTCTGAGAAGACCACAAACAGCCCAGAGAAAAGATTGTTACATATATCCCCTGACTAAAGTGATTTGTGTATCTGGACGCAATGAGATGGCTGTGAAGACCCTGCTGAGCAAGGTACAGTTGCCTATTTTTGCTTGACCATAACTATATTATTATACTAATGTGTGTAATTTTAGATACACTGATGTCTAAAACTCTAATATAAATTGGAAAAGTGAAAAATGAAGGTAGAGAACGTGAATAATCACCATAAATGAAAGTGAAGGCTGCCTCGCAAACCAAAATCACACTGTGTTTGTAGGAATGATTCAGAACCAATTAAAACCAGTGTTTTAGATCCACAGTATGTCAGTAATGTGTACATTATTTTGTGACCAGAGGGATATCTCCTGGTGAGGTCCACAATCCAATGCAGCAGAAATACTGTTTGGCTCCTCTTCTGTGGAGTAAAATCCTGAGTTACACTAAAGCAGACTACTCACTATTTCAGTAACATTGAAGGTTTCACAAAGTGTGATTTCAACACTTCTGTCATGGTTCTGACACCCACACACCTCACTCAGATTTAATGGTAAGATGGCCCAGTGGATATCCTGTCAAAAACTGAATGAAGATCAAGTATGTAAACAGAAAGAAGTGTTCTGAGCTGTGAAAAGAAAGGCAAGATAGAAACAGTGAGTAGTCCAAGAACAAAAAGGGGAATAAAGAGGAAGAAACAACAGAACAGTTGTTATGTTTAAGTGGTCATGGTGTTGGACTGCCAAGAGGGTGAGCTGTGTTCAAAATTCCCTCCTGCCTTCTTTTTTTATTTTTATTTATTTATTTATTTTATTCTTTGCACAACATTATGAACTGTCTGTCTGGTCACTGAAATGTTTGCTCTCTTTCTGTAGTCTTGGCAGCTAGTCATACTAAACATAGTTTATAGAATATGAGTCATGTGGTAATAATATGTTATCATTGCCGGTGAGATATCACATAGACATATCACAGAAATGAAGACAACAAATAAATGGGTGTGAACTATGTTACAACAAAGGAATTCGATAGTCAGGACTACCAAAGTGGAAGCAACTTCAAAAATGTTAAAAATATATGTTTTGATAGAGCACAGAGAAACTGTGTGAGTGTAGGATTGTTGCATTCATTTGTTGCAGCTTATGTGTGAAACCATTATGTTTTCATCATTCCCTTGGGAATGAGCACATTCACATTCATACAAACACCTATATCGAGCAAAGAGGCTTATCTCACTCACTCACAAGGCGCAATTACTTGGTGTGTTGGTAAGAGATTCCTATCATATGAGATATGCACTGTCACTAACACCATGTATTACACACTGGATGTGTTGTATGATGGAGGTTCGATTGACTTGTCACCTTGTCATTGTTGCAAATGAATGTTAGGCCGTGACATAGACACGAATTTGGGGAGGGGGGAGGGGGGGGGGGCATTGGCACAGGGAGGTTTGAACATGGATCACCCACTTGGCAGTGCAACATTGTAACCACATTACTTTTTTATTTTAGTTATTTATTTTTTTTTGTTATGGTTCGTTGTATTTTGTCGTAGCGGTCGTCACATGACATCCTTTGAAGTTCGTTGTTGATCTTGTCACTCAGTTTCTTTTTTTGTAGAGGCCAGCCAGCTCTCTGACCAAACATGCTGAGCCACCAGGCCGGCATTAACCATGAGCCATTTCTCTTCCTAGTAGCTCTATATTGTATGTCTTGTTCTTGGGCCATTCACTGTATCTATTTTGCTTTCTTTTTCACGGTCCACTAGACCTTCTTCCTATTTTCATGCCTGATGTTCAGTTTTTGATGGGCTGTCCACTGGGCCCACTTACCACTAAATCTGAGGGGGGAGAGTGGTGATGGGAAGTTTCCCTTGTGAGACACAGTAATTACAGATCACAGGCCAATGTAAGGTCGGCATACAAGCAGTAGAAAATAATCATTCCACAAAATGAACCATTATTGGGATTTGAATGTTTGGTAAATTCTACAAACTCTGAAAGAAATTATCTGTAGAGCTTACAGTTGCATGAGAAGTTGCAGTTTCTTGACAAAATTTGTGTTGGTGAGTTAGAGCATATGACCTATATGCCAGACATCGAATAGTGTGTGTCATGTGTAGAGCAGTGTAAACATTGTGTTATTTACTGTGGGGTCAGCAGGACAAAGAGTGGGGCTGACTGATTGGAGGGATGTTCTTTTTGCAAATGGATCTTAAATCTGTAGCATTGCTATCATTACATGTTGATTTGGAGGGGAAGTTTAACTGGTCAAATCAAGGGATTATCGAAGAAAGAGACCAGTTCAGTGATGATGTGTCCTGAAGTTGGAAGGTGTGCTGTTTAATGTGTTTATAAAGTTTAACATCTTTGTTAGTGGTTGAAGGGAAACACCCAGAGGTTCAGAGATCAGGTACTTCAATTACATAGATGACTCTTAAGAACGGCAGTTCTTTCAGTATACCTTTTTACACGGACAATAATGTTCATCCATGACAATAATGTTCATCCACATTGAACAGCTCTGGTGACTAAATGTTTCACAGGTGAAGATGGCCAACAGCAGGGAATGGAAGGCAAGGACTTAAAGTCTAAAACTTTTTTGCTCAAGAACTTATACAGACATTGGGGGAGGGGCGGGTACCTAGTGCTGTATATGTATCAATAATTGCTAACCTAAATAAATTAATATGTTATGAGCCGCCAGTAGACTAGCTATAGAAAGGACATTTTTAACTGGTCACCAATCTCCAAGCACTGTTTATTAAAAGTCAGCACCATTTGGAACTCTTCTTGTTGATTGTTCTCTGTTCCACATGGCTGCCAGTCTGAGCCACTCCAAAACTGTGACACTGTTGTTGTGTTGTCTTGTGAGTGGATGATTAATTGATTAATAAAATTAATTGTACTTGTATTTAAAAGCATTGCACAATATAAGACACAGTCACAGATATTCACTAAATGTTTTGAATGTCATATTTCTTCTACTCGTTGCATTGTATTAGAACAGTCTTAATTCAGTTTCATATTTCTTGCTACAAATATGTACTGCATTTGAAGATCTCTGTAATGTACATTCACTAAGCCATATTACTTACATATGAAATTTATAGCATAGCAGTTAATTGGTATGAGGAATGCAAACCCCTGAGTTGTCAAGACAGGAAGACAAACAATAAAACGTTCTCATATATCATCCCCTCACCCCACAAAGACAAATCTATCTGCCCCTACAACCAGCACACTAAGAAGACTGGCCAACTTTTTATGCACATAGTGTACTTTGTCCAGTGTATTTTTGATTCAGTGATAGTATCAGGTAGAGCCAGCAGTTGTGGATGGTAAGTATTCATTCTTCACTGGTTTCAGATAATCATAAGTTAGCATTCTTCAGAAGCTGTTAATGTTAACAGTTGTTACAAATGAAAATGTACATTTGAAACATATTACCTGCAACTGTTGGCTCTGTCTGACTCTTTCATCAAATAAAATTATTGTCTTGTTGCTGATAATGATCAGCTATGTTTATGATACTGAAATTCTTCAATATATGCAATAAGAATTTTAAATATTCAATTGCTGGTTTGTCAATAATTACATTTCAAAGGCTGTAGTCATCTAAATTGAGTGTTGGCATGTGCCTTTTTGGCAACAATTAAAATTGTAGTGATGTATTCATGATGGTTAACTGTTGGCACTGACTGAAACAATAACTATGGTTACATGGGCCAAAGACAGGATTTTCACAAAATGACTGCAACAATTTTTGCAAGCATAGAAAATACCATAAAGTGCTGCTGATGAGTTTTTAATAAACTAAAACAAAGAATACAGTCTAACAGCGTAGTTGAATGCAGTGTACCTTATCCCTTTGAAAATATACTTCACCTGTCATCTGTAGTCATAATATTTATGTTGCTTGATGGGTACATATGAAAGGTGTAGAGAAAAAAGGCACTTATTAGTATTTTGATCACTTTGAGTCTCCATCAAAAACGAGTTTGGGATCAGTATCTTTTATCCTTGAAGATGATTTCAAAGTACTTTTATGTAAGATTTGTGTCGAAAAACTATATAATTTTTTCTTTACTATGGATTTTTATTCATTCTGATTGCAAATCAAACTTAAATAAGAAATTAAAATGTTAATTAGCATGACTTATGATGTATTTTTGGCTCTCTCATCTGTATTTGCACCATTTGTACTGCATCAGTCCTCATTGCATATTCTAAATGACTGGATAACCGATGAGAATATTTATTTTTAAAGATAGTTCATAATCAAAAATGAAGCTTCAAAGAGATGAAGGAAATATTGTTATAATAAATTATGCACAATCTCATACATTTTAATGGTTGCGAGGCACACATCTCAAATTTTCAGTGTGGTCCTGTTGTCCACCATGTTATTTGAATTGAGCTTTAAGCTGTGTGTCATGGTGAAGTTCAATTATTTCATTTATCAAATGAGTTTTATGGAAGCCAAATTGGCAGAACAGTTTGAGATCATCATGTTCAACATGCTAAGTGTTCTCTCTATGAGAATGAAGCAGCCTTGAATATTTCTAACATCTGCAAATCTGTTGTTTATTTCTTCCAAGCGTTCTTTCAAATAGGGCACCATGCCTTGGTAAATACTTTCAGTGATAGGTAAGTCTGAGGAGAGCACAACAGCAGTTGGGAAATTAGACATTTTTTTTCTTTAATTTCACTTATGTAAAATTGCAGTTTGACTTCAAATATTTTATTAGTCATTTTCCCAGTTATCTTCTTTCACTCTCGTTATTGCATATTAAATTTTGTATAATATCAAACAAAAAAAAGCTGTAAGTGCACACCATACATCATTATCAAGTTCACCACTGTTTTTGCTCTTTTGTTGTAAGAACAGAATAATTTCAGATTTCAAACTGACAAACCATTCCAGCGCTTCTTATTTCTCATTTGCTTAACCATCTGACAGCAGTATGTAGGACAACATCATAATAACAAGCTTGCAATTCCACCAATACAGTAATCCTTTAAGTTCATGTGTAAAAATGAAATTTGTAACACATATGATGCTTTTCAGAACATCCTTCAATTTCTTATTTGAAACTTCACATACCAAACTTTCTTGTTGCAGTAAGTATGATAAATTCCATTCCCCCATAAGTAATGCTATCAAAAAATTATTTGTGTCTGTCATTGATGGACAGCTGTCTGTATGTCTAAATATTACATAGTTCTAGGAAAGTTGTTTTTTCTGCACAATCATTCATTGCATCCATATAATCACAACTTTTTGTATAAACTTTCTAGTTCACTATTGCCAAGAAATTGTCTCTGCCAATACCACCATTTGTGCAATAACACACAAATAATGCAAATTGAGTTACTGAGTTATACATATAATGGAATCACATGCAAGACTATAGTTCATATCATGTAGGAAAGGGGCCCAATTTTCAGCTGTTCTGCACATCCCTTTCCATTAACTACTTTCAGCCATTAAGATTCATTCTCTTTCCAAGTGGCTAGCAGTGAGATGCAACTGAGTTCGAGAATCCCTCACCTGCATGCTGCATTGCTGTCATTCACAGAGTGACTGAATTGTTCACTCAGATGTCAATATTACTTTCTTGTAACAGTATAGCTGTGAATGTGTATCTATAAATGCTTTACTGTGATTTCCAAATAAATATGTCAGGTGACAGGAACAAACATGAAGTACTTGATACTCAAAAGAGGTGGTTTATTTAGCACATTTATAACTTTTTCAAATGTGAATCTGAAAGTAGGACTCCTATTTTTGACATTGTGAAGACACAAGAATGAACTAAAGAAGCATGTGTTGGCCACGGATCTGTGCAGAGAATAGTAAACAAGAGTATCATAGTTGTAGGAACCTCTGGATATTTTGGATTCCTGTGTCCTGGAAAACCTCAAAATTTCAAAAAACTAGTCATATAAATATATGATTTTGTCAATGATATTTTAAAGCACTTCATGTCTGAAATGAATTTAATTAGTAAGTACCCAACATCATAAGAATTTCTTACAATAGACAATTGGCTTCAAAGGTTGTTATTATTTCCTTGAAATGTGTTATGCTTGTTAATGGTGTAACACAACTAGTTGTTATAACTATCTCTCAAAATGGTATTACTGAAAACACTTGAAAATATGAGTACTGTGCACTTTAGTAAATCATTGCATTCTTGCAAAATAAAAATAGTCCATCGAGTGGTAATTATATGAAACTTTGGACTCTGCTTATCTTTCTCATGACTTCAGTGGTCTAGGAGCTAAAATCTATGTATGAAAACTTTGCAGTATGGTGGTCTGGCTTTTGCTTTGCAGATGATTGAATACTAATTGTTGCTGTTGCTTGTTGATTTCACTGATCTCCACTGCAAGATTAATTTTGTACATTAGAAAAATATGGATTCATGCACTATTGTGAAATATAATTTGCATTAACAATAATAATTATTTTATCCAATTTTGTTAAAGTGAAATATAAAAATATCTGGATGACTAGTTTTTCAGAGTGCACTTGTTTTTATGTATAAAAAAAGACAAACCAAATACATTCATAACTGGTGGATAGGTTAAAGAAATAAAAATAATGGTTGGATACAATATCGAAACCAGCTCCCCAGCAAAATTGGAGAATTAAGCAAATATTGAACAGAAGTGATAGTGAGTGATTCATTAACATTTCAGTCACCATCAATAGAATCTGTTTGAAAAAGAGGAAAACCTTTATGTCATTGCAATATGGAGAACTGAATATGTTATGTCTATTTGACATTGAGAGTGAGACTATTTGCAGAATAGTCTTCAGAACGTTATTTATCATTCCTTCTATTGATATATGTGTGTTTGGTTTGGTTACAATAGTAGTGTCATCTGCATAAAGACTATTATTATACAGAAGGTCTTTTAAATATATGAAAAACAATATATGAGAAACAATAGAAGACTAAGATTGATCCTTGTGGAAGCCTGTAAATAATTCTCCCAAATCAGAAGAATCTTCCCTGTTTACATTTCTTGATTTATTAGGTACAAGTTTCTGCATTCTTTGGATTGGATGTGACATTATCCATTGGTTGACTATACAATCAATTTCCTGTAACCTCAGCATATGTAGGATATCATCTACATCTACATTTACAGACATACTCTGCAAACCATCATGTGGTGCATGGTGGAGGGTATGTTGTACCATAACCTGTTCCACTTGCAAACAAAGTGAGGGAAAAATGACTGTCTATTTTCCTCCATATGAGGCCTAATTTCTCATCATTGCGGAAAGTGTACGTAGGTGGCAGTCAGGCTTGTTCTGGAGTGAGCTTCAAATGTCAGTCATTGTGATGTAGTCAGTCTGTGACATCAGTCACAGAAAATACCAAAAGCTGCCATGTTATTTAATGCTTGTACAATTTGCTGATTAAATGTGTAGGTGGCATTCTCAGTTGAGCAACTCTTCTGGAATCCAAACAACATTTTGCTAAGGATGTTCCTGTTGCTCAGCTGGGATACTGTTCTAAAATAGTAACCTTCTCAAATAGTTTGGAAAATGATACCAGTACTGCAACAGATAAGTAGCTATTTAGGTCTCTCCTATCACCTTTCTCACAGAGAGATTAAAAAAAAAAAAACAGTACTTATTAAAAGTGATAAAGTCTTAAGTACTCTGTTGGAAATACTATCAAATCCAGATAAGCTTTTGTTTGTAAGAGGACATGTGATTTTCAGAGTTTCAGAAGGAGAAGTGGATGATACATCCATATGATTGAATTTTATGGGAGTTGCTTTTTCAGCATTCTGCTGTGATTTTTCTCTTGCACTGTTTGTCCCCATAACTTTTACTACATTTAAGAAATGAATATTAAAAATATCTGCTAGCTGTGGCTGTTCACTTATACTCCTTCCATCTGAACCCAAAAATGATGTTATGTAATTGTAATTTTATTTACCCTGTAGATCATACACTGTGTGCAGAGAACCACATGATGATATAGGATAAGTCAAAAATGCATGGTTAAAATGATTATGACAGTGATATTATAATCATACTTTATTCATATAATAAATACATAATTCCAAGAAATATAAAAGAATATAGCAGGATATCCTGTGAAAAATTCAGAATAGCAAAATATTTCTAGAGAAGTTCACATTATTAAGGGAAAGAAATATATAAGCAAATAACATGGACATTCAGAAGTACCATATTCACTGGAAAATTTATCACTAACGTAAAACAGTAAAGGTGACACACTTCTGTATTAAAGTCTTCAGGCTTACATATAAAGTACAGTACATGGACAGAACAAGTAACATGGAAATTCCAAAGTGTACATTTAAAAAAAAAAAAGCAGGTAACATGGAAATATAAAAGTATCACATACATTTAAAAATTCATTGCTAAAGAAAGACAGTAAAGGTGACACACTTCTGTATTAAAGTGTACGCGTTTACATACAAAGTACGGAACATGGACTGAACAAATAATATGGAAATTAAAAGTGTACATTAAAAGTACGTTATAAGAGGAAAAACTCACTTCTGTATTGTGAATTTTAGGTTTGCATACAAATACACAGAGCATGGACAGAAAAAGTAACAATTTAAACAGACTTACATTGTTTATAAGAAGAAATTCTTTAAGGGGAAATTAGAATTTTGTGTCAAGAAATAAAGTAACAGAGTAAAAACAATGATTTAATATAATTTGTTTTAGTTTTACTGTCATTTACTTCAGATTATTAATTGTCTTTATCTCTGATGGGAGATGGTTGTAAATTTTTATGCTCATATATTTAACACCATCAGCATTTGGTGCTGTGTGCTATAGTTTGACTGAGAATTGTTTCTAGTATTGTGTGCATGGAAATCTAGATTTCTGCGTAGGGTTCCTAAATGCTGAGCTACAAAACAAAGGCATGGTATTGATTGGATTTTTAATGCCTTAAACAGTGGTTTACAGTGCTCAGTTCTGTTTTTTGATGCTATTATTCTGAGAAGTTATTTTTGTAATTTGAAAATTATATTCGATTCAGAACTGTTTCCTCAGAAAATTAGGCCATAGCTCATAATGGAGTCAAACAGAACATGGTATGCTAGCTTCAAAATGTCAGTGTTGGCTGAATCTTTTATTGAACTGAGTAGGTAGCACATTTTGCTAAGCTTCTTTGCAACTATCTGTGTATGCAGTTTCCAGTTTAGAGTACTACTGACAATTTGTCAAAGGGAATTGGTGTCCTACACACCAACAAAGTCATCTTTATATATATTTGGCCTATACAAATGTCTGCTCGTGTCTGTGTATGTGCGGATGGATATGTGTGTGTGTGCGAGTGTACACCTGTCCTTTTTTCCCCCTAAGGGAAGTCTTTCTGCTCCCGGGATTGGAATGACTCCTTACCCTCTCCCTTAAAACCCTTATCCTTTCGTCTTTCCCTCTCCTTCCCTCTTTCCTGAAGAAGCAACTGCCAGTTGCGAAAGCTACAAATTCTGTGTGTGTGTGTTTGTGTGTTTTATTTATTGTGCCTATCTACTGGCGCTTTCCTGCTTGGTAAGTCTTGGAATCTTTGTTTTTAATATATTTTTCCCATGTGGAAGTTTCTGGCTTCATTGAAATGAAAGTGAAAGTTCACGCTTACAGATTTCTGAGTGTTTATGAGTAGTCTGTTTGTGTCAAACCAAGATTTTATGTGACAGGTGGTTCCATCTTTCTTGAAGTGTATCTTCTCTGTTGGAAATTAAAGTATTTGTATTATCAGCATACAAAAAAGAATTAGCAATAGGGATGTTTCCTGGGAGGTCATTGATGAACAATTTGTAACTTACTGAGTGAAGAACAGACCCCTTTGGGAGACTAAAAATTGTATATAGGATATCTGTCCTGCAATAGGTAGAATCCTTGGGGCTTCTGATTTCTACATATTGTCTCCTTTCACTTAGATAGCTATTGAACCAGCTGTGGGCAGTACTCCTGAGTCCAAATTTCTTAAGTTTTGCAAGCTTATGTTTTACCATATCAAACACGTTAGATTGGTCAAGGAATATACCAACAACAGGCTCAATTAGGCTTGTGCTCTTCTCCAACAACTCATACAGTGCATTTATGGTTGCTCTATTTCTATTAAAGTCATATTGCAGAGATGTTATACTGTTGATGGAGTTTAAAAAGCATTCTAATTTTATGGAAACAGTATTCAAAAATTTTTCAATATGCAGATAATATTTCAATAGGCCTATAATTTTCCATGGCAATTTTCTCTCCTTTCGTGCACCGAGGTACAATTTTAGAAATTTTTAATTGGTCAGGAAATGTACCTTCTCGAAAGAAGTGTTAATGATATTAGGCATAGGCCCACAGATAAAACTGGAACAGTTTTCAATAATGATGAAGGTACCATATCATGACCAGCAGAGAAGATTTTTTTGATTCTTTTCCTTATGATATCCTCAATTTTATAAGGTGTTGTTGGAGATATGAAAGAAGAGTCAAGGAAATAAAGTTGTTAGGATGAGAGTACAGTGTTTGAACAGGCAGGTAATACATTTTTTGAAATTTGTTAAAACTATTGGCAATTTTATGTTTATTTTCTGTTTTCTGTCTTTCTATATTCATCTTAAATTTATCCTCAGTGGTTCTCTTTCTTCCAAATTGATTGTTTATTATACTCCATACTGTCTTACATTTGTTAAGGGAGCTTCTAATGAGGTTATCATTGCTGCTTCGATCACTCTTCTATAAGCATTTTTGTATTTTTTAAAGTACAGATTGAATTCTTCTGACTTGCCACTTTCCATTTTTCTAGCTCTGTGGAGAAGCCTCATATCTTACGAGGAGGTTTTAACACCTTTTGTAGTGCAAGAATTTTTCTTTTTGTAAGTTACAGGTTTTGTTTTTTTCTAAGAAACGCTAGTTGAAGAGCTACTGGAATCTCTGTATGAAGTTTTCAGATTTTATGCTGTACTGTTACTCTAAGCTATTGTCCTGTCTCTCATATCACTATGTTCCATACAGGCTTAAGTCTGTTGTCAAATTTACTGTTTTCTGACATAATATGCATCTTTTTTATTTTCAATAACTTTTATTAGTAATTTTGAATAGTTTTTGTTTGTGTAGCTATTACAGTATCTTTATTTGTTTTTGTCAACATTTACACTTCGCTTTAACTTTTACAAGATACTTTAATTAGTCTAATGATAAATGATTTACTGCATGGCTGTTAAACATTCCTTCTTATTAGCTTATGTGGACAGCTATTTTAAATAATGATGAATTTATTACAAATGGAGTAAATTTTTTTAGCATTTGGCTCCTTATAAATTTCCTCCCAAGCTATCTCTTGTAAACTATTTCTAAAAACATTTATCCTGAAGTCATTAATTATTCTGACTGATTTCCACTGAGGAATAACTACACTTGAGAACCTACCTTATTTAACATTGCTAAATGTGCATCTTTAGTTACAGGATTTGTTACTGGGTATAAAGTTATTTTCTTGTTTTGAGCTTCATCAAAGAAACAACTATCAGTTAGAGTTCTACTGCGTTTATCCCCTAATGTTGGAAATTTAATTTCTGAAATCAAATGTAGGATCCAAATAAGTTTTCTGAATCACTTTTCACATCATAAACAGGTATAAATTTCCCAGTGGAGATCTATATGAAGTTACAATTAAAAGTATGCTATTTTTCAGCAATAATTCACAAGCAAATACTTCTGTGTGCCGCCCGCTACAATATTTATTTGTTTAAATGTTTTTGAATTTGTGTTCTGTTGTAATACATGCAACAATTTCTCCTTTTCCCACCTTGGTGATTAATGAATAAAATGTTAGAGTGTAACTGTTTATATTTAACTTCTCTAATCCAGTGGGTATGTGGTGCTCAGATAGGCACAGCACGTTTGTCTTTCCAGAGCTCACCAAATTTTCCAGACAGACAGGAAGCTCTTTTACTATATTACTCAGTCCTTTAATATTTGATAAAGTAAGCTAACCTTACTTTCTTTGCTTTCTTAAGAATTTTGTGGGGCCCTTGAGTTGTTTTAACTTCTTTCACAACAGGGTGTCTGGTTCCTGACTCTAGCCTAAAAAAGGTACCCCTGTGACACCAGTAAACGCAGGGATATTGCTGTTCTCTGACACAACAGTGGAATGCTACAGTAAATGACATCTCCTTATTCTAGTGAGAAGCTGTTGACTCTGAATATCTGTATTTGTTGAAGTAGTGGTTATACTGACACAACCTGTTAATACAATCATTTGCACACTTGCTAGCTGTAGCTTATAATTTAAGTGAGGTATGTGTTTGTGCATATGCCTCATCTGTCAAACTGCTGCTTCCTTTCTGTATAGTAGTCATTCAGACCAAAGTCCTACTACTACAATTGTCCCCTCTCGTACCATGCTGTCTGTGCAGATACGGTTGTGGCCACTCCAAAAATGGGTCACTAAGTACAGAAAAAAGGTTACTGAACAAGAAAAAATTGACTCATGAGATAAAGAAGATAACCAAATGATGAAAAGTGAAAAATTGATTGGCTGCTGAAATGAAGTACAGAAAATAGTGAACTATAAAAAAGAGGAGTCAACTTATGATTGACAAAAACGGAAATTTATTTATTCATGTTGTTGGTATAAAAATATGTAGTTCATTTATTTTTCATGTTTAAGTATTCACTTAAACTTGTGCCAGTAACCTGCAAGTCTGTAATATGACAGGTAAGAACTTGTTCTTATTATTTATTTGTTTACCATATGGCAGTACACAAAGATTACAAAACTACTACATGTCAACATTTAAGTGCAGCTCTCAGCATAAAATAACATAAACTATAAAATCTATATACAGGTATCAAGGTGTTTTATGTTGCTTGTCACACCACTAGTCACTGTCAGGAAAGCTTTGAAAAGACCCTTGTAGGCAAGTGTGGGACTGTTGAAACAACACTAGCAACTATCGGTCATTCTGCACCACAGTTACAAGATGGTGATGACAATTTCCTCCACTTGTGGAAAGTGACTGCACATCTTCTGTAGCTTATTTGGAGGTGGCTCTGGGGTCCAAATTGCTTGAGGCTGGTCATATCAAGATTTGTTGCCAGCAGTGTTTCCGTGCATCAATGGCACTGTACTGAATTTCTCTGAGAGTCCTGGCTGTGATAAGAGTGGGATGTCTTGACCTTAATCTTTTTGACTCTGCAGGGAATACATCATTGAATATTGTAAGGTTGGGGTTATCAGCAGTCTTCTGGCATTCATGTAGTAGTGCACTCTTCTGTCTGATGTTAGGAGGTGGAATGTGGCTCAAGATAGGTAACCACTATGTGGAGGTAGATCATATTGACCCACTAACAACACATGTACCTTGTTTAAGTTGTACAGATACCTTTTTTACATATGGACTATTAAACCAGACACTTATACAGTACTCTGCTGTCAAGCATTTCAAGCCAAGTGCTGATACTTGAAAAGTGTCTGCTGATGACCCCAACTAGTGCCACAAAGTTTGAAGAGAATGTTGTTTCTGCCTTTGTGTCAAGTGCTTTTTAAAAGAAAGTGTCCTATGTAATATGATCCTAAAGTATTTTGGATGCATATTGTAAAGAAGTTTGTCTCCCTTAATATAGGCATCAAAGGCTCTGGACAGATGAAAACAAGCAACATAGGTCAGTGAAAGCAACTGATGTTTTCTGATTCATTCAGTATCCTTTTTCAATAAATGTTGTTAAATACAGAACTAATGATGATGAAAAAGTAAATTTATTGATGTTGCTGGGATTAAAATACCATTGCTTCAGGACAAGATGGGAGGTGGCCATTGTGACTGAAGAGAATTACATAGAGTAATGTTATTCTTGAAGGCGGGAAGGTGAGAAGTCTCACGAACCAGGACAGATAAGGGAGAGTGGAATGGTCGATCGTGAAGGATCTCCACTCGACTTTTACAGGCATGGGGGGGGGGGGGGGGGGGGGCGGCACGGAATGTAGCCAAAAAAGGAAGCGTGGCCTCCTTCAGCAGGTGATGACTCAGCAGCTTATCATGGGAAATTCCATTGGTAGAACAGAATTGCTTAATCTCGGTCGAAGTAAACTGTGTACTGTTATCCTTCACAGTCGTTTTTGGGAGTCCCTCAACAGCAAAGAAGCACCAGAGAATTTTGATAGTCTCAGAAGTGGTGATCATCATATGGGAGACATAAGGGTATCCCGACACAGAGTCGATCAGTCGGAGCCACTGGTAACCATGCAATGGCCCTGTGAACTCCAAATAGAGATGTTCCCACAGAGCAGCTGCATCTGGGCATGAAAAATACTTGGGCACGGTTGCTGCCTGATTTGTTTGGCACATGGTGCAGGCTGACATGAGGGAGGTAATGTCTTTATCCAAACGGTGCCAATAAAGATGTTGGTAGGCCACCAGTTTGGTGAGGACAATGACCCAATGGCCAGCGTGGAGGAGATTGAGGACACGGCAGTGCAATGCATGCAGTTTGACCACCTGGCAAGTATTGGAATCACTATGCAAAAGGATGACACCACTACAGAAAAAGAGACTGTACCAATGAGCCCAAAAATGCTGGACTGCTGCATTGCAGACACAATGTCAGCTGGTCAGCAAACCTGCATTTGGTGGCGGAGAACTTGCAGTATCTGATCCTGAGTGATAGCTTGCCACATCGCATCGGCCTCCAATGGAAGTGCATCCAGAGCTGTGTCAACATCTGGTTCCCCATGGAAACAAACCAAGGGGGAGGCATCAGACTCATGGTCCACCCCAGCAGGCAGCCAGTACACAAAATCTGTGTTTGCATGCTATTCAGAGGTGCAATAGACAATATCAAAGTCGAATGTCACCAGGGAGAGGGCCCGGCAATTGAAGCAGTGCGCCGTCTGGGTGGTCACAGCAGCACCCTGGTGAAAGAAACCAAAGGTTTGTGGTCCGTCTGCAGAGTGAAATGACGACCATACACAGAATCATAGAATTTCTTCAGGGCGAAAACCAGCGCTAAAGCTTTCTATATTTGGTTTGAGCATCGATCAATGTTTTGGATGCAAAAACAACCGGCCTCTCAATGCTGTCGACCACTTGGCAAAAGGACTGCACCCAGGAACCCAGGACATAGTCCAAGGCAGGTAAGATAGACAATATCAAAGTTGAACCTTGCCAGGAAGAGCACCCAACGTTGGAGGCCATTCACCATCCGTGTGGGCACTGCAGCACCTGTGTGAAACAAAGAAACCAAAGGTTTGTGGTCAGTCTGCAGAATGAAATGATGACCATACACGAAATTGTAGAAATTCTTCAGGGTGAAAAACAGTTCTAAAGCTTCCTTTTCAATTTGACTATATTTGGTTTGAGCACTGGTACTTTTTGGATGCCAAAACCATTGGCCTCTCAACGCTGTCTACCACTTGCGAGTGACTGCATCCAGACCATGGTCCGAGGCATTGGGGGCAATGATGAAGGGCATGGAAGGATCTTAAGTGGCCAGAAAAGGAAGGTGGGAGAGAGCTGATTTGAGACGTGTGAAAGGCTGCTCACATGCCGTTCCTAAACCCAATATACACCTTTGCACAATAACCCAGTCAGAGGTGCCAAAATCTCACGGGGGTGGGGTATAAAACGCCGATAATAGTTGATTTGACCAGGGACAGATTGCAGTTACTTCATGTTGGTGGGAGGAGGCAGGTTTTGAATCACCTTAGAGGTGTGTAGGCCGCGGGCATCAATTATGAACCAAGATAACTGACCTCTCGCACAAAAAAATCATACTTTTCCTTCCAACAACTCAGGTTAACCTCAGAAAAAACCTGAAACAGCCTATCCAGCTTGTCCGCGAGGTCCACTGCGGACAAGTCACTGATGATGACATCCTCCAAATAATTGGTTGCACTAGGCAAATGGCCTGTGAGGCATTCCAAATAATGTTGGAAAATGGCGAGGACGCTGGCAATGCCAAACGGGAGGAGCTTGTACCGAAAAGGCTACACAGGGTATTGATGACTAGGATCTGCTGCAATTCTTTGTCCAACGGCAGTTACAAGTAAACATCGCACAAATCAATTTTAGCGAAAACAGTCAAGCCCACAAGACGTGTGAGTATGTCATCCACCGATGGGACAGGATATGCATCAAAGACAGGCTGCGAATTGACCCTAAAATCGTCACAGATGCATAAAGCTTCTTGATTATCATGATAGGCATTGCCCAGTGACTGTGTACGATGGGAGAAAGCATGCCTTCATCTTGTAAGCAGTGAAGTTCCACCTGGAGTCTGTTGCGAAGAGCAAAGGGGGCCAGGCAAGCCTTAAAAAACCAAGAACAGCAGAGGGAAGAAGCTGAATATGTGCACTCCTGATTTGGAGGTTGAGAACAACGTTTCATAGTTGTTGAGCAATGGGATAAGGAGGGTACCCAATGAGAGGATTGACACTGCCTGTACAATGTCCTGCACTGATAAACCCAGACCACCGAAGATTTTCACACCCAGAAGGTTAGTAGCACAAGGGGATCTGACCTCCAAAAACTGGGTGGTGAAGGAATGACAATTGTAAGAGATTTGTGTGGAAAAAATGCCTTCAACTAATGTAGATTGGTTACTGAAACTGCACAAGACACAAGTGTACAGTGATATGCCGGCGAGCCTAATTTTCAATTTGGAAGACCACCGCAATATGCATGACATACGAGGTAAGGAGAAAATGGGCACCTGACTGGGGATTGATTGAGAATACTTGGCTGTTAATGGAATGCAAGGCTTCCAGGTCTTGAGGTGATGATTTGTGACAAGCATGTGTGTCTACATGAAGCATGGCATCTATGTGCTGTTTCTGTGAAGCCTGACACACCACGGCGATATGGCCCACTCGGTTGCAAGCCATGCATTCTGGTTGCCGGTGGGGGCTCTCCGACTGTTGGTGAGTCTGATAACAGTCCGGCCAGGAGGGAAGCCATGTGAAAGACTTCCTGTCATGGGACAGACCAGCGGATCGACAAGACCTGGCACTAAGCAACTGGCGAGCCGCGAAAACAGCTAGATCAAGACGCAGTGGTTGTAGCCAGTGAGACTGTTCAAATGCATGAATGATCAGCAGACAAGTGTTGAGGGATGGGTCTTGTAATATCAAAATATCGGCCCAAAGACATAGACTGCTTGCAGGCAACGTTGGCACACCGGAATTTACAATCACGGGAGAGACCATGGAGCAACATAATCTGTTCCCGATAGGTCTGACCTGGTGACTTTCAACAAGAAGAGAAAGTCTGATGGGCAGAGGTGACTTGTATTTGTGTGTCAAAGTACTCAAAAGGCAGCCCTTAATACGGGTAAATGGGTGATCATGAGGGGGCTGCTCAGGGTTCAATTGTCAATTGTTAAATTAATGATGCATCTGTGGACCGACTGTTGCTAAAAAAAAGCCCAACTTCGATTTTTGCTGTGTGTCCCATGTGTCAGTAAATGTTGTTCCAACTGTTCGACATAATTTGATTATGGTTTGACAGAATACCAAAAGCTGGAAACGTCGGTGGAGCCACAAGCAAAGTGTTCAATTTACCTGCAATGGAATCTACTCTATGAGCTACCTCTTGCAACTCTGGGGAGTGAGAGCAATGTTCTGGCCTTGTGAGCACTGCCTGAATCGGCTGTAGAGTTTCCACCACGAACTGAAGAAGTTCCTCTGAAGAAGCCATTTAATTCGAAAATGAAAATCCCATCCTCGTAGCCAATAGGCAATATCTGTAGTACCTTGTGGTCTGCAGGAAAAATAATGAACAGTCAATTTGAAAACACTTTATTATAATTAAAGAAAAAAATGCCTTATTGGTGGCTATCTATAGTTTTGTCATGGCCGGCTCTACCAAGGCTATCAGTAGTTCTGATGGAATGTCGTTTACTCCAGGGGTCTTGTTTTGACCTGGGTTTTTTGGTGTTCTTTCAAATTCTTCTCACAGCATCATATTTCCCATCTCATCTGTTTCCATAATAATTCCTTCAAATTCATTTCCCTTGTATAGATGTTCTTTATACTCCTTCCACATTTTTGCTTTCCCTTCTTCGCTTAGGTCTGGTTTGCCATCTGACCTCTTGATAGTCACACAGCTGCTTTTCTTTTCTCCAAGTATCTCTGTAATTGCCTGTGGGTGGAATCTGTCTTTCCCCTAGTGAAACATGCTCCTAAATTCTTACATCTGTCCTCTAGACATTCCTGCTTAACCGTTTTGGACTGCCTATCAATCTCATTTTTTAGATATTTGTATTCCCTTTCACATGCTTCACTTGGTGCATTTTTATATTCTCTGCTTTCATCAGTTAAATTCAATATCTGCAATGTTTTCCTAGGATTTCTTCAGGTATTGCCATTTTCCTATTTGATCCTCTGCTGGCTTCACTATTTCGTCTCTACATGTCTTCATATTCTACAGTTCCTTTTCCCTGTTCTAGTCAACCATTGTCTAATGCTATCTCTGGAACTCCCAAGAACCTCTGGTTCTTTTAACTTATCCCAGTCCCATCTTCTTAATTTCCTACCTTCCAGTAGTTTTTTCAGTTTCAATCTGCAGTTGATAACTAGTAAAACATAGTCTACATCTGACTCTGGCAATGTCCTACAATATAAAATCTGGTTCTGAAATCTTTTTCTTACCACAGTATAATCAATTTGAAACCTTCCAATGTTTCCAGGCCTCTTCCACATGTACAATGTTCTTTCATACTTCTTAAATCAAGTGTAGGGGATGATTAAACTAAGCTCTGTGCAAAATTCTACCAGGTGGCTTTCTCTTTCATTCCTTTCTTACAGTCCATATTCAACTGCTACTTTTTCCTTCCCTTCCTTTTCCTGCTATAGATTTCCAGTAATCCCTCACTGTTAAATTTTCATCTCCCTTAACTTTAAGAATAATTTCTTTATCTCCTTCTTCATTCTCTTCATCATCAGCAGAGCTAGTTGGCATATAAACTTGGGCTGCTATGGTAGGTGTGGGCTTTCTGTCTATTTCAGCTATGATAACACATTGCCAATACTGTTTGTAGTAGCTTTCCTGCATTCCTATTTTCTTACTCACTGTTAAGCCCACTGCTACATTACCCTATGTTACTTTGTGTTTATAACCCTGTGTTCAGCTGAGTAGAAGTCCTGTTCCTCCTGCCACTGAACTTCACAAATTCCTACCTCATCTAATTTCAACCCACCCATTTCCCCTTTTAAATTTTCTAACCTACCTGCCCAATTAAGGGATCTAACATTTCATTCTCCAATCTAAATAATGTCAGTTTTGTTTCTCCTGATGGAGACATCCTTCTGAGTATTCCTGGCCCAGAGATCCAAATGAGGGACTGTTTTACCTCTGGAATATTTTACCCAAGATTTAACCATACAGTAGAGCTGCATGCCCTGGGCAAAAATTAAGGCTGTCGTTTTTCCTGGCTTTAAGGTGTTCTCAGTACCAGCATAGCTAGGTTGTTTTGGTTACAAGCCCACATCAGTCAGTCATCCATACTGTTGCCCCTGCAGTTACTGAAGAGGCTGCTGCCCCTCCTCAGGAATTACTCATTTGTCTGGCATCTCAACAAGCACCCCTTTGTTGTTGTTGCATCTACAATTCAGCCATATGTATCACTGAAAGACAATTTATGTTATGGTATTTTTATGTTTGATCAGTTCTTTTTCCCTTACTCATGAGTTTTTGAGGCTTGTTGTTAATCGCGGCACTGTTTTTGGAGTTGTGTCTCTTACTGCTTGTGTTTTGAGAGGAAAAGCAATTTAAAATTAATAGTTAAAATTGCACAAATTTCTTGGTGGTGTCATATATCTGAGAAAATCTTTCCCATCTTGTTGTTGTTGTTGTTGTCTTCAGTCCTGAGACTGGTTTGATGCAGCTCTCCATGCTACTCTATCCTGTGCAAGCTGCTTCATCTCCCAGTACCTACTGCAACCTACATCCTTCTGAATCTGCTTAGTGTACTCATCTCTCGGTCTCCCTCTACGATTTTTACCCTCCACGCTGCCCTCCAATGCTAAATTTGTGATCCCTTGATGCCTCAAAACATGTCCTACCAACCGATCCCTTCTTCTAGTCAAGTTGTGCCACAAACTTCTCTTCTCCCCAATCCTATTCAATACCTCCTCATTAGTTACGTGATCTATCCACCTTATCTTCAGTATTCTTCTGTAGCACCACATTTCGAAAGCTTCTATTCTCTTCTTGTCCAAACTAGTTATCGTCCATGTTTCACTTCCATACATGGCTACACTCCAAACAAATACTTTCAGAAACGACTTCCTGATAAATAAATCTATATTCGATGTTAACAAATTTCTCTTCTTCAGAAACGCTTTCCTTGCCATTGCCAGTCTACATTTTATATCCTCTCTACTTCGACCATCATCAGTTATTTTGCTTCCTAAATAGCAAAACTCCTTTACTACTTTAAGTGTCTCATTTCCTAATCTAATTCCCTCAGCATCACCCGATTTAATTTGACTACATTCCATTATCCTCGTTTTGCTTTTGTTAATGTTCATCTTATATCCTCCTTTCAAGACACTGTCCATTCCGTTCAACTGCTCTTCCAAGTCCTTTGCCGTCTCTGACAGAATTACAATGTCATCGGCGAACCTCAAAGTTTTTACTTCGTCTCCATGAATTTTAATACCTACTCCAAATTTTTCTTTTGTTTCCTTTACTGCTTGCTCAATATACAGATTGAATAACATCGGGGAGAGGCTACAACCCTGTCTCACTCCTTTCCCAACCATCTTACCGTAGGTAATAAGGCATTAAATACTTCTATGGTACGTGTATTTAACCATCTTGCTCTTATAGTTCTTTTATAGTTCTCAGTGGACAATGAGTTCAGTGAAGTAATAGTTTGGCATTCAACAAATAACTGATCCAGGAAAGTAACAGTAGGATTTTTTTCTGGTGTTGTTATTGTTCACTTTAAGCTGAGAGTATCTGTAAGATTTAGAAATCACTCTTTCCTTTTTCTGGATCCTGGGAAATCAAAATTGAAGGCTCCACATAGCTCTACAAACTTCTTGGCTAGATAAAGACCATACAGAACATGCTCAGTTCTATATTGAAATGACTCAGAATTCAAATTTAGGAGCAATAGACACATGCCATAATTCTATTTGCACCACTTACTTCTAGTCAAAGTCTCTTTGTGCACTGAGATGCCAAAACTAATGTTTGATTAAGATTGCAAGTCTCCATTTTTGAAAATACTTGTACAGAAGTAATTTGCTAGTATGTAGTCTTGCACAGAAAGTGAGATGATGAGGAATGACTTTGGTCAGTGTTCTATGATATAAAGAACGCAAATAAAATGTAGTTTGGTGTTTGGCAGAATCTCAGTACCCGTAATGTTGTTTGTGACTGATAATATAATTTGGTGGCTTGTTTGTGGCCAATAGTATAATTTGATGGCACATGTAAAGACTTTTGTTGCTGTAATTTATTTAGTGATTTTTACATTAATATTCAAATTTCCTGAGGCTATTTTATTACCTCACTTAACTCTGACATATTTACTAAGGACATGTCCATATAAATCATATGTGAAGCTGTTTGAAGATGTCTGTCTTGTTGATGTCTAAGTCTCTTCTCTCACATGACCCATCCCCATGGCAGCCTCTCTGTATAACTGATGTTTCCTTGATCACATTACTTCCATCATTGCCTGCATCCATTGCAGTTTTCCATCTGAGTCTTCTCAGCCACTGAGCTGTCCACCAATATGACTTTATCTGAGCTACTGTGGACTTTTTGCATCAGACCACTTCCACAGACTGTTCAGGTTTGGTCAAGATCAATATCTCACTTCATTACACAGTTTTAAATCCTCCTTGTGATGGAAATGACATATATTTCACTATCTTGTCAAAAGAACCAATCTTGATCACCCCAAACCTGAAGGTCTACAAAAGCATGGAATGGAGTTCCTTTGAAAATTTGCATGAATCCAACAAGTAGATTGTATTAGCACGCTCCTTTATTCCTTGCTAAGTTCACTTATTAAGTGCGGTGAACAGCTTGTACACTACAAAAGAACATTAGCACAATTATCCAGAATAAGATCTTAACTATCACTCTCCAGTGGTGATGCATTCAGTTTTTGCATAAAATAAACTGTTCACATTTAGCACACTGCTTTAGTAATTCATCAGATATAATTACACAATAAAGTAGTTTGTTTAAGTTTGTCCATTGTTAACACCACCCACTGCAACAGTCACTCACTTTGACAACAATAACCTTTTTCAGTACTTGTTGATCATAATACAATTCAGTCACAGTTCATATTAATTAGAGGTGTTGTATTTTTTTTTTTTTATTTCATTTATTTAAATGTCTAGTTCCTAGTTCCTTAGGACCAAATTGAGAAGCAAATATCCAAGGTCATGGAACATGTCAGGACATGAAATTAAAACATAAAAGTAATAACAGATTAAATAAAATGTTTATGAACCCAAAGAAGTCAAGCCATAAGTTTAAGTAAACACAATCAACAATATAACATAAGATTCAGCATAATTTTTCAAGAAATTCCTAAACAGATTAGAAGGAGTGACCCATGAGGAAACTCTACAGTTATGATTTAAAGTGCATGGATTACTGGTAAGATTTTTGAATTCTTGTGGTAGTTTAATGAAAATGGATACAGCAGTATACTGCACACCTCTCTGTACAAGAGTTAAGGAAGTGTGATCCAAATGCAGATTGGATTTTTGCAATGTATTAACTGAGTGGAAGCTGCTAATTATTGGGAATAAGCTGATACTGTTAACAAGAAATAACAGTAAGGAATGTATATATTGAGAAGGCAATGTCAAAATACCCAGACAACTAAACAGGGGTCGACAAGAGGCTAACGAACGTACACCACTTATTGCCCAAACTGCCTAATTCTGAGCCAAAAATATCCTTTTAGAATGGGAAGAGTTACCCCAAAATATAATACCATATAACATAAACGAATGAAAATAAGCAAAGTAGAGTAATTTTCGTGTCAAACACTGTTCGAATAGTAAAAATTGGAGCATTAAGTCTTTGTACAAGACCCTGAATGTGGGCTTTACGCAACAGTTTACTATGTATCAGAACACCTAGAAATTTGAACTGTTCAGTTTCACTGATCATATGTCCATTCTGTGAAATTAAAACGTTGGGTTTTGTTGAATTGTGTTAGAAACTGTAAAAACTGAGTCTTACTATGATTTAGCATTAGTTTATTTTCTGCAAGCCATGAACTTACGAGGGTCAGTCAAAAAGTAATGCCTCCTATTTTTTTTTCTATGTTTAATTGTCAGGAAATTTAAATGCAATTACATAGGTTGAAAACCACAACATTGAGGATCATTTTGTCATTTTTCAATGTAATCTCCGCCCATCTCTACAGTTTTGGTCCATCTTTGAACAAGGGCATGTATCCCAGCATGGTAAAAATCACAGCTCTGCTTCCTAAGCCGTTGACGCACGGATGTTTTGATGACCTCCTCATCTTCAAAATGAATCCCACGATGAGCTTCTTTTAGTGGCCCGAACAGATGGAAGTCTGATGGTGCCAGGTCAGGGCTGTATGGGGGATGAGGCAAAACTTTCCATCCAATTTTGACAATCTCGTCAGAGGTGTGACGACCGGTGTGTGGTCTTGCATTGTCATGCAAAAGAAGAACATCTGCCATTGATTTTGTTGGGCGAACTCGCTGAAGACGTGCTTTAAGTTTTTTGAGGGTTGTGACGTATTGAACAGAATTTATTGTGCATCCCTGCTCCAAAAAATCAACCAGAATCACACCCTCTGTATCCCAGAAAACTGTTGCCATAACTTTCCCTGCCCTGCCGATCGCACAGTTTTGAATTTTTTCTTCCTCGGCGAGCTTGTGTGACGCCACTCCATTGACTGCCTCTTTGATTTGGGTTCAAAAAAATGCACCCATGTTTCGTCCCCGGTCACAATTTTTTTCAGAAACTCATCTCCCTCCAAACGGAAGCGCTGCAAGTGTTGGGAGGCTATTGTTTTCCTTGCCTCTTTATTCTGATCGGTTAACATTCTTGGAACCCACCGTGCACAAACTTTTGAGTACCCCAATTGTTTAATAATCGTGATCACACTGCCTTTACTAAGAGAAATAATGCGACACACTTCATCTGCAGTCACCCGACGGTCACCACGAATGATGTCATCAACTTGCTGAATGTTGTGTGGAGTCACTGCACTCACCGGACTGCCGCTCCGCTTTTCGTCAGTCAACGGTGTTTGCCCTTCAGCTTCCTTACAACGACGAACCCATCGTCTAACAGTGCTGACATCCACTGTCACAACACCATACACCTTCTTCAGTCTTTCATGAATACGTATGAGCGTTTCACCTTCTGCATTCAAGAATTCAATCACACAATGCTGTCTCAAACGAACATCGATGTCGGCCATCTTACAAACTTCTGCTGTGCTGTCACCTGTTGACACAGAAAGTTACTACTGCAGTGGATTGCAGAAGAAGGTTTGAGGAATGGCGCCAAATTCAAATTTTTCACTTAACTTAATTTTTTTAAGTAGAAAAAAAATGGGAGGCATTACTTTTTGACCGACCCTCGTAGATCATGAACTGCACTATTTGAAACAGAGTCGATGTTGCACATATCATACTTTACTGTCAAGCTAGTGTCATCAGCAAACAGAAATACTTTGGAATTACCTGTAATACTAGTACTAGAGAGTATATCATTTATACAAATAAGGAACAGGAATGGCCCCAACACTGATCCCTGGAGCACCCCCCATTTGAATGTACCCCACTCAGGCCACAAATCACAGCCAGTCTCATCACTGTGGATAATAACCTTTTGCTTTCTGTTGTTAAAGTGAAACGTGAACCAATTGTGAGCTACTGTATTCTGAAATGGTCGAACATCTGGAGCAATATTTTGTAATCATGTGAAAGATTTTACACGTTAAAATTCTTCACTATTATGTTTGCCAGTTCCTGTATTTTGACTTACATGATATGCATAATTGTGGCCTGAGCCAGCACCACGGGTACATGCAATATCTCAGTACTACAACATAAGCGTGAGGCTGGTCCCGGCGGAGGTTCAAGTCCTCCCTCGGGCATGGGTGTTTGTGTTTGTACTTAGGATAATTTAGGTTAAGTAGTGTGTAAGCTTAGGGACTGATGACCTTAACAGTTAAGTCCCATAATATTTCACACACATTTGAACATTTTTGAACATAAGTGCAGCAAAGCTTCCCCTTTATACACTGGGGCACCTAGGGAAATTGGTACAGACGAGGGTATTCAAATACAGAGATATGTAAACAGGCAGAATACGATGCTGCCATTGGTAATGCTTATATGAGACAACAGGTGCCTGGTGTGGTTGTTCTATCAATAGTTGCTGCTACAATGTCAGGTTATCAAGATTTAATTGAGTCTGAATGTAGTGTTATAGTCAGCACATGAGCGATGGGATACAGCATTTCTGAGGTAGTGATGAAGTGTGGATTTTCCCATATGAGCATTTCATGAGTGTACCATGAATATCAGGAATCCTGTAAAACATCTAATCTCTGACATTGCTGCAGCCAGAAAAAGATCCATCAAGAATGGGACCAACGATGACTAAAGAGAATCGTTCAACATGACAGAAGTGTAACCCTTCTGCAAATTGCTGCAGATTCCAATGCTGGGCCATCAACAAGTGTCAGAGTGTGAACCATTCAATGAAACATCATTGATATGGGTTTTTGGAGCCAAAGGCCCACTCGTATACCCTTTATGACTGCAAAACAAAAAGCTTTATGCATCACCTGGGTCCATCAACACTGACAGTGGACTGTTGATGACTGGAAACACGTTGCCTGGTCAGATGATTCTCTCTTCAAATTGTATTGAGCAGATGGACGTGTACAGGTATGGAGACAATCTCATGAATCCATGGACCCTGCACGTCAGCAAAGTATGTAACAAACTCTAATTCTTACTTTATTTAGTGTAACTTTTAATTAAGAGCGACACATACATAAGCATCCTGTCTGATCACCTGCATCCATTCATGTCTATTGTGTGTTCTGACAGACATGGGCAATTCCAGCTGTACAATGCAACACCCCTCACTTCTGGAATTGCTGCAGAGTGGCTCCAGGAACACTCTTCAGAGTTTAAACACTTCCGCTGGCCAACAGACTCCCTAGAAATGAACATTGTTGAGCATATCTGGGATGCCTTGCAACATTCTGTTCAAGAGAGATCTCCATTTCCTCATACTCTTACAGTTTTACAGACAGCCCTACAGGATTCATGGTGTCAATTTCGTCCAGCAGTACTTCAGACATTAGTTGGGTCCCAGCCACTTGTGTTGTGGCACTTGTGCATGCTTGCAGGGGCCCTACACAATATTAGGCAGGTGTACAAATTTCTTTGACACTTTAGTGTAAGAGAATGTGACACTGATATGTGACAGTGTTCATTCACCTGTGGGCACCACAAGATTCTGAAGAATATTGCAGCAGAAAGCTTGAAACATTGTTTGTGTAGAATAAGTATGCTGCAGCCTAACAACCCAGGAGAATTTACCTTCAGTAACAATGGCCATGAAAACCTGCAGACTTACATAGATCTTACTCATTTAATTTCAGACTGCAGACTGCTTGTTGGTCTTATGAGGAATGGTATAGGAACACACATGCTGTTATGGGATTTATTGTTTTTGATAAATTATGAGAACCAATGGAATTTTTGGTTACAAAAAATACTGCTGGTTACAGATTTAGAAAAATAAGTGGACAGTATTTTTCTTCTGCAGTGTGAATCCCCTCATTTACATGCATGAGCACCATATTGAAAATTAGAACAAATTATCTGAAATTATTAATTTAAGGGTTGGTCAGTCAGTACTGTATGTCATTCTGTACAGAAAAATTAAGATAACAAAAATATGCAGCCCAAGTTGAGACTCTAACAGTGTTTATTGCCAAATGTGCAACAGAAAGTGGAACTGGCTCTGAACTCTTAAGTTTATTTATTGCAAAAGATACAGACCTTCAAATGGTGTAGATTACCTTTCTTAAATACAATTATTAGTTTACAGTTTTATGCATGTAACAAACTCCAGTGCTGACTTTATGAAGTGTAACTTTTAATTAAGAGTGCCTAATGACAAATAATTACACAAATGGAATCAGAACACTTGACGTAATAATCTGAATAATTAATTTAATAAAAAATAAATTTAAAGATTTTTGTATAGGTATTACATGTCTACAGATAAATGTATTAAAAATTAGGAGGTTAGGGAAAAAAAGCCTGCCATGCCACAAATTCAACAGACTGTTTGGTGGCCTTTGATTCATGTTCTTCAAATTACTGAATCAGAGTTTAGAAGCTGACTCCTCAGTTGGGATTTCACTGCTAGATTTGGAGTAAGTTGTGTAGGTTGGTTTGACTGCCTTTAGTGTGGTATCTTTGATTAAGGGCCTAACTTCTGTTTGGTTTTGTTTTGTGTAATTTGATGTCCTGGGGAATTGGTTTAAGAACCTTAGACTAAAGCAAGAACATCTTATTACATTTACATAGATACAGAAATTTACTCACCAAGTGAATAGCTTTTGGTCGCCCTCCAGTCGAAGTGGTATCCTTGAATACCATATGCTCCTTCAGCACCCATTTCCCTACTCTGTGGCTCTTACCCCACAGTAAGACTTGCCCTATGCAGCCTCATACCACTACCTACACCAGCCCTGTAATTCCCAAAGGGAAGAACACCTGTGAAATGATACATCATGTACCAGGTACTGTATAAACATGTTTTGGCCTTTATATTGGTGAGAATACTGCTAAGTTATTGGTTAGGGTGAATGGTCGTAGATAGGGTGTGTATGCTGGCAACACACAATATCCTGTTGCAGAGTATGGTCTACAACATGACATTTGTGACTTTGTGCCCTTTTCACAACATACACCATCCGGATTCTTCAGCTTGGAACTGGCATTACAACATGTCCTTCATTCATGCCACCCACTTGACCTTAATTTATGTTACATTTTTCAGTCTCAGCATTTGTTCTCAGTAACTATTCCCTCTTCACTCTGTTTTAGTTTCTATATCTTTTATTTCCTGATAAGTCTATACTTCTTCTGCATACAAGGGTGGTTCCAAAGCTCTCGAAATGGAATAAAAAAAATGTACTTACATCACTGAAACATTATTTATTTTTCAATGTAGTCTCCTTGTAGATTAATGCACTTGGTCCAGTGATTTTCCAGTGCCTTGATCTCATCTTGAAAATTTTTGGTTACAGAAAATGCATATTATGCCTCACACAGACACCGTCAAACCACCACTGCAACCACCCTACACTGGACCACACCGTGTGCTGCGCAGGAGCTTACATACCACGGACATTCTCATTAATGGCACCCAAGTTACAGTTTCAATGAATAGAGTTAAACTGTCCTACATGTTCAACGAGGTGCCAACTACACTGCCAAAGATTTGGAGAGAGGAGAAGGAAGGGACTACAGTCTAGTCTCCCACTCCACTATCACCTCAACCACATCAAGATGAAGCAAAATGCATGATTTGCTCAGGAAGACACGTTCATTTTCCTGACAGGCACAGAGAAAACTTACCACACACTGCTCTCGTTAGGGGGCTCCTGTAGCAACTACTACACACTAACTCTGCAGTTGGCGCATGCGATAATCACTCATGTCTAAGTCAGAAGAATGCTGTCCTTACGCCAAGTGTTTTCGCCACTAGGGGCACGGTGATTCACCTGTAGCAACGTGCCACGTAATTAGCAGTATTCTTGTCAATGTAAAGGCCAAAAGATGTTTATACGGTATCTGGTACACAATGTATCATTTCCCTTTGCAAATTACAGGGCTGGTGTAGGTAGAGGTATGAGTGTACCTAGGGCAAGTCTTACAGTTGGAATAATCACTGGGGTAAGAGCCACAGAGTAGAGAAGCGGGTGCTGAATTAATGTTAAATCCTGAATTAATGTTTTGCAGCACTTCTGCATGCTCGCGGGGGCCCTACACAATATTAGGCAGGTGTACCAATGTCTTTGGCTCTTCAGTGTAAGAGAATGTGACACTGATATGTGACAGTGTTGATTGAGCTGTGTGCACCACAAGTTCATAATGTTTATAATTACGAATACCCAAATAACTAATAAATTAAGTATTACATTTTGTTGTGTCAAAATTCTAACAGGATGCAAAACACAGTAGATTATTAAAAATGTATAGTGTGGACAGGTGGACTCATTGATAAGATATGACTTTTTTTTGTTTTCTCTCTCTCTCTCTCTCTCTCTCTCTCTCTCTCTCTCTCTCTCTCTCTCTCTCTCTCTCTCTCTCTTTGGTTAAACTATTCTTGAAGTATAAGATGCTTCATCACATGAAGAATTATTAAGACAGTTGAAAATACAACTTCCATAAACTACGTAAGTCACTTTTTTCCAAAATCATGACTTGCTATGTGTCTTTTTCTATATATCTTGGAGGTCACAACATCTGTGAAAGAGTTATAGAAAACAAAGAACAGCTTATTTTCACTATAAGTGATAATATTATGCAAAAGCTTCAACTGCGTACAGAACTTTCACAAAAAACAATGAGGAAAAGTGAATTATAGCAAGAACAGATAAAACTTTGCTATAAATTAAATGGGCATACATTAATGATGCAAAGCATGTCTTAAAATGTACCTTCTAAGCAAGTTCTATTACAAGGTAGATACATTTTAATCACATAAAACATCAAATGATTGAGGTTTCAGGTTGCTGACCACTGACAATAGGTATAACTATGTGAGAAAATCCCGCACTTGAACTTCCATACAATCAAAGACGAGTTGGAACTTCAAACAGATTTATTAACTCTCCACATTCTCAGTTGTGTAATCGTTACTATATAAACAAGAGTCACAGAATCTCTGCAAAAAACAAAGAGTAAAAATTGGTAGTTGCTCTGCTATTCTAAGAGCAAATGTGGAGCATTGCTGGAGGTGAATCACCGTGCCACTAGTGGCAAAAACACTCGGCATGAGGACAGCATTCTTCTGACTTCATTTCGCACTCACATGCGAACTTTGATGCGAGTGACTATCGCATGCACCAACTGCGGAGTCAGTGTGTAGTAGTTGCTACAAGGGCCCCCTTGGTGAGAGTGGAGTGTGGTAAGTTATCTTCTCTGTACCTGGCAGGGAAATGAACGTGTCTTCCTGAGAAAATAATGCATTTTGCTTCATCTTGGTGTTGTTGAGGTGGTGGTGGAATGGGAGGCTGGATTGTAGTCCCTTCCTTCTCCTCTCTTGAAATTTGTGGCAGTGTAGTGAGCACATCATTGAACATGTAGGCCATTTAACTCTATTCATTGAAACTATAACTCGTGTGGCATTAATGAGAATGTCCATGGTATGTAAGCTCCTGCGCAGCACACTAGTGTAGGGGTGGTTGCAGTGGTAGTTTGATGGTGTCTGTGCGAAGCATAACAT
The DNA here is from genome assembly GCF_023897955.1 of Schistocerca gregaria. Classification (NCBI taxonomy): domain Eukaryota; kingdom Metazoa; phylum Arthropoda; class Insecta; order Orthoptera; family Acrididae; genus Schistocerca; species Schistocerca gregaria. The sequence continues at coordinate 378,028,151 of NC_064922.1, forward strand.
GTGTGCATGTGTCCCGATCCTTGTGCATGAAAGTCGTGTTCTGTCTGTACCTAGTGGCTTTCACTGGTTTCATGTAGTCCGCAGTCTCACGTTAAGTATGTAGGAATTATGGTTGATTGTTAAAGTCACATATCTCTGTGGTGTCGACGAATTCGTGTGGTAGACGCAGTGACTCTGTATACAAGCTCTGCTGGTGAAGCCTCAATGTCTAGTTTGAATACAGTCATCAGACCAAGCAGGACAATGGGCAGTGCTGAATTCCATGTGGTCCTATGGCACATCAGAGCTGCCTTCAAAGTGTGGTGCCATCTTTCCAGCATGCCTTTACTAGCCAAGTGGTGGGCAGTGGTATTATTGTGCGAGCATCCACAGAACTTGGCCAGCTGTGTGAACTATTCAGACTTGAAGTGCCTCCTTCAGTCTGTTGTTATATGGAGAGGGAAACTGAATCTGGCAAGCCATGGTAACATGTAAGCTGCTGCTAGCATTTCTGCTGAAATGTCATCAATAGGTACTGCTTCTGGCCAACGCATGTACCTGTCAATCATTGTCATTAAATAGCGACGGCCGTCTAAGGGAAGCAGTGGTCCTACCATGTCTAGGTGAATGTGAGCAAAACACACGCTGACATCCGGGAACTCCCCTATTGGAGCATGCACTTGGCAGGCAACTTTGCATAACTGGCAGTGCCGGCAAGCTGTAGTCCACTGACATCAATCTCTGTCCATGCCTGCCCACACAGACCTCTTTCTTAATCATCACATGCACTCCAGGGTAACACAGGTTATGGAGGTTATCAAAAACTGTCTGACAGAATACGGTCAGTACATATGGTCATGATCTGCCATGCAGTATGTTGCAGTAGACCTTGCCAGCTTCAACCAGAATGTCGACCAGTTGCAATTTTAGCGAAGTTTTGTCATCACGTAGTATTGCTTGTAGCTCAGAATCTTCTTGCTGCACAACTGCTAGCTCTGTCATGTTCAGTGGTTGTGAAACATGAGATACTCTGGATAAGCCGTTGGCCACCACATTGGTCAGTCCAGCAATGTGCCGCAAGTCCATAGTTAATTCGCTTATAAACTCGAGCTGAGAGTACTGACGTGGTGAGCAATCATCACTGTTCTTCCTGAATGTCTATACCAATGGTTTGAGATTTATATAAACTGTGAAATCCCATGCTTCGATCTGTGACCCAAAGCGCTTGATCAGTTGGTAGATGGCCAACAGCTCCCTATCATAAGTGCTCCAACACTGCTGTGAAGGCATCAGTTTATGTGAAAAATAGGCCAGCAGCTGCCATGCACCATCTACCCATTGCTGTAAAGCTAAGCCGATTGCAAAACTGGCGAGTGTCAACCACTAAGGTGAGTGAAACGTCAAGTTATGGGTGAGATGGAACTTCAAACAGATTCATTAACTCTCCACATTCACTGTTGTGTGAGTGTTACTATATCAACAAGAGTCCAAGAATCTCGACAAAAAACAAAGAGTAAAAATCACTAGTTGTTCTTCTATTCTAAGAGCAAATGTGGCACATCACTGCAGATGAATCACTGCATCCCTAGTGACAAAAATGCTTGGTGTAAGGATGGCGTTCTTCTGTCTTCATTTTGCACTCACGTGTGAACTTTGACGCATGCGACTATCACAAATGCTGACTGTGGTGTCAGTGTGTAGTAATCACTATAGGCTATCTTACTGTACCTATACACAGAAAAGATAAAAAATGACCACCATAGTACTATTCTATACTGTAGTATATGAAATTCAGCTGCTTGGTAAAAAAGTTTTTTCCAGGAAACAGGGTTCGTAGTTAAGCTCCAGTGTACAAATTTTTGCCTAATGGAATCAAGTAGTTTTAATCCCTTGTGCCTCTTACAGTGAAATGTGGGCTGAATCTATGTTCTTCTGAATAACATATTCCATTATAATGGGTTGAGACTGGAATTAAGGTTGTGGGAGATGAAAAAGAATCTTTTACTCGGTGCATATTTTATGACTACTTTCATTTAATTTTAATGCTACATTTAAGGAGAATTGCACATATACATAAAATGAAAAAAATAAAAATTTATCATAATTTACCCTTAATGATGTTTATGGCTAATAAATGTGTATGTTATACTGAAATTACAATGAATTGAATACCCCTAGCTGCGTACAGGCATTGATGTAAGTCAACGGGGACAACTGAAATTTTGTGCCCCACTGGGACTCAAACCTGGGATCTCCTGCTTAAATGGCAGATGCCATATCCATCTGAGCCACTAAGGACACAGAGGATAGAGTGACTGCAGGAACTTATCTCTGGCACGCGTTCCGTGAGACCTACATTCCCAACTTCTTGTGCCGCACTATATTCATAGTGCCCCTGCCCATTATACTCAATATTCGCGGCTTTTTGCTGATTCCTGTAAGAGTTCAGGCAATGTTTGTGCATCCGCACAGAAGAAGATGGTCAAATTGCTGGTGAGCCATATATATGAAGATGGTATCTGTTCTTTCGAGCATGTCCAAAAGAACAGATACCATCTTCATACTTATATTATACTGTTTAATGTATCTAATACTATAATTCCATATTATTAGTTCAAAACCATAAGAGTAGAATATGTTGACCAGGATAGCTTTCAAGCCAGATATTTAGCCTACCCTTCTGTTTTACATGAGCAGCTTCAAGATGAGAATAAAAGTCATGCATTCCAAGCACTTATACAAGAAATACACTCAGTAAACATCATACAACATGACTGGAGGGGCTACGTGGTGATGAATCCCAATGGCAGCAGCCTGCAAGATGTACAAGTAAGTGAAATTTTTCATTATTAGCTAGTTGTTCTTCCATAGTTCTTAATCACTACAAACATTATGATGTGATGTGGACTGTGTCAACAGAACAAACGTTAGAACATAAAAGCAAGTTCAGATAGTGAGATATTGTTTATGAAATCCTGAAAATTAGTTTTACTGTGAAGAACATTGTTTTTTTTTTTTTTTTTTACCCATAAAGTTACCTTATATCTCTTAATATGATGTGTAAATACAATTGTTTAATTACAGAATGTATATAACTATAATTTGCATTGAACTTCTGTTATTTAGCAGGTATCTCACCAGCTAATCTTCATTTTATATTCCTTAACAGGTCTGCAACAAACAAAGAAAATCGGTATGGTTTATTTTCTCTGGACTTGGTAGCCAATGGCCAGCAGCAGGAAGGATATTTCTGCAACTATCAATCTTAAAAGACATCATAAGACAATGTGCGGAGTCACTATATCCATTCAAAATTGATCTTTTTGAGATTCTCCAAGATGAACAAAATGATGTATACACAAATCATACTAAAGCTTTCATTTCCATAGTTACAATCCAGGTGAGTTTTGAGTAACAGTTGGATTTTGTAGTAATTAAGGAGAAAATGATTCAAATTGCTCTGAGCACTATGGAACTTAACATCTGAGGTCATCAGTTCCCTAGGACGTAGAACTACTTAAACTAAGGACATCACACACATCCAAACCCGAGGCAGCATTTGAACCTGCAACCGTAGCAGTTGCGCAGTTCCAGCCTGAAGCGCTTAGAACCACTCGACTACCGCGGCTGGCAATTAAGGAGAAATAAAATTATATCATCATGCATATATGTTACAAGAGGATTGTATCAATTTACTACCTGAACCAAGAGAAACTCGAACAGATGTGATAAACAAATTTTTGCTTCAGCATATCATAATACCTACACAAATATCACAGCACCTAAACACAAACTATATGTGCTTATAGGTAAATGACATTCTGACATGAGATGTTGGAGTTGATGGTCATGTGTGCATGAGCTGTGCTTGCTTGTGTGTGTGAATGGTGTGTGTCTCTCTTTTACTGATGAAGGCTTTGGCCTAAAGCTTTATGTAAGTATCTTTTAATTGTGCCTGTCTGTAACTTGATGTACTTTCTTTACAGTAAGTAGCAATCTGTCTTTCCCTACATTGTTGATATTTCTAACTGGAGTTTCCATTATTTAATGAAAATATTTAAATATGATAAGACAACTTTAATGTTAATCCTTTTCTTCAGTCACACACACATTTACCCATAAGTATATACAGTTTATGTTTAGGTGCTGTGATGTTTGTGTTGCTGTTCTGATATGCTGTAGTGACAATTCATAGCATGCTATATTTTAATTTTCTTGTAAATGCTGACAATACTTTTTACTCTTTATGTCATCTAGGAGCTTATTACAAAAAATACACACTGCTTCTATAAGGACCTTGCCTTTTACTTTCAGTCTTTTAGTTGTTATATGGTAATCAGTCCAGTTTCTAGTATTATATGTATGCAAAGCTTTATTTGGGGATATGGTGCAATATTCCTTGAGGTAAGTAATCAATTATATATGTAACTTTACAATATATCTCACAGCTTCCTTTTGAAGTAACCATTCTTTCAATATGAGCATTGGCAGCAGGACCCCAAATCGGTACATGATATGACAAGAATGCATAGACGAGATGATAGTACATCTTTATTAATGTGTCTTCGTATACTGTGCTAGACAACATCCTCATTAGGAATAAGTATGAACTGATTACTGGACCTGTATTACTGCAATGGCTGGGACTGGATGGCTACTGTGATGGGTGATGGTACTGACTTGTTAGTGTCAGGAAGCCAGTAGTACACCATCCTGGGCGGGGTACTTGTGAAGCAGTGTGTAGATGACTGGTAGTCATCTCTCATATCAACATGAAAACATCAGGTGAAGTACATTCATTTATTACTCAATAAACTACAGCAGTCACAATGACCTACTACAGTCTAAAGGCTGCCCAGTTGCACTTGATGAGGTGTACTAAGGCATACTGAATCACACCGTAGTCCTAGTATGGGTTAGGTGGCTCACAGCAGCGTCAGCGTCCACCCACACAAACAAATGCAGGCAGCAAGGAGTTTTCCCTGAACAGGCAATGATGGCTGAGTGGCTGCAAGGCCCCAGGCTTGAACAGTTGACTCCTAAGGTAGGAAGCTGGTGTCAGCTGAAGTAGGGCTCAGGTAGCCTGCTGGTTGGAGGGTGCTAAATCCACACCATCAGATGTGCTGCAGCTAGTAGTGGCAGTGTCTAAAGGTGGCGAATTGTTGATTCTTGTAGACTCATAGGCTCATAGGCCAACATAGGTCCACCTCAGGACTTGTGCCTAGCGGACTTTGATGAGGAATTATAAGTATTTATACAGACTTGGCCAGTGCTTATTTTGTTACAGCTTGGGCTAATGTTACGTAAGCCACAATGAACTATAGCTCAGGTGTAATGCAGCTAGGTCACTCAGGCTGCAGTGGCTCTGCCTTTCTGCTGTGGCATTCCTATTATGCCTCTTGTTCCTCCAGTGAGTTGTAGCATGTAGTAATTGACCCGATACCTTGGAGCCAGTATTTGCCATACCAGCTCCAGTTGCAACTGCATTTGGTCAGCTCTGATCTGGCCTGCTTCCAAGGTCTCTTGCATTATCTGTGGTAGAGGCATTTATTCAGTTATGCCAAAAAAAAGTGGTGGTGCTACATTATCTATTTGTTTTTCCCGAGACAAGTCCCTGTTGACTACCATGCCCAAGAACTTGTAAGTGATTGTCCATGTAGACTACATTCCCAGCTTTATTTTCAGCACCTGTTCCTTTGAAAGGGCACTGCTAATTTCCTTCCCCACCCTTGACACAATCTGAGGCTGTGCTCCATCTCTAATGACCTCAGTATTGATGGGACCCAATCTTCCTTCCTTCGTTCCTTCCAATACTTATTGACCCCACCATGTATAGCAATCACTTTATTTGCTTTGAGGGCTTCAGAGAATCTTCCATAGACTTGTTTATGAAAAATATGTCAGTGACTGTTCTAAATAGTGTGAGCAGTACTTCTATATTTTTTGTTTTCATTCTGCTTATTAGTTTTGATACTTCTCTGTTATCTGTATAATAATGGAACAAACAGATTATGTTTACATTTTTTCTAATACTTTTTGTTTGTGGCTTTTTGCCACATGAGTTTGTTTACCACAGTGGAGTAGTGTTTATTGAAAATGGAACCCACCTCATGCGGGTCCTCCTTACTGATTTATTTTCTAATGTAGGTGAAATCTTCTAGGCTGTTAGGCCGCATGACATTATTCTTCAGTTTCTTCTACGCTACCATTTTTCTGATCCCTCTGCTGGGATATTCTTCAGGGTCTTGCGGTCTTCACTGTTGGCTGAGTGTTCAGCTAACTGGGAACATTACGAGATCCTGAATAAGAACCCAGCAGAGGGATCAAAATGTCAGTCATGTAGAAGAAAGTGAAAAATACAGTGACATGCCTAACAACCTACAACATTTTACCTACAGTGACAATGGCCATGAAAGCGTTCACACTTACATATGTTTGCATTGTTTGTGCTTCTCACTACTTTCCTATCTGCATTACAGAAAGTCCAGATAATCTTTGCTGTATTATGTGGACTTTCTATTGGTTTCTTAAAGTACATTGATTTGGTTTTTTTAACTATCTCCTGTAACCACTCTTTCTGTTCTGGTAGACTTCATTGGGGGGGGGGGGGGGGGGGGGAGAGAGAGAGATTGTTTTTTGTTTTGTTTTGTTTTTGGTACCTTTTTCTCTTTTGATTTATGGTGTGATCTGTTCCTTACCCAGCTTCCTCATTAGGTATATTTCTGTTTGTCTTGGGGTATACAGTATTTATGTAATAGTTTGTTGAGCAGAAAGCTTTCCTGCACTCATCAGTAAATTTTGCAATATTCGTATTACTCAATTTTTTTGATCTAATCACAATGTTTAACATATTTAGATTAGTTTCTTCCATCTGCCTTTCTTCCACAAATGCAACTTCATTATGTCCTGAGCTGTCCATTACCTCAGTAACAGTCCTGAATGGTTTGAAATTACAGTATTCAGTCCACTAACTTTTTATATAGACTCATGTATGTTTGTGATAACACAATCTATCAGGGTTTCTGAAGTAGAACAGCACCATATGGGATTTTTCACTTTCAAACTTAGATTGTGAATTCTCATCAGATCATACAGGTCTCTTTGTTGAGAACTGTCTTTTAGTGTTAACTGTTATTTTCTCTAATCCTTACTACTTTCTTTAAAATGCAGTTGAATGGTAATGGAGACAGTTAGTCTCCTTGCTTCATCCCTGTTTTAGCTTCAAAAGGTTTGGTTCTTTCACCTTAAAATTTGACTTTGGAAACTGTATGAGTCAAAGTTTGCTGAATGATTGCCATTGTTTTATTCTCAGCTCCGAATTCAGTGTATCTCTATTGACATAAACATAAGCTCTTTTAAAATCAACAGAGCACAAATAAACAATTTGGGCTCAGCATACCCAATTAAGAGCTTTAAGCTTAATGTCTGTTCGAAACATGATCTTCTTCTCCTAAACACTCCCTGGTGTTCACTTAATTGCTCCTCCATTTGATTTTCTAGTCTATTTTGGTAAGCTTTTGACAGGTTTTATATGTCACTCAGGGTAGAGATATCCCTCAGTATGTATTCACATCTGTTTTGTCACCCTCTTTGTATAAAGGATGAATAAGTCATATTTTCCAGTCTTCTTGTATTTCTTCAGTTTCCTATATGTTATTGATTGCTTTTGTAGATGCCTAACAGTTCCATAATGTGGATTATTCGACATTTTTGTAACAGCACTGTCTTTCCCTAGAGCTTTGTTGTTTTCTAATTCTTTAATAATTTGTTGAATTTGTTGAAAATATAACAATTGTAAATCTGCAGACTGGTTTTGACCATGATACAATCATAAACTGACCATTAAAATTACATGATGACGGCTGGAGAGAGTAGCAAGGAGCAGCCTGCTGATAAACATTGTTTATTGTCTTTACATAGTGGGCTGCTCCTTGCCACTCTCTCGAGCCATCATCATGTAGATTTGATGGTCTGATGATAATTTGACCATGATCAAAACTGGTTACTGATTAATAAATTTTAAATTTTAACAACTTACATGCAATCCTAGATTGTTTTTATTTCAAAGCTTCCTTATTTGTAGTGCTTCTTCCTGTCGTGAATTCTGTCATGTGTGTTCCTTTGTTCTTCTGCTGTGGTGACTTCATCAGCTGATTTGACCAATTTAGATTAAATTTCTTCCAAATCTTCCAAATGTATATCAAGTTTTCTTGAAAATCTTTTTTCTTGGCTTTCAGGATTTCCGTATCTGTTCCTAAAGTTTTATGTTTTGGTAATATTTCCCCATTCTTTGTGACAAATTTTATTTTTATGTGGTGAGATAAAGGCCTGTTTCTATATGTGCTCCTTTTTAATTTGTTTATTCCTCACTTTCTCCTGATGTTGAAACAAAATGACCACGTGGTTACACTGAAATCCTCCTAAAAGTGGATAATATGATGTCAATGTTTCCTGTTTCCTTTTTTGTGAGTCAATTATGTTACATGATGGTGTCTGTGGCCATCTGTAGGATGTTCCCTTTCTCTGTGCAGATTTGGTACACTTACCTGAATAATAAAAACAAGCACATTAAAAGCATAAAATAGGAAGTATTATCTTCAGAGTTTTATCTGATTTCCTTCTGATGATGTCCTTTTCATTATAGAAGTGACAAGCTCAGTGGGGATACTGGCAAAGTGCATGCTTGGAAATTGAAAGATTTTGGATATACTCTCAGTCAGACCATAAAATATTCCAGCCTCCTATGAACCTACCCTTCACCTCTCAACAGTATGAAAATTTGCAAGGAACGTTGGTGTGGTTCCATTCCATATCAAACTGCAGGTCCCCTGTCTCCAGTAGGATTACTGGGGTAGGTAAGGGACACATAAGTTGCTGAAGTGGCATCCAGTTGAAAGACTTGGGTGAGACCATTGAGTGAGATGGAATTCTTATTATTATTGAAGAGTTATAATGACATCCAGTCTGGAACAAAAATTACAATCGTAGGTATTCTCTGCATCTGTTTGTTTCATTATACAAGCTGTACAGCATCTGTAAAATCTTTCTGTTCTCTTTTGAAGATATCTCCATTGTAGTGTTGCTCTTCTATTACCCTCCAGTGCAATTAAGCTGATCTTTTCAGTGTCCCGATGTCCTGATGCCCCCACCACCACTACGACAAACAATCCTTTTCCTCCAATTGCAGTTCTGGAAACTCATGAGAATCTTACTCTTCTTTCATGAATTTCATCCCTCCCCTAAATGCATATTTTCCTTTTTTTTCTCTTCCTCACTCCAAAAACTTCTCTGTTGAATTTTTAAATTACTTGATTCATATAATGCCAGAGAGTGATTTTACAATCTGACATATCCATTACAGTCCACAATTACAATGTACAATTGCTACTAAACGTAAAGTTTGAAATGAACAAAGAAAAAGAAAGTTCATGGACTCAACTTGGACAGCATTACAGTGACCAAATTTTTACATCCATGTGCTTGAAGGGCATTATTTGTATGTGAGATGATACTTAGATGACCTCTACATCCCAGATAACAATGTGGCTGGACACCAGCTACCACCACCAGCTCAGCACTTGACACTAGCTGTGCCTTGCCACCCAGTTCTCTTGATACCTCAAAAAGAATAAAGCAAGAAAATCATGTGAATGAAAATTTACTTACATGCACATTAAGTGATGTTACATGTATTACTCTTGAAAATGAATCAGCTGTAATGAGTATGACTCTACTGTACCACCTTACATTATTTACTTGAACAAACCAAAATGTTGTTGTGGTCTTCAGTCCAGAGATTGGGTTGATGCAGCTCTCCATGCTTCTCTATCTGTGGAAGCCTCTTCATCTCCAAGTAACAACCACAACAAACCTTTGTTTGAACCTGCTTACTATATTCATCTCTTTGTCTCCCTCTACAATTTTTACCCTCCACACTGACCTCAAATACTAAGTTGGTGATCCCTTGATGTCTCAGAATGTGTCCTATCAACTGATCCCTTCATTTATTTAGCTTGTGCCCCAAATTTCTTTTCTCCCCAATTCTACTCAGTACCTGTGCCTTAGTTACATTGTCTGCCCATATAAATCTTCAGTAGTCTTCTGTAGCCCGTCATTTCAAAAGCTTCTGTTCTCTTCTTGTCTAAACTGTTAACGTCCACGTTTCACTTCCATACAATGCTACACTCCAGACAAATTCCTTCAGGTAAGACTTCCTGGCACTCAAATCTTTATTTGATGTTAATAAATTTCTTTTCTTCGGAAAAGTTTTAATGGCCATTATCAGTTTACATTTTATATTCTCCGTACTTCGGGCATCATCATTTATTTTCCTGCTCAGATACCAAAACTCATCTACTGATTTGTCTACCACTTTTGGTATCTCATTTCCTATGCTAATTCCCTCAGCATTACCACATTCAGTTCAACTGCAGTCCATGTAATTTTTATATCTTCTCCCTGCACTTCAGTTCCTCCTCCAAAGTTTTCTTTGGTTTCCTTTCTCCACTTGCTCAGTGTACAGACTGAATAACATGGGGATAGCCTGCAACTCTGTCTCACTTCCATCTCCACCACTGCTTCCCTCTCATGCCCTTTGACTCTTACTACTGGCATCTGGGATCTGTACAAGTTGTAAATAGACTTAATTCCTTGTATTTTACCTCTGCTACCTTCATAACCATCATAATTTCAAAGAGTGCATTCCAGGCAACGTTGTCAAAAGTTTTTTCCAAGTTTACAGATGCTGTGAACATAGGTTTGTCTTTCCTTAATCTGTCTTCTAAGATAAGTCACACAGTCAGTATCACCTCACACATTCCTGCATTTCTTTAGAATACAATCTGATCTTCCCAGGGTTGGCTTTTACCAGCTTTTTCATTTTTCTGTAAACAATTCTTGCTAGTATTTTGCAACTATGACTTATTAAACTGATAGTTTGTTAATATAAACAACTGTCGACACCTTTTTCCTTTGGAATTAAAATTATTACATTCTTCTTGAAGTCTGAGGGTATTTCACATGTCTCACACATCATGCACAACATATGGAAGAGTTCTGTCATGCGGGGTTTCCCAAGGCTATTAATAGTTCTGGCAGAATGTTGTCTATTCCAGGGGCCTTGCTTCTGTCATTGCTCTGTCAGATTCTTCTTGCAGTGTCATATCTCCCATCTCATCTTCATCTACATCCTCTTCCATTTGTATACTGTTGCCTTCAAGTCCATCTTCTTTGTATAGACCCTCTGTAGACTCCTTCCGCATGTCAGCTTTCCCTTCTTTGCTTAGGTCTGGTTTTCCATCTGAGTTCTTGATAGTCATACATCTGCCAAAAATCTCTTTAATTTTCCTCTAGGTGGTATCTAACTTTCCCCTAGCGGAATACACTTCTAAATTCCTACATTTGTCCTCTAGCCATTCCTGTTTAGCCATTTTGCACTGCCTCAATATCTGTTGTATTATTCAAGGATTTCTATTAGGTCTTGTCCTTTTACCTATTTGATCCTTTCCTGCCTTCACTATCTGTTCTCTTAAAGCTACCCATTTTGTTTTCTTTCACCCTTTTCAGTCAACCATTGCATAATACACTCTTTGAAACTGTCAATAACGTCTGCGTCTTTCAACTTAACCGGGTTCCATCTCCTTAATTTACTGCCTTGTGCAATTTGTTCCTTTTTAATCTATGGTTCATAAGAAGTGAATTGTGAATGGAGTCCACATCTGCATCTGGTAATGTCTTGCAGTTTAATGGTTCTGCTGTCTTTCATGATTCTTAAAACAAGTGTTAACAATGATTAAATTGTGCTCTGTAGAAGATTCTTTCAGGTGGATTCCTCTTTCACTCCTTTCCCCGAGGCCATATTAACATACTATTTTTCCATCTCTTCTTTTCCTACTATTGAATTGCAGTCCCCCATTAGAATTAAATTTTTATCTCCTTTAACTATCTGCATAATTTATCTTATCTGATCATACATTATTTTCAGTCTCTTCATCATCTGCAGAGTTAGTTGGCACATAAACTTGTACTGCACTGGGGAATGATGGCTTTTTGTCTATATTGGCTATGATAATGCATTCACTATGCTGCTCATAGTAGTTTATATGCATTCCTACTTTCGTATTCATTATTTGGCCTTCTCATGGATTGCCTATATTTGATTTTGTGTTTACAACCCTGTACTCACTAAAAATAAATCCTGTTCATCCTGCCATTGAACTTCATTAATCTCCTATAACTAACTTCAGTCTGTTCATTTCCCTTTTTAAACTTTCTAACCTACCTATCTGATTAAAAGATCTAACAGTCCTTGCTCGATCCATAGAATCCCAGTATCATTTTTCCTGATGATGACATCCTGCTGACCACTCCCTGGGTGGAGATCCAAATAAGTGACTATTTTTACCTCCAAGATATTTTACCTGAGAGGACATCAGCTTTGTTTAACCATATACCGTACACAAAGCACGTGAAAAAAATTATGACTATAGTTTCCCCTCGCTGAAAGCCATTTGCAGTACCAGCATGGCAGGTTGATGTTACAAAGCCAGAACTGATAATCATCCAGGCTGTTCCACCAGCAACTACTGAAAAGCCTGCTGCTTCTCTTCAGAAACCACACATTCATCTGGCCTCTCAACAGATACCCCTACATTGTGGTTACACCTAGGTTATGGCTATCTGTATCACTGAGGACCCCAAGACACTCCACCACCACAAGGTCCATGCTTCATGATTCAAGCATATCAAAATACCAATGTTCCATGGAATTTAACATTATTATCTGGTGTTAAAAAACCTCCATGAATTCAATTTGCACTTAGACAGCTTGTCAAAATTAAGCCATAAATTAATCTCTCTCTCTCTGTCTTTCTCTCTCCCTTCCTCCCCTCCCTCCATCATCAAATCTAGGAACCAATTTCATATGACATAAACATTGGAATCATCACTACCATATAGAAAGATGAAGTAGGTTTTTTCTAATGAGGAAACTAGTATACTCTCAATGAAAACTCATAGGAGGTCTGTTTGGTGTATTATTTGCCATATTCATGTACATGTACAAGTTTGGAAAACATGGTGCTGAAGCCATAATACCTGGACTATGTAGAAACTGGAGAAAGCCATTTGGCCAGTTGAGTGTTGTTTCACTGAATATCCAATTTATGGGTGAGTTTACTTGCCAGATTTAAACAGAGGCAAAATCTCCAAAACTGAGCTAAATTTCAAGCGCCTGAAAAATATCAGCAGACTTCAATGCTAGATGCTTATAATAGTTTACACAATGAAACTTTGCCTCAAAACCTGACAGAAAATCCAAAGAGATTCTGGTCATATGTGAAGTATGCTAGTGGCAAGACACAATCAATATCTTCTCTGCATGATAGCAGTGGAGATACTATTGAAGACAGTGCTCCCAAAGCAGAGTTACTAAACACAGCCTCCCAAAATGCCTTTACAAAAGAAGACAAAGTAAATATTCCAGAATTCAAATTAAGAACAGCTGCCAACACGAGTAACGTAGAATTAGATATCCTCAGAGTAGTGAAGCAATACTTAACAATCATATACAACCATTCACTTGATGAAAGATCCATTCCCAAATGCTGGAAAGTTGCACAGGTCACGCCAATATTCAAGAAAAGTAGTAGGAGTAATCCAATAAATTACAGGCCCATATAATTAATGTTGATATGGAACACATATATTTTGGAACATATATTGTGTTCAAACATTATGAATTACCCCAAAGAAACTGGTCTATTGACACACAGTCAACACAGATTTAGAAAACATCATTGTTGTAAAACACAACTAGCTCTTTATTCGCATGAAGTGTTGAATGCTATTGACACGGGATCTCAAATTGATTCCATATTTCTGAATTTCCAGAAGGCTTTTTTTTGACACTGTATCACACAAGCGACTTGTAGTGAAATTGTGTACTTACGGAATATCGTCTCAGTTATGTGACTTCATATGTGATTTCCTGTCAGAGACCTCACAGTTTGTTGTAACTGACAGAAAGTCATCGAGCAAAACAGAAGTGATTTCTGGCATTCCCCAAGGTAGTGTTATAGGCCCATTGCTGTTCCTTTTCTATATAAACGATTTGGGAGACAATCTGAGCAACTGTCTTGCAGATGACACTGTCATTTATCAACTAGTAAAATCGCCAGAAGAGCAAAACAAATTGCAAAATGATTTAAAAACGATATCTGTATGGTGCAAAAATTGGTAGTTGACCTTAAATTCCGAAAAGTGTGAGGTCATCCACATGAGTGCTCAAAGGAATCTGTTAAACCTTGGTTACACAATAAATCAGTCAAATCTAAAGGCTGCAAATACAACTAAATACCTAGGAATTACAATTATGAACAACTTAAATTGGAAGGATCACAGAAAATGTTGTGGGGAAGGCTAATCAAAGACTGAGTTTCATTGACAGAACACTTAGAAAATTTAACAGATCTGCTAAGGAGTCTGCATACATTACGCTTGTCCACCCTCTTTTAGAATACTGCTGCTTGGCGTGGGATTCTTACCAGATAGAATTGACAGAGTACATAAAAAATGTTCCAAGAAAGGCAGCATGTTTTGTGTTATTGCTAAATAGGGGAGAGAGTGTCACTGAAATGATAAATGATTTGGGATGGACATCATTAAAACAAAGAAATATTTGGACACGGAGAATCTTCTCACAGAATTCCAATCACCAATTTTCCCCTCTGAAAGTGAAAATATTTTGTTGAAGCTGCCCTGCTTAGGGAGAAACCATCACCATGACGAAATAAAGGAAATCAGAGCTCATACGGAAAGACACAGATGTTTGTTCCTTCCGATCGCTATATGAGATTGGAATAATAGAGAATTGTGAAGGTGGTTCAATGAACCCTTTGCCAAGCACTTAAATGTGATTTACAGAGTATGTAGATGTAGAATGCAGCTCAAGATCTTTCATAATACTGATACTGGGCCTCCACTAATTTTTCGTGTGTCTTATATATTGTTGCTAACAATTGACCTACATGTAGTAAATTCAATTGTTTTCATGAAAAAATAAATGAAATGATATGAATAAACAAAATTACAATATCCCAAGGATTCCTACCAAGTTTCATGTTTCAAATACATGGACATTATTTCGTAATGTGAACAGAATATCAAATATAATGCAGCAGCCCAAATAAACACTTTATTTACATTTTTAATCTGGTTTCATTTTGTGAATTACAGTTATTATGAGGTAACTATATGTTGTTATGTTAGCCATTAACATAGGGAACTGACAGTATGATAAACAGAGTTGGTGACTGGAAGTAATATCAGTGATTACTTTTACATGAAATTGTTATAAATTATGTTAACAGAGCTCCAACAGTCAAATTACTTATATGGGCTCTATCTAAAGAAACAACAGTTAATCATGCAATCCAAATTAACTTTAAAATTGTGTGGGCAATGAGCTGTTACTTTTCAAAGCGTGCTATACCGACTGCATGTGTAAAGAGTGAAACGTGGAGGGTGTTCAGTGGTGATTTGGGCAGCCATATTGTCGTTTTCAATTGGTCCCATGGTTACTCTGCAATGTCACATTACTGCCAAGGTTTATGTGACCATTTTGGGTGAACAGGTCCATTCCATGGTACAGTACTTGTTCCTCAATGGTGATGCCGTGTTTCAATATGATAATGTGCCCATCATCCAGGACTGGTTTTATGAGCATGAGGATGAATTATTGCATCTTCCCTGACCACCTCGTCCTCAGGTCTTAATGTTATTGAGCCTATGTGGTATACTTTACAGAGGAGAGTGTTTGATCACCATCCAGTCTATCATTGTTACATGAGCTTGCCACTATTTTGTATGAAGAATGGTGCGAGATTCGCTTGAAAATGGTACAGGATCTATATTTATCCTTTCTAAGATGACTGGAAACTGTTCTGAATGCTAAATGTTTTCCTACACTGTATTAGACATGGTTTTTCCATAGTTTTGTCTACTCCTTGTAACATATCATTAGATAACTTTTTTGACATTTCATTACATAACTTTGTAACAATATTCAATGATTTCAGAATAAGTTACGTTTCACGAGAATTGTAAATGGTTATAGAATTGTGAAGTTCATAAAACATTATTAATCTCTATTGTTAGTATATTTTTAACATTAGTAAGTGGTAGCACCTCCTCTTGAGCTACACAAAATTCGGCACCTCCTTGACATTGATGAGATGAGAGGTGAGAGCTCATCTTGAGAAGTATTCTGCCAGTGATGTATATGCTGAATGTACAGCTGATCCATATAATGGATGTGGTCTGCATCTCCCAAAACGTTTCTTTGCAAAATATTCCAAAGGTGCGCTAAAGTGCTTAGATTAGCAGACTGAGCTGGCCATGGTAGCACTTGAATATTGCATCTTTCATGTGATTCAGACACTGCATTGACAGCACGTGGTCTGGCATTATCATGTATGTGGAGAAATTCAGACACATACTCTTCATTGATTGGAAGCACCAGAGGTTGCAAAATGCTTAAGTATAAAGATTTGCTCACTGTGTTCCACTGGGTCAATTTTTGAATTGGGCATTATTCGTCCGCAGACCATGATGAAAGCTCCTTGAAATTTGTGGATCTCCTGTACATTCCTAAGTGTTTGTGCATCACCTTGTCACCTTCATATGAGCATTCTTATTCTCCCTGGGTGTGAACTGAAGCATGATTCATCTGTAAACAGGACTTGATTCCAATGATTCACTGTCCAGTTTTGATGCTGTTGCCACTACAAAACACAGCATGCATGATTTCCTCAATGAATAGCTGGAAATCTTAAGAGTCAATCAGTGCAAAGGTCTCTTTCATGCAGTCTGCTTCTTTTAGTTTGGGTTAAAGTAATTATGGTACAATCTGCAAGACACTTCTTAACATCCTGGCTGTTGAAATTCTTTTTCCAGGGATGTAAGGTACAGAAATCTGCCTTTTCATGGTAACTTGTTTTGCAGAAAGAATGTCTCTTTCCTTCATAGATTCACATTTGAGTTCACAAAGTATCTCCACAGTACTCACATGTTGAACAAACCTATTAGTAACAACAGATAATTTATTTATGAAGAGAATAATCACAGTCCTATCAAACTTCCCTGAGACATCCTTGACAATTACCTTGTCTCTATTGAATGCTTGCTGTTGAGGAAAATATACTGGGTTCTATTACTTAAGATGTCTTCAAGTCACTAACATTTTCGTGAATCTATGTTTGGACCTTCGTTAACAGTCTTGAGTGGGGAACCATTTGAGTGATTTTCAGAATTCTAGGAATATGGGATCTGCTTGTTACCCTTCATCCATAGTTCATGAGAATATATGAGAAGCTGGGTGTTGCACAAGCTATGCTTTCCAAATTCATGCTGACTTGTGGACAGAAGCTTTTGCATCTCAAGTAAATTTATTATATTTGGGCTCAGGATATGTTCAAATATTTTACAGCAGACCTATATTCTGTAATTTTGCAGGCCATTCTTTTATCCTTCTTATAAATAGGAGTCACTTGTGCTTTTTTCAAGTTACTTTGGACTTTGTGCTGAGCAAGAGAATCTTGATAAATGCAGGTTAAGTAATGAGCTACTGCCATAGAGCACTCTCAGTAAAACCAAACTGGGATTCCATCTGAACCTGTTGAGTTATTTGTTTTCAGCTCTTTCTGTTACTTCTCTATGCCAGGAATACCTGGTACTATGTCCTCCACATGGGAGCCTGTGCAATGGTCAGATGACAGTATGTTTGTATGATTCTTATGCATGAATGATTTCTTAAACACGAAATTTAAAACTTCAGCTTTCCTTTGCTGTCTTCTATTGTCACATCAGACTGATCGATGACTGATTGGATAGAAGTCTTTGACCCAGTTAGTAATTTTACATTAGGACCAGAATTTTCTAGGATTCTCAGCAAGATCTTTTTCTAAGGTGTGACAGTGGAAGTTGTATGCTTCACAAATCGATCTTTTTACAGGTGCACAAATTTCTAATAAGTTGCATCCATTACTATTTGTATTTTCTTATTTGATCTTAGAGTGCAACATTCTCTACTTCTTCAGCATTTTCTGAATTTTTTTATTAAACTGTGGTGGGTCTTTTCCATCCTTAACCCACTTTCGACTTACTTGCCATGATTTCCATTTAGTTTAAATTTTGTCCAAAATTCATCTATGTCCATAATATTAGAACTAAATAATATCCTTTCATTCAAGTGCAGTGCTAATGACTGCTTATCTACTCTTTCTAGCAAAAACATTCTCCTCGCCTTCTAGATGGATTTATTAACTTTAGTAACCATTCTCACTGCAGTGACATCATTACCAGTGTAACAGTACAAATTAGCAACTTTGTTTAATATGGTAACCTGGTAGAGTGACGAATAATATTGTCATATTCTCTTCCATTAAGTTTTGTAATGTGTTAATTTCTTTTTAATATTTCAAGTTTTTGATTTATTCCTTTCACAGTTTTGACACGTGCAATTAACCAAAACAAAAATCTTCATAGATTATACAGAGTGTTGAAAAATTCCCATTACAGACTTCTAGAACTAATAGAGGGGAGTGAGTACATAATATTTTGGATAAGAACACATGCCCAGAAACATACCATTTCTGTTCTATGATGGTTCCAATTCAGATGTTTAACTCATCCACTTCTACTCAAAAAATTGAATTAGGCATGACACAGTGCAATTATTAGCTAACAATTTGAATGGAAATATAACAAAATGTCCATTTATCACTTAAGCACATTTGTTTCTATTAACACTTAAATTTTATGTGTATACATTATTTCAAAATAAAAAAGAACCCAGCATACTGTACATACAGCAACTGAATGTGGTGCCCACCAATGTAGTTATAGATATTGTACCTGTGAAGCCTGTTCTGGTACACACTCTCCATCTAGTTCAGTGACCATAACTTGTCCCAGCAGATCTTCCTCTTTCTCTGTAGGAGTCTTGCAGCATGGTAGACATTAAGTGGCATCAGGTGACCATCTGACATAGTACATATCATGCTGTCTAACCTATTATGTACAAAGACAGGCAACTCTGAAACTTTTCTCTTTCACTCATCAGATGCCGACGTGTTACCTGTCTGAATTGAAATCATCATAGAACAGAAATGGTATGTTTCTGTGTATGGGTTATTTACTCACTCCCATCAACAAGTCCTAGAAGTTTGTAATGAGAATTCCCAAACACCTTGTACATTGGTTAGTTGTTTTATTTTTATCTACAGGTTTGAGGATGGTTCATGTGGAACCAAAGCTGCTCGTTTTAAATATTAAAGCAGTCTAGACAAACAATAAAATCTGCTGTACACAATACTGTGTAAGACTATATTTCTCTCAGTAACAAAGATGTGATCCATTTCAAATTATTTTTCTGTTTCACGACATGGACCTCTGTCCAATACCATATATCATGGGATTGTCTTATTAGCTTAAATTCTGTTGCTTAGGTATGAATGTGATGCCCATCCCAAAAGCATTTTGGTTCAGCAGAGAATAGGATGTTTTACAGGAAGAATTTATCATCAGTGCACAATCATATATCCATTTTTGAAAGTTAATACATTTTTAATGTGACCATATTCGCATTCTTTAAGATATTTGTTAAGGATTTAAGATGCACCATGTAGCATTGACATGCTTTGTATAGCATCTGACATGTTTAAAATATACCTAAGCATATACAGAATTAGATCTCGTAAATTCCCTTCCCTCAATAAACAATATTATTAAAATTTTTCAAAAATGCAACAAATCACAATGAACTGTAATGACTCCCATAAGTCAGACAGTTCATTCTACAAGTTGCATAAATTTTAGTAGGCCTAAGAGAAAGTGCACGTCAAGTAAGCACATTACTATTTTGGCACTTATTAATTCTAACAGGGAAGGAAAGTAAAAAAGAATTAATTTTTGTACTCCTCTTTTATTGAAGTCAGCAGTAGAAAATATGTTCTGTTGTCCCTATAGTGTCCAAGTACCTTTACCTGCTAAATAAATGTATGGTTGTAGTTTTCTCATTGTTCGTTCAATACCACATTTCTGTTTGATATTTTCACAAAATTTTACAAACTCAATTCCATTACAATGACAAAAGACAAACACTAAAGACTGAATAGTACTATCATGAGATCGAATGCATTGTGATCACAATAATAACTGCAATACAGTCGGTGTGCTTTTTGCATATTTATAATTTTTCTACTCATGCCAATATGTTTTTCAACAAAAGGAATGCACAGTTTCAAGCAAAGATAGTTACCATCAAAAATTAATAAATTCTTTCCTCTAGTAAAATTTTGTTTGAACTCATCACCTTAGGAGTGGCCAAGCAAAAGCGTACATCCTCTGCACAATTTTAGATATGGTGTGAATACTTGCAGATCATCTTCTGCCACACATAGTGTTTTGTATTCTTTTCTGACATTATATGGGTCATGGTGCTTTTTCTTGATACATGGTGGAAGAAAATCTGTTTTTATAGTCTTCATTAAAGAGTACCTGAATACTAGGTCTTTGTTGCAGTTATAGAACACTTAAGTTAGTTTTACTGCCCAAATTCTCTTCTTAATGACTCATTTACACAAAGCTGCAACATGTAAGTGCTACTGAGCAAGGTGATGCAGGTGTTAGCACACTGGACTCACATTTGGAAGGATGACAGATCAAACTTGCATCTGGCCTTAATGATTGAGGCTTTCTGGGATTTCCCTTAACCACTTCAGACAAATCCTGGTTTGGCTCCTTTGAAAGTGCATGGGTGATTTCCTTCTCCATCCTTCCCTGATGCAAATTTGTGCTCCATCTCTAATAACCTTATTGTCAATGGGACATTAAATACTGATCTCCTTCTTCCTTCTCCTCATAGAAGTGCTCAACTTCAATCATCCAGCAACATTGCCTATCACACCAACATAGGTTCCATGTTCCCACAGTGTAACATTTTCATGTCTTTTACAGTTGAAACAGTTAGAAAGTAATTTAACATTGTTTGTACTCAGTCAGATAGAACAGCCTAATCTTAGGTACTAAAGAATCTTCAGAATCCTATTTTGTGTTTTCCAGATATGCTTAGTCACTCTACTGAGAGCAGTTGGTGTGCAGGCAGATGGCATCATTGGACATTCACTTGGAGAAATTGCAGCAGGTTTTGCAGATGGTTGCTTAACACCACAACAGGCAGTGCTTAGTGCTTACTACAGGGCAGAAGCTATAAGAAGTATGGAGTTTAGTGGTGGAGCAATGCTTTCAGCAGGTGAACATTCAGTTTTAATCTTGTGTACTTTTTTTCTTCATTCTGGTGTTCATTGAATTACAGATAACCAGAAGGCCTATAAGTTGCAGGTACATAATGTTTCACTTCTTGGGTTAGTAATGCACTATATTCTCAAAAACTTCTCTAGGATAAACAGGGCAGAAGCTATGGGTTTCTCTAGTTCATGATTCAACTAATGTTAATGTAATGCCCATACATGGAAGTAAGAATATACCTTTTTGTCTAAACTTGGAAATTTATGTTAGGTCAGCTATTCTTTCCCAAGACTCAAATGCCTGAGCCACTCCTCTTATGTTAGGTCAGCTATTCTTTCCCAAGACTCAAATGCCTGAGCCACTTCTCATAGCTTTTGATGTAACTTGAAAGAAATTTTGACATCAGTCTGTTTGTCCCCAATAGGCCACCAATAAGAAATACATTTACTGTTTTCCATAAAGTATTCAAAAGGTATGTATGAGGCACTGATAACAGATTTCGCAAACAAGCCTAGTGGTTGGGGTGATGTCCTAATCTCAGTTTACATTTGGGCTTCATAGAGAGCATAATTCTTGGTTTAGGCAGCTCAGTGACTGGAAATCACTGAAAATTGTTTTTCAAGGCCAAAATATGAGTTTCATTTTGAGTAGTGTTTTGTTGGACAGTCACATAGAGCTCATGCTAAATTAGAAGGCATCTCCACAGAAACACATTTTTGTCCGGTGTGTTGGGTGAGTACACATTGTTCCAAAGATGTGAGCACCTCAGTTGATGGGTGCACACTGGCCTGTACACTTCGAGCATTCTCATTGCTACCTCTTCACTGTATAGCAGTCTTTGCACACTGCAGTTATAGAGGAACTTCATAATTAGACACATGTGATTATATGCAGTGCCATTAAATTTACGTCAAAAGAGGCAAACAAGGAAGCAAAAAATTTATTGAAAATTGTGCTTGAGGGAACTGCAGGAAACAGAATAAAAGAGGGGGAAAACATGACTGCAAGTATTTTCCATGGCTGTACTACTTTCAAAAGATGCACAATAAGGAGAAGAAAATTTTATTTTTATGTAACATTGCTGAACAGGTTGTGAGGAGCTGGCACATAATTTCCCTGTGACCACTGTCCTTCATTTTACATTTTCAGTATAGCAGTATGTGACTTTGTGTTCTAAGCTATGTTTTTGCTCCTTTTTTGTCTTATGAGATTTTCTTCTCAGAAAGCATGGTAAGATTGCTTTGGTTGCTGCTCTGTGAATGCAACTATTTCTTTTTTTGCACTCTAGTTAGAAACTATTGGCTTTTAACGTCTATTGAGATGAATTATTGGTCATACTGACAAGCTGTTAACATTTGAACCATAAATATGCTTGAACAATGAAATATTTACAGAAAAACTTTCATCCCCTGTTTCACCCCCATTGGGGTTGACTTTCCAAAAACAGTGAGACACATTTTTTTTGTTTCTAACTGAGAAGCCAAATTTAAATTTTCATAGGTTTATGTTTCAAAATGCTTTCATAATAAAATATTTTCATAAAAAATCTTGTCCTCTATTTCACTCAGTTAGGGGTTCAGTTTCCAAAAACACTGAAACATGTATTATTTTATTTGTAATCAGGAAGTCAAATAGCAATACTAGTAGTTCTTTGATAATGATATATTTTTTTAAAAAAATCTTTCATCAGCTAACCCCCAAAGGATTAAATTTCTAAAAATACTGAAACATTTATTCCTTTATTTCTGACCAAGAAACCAAATACCAATTTTTGTAGGTCTTGCTTCAAAATTGCCTTAATAACCTTCATCCCCTATTCCACTCTCTTAGGGTTGGAATTTGGAAAAATCCCTTCTTAAACAACACCTGCAGTATAAGATCCACATCTCCACATTTCAAACTTACTATGCTTAGCAGTTTGGGCTGGGTCATGATGAGGCAGTCTGTCAGACAGTCACTGTGGACATTGCCTTTTATATGTAGAGATTTTAGGATTTAGAAAATATTCATATTTTCTTGGGCATTTGATTTGATGTACACAGTATGGCAAAAGGAGTCAGTTGGACACTATTGAAATCTCTCTTCTGAATATATGTAAATTATCCAACAATAAACAGGGTTGTTACTGATCATTGTTGCATCTTGGCACATGCACATTCCAATCTGCCACAGTTTGTAATGTGTTATGTAGGTAATATTCTTTATCCATGAAAGATATTTTTGAACATATATCGTTAGCGTGGACTTTCTGGTGAAGAAAACTTATATTTCTTAGAAGCTTTTGACATTCAATTGAAAACTGACTTTTACAATGAAGATAAAGATTTTATACCAGAGACAAATGAAAATAAAAATGAAGACAACGCGAACAGGGAATGATTAATGGAGGAGGATGCAGATGCTAATCTACTTCCAACCTACAGCATACCCAGCTGAATGCCTCTAGAAATATGGTTGCTAGGGATAGTTCCAGTGGAAGTTTGCAAGTTTTTCATCTTGTGGAAGAAGGTCTACTCTGAATGTTCTAAAAGAGAGAGGAGGTCCCATGACTTCCACTTGCCAACAAGTAGACAACTCTGATACCAGCACTTATTTTTGATATCTCATAAAGAAATATGTAGAATAAAATACTCAAAAGTAATAAACATCAATGTTGTACCATGTCACTTGAGGAAATGAGAAAACTGATGACAGTCATATTTGCTTGTACAAAATGTATGTTTGCACATAATCTTTGATCACATTCTTAGGACCTTCTTTCATCAAGGACATTATGCCAAGAGACAGATTTCAGGAGTTTCTCATATTTCTCCATTTCAATCAATCCAAAGTGAATGCCTGCCGGCTAACAAGTTTGCTCTTGTAACTAAAATTTTGGGAAAGTTCATGAAAACTGTATTCATTCTTACCATCATGGAGAAAATATAATCATAGGTGAGCGGCTATTATCAAGCAAACCAAGATGTTCCCAATGCGATAGTGAAGTGGAAATGTGAAGGGACATGTACAGCACAAAAGTGTACAGATCAACCTCGTCTGTTGATTGACAGAGACCACTGTCAGTTGAAGAGGGTTGTAATGTGTAATAGGCAGACATCTATCCAGATTATCACACAGGAATTCCAAACTGCATCAAGATCCAGTAAGTACTATGACAGTTAGGCAGTAGATGAGAAAACTTGAATTTCGAGGTTGAGCAACTGCTCATACCCCCCTGCGTGTCTGGGGGTTAGAATAAGACCGAGGTACTCCTGCCTGTCGTAAGAGGCAACTAAAAAGAGTCCCTCCCCCTCAAGGGGGTAGTTAGCGCCTGCGTCCGAAGACGGACGGTTCCACGACCTATATTTGCGGTCATTTTGGTTTTTCACTTCTGGTTTCTTCCTTCCTTTCGTTGGTTCCTTTCTTTGTTCTTCTCCATCTCACTGTCTTACTTACTCTTTACCTTGCCTTCTTCTCCTTGCCTTCTCTGGTCTCCGCCTCGGCATTTGAGACAGTCTGTCCTTTCTCTCCCTCTCTCCCATCTTTTTCCTCTTCTTCCTTCCTCCCTGTGCGTGCCTGACGGCCGACCCACGCGTTCGCACGCGTAGCTGGTGACGGGGTAACGCATAATTCTCTGCCCTGGGTAGACAAGTAAGGCACGCACGTACCCCCTGGTAAAGGCCAGGCCCAGGGAGGGGTGATTGCCTGAGCTGACACCTTCCGACCATGCCGATTGGTCCCTCTGTCCGTTTCTCGGGAGGTGTGACCTGAGGTGTAAACATTCACCTAAGGCGGGAGTGCCCTCTGAGAGGGTCCCCACAAGGAAGGAGCACCATTGGAGATGCTGGCAATCATGGGGGATTCCTCCGCAATGGATTTCTCTTCTTCTTGTCTCTCGACTTCTGCCCACAAACGGAAACTTGACCAGCCACCAGTGACAAAAGTACTACTGCCTGCCCCACAGTTCCTCGTAGTTTCTCGATCTAAGAATGGAAAGGATTTTTCCTCTGTCAACCCTTTCGTTATCCAGAGAGGCGTAGATGCCATAGCCGGATCAGTCAAGTCTCATACCAGGTTGTGTAACGGTACCTTGTTACTAGAAACTGAGAGCGCCTTTCAGGCACAAAAACTGCTTCGGGCCACACTCCTGTACACGTTCCCTGTCTGGGTGGAGGCTCACCACACTTTGAATTAGTCTCGTGGTTTGGTATATACTAGATCACTCGACGGATTGACTGACGAGGAGATTCAGTCTTTCCTCGCTGAGCAGGGCATGACGGCTGTCCATAGGGTCATGAAAAAGGTCAACACTGACCTTGTACCAACCCGGACACTTTTCTTGACCTTTGAAAGTGTTCAGCTGCCGTCGCGCATGAAAGCGGGCTACAAGGTTATTTCTGTTCGCCCCTATGTCCTGACACCTATGCACTGCTACCAGTGTCAGCATTTTAATCACACTCGCCAGTCTTGTTTCAATGCGGCTAAATGTGTCACTTGTGGCAGGGGTGCCCATGAGGATGACTGTCCACCTCCGTCTCCTCGTTGTGTGAACTGTCAGGGTGACCATGCAGCATCCTCCCGCAACTGCCCCTCTACAAGGAAGAACACTGTATACAGGAAATTCGGGTCAAAGAGAAAGTGTCCACCTCGGCTACTTGCAAGTTATTTGCAAGTAGGAAGCCCACGCTGCTCCCAGTGGGGAAATACAGTACTGTCCTCACCTCTCCTCAGACTACCAGGAAGGTGGCTACGCAAACGTGCGACCTGACCTTCAGCACTACGGTCGTCCGTTTGGCCAGTGCTAAGATCGTCCGGTCGACGTCTCCTCTTCCTCCCGTCACCCCTCAGACACAAGCACCTTCATCAGTTTCTGCCAAGATGAAGACCCAGAAGTCAGATGCATGGGCCTTCAAGAAGGAAACTTCCCGTGCAGACTTCCTACGTACCTCGAACTCTCAGCCATTGACCAGTACTTCCACAAAACGACCTTCCAAGAAGGCTCATAGGAAGCACAGTTCTCCTTTTCCCCCCACGGCGCACTTCTTCTCCTGTGCCACCCAGCAGTTGCCGCCCCAGGCCATCATCCATTTTGCCTGGCTGCACCGCTTGTAGCCTAACATCTGGCCATTCACTGGCGGAGGAAACTCCCCCTCCCGGCCATCTTAACAAGGTGGTCGATGAACCTATAGAATCAATGGGCGATGACTGTCTGCCTACTGATAGCGGCGGCAGTGCTCGCTCTAAGGCAGGCATGATGTCTGCTTGTGTCTGTGTATGTGCGGATGGATATGTGTGTGTGTGTGTGTGTGTGTGTGTGTGTGTGTGCGAGTGTACACCTGTCCTTTTTTTTCCCCTAAGGGAAGTCTTTCCGCTCCCGGGATTGGAATGACTCCTTACCCTCTCCCTTAAAACCCACATCCTTTCGTCTTTCCCTCTCCTTCCTGAAGAAGCAACCATCGGTTGCGAAAGCTAGTAATTCTGTGTGTGTGTTTGTGTGTTTTGTTCATTGTGCCTGTCTGCCGGCGCTTTCCCGCTTGGTAAGTCTTGGAATCTTTGTTTTTAATATATTTTTCCCATGTGGAAGTTTCTTTCTATTTTATTTACATCATATATACTAAATATGTATAGAATATTCTACAAATGGTTAACATATGAACTTCTACAGTTTAAGGAACTTTTTAGGATGAGCAATGATAAATTGGTAAGATATTTTGTTATTGAAATAAGTACATATTGTATTAATTATTGCATTAAGTAATTGTTATTACTTGCACAATGGGAGGAATTCACACATACTAAAGTAAAGTCCTTTTTAACTCAAATATGAAATATGTTTTAGGAACATCAGGATCTCTGCCATTCTGGCATTAATATGATCATTTACAAACTCACTAATTGTATCTTATAAGTTGACTGAGGTACGTGTTTGTGCATGGACTTCAGCTGCCAAGCTGCACCTTCCCTTCCATGCAGTGATCATTCAGGCCCCACATCTACCAGTGTCCTCCTCTTGTACTGCATAATGGTGTATCACAATTCAGCATAAGAGCATTTTACATGTGAATTGTATGCTTAGTAAGGTTGATATGTGAACATTAAATTATCTTGGAATTCTCATTTTGAGTAAGAAGAGGTAGAGACAGTTAAAAATCTCACATTAGCATACCTTTATATTATGAGACAGTTCTAGTGTGACACTATGAAGTAACATAATAACATTTTTTCATATCAGATATTGGCTATATGGTAGTATTAATTATTTTTGATTATCGGCTTCCTTTATTTGTCTTGCTTACTAGATGTTAGAGTATGAATTAAAAATGTTTATGTGTAAGTGACTAAGTCATCGTTACTCTGCCTGATACTATAATTTTATTGTTTTTCTTACACATAAAAAATTTAAATTAGTCAGATTGCAATGTAGCCAACATTAACTCATTATATGTCAGGTCCGACTTTTCATTCAAATTATAACTTGATTTAAATTAGTACCTGGTTTAAATTATGCAGTTAAAAAGTCCAGAAATAGCTGTTGCAATTTTTAAATATACGTTCACATAATAATTAATGAAAAGTATCAGAAAGAGAAAGTATTCACCTTCCAGTAATAAGTGACTATTATTTTTGTATTGTCATAGATTCTGTAATGAGAAGGCACAACTATAGCCTGTGGATTGGATCATAGATTACAGAATACGTCACAGTTAATGCTATGACCACAAAAATATGCAGAGACCTCTTCAAAATTCCCTGAAAGTGTGGATATCATACTAGGAATGTATAAGCTGCACATCCACACCACTAGCTATTACTGAAGATCCCCATTGTAATACAGAGTTCGCCAGAGTGAAAAGTATTACTTATGTGTTTATCTTACATTTAATAATTGATCACATATTTTGTATAACCTTCATTTTAACACACATCTACTCTAAATGTTAAAAATATTCACCATTGGTGGTTATACATATAACAAAATGACAAGTGGTCACCACAACTACATCAGTCAGTGTTTCAGTGGAGATCGCTGCACATGTTGCTGTAATCTCCTGACAAAATCCTCCAGCATGCATGGCTTACGTCGATCGAATTTATCATTCAAAGTTCCCCACAAGTAAAAGTCCATAGGTGTTAGATCTGGCAACTGTGGAGGAAACTCAATGGGCCCTCTTTGTCCAATCCAGTGCCCCGGAAAATTGTCGTTCAGGAAAGCTTGTACAGATAGGCTAGGTGGTAGTGTGGTGGTGCCTGTCATGTTGGTAGATGGTCTCTTCATCAGCTCCATAAAGCATACATATACCTGGCAAAATTGATGTGTGTAAAATTTCCAGGTACACTTCTCCAGTGACAGTATCATCAAAGAAAAAGGGTTCTACTAAGCCCCTAGATGATAGTCCACACCACACATGAACCCCTCGTAATTTGACTGCTTTATCCACATAAACATGTGGATTTTACAGTGCACAGTACACACTGTTATGCCAATCCATGGTTCCATTAAGTTAAATTGTGCCTCACCAATCCACACTACCCTCGTCACAAACTGTTTGTCATCAGTTACCATTTGTTGATATCATTCAAAAAATTGCATTCAGTGATCAGGATCGTCATCATTAATCGTGCGTAGTAATCGTGGAATGTAAATTTTCCAATTTGCAGCTTTTAGAATTCTTTGTACACTTGTAATGCTAATCCCCACTTCACATGCACGTTATGTAGAAGACTTTTGTGGAGAATTAACAAATGTTTCCAACTCGAGAGCTGATGAAGTAGGACTTGTGGCTGTATGCTGTCTTCCTAATCTTCCTTTGTGAATATCACAAATTGTTCCATGCAATTCAGACTTGTCAATTATGCATTTAATTGTTAGGTGGGTTGGTGGTTCTGTTTCAAACTCCCGCCTCCACTGACGTTGCACCAACACCGTGCAGATAGGGTCTAAGTAAATTTAATACAACAGGTTTCATGGGTACATTTGAGCCAAAGCAATTTGATGATGGAGTGAATCTCCACATAAGTCACAGAAAGTAGACAAGAAAAAGAAAAAACTGAAAAGTAAAGTTATAAAAATAAAAACAATTTATAGTAGTACATACAGTAAGAAATACAATACAGCTCAAGACTTTAACTTGAAATTTGTGACTGGATTGATTGTATCCTGTAGGTAGGCTGTAGCATGTTATCATGGATAGATAGTAATTTGAAGAGGTGGGAGTAGATTCAAGCATGCCCTCCAGCAAAGTGAGCCAGAACACTATCTCATCATATTGTATGTTAATGACCTGGGAGAGAATATACAGTTATTCTAAATGATTGACCTATTTTCAAAACTTTGTATTTGATCAAGTACAAATCCAAAATGAACAAGCCTTATACCAATGAAAAGAGGAAGTTTCAAAGTTTTTTCATAATGTTTGATATCAATATAATAAATTTAATAAATTGTAATTAATTTGTTCTTAATAATTATTTAATAATTAGAAATGTGATAAACGTTCAATGTGGCCACTGTTGTGTGCACAGCAAACATCGATGTGGTAGCCAAACTTGTCTCAAACATGCGAAAGCATATCTTCTGTTACTGAGTGCACGGCAGCAGTGATCTGGTTCTGCAGATCATTCAGAGTGGTTGGTAGAGGTGGGAGACAGACAGCTTCCTTTTCATAACCCCATAAGAGATAGTCACTGGATGTGAGATCAGGAGATCTCGGTGACCAGAAGTGGGGGGTCAAGTCCTCAAGTCCACTATGACCGATCCAGTTCTGAGGAAGGGAGTCATTAAAAAAGCCTCATACATCACGGTGCCAATGGGGCGGAGCTCCATCCTATTGGAAAATGAAGTCCTGGGAATCTTCCATAACTTGAAGGAACAGCCATTGTTCCAACATGCCCAGGTACATGATTCCCATTGCAGTTCTTTCTGCTAAGAAAAATGATCTATAAACCTCTATACGGGATATGGCACAGAACACATTGATCTTCAGTGAGTCTCTTTTGTGTTGCAATGGTGAATGTGGATTTTCAAAAACCCATATGCGAACATTGTGTCTGTTGACTTTTCAACTAAGGTAGAGTGTCGCTTCATTGCTAAAAATTATATGCTGTAGAAATACATCATCCTTCATCTTTGCTAGCACATAACCACAAAATACATGATACTTCTCTTTGTCATTGTTTTTGAGAGCCTGCAGGAGTTGTAATCAGTAGGGCTTGTACAGCAAATGCCACCTCAAAACTTTACATGTTCTTGACTGGCTCTATTGTTATAGTGTTACTGGGAGTGTGCACAAAACTTTCTTGAACCCATTAGTCATCATCCTCTGACACACGCGGTCAACCTGTGCTTTTTTCTTTGCACACTCTCCCAGTCTGTTTAAATTGCTTAAACCAATGGCTAATGCTTTTGCAAGTTGGTGGTTGAATACCAAATTTGGCACAAAATGACCACTGCACCACAATTTGTGACTCAATTTTCGCGAACTTAAGAATGCAGAAAACCTTGTGCTCCACAGTCACCATCTCACTTACAGCTGACAGTGAAATGGAATGACAACCCTATTGCCACATGAACTCTACCAGCCACTTCTGAAACCAGCACCATCCGCCCACCCGCCACTGCCCACAAAAACTTTGAAACTTCTTCTTCTCTTTGGTATAAAGCTTGTTCATTTTAGATTTGTACTTGAACACATACAAACTTTTGAAAACGGGACCATCATTTGGAATAGCCCTGTATGAAACGTAACCTCATGCTGGCATTCTCCTTGGGTATGCTGCCAGATCCTAAACTAAACATATCTCATTGTTTTGATGACCTGTGTGTCTGTCATCTTCTGAAGAGATGCTGCTGCAGCTAAGTCCTGCTGAATGCTGTTGCCAAGACTGGAAATAGTCATCCTACGTAGGCCCACATGATGTACACGGTAAGTGCAACACCCACCAGCAGAGCTGCTCCAAAAACTGGGCTTCTGGCACCACCCATAGTAGACACTGTTGCTAACAATTTGAATCACACAAAGGCTATCCTCAAACACTCAGGGTAGCTCCACCAAAGATTGTTGTGCTTTGAAGCAAGACAATATAGAGTTCCACATCCTGCTGAGAGAAAAATGCTTATCCCTAATAATCAAGTCGTCTGCAAACCTGATTTGAGTTGACTCCTTATAAATGCTGTTCAGAAAATCAGACATACTGGCAACTTATCAGACTTTTGTCATATTTCAATCCATGTCCACCATTTGAACAATTCACTACTGCTAATTTTTCTAGCTGTCATAGCCTTGTGTGATGGTAATGATCCATGCATCTCTCCTGAACTGTGCAATTTGACTTTCCATATTTAAATGGAATTTTTTTATATGCCAGGCTTCCTAAGCCCGTATCGTCCGTAACAGAGCCATGTAGTGCAATAATCTCAATAGGTGAATGGAATACACTCTTAGAGGCAATGTCCTAAAAGTTCTTCTTTTCTTAAAGGGTACATCCCCCGCATAAGGAATAAATGCCACACATTCACCTCCATGGATGATTCAAACTCCATAGCCCAAGGAATCTAGTTCTTGGATAATTAATTTTCCTTAAACACATATGCCAGATTGCAGGTTTGTGTGTTAGACAGTCTACATCAGAAACAGCAAATATTCTGTGTACTAGAGTCCTGAGAATTAACTGCATTCGTGCGGTATGTGGAATTTGTTTACATGCAGATATTAGTTGATATAAGTTTGTTTTTGGTAAACAATATGTCCAAGAGTACCAGCGTCTTTTCTGTCACTTTCAACCTTCATCGTAAATTTAATGCTAAGATGAAGGCAGTTGAAGTGCTCTAAAAGTCTGCTAAGAGCATCACAGTATTGAGACTAGACAAAAACAAGTGTCATCATTGTATCCACAGTAACACATTGCTTTCACAGCCAATGTTCACAGTCCTCAAGTGAGAACTGTCAACTATAGACAACAAAGGACTGCCCATAGCAACTCTATCAATCTGTTCAAAACTTTTGCCATTAACTGGAAAATACATAAAGGTCAGCATATGGCAACAAAGGTTCAACAACTCCTCGTGCAGATTTTCACTAATAAAACTCAAAAACTCTTCCACAGGGCCCGTGTAAATATAGAGATACCACATCAAAAGTCATGAGCAATTTTGAAGGATCCAGCCTCAAAGACTTCAGCTGTCAAATAAAATCCACAGAACTGCAGATATGCTGTTTTTATTTGCCAACAAATGAGTGAAGAATATATGTTAAGTACGTTGATAGATTGTAAGTGGGCAAACTGCCCTTCACAATGCATCGAGCTTGTGCATTGTGGGATAACGCCTCTTCTGTGAAGAGACCAGCTATTCATTCCCTTTGGTATGATGATGATGTAGTACTCATTTTATCAGTTGACAGGGGAAAGGCATGAATGTTTTGACATATGGTGATTACTTCCTAAAAATGATATCTACTGAACAACTGGTCTTACAGAAGATTACTTAATGGACAGTATTACATGCAAGACTCATTCACTTTTTAAAACAAGCATATTGTTGTAAGATTTGGGCAAGAAGCTTCAACTTGGTGCTGCCATTTCACCAAGATTTTATAATCTGCTGAAAATACCCTTATGCCTTGTAGTTAGTTATTTGGATGCATCCCCTTAAAATCTGGTGAAGTACATAAAATTTGTTCTGTGCATGCATATTGGCAAGACCAAATACTGTATCTCTAATTCTGTGGATTCACTTTAATGATTGAAATCATGGAGACTGGACCCTATGGATTTACTTGTTAGTTTTGATGAAGTATCTCTATTTACATTAGTCCCTCTGCAAGAGTCTTTGAGTTTGATTGGTAAAAACTAGGTGAGAAGTTGCTAGCTGCAGGTATTTTTCTAGACCTATCAAAAGCCTTCAATGTCCTAAACCATAACATTCTGCTTGAAAAATTGGAAAGAATGGGAGTAAGAGGTGTAGCACATAGCTGGTTGTGTTCGTTTCTAAAAAACTGCAGGCAGAAGGTATCACTTCAGTATGAATTCAACAGTAAGAACAAAACAAGAAACAAGTCCTTACTTTCTAGTGAATTACCAATAAAGCATGGTGTACTGCAGGGCTCAATCTTAGGTCCACTGCTCTTCTTGATTTATGTGGACAACATTGTTCAATATGTGAGTCCTCAAAAAACTATTCTATTTGCTGATGACACCAGCATATTGCTTATGGGATTCAGTCCATAAACCTTGCAGTCAACAGCAGAAAATTCTATGAAAAGTCTTCTGAGTGATTCACAAAAAAACACTCATTGTAAATAAAGAAAAAAACTGTGTGTGTCAACTTCCATTTATTTCTTTCATCTAATGAAATGTCTATTCAAGCACAAGTAAAAAAATATCCCCTAAGAATTGTAAGTCTCAAAAAATTTTTGCGTTTGTAGGTTCAGTTAGACTTAAAGTAGAGCACACTCATAAATAATTTGTCTAGGAAACTCTCATCTGTGTGTTGTAGTCTAAGAATATTAAAGTCTACAACAAGAAAAACAACAGTACAGTAGGCATATTAAGCACAGTTGCACTCACTGCTTTGATATGGGCTTATATTCTGGGGGCACTCAACAAACAGCTTAAAGGTTTTTTAATGCAAAAAAAGAGTTCTAAGAATAATTTTTGGCCTTAAATATGATGGAGTCCTGTAAATCTCATTTCACTGAACTTGGTGTTCTGAATGTCCCAAGCTTGTTCATTTATGAAACTATCTTGTTCACTAGAGACTGTCTCTTGAAAACAGGCAAACTACTACAAAACAAAAATGAACACAATTATTGTACCAGAGGGAAATCAAACAATCATAAAAAATATCACAGAACAACAGTGTGTCAAAGGAGCATAATTGACATTGGTGTAACATTACACAATAAGATACTGGAGGAAATAAACATTGCTATGCATCTAAAATTTAAACTGAACTACAGGCATTTCTAACAAAGCACAAAGCACTATTTCTATTCCATAAAAGCAGTTCTGAATATGCTACAAAAAACATAGCTTAAAAATTAAATTGTAAGAATATGTTGTTGTTGTTGTCTTCAGTCCAGAGATGGTTTTATGCAGCTCTCCGTGCTACTGTATCCTGTGCAAGCTTCTTCATCTTCGAATAAGTACTACAACCTACAGCCTTCTGAATCTGCTTAGTGTATTCATCTCTTGGTCTTTCTCTGCAATTTTTACCCTCCACACTTCCTTCCAATACTAAATTGGTGGTCCTTGATGCCTCGGAACATGTCATACCAACCGATCCCTTCTTCTAGTCAAGTTGTGCCACAAATTCCTCTTCTCCCCAATTCTCTTCAGTATATCCTCATTAGTTATGTGATCTACCCATATAATCTCCAGCATCCTCCTGTAGCACCACATTTCAAAAGCTTCTATTATCTTCTTGTCTAAACTATTTATCGTCCATGTTTCACTTCCATACATGGCTACACTTCATACAAATACTTACAGAAACAACTTCCTGACACTTAAATCTATACTCAATGTTAACAAATTTCTCTTTTTCAGAAATGCTTTCCTTGCCATAGTCAGTCTACATTTTATATCCTCTCTATTGCAACCATCATCAGTTATTTTGCTCCCCAAATAGCAAAACTCATCTACCATGTTAAGTGTCTCATTTCCTAATCTGATCCCCTCAGCATCACCTGACTTCATTCGACTACATTCCATTATCCTCATTTTGCTTTTGTTGATATTCATCTTATATCCTCCTTTCAAGTCACTGTCTATTCTGTTCAACTGCTCTTCCAGGTCCTTTGCTGTCTCTGACAGAATTACAATGTCATCAGCAAACCTCAAAGTTTTTATTTCTTCTCCATGGATGTTTATTCCTGCTCCATTTTTCCCCCCTTCACTGCTTGCTCAATATACATATTGAATAACTTCAGGGATAAGCTACAACCCTGTCTCACTACCTTCTCAACCACTGCTTCCCTTTCATGCCCCTCGACTCTTATAACTGCCATCTGGTTTCTGTATAACTTGTAAATAGCCTTTCGCTCCCTGTATTTTAGCCGCGCCACCATCAGATATTAAAAGAGAGTATATCGGTGAAATTATCAAAAGCTTTTTCCAAGTCTACAAATGCTAGAAACATATGTTTGCCTTTCCTTAATATATCTTCTAAGATAAGTCATAAGGTCAGTATTTCCTCGCGTGTTCCAGTATTTCTACAGAATCCAAACTGATCTTCCCTGCATTCAGCTTCTACCAATTTTTCCATTTGTCTGTAAAGAATTTGTGTCAGTATTTTGCAGCCATGACTTATTAAACTATAGTTCAGTAATTTCCACACCTGTAGACAGCTGCTTTATTTGTATTTGGAATTATTATATTCTTCTTGAAGCCTGAGGGTATTTCGCCTGTCTCATATATCTTTCACACCAGATGGTAGAGTTTTGTGATGGCTGGCTCTCCCAAGGCTATCAATAGCTCTAATGGAATGTTGTGATGTTGTGTATTTCCAGGTCCTTTTTTTGACTTAGGTCTTTCAGTGATTTGTCACTTCACACAGTATCATATCTCCCATTTCATCTTCATCTACGTCCTCTTCCATTTCCATAATATTGCCCTCAAGTATATCACCCTTGTATAGACACTCTATATACTCCTTCCATCTTTCTGCTTTCCTGTCTTTGCTTAGGAGTGGTTTTCAATCTGAGCTCTTGATATTAATGCAGGTGGTTCTCTTTTCTTCAGAGGTCTCTTTAATTTTCCTGTAGGCACTATCTACCTTACCCCTAGTGATATATGCCTCTACCTCCTTACATTTGTCCTCTAGCCATCCTTGCTTCGTCATTTTGCATATCCTGTCGATCTAATTTTTAAGACGTTTGTATTCCTTTTTGTCTGCTTCATTTACTTCATTTTTATATTTTCTCCTTTCATCTGTTAAATTCAATGTATCTTCTGTTACCCAAGAATTTCTACTAGCCCTTGTCTTTTTAGCTACTTGATCCTCTGTGGCCTTCACTATTTCATCTCTTAAATCTACCCATTCTTCCTCTATTGTATTTTTCCCCCTGCATTTGTCAATCGTTCCCTAATGCTCTCTCTGAAACTCTGTACAACCTCTGGTTCTTTCAATTTGTCCAGGTCCGATCTCTTTAAATTCCTACCTTTTTGCAGTTTCTGCAGTTTTAATCTACAGTTCACAACCAATAAATTGAGGTCAGAGTCCACATCTGCCCCTGGAATTGTCTTACAATTTAAAGCCTGGTTCCTAAATCTCTGTCTTACCATTATGTAATCTATCTGAAATCTTCCGGTGCCTCCAGGCCTCTTCCGTGTATACAGCCTTCTTTCATGATTCTTAAACCAAGTGTTAGCTATGATTAAGTGATGATATATGCAAAATTCTACCAGGTGCCTTCCTCTTTCATTCCTGACCCCCAGTCCATATTCACCTACTACTTTTTCTTCTCTTCCTTTCCCTACTATTGAATTCCAGTCCCCAATGACTATTAAAGAATATGTACCTAATTTTTATTTGCTACTGCTTGCTAACACTATATATTATTTTAACTTTTCTTTGAAGTGTTCAGCATAAATTGTACAACTTCTGCTGTCTTATATAATTGGACCAATAAAAAAAAGTCAGTCACATATTCATTTTCTGAAGTCTAAGTACTTTTTTTGTTTAATGGAAATATATTTGAACAGATTAACCAAGCTGGTGCTACAGTCAGTCCCGCATCAGCCAGAGTTGCCAGTTCATTCATGGAGGACTTTGAGTACAGGACACAGAGAACATTGTCTGTGAAAGCAATGTATTTCTGGAGATACAATGATGACCTCTGTTTTTGTCTGGCTTGTATTCATGGTGTTCGTAAATCATTTTTGAATAAGTTCAGCTGTCTTCACCCTAGCATTAAACTAATCACAGAGGTTGAAAATTCTGAATAGTTCCCATTTTTGGATGTAATGGCGTGGAAAAAATGTGATGGTACGCTGGGACAGTGCGTTCACCAGAAACTGGCTCATAGCAACTGATTTCAACGTGCAAAGAGTTTCCACCAACCATATGAATGCAGTGGTATGCTTAGGACTCTGGTACAAACAACACCTGCTATTTCTGATCAAATTAACAGGCACTTGCACACTTGGCACCTGTGCTTAAGGAAAACTGATGTATTGAGTAGCAGATTCATCTATGTACAGAGGTTTACTTTTTCTGGAGGTCATGAAGAGGAGCATAGATGTAGGACATTTATTCCTTCTGCTGGGGGAATGTGGTATTTATTCCTTCTGCTGGCATCATATACTTTAAGACTGGAAGAAATTTAAGACATTGAAACATGATATGAAATGATCGTATGACATTTACTGGCTGGGATATCCCCATTAGGGTTCGGCCGCCGTATTGCAAGTCTTTTTAGTTGACGGCACTTTGGCGACTTGTGTGTCAATGATGATGAAAATGAACCTGGGCACTCTTGCATGGTAGGCAGTAATGCTACCGTTGCACTATGGTGGTGGACACATTGACATTTAGAGTCTTTTCTGCCAACTAGCCAAGATTAGGCACTACTCTGCCCTGTCGAGGATGATTTGGGGCTTAGGGAGCCTTGCATACAAAAAATTCCATGTCATTATGGCAAGCCTTACATTGGTTGGTCAATTTGCATGGTTCACAACAAGTACGTAGAACATTGTCTTCACTCAAGCCTGTAACTGCTGGAAAAATTGACAATAGTGGAGCATTGTTTTAGGGACATGGAATAAAATTTGAGATGACTGATAATTATCAGGTGTCCAGTTTTTGGGATAGTGTTTATAATTTCTACTGTAGGTGATGACACAAGCCCACTATTGGGAGCAGCACTGGTGATGGCTGTTGCATATGCCTTGTACTGCATGTGGATCTATGTAGGATGACCATTTCTAATCTTTCAATGAGGTTTCAGCAGGACTCAACAGTAGCAGCAGCAACAGAATCCCTCCTGAAGATGGCAGACATATGGGTCACTGAAACAGTGAGCCATGTTTATTGTGGGATCGGGCGACTAACCTGACCAGTGTACAGAGACTTACTAATGTCAGGAAAGCCTGCACAGTCATACTTTTTGCAAGTGATTTGGTTGTCTACATTGAATCAATTTCTGGCACAAAAGAAAAAAAAAGCATTAATGTGTGGGCAGATACTGTTAAAATTTCAAAGTGTTCCAAACATTGACAATTTGCCTTAAATGTACATTGTGTCACTCTGTGACTCAACATCTCCACTATATGCTGAGTAGCAATCTATCCTTTTCACCATATTGTCATCATGTATATTATCTACTGGCAACACAGATGAATTCAGTCAACTCAAACAAATGCTTTGGTGTAAAAATTTGTGTGAGTGTGAAATTGATTGATCATATAGTCTCAGTCACAGGTACCATACCTGTTGCTTACAAACCACTCATGTAAGCCATCCTAGAAGATTGCTTAAGTTTGTGGGACACATGTCATATAGAACTAATTTGCAGTATTAGGTGTATACAGAAAGGGCATTATTAATGGTAGTAGGTTTGTTTGATCCATGAGACAATATCATGGAATGCTGAAAAATCTAACCTGGAAGATTCTCAAAGAAAGATGTCAGTACTCATATGAAAGCCTACTGACAAAGTTCTGAGATCAGTATTAAGTAGTGAATCTAAAGCCCTCTATACAGTGCTTCTGTAGTATCTGGACGAGATTAGGTTTCCAGAGTGAATTTTCATACTGCGGCATACTGTGTGCCGATTTGAAACTTTCTGGCAAATTAAACTGTGTGCCAGAGTAAAACTATATGCCAGATTGGGACTCAAGTCACAGCCTTTGTCTTTTATGGGCAAGTGTCATACCAACTATGGTACCTGAGCTTGACTCATATCCTGTCCTCGAGGTTTTACTTCCACCATTTCCCCATGTTCTACCTTCCAAACTTCACAGTAGTTCTGCACGAATTGTTGGATTACCACTTCTGGAAGAAAGGGTAGTGCTGAGATGTGACTTAGCCACAGTCTTGGGAATTGTTTTCAGAATGAATTTTCACTTTGCTGCAGAGTATATCCTGATATGAAACTTGTGTAAAGTTTTGAAAATAGGAGATTAGAAACTGATGGAAGTAAAACTGTGAGGACAGGTCAAATTGGTGAGCACTTACCCATTGAAGGCGAAGGTCCCAGATTCAAGTTTTTGGCCAGCGTACAGTTTTGATCTGGCAGACAGTTTCATGATTAGATTAATCACAGCACACACAAAGGCACTTTAGCAGCCATTCTTCCTGTGCTCTGTATGTGAATGGTACAGGCTTGTGCAGTAGGAAGTTCTCTCTACCATACCCTTCACTGTAATTTGCAGATTATAGCTGTAGATGTAGATATGGATACAAAATGGATACAAAATAATAGCTGTGTGCCACAATGTAGCCTTTCAACATAGATTTCAAAACGTAGAGTTTATTCCTCAAATTTGTCAATTCTGAAAGAAACCCTCTACATTAATATATGTCTGTTTGCATAATGATTAAAGAAAAGTTATTAATGTTCAAGCAATTTTCCTCTAGTGTTTAGTGGGTGAATGTGTCACTTACCTTGTAACAAGCTTGTACTACTACCTACAAATCAGAAAAGCCCTTTATTGTAATGTACTATGACAACAATCGGTTCCTGCCTTCATCATATTTATTGCATGAATTGGCCATGTACTGTCATGTTTGCAACTTCATATCATTTAACTTAGAACAGTGCAAGGAAGGAAATATTATTTTCTGTAGTCTGTATCAGAAGTCATTGTAATATAGTTGTTGATTTTGTTAATTACTCGAACAACCAAATATAATACTTAATCTGACACTCAGATAAATTCTGTGAGTTCCTGGCTTTTGTGGTAGCATTCAAATTAAAATTTTCCACATTAATATGCTTTGTGATTACTTTCAGCTATGTTGTTGTTGTTGTGGTCTTCAGTCCTGAGACTGGTTTGGTGCAGCTGTCCATGCTACTCTATTCTGTGCAAGCTTCTTCATCTCCCAGTACCTACTGCAGCATACATCCTTCTGAATTTGCTTAGTTTATTAATCTCTTGGTCTCCCTTTACGATTTTTACGCTCCACGCTGCTCTCCAGTACGAAAATGGTGATCCCTTGATGCCTCAGAACATGTCCTACCAACCGATCCCTTCTTCTAGTCAAGTTGCACCACAAATTCCTCTTCTCCCCAATTCTATTCAATACCTCCTCATTAGTTGTGTGATCTACCCATCTAATCTTCAGCATTCTTCTGTAGCACCACATTTCTAAAGCTTCTATTCTCTTCTAGTCTAAACTATTTATCATACATGTTTCACTTCCATACATGGCTACACTCCATACAAATACTTTCAGAAACAACTTCCTGACACTTAAATATATACTCGATGTTAACAAATTTCTCTTCTTCAGAAACGCTTTCCTTGCCGTTGCCAGTCTACATTTTATATTATCTCTACTTCGACCATCATGAGTTATTTTGCTCCCCAAATAGCAAAACTCCTTTACTACTTTAAGTGTCTCATTTCCTAATCTAATTCCCTTAGCATCACCAAAAATTCGACTATATTCCATTATCCTCGTTTTGCTTTTGTTGATGTTCATGTTATATCCTCCTTTCAAGACACTATCCATTCCGTTCAATTGCTCTTCTAAGGCCTTTGCGGTCTCTGACATAATTACAATGTCATCGTCAAACCACAAAGTTTTAATTTCTTCTCCATGGATTTTAATACCTACTCTGAATTTTTCTTTTGTTTCCTTCATTGCTTGCTCAATATACAGATTGAATAACATTGGGGAGAGGGTGCAACCCTGTCTCACTCCCTTCCCAACCACTGCTTCCCTTTCATGTCCCTCGTATCTTACAACAGCCATCTGCTTTCTGTACAAATTGTAAATAGCCTTTCACTCCCTGTATTTTACCCCTGCCATCTTCTGAATTTGAAATAGAGTATTCCAGTCAACATTGTTGAAAGCTTTCTCTAAGTCTACAAATGCTAGGAGCGTAGGTTTGCCTTTCCTTAATCTTTCTTCTAAGATAAGTCGTAGGGTCAGTATTGCCTCACGTGTTCCAATATTTCTACAGAATCCAAACAGAAAGCTGGGAAAGCTATTGGAAGGAAAATATCTTTCATCCCCACTCAATTGATAGCTCACTTCACTCTTAGAAACACCATTTACTAGTTTGGAAATCTGATATCAGCAAGCTTTTTCAAAGCCAGAGATATCATTCCCCACTTTTTGTACTTCTCACAATTAAAATACTTCTTTTAGTATGTGTATTTATTTGATCATAACTTTCTCACTGACTGCATTTGAAAATGACCTTCTTCCATAGACACATTAAGAAATACTAAAACTATGGGGACAGGATACGAATATCAGTATACAGAATAAACTGTCCCCACTAATATCTGCACGTACATATATTTCAACAATTATCAAACACATGCGCAAAGTACAAGGTATAAGAACAGACTGAATTAACATGGCAGCTCGGATGAGTGACTTGAGTCCCAAAGATTAATGTTGTTTATGGTCGATACAACCTATCTACACCACACAGCCCCCCCCCCCCCCCCTCCCTGCATTACTGAGTACTACGTGTGAGTCTTGAGGGGAGACCATGTGGGCATTGACACTGTTGGTGGTCATATGAGCTGGTAGACGCACGA
The DNA here is from genome assembly GCF_023897955.1 of Schistocerca gregaria. Lineage (NCBI taxonomy): Eukaryota > Metazoa > Arthropoda > Insecta > Orthoptera > Acrididae > Schistocerca > Schistocerca gregaria. The sequence goes on from NC_064922.1 coordinate 378,070,133, forward strand.
CCAGGATGGGGTGCGAAGACGGAGCAACGAGAGGGAGGTCCACCTTGAAGTTGTTGAGCCAGCGAGAACAGACGATGCAGCAGCCAGCCTGAGAGTAGGCAGATTGAATGGTGGATGGCGGTTTGTAGGTGTGGCAAGCCCAGATGCTAATTGATTCGTCTGGAGAGATGAAGGCATGAATTGTCGTTGGGTCACACTCATGAGGCAGGGTGAGGCTATGCAGAACACTGATATTTAACTGGTCGTTGGCTGGCAGGGCCAAGGTGTCTGTGAGTAGAATGAGAACTTGGTCATCAAGAATGATGACTGAAATGTTGTCCATGCAGTGTGGGGGTAATTGCAGAGCAAGGAGACTATGGGAGACAGTGTCTCCATAGTCAATGAGGTAGCAGCGAAGCCTGCATATGGGGTGGATGATGACATGTCTGAGAAACCCGCAAAAGGTGACGGGGAGGCGTCGGGTGAACAAAATTGAAAGTTGGCCTGAGGAGAAACATTGTCAGACTCCACGGACGGAGGGGGACTGGCGGGAGAGTCGTTAGGAGAATCAGACTGAGCCAGCAGAGGGATGTTGTGGTCCATGGATGCTGGTTTGAGACGGTGTAACGAAACAGTTTGCGGACTGTCTTTGACAATGATGAAGAAAGTTGTATCACCATGCTGGAGGACTTTAAAGGGGCCGAGATAAGGTGGTTGCAGAGGTTGTCAGACTGAATCGTCTCTCAGCATTACATGGGTGAAAGTGTTGAGAGCAGTTGGCACGTAAGTGTCCAGCGGGGAGTGGCTGATAGGTGGGTTTAGGCATGCATGTTTGAAGTGGGTGTGCATGCAACTTATGAAATCTGGGGGGGGGGGGGGGGGGGGGATTCTTCAGGTACTTGAGGCTGAATGAGTTCCCCTGGTAGGATAGAGTTCTCACTGAAAACGAATTCTGAGATAGTTCCTTGTAAGTTGGGCTTGAAAGTTGAATAGAGGCCGAGCAGTGCCCATGGAAGGGCTTTGGACCAGAGGCAGTCGCGGCACCTGAGTGCCGTTTTTAGAGTGCGGTGCCACCATTCCACTAACCAGTTGCTTTGTGGGTGGTAGGCTGTGGTGTGAATTTTCTTTATGTCGCAGACGTTACATGAAATGGTGAACAGGAAATATTCAAACAGCCAACCCTGGTCGGTGGTGATGGTGGTCGGACAACCGAACCTAGCAATCCATGAGGAAATAAAACCCTTGGCCACGGTTTCGGCAGTGATATTAGGTACTGGGTAATTGTCCATGACAGTACTAGTGTTTAAATGTCTGTAGTTGCCACACATTCAGAAAGAACCGAAATGTTTAAGGATGAGGTGGATCAGTGAAGACCAGTTGCTGTCTGACGGTTGCCAGATGCCTGCCTCCATTAGTTTGTTAATTTGCTGCTGGATTGCGTGCAACCTAATAGGGTTGAGGCATCAAACCTTGTGCCTGATAGGAGGGCTGCATGGTGGGCATGGTTGTATTGCACATGTGACTATTATTAGAAGCACTGTCTGACACATATGGCAGCGAATGTGGTGAGCAAATCGGGGATGCAGAGTCTACCAAATGTGAATCATCACATGCAATTAATGTTTTTGGACTAACCTGATGAGTGTCTGAGCTGGTGTCTGCTGGAGAAACACCATTAGGTGGCAAGACTGTGGACTGCAGTTTCAGCAGTGAGGTCTGAGCCGCGACAAGCTTTTTGTAAGCGTGTGATATTCATTGTTTCAGTTCATAGTTTTCCAGGTTGAGTTGTGCTGCCTAGTCATATTCTGACAGTAGGTTAGTGACGCAGGTCACAATGTTGCCTGCCAGGGTAGAGTACTTGCATATCAACTCACATATCGCAAGAGAAACAGAACATGGAACATAAGTGTGGGAGCACAGTATCTGAGTGTTAGTGGGATGTTGTAGCATTTAGTCCTGAACTACATTGAGAGAGAGTTTGTAATGGGACAAAAAATCCATACCGATAATTCATTGCATTGGCAACGTAGAAAGTCCACGGAAAACACAGAGAAGGAAACAGGTGCACCGTAACTTTGAAAGAGCTTGAGGTTTGTAACATTGATGCGTTGATGAAGTCAGCACCAGTGTCAACTAGGAAAACGAGCCATGACAAAATGTCAGTCACGTACAAATGCCCCCTCGGCCAGGCGGACGAGTGGACAGAGTGCAATGTATGAGGACGCTTGTGAGGTTCCCCACAGAACTCAGCATCTTTTAGGTCCTGTGGTCAGCGTTTGGGTGCTGGCAAGGTAATTGGCACTTCTTGGCATTATCGCCAAAAATCCTATGGTACCAACAGGACGATTCAATTGCTCTGAGCACTATGGGACTTAACATCTGAGGTCATCAGTCCCCTAGAACTTAGAACTACGTAAACCTAACTAACCGAAGGACATCTCACACATCCATGCCCAAGGCAGGATACGAACCTGTGATCATAGCTGTCACTTGGTTCCAGACTGAAGTGCCTAGAACCACTCGGCCCCACCAGCCGGCTCCAACAGGGCAGATGAGCCGGATGCTGTGGTGGTGGTGACTGCGGCAGCGGAGGAGGCTTGTCCTTGTTGATTTGTTGCAGTATGTATACCAGCACTTATGGTGTGTGTGCGATCCTGGAGTGTTCAGACGGTGGAAAGAGTGACCAGATACTGCCAGGTGGTGTAGAAGGCGCAGAGGTGGAGCGAGTCCTGCCTATGCCAGCAGACGGCCAGTCAGCAGGAGCAGTTGTGCCAACTAGCGGTGAGTGGTGAGCTGGTTGGTGTTGTAGCAATGAATACAGTTGTTCTGCGATGAGGAGATGAGAGCCAATTGACTTGAAGAAGTGCGGAAGCAGATGGATCTGTAGGTCGGTAGACAATTTGGCAGACTACACCACCCACAGAGTGACGTCCAACATGGTATGCTCACTTACAAGTAACTGAAGGCGGTGCCAGAGTTCTGATGGAGTTTGGCCCCCAGTATTCCTTGTTCAAGATCTTGATGAGTCGTTCCATGATCGTTTTCTTTGTGAACTCATACTTCAGTGGAGGTGGTGATGAGAGGAGTAGATTGCAAATTAAGTCCGAGTGATCATGGCGGTGTGTGACGAGACGCGGGAATTGTCGTCGAGTTGTCGTCGGACATGTGATGCAACTCAAAAAGATGCTTGGCAAGCACTAACCATGGATACAGGGTTGTCTTCATATAAAGGTGGCAGCTTCAGCAGAGGGAGGGGATGAAGGTGGCTTTGGTGTTCTTTGGAAAACCGGCATGGTCCGTGGCAGGAGATGCCATACATCAGGCTGGCACAGTAGGCATGGGTGCGTTACTGGCAAGAATGTCTGTAGCAATGGTGGGTTGCATTGTCCTTGATGTGTCATGAAAACATGACGCAGCTGGCACGATTGGTACCGTGGGAATGAGTGGTTGTGTGATACATGTAGAGGTTCCATAAACTGGACCGTAGGTTACAGTTACTGATTTGAATTTGCCCACTTTGTAAATAATGTGGAAGGCAGACATGGCAAACACTGGTGGAGCTGTGGGAGAGGTGAGCAGCTGAGTGGTCAGAACCAGGGTCCTCTGTGAGGGTGTGTGTGGGGTGGGGGGGAGGGGTGGGGGGGTGGGGGATGGCAACTTGTGAGACAAAAGTGTGAGTTCTCCGCACACATTGAAAACTTGCCCCGTGAGGTCAGACCATAAATTACCGTTGGAACTTGTGGAAGATCACTGCAGCGTGGTTAAGACGCCCATGGAAGGCAAAATGCTGAAAGATGTGCCATATATTAAAGAACAAAGTTATACATTCTTGTTTTAAGATTCCAACCAAGCAGAAATTTATTAGAACAGGATGCACTCATGGCTGACAATTTTATGACCTCAAAAGTAAGTTTGGACTGCATTTTTGTGGCAAGTGAGATCTATACATGCATAAAATACTATAAGTAGACAAAACAAACACACTATAGGGCACAAATTTGTGTTAACATATATTTTAATGGACCATGTGATTTACAAAAATGCAAGTTATGAGCTGACAAGCGAGTAACACTTTAAGTAAAGTATTACAGCCCACTTTTGGCTGAAACAATCAAGATTATGTTGGAAATTTAGTCATAGAGTAAAGTGAAAACTTACTGACACAATCCTGTGAAAAATCCAAAATTGCTTAAGTATGCAGTCTCTCTCATAATCTCAGTTTGCATGACGTGTGCCTACCTTGTCTCAATAAGTGACACACTTGTAACTTATGAAAAGTAATTTTTGATTTGTATTTAATGTGTTTTATACACTGCAAAATCAGTTAGTATTTTTCTTATTGCTGTGATTACAATAACTTGAAACAGTTTAATTTAACAGGGATTTCAGCAGAGCAAGCAAAAGATATCATCCCTCCCTGTGTTGATATTGCATGCCACAATAGTTCTAGTCATATTGCACTATCAGGCCCAAGCTCAGAAATCACAATGTTGAAGAAGAAGCTCAGCAGACAGGATGTGATTGTGAAGGAAATTGAATCAGGTGGAGTTGCCTTTCATAGCAGATATATAAAGTCTGCTGAGCATGTACTCTTACAGAATATGAAGAAGGTAAGTGTCTAAAGGAATTACTTGTTTCATCACCAAAGAAATAGATCTGTGTGCATCACATACTTACTATCCAACCGTGATCCATCACCACTGCCTCCAAATCACCCCCTGTTAACTTTCCAGAATTTCTCAACCTTGAACCTTGCCACATCATTATTCCCCGAGTCCCTCAACATGCAAACTAACCTTACACCTGCAGAAAGAACCACATTCCACTATCTAAAAACTGATCGTGACCTTATAATCCTACCCGTAGACAAAGGCTCCACCACCGTTGTTTTGAACCGCAAGGATTACTTGGCGGAAGGACTCCATCAGCTGTCAGATACTTCCACCTACAAACCTTGCCACAGAGACCCCATTCCAGTAATCCAGCAGGATCTCCAGTCACTACTCAGATCCGTAGGCCCATCTCAGAACCTCTCCCCGGAGTCCACCTCTCTGCTTACACCCAACACTCACCACACTCCCACCTTCTACATCCTTCGTAAAGTCCATTGTAGCCAGTTACTGTGCCCCTACTGAGAGAATCACTCCTCTCGTCGACCAACACCCTCAACCTATTACCAAGAACCTATCCTCCTGTATAAAAGATACCAACTATTTCCTCCACCAGCTCTCCACAGTTCATGTCCCTTTACCACACGGTGACCTGCTCATCATTATTGAAGCCACCTACCTGTACACAAGCATTCCTAATGCCCATGGCCTTACTGCTATTGAACACTACCTTTCTAGACATCCTGTTGTTGTTGTGGTCTTCAGACCAGAGACTGGTTTGATGCAGCTCTCCATGCTACTCCATCCTGTGCAAGCTTCTTTATCTCCCAGTACCTACTGCAACCAACATCCTTCTGAATCTGCTTAGTGTATTCATCTCTTGGTCTCCCTCTACGATTTTTACCCTCCACACTGCCCTCCAATATTAAATTGGTGATCCCTTGATGCCTCAGAATATGTCCCACAGAGTGATCCCTTCTTCTAGTCAAGTTGTGCCACAAATTTCTCTTCTCCCCAATTCTGTTCAATACCTCCTCATTAGTTATGTGATCTACCCACATAATCTTCAGCATTCTCCTGTAGCACCATGTTTCAAAAGCTTGTATTTTCTTCTTGTCCAAACTATTTTTCGTCCACATTTCACTTCCATACATGGCTACACTCCATACAAATACCTTCAGAAACAACTTCCTGATGATTAAATCTATACTCATTGTTAACAAATTTCTCTTCTTCAGAAAGGCTTTCCTTGCCATTGCCAGTCTACATTTTATATCGTCTCTACTTTGACCATCATCAGTTATTTTGCTCCCCAAATAGCAAAACTCATTTACTACTTTAAGTGTCTCATTTCCTAATCTAATTCCCTCAGCATCACCTGACTTAATTTGACTACATTCCATTATCCTTGTTTTGCTTTTGTTGATGTTCATCTTATATCCTCCTTTCAAGACACTATCCATTCCGTTCAACTGCTTTTCTAAGTCCTTTGCCATCTCTGACATAATTACAATGTCATCGGCGAACCTCGAAGTTTTAATTTCTTCTCCACGGATTTTAATACCTACTCTGAATTTTTCTTTTGTTTCCTTCATTCCTTCTCAATATACAGACTTAATAACATTGGGGAGAGGCTACAACCCAGTCTCACTCCCTTCCCAACCACTGCTTCCCTCTGATGTCCCTCGACTCTTACAAGTGCCATCTGCTTCCTGTACAAATTGTAAATAGCCATTCGCTCCCTGAATTTTACCCCTGCCACCTTCAGAATTTGAAAGAGGGTATTCCAGTCAACATTGTCAAAAGCTTTCTCTAAGTCTACAAATGTAAGTTTGCCTTTCCTTAATTTATTTTCTAAGTCAATTGGTCATGTCAGTATTGCCTCATGTGTTCCAATATTTATACGGAATCCAAACTGATCTTTTCCGAGGTCGGCTACTACTAGTTTTTCCATTCGTCTGTAAAGAATTCGTAATAGTATTTTGCATCTGTGGTGTATTAAACTAATAGTTCAGTAATTTTCACATCTGTCAACACCTGCTTTCTTTGGGATTGGAATTATTATATTTGTCTTGAAGTCTGAGGGTATTTTGCCCGTCTCATACATCTTGCTCACCAGATGGTAGAGTATTGTCAGGGCTGGCTCTCCTAAGCTATCAGTAGTTCTAATGGAATGTTGTCTACTCCTGGGGCCTTGTTTCAGCTTAGGTTTTTCAGTGCTCTGTCAAACTCTTCACCCTATGGATTCCAAACCAACAACCCCCTTCCTAGTTGCCATGACCAACGAAATCCTCACCCACAATTACTTCTCCTTTTAAGGCATTATCTACAAACAAATTTGGGATATCGCTATTGGCACCCACATGGCACCATGCTACATCAACCTATTTATGGGACATCTACAGGAATCCTTCCTAAAAAAACAGAATCCTAAACTCCTCACCTGGTTCAGATTCGTTCATGACATCATAGCAATCTGGATTGAAGGTGAGGACACACTATCCACATTCCTCCAGATGCTCAACAACTTCTTTGACATTTGCTTCACCTGGTCCTACTCAACCCAGCAAGCCACCTTCCTAGATGTTGACCTCCACCTCAGAGATGGATACATTAGTACCTCCTTCCATATCAAACGTACTAACCACCAGCAATACCTCCACTTCAACAGTTGCCACCCATTCCATACCAAGAAGTCCCTTCTGTACAGCCTAGCCACCCATGGTTGTCACATCCGCAGTGATGAGCAGTCCCTCTCAAAATATACTGAGGGTCTCACTGAAGCATTCACTGCCCACATTTATCCTCCCAACCTTAAACAAAAACAAATCTCCCGTGCCTTATCTTTGCAGTCTCCCACCACCTTCCAAAGTCCCATAGTGTGGCCACAGCGGAGCATTCCCCTTGTGGCTCAGTACCATCTGGGACTGAAGCAACTGAATTACATGCTCCACCAGGATTTTGATTACCTCTCGTCGTGCCCTGAAATGAGGAATGTCCCCCCCCCCCCCCCCACTATCCTTCCCACCCCTCCTACAGTGGTATTCTGCCGTCCACTAAACATACACAATATACTCGTCCATCCTCACACAATGCCTGCTCCCAATCTGTTACCGCATGGCTAATGTCATTGTAATAGACCTAGATGCAAGACCTGACCCATACATCCTCCTACCACCACCTACTCCAGTCTGGTCACTATCATCACCTTTCCCATCAAAGGCAGGGCTACCTGTGACACCAGTCATGTGATTTACAAGCTACAAGCTAAGCTGCAACCACTGTGCTGCATTCTATGTAGGCATGGTGACCAACAAGCTGTCTGTCCACATGAATGGCCACTGTTAAACTGTGGCCAAAAAAGAAGTGGACCACCCTGTTGCTGAACATGCTGCCAAACATCATATCTTTCATGTCAGTGCCATATAGATCCTTCCCACCAACACCAGCTTTTCTGAACTGTGCAGGTGGGAGCTTCCCCTGCAATATATCCTACGTTCTCATAACCCTCCTGGCCTTAACCTTCGTTAGTCACTGTCCTCACCCATCCAGCCTCCTCGCTGTTCCCATTGTAGCACTACACAGCCATTATTTCACTGCCACACCCAGTCTTCGAATTTCTTTTCCTTTTTATTTCTCTCCTTTCTGTTACTCCCCCCCCCCCCTTCCTCCCCACCTTCTCATCTGCCCTCTATCTAAACTGCAGCACTTCACTCTCCGCCACCCCCACCATACTATCCCTCCATCTCCCAGCTCCAGCCTCCTCCTTACCCCCAACCAGTAACAACTCAGTTGTGTGAGACTGCAGACGTGTGTACAAGTTGCGTTTGCGTGAGTGTGTGTGTGCAAGTGTGTGAATGTGTGTCTATTACTGACAGAGGACTTAATGGCCGAAAGCTACAATTGTGTGAATCTTTTTGTTGTGCCTATCGTGACTCAGCATCTCCGCTGTGTAGTGAGTAGCAAGTTTCCTTCTCTAATATTGTCACATACTTATGAATTTTACACAGATTTTTTGTGATTATTTTCATTCACAGTACATTACTGACCATGAATCCTTTCTTATTGAGTATGTTTTTGATGGGCTACTTTATGGGACAGACATGTCAGTTACATACTTTAAGAAGAACACACAAATGACCAATGAGTCTATCTTTCTCTGTTCAAACTGTAGGTGTATGTCATGAAGTCTGTTACGGTTTCTACTTCGTTTAGTTTGGGTAATTTTTAAACTTACCTTTAACATGTTGTAGGTCTCACTATCAAAGTTCTTCACAATTTTTCAGAAAGTGGTAAATTTATTTGACAGTTTCTGTCACTAAGTGAATCAATTTTCATGTCTTTTATTTTCATACTAAAACCAAATTGATGTGAATGTTACAAGTTAAAGTTGTGCACATTGTTTCTATCTTGTACTGTGTTGCAAATGAATTGTAGTCCATGACTTTTCTAATAAATACTGCAAATCCTGTCATATATCACAGTGCTTTGGTCCAGAGTGCAATATGGTATTAGCGACAGCTGTTTTCATAATTTTGGGCTGGAATGATAGTTGACGGAGATAAATCTATTTATTACTAGAGCTGAATAAACTATAGGCTTGTGATATACATTACATACTATGAGAAAGACGCTTATGAACTTGTGGTGTTTTTCTGCCAGCTAATTTTGCTTCATAAGATCAATAACTTCCTTTACATTTCCTAGAGTATGTTTGCTAATTCAGTGTTAAAATTGTCTTTTATTATACAGGTGATACCCAAATCGAGGAAACGTTCAGATAAATGGATTAGTTCCAGTGTACATAAGAATGAATGGGACTCTTCATCTGCAAAAGAATGCTCTGCTGAATACCTAACACATAACATGATGTCACCAGTATTATTCTCAGATGCCTTGTCTATGATACCGCACAATGCATTTGTAATAGAAATAGCTCCACAAGGAATATTGCAGGGAGTAATGCGTGGGGCACTGCCTACTTCTGTGTCAACAGCAAGTACAATGTCACGTTGTGACAACTCTTTGCTGCAGTATTCTCTTGTTCTGGGAAGGTAAGTTGTATAACAGTCAGCAGCCAACTTTTTTCTAGAGATTAAGCAGACTGTAACACCACCTACCCACTAAAATTAGGTTTATTCACATGTTGTATGTTTGGGTAAACTAGTGGTAAAATTAAACAATAAAGAGGAAATGTTCTGCATAAGATCTTAAGGTGGAGAATATGACTACAGAAGACATGGGCTAATAAGTTTGTTGACACTGTTTGATTTAACTTCATTTGATTTGATTCAGTTATTATTTACTTCAGTGTCATCACTTTCTTTCAATATGTGTAATTTCATTACAATACATGTATCTTATTGACAAGTGAAGAATTTGTTTGGTGCCTGATGGCCATTGTAGACTAGTCAGAACGTGATAAGATAACCATTGCACTTCTCAGGCATGAATTTCTGTTGTGCCATTGGCTGGTATCATTATCAGGATCCTATGACTTCATGGCCAGCTCTATAGTCATCAGTTTGGTGATGGGTTTCTCTATCAAGGTGTCAGTGCATCACGTACCAAATAAACACCTTCCTCCAGGAGACTGTGGTAAATGCTCACTTGTCTTAATTTGAGCATGATTGGGAACAGTTAGTTGTCACAGGGACACTTCTCACATACTGGGTGATCCCAGAATGGCTGCCATCTAAGAATGGCATAGATTTGAGCAGAAACATCTCAACTGCATACTAGACATCATGTCAACAAGGGTCCACCATGCACAGGGTGGAGCAAAACTGTATTGAATGTTACACAGCAGTAGGGTTTCATTTCAGCAATGTATGAAGAGGTCCCCTTCATTCATGCATCTAGTTTTTAGTTTTGCATTGTTTTGTGGTTTATATATTAGAATAAAACTATTGTTTTAGTTTTATAATCCACAGTTTTTTATATGTTGTTTTGTATTTATTTCAGGGTAAAGTTAGGTTGCTAATCACCATAAAGATTACATGTTAAGTTGCAGATAGGAACAGCTAAAAGACACTTACACATTATCTTTCAGCCACAGCGTTCATCAGAAAAAGAAAATGAAATACACACACATTCATTCGCACATGCAAGCACACCTCACACACACATGACAGTCATGAATCGTGGACTCCATGTGGTTCCCAAGTCGTACAGCAACCGTAAACCATAAAATTACCAAATATGCAGCAACCAGTCACAAAATCATGCTTTATTTACTCACTTTTGCAAATCGATTTCAACTGATTAACAGCCATCATCAGTGCTTTCAACCAATATGTGTCCTGAGTAGCAATACTGTCTTAAGCAGAGGTCAACTTTATGTATGCATCCTTTCTCCTTCCAGCTGTACCCAACAGAAAAATTTCCCTGTCCATAGCCAGAACCCAGTCCCCCATACTGTACCTGTGTCATTTCCTAGCTCATGGAAAATACTTTGAATGATACATGAGTAACCAATTTGTTTAATTAAAGCCTCAAATGTTGGGGAAAAAATGGCGGAAGCAATGTTTTACACCTTGTACAATGCTGAAATCAAAATATGCTGCTGTGTAACAGTCACTTCATTGTTGCTCCACCCTCCACATTTTAACATTCTTGGAAACTCCTTGTCACACTATGTACAAAGTGGTTGAGATGTTGCTACTCAAGCTTGTCCCACTCTTTAATGGTAGCCTTCTTGACGTGATCCATTGTGTGAGGAGTGTTCTGGGAATGGTGCACTGCAAGTATGCTTAATCAGATTCACATCCAGGCCCGTTTTAAGGCCATAGTGGTACAAGTCACCCCTTGGAGCACTGAGGTGAGAGGGGAGCAGAGGTGCGACAAATACAAGATTCCTTAGCAGGACATACCATAATTAGCACCCACTTGGGGTGCCATGCTACAAGGGTGCCAGGGCGGCCCAAGTGTAAGATTTGTGTACAGTGCATATCAAAATTAATGTAGAAAACTGACACAGCTGAAAGGGAATCAGGGAAAATAGGGGAGGGTGGGTACCAAATGTTAAGTTGCTCATGTGGTAAAATGTTCTTGAACCAGCACTGTTCATATCAGAAGATATCACAGGACATTCAGTTTGTTTGATGACTGCTCCTAGAGAAAGGTGTTCATGAGGTGGTCATAGTGTGCTCGTTCATTATCATCTTTAAAGATGAACCAATTATCAAAATTTTGATTATAGCACTGGACAATAGCTTGAAGCATCCTGTCCTGATGCAGCACAGCTGTATAATTTCTCTCAGTAGCCATGAGAAGTGGCTGATACCTGTGTATGACACAACTGTCCTACCTTCCAGCACTGGCCGGGATGGCCGAGAGGTTCTAGGCGCTACAGTCTGGAACTGCGCAACCGCTACGGTCGTAGGTTCGAATCTTGCCATGGGCATGGATGTGTGTGATGTCCTTAGGTTAGTTAGGTTTAAGTAGTTCTAAGTTCTAGGGGACTGATGACCTCAGAAGTTAAGTCCCATAGTGCTCAGACCCATTTGAACCATTTGAACCTACCTTCCAGCTAAACTTGTGAGACTGCATACTTGAAATGTGCATTGATACTGGCCACATCCCTGCTCTACTATGGTGATCATCAGGTGTCAAATACTGAAATTTTTCACTCATCAGTGAAAAGAACATGATGCTGTTGATCCAGGCTCCATCCTGGGTGTCATTTACTGACCTTTTCCATGCACTGTGATACAGGTTACTTGAGTGAGATTGGGGGGGGGTTGGCATTGTTAGTAATGGGTACCATGAGACCAAACTGATTGTGTGGAGGAAGTTGTATACTATCTGGGCTGCCACAGCCCTCTCAGTTGGCTCCTAAGAGACAGTGCACATCTCAGCTGGGATACTGTGAATTACATCCCAAATTCTCTGCCTTAACTCATCCTGGGTTCTTGGTCGAGCTCTGTAGACTTTGCTTTTGAGGTAGCCCCACAAAAAATAAAAAATAAAAATAAGAAAAAGAGAAATAAATTACAAATGATAAATCTGGGGCCAGGGAATGTTACCGAATTCTGTGATCACACAATTGCCAAACAATTCTCGCCCATATGTCATTGACTGCCTTACAGTGTGTGATGTCGCTCTGTCCTGTTGAAACCAGGCTTCTTGAACATTTGGAAAGTTGTTCAGTGCAGGTATAACGAAAGTTCATAACATCTCTATATAATGACTGACATTGACAGTTATTGTGTTCCCCATTCATTTGCATGAACATCAACATCATACACATGTATGAACATCAACAACAGCAAAACAAGCATAATGGAATGTAGTCGAATGAAGTCAGGTTATGCTGAGGGAATTAGATGAGGAAATGAGACACTTAAAGTAGTAAAGGAGTTTTGCTATTTGGGGAGCAAAATAACTTATGATGGTCGAAGTAAAGACGATATAAAATGTAGAGTGGCAATGGCAAGGAAAGCCTTTCTGAAGAAGAGAAATTTGTTAACATGGAGTATAGATTTAAGTGTCATGAAGTCGTTTCTGAAAGTATTTGTGTGGAGTGTAGCCATGTATGAAAGTGAAACATGGACGATAAATAGTTTGGCAAAAAGAGAATGGAAGCTTTTGAAATGTGGTGCTACATAAGAATGCTGAAGATTAGATGGGTAGATCACATAACTAATCAGGAGGTATCGAATAGAATTGGGGAGAAGAGTTTGTGGCACAACTTGACAAGAAGAAGGGACTGGTTGGTAGGACATGTTCTGAGGCATCAATGGATCACAAATTTAGCATTGGAGGGCAGCGTGGAGGGTAAAAATCGTAGAGGGAGACCAAGAGATAAATACACTAAGCAGTTTCAGAAAGATGTAGGTTGCAGTAAGTGCTGGGAGATGAAGAAGTTTGCACAGGATAGGGTAGCATGGAGAGCTGCATCAAACCAGTCTCAGGACTGAAGACCACCATGTGATGAAATGCCACACCATAATGTCTCTTTACTAGTTTGTAAAGGACATTCATGATCATCATTAGGATTTGCGTTTCCCAGTAATGGTAGTTTTGTTTATTCAGGTAACTTGTGAGATGAAAATTTGCCTCATCTGACATCCACAACTTGTTTAGAAATTCATCATCATTGTTTATTTTTGCTATCATTTGTTGACAGAATCTTAATTGTAAATGGTAATTTTTGACCTTCAGATGTTGCACCATCTGTAATTTTTACAGATGAAATTTTAAATCAAGATGAAGAATTCTGTGAACACTCTCCTGGAACATTCCAACCACAGCTGCTTGCTCATGAATTGAACACCATGGGCTCTCTAAGACAGACTCACATACAACATCAATGTTTGTTGGAGAACGCACATTTCTTGGTTGTCCTGCTGGTTTCTTCTTGAGGGCAGGTCCAGTCTATTCAAAGTTATTAATCCAACATTTTATCATGTTTCAATGGAATGGCATAATGATGTCCTAAATTATAAAAACATCGAAGCACCCTGTGCGCCACTACCAAACTATAATTGTTTTTGTTAGCCATTTTTATGGCTAATGCACGATGTTGTCTGTTCCACTGAGCCATGATTAGTGAAATGGCGGACTGTTTACTCACTAACTGTCATGAACCTGCAGTGCTGCCACCTGCCCATGGCTGCCACTACTCATTTCAGATATTCCCGTTAGTCTCTGTCATCCTGTACAATCAAGGTATAATTATTAGATGGCAATTATTAGCTTTTTCTTTTATTTTTGTTTATTTATTTTCATTGTGAGCAACCAATTTGAAGCAGATCTTGATTTTTTTGTGTGTTCTGTAATAGTGGTGCAGTGTTTGAATGACATAATTATGGTTATTACATTTTGATGAGCACGTATGGTCTACATTTGAAATGGCCCTCTAAGGCACAATAAGAGACTGTCCATGACTGGAGACACAGCTCTTTCTACTGAAGTAAGAATTCACCTTCATTTCGTAGGTGGTTGAATGTAGTAACGTCCTGTGGTCAAAAGAGTATCGAGATAGTAGTTCCTGATCAAAATTACGTAAACTATACAAGTCAGAGTGTAGTGCACAACGTATTTTTGGGCTGTTTATTATTTAATCGTAAAACAAGTTTCAATAACTACCCAGATAATTAAAAGCACTTTAATTCTTATTTGCACTTCTCAAGACAAAAATATGACTTGCTTTATAATGGTATGAAATGTATTCCAGGTTGTACTTGTCTGGATTGCAAATACATCTTACAAAACTATACCCCCGCATACAGTACCCAGTTCCCACTGGCACACCGCAGATTTCATCTCTAGTAAAATGGAACCATGATCGGGAGTGGTTTGTACCAGTTTTCTCTGATAAGGTAAAATTCTAACACAATGAAACATAACCAAAAACGGAGGTTGATTCATGCATTTGACATGTTTTTATATTTTTCTAGGACTGGCTAAATAAACATTACCATACATACGAGATTGATCTCAACAAACCTGAAGATGAGTGGTACAGGGGTCATACAATTGATGGAAGAATAATCTTCCCAGCATCTGGATATCTGGTAATATACTGGTCACAATTAAGGAATATTTAACAGAAGAATTCAACATATGCCTTGTGTTTATTGCTCTTTCCTTATCATTTTTCTGTTTCTTTATTCCCATGTGGTGCAAGAGAATAAATTTAATTTAATATTTCAATACTTACAATACTGGTTGATTCGGGTTTACTTTTGACACTACTTCATTTTTGGATAACCGTTTTTTATGATATTAGGTTTCTCTTTTCTATTTGTTATACTTGTGTTTTAGTTATTTTCTTTCTGTCATCTCTCAGTAATTTTCAATTCAACATTAGTTGCTCCATGATAGCTGACATTCTGTGCAGTAATTTTTCTAAATTTTTCTTTCACGGTATAGTGTTTACTGCTGTTTCTCTATGTACTTAACTGAAAGCATAGATGAACTGCATTCCCATTGTATAATCTGAAAGGCAATAACTTTTTTCTAAGTAGTAGGTTTACTCATAATTTATATGTTATATACAATAATTTGTGCATGTAAAAGTGGTATTGCTTTGCTGTATTACTAATAAGAGGATTTTAATATGGATATGTGCTATATTTTAATGTAATATACATACAGCTTAAAATGAGGTGATTGCCTACCTCTCAGTGTCATCAGACTATGAGTTTTATAGAGAAACACGTATTATCATTTTTTATATCTCTTTTTTTATTTTGATCATGTTCTTAGGACAGTGAGCTTCTGACTAACTGTAGCTTTCAGCACTCATATGTCATTTAATTTAAATCATAAATTAAATATTTAGAGCACAGTGCTACAATTAAAACATGTTGTTTCTAATGAACGTGTACGACCATCACATTATACTTACAGATATCAATCTTTAATTTAGTCTCACTCTACAGTCTACCTATATAATTTGAAATCATTTATGCATGTACCCTACAGTGAAGAATGTTACTGTCACAAAAAACTTTTGATGACCACTGCTCCTCATGAACATGGCACCTAGAACACAACACAGCAAACAAATTCTATCATCCTCTCCAAGAAAAATTAGATTAGCATAATTCAATAGTAAACCCTACTCATTTATAGTTCAGTGTAATATATCATTCTTCTACAGCAGTTGACTCTCTCTCATTTGTTTTTTTGTTTCTAAATCTCTGAAGAATTTCCCTCATTATGTGTTAAATGGAATGTGAGTACTAGTTAGTGGGAAAGTAAATGAATTAGGTAACTGTTTCTTCCAAATTGTGTTGCCTATTTACCTCTTGTTTATGCTGCTCCTCTTTCTGAAACCTTCATAAAACAGCTTCTGATTCTAAATCTGAAAGATTTGTTCTCTTATCGTACTGTGTTACTGATTCACTTATTAGTAATTCTCTTTAAGCCCAAATATAGAGTACTGTACCCAAAGACATGTAAAGATTCATAGTAGATATGGTAAAATGCTTCCATCTCTACTGTAAAAAATTATGGTGTTTGTCTGTGTGGATTGATACCTGTATTCATTTTGTTGAAAATATAAGTACACTTTCCACAATGATCAACAACTTCATATAACTCCACAGGGAATTATCAGCAGAAATTAGAATCGACAGTCACATTGTGCACGAGAAGGATTTTCTCTCTCCAGTCCAATGATGAGAGTGTATGCTGTTAAGATACTTCCATGCATAAAATCAAAGGGTGTGGTGCACCATCATGTTGAAACCACACTGTGTTCTGATATATATATATATATATATATATATATATATATATATATATATATATATAGACTTACCAAGCGGGAAAGCGCCGGCAGACAGGCACATGAACAAAACACACAAACACACACACAAAATTACGAGCTTTCGCAACTGGCAGTTGCTTCGTCAGGAAGGAAGGAAGGAGAGGGAAAAATGAAAGGGTGTGGGTTTTAAGGGAGAGGGTAAGGAGTCATTCCAATCCCGGGAGCGGAAAAACTTCCCTTAGTGGAAAAAAAGGACAGGTGTACACTCGCACACACACACACATATCCATCCGCACATACACAGACACAAGCAGACATAAATATGTCTGCTTGTGTCTGTGTATGTGCGGATGGATATGTGTGTGTGTGTGCGAGTGTACACCTGTCCTTTTTTTCCACTAAGGGAAGTCTTTCCGCTCCCGGGATTGGGATGACTCCTTACCCTCTCCCTTAAAACCCACACCCTTTCATTTTTCCCTCTCCTTCCTTCCTTCCTGACGAAGCAACTGCCAGTTGCGAAAGCTCGTAATTTTGTGTGTGTGTTTGTGTGTTTTGTTCATGTGCCTGTCTGCCGGCGCTTTCCCAGATTCCAAGACTTACCAAGCGGGAAAGCGCCGGCAGACAGGCACATGAACAAAACACACAAACACACACACAGAATTACAAGCTTTCGCAACTGGCAGTTGCTTCGTCAGGAAAGAGGGAAGGAGAGGGAAAAATGAAAGGATGTGGGTTTTAAGGGAGAGGGTAAGGAGTCATTCCAATCCCGGGAGCGGAAAGACTTCCCTTAGGGGAAAAAAAGGACAGGTGTACACTCGCACACACACACACACATATCCATCCGTACACACGGATGGATGGATGGATATGTGTGTGTGCGAGTGTACACCTGTCCTTTTTTTCCCCTAAGGGAAGTCTTTCCGCTCCCGGGATTGGAATGACTCCTTACCCTCTCCCTTAAAACCCACATCCTTTCATTTTTCCCTCTCCTTCCCTCTTTCCTGACGAAGCAACTGCCAGTTGCGAAAGCTTGTAATTCTGTGTGTGTGTTTGTGTGTTTTGTTCATGTGCCTGTCTGCCGGCGCTTTCCCGCTTGGTAAGTCTTGGAATCTTTGTTTTTAATATATTTTTCCCATGTGGAAGTTTCTTTCTGTTTTATATATATATATATATATATATATATATATATATATATATATATATATATATATATATATATATAAAGGGTACTGTCTCCAACGATTGTGGCAGTTCATCTTAAGTGAACAACAAGTAACATGCACCACTCAAACAGGGTGTAAGCAAATGTGATTTTATTAACTGATTTGCTGGTGTAGATGTGGCTATTGCAGCAATTGTTAACACAATTCTAAGCGAAGTGGGCCTCATCCGTGAATAACACAAACTTTATCAGACACTGATTTCCAGTACTGTGCTGACTAATCCATTGACAAAACTAAACTCTGGCTCCATTGCTTCCACACCGTGGCAAGGCAGATCATTGTTGCTCCACCAGTACCCTCTACACTTTATATTTGAATGTGTGCTTTTCACTGGCAAATTGGCAACTGTTTACTGATGAATCTTCTGTTATGCAATCCGCTACCATCTCCTGAGATTGTGATATGAAAACAATTCTTTGCCAAGCAGCTCTCTGTGGTGTGAATGACCTATTTTTTATTTACAGTGATAATTTTTTTCCAACCCGGTTGATGGCTATTATGAAACTTTTCTTTGTATCTTTTGTCAGATATCCAGGCATTACATCTGAATTGTGGATTGGTGTACTGTTCTCAAAGATACACATCTAATAAAAAAAAAAAACTACTCAGGCACTGGAGACATGTCAGAAATGTATGATAAAACTTCTACACAATCAGAGTACAGTTAATCCTAATAACAGTAGTCTAAAAAGATATTCAGTAAATCTAACACTAAGGTACATCTCATACAAATTATCAGTTCTTTATGCTGCTGAATAATAATATTTCTTTCGCAGAATGTCTTATAATCTTATTTTTTAGATCACCTTTTTCATACTGTGTATGTTTGTCTTTTAAGTTATTTCAAACTTTCATCACCATATACAGTGAAATCTGTTCATGTAAATTTGGTTGTGAGCAAGAAGGATAATATTATCTACCTTTCTAGTGTTGTAAGTGTGACCAAAACGGTTTCCTCAAATGATTTTTGACTGCTGTGCAGTATGACTATAATGTCATAAATTTATAAGGGAGGAACAGTTCAGACTTGTAGATTCAAAAGTAGTGGATAACGAGATTCTTTTGGCAGTGCAGTATAAATATATCTAACAATTTTCTTCTGCAGCTTCAGCACCCAAGCTATAGTTCTTCAACTTTCCAGAAAACTTTCTCATACCTAATGACAGATTCAGAATAACTATAATCTGCTATTTGTGTGTTGATATCAGTACCATTTATAAGTATTTTCAATACAAAATCACAACTGCTTAATTTATGTGATAGAAATTCAACATGTGTATTCCAGCATAAATTTTTGTCCCAGTATAATCCAAGGCATCTGACCATGTCACCTTTTCCCATTCACTATGTTTTATCATCCACTTTAATTCTCTGCTGTACTAAATTTTTTGTGTTGAACTACACAATAATGTACACTCCTGGAAATGGAAAAAAGAACACATTGACACCGGTGTGTCAGACCCACCATACTTGCTCTGGACACTGCGAGAGGGCTGTACAAGCAATGATCACAAGCACGGCACAGCGGACACACCAGGAACCCCGGTGTTGGCCGTCAAATGGCGCTAGCTGCGCAGCATTTGTGCACTGCCGCCGTCAGTGTCAGCCAGTTTGCCGTGGCATACGGAGCTCCATCGCAGTCTTTAACACTGGTAGCATGCCGCGACAGCGTGGACGTGAACCGTATGTGGAGTTGACGGACTTTGAGCGAGGGCGTATAGTGGGCATGCGGGAGGCCGGGTGGACGTACCGCCGAATTGCTCAACACGTGGGGCGTGAGGTCTCCACAGTACATCGATGTTGTCACCAGTGGTCGGTGGAAGGTGCACGTGCCCGTCGACCTGGGACCGGACCGCAGCGATGCACGGATGCATGCCAAGACCGTAGGTTCCTACGCAGTGCCATAGGGGACCACATCGCCACTTCCCAGCAAATTAGGGACACTGTTGTTCCTGGGGTATCGGCAAGGACCATTCGCAACCATCTCCATGAAGCTGGGCTATGGTCCCGCACACCGTTGGGCCGTCTTCCGCTCATGCCCCAACATCGTGCAGCCCGCCTCCAGTGGTGTCGCGACAGGCGTGAATGGAGGGACAAACGGAGACATGTCATCTTTAGCGATGAGAGTCGCTTCTGCCTTGGTTCCAATGATGGTCGTATGCGTGTTTGGCGCCGTGCAGGTGAGCGCCACAATCAGGACTATATACGACCGAGGCACACAGGGCCAACACCCGGCGTCATGGTGTGGGGAGCGATCTCCTACACTGGCCGTACACGTCTGGTGATCGTCGAGGGGACACTGAATAGTGCATGGTACATCCAAACCGTCATCGAACCCATCGTTCTACCATTCCTAGACCGGCAAGGGAACTTGCTGTGCCAACAGGACAATGCACGTCCGCATGTATCCCATGCCACCCAACGTGCTCTAGAAGGTGTAAGTCAACTACCCTGGCCAGCAAGATCTTCGGATCTGTCCCTCACTGAGCATGTTTGGGACTGGATGAAGCATCGTCTCACGCAGTCTGCACGTCCAGCACGAACGCTGGTCAACTGAGGCGCCAGGTGGAAATGGCATGGCAAGCCGTTCCACAGGACTACATCCAGCATCTCTACGATCGTCTCCATGGGAGAATAGCAGCCTGCATTGCTGCGAAAGGTGGATATACACTGTACTATTGCCGACATTGTGCATGCTCTATTGCCTGTGTCTATGTGCCTGTTGTTCTGTCAGTGTGATCATGTGATGTATCTGACCCCAGGAATGTGTCAATAAAGTTTCCCCTTCCTGGGACAATGAATTCACGGTGTTCTTATTTCAATTTCCAGGAGCGTATTTTGTGATGTTCAGATTAAGTTAATACAAGTACTATCTGCCAAAATATTTATTGGAGAATTTATCCAGGGAAAGTCATCCACATAGAATACAAAGAAGATTGGCTATAGAATGGAGTTTTGAGGCATACCTTGAGATACTACACTCCATACAGGATAATAGGTCATTGCATTTAGAGTGGCATTTTGTTTTTGTCTTTTCCAGTATGTATTGAATGCCTGATGCAAGTTCTGTACAACATATAATGCTCTATGTTCAATAATCAATCAAGAACTGAATACAGAAGTTAACTCCGCTGTTATCACCATCTCCACTGTTATCACCATCATCAAATTCTAAAGGCTATGCATTTTTGCTATAACTACTCTTGTCTATTTTGTGCTGTCCTCTTTTATTTCTTGAGAATTTTGATGTTTTGTTTCCTCCAATAGAAATTCTACTGTTATTTTCCTAGGCCATTGTGTGTTTTAAATATACATATTCGAGAGCCTCAGTTTCCTGTTTGTAAGTAGTTATTCTGAGGTTCCTTTGCTATTTGATTTCTTTGAATACATCTTCATTGATTTTTATTTCAGTTCAGTTGTTGCTCATTAATTTTTTTCAAAGGCATGCTAGTATTGTTATCAATACAAGCATACATACAGAAACAGAAGAAATAGTAAATGAAGTTCATAGAAGTATCATTGTTTGGTTTTCTGCAAATGGTCTCATCCTCAGTTTTCAAAAGACACAGCATATTCATTCCTGCATTTCTACCGCTACTACACAAATGATGAATGTAGTAACACCTGGTGAGGAAATTATCAGTATGGTGAAAAATTCAAAATTCCTAGGGGTCTGTACTGATGAGAATTTAAATTGGGAGAAACACATTTTGGAACTCATAAAACAACATAGTTCAGCCATATTTGTGCTTAGACTCCTTGCAAATCTTGGGGAGAGACAAATCAGTAAGTTGACATATTTTGCATATTTTCATTCAATAATGTCATACAGAGTAATATCCTGGGGCAACTCATCTTTCAAAGTCTTTGTTGCACAAAAATGTTCCGTAAGAATAATATGTGGTTCTCACCCACAGTCATCTTGTAGACATCTGTTTAAGGTGTTGGATATTTTAACTACTGCTTCACAGTGTATTTATTCCCTCATGAAGTTTATTGTAAATAGTACCCTACAACAAAAGGAACAATGAGGCACATAATTACCATACCAAAAGCAAAATTTACATTCATCACTCCAGATTAATGTTGTCTTTAGTACAATAAGGGATACACAATGCTGAAAGAGAAATTTTTGACAACTTACCCAGTGATATACAATGTCTGACATATAGCAAAGTAAAATTTGAACCATGGCCCTTGTGTTGGTGGGGAGGCTTGCGTGTCTCGGCGATACAGATAGCCGTACCGTAGGTGCAACCACAACGGAGGGGTATCTGTTGAGAGGCCAGACAAACTTGTGGTTCCTGAAGAGGGGCAGCAGCCTTTTCAGTAGTTGCAAGGGCAACAGTCGGTATGATTGACTGATCTGGCCTTGTAACAATAACCAAAACGGCCTTGCTGTGCTGGTACTGTGAATGGCTGAAAGCAGGGGGAAACTACGGCCGTAATTTTTCCTGAGGGCATGCAGCTTTACTGTATGATTAAATGATAATGGCGTCCTCTTGGGTAAAATATTCCGGAGGTAAAATAGTCCCCCATTCGGATTTTGGGGCGGGGACTACTCAAGAGGAAATAGAGAAGTTCGGTGGCAGTAGGAACTAGACTTCTGGTCAGGTGACTACAGGGTTATAAACACAAAATCAAATAGGGGTAATGCAGGAGTAGGTTTAATAATGAATAGGAAAATAGGAATGCAGATAAGCTACTACAAACAGCATAGTGAACGAATTATTGTGGCCAAGATAGATACGCAGCCCACACCTACTACAGTAGTGCAAGTTTATATGCCAACTAGCTCTGCAGATGACGAAGAAATTGAAGAAATGTATGATGAAATAAAAGAAATTATTCAGATAGTGAAGGGTGATGAAAATTTAATAGTCATGGGTGACTGGAATTCGGTAGTAGGAAAAGGGAGAGAAGGAAACATAATAGGTGAATATGGATTGGGGCTAAGAAATGAAAGAGGAAGCCGCCTGGTAGAATTTTGCACAGAGCACAACTTAATCATAGCTAACACTTGGTTCAAGAAACATAAAAGAAGGCTGTATACATGGAAGAATCCTGGAGATACTAAAAGGTATCAGATAGATTATATAATGGTAAGACAGAGATTTAGGAACCAGGTTTTAAATTGTAAGACATTTCCAGGGGCAGATGTGGACTCTGACCACAATCTATTGGTTATGACCTGTAAATTAAAACTGAAGAAACTGCAAAAAGGTGGGAATTTAAGGATATGGGACCTGGATAAACTGAAAGAACCAGAGGTTGTACAGAGTTTCAGGGAGAGCATAAGGGAACAATTGACAGGAATGGGGGAAAGAAATACAGTAGAAGAAGAATGGGTAGATTTGAGGGATGAAGTAGTGATGGCAGCAGAGGATCAAGTAGGTAAAAAGACGAGGGCTAGTAGAAATCCTTGGGTAACAGAAGAAATATTGAATTTAATTGATGAAAGGAGAAAATATAAAAATGCAGTAAACGAAGCAGGCAAAAAGGAATACAAAAGTCTCAAAAATGAGATCGACAGGAAGTGCAAAATGGCTAAGCAGGGATGGCTAGAGGACAAATGTAAGGATGTAGTGGCTTATCTCACGAGGGGTAAGATAGATACTGCCTACAGGAAAATTAAAGAGACCTTTGGAGATAAGAGAACCACTTGTACGAACATCAAGAGCTCGGATGGAAACCCAGTTCTAAGCAAAGAAGGGAAAGCAGAAAGGTGGAAGGAGTATATAGAGGGTCTATACAAGGGCGATGTACTTGAGGACAATATTATGGAAATGGAAGGGGATGTAGATGAAGATGAAATGGGAGATACGATACTGCGTGAAGAGTTTGACAGAGCACTGAAAGACCTGAGTTGAAACAAGGCCCCCAGAGTAGACAACATTCCATTGGAACTACTGACGGCCTTGGTAGAGCCAGTCCTGACAAAACTCTACCATCTGGTGAGCAAGATGTATGAAACAGGTGAAATACCCTCAGACTTCAAGACAAATATAATACTTCCAATCCCAAAGAAAGCAGGTGTTGACAGATGTGAAAATTGCCGGACTATCAGTTCAATAAGTCACAGCCGCAAAATACTAACACGAATTCTTTACAGACGAATGGAAAAACTAGTAGAATCCGACCTCGGAGAAGATCAGTTTGGATTCCGTAGAAATACTGGAACGCGTGAGGCAATCCTGACCTTACGACTTATCTTAGAAGAAAGAAAAAGGAAAGGCAAACCTACATTTCTAGCATTTGTAGACTTAGAGAAAGCTTTTGACGATGTTGACTGGAATACTCTCTTTCAAATTCTAAAGGTGTCGTGGCAGGGGCAAAATACAGGGAGCGAAAGGCTATTTACAATTTGTACAGAAACCAGAGGGCAGTTATAAGAGTCAAGGGACATGAAAGGGAAGCATTGGTTGGGAAGGGAGTGAGACAGTGTTGTAGCCTCTCCCCGATTTTATTCAATCTGTATATTGAGCAAGCAGTAAAGGAAACAAAAGAAAAATTTGGAGTAGGTATTAAAATCCATGGAGAAGAAATCAAAACTTCGAGGTTTGCCAATGACATTGTAATTCTGTCAGAGACAGCAAAAGACTTGGAAGAGCAGTTGCACGGAATGGACAGTATCTTGAAAGGAGGATATAAGATGAATATCAACAAAAGCAAAACGAGGATAATGGAATGTAGTCGGATTAAGTCGGGTGATGCTGAGGGAATTGGATTAGGACATGAGACACTTAAAGTAGTAAAGGAGTTTTGCTATTTGGGGAGCAAAATAACTCATGGTGGCCAAAGTAGAGAGGATATAAAATGTAGATTGGCAATGGCAAGGAAAGCGTTTCTGAAGAAGAGAAATTTGTTAACATCGAGTATAGATTTAAGTGTCAGGAAGTCATTTCTGAAAGTATTTGTATGGAGTGTATCCATGTATGGAAGGGAAACATGGGTGATAAATAGTGTGGACAAGAAGAGAATAGAAGCTTTTGAAATGTGGTGCTACAGAAGAATGCTGAAGATTAGATGGGTAGAATAGAATTGGGGAGAAGAGGAGCTTGTGGCAAAACTTGACTAGAAGAAGGGAGCGGTTGGTAGGACATGTTCTGAGGCATCAAGGGATCACTAATTTAGTATTGGAGGGCAGTGTGGAGGGTAAAAATCGTAGAGGGAGACCAAGAAATGAATATACTTTGCAGATTCAGAAGGATGTTGGTTGCAGTAAGTACTGGGAGATGAAGAAGCTTGCACAGGATAGGGTAGTATGGAGAGCTGCATCAAACCAGTCTCAGGACTGAAGACCACAACAACAACAACGACAACAAATTTGTTAACAAACTGAAAAAGTTTCTCCTTGACAAATCCTTCTATTGAGTAGAAGTATTACTATTACTGCAAAGCATAAAGATCTGTATTTTTTTTTGTTAAAAAGGTAAATAAAATAAAAAAAGACATAGAAAGGTTCAGAATGTAGCTGTATGTACAAATTAATTTGTGATGTGAATGTAAAGTGAGTCTTTCCACAGCAATACGGGCTGTCATACAACATGATCCATGGAACATGTAACTAACTGACTAACTAACTTCTTGTATTTCTAAGCACTTTCTGTCTGTCTTCACCAGTGTCCAGGTTTCAGAGCCATAGAGAAGTACCCTCCAGATCTTTCAGTGAAAGCAAATTTTGTTGTTACATTGTTTTCTGATTTCCATGCTACATCTTCTGATTTTAAGGTGTCTACCTAACAAAATTTATCAACTTTTTTTTGTTTCCCACTGTTTTATGTCAGGTGTTCTTTTTGAATATGATATTCTTAGTATCACAATTTTGAGTTATTGGCTATAAATTTCAAGTTAAAACTTTCCCAGGACTGTTGCAAATTTAGAAAGTATATTGTGCATATTTTGTTTTTCATTATCAGCTATTATGGTAATATCATCTTCAAATCTAATGCAGTTGATCCAGTTTCTCAAGAATTGCTACTGTAAACTTATGGTATCATATAAAAAGTCTCTTATAGTCAGACGTAAAAAAGAGTTATCAGGTTATGCAAATTGAACAAGAAGAGGCTAACAATATTATGAAGTGTAGCTCTAGTAGAGCTAGGGTCAATCATGGTATGGCCATCTCCATAGTGTAATGTTAGGCAGGTGTCTGGCTTGTGAACATCACATTGTTTTTTGTGCCAAACTATAAGAAACTCAGGTTATGCATTAAGAACAGTGGCATAAGTCTGAATTATGAACAATTACATTTGATGTTTTATGCACCATTGTATTGTAATCAGAGCCAGTTTAAGACACAAGCGACACAAGACACTACCTGTGGCATCAATCTGAGAGGGGAGTTAGATGACACACAACTGTAAGATTTCTATGCAATATGTATCACAGTTGATAGTGGCCTCTTGTGGTGCTCCAAGTGTTAGA
Source organism: Schistocerca gregaria (assembly GCF_023897955.1). Classification (NCBI taxonomy): domain Eukaryota; kingdom Metazoa; phylum Arthropoda; class Insecta; order Orthoptera; family Acrididae; genus Schistocerca; species Schistocerca gregaria. Next base: position 378,096,595 of record NC_064922.1, read on the forward strand.
TTTATAAGTGGTGCATTTCAGTTATCAGCAACATAATGATGTTTGTGGAAGGTGTGAGGGAAAGGTAAACAGGGAGGGTAGCAAAGATGGAGGCATGGTTGTCAGAAGGAAGCCAAAGATATTCAACTGTATGTACTGTGCCAGCTTCAAACCAAAGAGGATGCATACAGAAGTTAAGAGATATATAGTATAAAGATAAACACAATTGTGTAGGATGAAAAGATGCATGAATGGATAAAGAGGAAAGGGAAAGAAGAGAAGACCGAAGAGTAAATGGGAATGAGGTTGGTTAATGTAGATTCAGTCCAGGGGGATGGTGGGGTGAAAGGATGTTTTGGAGTGCAAGTTCCCATCTCCTCAGTTTCAAGGGACTGGTGTTGGGTGGGAGAAGCCAAATGGCATGTACAGTGTAGCAGGCTCCTAGGTCCCGACAATTATGCTGGAGGGCATGCTGTGCTACTGGGTATTGGACATCTCCAAGGCAGACAGTTTGTCTGCCCATGACACAGCCAAGGGTACACACCTGATGTCCTCCTAGGTTAACATGTTTCTGGTCTGTTTTAAGGAAACCTTCAAGGTCACCCAGAATCCCAAACCCCTTGTCTGGTGTGGGTTTGTTGGTGATATGTGCCTGATATGGACCCAGGGTGAAGACATTTTATTCTCATTCCCTCAGAGACTCAATACTTTCTTCTTTGCCATCTGCTTCACCTGGTGCTCTTCCACACAGCATGCCATGTTCTCGGTTGTTGACCTCTACCTCAACAGTGGAACCATAAAAACCTCTGTCCGTGCCAAATGTACTAATCATCAATACTACCTGTATTTAGATTGGTGTCATCCCTTCCACACTAAAATGTTTCTCTGACAGAGTCTGGCCAGCCATGGATAGCACATTTAAAGTGATGAGCAATCTATTGCTCAGTAAACTGTAGATATTACTAAGGCCTTCACAGACAGGCATTTCTCCCAAACCCCAGTTAACAAACAGATTTCCCTTTCCACATTTACACAAGCAACTAATCCCCGAATCACCCCCATCAACCCCATGAACCAGCTGCAAAGCACCACTTCCCTCATTACTCAGTATCGCCCTAAACTAGAACAACCTTTGCAAGGGTTTTAGCTACTTGTCGTCATGGAAATGAGGAACATCCTACTGACCATCATCCCACACACAAGGCCTGCATCTGTACTATGCACCCACCTAGCACATTTTACTCCTGTCCTGTCACAGGCATATCCTACCACATCAGAGGCAGGGCCACCTGTGAAAACAGCTGTGTCAAATCAGGTCTGTTATAAGTCCTGTACAGCATTTAATGTGGGATTCGCCACCAACCAGGTGTTCACCCGAATCAGTGACCACAGCTGGGAGTTAATAAAGGCAGAGTTGGCACTTGTTACTGAGCCCAATATACTCAACATGATTGGTGGCTTCATAACCTGTGAACCTGGATCCTACACCCTAGCACTAACCTCTCTGTGTAAAGGAGATGCAATGCCACCTTTTCTCCAGTAATCCTTCTGGCCTCACTCTCTGCTCGCCCTTGTCCTTCTCTACCCTGCAGCCAGCCTGCAGTCCCAGCCCATTATTGGTAGCCAGGACAATGTTTCCACACAATGTGTGTATGCGCACACATAGGCATTCTGTTAGATCAGCAAAGGATTTGTCTGAAAACTCAGCAATGCTCTGAGTCCTGTTCATTTGTCTGTTGATACCTCAATACCTCAAGTACATCACTTTGCACCAAGAAAATTTTTGTTTTTATAAAGTTGACTTCAGTTGAATTATCTGAATATTATGACATATTAGGTAATGCAAAAAATAGTAAAAAAATTATTTCAATAAAAATGTAATGGCAAAAGCACTAGCATAATAGTGCATGTTGGGTTTTATTTCAGCTTAATTGTCATTTGACATACTGCAATATGTGTGATACTGTGAAGAAAAATAATGAATAGAAACTTGTTCTTACTTTACTTTTGTTTGATATTAATGCTAACAACTCATATTTTATGTTATAAAAATGTAATAATCATGTCAAGTTCATAAGGTTTGTAATAAAAACACAGACTGCTTCACTTTTTATGAAAGAGTTTGAAACAATCCTTTCCCTCTTCAAGACAGAGTTATGGATTTCATTTTATGCATTTTGTTTTAATTCTGATTTTGCAGCTCTCATATTAACATGTTAGTGATGATAAACGGTCATCCTCATTAGTTTCCATATGTTTGAACCGGACTGTTACCCTACAACTGTATATTCGATTAATGAAAGGCCCTTCCAGCTCTTGATATTTACTACGTAATTCCATGACTGGTTTTGGCCTTCACATCCAGGCCATTTTCAAGCAGATCTGAAAACTGTTCTGTTTTGGAGCAAGGTCAAATGATCATGTGACCTTTATTCATAAAATCACTTGTGTGTGTGAAGACCCAAATCACTCACTGACTTAAATAAACTCAATATCAGTAACTGGAGCAGCCTTTTAACAATTAAATGTCATCAAATGTTAGTCAGTGATTGTACCCACTGTACTGTTTGCCCAGATCTGGTCTTGGATGAGATATGTACATTTTTGTCTTTTTTGAGGCACCTAACTCATTTTTGAACAGTACCTCACATTTTTCTGCCCTTCGTGTCTTTCTGACTGGCAAGCCAAAGGAGCCTCTGCCAGAGACTTCCTAAATTTAAGAGGATCCATAATGCTCTTTTTGAAGTCTGTTTTCACAGCAGTGCTCTCTTTAGAGAAGCCATCAGTTGACAACTGGAATATCTATGAAGTGCAGTAGAGACTAGATGAAACACCACTCAAATCAGAATCCTCTGAAATAAAATAAAATCTGGTCTTTTGTTAGATCTGTAACCAACAAAGCTAATGTGTATCAAGTCTTTTCATTAGAAATATGCAAAAATCAGTGATAAAACAAGCACACAACAGTGTCCATTCAATGATAATGTTATGCTGTAAACACCCAACCTGCACAACCACGCTATTACAAATTAAACACAAAATTGTTATGCATGGACATAAGATTACTAATAACTGTTGATAGTACAATATTACATATTTGTTTCCTCAACAGTCCTAGCCAGAGATTACTGAAACAACTCAATTGAACCTAAATATGAGCTGATAAACTGATGACGGCATGATGTTTTGTCTTCAGAAACTCAACTGCATGTGCTGCAATCTATTGGCACCAAGCAGCAATCAAAATGAGATATACATAGTGCAGAAAATGCACAGCTGTTGCAAGGCAGGAGACTCAGCCTGACAGAAGAAAATAAAAACTGAACCCACAGGATTATGTGGGTTTGGGTGGAAACAAATGTAGAGTGTTGTTACATTACCCCTTCCATTATTTGTATTCTACCAAGGATTTAGTATCCCTATATTTACAGTATAGTAATACTTACTGTATGTTTCCAGGTTCTCGCTTGGAAGACACTGGCAGCCCATAAAAGCATCAAGTATGAGAATCTACCAGTCCTTTTTCACAATGTGCATTTTCAGAGGGCGAGTATTTTTCCATCCACTGGTACTTCTGACATTTTGTATGCATAAAAACTCTTAATGCAATACATTTAACTATAAACAAATGAGTGTGTAATGTTTCTTTCCAGGTGTTGTTGTGGTCTCAGTCCAAAGGCTAGTATGATGAAGCTCTCCAAGTTGCTCTATCCTGTGCAAGCCTCTTCATCTCTGAGTAACTACTACAACTTACATCCTTCTGAATCTGCTATCGACATTCGTCTCTTGGTCTCCCCCCAATACTAAATTGGTGATTCCTTGATGGTTCAGGATGTATCCTATCAACCGATCCCTTCTTCTGCTCAGGCTGTGCTACAAATACCTTTTATCCCCAGTTCTATTTAGTACCACCTCATTAGTTATGTGATCTACCCTTCTGATTTTCAGTAATCTTCAGCAGCTCTTTATGTCTAAACTGTTTATCACCAATGTTTTACTTCCACACATGGCTACACTCCATACAAATACTTTCAGAAAAGACTTCCTAACATTTAAATATATATCTGATCTTAACAAATTTCTCTTTTACAGAAAAGCTTTTCTTGCCATTACCAGTATACATTTTATATCATCTCTGCTTTGGCATCACCAGTTATTTTGCTCCCCAAATAGCAAAACTCATCTGCTACTTTAAGTGTATCATTTCCTAACCTAATTCTCTCAGCATCACCTTAATTAATTTGACTACCTTCCGTTACCCTTATTTTGCTCTTGTCGATGTTATCTTACACACTCCTTTCAAGACACTGACTTTTCCATTCCACTACTCTTCCAAATCCTTTGTTTGCTATCTCTGGCAGAATTACAGCGACATCAGCAAAACGGAAAGTTTTTATTTTTTCTCCCAGAACTTTAAATCCTAATCCAAATTTTTGTTTGCTTTTCTTTACTGCTTGCTCTCTGTGCAGACTGAATGTTGTCAGGGATATGCTGCAATCCTGTCTGACTCCCTTCTTATCCACTGCTTCCCTTTCATGCCCCTCAAGTTTTGTAACTGCATCTTGTTTCTGTACAAGTTCTAAATAGCCATTTACTCCCTTTATTTTACTTTTCAAAGAGAGTATTCCAGCCAACAGTGTCAAAAGCTTTCTCCAAGTCTGTAAATGCTATAAATGCAGTTTTGCCTTTCCTTAACCTACCTTCTAAGATAAATCATAGGGTCAGTATTGCCTCACATGTTCCTACATTTCTCTTGACTGCAAACTCATTTTCCCTGATGTTCCCTTCTGCCTAATTTTAATTCTTCTGTACAGAATTCATGTTAGTATGTTGCAATCATCATTCATTAAACTAATAGGTCAGCAATATTCACACCTGTCAGCACCTGATTTCTTTGAAATTGGAATTATCATATTCTTCTTGAAGTCTGAGGGGTTTTCACCTTTCTAATATATCTTGCACACCAGATGGAAGAATTTTGTCGTGGCTGGCTCTCCAAAGGCTATCAGTAGCCCTGACAGAATGTCATCTACTCAAGGGGCATTGTTTTGACTTACTTTTTTCCGTGCTCTATCAGATTGTTCTTGCAGTATCATATCTCCCACCTCATCTTCATATAAATCTTCTCCCCTTTCTATAATATTGCTACACATTCATTTCCCTTGTGTGGAACCTCTGTATACTTCCATGTTTCAGCTTTCCCTTCTTGGCTTAGGACTGGTTTTCCATCTGAGCTCTTGATATTTATACAGCTGCTCCTCTGTTCTCCAAAGGCCTCCTTAAATTTCCAGTACACAGTATCTATCTTTGCTTAGTGATACATCCTTCAAAATGCTTTCATGTGTTCTCTACCAGTTCCTGCTTTGCCATTTACTTCCTGTCAAGCAGATTAGACGTTTGTATTCCCTTTAAACTGCTTCCTTTGCTGCATTTTTATATTTTCTCCATTCATCAATTAAATTCTATATCTCTTGTGTTACCCAAGGGCTTCTTCTAGCCTTCGTCTTTTTATCTGTGTGATCCTCTGCTGCCTTCACTATTTCATCTCTCAAAGCTACCCATTCTTCTTGTACTGTATTCCTTTCCCCTGCTCTTGTCAATCGTTCGCTAATGCTCCCTTTGAAACTCTCTACAACATCTGTTTCTTTCAGTCTGTCCAGGTCCCATCTCCTTAAATTATTACTTTTTGCAGTTTCTTCAGCTTTAATCTACAGTTCACAACCAGTAAATTGTGGTCAGAGTCCACATATGCCCCTGAAAATGTGTTCTAGTTTAAACTCTATTTAAAGAATCTCTATCTTACCATTATATAATAAATATGAAATCTTACAGTGTTTCCAGATGTCTAGCCATGCAAACCATACATATTCTAATATTCATCCTGTGACCTCCTCCAGAATGATGATAATCATAAAACTGAACATTAATTATAGTAAATGAATTTCTGGTACATTTCAAAAACTCATGTTGTACTATTTAATTATTGCTGGGAAGAAACTACAAAGGTCATTTTTAAAGTAAGGATCAATTTGTAATGAAGTAAGAGAAATGTTATTTATTAATGTAAATTGTGTTTTAAACTACAATATGTACATTTTTTCACTTTTTCAGCAAAGTCACAATGAACATTTAGACATTTGTCAGGTCATGGCATCAGCTTTTGGATCTCAGCATTAAAGAACTCTGCCACTTGACTGTGAAAGTACACACTTTCCACGAAGAAATTCCTTTATTTCTGGAAATGGATGAAAATCTGATGCTACTAACTTAGGGCTGTATGGTGGATGATCCCAATGAAACTTGTTCAGTTGTGTCTTTTTTTCTTGCCTCAGCGTGAGGCCAAGCATTGTCATGAAGCAGTTGGACACCGCTAGAGAGCAGTCCCTGCTGGTAATTTTGAATAATGCACCTATGCCATAATAATGTTTCACAACACCTCTTAGCATTTATTGACATCTCTCTTATCAAAAAGACAAAATGGAGAATGCTTTTCCGGTCCCTAATAACTTGGCATTTCCATATTGAAGGTTGTTGTTTGAATTTTCATGGCTTGATCAGGGAGTGTGAATGATGCCACTCACTGCATTGATATTTACTGGAGTGTAATGCGCAATCCATGTTTCATCACCGGTCGCAGGTGATTCAAGAATTTGTCACCATCCTTGTGACAGCACTCCGAAATGAACAAAGAATTTGTTATTTGCTTTGTTTTGTGTTCTTCTGTCAACATTTTTGGCACCCATCTCGCACACATTTTTGTTGTTGTGAAGTTAGTCAATAACAGCGTGATAAAACTACTGACCTTGAAACTTGTGGAAATTTCTGATGCAGCTCATCAATAGCAAAGTGTCTATTTTGGCGAACTGTCTCACCAGTTTCTTCTGTCAAGTCTTAATTTATGACACTAGGCCATCCAGATCATTCTTCATTATGAACATTTGCCCTTTCTTCATTAAACAGCCGACACTAGTTATGCACATTTCCATCATTCATTAAACCTGCACCATAAACTTCAAAAAGCTGCTGTGAATTTCAGCAGCATTTAGGAACCAAACAGCTGAGTGCACTTCACAATTGGCAGGATTGCTGACTGACAGGACAACAAAGAAAGCAGTATAACCATAGATCCAACACTGGCAGAGATGTGAAACTTATTGGTGGTGTAGTGAGAGACTGGCCAAGATTAGCTGACCATGAAAGGATGTCACATGACAGAATGGGTGGACATGATGCGCTATCAATTCTTACATTAAAAATGACCCTCATTTACAAATACTAGAATATTTTCCCTTATATTTTCTGACTCTCTTGTGGATCATTTCATTTGATATCCAGCCATTGTCTATAGGAGTGTGTTTGTTCTTGTACTGATTGAAACACTGTCCACCATTTTAATTCTTGATGATTATTTCTGTCCATAATTCTTTTAAACATTTTAAAATGTCCACAAAATTAAAATCCACATCATAATAAGATTTGACAAAGCTCGTCTTAACAATCTGAACAACTGATCTGTTGAATGACATCTGAGCATCTGAATGCACTTGGTATGATTTACTTCTATTTACAGCTCATGCCAAAACCTTCTCAAGCAATACACTTTTTAATTACTGTAATTTTATGATTAAAACATGAATTTAGAGAAGTATACATTTTTGAAACTTATTAGTTTGACGCTACAAAAGGATAGTAGTTGTTGTTTAAATTAATTTCAAATTTATATTTGAAAGTTGTACAATTTTTTAGTTTCTTGTGCAAACAGTGTTTATGAAATAAATATCTTTTTGTCGAAATATATTATTCTTTTATCAATAGCTAACAAAATGTTTCCATTCATGTGACAGTTGGCATTTAGTCCAGATAACTTCTGTCTGTGTATTAAGTTTATGTAATGTGGAACTTTTGCTAATTTTTCTTTAAATTATGCTTTCAATGAAACATATTACATTTCTATTAACAATTAACAGATACCTAAATACACAATAATAAATTTCAATCCAAAACATTTTACATTAATTTTTTTACAACTTCAGAAATGTATATGTCAACCCATTTTGAATCAATACATTATGTAATACAAGACAACAGTGTGAAACATATACACTGATCTTTCTCTTTTATTTCAAAATAACTCCTCTGTTTGAAAATATATGATGAAATAATGGAGCTTTATTGCTATATGTTCTACATACCAGTATGTATTGCACATGACAACAGTCCAAAAGAAATGCTTCAATTATTTAAAACAAAATGAAACAATGGAATATCCAGGATGGAATGTAACAACTTTATGAAAAGGGTAGTTACTACTCACCATATAGGGGAGATGCTGAGTCACAAAAAGACTATCAGAAAGTGAGCTTTTGGCCAACAAGGTATTTGTCAGAAACAGACAACATACACACACACGTACTCACGCAAACACAACTCACACATACACACATGACCACAGTCTCTGGCTGTTTATGGCAGGCTGTGCACAGCAGCTGATGATGGGAGAGGCAGTCAGGAACCTGGGGCAGGGAGAGGGAGGGATATCAGGGTAGGGATGGGGGACAATAAACTGCTGCTTGTGGGAGCCTACAGGGATGAGGCGGAGAGAGGGTAGGGCAGCTACATCCAGTCGGGACATTAGACGAAAAGGGGGGGGAGTGGGGAGCAGCAAAAAAGGAAATCTGAAAGACTGTGCATGCAATGATGAAATAGAGGGCTGTGTAGTGCTGGGTTAGGAACACGAAAGGGGCTAGATGGGTAAGGAGAATGACTTATGAAGGTTGAGACCAGGAGGGTTACAGTAATTTAGGATATATTGCTGGGACAGTTCCCACCTGTACCATTCAGAAAAGCTGGTGTTGGTAGGAATGACCCAGATGGCATACATTCTGAAGCAGTCAGAAATGAGGAACATCTTGTTCAGTGGCTTGCTTAGCAACGGGATGGTCCAGCTCTTTCTTGGTAACAGTTTGTCAGTTGCCATTCATGTGGACAGACAGCTTGTTGGTTGTCATACCCTTGTAAAATACAGCACAGTAGTTGCAGTTTAGCTTGTAAATCACATGACTGGTTTCACAGGCTGCCCTCCCTTTGATGGGATAGGTGATGTAATATGGAACTTTTGTTATTTCTTTCTTTAAATTATGCTTTCAATGAAACATATTACATTTTTATGAACAATTTTACAGATAAGTTGTGGTGGCAGGCTGTATGAGATAGAACTTGCATCTAGGTCTATTACAGGGATGTGAGCTTTGAGGCAAGTTTTGGCAGCAGAGGTTGTGTAGCGATGGACAAGGATGTAGAGTAGGTTCAGTGGGTGGAGGATTACCATGGTGTGAGGAGTGGGAAGGATAGTAGGTAGGATCTTTCTCATTTCAGGGCACGAAGAGGGGTAGTTGAAACCCTGGTGGGGAATGTGATTCAGTGGCTCCAGTCCTGGGTGGTACTGAGTCATGAGGGGAATGTTCCTCTGTGACTGGATAGTGGAACTTTGGGAGATGGTGTGTGACTGGAGAGATAAGGCACACAAGATCAGTTTTTGTACAGGGGGGGGGGGGGGGGGGGGGGGGAGAGGTACGTGTGGTCTGTGAAAGCCTCAGTGAGACCCTTGGCATATTTCAAGAGAGAATGCTTGTCACTGCATGTGCGATGGTCTGAGTGGTTAGGCTGTATGGAAGGGACGTCTTGGTGTGGAGTGGATCACAGGCGTTGAAGTGGAGGTATTGCTAGTTGTTGGTAGGTTTGATATGGATGGAGGTACTGGTATGGCCATCTTTGAGGTGGAAGTCAACATAGAGGAAGTTGGCTTGTTGGGTTGAGTAGCACCAGATTACAAATATGTCATCAATGAATCTGAACCAGCTGAGGGGTTTAGGATTCTCAGTGTTTTGGATGGATTCCTATAGGTGGCCCATGAATAGGTTAGTTTAGGATGGTGCCATGCAAGTGTCCATAGCCATACTCCAGATTTGTTTGTAGGCAATACCTTCAAAGGATAAGTTGGTCATGGCAATTAGGAAGTAGGTTGTAGGTTTGGAATCTGGTGGGCATTGAGGAAGTTAGTGTTCAGTAGCAGTAATGCCATGGGCATTAGGGATGTTAGTGTAAAGGGAGGTGGTAGCAATAGTGACAAGCAATCCACTAGTGGTAAGGGAATAGGAACTGTGGAGAGTTGTTGGAGGAAATGGTTGGTATCTTTTATTTTTGGGGTAGGTTGTGGGTAATAGGCTCAAGATGTTGGTCTATAAGAGCAGAGGTTCTCTCAGTGGGGACACAGTAACTGGCCACAATGGGACATCATGGGTAATTGGGTTTATGGGCCTTAAGAAGGATGTAGAAGATATGGGTGTGGGTAGTAGTAGGGGTGAATAGAGAGGTGGACTCGGGGAGAGGATCTGGGATGAACTGAAGGATTTGAGAAGAGACTTGAGATCTTGCTGGATTTCAAGAATGGGGTCACTGTGGTAGGGGTGGTAGGTGGATGAATCTGACAGCTGGTGGAGTCCTTCTGTCAGGTAATCCTTGTGGTGGAGCCTGCTCAGGTTTATAAGGCCAGGATCAGGTTTTATGTGGTGAATTGTGGTTTTTTCAGTATTGAATTCGTCTTTCCCTCTCCTTCCTGAAGAAGCAACCATCGGTTGCGAAAGCTAGTAATTCTGTGTGTGTGTGTTTGTGTGTTTTGTTCATGTGCCTGTCTGCCGGCGCTTTCCCGCTTGGTAAGTCTTGGAATCTTTGTTTTTAATATATTTTTCCCATGTGGAAGTTTCTTTGTGTCTGTGTATGTGCGGATGGATATGTGTGTGTGTGTGTGTGTGCGAGTGTACACCTGTCCTTTCCTTCTTTTCCTCCTTTTTTTCCCCTAAGGGAAGTCTTTCCGCTCCCGGGATTGGAATGACTCCTTACCCCCTCCCTTAAAACCCACATCCTTTTGTCTTTCCCTCTCCTTCCTGAAGAAGAAACCATCGGTTGCGAAAGCTAGTAACTCTGTGTGTGTGTTTGTGTGTTTTGTTCATGTGCCTGTCTGCCGGCGCTTTCCCGCTTGGTAAGTCTTGGAATCTTTGTTTTTAATATATTTTTCCCATGTGGAAGTTTCTTTCTATTTTATTTATATATATATTAAAAACAAAGATTCCAAGACTTACCAAGCGGGAAAGCGCCAGCAGACAGGCACATGAACAAAACACACAAACACACACACAGAATTACTGGCTTTCGCAACCGATGTTTGCTTCTTCAGGAAGGAGAGGGAAAGACGAAAGGATCTCATGGCTTTCAATTATGACAAACATTAACTTTTATCTATTTGTAGTATTGTTAATGATTTTGTATTACCGATAAGGCTATTCACTATGTAGCAGAGACACTGAGCTGTAGACAGGCACATTTAAAAAGAGTGAGTACTAAAAATATTTCAGCTTTCGGACAAAGACCTTATCCATACAGAACAACTCGTTTGTGCATTGCCACTGCACTGAGCACTAAATGTTCATTCCAACTGCCTCTGACCTGAGCAGCAATCTAGCTGGGGTGGGTAGTGGGAGTAAGGAAAAGTTATGGGGTGATGAAGGACTGGAAATGCAGAGGAAGATGTTATTTCTTTTTATGGGAGTGTGCAGAGATGTGGTGGGGACAGGATAGGACTGTTAGGTGCAGCATGGGGTGGCTGTGTTTGTGGTAGGAAGGGGGTGAGATGAATTGTTATGAGATATTACCATTGTCATGGGTAGACTAGATGATAGTGAAAGGATGAATGTGACAGGTCTTCCATCTAGGTTTACTGCTGGGATATGATCCATGAGGCAAAGGGTTGTGAGCAGGGGTGGAGAAGTTATGGCCAAAAATTTGTATAGGTTGGATAGACAGTGGAATGGCCATGGTGGGAGGGGTATGGAGGATAAGGGAGAGAATACCCTCATCCCAGGGTATGGCGAGAGATATCCTGTCTCTACCACATCCCTGCACACTCCCACAGAAAGAAGTAGCGTTTTTCCCTGCTGTCCCTGCATCTCCCCACCCCAAACCTCTTCCTTACATGCACTACATTGCAGCTTATGTCAGTCATAGCCACAGTCAAGCCTTAGTGACCAGTGACAGTGGCCATGTGTATGAGTCATTCTTGTGTGAATGTATGAGAGTTCCTACTTCTGAAGAAGTGCTTTGTCCAAAAGCTGAAATATTTCCAGCATTATTCTTCAATGTGTTCCTCTGTGACTCAACTCCTCCTCTTTATGCTAAGCATCAATGTGTTCTTTGCATATTGTTGTTATTCCATGCTGGTTTTCTAACTTGTAATGATGTTTTCTAACTTAGAAGCAACTGTTGATGACAGAACTGTGTACTGACTACTAGTGAGCTTGGTATCCTAATTTTATGGTAGCTTTTTAAAAATTAAACATTAAGACACATGGATAACCATTCCAGTAACTTTATTTGGGAATAATATTAAAGATTAAAAACATTGCATATTTCATTCCAGGGAAGCTCACTTTCAGTGTCGAGATCCTCTTTACAGAAGGGCAATTTGTTATTTGTGAAAGTGATGAAATAGTTGTGTCTGGTCACATATTTGTCTGTCAGGAACCAGACAAGGAATTTATTACCCTGAATAATGCTTCTCAGACTGGTCAACAAAGTGCTGTACCATTACTCAAGAGTAAGGATGTGTACTTAGATTTGCACTTACAAGGATATCAGTACACAGGAGTGTTTAAAGGAATATTGGAATTAGATGGTATGAAAACTAATGCAAAATATTTAATGCCTGTTTGTCATATAACAGTACATAATAAATTTCTTTAATTATGTACATACAAACGTTCTGACAAGATATAGTTTCTCACTCTTTATTTCATGTGTGCAATAATTTTTCTCCCTTTTAGTTTAAATCATAGTGGATATTTGGTGAATAACTGAACAAATTACATTTTTTGCAGACAGTGGAGCCAAAGTTTGTTTCACCAAGAACTGGGTTGCTCTAATGGACACTGTCTTACAGGTAGCCTTAATGAAGAGTGCTTGGAGATATTTCTCACATGTCTGTGTCCCAACAAAACTTCGGAAGGTTGTTATCAATCCAGAGAAAATTTGTCAGGCAGGTTGGTATTCAAAGAGTATTAAAATTTAGCCTCTTTTCTATTGTTTTTCTTCTTTTTTGTGTAGCTTTCATTTATTTGGTCCAGATGACATTTGTAGCAGTTAGAATGAAGGCTATTCAAATGAGGACTATTCACAAAGTATCTGACTATTACTGACAAATTCAGTCTATTCACCTTCAATGTAGTCCCCTCCATCTTCTATACACCCATACCAACACAATTAATGGAGGACAATGAGCAGGTTCTTTATTGCAGTGAATGTGGCAACTGCCCACTGCCCACAAGTCTGGCCATTTGCATCTCACTGCTTCATGAAGGTGATGCAGAACCCCTTCATGGTGCTCCTTAACGTTAATACCATCTGGAGTGTACTCATCATGGACCAAGTCACTGGAGTCAAAAAAGACTGTCAGCTTTACTGTTACACTGCTGCAGACCTGCCTTGCTTTTTTGGGTCTTAGGGATGATGGACACTACCATCGCAATGACTGCAACTTTGTTTCTGGGTTGTACCCATAAACCCCAGACTGATCTCCAGTGATCTCTATGTTCAGAAAGTTATGAATTCTATTCATATTATCCAGCATGTCCTGTGCAACCTCTGAACGAAGTTGTTTCTGCTCAGTTGTTAGCAAGTCTGGCATAGATAATGCTGAAATTCTCATGAGGTTATATATTCTGTTAAAATGGAATGAATGGATCCAGTACTGATTTTAATCATGCCTGCAGGTTCTCTTATCTTCATTAGATTAGATTAATACTTGTTCCATAGATCATGAATATGACACTTTGTAATGATGTGGAACGTGTCAGGCTAATAAAAGATGTCTGTACAAGATATCACATTACACAAAATATTGCATGACACTAATGTTTAAGCTTTTTCCCCCTTAATTTATATCTAAAAATTCAGTCAATGAGTACAAGGAGTTGTCATCTAGAAATTCTTTTAATTAATTTTTAAATGTTAGGTGGCTATCTGTCAGGCTTTTGATGCTGTTTGGTAGGTGACCAAAGATTTTTGTGGCAGCATAATTTACCCCTTTCTGTGCCGAAGTTAGATTTAACTCTGCATAGCGAAGATCATCCTTTTTCCTGGTGTTATAGCTATGCACACTGCTATTACTTTTGAACTGGGTTGGATTATTAACAACAAATTTCATAAGTGAATATATATACTGTGAGGTTACTGTGAGGATCCCTAGATCCTTAAATAGATGTCTGCAGGATGACCATGGGTGGGCTCCAGCAATTATTCTCATTACACATTTTTGAGCAATGAATACTTTTCTACTCAATGATGAATTACCTCAGAATATGATGCCATATGAAAGCAGTGAATGAAAGTAGGCATAGTAAGCTAATTTCCTGAGATTCTTATCACCAAAATTTTGCAATAACCCTAATAGCATACATAGCTGAACTCAGACGTTTCAGCAGACAATCAATGTGTTGCTTCCTGTTTAACCTCTCATCAATGGACACACCTAAAAATTTTGAAATTTCTACCTTAGCTACAGACTTCTGTTCAAAGTCTATATTTATTACTGGAGTTGTGCCATTTACTGTATGGAACTGTATATACTGTGTTTTATCAAAATTTAAAGAGAGTCCATTTGCTGAGAACCACTTAATAATTTTGTGAAAAACATAATTTTCAATTACATCCCTTAGTTCTTGGTTTTTGGATGTTATTACTATACTTGTATCATCAGCAAAAAGAACTAACTTTGCATCTTCACCAATGTGGAATGGTAAGTCATTAATGTATATCAAGAACAGTAAAGGACCTAAGACCAAACCCTGTGGGACCCTGTACTTGATTAGCCCCCCGTTTGAGGAACCAGCTGTTGTTTTAACATTACATGAACCACTTATTTCAACTTTCTGCATTCTTCCGGTTAAGTATGAATTAAGCCATTTGTGCACTGCCCCACTCAAACCATAATGATTTAGTTTATCTAAAAGAATTCCATGATTTACACAATCAAAGGCCTTTGAGAGATCACAGAAAATACCAATGGGTGATGTCTGGTTATTCAGAGCATTTAATATTTGATCAGTGAAAGTGTGTAGAGCATTTTCTGTTGAAAAGACTTTCTGAAAACAAAACTGACATTTTGTTAGTATCTTATTTTTACAAATATGGGAGGCTAGTCTTGAATACATTACTTTCTCAAAAATTTTTGATAGAGCTGTCAGAAGAGAGATTGGGCAGTAGTTGTTGACATCCGACATACCCCCCTTTTTATGCAGTGGTTTTACAATGGCATATTTCAGTCTGTTGGGGAAAACACCCTGCTCCAAAGAGCTATTACATATGTGGCTGAGAATCTTACTTATCTGTGGGGAACAAGCTTTAAGTACCTTGCTGGAAATGCCATTAATTCCGTAAGAGCTTTTACTTTTCAGTGAGTTTATTATTTTACTGATTTCAGAGGGAGAGGTTGGTGGAATTACAGTTGTTTCAAACTGCACAGGTATGGCCTCTTCTATTAGTAGCCTTGCCTCTGCTAGTGAAGATCTAGATCCTATTTTCTCCACAACATTTAATAAATGATTATTGAAAATATTTTCAATTTCTGATTGTTTGTTAGTACACTTTTCATTCAGTTTTATGGCACTAAAGTCTTCCTGTGCTTATGCTTGCCCTGTTTCCCTTTCAATAATATTCCAAATTGCTTTAATTTTATTATCAGAGTTACTGATCTCAGACATGATACACATGCTTCTGGACTTTTTAATAACTTTTCTTAGTACCGCAAAATAGTTTTTATAATATTGAACAATTTTGAGGTCAGTACTCCCTCTTGCTGTTAGATACAGTTCTCTTTTACGGTTGCAAGATATTCTTATTCCTTTAGTTAGCCAAGGTTTTTTATATGTTTTCTTGGAATTATGTTTAACTATCTTCTTGGGAAAACAATTTTCAAATACCTTTAAAAATGTATCGTGAAATAAGTTATATTTCAAGTTTGCATCAGGTTCCTTATACACTTCATCCCAGTCTAGCTGCTGTAGGCTTTCCCTAAAGTTTGCAATATTTATAGTGTTAATTGAACGCACTGCTTTGAAAGTCTGATTTGATATACTGCATGGAGCTATGTCATGTACTGTAACTAGCTGTGCACCATGATCTGAAAGACCATTCTCAACAGGATAAACATTTATGTCCTTAAACTTATCTTGGTCTATAAAAAAGTTATCTATCAATGTACTGCTGTTCTTTGTTATCCGAGTAGGAAAATCAGTGACAGAGCTCAAATTGAAAGAACTGAGTAATACTACAAGGTCATTCTCCCTATTACACTCTTTCAGGGAATCAACATTGAAATCCCCACAAATGATAATTTCCTTCCCCCTGTCTGACAGATAGAACAACAAAGCATCCAAGTTTTCTAGAAATAGCTAGAAATTCCCTGAGGGGGACCTATACACTGTTACAATTATGAAAGTGCCATAATTTAGTTTAAGTTCAGTGGCACATGCCTGCATATGTTCCTCTACACAAAATTTATTAGTTTTTTAAATTTTTTACACTGTGGAAGCTTTTGACATATATGGCAACTCCTCCTATCATCATATTATCCCTACTTACACCTGCAGCTAATTTGTACCCATTGATGCTAACCTTTTGCATATCAGTGACAATGTGATGCTCAGACAGGCATAGTACATCTATTACATTTTCAGTTTCTATATCTTCTAAAGAAAGCAGAAGCTCACGAATTTTATTCTTCAATCCCCCAATATTTTTATGAAACATACTAACATTATTTTTCACTTTACTTTTGTGTGTATCTTGAACTTTTTTAACATCTTGAGTACTTGCCTGGCTGAGTTTCCCACTTGACACTGATCTTACACTAAAAAAAGAGTTTCCACCATGAGATGTAGATCCTCCCCCCTTTAACTTTCCTGCTATCAGCCCAGCCAGTTTACCCTTCCCATTCTTATTGAGGTGTAGGCCATGTCTAGTATAGTCCCACCTACAGAGTGAATCAACAGGAACCACACCAATGTGTGACCCTGCACCAGATCCAAGTAGCCGTTCCAACTCAAAATTAACTCTTCTGACAGAAGAGCTCAAATGAGGTCGGTCGTGGTGCTCCAGAACTGACACAAACCCAACAAGATGATATGATTCCAGAATGAGACGGATACTGGCAGAAGTAAAGCTGGGAGTACCGGGTGTGAGTTGTGCTTCAGTAGCTCAGATGGTAGAGCACTTGCCCACAAAAGGCAAAGGTCCCGAGTTCGAGTCTTGGTTGGGCACACAGTTTTAATCTGCCAGGAAGTTTCAAGATGGTATGACTCGATATTGATGCAATCTTTGCCAGGTAACACTCTATGCTGTACCCCAGATCTCAGTCAGTACTGTTGCCCTGGTCACCCACAGTAACCACGGTATCTTCCTTAGTAAAGCCTCTACATGGTGAACCTAAATCCTCTGTAACATGCCCCAGTCCAGCACTAGGTTTGAAAACACTGGTGACCTTGTATTCTGACCCTAATTCATCCTGCAAAGTTGGCCCACACCCCTAGCATGTGAACTACCTAGCAACAAGACTTTCTTTCTCTTTGCAGACTTCCCTACATTCTTATTCAATTTGCTGCTGAAAGCTTGTTGAGCCCTGTCTACATCTACTTCTGTGGAGGCTCATCAGTTTCTGACTGAGGCAACAGGTCAAACCTATATTGTACATTAATAACAAAGCTGTCAGAAGAATTTCTTGGCCTGTTCCTTATGCCTGTTGCCACTTTCCACCCCTGTTTAGCTTTCTCCCCCCTTAGCCTTCCCAGTTCTCGCCTAGCCTCATCTAACTCAGCCTGAAGGGCAGCAATTTTCCCCTCCTGTTCCACACTCTTTCTATCTCTACTGCATACCCTACAGAACCACAGATGAGTCTTGCTCATTTTCCCAATTCCCACGTCACTACAATCGCCCCAATGAAAAAAGTTACACACCAGACCCCAGAGCTGACGATTCTATGGCATGTCAGGCACTTTACACTCGTGGTACAAAACAATGAAAATACGTGTACGAAAAATTAAGTCTACTCATGACTATGTAAACAGTGGTTCAGAAAATTTTTACTGGAGATTGCTTAAGAGATGATGATACTCTACAGGTATAAAGGAGCAGCAAACGTATTTAGCACACTAAACTATCAGTAAAATCTACCCTTCATCACCAGTGTCCTTATGTGATCAATAACAACCTCAAATGTGGGTGTAGCGGGCCTAATTGACCGTGTTTAAATTTTCACTGATTAGCAGCCATCTTTGAAGCAGTTTTACCACTTGTTTATCTGTGTGGTATCCATTGTTTCTTCCCCAAACACTTGTTGAATCTTGCAGGTTGTTTCAAATTGAGAATCACCGAGTTTAAAACAAAATTTGATGCCATAATGTTGTTCCACTTTTCAGTCATTTTGCCCACAGTACAAAATCTGGTGACAACCACTTACACATGTTCACTTGTCAATCGCTAGCCAGTGACTGGTTTTTTCCACAGTTGTGAAAAAATCAGACATGTCCACTATGTATGCCTACAAACATAGAAAGTGCACATACCATGATACCATTGTTGCTTTCAGCAATAAAAAATAAGATCAAATACTTTTTGAATGGCGTTTTCTTGCAAGGAAACACGGAAATAATCTTTCTGGCAGGTGGAATTGGCTTCAATTGTTTTGGTTCACGATCACTGGCTTTTACTCACTTATTTGATTGCAATTTCTTTTCTAATGTTGAGTAATTGATCCTCATCTCATTCACAATAACAAGTCAACTTACCAAATCTGTTGAATTATTTTGAAATGTTGTCTCTATGTTGCTGAGAAAATTGTTTTTACGACTGACTCTTTCTCAGAGTTTTCTCATAGTAAATTCTCTATGTAAAACTTACAATGTTTTTTGTTTTTATTTTGATAAGGTAATGGCATGAGCTATTTGATACATTTCAAATCACTTAGCTCAGTACCATCACAGAACATGGGTATGAGACATGTGATTTCAGTCATTAGAACTGCAATGAACAGGAGGGAACTCCAGGACAGTAGAGCAGTGGCTTTACACCCAATTCATCTGTCATGACCTCTTGTGCCTAAATGATCTTTTGGAATATTTGGTATGAGATGTTCCTCTTCCTTCCACTTCTCTGTTGGGTCCTAGGGCATTGGGAAAAAAGACAACAGAAAGGGATGTATAGGGAGATAGGGCATTCTGGAATACAATTCTTCAGGGTCATCCATTGAGACCTGTCTGACTTAGGAGGCTGTGCAAGTAGCTACACTACTGGCATAGCTTCACTACTGGTGTAGCTTCACAAGTCCATGCACACCTCTCCACCAACAAGGACAGTGCTACAATAAGGAAGAAGACTATGGCTATAGGAACATGGAACATTAGTATTCTTCTGGACTTAAGTAACAGACCAGAAAGAAAAACAGCTCTCATCATCTCTGAGATAGCTGGATTAGATATAGACGTTGCTGCCTAAAGTGAAACCAGACTATCAGGTGAAGGAGACATTAGCGAGGACAGCTCAGGGTACACCGTCTTCTGGAAAGGAAAGGATGCAGGAGAACCATGGTCCTCAGTGTAGGATTTGCAGCAAATAGTGAAACAACATCGATTAATTTATGTTCCTATCAGTGAAAGAATTATGATTCTTCTAATTACTCTTGCTGGAGATTGCTTTGTCACCCTTGTCTCTGCCTATGCTCCCACTTTAGACAATAAAGAGGATACAAAATATCAGCTCTACTAGCAACTGTGCAGAATTATCATCAAGGTACCTACTAAAGATAAAATTGTGTTACTTGGTAACATCAACTCTAGAGTGGGAAGAGAGAATCAATTTTGGAGAAACAGCAGAGGTAATCAAGATGTTGGAAACTGCAGTGCAAGTGGACTGCCACTTCTTGGTCTTCACATGAGCATGAACTTTTTATTACCAACTTGCAAATTCTGCTTAGCTAATCAGTATAAGACAGACTATATGGATGCATCCACAGTCCAAACAATGGCATTTCATTGACTGTGTCATCACTCTGCAACATGACAAAAAAGATGTCTTGATCACAGAAACAGCTCAAGACAGTGACGATTGTAGGACTGATCACTAACTGCTGGTTAGCCATCTGAAAATATTCCTGTCCATCATAATCCATGATCCTACATCTCAAAACCTTCCATGAGAAAATTCTATATACACACCCTGCAGAAATGAAAAAGTTTTGTTTTCTCTTGCAAGACATGCTTTTGGATTGACTTAGCAGTGCAACAGTTAACTCAAAAAATACTGAACAGGGCAGGTCACTTTAAAAACATCTTCAGAAAGACTGCAGAGGATCTCATTAGTTCTGATGCAAAGAAGAGAAATGACTCATTTGATGACAACAATGAAGGGATTAGGAATCTCAAAATGTCAAATGGGATGCTTACCTGTCTCTTGATCAAGATCCATCCTCCATGGAAAAGAAAAGATGGCTTTAAGAACTCAAGGAGAAATGTTTGGCTAAAATACTAACAATCAAGAAAACCAAGAAACTCCCAAACTTCAAAGTCTCTTAGATTCCAGGGACTTGCAGAATTTTTACACTTGAATAAGAGAAATATGTGGATCACTTCATTCTTCATCAGGAACTCTGAAAGCCACCACAAGTATGAGCATGCTCACTGTAAGTCAGGACATCGTGTTTCAGTGGAAACAGTATTTCATCTCACTCTTGGAAAATTGTTCTGCCTCTGACACTTTCTCATACATGTTCCACAACATCCAACACAAACTTGGGTGGCAGTTTCACTGACATTTCATGAATTCAGCAAGGCTCTAGATAGTATCAAACTGAGCAACAAGATCTGACAACGTCCCCATGGAGATCATTCAAAGTAGTGTCTTGTCTCCAAAAGCCCGACTCTCCTCCCAGTCTCTTTTAATGCGAGAAACCCATAAAGTACCAGCAGACTTAAAGAACTCCAAAATTTTCAATATTTTTTTTTAAAAAAGTGACTGTAGCATATGTGGCAATTACTGGGGCATACTCTTGCTCTCTGTGATTCTTTAAATTTTTGGTACAGTTCCGTTGAATGACTTCCAGACTGTTTCTGAGACGTACACTGCTGCTGATTTTACCCCTCCAGATGAACTATTGATATAATCCTCTGTGCATGACAACTGCAGGAGAAGTGCAAGAATTTGAATGAGTTTGTGTAATAAGGTTATGCAAAGCTGGATGTTACATCTGTGATATAGCAGGAAGACCTGGCAGAAATGTAGCCACTGTACATGGTTGCTGGCAGCAGTGGTCTTGAGAGTGTATGGCCACAAAAAGACCAGACTCCAGATGATCACATGCCACCATCATGTTCAACTTATGGCTCTGTCACATTGTACTGCATCTGCAGCAGCAATTTGAGCAGCAGCTAACATTACAGTGACAGAAAAAAACTGTTACAAATTGGTTATTTCAAGGACATCTCTGAGTCAGATGACCTGTAGCGTGTGTTCCACTGAACCCAAACTTGACTTCAGTGGTGTCAAATGAGAGCTCATTGGGGGACAGGGAGGAAGTCTGTTGTGTTTTCTGATGAAATCTGGTTCAGCCTCTGTGCCAGTGCCAGTTGTGTGTTGGTTAGTAGGATCCCAGTTGAGGACCTGCACCCAACATGTCTGCATGCCAGTCACATTGGACCTACACCTAGGGTGCGATTTAATATAACAGCAGGAGCACTGTTGTGGTTATCCCATGAACCCTGACCACAAATTTGTATGTCTGTTGAGTGATTTGACCTGTTGTGCTGCCATTCATGAACAGCATTCCAGGTGGTGTTTTCTGACAGGGTAACACTCACCCACTTGCAGCTGTTGTAACTCAACATACTCTAATGTGTGTTGCTTTGGACTGTTTAATCACCAAATTTGCCTCCAATCAAACACATACGGCATGTCATCAGATGACAACTCCAGCATCATCCACAAACAGCATTAGCTATGCCTGTATTGACTGACAAAGTGCAGCAGGGGTGGAACTCCCTGCCATAAACTGACAGCCAGCACCTGTAAAACACAATGCATGCATGTTTGCATGCTCATATTCAGCATTCTGCCATTTACATTGGTTGTTAATGTACCAGCATTTCACATTTGCAATGGCTTATCTCACGCTAGATTAACCTGTGATCTTGAAATACTAGTCACTTAAATATGTTATCTAGACAAATGTGTTCCCAACATTTCACTACTATACATTCATTATTTTTTTGAGATTGCATTTTTTCTGTTGATGTATTTGTGTTCTATGACCTAAAAAAGACCTTTGATACTGTGCACAGAAAAGCTATGTGTTAGGCCTTAAAACATTTGTGTTACGCTTTCTTATGTTTTCCTTTGTATCCTTTTGGGTTCTTTAGTGGATACAGAAGCAAGGAACAGATGCTGTTCATGCACAGAGAATTCAGGTATTAATTTATTGTATATGTAACATCGAATAGTAAAATAATACATAAATTCATTGCTGTATTTGCTGTGTCAGTTGTTAACAGTAGATTTGAATCTAGAAATGTATATAGATAACAAAAGATTTATAAGTCTGTCACTCTTCAATACACTGTCTATTCAGAAGATGTTGAGCCCTGGCCACAATGAAAGTCTGTAAATGTGACTCAACTGGTAAACACAAAAAATGGCTCAGTGCATGAGTGTTTGAACTTAAGATCACCTACTGCTGGAGCTCTGGAGAGGGGATGCTTGCATCTCATTGGCAGTGGCTTAATCATTTGTAGCAGTGCTCTCATGCCATAGTGATGGCTGTAGGAAATGTGGCACCGTAACTGGTGGTATGTGTATTTGAAAGGGTGGCAGACCAAGAGTGACCGATACCCACACTTAACACTGTTCAATTGATTCAAGCTTCCCTTGTCTGGGCAAGTGCTATACCAAAATGAAACAAGTGACATATTTCCTATTACAAATGGTCTCAAATAAGGATGTAGCATCACGCCAATGTTTTTGCTCTGCACGTAGCACCTGTGTTTAATAAGGCATCATCTGGAAGCAATCGCACTAGTAGACTTCAATACAGATATGATGGAGGACTATTTAATCAATCCTTACTGCGTTCTAGAAGATTTATGAGTCTCACCCAGGCAATTGAACTGCAGGATGCTTCACTAGCTCACACACCTGCAGAACTGAACTGTGTGTAAAGTGCTGCAGTACTGCATGTAAATGGTTTGACCTGTTATCAACATCCAGAAATGAGGTTACTTGCTGCTGGAACTGCCTTTTGGATTTCAATATCTCTAGCTCCTGTACAAGTTTCTAACAAGTAAATCACTTCCTATTTCTAGGAAGTACATTATCAACTAAATGCTCATCAGAAAACAACATGGAGAACAGAATTAATGCCACACATGTTGCTTTTGGATGTCTCCTACGTCGAGTCATCCTGAATAAAGATGTGGCTCTATGCACCAGACTGATGGTGTTTCAAGCAGGTGTTGCTCCTACCTTGCTCTGTAGTTGCAAAACCAGAGTGCTGTATGACTGTGATGTTAAGAAACCAGAATGCTGCAATCAACAGTAGCTTAGAAACATTATGAATATCAAATGAGATAATTTCATATCAAACATTACTATTTTTGAGAAGGCAAAGATGTACACTTTACAAGCCACCATTACTGGTCACCAATGCACATTGGACATGTCCAATGGATAAGAAACAACAGACTTCATCATTAAATTTTGTATAGTGAAGTGAGCAAAGGTAGAAGACCCTGTGGTACTCCTCTGAAGCACTATAAGGTCCAATTCAAGAATAATCTAAAGAGTCTAAACATTGACCTGTGTAATTGGTGCAATGCAGCAGAAGGTTGTAATTGCTGGTGCACAACTATTTCAGCTGCTGTTTTACATTTTGAGCACTAACATCAGTGGAAAATGAAAAACATCAGAGATGCAACCTCCACTGTCTATTATATGTAATCTATGTGGCCCTATTTTTCATGCCAGAATTGATCTGCTAAGCCATCAAAGGCATGTTCACCCCTGAACTGCCATGCAATAATGGAGCTGCTGCATAAAAATGAAAACTCAGATATGGGTATCAGCTGGTGATGACCATCATGAAGTGGTGTCTAAATTTCCCAGGCATTATTTTATAAATACATTATTTATGACACTAAAAACAAAGATTCCAAGACTTACCAAGCGGGAAAGCGCCGGTAGATAGTCATAATGAATAAAACACACAAACACACACACACAGAATTTGAGCTTTCGCAACGGTGGCTGCTTCATCAGGAAAGAGGGAAGGAAAAGGAAAGATGAAATGATGCGGGTTTTAAGGGAGAGGGTAAGGAGTCATTCCAATCCCGGGAGCGGAAAGGCTTACCTTAGGGGGAAAAAAGGATAGGTATATACTCGCGCGCGTGTGCACACACACATGTGTGTGCGCGCGCGAGTATATACCTATCTTTTTTTCCCCCTCTTTCCTGACAAAGCAGCCACTGGTTGCGAAAGCTCAAATTCTGTGTGTGTGTTTGTGTGTTTTATTCATTGTGCCTAGCTACTGGCGCTTTCCCGCTTGGTAAGTCTTGGAATCTTTGTTTTTAATATATTTTTCCCATGTGGAAGTTTCTTTCTATTTTATTTATTTATGACACTGTGATACTAAACAAGCCAATTTGTGCAAGTGGTTATCTCATCATTCATAAACTGCTCCACTGAGTACTAGCACTTTTCTACCAAGAAATCATGAAGCTTTATCTTCAGTGAACCTATCTACATGCTGAGTGCATCACCCTTGGGTTTAAGGTACTTTTTCATTCTCATGTGTTGGAGTTCCTATTGGCAGAGTTATAAGTGGTATTTTGAAAGAATGAAATTTTCTTTGCATCTGTTGTTGTGCTTGTATTTGAAATGGTTTTCTTCACCTAGCTCAGGATTTCTGTGTGGTAAGATGGTAATCACAAATGTGTACAATCCAGAGACTGGTGATATTTTTAGGTTATTGAAAATTGGACTGGTGATATTTTTTAGGTTATTGAATAATGGACTGGTGATATTTTTAGGTTATTGAATAATGGACAAAAGGATGTTCTTGGAGGAGTAGCACACATTTTTCTGAGGATTCTTTTTTGAAGTAACAGGCATCATGACATGTAGTACTTCCATTGCAATAGAAAGGCTGTCTATTTTGGTGCTAAATAATCTATGTGTGATTGCCAGCATAAATTTTTGTTCAAGTTTAGTCCCAAGAATTTGATGGACTGAGCCTTTTCCATAACTTGATTTTTATGTATGATACTAGTATAACTGATTTTTGACTATTTGGTTTTAAGTTGTGTAATGAAACATTAAGTTTAAGACCAGTTTGTTGAAACTATGAATCTTGCTTGTTTAGTGTGTGTATGGTGCCATCCAAAATTTTTCTCACATTTTGTTGTTCAGTAAGTACTGAGTTATCATTGGCAAGCAAGACTGGTTGACTCTGACATCGAGTGGTAAATCATTATTATAAATGAGAAACAAGATTAGCCCTAAGACTGAATCTTGAGGGAATCCTTATGAAATTGTATTCCACTAAAAATCATAATTCATGTTATTAAATGTTATGATTATCCTTTGCTTCTTGTTTGTCAGATAATACCTAAGCCACTACAGAGAACTTTGTCTGATGGTGTATCTGTCTCATTTGTGAAGTAGCATGGACTGTCAATGAATCGAAAGCTTTTGTAAGGTCACAGAAGACACATGCCGCTTTATTGCTTTTGTCCAGTGATGAGCTGATTTTTTTCAATCAATTCATTAATTGCATTCAGGTACTTTTCCCTATTGGGAATCCACATTGGTTTTTGAGAATAACATAATTTTTTTTTTTTTTTTGATAAAATTTGTTATCTGGACTGCAGCTATTTTATCAAATATTTTGGATAAGACTGGGAAGATAGAGACAGGAGTATAAGTTTGCTAATCCTTTTTTGATCATTTTTTGTCTAGTATTTTTATCTATGTATACTTAAATACATCAGGGAAGTTGGCTTTTTCAAATGACAGATTGATTCTTTAAGGCAAAGGGTGAACTATTTTATCACACAAAAATGTACTTTCTTTGGTGGGTGTGTGATTCCTTACTAAATGTCACAAAAGCTCACTATTCCCATCCAGGCCAAAGAAATTCACACTCTTTTGATAAGTAATCATATCTCTGTTGGAGTTTGATATATTTATGAGGAATTTATCAAAGCATTGAGATACTTAAATATAACCTACAATAATATCAGTATTTCATTTTATTTTTTAAATTTCCTGATAGTTAACTATTGTACCTAATTTGTATTTAATAACAGACTATACTGCCTTAGACTTATTCCTATGTCCTAAATGAATCTCATCATTTGACATTCTTTTGGCAGTTTTAACAACACTTTTAAATATAACTTCTTACTGTCTCACGTAGCTAATGAAGTCAGAGTTTTAATTGTGTTTCAGCACATTATGTAGTTCTCATTTTCTCACACTAGATTTTTTTAAAGTCTGCAGTAAATCAGTTTAGTTTACTTTTGGCTTTGTGGTGCAAGATCCTAGGTGAGAATGATTCATTGATTACCTCTAGAAATGTTCTTAAAAATTATTGAAGTTCTCAGTACTAGACACACTGTTATCTATATGTCATTTTACTGTGTCTGTCTTGTCATGGAATATGTTCAAGTTCTTTTTACAAAAGTTTATTTTCATATAACCATTCTTAGCATTTGGTTTCTTTATTCCTGGCAGCTGAATAAACAACACAGAATTGTCAAAAATTCCTAAATCCAAACAGATCTTATTTTTACTTTGAACATCTAATTTGATAATACATTGTCTATACAAGTAGCTGAATGGGCATTTTCTCTAGTGACTTGACAAAAATGTTCTGAGTTAAGTCAAAAAACTGTTTTGAGCTATTGTCACAACTAAAAAATCTAAATGTTGGGTAACGAGGGTCTTCCATAGGGGAGACCATTCGCTGGGTGCAAGTCTTTCAATTTGATGTCACTGAGCAGAGAAAATCTCCAACACAGCTGGGAACTGAACCATTCTGTCATGCTGACCACTCAGCTATCGGGGCGAACATTGTCATGACTCATCACATTCACACTTAGTTCAGCTGCTATAATAATATGTTTCTTCCTTAAGTTTATTTTAAAGATGAGTTTGGATGAGAAAGTTTTAGTTATTGTACTTCCTGGGAATCTATAATAATTATGAATATCTATGTTCATATATTAACTAAAACAGTCAGTTTTTGGAAATATAATATATTTGATAGATAAAAAGAAATACTCACCAAGTGATGACAGCAGGAGAAAATGCATGTAAAGGTTAAAGAAATGTGCAAGCCTTTGGAGCCAGTGGCTCCTTCTTCTGGCAGGAGCATTGAAGGGAAAGGAAGAGGGACGGAAGAAAGGACCGGCGAGGGTTAGGAAATGGGGAGAGTTTGGAAAAGTCACATAGTACCCGAGATCAAGGGAAACTTACCAGGTGTAATGAGAGGGAAAGACTCATTGTACAGAAGAATGTATTAAACAGCTACTTTAACAAGGCTATGACTTCCTAAAATCATGCCCTATACTGAGGTCCAACCCACAACACCCAAAACAGCTTTTTGTGCTGCCTCTCCACAAGCTCTGCAGTATTCGTGTCAGACACTATGCATCATATTCCCTGCCCTGTGGCTCTTACTCCTGTGATTGTCCCAGCTGCAAGACTTTTCATATGCACCCTTCTACCACCACCTACACCAGCCCTGTAACTGGCAGAACATCGAAGGAAGATTCACCTATGAAACAACAAATGTTGTGTGCCAACAGTTATATAAATATTGTTCGGCTTTTTACTTTGGGATGCTCAGAGATTGCAACATCGTTAATTGCATGACAAGTAGTAGTGTTTATTGTAAAGCTGTTTGATAATAAGTCATGTGTTATAAATGGGACTCTGGTGTTTGCAGACAGAGGTAAATATTTCCTTTGAAAAATACCATTCTAAACATACAAATATTAAGCTACCTTTAGCAGATAAACAGTAGTTACTTAGTATAATGGAGGTAACAGCATCTTCTTTTTATTATTCATCTTTTTTTAAAAAAGTAACAGCTTTCTTTGTAATATGTGTGGTTAAATTTACGTGTGATAAACATAACACTACTGAGCAATATAATGACAGTTTATTGTTAATGCTGTATACACATTAAATTTCTCTGATTTCCTTGTCTTCTTTTAGATTATAACTTGACTTGTTTAAATGATTGCATCCTATCTTCAGCTGTCAGTTTTACATTAAATGTTGCACTCTAGTACAATTTTGGTTTTTGGCCATTTTCAAGTACCCTGATATATATATATATATATATATATATATATATATATATATATATATATATATATATATGTGTGTGTGTGTGTGTGTGTGTGTGTGTGTGTGTGTGTGTGTGTGTGTGTGTGTGTGTGTGTGTGTGTGTGTGTGTGTCTGTGTATGTGCGGATGGATATGTGTGTGTGTGCGAGTGTACACCTGTCCTTTTTTTCCCCTAAGGGAAGTCTTTCCGCTCCCGGGATTGGAATGACTCCTTACCCTCTCCCTTAAAACCCACATCCTTTCATTTTTCCCTCTCCTTCCCTCTTTCCTGACGAAGCAACTGCCAGTTGCGAAAGCTCGTAATTCTGTGTGTGTGTTTGTGTGTTTTGTTCATGTGCCTGTCTGCCGGCGCTTTCCCGCTTGGTAAGTCTTGGAATCTTTGTTTTCAATATATATATATATATATATATATATATATATATATATATATATATATATATATATATATAAAGAAACTTCCACATGGGAAAAATATATTAAAAACAAAGATTCCAAGACTTACCAAGCGGGAAAGCGCCGGCAGACAGGCACATGAACAAAACACACAAACACACACACAGAATTACTAGCTTTCACAACCGATGGTTGCTTCTTCAGGAAGGAGAGGGAAAGACAAAAGGATGTGGGTTTTAAGGGAGAGGGTAAAGGAATGGAGGCTGTCCCATTTATAGTTCCTTCCAAGTCCCACATTCCTCATGAGTGTATAAGGTGGTTTTAATTTCTCTAAGGGCCAAGATGTACATCCCCTGATGTAAGTGGCAACGAGATTGACATATAACCTTAGGATGAAAAGTACAAGTAACGCGTGGCAAAAATGGTTGCACTTAGCATGATCTGTGAATGGTGTATTCAAATCTAGAATGTTGCATAAATTGTGCATAGAACCACCCCATCTGATGCAGAATCCACTTGGTTGTCAAAGACGAAAGAAAATTCTGGTGTTAATGGGGAACTGAATGCATGTTCTATCATGAGAAAGAGACACAGGTAAAGGAACTGTATCCTCTATTGTTTTCAAATCCTTTGCAACAGTACTGAAGAAACAAATTGAAAAAGTAGATACACAAAATTAGGCTGTAGATAACCACACAAATGCATTTAGTTGTAAATGCACATTTATCAGAGTACCCAAAAATATGCTGGGCACAGATGCTGCAACTGAAAAAAATTTTTTGACACCAAAGATCTTTTTGCTAATGGGATGTAATGTTAAATTGTGACTTGAAGATGGTAACTTAACCAAAACTGGTTTCCTGTGAAAATAAATATACATTAAAGCAGCTTTTAGTGGTTCCATGATGCTGTCACTAACATAAATTGAAGCTGTGCTACACTATTACAAAAAGTATGTTTTCTGAGATTTCATTAGTGTTTGGGATGATGTGAAAGGTTTTAATAACAAATGAAAACTTTAGATAGTGTTTATTTATTTTTATTATTATGCTCCACCACAAATAAATACATGTGTGTGCTTCCGTTCAATATGGTTACCATCAGAATCACCACCACACTGTTACCCAGGACAGATTATATGCAGTGCCATCTGGACCTGTGTAGCACAACCGCCACCTGTCACTCCTATCACTCTGCTAGAGCTGCTATAACTCACTTAAAAACTGCAATGCTCAGCTGAAATACACACTTTCATAATGGCGGCCTGTGACATCATTTGTATGCCATCAAATAAGCTGTATGTTGGATAACACAATATTTTTTGTCTTACATTATTATTTATACATTTTAGGTGACACTGAAAATTAATTTTAAGCTTGAATCAGTGGCTCAGAAAAGATTTTGGGGACCCTCACAGACTGAAGTTTCTCTTTGTATGTAAATCAGGCTTATCATAATGTTGATATTTTATACAAGCAGGCTTCATGGGAGAGGCCCACGGAAGTTATCACTCAGAAACTTACGATGTCGCCAAGAATAAGAGCTGGTTCTGACTTCCAATAAACGTTAGTAATGTTATGGATAATTTCAAAATAGGAAATAAAGTACAAACTCTTAAATTAAATGAGGTAAGCTAATAAATTAAATATGATCAAAAGGAATGTTATGAAAAGAAATTTCATGTTGTAGAGGGAAGTAATTGTTGTGCTAAATCAGACCCAACTTCTATTAGATGATAATTTAGGTTATGATGAATGAAGAACTTTCCATCTGAATCAGTCAAGTAGATATAGATCAAGTGATTTCTATAGAACTGTACCAGAAGCTATCATGGATTTGATTGCCCAGTCTATGCAACTGATCCAGTGTACAGTATATGCCCTAAGAGAGGCTGAAGGAGATGAAGTAGTCTCTGCAATAAATATGTACTTTATAGTAACAAATTTCATTGTTGAAAGTTGACTGACTGGCAGTCCAAAATGTCTGCTTTGCTTCTCCGTCATGGATAACAATCCCTGGACAATGTCTCATTGTAAAATCAAAGTTAACAGACCACATAGAATCCTGTTGTTCATGTTCTTGTTTTCAGTCAGATGATTCGATATTACTCTTCTTGCTAGCTGATCCTTTCCAAAACGTTTAGTATCTCCATAACTATTGCAACAGTTTGAGACCACTCTCTGTAGTCAAGTTTTGTCTCACTCTCTAATTTTTATCCCAGCCCCCTCCATACACCTTGTTGTTGACAGGATGTTAACCACTAATCTCCTACTCCCCCTCCTCTCCTCCTCTCTCTCTCTCTCTCTCTCTCTCTCTCTCTCTCTCTCTCTCTCTCTCTCTCTCTGATTTTCAAATTAATGATTCCTTGATACCTAAAGATGTGTCTTACCTACTTATTCCTGTTTGAGTGAAACTAATGGTTAGAGATAAAGAAGAAGATTATGCACAAATTCAGTATATTAGTCTACTAAATGATATGAGTATTAACAGTTTTAGTTGCTCAGTGATACTTGGTTTGCAGTGCAAGACACTTACAATGAGTGGTGAGTGGAAGTTTCCTCACAGGCACAGGCTGTGATGGTGAAAAGCTGTGTGCATTCTGTGCCCTCATGGAATCACACATCGATAGTGTGTCAGCATTAGTTGCTTTCTCTGGACCAATGTGAGCCTGATCTGAGGTAAAATCTGCCTTATGTCCTGGCATGCCAATGCTGTGTATGGACAATCATATGGTGGTTCGAGAGGTTGCCAAATGGCATTGTGTAGGATGAAGAATGGTTTGCAGGATTTTAAGTCAAAGAAAATGAATGTCTGCTGAATAGAATGTTCTTCTGGTGTTGTGCAAACTCTGCAGTTTCAGTAATAATAATTGATGTGTCAGTGAAGAATTCTGCATGCAATCATGTTGAATTCTTCTTTGAAATCTGTTTGGTGGGCAAGTATCACAACAGGGGGCTGTCAGTGCAATGCTCTGTGGCATGCCATCTAAAAGAGGCCTTTAATTGTCGATGGAACCATTCTACAACAACATTAGGGGCAAGGTGGGAGGTGCAGGTATTGATTTAGTTCATGGCAAGCAGTGTTGCAAGTAATGGTCAGTTGCTGTTAGGCAATATTAATATCCTTCTGAGAGTGATAAAGGTCCAATACTGACAGTGTGGACATGCTCAAATCATTGACTCGGTGGGGATAAATTATGAAGCACAGCTGTAACATGCAGAGTTATTATGTTGTGAGGACAAGCGTTACACTGGTAGACAAATGCTTTGCAGTCCTTCCCAGTATTTAGCCAAACAAATGCCTTTTTTCACTAGTCATACAGTAGCCCATACTGCTTGATGAGAGGGGCCATGGTCAGGGAAAATTACTTGCCATCAGAAATCTACTGTAGCAAATTGTTACACTTGTGTCATTGATATGTCACAGTATACAACTAAATTCAAACATGGTATTTTAATACTTTGGATCTGTAAGTCTGATGGTGTTTTAAGGAAAGCCTTCAGTTTGTTCCCTCTTTCCTGAGTGTCTACAAGTACTATAAAGTCAAGCTCCTTCACAGTTCATCAGGGTAAGTGCATCTGCTGATTCAATCTGTTTACCATTTAACATGTCGAACATCCAGTGTAAATTTTGAATGAAGACCAAATACCACAACTGGGGCAGTGACGTGTGGTCTGGCTTCTGATTGAAGACAAACACAAATGTCTTATGGTCTGTAATAAGAATGGAAATCTGCTTTGAGCATGTATATAAACTTTTTAATGGAGATGTATACTGCTTAGAAATCATGGTCATATGTTGACCAATTAGCTTGTAATGGTGATAATCTTTTCCAGAAGCAAGTTAAAGTAGCCTGTCATGTTTTACATGTTGTAATGCAACTCCAGTGGCGGTTGATGATGCATCCACCATAAGTGTTAGAGGTGCATCAGGAAATGGGTGAGCTCATAATGCAGCTTCTGCAGTAGTGGCTTTCACTCTGTTGAAGGATGCTTTCTTATCAGTCCACTGTAGCACCTGGCAAGGTTTCAGGCAAACCTGTTAGCATTTCATTGAGAGAAGCTGCTGAAACTGCATGATTTCACACAAAGCACCAAAAACAAAATTGTCAATTCCAAGAAATGCCATAATTCATGGGTTGTAGTGAGCTGTGGAAAGTTTGAAACAGCTTAAACTCTGTCTTGAGGTGGCAGAATACCTTGTGCAGAGAAATGATACTCTAAAAACTTTACTTCTGTCACTCTAATGTCCCATTTTGAAAGATTACTCACTAAACCATTTTCTTGCACCTAGTGAACAGTCGCTGTAGGCATGCTAGATACTCTACCTAATTGGGTAATAAAATGAGCAGGTCATCAATATAGACACGATAGAACTCTTAAGTGTCTACATATTTCATCCATGACATACTGGAAAGCCTGTGCATCTTTGCACATCCAAAGGGCAAGTATGAGCGGAATCCAAACTGCAGTTTTGGGTATGTTTTCTTGTTTAATGGGTACATGATAAACAGCAGGGACAAGATGTATTGTGGAGAAAACTGTCTTCCCATTAATGTTAACAGCAAAGTTTTTGATATGTAGAAGAGGGAAGCGCTAGATATTATTCTGGTGTTTAGCTGACGATAATTGCCTTCTTCTTCTTAGGGACAATATGGAGTTATGAGGCCCAGCTACCGTTTGAAGGATGACAGATCACTTATGCAAACATGGAGGAGAACTCTACTTTGTGAACTTGAGTTTGTGTGGAGGCGACAGTAAGATTGTATGCGAACTTGTTGTCCTGGTATGGTCACAATGTGATGAACTGTTGACTGTTTTATTGATGCTGGAGTAGGTGAAGGACATTTGCCTTCAGGGAAATGGCAAAGCAGGCCATTCTATGGTGAATCACCAGCAGTCACCTTGATGCCAGCAAAACTGGCATTGTGTAGTGCATGAGTAGGCAACAATGTTTTAGAGTCAAGTAGATGTCAATGACAAAGATCTGGGAGGAGGCTGTAAAGTGATAAGAAATCTGCTCAAACTACTGGGGGTATCACTTCAATGACAAAGAATCTCCATACTAATTCATGTCAAAGTTTGAAGGATAAATGTAAGGAGACATGCTTATAAGTCTTGATGGAACAGTCATTTGCAGGATACAGATGGCTGCCATCATCATTTAGGCATCAGGACCTATGTTTATGAGGAACTGTAACTTAGTACACATTTCTACTGTCTGCTTTGAAATCAGTCACTGTTGCTATTGACTTCCAGCAGCATTTTCCTTGTCACAAGATGGTCGACACTTTTTGCAGCTCCAAATTGTCTGTGATACCAGCAGATATTCTCCCTGGAGGGTGAATGCTTGTTTCTGCATGAAGGTAAATTCTCGTTTCTTCAAGAATATTGTCATTGTTGCCACACATGTGGAGCACTATATTTTTAAGTCTGTGGCTTGTTTACATAGTTCACATACTTGTTCTAGCAGTGCTTTGTCTTAGTAGAGATGGTTATGACACCTGTAATGGATGCATATCAATTATTGTGTCAGCAGTTTGATCAACGGTTTCAAGATCACCATTGATAACTGTGAGTATTTTGTGTGCAGTTGTAGGCAAGACCAACAGCCATATATATCACAGAAAATCATCATTAATTGCATCACCTGATAATGAGCAAAGATGATGGAGTATTTGGGATGGTGTGCAGTTACAGACTTTCTAAGTGGTGAACTGTTTTTCAAGTTGCTTGGCTTCTGACTGCAGTATGCACATTACAAGCACCTGCTTGATGGAAGTCTACTTTTCAGTGCGTGATGGTGAAGGTAGGCTGCTGTACTTTTGTAGCCATTTGATCATTAACTGCAGCCTCCACATAAATATATGTAGTTTCATCCAAGGTAATGTGGACTGAGAGAAATTTTCTCTCAAGTTGGGCAAACCATCAAACTGTATTTTCCAACTGACCAGAAGGGCAAGTTTTCACCACAGCCAGACTAAGGTTCAAATTTGCCGCTCTTGTCAATGTGCTTCCAGGACTCTATGTGTACATCATGGTAGGCATTAAATATGTGACATGGTTGTTCATAATTAGTTCCAAGTGGTGCAGTTAACACAAAAACTTATATAAGATGCATTTTATCATTTCAGTTTGCAATTTAGTTTATGGGCATAC
Organism: Schistocerca gregaria; assembly: GCF_023897955.1. Classification (NCBI taxonomy): domain Eukaryota; kingdom Metazoa; phylum Arthropoda; class Insecta; order Orthoptera; family Acrididae; genus Schistocerca; species Schistocerca gregaria. Next base: position 378,131,624 of record NC_064922.1, read on the forward strand.
AAAGCAATTGTTCTGGAATTTGATTTGCAAATTTGTGGTCACCAAATTTAGTGTGGAAATACAATTTATTCAACACAACATAAATAGTTTGTTACATCATGCAACTGTAAACTGCAAAGAACGTCTATGTATCACTCATGAGTTTTGTAGTTCAAAGAAAACATGAACAGTCAAAGAGTCTTCACTACACACAAAATGTAACAGATGATTTACTGTCTTTATAGATATGATTGACTAAATGATATATCATAAGTTTCGTTTCTGGATCTAAGGCTTTAATTATTTCACCTGTGATGTTATCAATACCATTATCCTTCTTTTATTTCAAACTATTTAATGCCTTTTCAAATTCTTTTGTAATGTTATGCCTCATTTCCATTTTTTCTACTTTTTCTCCATCTATTTTGCTTAATTGTTCTGTTTCATAATAAAACTTTTCAGTATATTGTTTCCATCTGGTAGCTACATCCTCATCATCTATAAAAAGAATTCCCTCTTTGGAGCAGATTGAATTTCTGTGTGGGTTTTTATTTATTTCTTTCCATTTTCCTGGTTTCTTATCTGGTCATGTGTCTGTAATGTTAATTAATTTTGTGTCATGTGGCTTGTAATCATTATACTTTAGCTCTTTTTGCTTTTCCATTAACTAAGTATCTTAGTCTACTTTATTTGAGTTCACTTTCTTTCCTTTGAACTTTAGCCTGTGTTCTGTTAATGCTGTTATGTGATCATTTATCTGTGGCTCCCTAGGTTCATTTTGTGAGGGACTAGTTGTGTCCTTTGCTACTTCCTAAGTAGTTATTATTGCCATTTTTAGATTTTCCCAACAGAGGTATATTGTTTGACCTATATTGTCTTTCAGTTATACTTCAACGAATTTCTATAGTTTTTTGTGCTACTCAGTGTTTTTAATTTATCTATTGTTCAACTTTTTGGCTATCTTTTGAACTAGCAAATTGTATTCAGTTTTTGGTTTTATCCATGAAAAACATCCTCTTGGGTGGTTCTGATATTATGTATTTCTGATAACCAGCTCTCTTTTTATACAAAAATTGAATGACCGTTTTCCTCTTTTATTTCTAATTCCTCATCTATACCTTCCTGTCATTTCAGCTTCTTGTGTTTCTCCTCCCACAGCATTTCAGTTACCCACAGTAATAAGATTATTTATGTCTAACACATATTGCAAAACTTACTCCAGTTGTGCTTCTTGAGTTTCTCCCGGCATATTTGATAATCAAAATATCCACGGGTGTACTGCCGATCTACAGTGTCCAACAGGCACAATATTTTGGCGATCATACATGTCGCCATCATCAGGTGAACTGACGGACTGAGCTCCTGTGAACGTGCCGGTATGGAGATCCGTACGCTATGGCTACTCAGGGGGGAACTGAGTTTGGTCACAGCAGTGGCCGATTTAAATACCCTCTGCCCGCGGCGCACTCCCTCCGCTGTCCGCGCCCCGCACTATGATTGCACGGTGGAACAGATTGCGACGGCGTCTCAGATGACGTCAGTGTGATGGCTCTGTCTGCCGTGGTCGTCACAACTGTACGTTTGCTCGATTTACTCTTGATTAACCCAGTTGCTGGTTCCCAAGCCTTGCTAAGATTATAGCCACAGTCACGGTTTATGAGGTTGTCATTGGTGCGAATTTCGATGGCCTCTCTAACAACGTTGTCCCAGTATCTTGACGTCTGTACCAGAATCTTCGTGCGTTCATACTCCATAGCGTGATTTTCTGACCAACAATGTTCAGCGACTGCCGACTTGCTCAGATACATCAGTCGAGTGTGCGTCTGGTGTTCACAGCATCGATCCTCGATGGAATGCATCGTCTGACCTATATACGACTTGCCACATTGACACGGAATCTGGTACACGCTGGCCTTCCTCAAACCGAGGTCATCTTTGGCGCTCCCCACCAATGAACGAGTTTTATTCGGAGGACAAAACACAGTTCCAACCCGGTGTTTCCTCAAAATGTGGGCGATTTTCCGTGAGAGTGTGCCTGTATATCGAATAAACGCAGTGCCTACCTCCTCCCTCGTGATTTCATCCACGTCCACAGGTTGTGCTGTAGCGGTTGGGCAGAGAGCACGTTGAATCTGCCACTCTGAGTACCCATTTTTTCGAAATACAGTTCTCAGATGTTCCAACTCCTGGGGTAGACTCTCTGCGTCAGAGAGAGTGCGCGCCCTAGTACTACAGTTTTAAGTATCCCATTCCTCTGTCTATGATGATGGCAGCTGTCTGTGTGCAAATATAGATCAGTGTGCATTGTCTTTCGATACACCCCATGACCTAGGGTGCCATCAGCCCTTCTCTTGACCACGACGTCAATTATCTTTCCTTTGTCCTCCGAATAAAACTCGTGCACTGGTGGGGAGCGACAAAGATGACCTCAGTTTGAGGAAGGGTGGCATGTACCAGATTCCGTGTCAATGTGGGAAGTCGTATATTGGTCAGACGATGTGTACCGTCGACGATCGATGTTGTGAACACCAAAGGCACACTCGACTGATGTATCCGAGCAAGTCAGCTGTCACTGAACGTTGTTTGTCGGAAAATTATGCTATGGAGTATGAATGCATGAGGATTCTGGTACAGACATCAAGATACTGGGACAGCGTTGTTAGAGAGGCCATCAAAATTCGCACCAATGACGACCTCATAAACCGTGACTGTGGCTATTATGAGCAAGGCTTGGGAACCAGCAATTGGGTTAATCAAAAGCAAATCGAGCAAACATATAGTTGTGATGACCATGGCAGACAGAGCCATCGCACCGACGTGATATCAGACACCATAACAATCTGTTCCACTGCACAACCGTGGCGCCGCGGGTGGAGGGTATTTAAATCGGCCGCCGCCGCGACCGAACACAGTTCCCCCTGAGCAGCCATGTGTACGTATTTCCGTACCAGCACGTTCACAGGAGCTCAGTCCGTCAGTTCACCTGATGATGGCGACATGTATGATCGCCGAAATATTGTGCCCGTTGGACACTGTAGACCGGCAGTACACCTGTGGATATTTTGCTTACTCCAGTTGTTTGTACACATCTTCTTATTTTATTTATTTTGTATTCGACACCCAGACTACAGAAAATAAGTTTTAAACTAAACAAAATCAGCAATGTACATAAATATATAGATTATGACAGTATAAACGTGGAATTGTGTATTCAATCTTTTTGGTCATTGACTGTCAGTAAGTGGATGTTTTAAGACATTTCTTAGGAAAAATCATACACATCAAAACTTATAATATATTCCATAGTCTTTTCCATGCCACAATCACCTGGGATCTTTGGCTAGTCCCCACTTCACCATTAATCGTCTGCATTGTCCAAATCTGGTTCGTAGTCTGTTCAGTGCAATCCAGTGTCTCCATGGTAGCTTGAAGCCTGGCACTTGCACTGTTGAGTCAAGCACCAGGCTGCTGTTCTTCACAGCTATCTACTGTAACTCTTCTCTCTGTGCAGTCCTTTCATCCTTGGGTGTTGCTTCATTCACACTGAATGGTTTTCGGGATTTGAGATGGTCTTCAGTAGGAAAATATTGTTGGATGCTTAGGGTTTGATTGACAATTACTGATATAGCTACCAACTGAGCTGCTGATTGTCATCAGATGTGTGGAGGTTCAGAATGTGATAGGGCTGGAAGCCAGACAAAGGAGGTTGGTTGTTGTGTTCCCAAGATCATGATCACCATGTCCAAATGTTGTTATATACCCTTGAATGACAGTTAAATCTACTGGTTCTGCTTTCAGTTTAATTATTATTATCCTTCTCAGAGGCAACAGAGGAATAATTTACCAAGTTTCCAGAGTTAGACAACTAATTGAAAATTGCAGTGATAGGGGAAAGATCCAACTGTAGTCTATTTAGGCATAGAAAAAGCTGACAACATTGTTTCAAAGAGCAATATATCAGAATGTTTGTATAAACTAGAGCTTCCAAATTCTCTAATTTGGAGGGTCCAAAAACTGTGAAATAAGTGTACAGTAGAAAAAGAGAGGCATACAACAAGATATTGCACTATTCACAGTGTATATCATTGCACTAATTGACTGAATTATTAAAGAAATTGAAGCTGTAGAATCTGGAGATTTGACTGGATTGGATTCTGATGGTGATATTTGCCTTCTGACAAGAGACAAAGCAATAGATTCAGAGGAAATCATATTGCTGGACTAATAAATTTAGTGAGTACAAGTTAACTGTGAGTAAGAAGAAAAATGTAAAAATGGAATTGAGCAGAACACTTGGTTAATGTAACCTCAGACTTCTTGGAGAAAGAATTGACTGTCTAGAAAGCTTTACTTATCTTGGATGCATTGTATCAAACCAGGAACTGCTGAGCTAGAAGTTCAGAACAGAGTGTCAGAAGGTTCCATGTTCTTGTATCCAATATGAAGTCTAGTGTGGTATACAGCAGTTCCCATAAAAGCCAAACAAGCAATGTCCAAATCATATCTTGTGCCAATCATAACATATGGCTTGTAGGCCAATGTGTTATGAAAAAGTTGCATCAGCAAACTACAATCATGCAAAATCAATTCTTTATAATTTAGTATGCAAAAAAACAAGAAGGGTCAAGAAATGAGTGCATTAGGAGTGACATGCAAATGACCTACGCAATGGAGAAAAGATTATGCATTGCATGGTTGAAATGGTTTGAGCATATGCAAAGGATGTGAGAGACTAGAAGCCCTAGGCAGTAATTGGAAATGACAGTACATACAGGAAGACCTATTGGAGAACCCAGAAGAAGGTGGTTAGACCAAACGCCTGAATACCTTCTTCAGAAAGGAGCAACACTGCAAGATGTAAAAAGAGAAGATGTTTGTAATGACTGAAATAGATTAATGCATATTGTCCACAAGTTCTGACCAGTTCTCTGGAAGGCTCGCAAGATGATAATGATGACTTCCTGTCACTATGCAGCAATTAGCTTTTAACTCATTTTTTCCCCTTTCCATTGAGAATATTACACCAGCTCTAGTAATTTTGTTTTAGTTCACTGAGTATATTACATGGAAATTGTTCAAACCAGAAATATTCTTTGACTCATCCCTAATACAAGAGAGGTGTAAGAATGGACCCACATAATTACAGACCAGTATCCTTAACATCAGTTTTCTCAGAATTCTTGAACACATTCTGAGTTTAAATATAATAAATTTCTATGTGACAGAAAAGCTTCTGTCCACAAATCAGCACAGATTCAGAAAACAACACTTGTATGAAACTCAACATACCGTTTCTCACATGATATCCTGACAACCATTTATTGAGGGCAACAGGCAGATTCCACATACCTAGATTTCCAGAAAGCTTTTTACATGGTGTCCCATTACAAAGTGCTGACAAAGGTCTGAGCATATGGATTACATTCCCAGATTTGAGAGTCACTCGAAGATTTGTTAAGTAATACAGCCCAGCATGTTGTCCACAACAGTGAGTATTCATCCGAGAAAGGGGTAGCATCAGGAGTGCCCCAGGGAAGTGTGGTAGGATGGCTCTTACTCTTTATATATGTAATTGATCTGATGGACAGTTGATGATGTGCTCTTCAGTCCTGAAACTGGTTTGATGCGGCTCTCCGTACTACTCTATCCTGTGCAAGCTTCTTTATCTCCCAGTACTTACTACAACCTACATCTTTCTGAATCAGCTTAGTGTATTCATCTCTTGGTCTCCCTCTACGATTTTTACCCTCCACGCTGCCCTCCAATGCTAAATTTGTGATCCCCTGATGCCTCAGAACATGTCCTACCAACCGGTCCCTTCTTTTTGTCAAGTTGTGCCACAAACTCCTCTTCTCCCCAATTCTATTCAATACCTCCTCATTAGTTATGTGATCTACCCATCTAATCTTAAGCATTCTTCTGTAGCACCACATTTCGAAAGCTTCTATTCTCTTCTTGTCCAAACTATTTATCATCCATGTTTCACGTCCATTCATGGCTACACTCCATACAAATACTTTCAGAAACGACTTCATGACACTTAAATCTATACTCGATGTTAACAAATTTCTCTTCTTCAGAAACGCTTTCCTTGCCATTGCCAGTCTACATTTTATATCCTCTCTACTTCGACCATCATCAGTTATTTTACTCCCCACATAGCAAAACTCCTTTACTACTTTAAGTGTCTCATTTCCTAATCTAATTCCCTCAGCATCACCCGACTTAATTCGACTACATTCCATTATCCTCATTTTGCTTTTGTTGATGTTCATCTTATATCCTCCTTTCAAGACACTGTCCATTCCGCAGTGTGAATAGCAAATTATTGCTGTTTGCTGATGATGATGTGGCATATGTGAACATGTAGTCATTGGGTGACTGAAGGAGAATACAAAGTGACTTAGACAGAATTTATAGTTGATGTGATGAATGGCAGCTTTCTATAAATGTAGAAAAATATAAGTTATCATGGATGAGCAAGAAAACCAATCCTACAATGTTTGAATACAGCATTAGTAGCATGGTGCTTGACCCAGTCACACTAATTAAATATGTATGCATAACATTACAAAAAGATGTGAAATAGGGTTGTGGGGAAGGTGAATGCTTGACTTCATGTTATTGGAAGAAATTTTGATAAGAAAAGTGTAGCTGATCTGTAAAGGACACAATTTGTAGAACACTATTGTGACCCATTCTTAAGTACTGTTCAGGTGTTTGGGATCCTCACAATGTCAGCTTAAAGAAAGACATTGAAGCAATTTGGATGCATGCTGCTGAAGTTGTTACTGGTAGGTTTCATCAGTGTGCAAGTATGATGAATTAAAGTGGGAATCCCTGGAAGGAACATGTCTCTCTTTTCATGAGGTATGTTTGTGGAAATTCAGAGAACCAGCATTTGAGGCTGACTGCACATCTGTTCTATTGCGGTCAATATACCCATCAGTTTTCTGCAAGCCAGCGTACCTAGCACAGTACCACAAATCGAAATAACAACAGTCACTATTCCAGAAATTGAAAGAATAATTAGATCCCTGAAAAGTAAAAACTCCACTGGAGTTGACAACATATCTAGCAAATTATGAAAATACTGCTGCAGCCACTTAAGTAGAATCCTTTGCCGCATTTTTGATTCGTCACTTAAGCAAGGAATAGTGCCCGAAAGACTTAAGTATGCAGTTGTGAAACCTCTGTATAAAAAGGGAGATAAGGCAGATACTGCTAACTATCGGCCAATCTCACTACTGACGAGTTTTTCTAAGGTTTTAGAGAAACTAATGCATGCCAGGATTGTTAATCACCTCATTGAATATAAGATCATCAGTAAAAGTCAGTTTGGATTTCAGAAGGGGTTATCAACAGAAGATGCAATATTTGCATTTGGTGCCAATGTTTTGGAGTCCATCAACAAAAAGATGAAGATAGTTGGAATATTTTGTGACCTCTCAAAAGTGTTTGACTGTGTCAGTCACCAAATACTTTTGCATAAAGCTTCATATCTAGGCATAAGTGGGGCAGCAGGGAAGTGGCTCCATTCTAATCTTTCAAACAGAAAACAGAAAGTTGTACTGGATAGTCAAGAAGGTGCATCAGCATCATCGGAATGGGGAACAATCACCTGTGGAGTGCCTCAAGGCTCCATTCTGGGCCCCCCACTTTTTAATATTTTTATTAATGATCTTCCTCTATGTACAGATTTTTGTAAATTCACCATCTTTGCTGATGACACTACGCTACTGGTTGATAACTCAGTGGATGAACTTGAGGTGACAGCTAATAAGGTTTTTAGTGATATTGTGAACTGGTTTAATGTAAATGGTCTTTCTATTAATCACAGTAAAACAAACTATGTCCAGTTTCAGACAGTCTCTAAAGAAGATGAACAAGAACAAAAACTAGGTGACTTGCAGGTAGCTAAGGTCGATAGTACAAAGTACCTTGGCTTACATATAGATAGCAAACTAAACTGGCCAAACCACATATTGGATCTCTGCAAAAGGCTGAATTCGGCAACTTATGCGTTACGCATTATCTGCTCTTACAGAAATACGGAAACCAGTAAATCAGCTTATTATGGTTATTTTCATGCCATTATGGCATATGGAATCATATTCTGGGGAAATCAGCCACTTGCTAGGAAAGTGCTATCTGCACAGAAAAGAGCCATAAGAATCATGAGTGGAGCCCACCCTAGAGCTACATGCAGTAATCTTTTTAAAGAACTTCAAATCTTCACATCCATTGCACAATATATATTCTCCTTGATGTGTTTCATAAGGAAAAAAAAAGCCCCTCTTCAAACCTAATAGTGTTTATCATAATCATGATACTAGACGAAAAGATGATATCCACTATGAGCATGCAAACCTGAGTAGGTACAGAAGGGGGTCCACTTCAGTGGTTGTAAGATTTTTAATGCCCTCCCTTCACAAATTAAGTGTTTAGTAGATGATGAGTTCTCGTTTAAGAAAAGCTTAAGGCAGTTCCTATTGCAAGGGTCATTTTATACTATAGAAGAGTTCCTGAACCACGATGAATAGTACCCTAGTACGTGTACGGATAAGTCTCAGATACATTTCCCACTCTTCATTTGTGATCCTGTATATCTATTACTTGTAAACATCTTAAATTTTCAGTAGTATATTTTCTGTATGTACGTGTATAGAGTCTGTAATACTTAACTTTGTAACATTTATTTTTTGTGATTTTAATTTGTAATGTTAATCTAAGCCATATAATTTTAATATGAATAATAGCAATACTTACAAAATACCATAAAAAGTTTGTAAAACTGACACGTTCCATATCCTGTGATGTATTCACAACATGGATCACCGGAACACGAAATAAATAAATAAATAATAAATAAATAAATAAGGACCTTGAAGATAACATGAGAGAAATTAGGACACTTACAGAGGATTATAGACAGTTGTTTTTCCGTTGCCTTATTTGTGGGTGGAGCAGGAAAGTAAATGACTAATAGTGGTATTTAACACCCTCCATCATGCAGCATGCAGTGGCTTATGGATTATATATGTAGATGTATATCCAGTTTTAGCCTTGTCATCTCCCATTTTATGTTCTCCAATTTACCTCATGCTATAAGTGCTCTAAAAATCCATGTTGCTACTTGCTTTAATCTTATTTTTTGTCTTGGCTACCATTATTAACCTCCTCTGAGACTGCCCCCCATCTGGATATTTGAATGAGGGACTATTTTATCTCCAGAAAATTTAGTCCCAGCAGAAGGAGTAAAAGTTACAAATGCTTCGCTGCAGCAGTATGACTTACATGTTTGCTTCGTCTTGCTTTCCACAGCATAGTGACACACCCAGGTTGATAGTTACCATCTTCACCTCTGTGTTTGCTCTTCAGCTGAACTTGTTTTGTCTCCGCATATTTTATTCATAACTTAGTTAGATAATATTTCTTATGTGTACTTCATGACTAATATTCTTTCATTTGGAGTGAAAAGTAAACATTGATTTTATACAATTTATATGTAACAAATTATAATCTTTTAGTACAAGATGTAATGTTCAGAAAGGTTCCTTTATTTCAGGTGAAACTGTATTTGTCATTGTTGACGAAGCACTAAAAACTGTAGGCTGTGAGGGAATGCAGTTCTCTGATGCAGAGACAGCAGCAATACCACGCCGTTCACCAAATGAACAGCCATCATGCAGTTACAAAAATTTTGTTCCTTATCACAATTTCCTTACAGATACATTTACTGCTCTTGGCATTTGTCTACAGATCTTTATTGAAAACTGCATTAAACAGGTTAACATTAAAACTGCTGTTTTTTCTGACAATGATAAAGTTAAATATACTTCAGCAGTTTCAAAATGGTTTTCTGAAAACCCATGGATGATGGTAAGCAGTTATCTTTACCATAACAGAATGAGTTTAATATTTTAAAATTGGTAATTCTAACACTGTTAAATCTTATATGCCTTATAATTATCATTTTGTGATATTAAATCATACTCTCCCAATTCATGTGGATTAGTAATGTAATGAGAAAGGCTGTATGAAGTTGCAGATGATACATTGCTAACTCAACAGAAAGTCACCTTTTCTAGAATAATGTGAAAGTTGATACAGGAAATACAATTACCCAATAGTATGTAAGCCTTGAAACAGTCAACAGCTTCCTTCAAGAGGGCTTGACACTTTGTGCCCTGAGATGAAGGACCTCCTATCCAAAACTTTACACTCATGACCAGAATATAATTCCATGACCCACCCAGCCAATGTAATAGCCTAATTCAACCCTGTGTCTTACTCATTCACAGTGTTTCACCACATAGGTCATTTTGTTATGGACAGTATACATTTAAGTCCTGTACCAACCACCAACCCACCATCTCCTACTGCAGTCCATTCACAGGCATTTCCTAACTTAGCAAATATAGGGCCATGTGTGAAAGCAGCCATATTATATATCAGCTGTACTACAGTTACTGTGCTGTGTTTTATCTGAGTCTGGAAGCTAATGAACTGTAAAGCACGCCCACTGCCAAACTGTGCCTACCCGTAAGGTCGACTGAGTAGCTGCTGAAGATGTTGTGCACAGTTGTTGAACATACTGCATTCCGCAACGTCAGTGACTTCAACAGATTGTTCAATGCCAATTCAATTTATATCAACCCCTCCTTATGTCTCCTCTCTTTGCTTCTTCAAGCGACAGCTCTTCTGAGCCTGAAACTTCACTAATTCCACCCATACACCTTGCTTTTTTTTGCATTCCGCTCCTGTCATTTTCCATCCCATGCATACCCTGTTCAGCCATTGTACTCACTTTCATGTAAATTTTCTGCCCATATCCAATCTTCTCAGTTTTCTGAATTGTACCCTTTTATTCAATGCTCATTTTACTACTGATGCTAAGAGCAACAACATATCATCCTCTGCTGCTCCCCTTGTCCCACACATACTCACCTCTCCCAATCCCCACACTCCTTTCCTCTGCCTCACACAGCCAGCTAGGGCCACCATGTATAAAACAATCAATATAACTGTAGTGTTTGTTAAGTAGCTATATAATCATGAGAACTAGTCATAAAGTTTTGATTCTCACCTTGAAAAATAAAGCTGTGACTATGAAACTTGATGATGATATTTCTCTACATATTGACCATTCAGTGAGACATGATTCCCAACAGATATGATGCGGCAGAGACCTTGATTGTAGAAGTCTGTTGTTTGGCTGTTCAGGAAATGACCTATGTCAAAAATCACCTCTCAGTTATTCTTGTAATGTCTATTGCACAATGGTTTCTTCATCTGAAAAAAGAATGAGCTGGCTGAAGCAAAAACATGCCCTTGGACATCTCCTGGCTAAAGTGGTCATCTGGGTTGGCCCAATATAGCTAATTCCTGTTGACTGCTACTACAATTTGGTGAATTTTTTGAATGAGAGTGAGCAGTTGCTGAACTTAGTGGATGGTAACTTTTGTCATGTTCAAAATTTCTTTCAAGGAAATCAAGACTGAAATAATGTAAAAGTGATGTAACAAACATAAAATATCACAAATTAATATTGAATCCATAGAATCAGTCGGTGAGTTTTCATTTGCAGGGTAGCTGAAGATGAATTGGTATGTTCCAGAAAAATATATAAATGAGTACAAATGGCCTTGAGTGCTTTTGATAAAACCAGAATAAAATTTTTAAAATGTAGGTTTTTAGGTGTCTGAAAACAAAATGGCCATCAGAGTGAATTATGAGTTGTGAGTTACAACACTGAGAAATTGACTTTAAATATGAAAGGAATTCAGAAAGTGAGAGTTGCTTAGTGAGCAGTAGAGAGAACATGTTGGGAATTATTTGGAGGAACAGGAAAACAAACAAATGTGCCAGGGAACGGACTGACATGAAAGACTTAATTCTAGTGGTGATGAATATTGAACAGATCCATGAGACATATAGGCAGGCAGATGGATAGAAAATCTTTGTTGAATTCCAAGATATAAGAAGAGGCAATGATGTTGACCTAGTAGTAGGTGTGTACATCAAATTAAAAAACATGTAAGAACAACATCAATTCCTATCACTGAAAATAATAATACACTGAAAAATGTTGAGAAGGCCATTCTCCAACACTGGATGACTGACCTGTAGCACAAATCATGAACCTTGGATTCCCCGAATATTTATAAATGCTTTATGGCAAGTAATTGGCTGTGTTGGTTGCACTTGTACCTTTTTAACCTCCTGAGATATTACGGGGGGAAAAAAGAAAGAAAAGGTCACTTAGCAAGATGACATAATCGCCATTTACAGTTTCTTCAGGTGCAGATGATTGGAATGGAATTAGATGACACATTGGTTGATAATGAACATGTGTTTAGGATAATCAAGACACACAGCATTATTCTATACTTATTTTTGCTTGATTTGTTCAGAAAATTTCAGCCCAGTAGTGGGTTGACTTGTGTAACAATACTATACTTGACTATAAAATTATGAACAAGAATTGTTGGCAAGTCTGAAATAGTAAGGTATTATTTTTTTATTTTTGATGTATTCACTTCTTTCATTATACACATCCAGTCAGTTTAGGCCTTCAAAGACCATCTTCTGAGGCAATGGGCAGCATTTAGTGAACTAATGTTCATGTATTGTTGTGAGTTGATAGCACATGAACACTTGTTCATCAAATGCTCCCCACACTACCTGAAGATGGCCTTGGAAGGCCGAAACAAGCTATGATTGTATCACAAAAAAGTGATTGTGTCAAATATCTTACAATAAATCAAATCACTGCTCTGCAAACAGAATGTGGTTTTTGCAAAGGGGTGAAATATCAGTAATTCTAATGGGCACACCTTCTAATGGACATGCCTTCAGAACTAATAGTATCTTCTTCCTAGGAAAAGAAGGAAACATCTGTTGCAGAATGTTGAAGTCACTCACACACCCTGACTTGAGGACAAGGAGAGAGAAAGATATTTCTCCCATATTTGTCCCCCTTTTGTCACAACATATGCCTCTCTCATCCTGGGATCTGAGACACCTGCTCTTCCTGTTCAACCTTCCCCAACCTATCCCTTCCTCCTACCCAAGGAAGAAAGTCCTAGTAGTTCTAAGAGCTAGGACACTGTCATATATTTTTATATATCTCTACCAGCAGTAATAAATATTTCAATTCCTGAACATAAATATAAGCCATCAATTCTGGTTCATAATTTTGCACAGTTTTATATGAATGCAAGAAGTTGTGGAACTATTTCATTATCATGTCATTTAAGTCTACTGAGAAACTTGCTTTGAAAGCCCCTAACTACAATCACTCAGTTCCATTAAAAAAATTGTCTTTATATGTAGAAGTTTGTAAGTTTTATGAATAATAAAATATGTTCATATGTTTCAGGTGAAACAGTACTTGATTTCTGAGAAAAATTCAGCAGAAGTGGACACAAAACTTGGTTCAGAAATAACAGTCTGTAATAAACCAACAATAAATGATTTTGATCTAGTGTTAACTGACACTTTAGATCAGAAACGGAGGGTGGCAATGAAGAATGATGGTTTCATGATTCTGAATTCAAACTCCAGTAGTCTACCTACAGAAATGAAAGTGCTTTCAAAGATTTCTTCAAGGGATGGAACATACATATACTTGCTCCAAAAGGAAGTAAGTACACTTGACTTGTTTTCTGAAGACACAAGCATGACTATGGAAATAACATTGTACCAAATGCCATGTTTCATATGTAAGTATGCATATCTTTAAAAACTCAGTAATCAGTCTTCGACTAATGTCTTTACAAAACAATTGAATCAGTCTTTAAGAAAAATCTAATGACATTTGGGAAAATGTCTCTAGTTTCATATTTACTAAGAGATAAATTTTCTGGCACAATCTACAGTTAATTCAGTCTAAAAAACATATCTTAATAAATTATAACTTTATAATAAGCAAGAACTTAAATTATTTTCTCATGATAATGGTCCTTATGTTCTCTTATTTGGATAGTTGTAGTGTATCATTTGGAATTGATAATTTTTTACTTTCCCTGACTGTCTGGTCAGAGATTTTGTTATACTACTAATCTAAATGGACATGGACATACAAGTCCAAGAATATCTGGGAGAAAGGGAGAGCCAGTCAATTGATACACAGTATGGCCCAAAGAAATAACAATCAGTTATTTGTAAACTCAAGCAAGTATTGTCCAGTCAAGGTACATAATATTTATTATGTCATTGCTACCCTTCTGTAACTTATTAATCCACATCATCAGACTTCTATTAATTTGGATCATATTTTCTTTCTAAAGGCCTACCTAGTTACACAATCCAGACTCAGTGTGTGTTCTGTCACTAATATTTACTGAAACATGTGTCTGTCTCCCTCTATAGAATTATTCCCTAAATCAAACAATTCAAATGAACAGAATGTATTTGTCTATAATAACTGGTAGCCATATGTATTATAAGAAATAGATTATTACAAATGTGAGCCACTAATTCTTTACCTGACATTTCAACTTGTGATTTAAAAAAAAAGAGAGAGATTTTCACGGTGTTTGCTGGATGGCGAAACTAGATGATTTAATTTTGCTATGTGCAAAATCAGTGCTAATTCAAGCTAACATGTGAAACATACATACTGAATGTGACATCAGACAACTGATTCAAATATGTAATTTAGAGTCTATATGCAAAAGGAAATTTACAATCGTTTTTGCAAGTGGACTCTAAATTAGCTTTGTTAGCTAAGAGACAGAAATTAGCAAGAATAATACTACTACACAGATGACAGCCACTAAAGGTAAAAATATCACAAAGATAACTAGAAGAGTAGTTGTGTTTGATAGGACTTCAGTATCTAAATAAGGATGAGCCTTTTAATCCAAAGTTTAAGATTCAGTCCTAGGTATTTTTCTTATCTATTTTCACTTTTTCACCTCTGGAAATAATTTATACACCTTTCGCCATTAAAATTGCTACACAACAAGGACAATGTGCAACTAACAGTGAAAATGGCATGAAGGGAACTAAATGATTGTTTATGCAAATAATTAACATTTCAATTCAACTGCTCATAGTAGGTAGAAGTAATGTCATCTACATTCTGTATGTAAGGAAAGATTGTGCAATGTATTTGTCAGTCAGAAAGTGCATTTGAATGTTTATTGTTTGTGAGAAGATCATGTTATGTGTCAAGGAGAAATGTCTACCAGCTTGTGTCGGAATTTGACAGTGGCAGGATTGTGTTCTGTTGACACTGCAAATTATCATTCGGCAGATGCTGCTTATATTTATAGGAATTCCATGGCTGTCATGCAGATGTGGAATCGATGGATTCAGGAGCACCATACTCCATGCCACGCAGGATCTCAGTGGTCTCAAGTGACTTGTGGATGAGAATATATTGTTCGGCTGTGCAGGATTGCACTGCCTCATGCACCTTGAGTCACAACACTTACAGTGTGATGATGTCTGGAGCACCACAGACTTCCAGATCAGTGACCATTGTTGGGGCTGCTCTTTATATTACAACAGAGACAGTTATGTTAACATTGATGCAACAAACAATGATGTAGGGCACATGAGTGGCACAATTTTGTCTTTTCAGTTGAGTCCCAAATATTTGTACAAGGTCACGTTGGACCTATATGTGTGGGCAAGCTCTGAGAAGAACAAAATTTGCAAGACTGCATAAATCATCATTGTAATGGGCCTAACATCCAGTGTGTTGATACAGTATGCCATTGAGCAAACAGTACGGTTACACCTGGTTCACCTAGCTGATAATTTTGACAACAGGCATTATGTTTGTGATGTATTAAGGCCAGTGACCATACCCTACATTTGGGGTCTCCATGGCATTATCTCTTAACAAGATAACACAAAACTACTTATTACCCTTGTTCCCCCGATCTTCCTTGTTATAGGGGGTGTTCAATTGTTGTGCTGGAAAACGAGTTCACCAGACATCTCAAACATTGAAAATATCTGACTGTGAACTGTTGAATGAATGGCACAATTGATGAACTCAGACATAAAGTTGAAGCAGCATGGAATGACACTTGAATGTGACATCCTGCCTCTGTTTGACTCGATGCCCAACTGGGTTAGAGCCAGCGAATCTTGCTGCCAGAGATGGCAGGTCTATGTAATTCATGTTGTATTTTGATACACCCAAATCAGCTAAAAATGCACTGATGTATTATTTCTGTTATACTCTGTGTGCACAAGTAAAAGTTAATTATTTCCTATCTTGTCTGGTGTTGTAATTTTAATAGGCTAAAGTGTACATGCAAAAAATTTTTAGTTCTCCTGTGATTCAGAGTTCTCATTAAACTGTAGATTGTCCAACAACTTTCTGGGTAAGTCAAAAGCTCAGAGGAAGGCAACAGCATAATACCATCTCTTATAATACCATGTCTAATAAAGCACTATAGTTTTAAAACCAATATTTAGGATCATGAAAGCTTCACCTTAGAACCAACACACAGTCAGTGACAATCTGTTTAAAATATCACTTGCAAAAATTTATATCAAGTTAAAAAAATTCAGAAAAACTGTAGATAAAGCTGAAACTGATATCAGCCATACTACAGAAAAATACATAACAAGTAAAGTACTTCACTACAGAAGAGATTTGAGTTAAACTGTGAGAGAAAACTTAATATTAATTAATACCTCTATAACAAGGAATTTACAAGAAGCAATGAAAGATCAATCAAAACCATAGCAGACAAAATCTGAAATCCCATCTTAAGTATTTAATATTAAGTTCATGCCTGAAGATTCTACCTAGTTTTGCCTTTGTTAATGTTCATCTTATACCGTCCTTTCAAGACACTGTTCATTCCATTCAACTACTCTTCCAAGTCCTTTGATGTCTCTGACAAAATTACAATGTCGTTGGCAGACCTCAGGGTTTTTATTAATTTTCCCTGGACTTTAATTGCTACTTCCAAATTTTTCTTTTGTTTCCTTTACTGCATGCTCAATATACATATTGAATAGCATTGGGGATAGGTTGCAAACCTGTCTCACTCCCTTCTCAACCACTCTTTCCCTTCCGTGCCCCTCAATTCTTATAACTGCTTTCTGGTATCTGTACAAATTGTAAATAGCTTTTTGGTCCCTGTATTTTATCACTGCCACCTTTAGAATTTGAAAGAGAGTATTTCAGTCAGCAAAGTCAAAAGCTTTCTCTATGTCTACAAATGCTGTAAATTCAGGTTTGTCTTTCCTTAACCTATCTTGTATGAGATGTCATAGCGTCAGTATTGCCTGACGTGTTCCTACATTTGATCGTCGGTAAAGCAGATGCCAGACTGAGATTCATTGGAAGAATCCTAAGGAAATGCAATCTGACAACAAAGGAAGTAGGTTACAGTACGCTTGTTCGCCCAATGCTTGAATACTGCTCAGCAGTGTGGGATCCGCACCAGGTAGGGTTGATAGAAGAGATAGAGAAGATCCAACGGAGAGCAGCGCGCTTCGTTACAGGATCATTTAGTAATTGCGAAAGCGTTACGGAGATGATAGATAAACTCCAGTGGAAGACTCTGCAGGAGAGACACTCAGTAGCTCGGTACGGGCTTTTGTTGAAGTTTCGAGAACATACCTTCACCGAAGAGTCAAGCAGTATATTGCTCCCTCCTACGTATATCTCGCGAAGAGACCATGAGGATAAAATCAGAGAGATTAGAGCCCACACAGAAGCATACCGACAATCCTTCTTTCCACGTACAATACGAGACTGGAATAGAAGGGAGAACCGATAGAGGTACTCAGGGTACCCTCCGCCACACACCGTCAGGTGGCTTGCGGAGTACGGATGTAGATGTAGATGTAGATGTAGATGTAGATGTAGATGTAGATGTTCTCCGGAATCCAAATTGATCTTCCCTGAGGGCAGCTTCTACCAGTTGTTCTGTTCTTATGTAAAGGATTCATGTTAGTATTTTGCAACCTTGACTTATTAAACTGATGTTCTGTAATTTTCACAATTGACAGCACCTGCTTTTTTGGAATTGGTATTTTTATATTCTTCTTGAAATCTTCTTGAAATCTGAGTGTATTTTGCCTGTCTCATCCGTTTTTCTTTCCAGATGGAAGAGTTTTATCATGGCTGGCTCTCCCAAGGCTATCAGCAGCTTTAATGGAATGCTGTCTACTCGAGGTGCCTTGTTTTGACTTAAGGCTTTCAGTGCTTTGTTAAACTCTTCTCATAGTATCATATATCTGTTCTCATCATCATCTATGTGCTCTTCTATTTCATAATATTGCCCTCAATTACATCTCCATTGTGTAGATCATCTACATACTCCTTCCACCTTTCTGCTTTACCTTTTTTGCTTAGGAGTGGTTTTCCATCTGAGTGCTTGATGTTCATACAGGTGGTTCCTTTTCCTCCAAAGGTCTCTTTAATGTTCCTGTAAGCAGAACCTATCCTACCCCTAGTTTTACATACTTCTAAATTCTTACATTTGTCCTCTAGCCATTCCTGCTTAGCCATTTTGCACTTCCTGTCAGTCTTGTTTTTTAGACATTTGTATTCCATTTCACCTGCTTTATTGTTGCATTTTTATATTTTCTCCTTTTATTGATTAAATTGAATATGTCTTGTGTTATCCAATCTTTTTACCTTCTTGATCCTCTGCTGCCTTCACTATTTCATCACTCAAAGCTACCCATTCTCCTTAAAGACAAATAATATTAATGTTCATCTGTGACAAGATCTTGGAGTACAGTTTAAGCTTGATAATTAAAATGTTGCTGGAGGAAAAGAAGCATCTCTCAAAGAATCACCATGGGTTCAAAAGAATCACCCTGTTATCACACATATCACTTTATTAAACATTACCTTGCAAACAGTAGTAGCAGGTGAAAATTTAGTATGTGTGATATTTGAATCACTGAAGTTTTTGCTGGATTACAAGAAATTAAAAAGGGGTTGAGGCACCTCTCTGAACCTTCTGATAGAAGGTGCATAGATGGCATTAGGGAATACACATGGACAACTTCAATGCATATAACTGAGAACTATAATGCCTGGAAATGTTTAGAGTCCATCCATCCATTCTTTCAACATACACTTATATTGAATGGATGATGATGGTAATGATGATAAAGAAATGAATGATAAGCAGTATGAAGTAGAATGAACACGTCAAATCAATCATAATCAAATCAAATGAAGAATTACATTAGATGAAAGATTCTGCAGAAATGCATGGGCTCTGTAAGGAAAATTACATACTTTAGGCCAATGTGATCAACACCATAGTATACTAGCAGCTTTTGGAGTACTTATGGAGTAGGATAGGTCCAGATATTGAATTATGAGTTCAGAGAAAAGCTGCTAGGATTGTAAAAGATTAGCACAGCCCATACAAATGTGTAATGAAAATGGTCAAAGACCTTAAATTCGAATCTCTATAGAAATAGCACTGATTTTCTTACAAAAACATTTTACTTACATTTAGAGAACTGGTGTTCAAGGACAATTGTGTGATGATCCTGCTGACTCTTCTATATGTCTTGCACAGGGATCATACTAATAAGGTGGTTCAAGAATGAGTTCATACAGTGGCTTACAGACGATCATTTTTCTTTGTTCCATACATATATGCAATAGAGCAGGTCTTGTGGAGTATATATGTATACATTAGATGTACTTTTAATTTGTTACCTTCATCTATTGAATAGTTTAAGCTCCAGTTATGGGTTGTAATTGAGTCAAAAACTTCACTAATTACCATAAGATGATGGTATCTGTTCTTTCTGACATGTCATTCATATAGATAAGGCTTACTGGCCAGTAATCTTCTTCAGTGCGGATGCCCTCACATTGCCCGAACTCTTACAGGAATCGGTAGATTGACTGCCACGAGTAATGAGCATAGTGGGCAGAGGCACTACAAATGTAGTGTGTGAACAGTAAGTTGGAAGTGTGGGTCTCTCGGGGAGAGTGTCACAGATAAGTCCCTGCAGTCGCACTGTCCTCTGTGTCCTTGGTGGCTCAGTCAGACAGACTGTCTGCCATGAAAGCAGAAGATCCCGGGTTCGAGTACTGGTCGGGGCACACTTTTTCAACTCTCCCTGTTAACATTTACCAACACCTGTAAGCAGCTAAAGGTCTGGATTTCATTATAATTTCGTTTACTCTCCATGATAACTTCTACCTTGATTACTTTTTCACAGATGCTTTCTTCTATTTTGTTGATGCAGTGGACCTGCTATGCAGTGCCATTCATTGTACCATATGACCTCTTCTCAATCTGTGGTGGGTTGAGGACTGTAAGAGAGCTTTCATCTATGCCATTTATCTACAATATTATGTATCCAGTTTTCATGAACACTTCTGTATTTTGCTTCTCTCATAAAGCAATTACAATTTCAGGTGTACAGTTACTATTCATCTACTTTTTCACAGCCAAGCTTATGACAGAAGCTCTCAGCATGTTACTCCTGAAGTATATGACAGATTACAGAACATCCTTTATTAATTTCTGGATGTTGATGTTGTCAACAGCCATCCTTTTTCTGATACTTTTGGGACACCTCCAAGCTGAAAAGGCAATGTATAAGTGACCCTCCATGACAGATAGAGACACATGATCACTGCCATGCATTACAGAAGCTCTGTGCTCACATTTCTCTCCCCACATAAGTACATAGCTTAAGCAAATGTGTGCGCTGTGGGAAGTTCTCTCTATAATACTTACCTAAAGATATCACATATCTCCATTCTCTCTTAATGTAAGTTATTCAGATTAACTACAAATATTGATTTAAACACTAAATTGTTTCCTTTATTAAATCTAGTACAAGTGTTGTTCCATAAGTACCCAGCCTGACCAAGAGATGCCAGTCATTGTTGGCAGCCATGAATAGTGAACGTTGTGAGTGAACTTATGAAAATGCGGAAAACTGGTTATTAAAGACCTCAGTGTGACCAATGTTAAAGCTGAGCTATATTCTAGTTTGGGAGAGTCTGCCCCTTTGCTCACAACAGTAAAATATTGGGTAGCTGAGTTTAAATGAGGCGGTATGAGCTGCCAAGATGAGCATCACAGTGGTTGACCAAATGAGGTGACGACTCCAGAAATGGTGATGAAAATCCACAAAGTGATACTGGATGATCGTTGACTGAAAGTGCACAAGCTAGCAGGCATAGTAGGCATTTCAAAAAGTGCGGTACATTGCATATTATCTGATAATTTGGACATAAGAAAACTGTGTGCAAGGTTTGTGCCATGTTTGCTCACACTCGAACAAAAACAGTGTCACGAATGTGTTTGAATTGAGTGTTTAGCAAAGTTTTGCAGCAACAAAGCTGGTTTTTTGTGCCGTTTCATAACCATGGGTGAAGCATGGGTCCACCACTTCACTCCTAAGACAAAAGAACAATCAAAACAATGGACATAAATTGGAGAACTAACTCCAAAGAAGGCAAAGTCCGCTTCATCTGCAGGAAAGGTCATGGTGTTGGTTTTTAGGGATGCATGCGGGATAGTTTTCATTGACTATCTTGAAAAAGGGAAAAACTATCAACAGTGAGTATTATGCAAACCTATTGCACCATCTCACAAGTTTGTTATTGCATTGGGCAAAACGAATGAATTAAAGTTTGAATTGCTACCTCATGCACCCTATTCACCAGATTTAGCCCCCTTGGATTATTTTCTGTTCGCAAACTTAAAAAAGTGGCTTGGAGGTCAAAGATTTTCAAGAAATGAAGAGGTGATGTTGGAAGTTAATGGCTTTTTGAGGAGTTAGACAGTTCTCATTATAAAAAGGCTATCAAACTTACTGACCATCATTGGGAAAAGTGTGTAGAGCTGAAAGGAGATTATGTTGAAAAATAAATACTTTTTCTCCAAAATTTTTGCGTTTTCTTTGTTGGGTAGAAATCAGTGAAGGATAGAAGAAAACAGGCCATGGGTGCATTGGTGGAACAGAAGGCTGTGTACAGCATGAGTGGGAGCCAGCAAGGGACAAGGTGGGTGAAGGACAGTGACTAATGAAGGTAGAGGCTATGGAGTTTTTGGGAACGTAGTATACATTGCAAGGATAGTTTCCACCTGAACAGTTCAGAAAAGCTGGTGTTGATAGGAAGAACACAGATGGTGTAGGATTGAAGCAGTCATCGAAGTGAAGAATGAATGTTGTGTTGGGCAGCATGCTTACCAATTGGGTGGTCCAGCTGTCTTTTGGCCACAGTTTGTCAGTGACCATTCATGCAGATAGACAGCTTGTTGGTTGTTATGCCCACATAGAATGCACTATGGTGGTTGCAGCTTAGCTTGGAGATCATTTGACTGCTTTCACAGGTAGCCCTGCTTTTGACAGGATAGGTGATGCTTGTGATCTATTGCAGTGTGTCCTGCTCACTTGTTTACCAATATTTCTGTTGTGCCAGTCTGTGACTAAATATTGCCACTATATGGTGAGTAGCAATCCATCCTTTTCATAAGATTGTTATTAATCTTTTTAATAATTACAATATACAGATCCTTTACTCAACAGTCATTCAGTTCTTCCATTTTATGGTAAAAGATGTAGTACATGAATAACTGTTGCATTTCACATAAATCTTTTGTGCACTAGTGGACTCTTATCAGAGATAACAAGAGGTTTTTTTTACTAACTTCATTCCTAATTTGTTAAAACAGGTATTAGCATTTTTTTATCAGTGTAATGCTAATGCCATCTATTGTAGCATCAGCCAAACAGTTTGCATGCCTTGCTATCCCATTTTCACATATGTGTTAGTACATCACATTTTACCTTTAGGGGCAGTATTAGCAACATTCCTGTACCCTCCATTTAACTGATACAAATAACATGTACATTCTGTCACAATATAAATGACCTTCTCATCTACTATGTGCCAAAAAGGAATCTTGCTCTGTCCGTACCACATGTATGTGGCACTCCACAACTTATTCATAATATCTCAGCTTGTCCTATGGAAACAAATTGTAATTACTCCATGTGATATAGATAAGAGAAGGGTTATAGCAAAAGTAGCCTATCAATATGTAAAGAGAAGAGATAGCACTGGTGCTTCTGTTGGAGAAGAATGAAGTGAAAGGTAAGTATTGGTGCATCATGATTGAAGGAAGAAAGAAGACAGACCCCAAAGACAAATTCCCATCCCAATTACAGAATGACCTTGTCCCAGCTTCACTCATACAGGCCCCAAAAATTGATTCTATCCCTTCCCTGTGGACAGCCAATAGATAACGGGTAACCATGTGTCATACATCATATAGTTATATTTGTGAGTCAAAATGTCAATGTCAATCACATCATTTCAGCCCTGTGAAATGTTTGTACAAGCATAATTACCCAACTTATTTTGTCAGTGTCTTAAGTACATCTGTATTTAATGACTTATATTGTCTAACCTGACCCTATAAAAGATATAAGAACTCTAACTATTGCTTATATGAGGGGAAGTCCTGTGTATACGAAGGTCCACCATTCATATTGTAACAAAAGCCTATAAAAATTTCATTTTTATTGTAGTCATATGTTGGAGCACTTCATTTGAATCTTTACACTATAGCAAAGATTTATGTTGATCTACTCAAATGAAAAGTAAACATATTTTTTTCTTTATTTTTTTAAAGCCTGGCAATTTTCTGCTTTTATTACTTTTCTTATAGTTACCATCTATGAGAGAGTAATCTAAGTCTCCTTGGGAAAAAATAATTCATATTTTTTCTCAATCTAAATCTAAGATAGGATAGTAAATGTTGACTGTAGCTAAAAGACATAGGATAGCTGCAGAGGAGAAATTCCCTCATGCTAAACTATGTATGAAGTAGTGAAGCAATTGACTGGGATGCTGATGGATGAAACACTGTAGAATTTTCTAAGAGTGCTGATTCTTCTGGGGATGTCATTTTCTTTGTCATTTAATATTACATAAATCTTTTTCTGCTCATATAACTACTTCTGATAATACTTTCCAGCATCAGGATCATATAATTAAACTACTTGTAATAACTTTACTTTCATAGTAGACCTATTTCATTATCATCCAGTGATAAAGCAATGCTTCTGCTCCAGTGATTGTCTTTAATTTCCGTAATCTAACAACTGATTTCTGACTACTGAAGCTACTGACATTTCGTTCATCACATAGTTGAAAATCTCTGATTTAGCTTTGATCAACCACTAAATAAATTAGTAATATAGTGCTTCAGATAAGTAAATGAAGATAACAAATATAAAGAAAATATTTTTGTAACCCTCATACAAATATAATAAGTATGCACAGCAGTGTTGCAGGTTAAGCGAGACACTGCATCCATAATGATCAATGCTGTCCCCTAGATTAACTATTGTACCTCTTCCCAGATTCAAAGAATAGATAAACCTTAAGTCTTTACTTTCAGCCTTTCTTTTAAGTGATATACTTCTTACTAGTAAATGCAGTGCAGCCATGTCGGGTAGGACGTATGACACATTACTGGGTCCTGTACCAATAAACTTTTCTCCTTCAAATGATGATAGCTGACAGAATACATTACATAAAATACATTCATAGCTTAATACTCTATACAAATTTTCACTAATGTTCACATATTTGTTACAGTAATGCTTAAACACAATAACTATCTTAACATCTCAACTAGTAGTCAAATTTCCCTGACACACAGAGTATTCAATGCCTAATTCCTCCTCTGATTATTCATTACTGTTTAAATGTCTTTCTAATCAACCTTATGGTTATACTCACTAGGATGCAGAAATTCCTTTTGATTCTCTGCAGTATTGCCCTCAAAATTAGGTGTATAGCTCGCAAGCTCAGCTTTTTGTTGTACCTGTTGTTCAACTAACTTTCCTAAATGTTTGTCCAAACTAGACAAAGCATTTGGGACACCAATTACTCCACCACAGTCTCTACTGTGCTCTAATACTTGTATTCAGTTTTGAGTTTCTGATATTTGATTATGTATATCTTGAAACACCTGGGTGGTTACATCCTCTCTATTTTTCATCTTACAATTTATCTCTTTAAACCGGTCTTGAAATTCTTTCCTGTCTAAACCACATTGTTTTTCCATTTCAAGCTTTAACTTCTTAATGTTTCTTCTATTTTACAAATTTTGTCTACTTTTATAGTTACCTTATATAATGCTTGTCCATGGGTACTTCTATTATTAGATGTTTTGTCTAATTTATTTACTTTTTCTGCTTGAATTTTTACAATGTTGGACAGCTCACTTTTTGTTTTTAGTTTTTCTAATACACATATCAAAAAAAAAAGTTTTGTATCACCCCAGTTCCCAGAACTCCTTAAGATAGACGTTGACTTTAGACATTGTATTGCACACAGTCCCTTTGACTGTTCAGAGATGTCACTAAACCCACCCAAAGATGTAAACAACCATACATGAGAAGCACCTATTAGACAGAGGGGCTTCAACAGCCAATCAGTTCTAGGCATTCCAACAGGAAGGAGTTAAACGGCTCGTGTTGTCTGTAGTTGAAACATGCCTAGATGGTCAATACGTTGGTTCGATCATATCAACATTGTTACTTTGTGCCAGGAAGGGCTCTCAACAAGGGAAGTTTCCAGGCATCTCTGAGTGAACTGAAGCGATGTTTTTTGGACACGGAGGAGATACAGAGAGACAGAAACTGTTGATGACATGCCTCACTCAGCCACTCGGGACTACTACTGCAGTGGATGACTGCTACCTATAGATTATGGCTTGGAGGAAACCTGACAGCAATGCTACCATGTTCAATAATGCTTTTCATGCAGCCACATGACGTTTATGACTCAAACTGTGCGCAATAGGCTACATGATGTGCAGCTTCACTCCCAATGTCAATGGCGAGTCATCTTTGCAACCATGACAACATGCCAAATGGACTGCTCAGGATTGGCATCATGTTCTCTTCACTGATGTGTGTTGCATATGCATTCAACCAGACAATCATCAGAGACGTGTTTGGAGGCAACCCGGTTATTCTGAATGCCTTAGACACACTGTCCAGCAAGTGCAGCAAGGTGGAGGTTTCCTTCTGTTTTGGGATGGCATTGTGTAGGGCCAATGTACGCCGCTAGTGGTCATGGAAGGCACCATAACAGCTGTACAATATGTGAATGCCATCCTCCGATTGACAGTGCAACCATATCGGCAACATATTGGCGAGGCATTCATCTCCATAATCAACAATTAACGCCCCCATCATGCACATTTTGTGAATGACTTCTCACAGGATAACGACATTGCTTGACTAGAGTGGCCAGCAACGTCTCCAGACCTGAACACTATTGAACACGCTTGGGATAGATTGTAAAGGACTGTTTACGGACAATGTGATCCATCAACCACTCTGAGGGATCTATGCATAATCGCCGTTGAGAAGTGGGACAATCTGGAGCAATTGTGCCTTGATGAACTTGTGGATAGTATGCCATGATGAATACAGGCATGCACCAATGCAAAAGGACATACTACTGGGTATTAGAGGTACTGGTGTGTACAGCAATCTGAACCACCACCTCTCAAGGTCTCACTGTGTGGTGGTACAACATGCAATGTGTTGTTTTCATGAGCATTAAAAAGGGTGGAAATGATGTTTATGTTGATCTCTATTCCAATTTACTGTACAGGTTCCGGAACTCTTGGAACTGAGGTGATGCAAAACTTTTTTTGATATGTGTATTTTGGCTACATTGTTTTTCACCTTGTGCATGGTAACAGGTGTATAGTTATAACAGCTATATATACACTCAAAAACAATGAAATCTTGTGATTATGTTTAGATACTAACACAAAGAAGCAACAGAACATGTATCTACAGCACTTCACAGACAAATCAGTAAAAAGAATCTTAGTCTGAGGCTTTTTATACCTCACCTAATCGGTTGCACAGCAAGCTGTACAATTTTGCTGATATCTTTTGCATGAGCTTGGTGTCATAGCGATGAGCCCATTGTGTGCTCACTGCATAATCAGATGACCAGCTGCTATGCTATGAAGTGATCCTGCACTGCCATCACAATGGTTTACTGTTGCTGTTGCCATTGGAAGTTGCAGCTGCACTTGTAGGCTCAGAATCAGAATGCCAAAACCTTAGTTTCAGTGTATTGTTCCTTGACTCATTTTAATGGTTGTTTCAACATGTAAATGCTTGTTGTTGACGTGGTTGATATGGACAGGTAATCTCATTTATCCCATCTGTTGTCATAATTCACACTCCTGGTTTTTACCAAATCACAAAATTAATTTTTCTCAAATAGTCTCAAATATTGTGATTACAATGGGTGGCACTACAGCATGTGCTCACCTATATCTTGTTTGTTGTTTACTTGGGTTGCTCCAGGTAATGTTGTATCTTCTTCCATTATTTCTTGAAATTTTTTTATCATTATTATCACTAATGCTCTGTCCTAACGCTTCTCATTTCTGGACATAGGTCACACAAATGCATGCACAGTGGGAAATTATTTCTATGATACTTATCTAAAGAATGTTTTCCCATGAATGCCTTTCATTGGTTTAATAGGAAGAAGTGAAACATATGCTTAAATTTAAAAACTTGTTACACTCCAATACTTTTACATGTACTTTCATTCTAAATCCAATGCTATCTGTATGTTCTTTGCTCTCATATAAAATTGTAAATAATATCCTCCTGTTCTTTGTAGTTACTGTACAAATTTTCTATTAAAATAGTGCCTCTAATAACACTGTGACTGAAACGGTCAACATAATTTTCCACGTTAGACTAAATTCATCCAGACTACTGTTGTGATTGCTGTAACTTTTACTGCAATTAGTCTATGGTTTTATAGGGAATTTTAATAGCAAGAGATTATGGATTGTCCAATACATGTACAATCAATTAATAGTCTTCAAAATATGCCTGTCTCACATCAGTACACCACATCTTACACATCAGTACACCATTACCAGAAACTTTTTTAAGCTTCGTAAGCCCATTGCAGTTAACAAGGATGAGGCTGTTGAGGCAACTCATTGAGCGTATGAATTATTTCATTTAGTAGTACCTCAAGATTATTTCATTCTTAACTCCTTGTAAGTTTCACAGGTCATATTAACAGTTTGCTTTGCAGATCTCTTCAGTTTAATCCTAAGTTTACTGAAACAGTTCTGCAGCATTTTATCTGCACACTGCAAAGGCTCAGCAGCAAGTGAGCCAGGTTCCCTAGATCATGTGATATTCCCCACCATTAATCCCACCATAAAGATGCCCATTCACTCCTTCCAAATGACCAGGAAATCAGTTACACTAGTTCTTAGACACACTCTGAAAGTAGTGTGTAGTTTACTAAGCTCTGAGACTGTTTTGCTCAGTACACCAAGCTCTGTAGTGGTGCTTGAAGTAAGTGTTCACCATCTGATGATTGAAAAGTGTTGCATCTTCATTAATTCTGGATTGTTCTATGAAAATTAGGAATATACTTATGCCATTGCTACAGAAGATAAATGCATAGTATGGCAACATGGTTGTTGAGTTATTATGCCAATATTTTCTTATTTCATATACAGTCACTTAATTATTTTTTATCACTTACAAATACTTGATTAAAGTATGTGTATATACTAGAAACCCATTTTACTGTTGTAAGAAATATACTTTCCCAAAAATCTACATTTTTGGGTTTAGTGAAGTACATTTGTTGGTTACTTTTGGCATTGATGGTTATTTCTACAAATGCATGTATTCCTATTTAGTAAAATGTACTAGTTACCATTGTTTGTAGAAAACTGCAAGACCAAAATTCAAGTCAATAACCATTACAAGTGACAAGCTGTTTTCATGGGTGAAGGACCTGAAGCAGTGCGTAGAAGGTGGAGAGCATGATATACTTCTAATTTCAGAAGATAAGATGTCAAATGGTATAGTGGGTTCAGTCAACTCCCTTAGAAAAGAACCTGGAGGGGAGAAAATCAGGTAAGTAGGGAGAACAAATATAAATTAATTTTACTGATGTGGACACTGTGTATTCCAATAACAGAAAATGTTTTCAAAGGATCAAATCCTGATGAGAACATTAAAGTTATCAGTTTACTAAGAAACAGCAATTCTTCTGGCTATGATGATGTTTCCTGTTGGGCATTAAAATATTGTACCATCTTGGTAGGACCACTTTTAAGCTTCTTTGTAATCAGTCAGTGACTCAACACTGAGTTGCTTAATGACATATGATCAAATTATGTCCATTTAGAAAAATGAAGATAAGCAAATAATATCCAATTAGATACTCATTTTACTCTATCCAGGATTTTCACAATGTTTCGATGAAGTGTCCTACAATAGAATACTGATTAATTTTTCAGAAGGAAATGTTTTAATTTCTTCTCAGTTTGGCTTTCATAAAGATTGTAAGTAATACACTCACCCAAAAAGGTATGTGACATTAAAAATGAAGTTATGTTAGAAATAAGTAGCAAAAACTATGTTGATGTACTTGTATTTAGTGATGTTGCCAAAGTCTTCAATTCTATGGACAATTAACTTCTACTTGGGAGGCTAAAATTTTATGCCTTTAATGGTATCCCTCTTACAAGTGTTCGTATCTAAAAGACAGAAAGTGGGGTATTCCACTGAAGATGTATACCACAAGACAAAAAGTAAACTGAAGATGAGGGAACATAAAATATGAGAACATGGAAAGTTTGGTGTTGAGTTTACTTATATTTTCCACTTACATTACATGACAGTGGTTTAAGAGACAATTAAAAAACCTTTAGTATTTTCTGGTGGAACAAGCATAATAATCAATGGTTTAAGTCAGTGGTTTGCTCAAGAGCCAATACTAATATTGTGGGGCAGCATCTCGGGCTGTATATATACTGATGTTACTATCAATTGGTAATCTACATAAATCAGTATGTTATAAGCCCTCAGTAGACTGACTATAGTGAGGATGCAACAGTTGGCCACTGGCCCCCAAATACTGTTAAAAGTCTGCACCATTTGGAACACTGTGTGTTAACTGTTTCATATTGCTGCCACCCACAGCAACCCTAAAGTTTCGACACAGTAATTGCTTGACGAAGTGTTGTGTTGTGTGTGTGTGAGCAGGTTATTAAGTGTTTAATAACAGTAATTGCACTTACCGTATTTACTCGAATCTAAGCCGCACTTTTTTGCCGGTTTTTGTAATCCAAAAAACCGCCTGCGGCTTAGAATCAAGTGCAAAGCAAGCGGAAATTCTGAAAAAAATTGGTGGGTGCCGCCACAACTTACTTCTACCGTCGATTATATGTAGCGCTACACAGGTATGCTTTGTAGGCACAAAGATAAATACTGGCGCCAAAACCTCTGCATCAGTAAATAAATTTAAAAAAAAAGAAGTGGAAGACGAGCTATTTTCTGTGCCCCGAGTTTCGACCACTGCATTTTCATATATTATCCAAAGAAGTAAATACAAATTCCGTATTGTTCATCTTCGAATGTAGCAGCATTTCAATGTACTACAAAAATCCGACTGACAAGACTGAGATGTTTGTCAATATGGCCAACTCTACGTTCTGAATTTTTTCCTATCTGTGAGAAGTGATGAAACTTCCTGGCAGATTAAAACTGTGTGCCCAACCGAGACTCGAACTCGGGACCTTTGCCTTTCGCGGGCAAGTGCTCTACCATCTGAGCTACTGAAGCACGACTCACGCCCGGTACTCACAGCTTTACTTCTGCCAGTATCCGTCTCCTACCTTCCAAACTTTACAGAAGCTCTCCTGCGAACCTTGCAGAACTAGCACTCCTGAAAGAAAGGATTTTGCGGAGACATGGCTTAGCCACAGCCTGGGGGATGTTTCCAGAATGAGATTTTCACTCTGCAGCGGAGTGTGCGCTGATATGAAACTTCCTGGCAGATTAAAACTGTGTGCCCGGCCGAGACTCGAACTCGGGACCTTTGCCCGCGAAGGTCCCGAGTTCGAGTCTCGGCCGGGCACACAGTTTTAATCTGCCAGGAAGTTTCATATCAGCGCACACTCCGCTGCAGAGTGAAAATCTCATTCTGGAAACATCCCCCAGGCTGTGGCTAAGCCATGTCTCCGCAATATCCTTTCTTTCAGGAGTGCTAGTTCTGCAAGGTTCGCAGGAGAGCTTCTGTAAAGTTTGGAAGGTAGGAGACGGATACTGGCAGAAGTAAAGCTGTGAGTACCGGGCGTGAGTCGTGCTTCGGTAGCTCAGATGGTAGAGCACTTGCCCGCGAAAGGCAAAGGTCCCGAGTTCGAGTCTCGGTGGGGCACACAGTTTTAATCTGCCAGGAAGTTCCATATCAGCGCACACTCCGCTGCAGAGTGAAAATCTCATTCTGTGAGAAGTGATGGTTGCTAATAGGAACTTTTATAAATTGTGAATCACATGCAGTATTCTCGTCACCATAAGAGGAATACGCATATAAACATTTTGCCATGTATTGTTTCATGTTTGCTGCTATCTCATTTAAATCCTGTCTGCATAATAAACTACGAAACTAGAGTGAGACAACAGCAAACGCGGAAGAATATACATATCATGTCATGTTTATATTCGTATTATTCTTATGCTTAATAGTGATACAGTCAGAAATGAAGCACGGCAACTGACTAGATTTTTAACTCTAAGATGACTCTAATTTCTGTGTAGAATGTAATGTACTAAAGAGGCGCCTGCACAGATTTTCAAATGGAGCACGCTAAACTCTCGTTCAGAACATCTTCTATCATACGCAGTCTATTATTTGGTTCTTGTTGATCATTATCAAAGAGAGCAGAAGTGTAAGACAACAACAAATAGCAGTTTCTTGCCATTGTTTCACTAATGAGATGATTCCTCTCTCTTTTTTGTTTTTCAATTGTAGCGCGCACAAAAGCAAGCCATACTGCGAGCGGCCACAGGCCATAAACACGCACTATCAGAATGCGACAAACTATGCATGACACAGAACAGTAATGCATTTTCAGCTTACAGTGACGTAAACACCTATAGCAAAGAAAACTGCGCTTATCAGATCAAACAAAAATAAGCAATCAATTCAAACCAGACGAAGCCCGTAGAAAAGGAAAGGTACCTGTATAAATACGGACGGTGTGCCTGACGCATAACAATGGTTACCTGGTAAAGCGTAACTGCTAAGCTTACGACTCTAACCAAACTACTGTAGCTGTGTCGTTATTCATTCGACCTAAATTGTGTCTCATATTACAATGGGCAAACTTTGTTTCGATTTGGAAATGCAGCCTATAATTTTTCTCTCCCCTTGAATTTCGAGTCTCAGATTTCAGGCACGGCTTAGATTCGGGAAATTTTTTTTTCCTTGATTTCGAGTCTCATTTTTCAGGTGTGGCTTAGATTCGAGTGCGGCTTAGATTCGAGTAAATATGGTATATCAAAATGCATTACATACATGACCAGAAATGTTTAGTAACTGTTTTGATGTCACTGTTTTCTACAATATATTTATTCCTAGCTACAAGGCAGTACCACATTTGAAGATGACTGTCTCTGTAATGCACATTCACTAATCCATGTTATGTGCCAAAATTTATACCATAACAGCTGATCAACATGAGGCACACTGAGTTTTTCAGTACTAGAAGATAAAGTGTAAAACATTTCCCCCTCTCATGTCCTTAAGCTCCGCAGTGGCTGCACTGCTTACCCCTCTGCTCTGAAGTAAGCGACCAATTTAGCTTGAAGCAAACTTTACAAACATGAATCAAAATTAAGTACATCTTAAAATATTACTGTCTCTTTAAGTACTTTTATTTGTTATTGAGCAGAAAAACTACAGTCTTAAGAAGCTCTTAACTTAATCGATATTTCTGGATTCATCTGATAGTTGCTAGATTAATAGTATTATAAAATAAGGAAACGTAATTGATATATATATATTCATTTTTCCCTTTCCTTCCCTCTTTCCTGACGAAGCAACTGCCAGTTGCGAAAGCTCGTAATTCTGTTTGTGTGTTTTGTTCATGTGCCTGTCTGCCGGCGCTTTCCCGCTTGGTAAGTCTTGGAATCTTTGTTTTTAATATATTTTTCCCATGTGGAAGTTTCTTTCTATTTTATTTACATCATCATTAATTTGAACCCAACAATTACGTTTGTTATTGTCTCTGTTGCATTTCGAAATCTTCTCTATCATCTTACTTTCTCTTTTCGTTTGTACAAGAAGTTCCACTTTGTATTCATCTTCCATTTTTCCGTAATCTACCATACATTTTATCCTGCCTAATTATACTCAATAATACGTAATTTACTTCCAAACCATAGCCTAAAATTTTCAACATAACCGCTGCTATAAAATCCATTGTTCCAAGTTTACAAACATTTCGTGTAAACTCGTGAATACTATTTCACAGCTTCAGTTCCTTTCACTCATTACACAACCATCTCAGTTTTTTTCCAACAACTTTCGTTTTATTTCCATTCCCGTTTTTCCCACAAAACCGATCATTTTTTAGCAGCTTCCCACAGGTTTACACATTATTATTTCTTCATCAAACAATTGTTAGCCTCATTATCATAACCTGCCAGTACATAACCAGTCCTTTGAATACATTTACACACACATTCTTCGAGATTTTATTCGAAAATTTTTTTTTAATTTTATTTTTTCGCAAATTATTTTTTCGAAACTTTTTTCGAAAAAATTTTTTTCGAAATTTTCTTGAATTTCCCCACCCTTTAACGTGATCTGGAGACAACATAACTACCCAACCTTTGCACCCATTGTTGTTCACCAACCTAAGTTCAGCACATGATCAACATAGCTCATCTCAAACCAACACTTTTTCGACTTTTTTCACACCTTTATCTCTCCCTATATAAATCTCTCTTTACTTTCACTTTAACCTCACATTACCCTTTCCACCTACTAATACCATGTCAACCTCACAACATCCCTACAACGACCCCATTAAATTTTATTTACATTCCCTCCGCAAACATGCCTTCACCCTAGCCAGATTACGCTCCCATATTTTATTTACTCAGGCTTGTCTGACATTTGGCATTACTCCCAAAGGCCTCACACTTAAAGTTCCCATCTCTGGCTGCAATCCTTCTTTCCATCAGTCCTTATATCAGTTCCAAACAGCACAATCCATAGCCCTCACCCGCCTAATCCTTCACCTATACATCGACTTGGCCAATGAACACACCCGTCAACTCCTATCCCAAATCAAAGTCCTCAATCTTTCCTCTCCCACATCCACACCGGCTGTACATAGCATCCTCCTACAGGCCAACCGCAAATTAGAACAACATGCCACCCTCTACCTCAAAAAACTATCCAATCTCCTGGTTTCCCACCTCCGGAAAGGCAACCCACTCACCCTCCACAACCTTTCCAACAAACCTCAACCTCCTCTCATTGCACACAGACCCAGTCTCTCCCATCTACTCAATGTCCCACTTCCAGCTCCACTCCTCCCAACACCTCAAAATTCTAGTCAACACAATCTGGAACCACAACACCCCAATTCAGTAGTTAACCTTTCCTCCAAACCCCTCTCCCAATCCGAAACCTCTGTCCTATCCAAAGGCCTCACCTTCAGCCCCACTCCCAGGTTCAACCAAACTGCCCTTGTCAATGATTTACTGTCCTACACTCGCAGTCTCTGCTGGAAATATCACTTTGCTACGAAGAAAAACAATCCTGATCCCACTCCTAATGATCCAACTCCCCAAGACACTATCCAAATTGAACCCTGCCTGCAACAGTTCCGTCCTCCATCACAGCGGGATCCACCTCCTCTTCCTCAAAATCACCCTCTCCAAACCTTCCAGGAATTTCTCACTTCCAGCCTTGCCTCTCAATCTTTCTTGAAAAACCTTAATCCTACTCCCAACATCACCACAGCCGAATCCCAGGCTATCCGTGATCTGAAAGCTGACCGATCCATCATCATTCTTCCGGCTGACAAGGGTTCCACGACCGTGGTACTTGATCGTCGGGAGTATGTGGCTGAGGGACTGCGTCAGCTTTCAGACAACTCTACATACAAAGTTTGCCGAGGTAATCCCATTCCTGATGTCCAGGCGGAGCTTCAAGGAATCCTCAGAACCTTAGGCCCCCTACAAAACCTTTCACCTGACTCCATCAAACTCCTCACCCCACCGACACCTCGCACTCCTACATTCTACCTACTTCCTAAAATTCACAAACCCAAACATCCTGGCCGCCCCATTGTAGCTGGTTACCAAGCCCCCACAGAACGTATCTCTGCCTACGTAGATCAACACCTTCAACCCATTACATGCAGTCTCCCATCCTTCATCAAAGACACCAACCACTTTCTCGAATGCCTGGAATCCCTACCCAGTCTGTTACCCCCGGAAACCATCCTTGTAACCATTGATGCCACTTCCCTATACACGAATATCCTGCACGTCCAGGGCCTCGCTGCAATGGAGCACTTCCTTTCACGCCGATCACCTGCCACCCTACCTAAAACCTCTTCCCTCGTCACCTTAGCCAGCTTCATCCTGACCCACAACTTCTTCACTTTTGAAGGCCAGACATACCAACAATTAAAGGGAACAGCCATGGGTACCAGGATGGCCCCCTCGTATGCCAACCTATTTATGGGTCGCTTAGAGGAAGCCTTCTTGGTTACCTAAGCCTGCCAACCCAAAGTTTGGTACAGATTTATTGATGACATCTTCATGATCTCGTCTCACAGTGAAGAACAACTCCAGAATTTCCTCTCCAACCTCAACTCCTTTGGTTCCATCAGATTCACCTGGTCCTACTCCAAATCCCATGCCACTTTCCTAGACGTTGACCTCCATCTGTCCAATGGCCAGCTGCACACATCCGTTCACATCAAACCCACCAACAAGCAACAGTACCTCCATTATGACAGCTGCCACCCATTCCATATCAAACGGTCCCTTCCCTACAGCCTAGGCCTTCGTGGGAAACGAATCTGCTCCAGTCCTGAATCCCTCGACCATTACACCAACAACCTGAAAACAGCTTTCACATCCCGCAACTATCCTCCCAACCTGGTACAGAAGCAGATAACCAGAGCCACTTCCTCATGCCCTCAAACCCAGAACCTCTCACAGAAGAACCCCAAAAGTGCCCCACTTGTGACAGAATACTTCCCGGGACTGGATCAGACCTTGAATGTGGCTCTCCAGCAGGGATACGACTTCCTAAAATCCTGCCCCGAAATGAGATCCATCCTTCATGAAATCCTCCCCACTCCACCAAAAGTGTCTTTCCGCCGTCCACCTAACCTTCGTAACCTCTTGGTTCATCCCTATGAAATCCCCAAACCACCTTCTCTACCCTCTGGCTCCTACCCTTGTAACCGCCCCCGGTGTGAAACCTGTCCTATGCACCCTCCCACCACCACCTACTCCAGTCCTGTAACCCGGAAGGTGTACACGATCAAAGGGAGAGCCACACGTGAAAGCACCCACGTGATTTACCAACTGACCTGCCTGCACTGTGACGCTTTCTATGTGGGAATGACCAGCAACAAACTGTCCATTCACATGAATGGACACAGGCAGACAGTGTTTGTTGGTAATGAGGATCACCCTGTGGCTAAACATGCCTTGATGCACGGCCAGCACATCTTGGCACAGTGTTACACCGTCCGAGTTATCTGGATACTTCCCACCAACACCAACCTATCCGAACTCCGGAGATGGGAACTCGCCCTTCAGTATATCCTCTCTTCTCGATATCCGCAAAGCCTCAACCTCCGCTAATTTCAAGTTGCCGCCGCTCATACCTCACCTGTCTTTCAACAACTTCTTTGCCTCTGTACTTCCGCCTCGACTGACATCTCTGCCCTTACTCTTTGCCTTTAAATATGTCTGCTTGTGTCTGTGTATGTGCGGATGGATATGTGTGTGGGTGTGTGTGTGCGAGTGTACACCTGTCCTTTTTTTCCCCTAAGGGAAGTCTTTCCGCTCCCGGGATTGGAATGACTCCTTACCCTCTCCCTTAAAACCCACATCCTTTCATTTTTCCCTCTTCTTCCCTCTTTCCTGATGAAGCAACTGCCAGTTGCGAAAGCTCGTAATTCTGTTTGTGTGTTTTGTTCATGTGCCTGTCTGCCGGCGCTTTCCCGCTTGGTAAGTCTTGGAATCTTTGTTTTTAATAACTTCCACATGGGAAAAATATATTAAAAACAAAGATTCCAAGACTTACCAAGCGGGAAAGCGCCGGCAGACAGGCACATGAACAAAACACACAAACACACACATAGGATTACTAGCTTTCGCAACCGATGGTTGCTTCTTCAGGAAGGAGAGGGAAAGACGAAAGGATGTGGGTTTTAAGGGAGAGGGTAAGGAGTCATTCCAATCCCGGGAGCGGAAAGACTTCCCTTAGGGGAAAAAAAGGACAGGTGTACACTCGCGCACACACACATATCCATCTGCACATACACAGACACAAGCAGACATATTTAAAGGCAAAGAGTAAGGGCAGAGATGTCAGTCGAGGCGGAAGTACAGAGGCAAAGAAGTTGTTGAAAGACAGGTGAGGTATGAGCGGCGGCAACTTGAAATTAGCGGAGGTTGAGGCCTGGCGGATATCGAGAAGAGAGGATATACTGAAGGGCGAGTTCCCATCTCCGGAGTTCGGATAGGTTGGTGTTGGTGGGAAGTATCCAGATAACTCGGACGGTGTAACACTGTGCCAAGATGTGCTGGCCGTGCATCAAGGCATGTTTAGCCACAGGGTGATCCTCATTACCAACAAACACTGTCTGCCTGTGTCCATTCATGCGAATGGACAGTTTGTTGCTGGTCATTCCCACATAGAAAGCGTCACAGTGCAGGCAGGTCAGTTGGTAAATCACGTGGGTGCTTTCACGTGTGGCTCTCCCTTTGATCGTGTACACCTTCCGGGTTACAGGACTGGAGTAGGTGGTAGTGGGAGGGTGCATAGGACAGGTTTCACACCGGGGGCGGTTGCAAGGGTAGGAGCCAGAGGGTAGGGAAGGTGGTTTGGGGATTTCATAGGGATGAACCAAGAGGTTACAAAGGTTAGGTGGACGGCAGAAAGACACTCTTGGTGGAGTGGGGAGGATTTCATGAAGGATGGATCTCATTTCGGGGCAGGATTTTAGGAAGTCGTATCCCTGCTGGAGAGCCACATTCAAGGTCTGATCCAGTCCCGGGAAGTATTCTGTCACAAGTGGGGCACTTTTGGGGTTCTTCTGTGAGAGGTTCTGGGTTTGAGGGCATGAGGAAGTGGCTCTGGTTATCTGCTTCTGTACCAGGTTGGGAGGATAGTTGCGGGATGCGAAAGCTGTTTTCAGGTTGTTGGTGTAATGGTCGAGGGATTCAGGACTGGAGCAGATTCGTTTCCCACGAAGGCCTAGGCTGTAGGGAAGGGACCGTTTGATATGGAATGGGTGGCAGCTGTCATAATGGAGGTACTGTTGCTTGTTGGTGGGTTTGATGTGGATGGATGTGTGCAGCTGGCCATTGGACAGATGGAGGTCAACGTCTAGGAAAGTGGCATGGGATTTGGAGTAGGACCAGGTGAATCTGATGGAACCAAAGGAGTTGAGGTTGGAGAGGAAATTCTGGAGTTGTTCTTCACTGTGAGTCGAGATCATGAAGATGTTATCAATAAATCTGTACCAAACTTTGGGTTGGCAGGCTTGGGTAACCAAGAAGGCTTCCTCTAAGTGACCCATAAATAGGTTGGCATACGAGGGGGCCATCCTGGTACCCATGGCTGTTCCCTTTAATTGTTGGTATGTCTGGCCTTCAAAAGTGAAGAAGTATATATATATATATATATATATATATATATATATATATATATATATATATATATATATATATATATATATATATATATATATATTTTTTCCCCCATGAAATCCTCCCCGTTCCACCTAGAGTGTCTTTGAGCCGTCCACCTAACCTTCGTAACCACCTTCCCTACCCTCTGGCTCTTACCCTTCTAACCGACCACAGGGTAAAACCTGTCCCATGCACCCTCCCACCACCACCTACTCCAGTCCTGTAACCCGGAAGGTGTACACGATAAAGGCAGAGCCACATGCGACAGCACCCATGTGATTTACCAACTGACCTGTGAAGCTTTCTATGTGGGAATGACCAGCAATAAACTGTCTATTTGCATGAACGGACACAGGCAGACAGTGTTTGTTAGTAATGGGGATCACCCTGTGACTAAACATGCCTTGGTGCACTTCCAGCTCATCTTGGCACAGTGTTACATCGTCCAGGTTATCTGGATACTTCCCACTGACACCAACCTATCAGAACTCCGGAGAGGGCAACTTGCCCTTCAATATATCCTCTCTTCCCGTTACCCAACAGGCCTCAACCTTCGCCAGTTTCAAGTTGCCGCCGCTCATACCTCACCTGTCATTTAATAACATCTTCGCCTCTGTACTTCCACCTTGACTGACATCTCTACCCAAACTCTTTGCCTTTACATATGTCTGCTTGTGTCTGTTATGTGTGGATGGATATGTGTGTGTGTGTGTGTATGTGTGCGAGTGTATACCTGTCCCTTTTTCCCTCCAAGGTAAGTCTTTCCGCTCCCGGGATTGAAATGACTCCTTACCCTCTCCCTTAAAACCCACATCCTTTTGTCTTTCCCTCTCCTTCCCTCTTTCCTGATGAAGCAACCGTGGGTTGCAAAAGCTTGAAATTTGTGTGTGTGTTTGTGTTTGTTATTGTCTCTATCAATGTACCAACACTTTTGTTCGGTAAATTACAGAAAGTATTCACCCAGCAAAAGGGAGAAAGGACAATATTGTTTAAAATAGCTAATGAAACAGCTTGCAAAGGACTCTATTAGATCTTGGAATTCTTACACTCATTTCACAAGATGGACTGTGACTTACACAACCGTGTTACAGGACACAAAGATAATTTCAGTGCACACTTGTCTCTCTGCCATGTTTCAGAGTACAGGTCTCTCTGCTATGGTTGAGAGTATAGTTGTGTTTTTAGTATAATGGTATGCAGCAAGGTCTCAACAACATCCACATTTATTCACGTACCCTACAATTTTTAATGAGTATCACTATTAGTTCTCCCATTCCTTTCCATTTACAAATGATTTGCAAGAGGAGTAACTGCTGATAAGCTTCAATAATTGCCCAGTTTCTCTGGTTTTCCCTCCACGGTCATTTCCAAGAAAAACATGTGAAAACTAATATATTCCAGAACATAGAGAAGAAAGGATCTTGCAGAGACATGGCTTAGCCACATTCAGAATGAATTTTACACTCTGCAGCAGAGTGTGTGCTGATTTGAAACTTCCTGACAGATTGAAACTGTGTGCCAAACCAGGAATTGAACTTGGTCTCCTACCTTTCAAACATCACAGAAGTTCCCAGAATGAGATTTTCACTCTGGAGCGGAATGTACGCTGATATGAAACTTCCTGGCAGATTAAAATTGTGTGCTCGACCGAGACTCGAACTCGGGACCTTTGCCTTTCGCGGGCAAGTGCTCTACCAACTGAGCTACCAAAGCACGACTCACGCCCAGTACTCACAGCTTTACTTCTGCCAGTACCTCGTCTTCTACCTTCCAAACTTTACAGAAGCTCTCCTGCGAACAAAGCACAAAACTATCCTTTTTTGTATTCATATGTAAGTAAGAAAGTGGTAACAGCTGATAGTGAGGAAAGTAGAAGTTTTCATTTGGAAGCAATGGCTTTCCTTCTGCCTGTATGATGTTAAATTTAACTTTAGTGTGTTCGAATAGTTTATATTGAACTAATGATATTTAATTATTAATTCAGCTGCTTCAATTTGTTAATGTATATTTTTGCTCATTAACATAGTTGAAGGTTCCTCTTCCTAACAGGATCTGTAGGGTACGATGAGATACTTAGTGAATAAGTAAGTGAATGAACAAAATGAATCTCACCAAGAAAAAAGATGGAAGATATAATGAAATTACTTGTTTAAAGAAAGCTGATGATCAATTTGGCAATATCTTTGTTACAAGAAATCTGATGGTCAATTTTCCAATCTTTTTGCTACACATGTTATTCCATATCACCACAAAACCTGTGTGATTAATAACATTTTGACTCATGTCCTGGTTGTCCAGATATGGTCTTCTAGTGATGATTCAGTCATATTTGAAAACAGTGTTGTGAAATCCTCTTACTGAGAGAGTAACCATTCCTAAAATACTGTTGACAAGAAAACTCAGACTCAGAGTCTATTTAACACAATTTTCAAGAAAAAGAGAACTTTTATTGATTAATAGGCAAAGAATCTCTTTAGTAGTTCTGTTGCATCTTGTAATTGTTCTGCCAATAAAAAGCAATCTTTGGTTTGCCTTCTCCACAGCATTACCGATGTGATCATTCCAATGTCAATTATTCATAATTCTGTCACTGGCATGCAGGTGATCCTACCACCCATTGTGACACTGCAGTAGAGAAATTTTGCAAAAACATATTAAGAAAACTACATCTTGGCCTTTCCTCCTTTTACATTTCTGTACAATCGAACAGTGCAATAGTGCAATAAAAATAATTTAGCCAGCAAAGTGACCAATGCTAAACATATCTAAGTGAGAAAGGAAATGGAGAGGAATGTGAAGAAATTCCCATCAGTGTATAGTTTCTACATCTACATTACTACTCTGCAGTTGACACCTAAGTGTCTGGCAGAGGGTTTTTTGAACATCCTTCAGTCTATTTCTCAACTGTTCCAGTCTCTTACAGAGCCTGGGGCAAATGAAGACTTAAACCTCTCTGTGTGAGATCTTATTTCTGTTATTTTATTATGATGATCATTTCTCCCTATGTAGGTTGATGAAAATAAAATATTTTCACATTCAGAGGAGAAAGTTGGTGATTAGAATTTCTGGAAAAGATCTTGCTGCAATATGAAAGACCTTTGTTTAAATCATTGCCACACAAACTCACTTATCATATCCATGACACTTTCTCCCTTATTTTGTGATAATACAAAAGGAGCTACCCCTCTTTGGACATTTTAGATATCCTATATCAATCCTACTTGGTAAGGATCCCATACCGT
The DNA here is from genome assembly GCF_023897955.1 of Schistocerca gregaria. NCBI lineage: Eukaryota > Metazoa > Arthropoda > Insecta > Orthoptera > Acrididae > Schistocerca > Schistocerca gregaria. The sequence goes on from NC_064922.1 coordinate 378,173,611, forward strand.
ACTAGTAGACGATGAATAAGTATAGTGCCAGCAGTCTCTTTAGTAGTTCTGTTGCATCTTGTAATTGTTCTGCCGATAAAAAGCAGTCTTTGGCTTGCCTTCTCCACAGCATTATTGATGTGATCATTCCAATGTCAACTGCTCATAATTGTAGCTTCTAGTTACTTGGCCGAATTAGCAGCTTTAAATTTGTGTGGTCTATCATGTAACCAAAATTTAATGCCTTTCTTTTTGTACTCGTGTGTGTGATCTCTCACTGTTCCTTATTCAGGGACAGTTGCCACTTTTTGCACCATACAGGTTTTGCATTCTTGACAAAGACACATTTTGTCTAATGGAAGTTAATAATGCCACCTATTGGTCTAGTAGAACTGAACAACTGGTGGTGGCATGGCTTGTCATAAAATGAATGTTGTTAAAAAATGAGGAAGTATAGTCTGATCAGCCATTTCCATTTAAACAAGTTTAACTGTCTTTTTTCAGTACTTGCAGAGTTCATGAATAACTACGTATAATGATCACAGCATTAACAGAAATATGTGGTGGATTTAATAATGCTTACACAGTGTAGTCGCATTAAAACACTCTTTATACCAGTCTGTGGTAACATTAAGTCTTCTTCTGAAGTGTTTCATGCAATGATTTTCAAAGTTAGGTAAACAATGCATGGCTATGAATCAACCATTTGTGTGATGGTAAAAATAATTGTTCAGAGGTATCTAGTGAAAATGTTGGATTCATTGTTGTCATTTCTGACATAATACTGTATCTTAAGAGTTGACAGTTTCTTATTTATTTATGCAATTGAATTATTTTGTCTGTTGCAGGTGTCTGGTACTTCTTGATTCTGATGTTCCCAAATTTGATCCTAATCTTCCGTTCTACAATAATCAACTTGCATTAGGATTGGCAGTGAATATATATAAAGATCGGTGCTGGGGAAGCTACAGATACACTTTGCAACCACCAGAACCACTTTCAGTAGTGACAGAATATGCTTACATGAACATACAGAACCCAGGAAATTTGTCAAGTCTATGCTGGGTGCAGGCAGAGCCACCATTGAGGAGTAATACAGTGTGAGTTAAAAAATGCATGTTTCTTGTTCAATTTTCATTGTCTTTCTTTCCAGATGCCTCTACAGTCACATTTAATGTGAGATGCAGTAGGATAGTGCCTATTGGTATCATGCTGAAGAACAAACAACATATAATAGCAATGTTTCTAGGAACTTACGTTTTTTGTATGATACTAATGCCATTCCTACAAGATGTCTGAAATTACTGAATCTTATTAAACCTATATTTGTTGACAACTTATGTAACAGAAGCACTCTTATTTCCCTGTATGTGTACCTGATGAAGTATGCTTGCACATTAATTTAGCACTTAGAACAACAGAGGTCCACATGATAGAATTATAAAAATTGTGGCATTTCTGTTTGTTATCAAAGATCTTCACTTACTCTTAAAATAACATTGTAACCTGACCCAAAGTGATCACATAATGTTCGCCAGCCACTGTGCTGTTGTTTTAAAAAGCTCATTTAAAGTCTGATCCTAATACTGGGCCCCCTATCTCCTCTGTGTCAATTCCTGTTTCTTCAACTAGCACTTCACCAGACAAGTCCTGCCTCTCATAGAGCTTTTCAGTGTACTCTGTCTATGAGTGAATTGTCTTAAGACATCATTTGGATAGGTCTGGAAGGGCATGGTATCAGCACACTGCTCTCCAGGGTGTCATCAGCTTTCCAGACCATGGAATCACTATATCTCATTTAAGTAGTTCCTATTGTCTTCATGAAACAGTGAACTGTATTCCAGCCCTCTCACAAAGATAAAATCCTTGGCATGGTCAGAAACTGAATCTGGGTCCTCTGCCTAGAGTCACCATATTGAGTTTTCCTCTATGGAGGTGGACTCACTTACTCAGTGCTTGATTTTTCATGGTATGTGCTGGTACACCATACTGCTGTCTTGCCCAGAAAAAAGTGTTTAAAGAATGATTTAAGACTTCCACTGTACTTATTCCTTTCTAACCAAATATTCCAAAAAGCAATAACATTGTCTTTCTTGTGTCATTAAAACGCTTAAAGAGCAAGAACATTTTATGTCCACAGAGATTAGTGAACACAAATTTTCCTTTTCTTTTAATAATGTAATACTACTTTGAATATTCAAGAACTTTTTCATGTCATAAAGTGTGTGTGTGTGTGTGTGTGTGTGTGTGTGTGTGTTTCTTGTATACAGAAAATAATGCCCAAATTAAAAAATTACAAAATGTATTTTATTTAACAGGGATTTTCCAGAAACGTATTTCTCTGTATATTATTCTGCCCTCAATTTCAAAGACATAATGATGGCAAGTGGAAAACTCCCAATTAATGTTCTCCCAGAAAAATTATCGGAACAGGTAAGCTTTTTATGGAATGAAATTTTTTACAAGTTTTTTATTTTCATTTCAAAAAGTAATTAAATCATATGTGTAAAAACATCATGAATCAGATCAACTTGTAATCATTTACCTCTAGTGTGATGCTACAGCAGTATGCAAATCAACTCAGGAAAGATAAAACAAAATTATTGAAAATAACAGATAGAGCTAACAATGCATATGCACTCACACACACACACACACACTTACTGTTGTCTCCCCATGCTTTGTTGTACGATGCCAGCATCCTTTGCAAGTTATTCTATTTTATTTGTTTGTTTTTTGTAGATTTTTCCTCCATTGAGTTATTTTTCCACTGCTTTTTCATTTTACACTACATTTATTTATTCTATTGTATTTTTTAATTATGCTTTTCTCCATACAGCACATACCATATGGCATTGCTCCAACCTGTGCCCAAAATACTGTGATGGAGTGGTTAAGTTCGTGGCCTCTCATTCCAGAGGAGTGGGGTTCCAAACCCCCCATTCTATCTCAATCTCTGTCCCCCCCCCCCTTCCCCCAGACAAGGAATGCATAAATGATGTTTTTTAGTTTGTCCAATGTATGGGCATACATCAAAATTGCTCACAAGAATAATATACAGGAGAATGGAAAAGAAAATTCGGAATCTGTTAGATGATGATCAGCTTGGCTTCAAGAAAGATAAAGGCACCAGAGAGGCAGTTCTGACATTTTGGTTGATAGAGGAAGCAAGAGTGAAGAAAAATCAAGACATGTGCATATGATTTGTTGACTCAGAAAGAGCCTACTGATTGTGGAATAATTCTCACACTTGTTAGGTCTTTCTATCTTTGCAATTGTGTGGATGTTATTTTTCTGAAAGGCTGATGCTATATCACTAGTCTTATACATTTTACACACCTATGTGAATAGTCGTTATGTTGCCACTGCCGCAATTATTTTAGAAATTCCAATGGAATGTTATCTATCCCTTCTGCTTTATTTGATCTTACGTCATCCAAAGCTCTTTTAAATTCTGATTCTAATGCTGAATCCCCTATCTCTTCCATGTTAATTCCTGTTTCTTCATCTATCACATCACCAAACAAGTCCTCCCCCTCATAGAGGTCTTCAGTGTACTCTTCCCACCTAAGTGAATTGTATTTCTGTATTCCTGAATTTACCTCAATAATTTTGTACTTTATTTTTTCATTAATCAACTGAAGTATTTGTTCTTTTAGTTTGTTCTTTATTTTCTTTGTAGTTACCTTCCCTACACCAACATTTTTCTTTCCAACTTCTGTGATTGCTATTTTTAGAGATGTTCATCCCTTCTTCAACTGAACTTCATACTGAGCTATACATTATTGCAGTATCTATTGCCTCATAAAATTTGAAGCATATCTCTTCATTCCTTAGTACTTCCATATCCCAGTTCTTTGACCCGTGGTTCTTCCTCACTAGTCTCTTAAACTTCAGCCTACTCTTCATCATTACTAAAGTGTAGTCTCAGTCTGTGTCTGCTTCTGGGTATGTATGCCTTATGATCCAATATCTGATTTTAGAATCTCTACCTGATCGTGACGTAGTCTAACTAGAATCTTTAGACATTTTTTAGTTTAGAAAAATTACAAATAAAAAAAACTCAATAAAGTTCCATACAATAAATATAAATGCAGACACTATAACAATGCATTTATTAAAATTAAATACAAACAGTAAAAATAAGTTACATTTCTTTTAGAAAGGTACCAGATTTTTTAAATAACAAGGTTTTTTTCCCCTTGCCCTGTCATTTGCAGACACATTTACAGCTTCTTCATAGACCAGTTTCATTGTTAAGTCTGATTCAGTAGCAAGGACCTCAAGATAACTGAGATGATCTTGTGTTTTGGAAGTCCTTAGATAACTTTTTGTGCATCTTGCAGCAGAAAATGATTTTTCTGTTCAGCAGTTAGAAGCAGGATAATTAAAGTATGTTTGAAGAGCTATATTCTAATTTGCATTAACATTTTCGAAGTTGCAATTTTTTAGCATCATTGTGATGTAGTCACAGGTTTTTTTAGTCCCTCCCCCCACCCCCAAAAAAGGGTTCATCACTGGGTGTGAAATGTTCTTCAACAACCAGGGGTATCAATTTCAGCCTTCCTTTGGTGAAAGAGTTTTTTCTGCTTTTTGATGTTAATTTGGGGTGTAACTTCCTGATTCTTCTACAATTTCACTTGAACACAGTGTTTCCTGTCTACCGAATTTTTTAAAATGTCATGGCGCAGAACTTTCTACAGTGTTTCTTCTTTTTTTGTTTTATTTTTTCTTTTTCCAGAGATGGTACTGAGCTCCACCTATTCCCTTTGTTTCAGTAATTATCTTCAGTGATTATCAAAATATTGCAAAGCAGAATCTGTTGACAACAGGGTAGGAATCACATTAAAAGTCACTTCCCATTTGATTTAATGAACTAAAGCAGACTGTATTCAGTCATCTGTGTAAAAATCATCCAGTGTGGACCTGCTACTACTTGCTATTACTGGTGCATGTACAATGTAAAAAAGTTTACATAAATGTGATGATAAGTTAATTCATCATTATCCTAACAGTAGTTGAAAAAAAATCTGTTTATAAAACACACCCAGAAAGTTTCAAAAATGTTTTTTTATTATGAACAGGAAAAAAACAATTCTTGAATAACTTTTGTTAAGAGTTTATTAACATAATTAAAGAAACCATGCTGTTGTGGGCATACCTTAATGCCATTTCAACCACAATGTAAGATAATTAACAAATGAATATTAAACATGTAAGAATCCTCTCTCATAAGCTATAAAAATAACTAATTAACATCACTGTATCGAAGTATTTCTTACCTTGTGAATAGTGTAAAAAATAAACAATACTATGTAACACACTTCTGTATGTATATCAACTAATAATCCAAGGTGAATGAGAGATTTAAATTTTTGGAGTGTGCAAGTAGGATGGAAACTTTTCAGCACTGCTAAAGTGCATGAATTACTTTTCTCTCGTGAGTGGTGCATGAATTACTTTTCTCTCGTGAGTGGGAGATTTAAACCTTAGGAACTTGTTTGATGCTCATGGCTTTTATACAGTTTTCCACAAAAATTGCCACCCAAAACCTGCCACTCTGATCAGTTCGCTAGTTTGCCCCTCCCTTAATACAGTTTTGTATGTAACTGATTTCCTTGCATACCTTTGTCCTATCCAGTCTTGTGCTCCATCTCAGATGACTTAATTGTTGTTCTTATCCAAGCTTGTGCTCCATAACTGATGTAATATTAAACCCTAATCATCCTTTTGTTTACTTCCTGTAAGACAGGAAACTTTCCTGGTATCTAGCAAAACATCAATAATGTTACTGCTTTGGTGTTAAACCATGGGCTCCTCTCCACCCCATTCTCATGGTCCATTGGTCTGACCACTGAATTTCCCTGCCTGGATGCAAATCTTCCTTGCACATTGGTTTCTGTCTATTCGAGCTTCATCAGTCTTCACCAATTTAGTATGGCACAAACACAATATCCTGAAATTTAAGTTGATGAAGTAACTTCACTCTCTCTGTAAAAATCTCCTGATTTGCAACTCCTAACTTCTACACCCATTAAAAATCCTCAATACTCTCTCCTAAATCCATTAACCAAAGCCACCATGTCATCCTATTGTGGAAAGTTATTACACTCTCACTGAATGAATCTCTGCTCTCGTGAAGGAAGGCATTCAAATTAATTCCTACAGCCTACCCTCCTATATTAAGGGAACTAATTTGTTTTCTCCATTAGGTCTCTGTCTTTCCTTTCTCTTCAACACTTGGCACTTGCTTATTACCTTTGATGCTGCTTTCCTCTGTATCAGCTTCACCAATGCCCATGGTCTTTACACCACAAAACATTACTGCTTGCAACATTGGATGATTCCAAACTCATCACCTCCTTCATAGTAAACAAGAGCAACAACATCACCACCTACACCGATTTCTCCTTTGAAGGTACTGAGCAGTGTTCCTAGCCTCTCAGAATCATAAGTCTCTTACTGGTTTCTGATTTATGCATTATGTGGATCTACACATCACCTTCTTCTTACAGAACCCAACATTTTGTATCCTATTTGCTTTGTCTTGTCCTCCTTAGTTTGGCAAGAATTTGACCACCACCTCATTGAATGATCACTAAGAACCTTGGCTCACATCAGACTAACAAATCACCAAAAGTGTATGTTGTGTAAAATGTGCATCTTGTTTAGAGAACCACAAATGAAGTGTGCTACCATCTATTTAGTTTTAGTGCCAAACCAGATGATGATGATGTATGGTTTGTGGGACGCTCAACTGTGCAATCATAAGCACCTGTACAAAGTCCCAATTTTCAAACAGTCCAAGTTTTACACAGTCCAGTCTACCACTGTCACAAATGATGATGATGAAATTATGAGGACAACACAAATGCACAGTCTCTTGGTAGAGAAAATCCCAACCTGGCCAGGAATTGAACCCAGAACCCCGTGATCCAGAGGTAGCAATGCTAGCCACTAGACCACAAGCTGCGGAAGGTGCCAAACCAGATTAGATGTTGTATGCCTTGTTATATTAGGATTAATAGCCCTATTGCTTTCTGTATCTTTGAGTATATGTTCTTAACTTTTCATAATTGTGCAGGTTTGACTCATTCATGCTTATATGTAGTTGTAGAAAAGAAGAAACTTTTGAATACAACTGACTTCCTCAGGATAGTTTTTGTCTATCTTCAAGAGTCTTCCAGTTCATTTCCTTCAGTATCTCTGTGACACCCTCCAGTGTATTAAGCAAAACTTTGATCATTCATGCTGCCCTTCTCTGTATACATTCAAGATTCCCGGGTACGTGTCCCATATACTTGAGCAATGTTCCAGAACTGGTCACATGAGTGATTTGTAAGCAATCTCCTTTGTAGATTGATTGCACTTCCCCAGTATCCTACCAATAAACCAAAGTCTATCATCAGTTTTATCCATGACTGAATCTATGTGTTCATTCCATTTCATATCCCTACAAAGTGTTACACCAAGGTATTTATATGAGTTGGTCGATTCCAGCAGTGACTCGTTGATATTACGCTCATAGGATACTATGTTTTTTTTTCATTTTGTGAAGTGCACAATTTTACATTTCTAAGCATTTATAGATAGTTGCAAACTTTTGCACTACTTTGAAATCTTATCAGTACCTGATTGAACATTTGTGAAGCTTCTTTCAGATACTACTTCATTACAGTTAAGTCCATCATCTGCAAAAAGCTTTATTTTATTATTAATATTGTCTGCAAGGTCATTAATATACAACATGAATAACAAGGGCCCCAACAAAATTCCCTGGAGCACACCCAAAGCTACTTCCTCATCTAACAATGACTCTCCATCCAAAATAACAAGTTGTGTCTTTCCTAATCAAAACCTCCTCACTCTAGTTACATATTTCACTTGATTCCCCACATAATCGCACTTTTGATAATAAACGCAGATGTGGTACTGAGTCAAATGCTTTTTTGAAATCAAGAAATACAGCATCTACCTGATTGCTTTCAGTATGTCATGTGAGAAAAGCACAAGTTGGGTTTCAGGTGATCAATGATTTTGAAATCCATTGCTGGTTGGCATTGAGGAGGTCATTCTGTTCAAGATACCTCATTATGTTTGAGCTCAGAATAAATTCTAAGATTCTACAACAAATCACTGTAAAGAGCATTGAACAGTAGTTTTGTGGATCACTTCAACTACCCTTCTTGTAGATGGGTGTGACCTGTGCTTTTTTCCAAGAACGCAGGGTTTTTTGTTCGAGAGATCTATGTAAGACTGTAGTTAGAAGAAGAGCTAACTCAGCTGCAAATTCAGTATAGAATCTGACAGAGATTCCATTGGGCCCTAGAGCTTTGCTCAATTTTAATAATTTCAGCCATTTCTCAACACCACTGATACTAACACTTATTTAATTCATCTTTTCAGTGGTATAAGGATTAAATTGTGGTAGTTAAACTGCGTTTTTGTTTGTAAAGCACCATTTGAAAATTGAGTTTAAGATTTCTCCTTTTGCTTTGCTCCCCAAAATTTCTGTCTCATTTACTAGGCACTGGACATTAACTTTAGTGCCAATAATTGGATTTACATATAACCTGAATTTCTCTGGGTTTTGTGAAAGATTCCTTGACAAACTTCTGCTCTGGTAGTCACTGAAGGCATCACATGTTGATCTCTTGACAGCCAAACATCTTTCATTCAGCATCTCTCTGTCTATAGCCCTGCAGTTTGTTTTTCATCTATTGTGCAGTAATCTTGGTTTCTGTAAAAGTTTCTTTACAGTGACTGAACACCATGAAGCATCCCTTCCATTATGAACTGTTCTACTGGTGACATATCTGTCCAGTCCGTGGTCAACTATTCTTTTAAACTTGAGCCATAGTTCCTGTACATGCTCCTGCTGTAAGATAAAAGTTTCAAGTTTCTCAATAGATTATGACACTACTGATTTTTTATCTAGTCTACTGAACATATACATCCCTCTTCTTATCTTAGCTGTCCTTAGTAATTTGGAAGTCATTGTTGACACAACTGTCCACATTGTGTTCACCGATACGAGTTTCAATGTTGACATCCTAAAAGAGGTCAGATCTATTTGTTGCCATTAGATCCAATATATTTACATTATTAATTGGCTTTCTAACTATCTGTTCTATGTAGTTTTCAGAGAAGGCATTTAGTATAGTTTCAGAGGATGTTTTATCACACCCACCACTAACAAAATCATAATTTTCCCAATTAATTGTTGGATGATTAAAGTCTTCACTGATGATTACTGTAAGGTTGAGGACTTAAGTACAAGTGAACTGAGGTTTTCTCTAAAGTTTTTGGTTACATCAGTCTGGTGGGTGACAGAAGGAACCTGTTATCATTTTAAGCCCACCCCTGATACTGAGTCTTGCCCAAACAATGTCACTTGCGTCTTCAATTTCTACCTTGACGGATTTGAGTTTTTTGTCTTCTGTGACAAATACACCACCTCCATTTCACATTTGCCTATCCTTTCAATATACACTTAAAATTTCCCCAGAAATGTCACTGCTATCAATTTCAGGTTTCAACCAGCTTTCTGTACCTAGTATTATGTGAGCTTCACTGCTGTTCATGAGCACTTCAAACTATGGCACTTTGTTGTGAATGCTTTGGCAGTTTACCATTAGGATTTTAATACTCTCACCTGTGGGAGGTATTACGATCTTACACTGATACTTCTGGGTTTCCTACAGCTGTTGTTATGGGATTGAATGGAGAGTTGCCTAATCTAAAAGATCGTCATGTGCACACCACACATAGTCAGCTACCTGAGTAGCAGCCTCTGATATGTATGTTCTCAATCATATGGTGCAAGTCCAGGAAGTTGCAGCCTAGCTTGTCACAGAACTTTTGAAGTCTCTGGTTCAGCCCTTTCACTGAACTCAAAACCAAAGGGCCATGGCCAGTTCTTGGGACAATGCTGCAAGTTATGAGCTTCCTTGAAACTCCATGCTCAAGGCTGGTCTTCTCAACCTTCTCTACCAGTCACTGGAATGACCCAAGAATGACAACAGAACTGAAACGACAAGCATCATTTGTTCCAATGTGCACCACAATCTGCAGCTGGTTGCACCCCGTTCCCTCAGTGGCAGCTGGAATAGCCTGTTCAACATGTTGACTGAGGTCCCCTGGCATACACACTGAGTGCACCTGGTGTCCTTTCTTAGCCCTTGCTGCCATTTCCCTGAGGGGTACCATCATTTGCCATAAGTTTAAGCTGCTGACAATAAATAGACCCTTTTTTGTTTGCTCCCTCCTGATATGACAAAGCAGGTGACGTGAGCCCCAATGGCTCAGTTTCAGTAAAAGACAGTACCTCAAACTCATTGGTTAGGGGGATTGGTACAACTCTGTGAGTCCTACTTGATCCCCAACCACCTTGTACAGGACACCTAGATATATCATTGACCTGCTATTCACAGTCAAGTGGATGTGTAATGACAAATTTTGTACTTTCCGGAGAGGAGACAGGATGCACGGGAGAAGTTAGTACTTGAAGTGCCTTGGTACTCATATCACAGGTACACGACTCTAGGGAGCTCATCCAACACACTGATTTGAGCAACTGACAATCATTTGACAGTGCTCGGGGCGATTTCCAGCTGCTAATGAATGTCAACCAACTTCTCCAGTGTTCAAGAAGAGCATATACAGTGGGGCTAAAATTTTGGCTGGTGCAATGTGTTATAAAGCAGTGAACAAATAAGTTTAAATTATGCCACTGTTTGTCTTTTAATCCGTTGAGATAAAAAATTTCTAATTTCCTAAGGAATTGAAGCAACACACAAAACAAGATTTCTATTAATTCAACATGAAAAAACTGTGGTAAAAACTCCTAATTTATTAAAACATTTTGTGGTCAATTATAGTTACTAGTGAACTCAAAAATAGAGTTAACTATGATTAATGCAGATAATATACAGGGTGTTACAAAAAGTTACGACCAAACTTTCAGAAAACATTCCTCACACACAAAGAAAGACAATATGTTATGTGGACATGTGTCCGGAAATGTTTACTTTCCATGTTAGAGCTCATTTTATTACTTCTCTTCAAATCCCTATAATCATGGAATGGAAACAGACAGCAACAGAACGTGCCAGCGTGACTTCAAACACTCTGTTACAGGAAATGTTCAAAATGTCCTCCATTAGTGAGGATACATGCATCCACCCTCTGTCACATGGAATCCCCGATGCGCTGATACAGCCCTGGAGAATGGCATATTGTATCACAGCCGACCACAATACGAGCACGAAGAATCTCTACATTTGGTACCGTGGTTGCATAGACAAGAGCTTTCAAATGCCCCCATAAATGAAAGTCAAGAGGGTTGAGGTCAGGAGAGCGTGGAGGCCATGGAATTGGTCCGCCTCTACCAATTCATCAATCACTGAATCTGTTGTTGAGAAGCGTACGAACACTTTGACTGAAATGTGCTAGAGCTCCATTGTGCACGAACCACATGTTGTGTCGTACTTGTAAAGGCACATGTTTCAGCAGCACAGGTAGAGTATCCTGTATGAAATCATGATAATGTGCTCCATTGAGCGTAGGTGGAAGAACACGGGGACCAATCAAGACATCACCAACAATGCCTGCCCAAACGTTCACAGAAAATCTATGTTGATGATGTGTTTGCACAATTATGTGCGGATTCTCATCAGCCCACACATGTTGATTGTGAAAATTTAGAATTTGATCACATTGGAATGAAGCCTCATCTGTAAAGAGAAAATTTGCACTGAAATGAGGCTTGACACATTGTGGATGAACAATTCGCAGAAGTGTACCCTTGGAGGCCAATCAGCTGCTGATAGTGCCTGCAAACAGTGTACATGGCATGGAAACAACAAGTTCTCCCGTAGCACTCTCCATACAGTGACGTGGTCAATGTTACCTTGTACAGCAGCAACTTCTCTGATGCTGACATTAGGGTTATCGTCAACTGCACAAAAAATTGCCTTGACAATTGCAGGTGTCCTGGTCATTCTAGGTCTTCCCCAGTCGCGAGTCATAGGCTGGAATGTTCCATGCTCCCTAAGACGCCGACCAATTGCTTTGAATGTCTTCCTATCGGGACACCTTCGTTCTGGAAATCTGTCTCGATACAAACGTACCTCGCCACGGCTGTTGCTCCGTGCATCCATACATCAAATGGGCATCTGCCAACTCCGCATTTGTAAACATTCCACTGACTGCAAAACCAAGTTTGTGATGAACACTAACCTGTTGATGCTACGTACTGATGTGCTTGATGCTAGTACTGTAGAGCAATGAGTCGCATGTCAACACAAGCACTGAAGTCAACATTACCCCTTCCTTCAATTGGGCCAACTGGTGGTGAATCGACGAAGTAAAGTACATACTGACGAAACTAAAATGAGCTCTAACATGGAAATTAAGCATTTCCAGACACAAGTCTACTTAACATCTTTTCTTTATTTGTGTGTAAGGAATGTTTCCTGAAAGTTTGGCCGTACCTTTTTGTAACACTCTGTATAGAGATACTCCTCTTTAAGGGAAAACTAGATGTAAGTGCACAATCCATCAAGGTAGAAAATCTGCTACAGTAACTAAACCACAAACACCGATTTCCTACAGATTCCTCATACATTATGGAAAAGATAATGGTAGCTTCTGAAAGGTCTCAAAAATGGACATTTATTTGTGTTGATATACAGTGAAGTTCAGGGGTGATATATTCTTGGCAGAACTGTGAACCACAAACTCTGATTTGCTATGAAATAAATTATATATCCAAAATGCAGTTCTGTAAGCATCTGAAAATTCTCAAAATAACCTACATCTCATGTAGTTGTGCAATGAAATTAGATAATGATTGTTTTGAACAAGGATAGGCCTACTATTCTCAAAATTTTCAGAAGAGCATAATTAAGTTAAAGCCTACAATTAATGATAACAGTACAAGTTTATCACAGGACTTGCAAATGTTTGAAATTTTGCAATATATCACGATACAAATGGGTACTGTATTCATTCAAATAGCATTCCTCCATTAATCACAGCAAACAAAACTTCTCTTTTTTCAAATCTGTGAATGGAACGACACTCACAAATCAGTTGGATCAGTTTTCAATAAAACACATGTACTTTCTACATGTAGTAGACCTCTTAATAAATGAGCTGTGGTCTGTTGGATGGCCAGAAGTAGACTTCACAAGAGAAAAGCTAATACAATACAAGACTCACAAAGAGACGGTGTGCAATTTTATGGTCCTAAATCATATTCAATAGTAATTCATTTTTGATACTGTCCCTGGCTTCTTCTCATGGTTGATGTCTGTTGAACAGCTATGGGCAACTCGCATGCACCAGGGCATCTTAATTCTGGATAGCAGGAGGTAAATGCAGTCGTCTGACAGATGGACAGCTCCTGAAAAGCAGTTGTATCATCACCAGTCATTTTGTCCGCATCTGCAAATGACCCATGCAGGATGCAGCACCAAACTGTTCCACAGCAATCAAATATACCACTACTCATGACAGAAGCCTTGATCTAAGCTTCAAGCAGAATTGTTCAACAGGAAATCTCCAGTGTAATTGTCATCCCAGAAGACTAAGGCAGAAGCCTTCAACAAGAAGCCTAATCAAAGCATTTCTATGCCCTCTTGTTGGCCCATCAAATCTTGCAGTGGATATGTTTTATATTTGATTTCCTAGTTTGCATTTACAGATCTCCCAATAAATTTATTTGTTAAAAACAGACATTGTATTAGGTGAAAGATTTCCCACATATTTTTGTTAAACAGTCCTCTTTAAAAATGGAATTTCATTTTACCAATTTCTGCTCCAAGGTTAACTCAGCTTAATGTGGGTACAGGCTTTAAGGACATATAATTTACAGTTGTGAAGCCTGTACATCCTTAACTGATAATGTGAGGCATATTCAAAAGAATGTGCTGTTTGGTCATAAAAATAACTGTAAGTGTGCAGTTGTGACCTCTACTGTTATAGGGTGCAACAGTGCATGATGAATGGGTGGAGACCTGTTGGACACCCATTGGGGCATTAGTGAAACCATATTAACAAACCAAACATTTATTGCTTGAATGCAACAGTTGCTGCAACAACGTTACAGGCCACTGACGGCAGCAAGGCAGTAGAAGCAAGTGCCCAGCCAGGAAGCCAGCAAAACCAGTACATGGCACATATTGCTGTGGCAGGGACACAGAGGTGGTCCAAGGGCGCAGAGCTGGCAGGCTTTCAATGGCAGAGCTGGCAGGACTTTCAATGGGCATCAGCTACTCTTTCTAGTGGAAATCCAACAACTCTGCATGGAGCTCACCCATCTGATGGCTGAAGAGCATCTGCACATGCACACTCATGCTGGAGGCCACCAAGTGACCTGCTGGTCAAATGTGGTACTTCCAGCACATCAGGCTTTTCTCAAACAGTGGCACTATGGCTAACAGTGTTCAAATCCCCAGAATTGAGTTTCCAGTAACACAGAAACTTTTAGATGCTAGATGAGTACATGGTGGACCATCATAGGCCTCCCATAGAAGCTGGCTGATTTCAGACTGAAAGTACCTCTACTGAAAATAAGCAGATGCCTGGTGTGCATCTATTGTGCTACAGCACAGGTTCCTTCCAGTCAACCCATGACACAGCAGTGGCCTGGCCATTAGGAAATCTGGCCATCAGCCCCCCCCCTTCTGCTGGGTTCATAATTTTGCAACTCAGGTAGACCAGCCTGGAAATGGTGTGAAAAAATCATCTTGGTGGTGAGGCTGTAATACTTCCTATATCAGTGGCCTTCTTGTTGAAATTGCATGTGGCTGTCACTGCTTGAACCACTTTCCCTGACTTCATCCATTTCTAAGGCAGGTGTCTCGGTTCAGCTCAACCGTGCCAAGTACATTATTCTGCAGTACAACAGAATATATTAATGAAAAGGAGCTCATTTACTGTTGGTTTAAGTTTCCTACAAATTTACTTCATTTTTCTACATTATTACCATAGTCTCCAGATGCAAGATGAAGTCATCAATAAGCTACCAACAGGAATACTGAATCTTATACTAGGTACAGGTAACAGTGTATGGACATACATGGTCATATGGGAGGACTATCTGAGGAGACATTTTTCAAGGGGTGTCAATTTTTTATTGCATGGTCAGTTTGGTGAGCATATTGCTGTGAAAATCAGCTGTAGCTGTTGACCCATATTCGATGAAATCAACCAAAAGAATGCTCTTTTGACACAGAAAATGGTAGTGTTTATTTTTGGACATGAGTAAAATTATTACTTGAAAGTTTTAGGATTTGGTGATCCAAATAATATTTTTGCACTGGCTGTTATTTAGTTCTGCACTGGTGTAGGATGGCCATATTTCATCACACACAACAATTTGAGAGAAAAATCAATGCCATCTTGTTGACAGAGATCCAAAAATGGAAGTGTTTTTGACATTCTTTGGTCTTGGTGTTGGCCAGTAAGCATTTCTGGTATCTACATTACACACAGTGTGTGATACCCACAGTTTTCCATGACACCCATGTAAATATTGATGTGTCCAAATTGAGAACATTTGTCAGCTGAGCACCAGTAGTCAATCAGTGATTGGATCACAGGTTTTGGTCAGCTTGTTGCATGATTTCACCAAGTATGGAGCTGAGCATGCCACTCTGTTCTTCATTATGTACATTTATATGGTCACTTTAAAGTATCAACACCTCTGCCTAAGCTTTTCTTCTTTCATTTCTGTAGGCTCATAAAGTAGGGTTGACGCAGGAGGGATCTGAGCACCTGTAGATCCTACTGCATACAAAAATCAAATTACAGCACACACTTCACAATTGGTGAAAGAAAAGATTTTTGAAACCATTGTTGTTTGTTTCTCCCACTGTAAAATGACTAATGTGTGTAAACAATCATTACAGGGTACTGCATTCATGCAACTTTGTTCCTAACTGCCAACATTTAAATTCAAGCAGACGCCCCTTACTTTTTGCATATGCCTCAAACAAGCATCAGATCTCACACTATGAAAAGTATCCATTTTACTGCCTGTTATAACACATCTTCTCAGCAAATTATCAAGAGTAATACTGGTAGGTGTATATCACATATGTAATGAGAATGGTTTAATGCTATTTATTGAGTCCTTTTCAGAACTTGCCAAGGGAGCCAACTAAGTAAGTCATTATGTGACACTTTCAAATCTTATGTATTACAGCTATGTTTTTCATTTTCAATATATTGTCATTTGAATACATTTTCAGAACAGCATACTTGGTCTGGAATTCTCTGGAAAAGATAAAAATGGTAGACGAGTAATGGGGCTTCTACCTGGCCAAGGCTTAGCAACTAATGTCATTGCTGAGAATGTGTATGATGTCCCACAGTCATGGAGTTTGGAGGATGCAGCTACAGTACCTGTTGTATACACTACAGTAAGTTGCATTCATGATTTTGTGTGTCATAAGGGAGGGTTCTTTTTTTCCCAAACAGATGTCATTTTTTTATGTTGTGGAGACTCAAATTTTATATTTGGTCTCCACATCTTGAGCAAACCCATATAACGAATATGTTTTACCTTGAGACATTATAACCTGGTAGTTAATGTTTGTTCTGTTTTTGTATGGCTTAGTTGGTTTAAGTGATGAAATATGCATAACCTATTTTTTAGGTATTTTATGTCAGCCAATAAAATTTCTTTGGATTTGCTTCAAATTATCATAGTTATTCCTTCAATAAAAACGTGTTTCATTAAACAAATAGCTTACGACATCTATGTAGAAATTCAGTGTAAATGTGTAGGGTGTATAAATGTCATTGAGAATGAACACTTCACATAAAAGCAGACACAACAACATGTTTAAATAATTGACACCTTTACACTCTTCGTGAATGACAGTGTGAGAAAATAAATTGTATACTTTAGATGTCACAGTTACCTTTCCTTTTGATGAAAAGTATAAGCTGAATGATGTAATATGTTGTATGAAAAGAAAATTAAACTGCCTGCTTATTAAAATTGTGCTGTCCATTAGAAAACTGATTATGAAATCCTCAGTTTTCTTTTTGCCCTTTCCTGAACTTTGTAAATTACAATTTCCCTTACAAGAGGTAACAACAGCAGAAGTTCCAACATATGAAATGAATTGTTTTGTTGCTACACATCACCACTCCTCATAAACCTTCGTAAGAGATACTGTCATTTACAGGATATAAAATAACGTAACACAAAAATAGTAAAGTTATCTAAAAACTGAAGTGTTTAGTAGTGAATGAGCACATATTTTCTTATATATAGATCTTGTATTTTTCTCAGCTAATGTGAGTCACTTCTGACACATATAATAGTTCTGAGGATATTATTTGAGGTATGCCTATAACACAGAAGGGTAACTTTCTTTGTCCTGGCTCTGTAGAAGAATGCAAGTTTAAAAGCTGAGCACATAACACAAAAATAGTAAAGTTATCTAAAAACTGAAGTGTTTAGTAGTGAATGAGCACATATTTTCTTAGATATCGATCTTGTATTTTTCTCAGCTAATGTGAGTCACTTCTGACACATATAATAGTTCTGAGGACATTATTTGAGGTATGCCTATAACTCAGAAGGGTAACTTTCTTTGTCCTGGCTCTGTAGAATACTGCAAGTTTAAAAGCTGAGCACAGCTTACTCCACATTTTAGATGAGACTTCCCCGCAAACATACTGCGTGTACACTGGCATTCTTTCTTGACCTGCCTGATATTTCTCTGAGGAACTTCATTAGCCATGTAATGTTGGAGGTCCCAATTACTAGTATACTCACCCTCTGAGATTGTTGGGACTGAGTGGAAAAATTGGCCACTGGCCCAACTGGACAAGCTACCCATGCTGCTTCAGAAATGTTATCAACACTGAGTAGTGCCTCATACCTGTTGTTGAGGCATAAGAAGCCGGCAGTGCAGCCAGTTCCCACATCTGCCCTCTGCCCAGAGATATGCAAACACACCACTGCCTGCCACGCACTCTTGAGTGATGGCAGACCAGTCATATGTTGTTTAATGGAAGACACAGTGACACCATGGCAATCAAGAGATGTCAAGGGCACCAAATGTTTCATAGGTCTTATCTTGTGTGCCCCAATGTTGGCACAGCTTTGTGCAGTAGCTAGAAGCCTTGTGACTTTGGACAATACAGCTTCCAGCTGCTTCTGGACGGCAGCCAATTGTCCTTGTGTTCGCACACAACAAGGACGTTTCCTATCCATACTGAACTGTTTAAAAACTGTATAGAATCTCAAAGAATACAGACAAGTATTCAAGAGTAATAGAGGAAGAACAAACATGTCTCAGCAAGAGATAAAATTAACTGACTACAGTGCTACTGAACTTGGGATGCATACAACTGCAACTTTCTCACTATACACTAAGGTTCCAAAATCCACAAGTTCTTAAAACAAATATGAATCACACTGCTGAAGAATAGATGTATCAACAGTTGCTTTTCACAAGAAAGTCACCGCACATAAAATCTAATGACAAAGAAACACACACACACACACACACACACACACACACAGCAGCAGGAGATAAAATTAACTGACTACAGTGCTACTGAACTTTGGATGCATACAACTGCAACTTGCTCGCTATACACTAAGGTTGCAAAATACACAAGTTCTCAAAACAAATATAAATCACACTGCTGAAGAATAGATGTATCAACAGTTACTTTTCATCACTGGAAAGCCACCCCACATAAAATCTAATGACAAAGAAACACACACACACACACACACACACACACACACACACACACACACACACACACACACACACAAGCTCTTAAAAATGTAAATATATCTCTTCTCAGAAAAATTTCCAGGACAGGTCTTTTTTTCTGAGTTTGAAATACTAAAAAGGAGCATGTGTTGTTTTATGTTACCTGGTATGTGTACATGATTGAAATGACTGTGCCCATGTTTCCGTGTGAACTCAGTAGGTGGCAGTGCTGTGTTTAGCAGCACAATGTTTGGATTTGGTGCATTAGTTACAGAGACACAAAAGATGCTGATTGTGAGCAAAGAGCACACATTAAGTTCTCTAATGTGCTCAGAAAAACCCCTACCGAAAAGTGAATACTGATTAAGCAAGCATATGCAGGCAATGCACGTCCAAGAAGTCATGTTTTCAAGTGGCACAAAAGGTTTTGTGAAGGCAGAAAATCAGTGCAAGATGATCCCAGAACTGGTCATTCATGTACGGCACATACTGATGCAAATGTGCGTCTTGTAAGGAAGTTATTGCAAGAAGACCACTCAAGAGTACTAAAAGAAAACTGTCAAACTTCAGTTATATGATACATCACTCAGATCTACAGGCTATAAATTCAACTAAATACCTAGGAGTTACAATTATGAAAACTTAAATGGGAAAGCATACGTAGAAAATGTTGTGGGGAAGGCAAACAAAAGACTGCATTTTATTGGCAGGACACTTAGAATGTGCAACAGATCTATTAAAGACACTGCCATGCAACAGATTTACTAAAGAGACTGTCTACACTACACTTGTCCATCCTCTTTGGAAGTACTGGTGTGCAGAATGGAATCCTTACCAGATAAGATTAATGGAGTACATGGAGAAATTTCAAAGAAGAGCAGCACATTTTGTATAATTGAGAAATGGGAAGAGAGCGCCATGGACATGATACAGGATTTGGGTGTGGACATAATAAAATAAAGGCATTTCTCATTGCAGCAGGATATTCTCTCAAAATTTCATGCACCAACTTTCACCTCCAAATGCGAAAATATTTTGTTGATGCCAACCTACATTGGGGAGAATGATCATCATAATAAAATAAGGAAAATCAGAGCTTGCACAGAAAGATATAGACATTCGTCTATTCTGCACTCAGTTCTGGAGTGAAATAATAGAGAATTATTGTGAAGGTAGTTCAATGAACCCTCGCCAGGCACTTACGAGTATCCATGTAGATGTAGATGTGACTCTGTGTCCAATATGAGAACAACTTAATTTCAATCGTGATTTGTGTCATAAAATTTTACACAAAGACGTAGGGAAAAAGAAACTTGATGCAAAGCTCATCCCTCAGATACTAACAGATGAAGAGAATGAGGAAAGACAAGAATTTCTGCTGAACTACTGGACGGAGCCATAAGTGATCCCATATTTCTGTCAAAGATTATTGCTGGGGATGAAAGTTGGTGCTACCAGTATGACCCTCATATGAATACCTAATGGCAGAATCCTGGATCACCAGCCTTGAAAAAAGTGTAACAACAACATTCTAGAACAAAGACAACATTGATTATATTCTTTGATAGTAAAGGATTAATTCATCATGAGCATGATCTTCCAGGTCAAACAGAGAACCAAAAATTTCTATCAAAGTCTTAAAATGTTTGCGATAAGCAATTCACTGTAGCTACCATGATTTGTGGCATTCTCATGATTGGTTCTTACTGCATGACATTGCAAGACCCCATACTGCTTTATCTGTTATTAAGTATCTGCCCAGAAATTCCGTCATGTTTGCCTGGCATCTCAGTTTGTGAATTTTTCATGTTTTTGCACGTGAAAAGGTGACTTAAAGGAAAGCTTCATCAAGATATCTCAGACATCCAACAGGCTGTGACAAATGAGCTTACAAGTATCACAGTTGAAAATTTCCCTGCTTGCTTCCAAGATATCTAGAAACATTGGCAACTGTGCATAGATAGCGAAGAGGACTACTTTGATAGGAGTTAGGATCATTACTTGGTTAAGTGCAATTTTCTATTTTTTTAAAACCTGTCCTGGAATTTTCCTGATGAAGAGAGTAAGCAGTAGTCAACATAGATAAAATCACAGATAATATTCACTTATTGATAGAAGTTCATGAGAAAAGAACTAAACTATATACTGTGACTAACATAAACAACTGCTGCTGCTGCTCCTCCACTGGTTGGCTGGAGTTAAACTGAATATGAAAACATCATGCACTAGAAATACATTGCAAGTGTGTACATTGTAAACTATGCCTCTGAGTATGAACACCACCCATACAGGAAGATATAAAGACTCTTTTCTACTTGCAATTGATGACAGTTAAAGAAAACAGTATTCATACTTAAAAGATGTCACAGCTCATCACTTTTAAATTTTGATGAAAAATATATGTTGAAAGATATACTATGCTGTATGGAAAGAAAATCACATACCGTGCTGATTCATATTGTATTGACCATTGGAAAAGTGGTTATGAAATCCTCAATTCCTTGCAGACCTTTTGTATGCTTTGTAAATAAAACTTTGCTTTAAATGAGATAACAACAACAGAATCCCCAACATGGTAAACAAATTACTTTTGTGGATCACTTTGTAAGTGATATCGTCATTTAAAAGAGATAAAATAATAGAATGTGACATACGTAAAGTACATTATTATTTTCAAGCACAATACACTGCTCATCTTAAAACTGAAGTGAATACTAGTGAATCATCATATAAAAGGAATCACAATCTTGTCTAAGACATCATTCTCATTTGTTTCTAAACTGATAAAAGTCATGACCAGTGCACACATTAGCTCTGAGGCCATTATTTGAGGTATGACAATACCACAGGATTGTCACTATCTTTGTGATGATTAATGGGAACTCTGTAGAAGATTGCAAGTTTAACAGCTGAGAATAATTTTCATTCATGTGATTTTAAGATTTTCCAATTATATGATGGTTTTGAACTGTTCTCAGATATTCATCTGCATGACTTCATCAAGATAGTGCATTATTTCAGCAACAGTCCTGATGACTTATTATCTTACACTGAACTCTGTCTTGCTGTCAATCCCAAGCCTAAAGTGCTCAGAAATTGCTCCACTGATGAAGTGGAAGGAGAAGTGCACTGTTAGGATACGAGCAGTAGTCCTTGGAGCCTGTGCCATAACTGCCAGTTGCAGGGGTCTTAGATCTCCAGCTGGCATGGTCAAGCAGATCTTCCCACTGATTACCACAGTCTTTTGAGCTTTCTCAGGGCTGGTCCCAAGCCTTAGTCAATTGGAAACTGGTGTCTTTATGTAAATGTTCATTGTGTAGCTGTATCTCTACATATATTTTTATGATGCATTACCAGAATTTTGTGGCTTGTTATAACAAGTTGGTGCTATCTTGATTCATGATGTATGCTTTAGAGACATAGTGTTCTAGGAAAGCTGACTTTGTACTTGTGTGTTGCTCTTTATTCATTCGACCCTTAGGCTTGACACTTCTTTCTTGTAGCATACAGATAGTCTGGGCTATCTAACTTTTTTCATTTTGCACAGGATGCAGAATACTTCTAGATTACAGAGTTGTAGGTTACCCTTAACAGACCTCAACAAGGCATTTGTATTGGGTAGCAGGCACTATACACAATTTACATTATACAGGGTGATACAAAAAGGTACGGCCAAACTTTCAGGAAACATTCCCCACACACAAATAAAGAAAAGATGTTATGTGGACAAGTGTCTGGAAACACTTAATTTCCATGTTAGCGCTCATTTTAGTTTTGTTCTTCCACCTACGCTAAATGGAGCATGTTATCATGTTTTCATACGGGATAGTCTACCTGTGCTGCTAGAACATGTACCTTTACAAGTACGACACAGGATGTGGTTCATGCACGATGTAGCTCCTGTACATTTCAGTCGAAGTGTTCGTACGCTTCTCAACAACAGATTAGGTGACCGATGGATTGGTGAGGTGAACCACGCTCTCCTGACCTCAACCCTCTTGACTTTCATTTATGGGGGCATTTGAAAGCTCTTGTCTACGCAACCCCGGTACCAAATGTAGAGACTCTTCGTGCTCGTATTGTGGATGGCTGTGATACAATATGCCATTCTCCAGGGCTGCATCAGCGCATCAGGGATTCAATGCGATGGAGGGTGGATGCATGTATCCTCACTAATGGAGGACATTTTGAACATTTCCTGTAACAAAGTGTTTGAAGTCACACTGGTACGTTCTGTTGCTGTGTGTTTCCATTCTATGATTAATGTGATTTGAAGAGAAGTAATAAAATGAGCTCTAACATGGAAAGTAAACATTTCCGGACACATGTCCACATAACATATTTTCTCTCTTTGTGTGTGAGGAATGTTTCCTGAAAGTTTGTCCGTACCTTTTTGTAACACCCTGTATTTCCAGAGTAAACATCATTACAGTAGGTTTTTCTTTTGTCTGTTCAAGCTATGACCTAGACTTTTAAGGCTTTAAGGTACACTGTATCTGGCAGTTGTTGTCACAGCCCTTCCAGAAAATTGCTAAACTCTCTTGTTCAGAGATTCTATGAAGCCTGTGCACTAGTGTCCATAGGATACGTTCACATTGTGAGATGACATGACAGCTGGAGTGATAGAAATATAGTTCTGTATGCTTTGGTTTACAGTAGACCCAGCATCCTAGTGTGTATGTGGAGCATGTGCTGTCAGATGCTCTTTTCCATTAATCATCTGACCCAAAATAAAGCCGACTACTTCATCAGAAGCATCAATGAGAAAACAGGGAAAAATCAGTACTGAATCTAAAATCAATGCCTTCTTTAATTTGTAAAGTGCTAGCTGTTACAAATTATGTCCACTTATTAAAACTTTACACCCTTTTGAGTAACCTGTTCAAAGATACAGCTATTTTTGCAATATCTCTTATGAATTCATAGTAGTAGTTACACAAACTGACAAAATGCTGTAACCAGATAGTTAACTCGAGTTTGAGCACAATGGCACTTGAACAAGCTCAGCATCAGATATGCTGACTGCAAACTACTAAAAGCATCCTCCAGTCATCTGACATGCTCTTTTGAAAAATTATTATATCATCTAAATAATCCATACAACTCTTTGGCTTCATCCCTCTTAAATCTCCATTCAGTAACTACAAAAAAATAACATGTGGCTTTTTAAACCAAATGGCAATCACTAATACTGATAATGTCCACATGGTGCCATAAATGCTTTCTTTACCCTTCCCCTTGGGCACTATTTGTAACTGATGATAACTGCTTTTGAGATGCAGTATAGAAAAGTAACAACACTAACCCAAGTTATCCTAAGGGTCCATACTATTAGAGATCGGACAAACATCTCCAACAGTCTCTGCATTCAGAAACCAATAATCACAGCAAAACCTATAATTCTTCTTTAAATCTAATGATTTTTTAGGCTCAATAGCTATATTTGTGCTCCAGGAGCTCTCACTAAGTTCTATGATCCCATCTCATAGTTGCTGTTTAGTGCACTCCTCCGTTAAATGATGTATATGTCTCACTATGTGATACCATTGCCTATAAATCTGTGAAATATCCCCTTTAAGTATATGGTGCTCAGTTATGGGAGTTGCTGTTAATCACCCATTTGTACAAAACAAGTCACTATTTCTACCAAGCCCTGTGATTACTACTTTTTGAGTAACCCACCTTCTCGCATGATGCTGTTATATTGACAATTTGCTTGTGGCTTATACCCGGACTCAACCTATTAAAGGCTTCTTCCTCTAATATTTACAGAGAGGTTGTCTGTATACCTTTTGACATGCTAACATCATCTCTGTCAGATTTATCTATGCTAGCTGGAACCATGTATGCATTGCCGAAATCAGTCCTAACATGCAGTTTGTCAAGAAAATATAGCACAAGAATCACTGAATATCCTTCACCCACATTTGGCAAAATTTCATTTGCTCCATAAACTTAGTTTTTTTCCAATAGTAAAATCCAATACTGTTGTAACCAATGACTCTACACTGTTATTGGTGACTCCATGTAACTTATATTTCGGTGCACCAAGTCTCCTTTTGCTCACCAGATCCAGGCTGATATGGACACATGCACCCCCATGTTGACAAGAAACCTTTGTGCCACACCATTCACTAAGTCCACTAAGCAGCATTCTGTCTGTCCACTAACCTGTGGAGTGTTATGGTCTATCATGAGTGCTTTCCAACAGTAGAACCATTTCTGTTTGAGTTTAGTAGCTGCCTCTCCTGACAATGTTTCCTAATTTCCCTCTTCCAAAAATCTGATACTTGTGACCCATTTCCCCACATGAATAACACTCTAGTTGCCTACCCTGTTTCAGTGTACAACCCTTATATCCATACCTGTAACATTTGACCTCTGGAGGGAATGCATGGTGATCCATCTGTTGTTTTGTGACAGAATCTGCCTCCTCTCATTGTGCTGCTGTTCTAAGAGCTGCTGTTAAATCATTTGAATTCTCAATGTGAACTCTTTGTGCAAGTTCTATGGGTATTTCCCACAAGAAAATATGTGATGCTCTGTTTTTTACTCCCTGCATTAACACCTTATTGGATTCTGCATCCTGGGTAGGCACATATGTCTGCACACTGAGTTTCTGAATCCTGTCTGAAAATACTTCCACTGATTCATCACTTTTCAAAGTCAAAGTGTGGAGCTTCTCATGAAAAAACCATGTGATTTTTTTTCTTTTTTTTTCTTTTTTTTCCTTTTTTCTGGCAAAGTCCAACGAACACTGCTGAAATGACAGTGCATTACTGAGGGTCTCATGATATAACACATATCTGCCTTTGCTTCCCCTGTTAAATGTAAGTTAGCCACATGAAGCATTACTTCAGCTGACCACATGCTCATTACAACAATAGCTGCCTTATCACTAATAAATATTGACACATATTCTGCTTTTTTACATGAAAAGGGATTGATAAGTGTGGCTACAGCTCGATCAAAAGAAGAGGAACCCATTCCCAACTCTGCCTCATTTTCCCCTGGCCCAGACTGTGACTATACCTGAAAAGCTTCCAGAGCCTCAGTCTATGAAGGAGTTCCTCATGCTGCTGCTTTTGGCAAAAATATTTTCCTGTGTTAGCACTCACAGTTTCTGTGTTAGAGCAGCATAAGGCACTTCAGTGGTAGCAGCATGTGTTTCTACCATTTTGCATACATTACTCCCAGTTTAATACCAGAAACACAATTATCTAACTAATGCACTCAATACTCAAAAACCCTTATAAACTGTTTCATCCCATGTATTATTGCCCATCTAGATCGTGAACAATTTTGAACCAAATGACCAAATGACATAAAACATGTGGCTGCTGCATCCTCATTTCAGCCCTGCAAGATTCCAAAACTGATACCTTACTGGTACTACGCTATTGGCTCTAGCTTTACTCTTAAAGAGTGATAAGTCCAAAGGTTCATGTCACTTTGCAAATGTAACCTTAAACATAGTCCATCCAGTACTTACATAAATTAGGACTGACAACTGAGAACAGATACTGAATCAGATACAAACAAAGTGAGACACTCAGCACCCATTCTGCTGAGTCGATACTGTGGAAATGGAGCAGTACCACTGCTAGTATAAATTAACAAAGTACCCAGTCTTACTACTTGATATGACATAATGTACAGCACAGGGCACCTCCATGGCACCATCCTCTGCAAACCTATTTGAGGGCCATCTAGAGGAATCATTCCTAACCACCCAGAGTCCCAAGACCCTCACCTTGTTCAGTTTGATGACATCATTGTGATCTGGATTGAGGGTGATGACACCCTATGCACATTCATTCAAAACCTCAACACCTACTTCCCCATTCATTTCACCAGGTCCTCCTCAACTCAACTAACCACTTTCCTTGGCGTTGACCCCTACCTCGAATATGGTTACATCAGTACCTTCGTCCATATCAAACCCACTAACCACAATAAATACTTCCAATTTGACATTTGTCATCCATTTCATACCAAGAAACACAGACTATCCACCTGTGATCATGACATCTGTAGTGATAAGCAGCCCTCTCCAGACATACCAAGGGTCACACTGATACATTCGCAGATGGAAATTACCCTCCCAACCATGTGCAGAAACATATCTCACATGCTTCATTTCTCCATGCACCCACCACCTCCTAAAGTCCCACTGTCTGGCCACAGAGGCACACAGGAGCTTTGCTGTTGTGAGTCATACCACCCAGGACTGGAACAATTGAATCATATTCTCTGCCAGGGTTTTGACTACCTGTCATCATTCCCTAAAATGAGGAATGTTCCACCCTTACCATTCCCATGTCCTCCACAGTGGTATTCCATTGCCCACTGAACCTACACAATATCTTTGTCCATCTGTACTCAACCCCTGTTTCAATCCCTTGCCTCATTGCTCATATCCCTGTTATAGACCTAAATGACAGACCTGTACCATACATCATCCCACCACCACCTACTCCAGACCAGCCACAAGCCTTATATATCCCATCAAAGGGAGGGCTATCTGTGAAACCAGTCATGTGATTTGCAAACTAAGCTACAACCAGTTTGCTGCATTCTACATGAGCATGGCAGCCAATAATCTGTCTGTCCGCATGAATGGCCAACAACAAACCATGCATCTGGACCACCCAGATGCTGAGCACGCTACCCACCACAGTGTTCTTCACTTCAGTGAATGCTTCGGAGTCTGTGCCATCTGGATCCTTCCTACCAACACCACCTTTTCACAACTGCACAGGTGGAAACTCTCTCTGCAATATATCCTACATTCTCATAACTCCCCGTGGTCTCAAACGTCGCAGTCACTCTCCTTCACCCAACTATCCCCTTCCTTTTTCCCACTACAGCACTGCAAGGCCTTCTATTCCACAAACACCAATCCATCCACAGTCTCTCTATTTCTCACCTATTCCACTCTCTTCCTGCCCCCCCCACCCCCCCACCCTTTCATCTTCAGCCCTCCCTTTCTCCATATAACTTCCTGAATGCACCTAGATGCCCTACCCCCTCCCCATTTCATCCTTGTATGCTTCCATAAGCAGCCCTTTACCATCCTCCACCCCTCAATGCTATCCCTCCCCCTCCTGCCCCAACCTCCTCCATACCCCTACCACCCAGATTGCTTCTCCCATTATGCACAGTTGGCAGTCTGGCCTCGGTAGCCAGAGACAGTTGCCGTGTGTGTGTGTGTGTGTGTGTGTGTGTGTGTGTGTGTGTGTGTGTGTGTTGTTTGTATGAATGTGTGTGTGTGTGTGTGTTTTCTACTTCAGAAGAAGGCCCTTTGGCTGACAGCTTACTTGTTTAACAGTCTTTCTTTTGTGACTGTCTGCAACTCAGCACCTCTACTACATGATGAGGAGCAATCTAACCTTTTCATAAGTTTCTTATTACTCCATCCTGAATTTTCCATTGTTTAATTAATATACTGAGGAGTTTGTAAGAGTGATCATTAGGAACAACAAAGCAATCAAGAAATGAAGTTGTGGTTTGAGAACAGATGGCCATTCATCATGTAATCCATGGTTGAGGAATGTTTAATCTACAAACATGGGCTACATTTTTGAGGACTCAGCTTTTAAAACAGCTTGTGGCAATGGCACAGGTATACAATATATTCCATACATACTGTGAGCATCCTTCCAGTCCATATTGAAAAATATGTTGATTATCAACTCTTGGGTAACATAAAATGTGTGTGGAGTCATATTTCAATCACTAGATTTACATTTATAGATTTGAAATGGATTGTACATTTATTCTCTCCTTGCTCTGTTTATTTTAAATATGTTCTTGACTCACTGTAAATAAGTGCACACATTCAAAGAATAGGAAGTCCCCAAAGAAAAAAATTACTAACACAGTCATTGAAGAACTTTTTGAAGTTGCAGTAAATATTATAGGACAGACATCTTCCTCATGTCAGTCAGCAAGGTCATAGAACAAAGCAACAAAGGAAAAAACACATTAATATTTATGAAACTACCATTACAATATGCACCTTTCTTTGTAATTTTCTCTTGGTTTATTAATGTGTAACACATGCACAGAATTTTTTTATTATTTCAGGCATATTATGCTCTCATCATAAGAGGAAGATTGAAACATGGTGAGACTGTTCTGATTCATGCAGGAAGCGGTGGTGTGGGACAAGCAGCTATCTCAATTGCACTGCACATGAATTGCACTGTATATACTACAGTTAGCAACCACCATAAAAAACAAACACTTTGTTCAATATTCCCACAGGTAAGAGCAATATTCAGTTTATGCCCTGTAAACAAAACTTGAGTGATAAAGTTATTGCACTGATGAATCCATTATTTTTTGTCAATAAGTGAAAGTAACTCTTAAGAGATGCTTGTGCTACTGGGACTTTGTTTTCTGTTTTTAATTCCAGCTAAAGGAATGCAACTTCGCAAATTCAAGAGATACAAGCTTTGAACAACATATTCTGTGGCAAACTCAAGGAAGAGGGGTGGATCTTGTTCTCAATTCTCTTTCTGGAGATAAGCTACAAGCCTCAGTTCGATGTGTTGCTGAATATGGACGTTTCATAGAAATTGGACAGTATGATCTGTATACTGACAAACAGCTAGGTAAAATTGGGGTCTGTTCATTAAAATAAATGCACAATAAGATCTCACACTTACACATTCTGTGAGAAGGAAGTGTTGACCAGTTTCATTGTAATACTCAAAACTCAACAAATTTCATGACTAATGTTTTTGAATTATACATGAACTACTGATTTTGTAGGAGACAGACATGTGAATGAAATAATGCTTGTTTACTGTGACTATTTACAATCCCAAGATTTTGTATATGAATTACTGCTTTGTCTGTAATGATTTCAGTGCCAAAAGGAGATTGACTGTAACGTTTACTTTTTAAAAATATTTTCATGTTTTTAACTTGTTTCAAATTCTATGTTATTTTACAACTTTATCAGTTTGTTCAAGTTTTAAATGATCCTTATTTTCACAGTTAACTACCATAATATCATCATTTGGGAGCGTAGATACTATTGACATGTTGTAGCTTTCAGTTGTGGTGATTACCTGTTTTAATTAGTAACATATCTGCACATATCTGGAAAAAATATTTACATGACCAGGAGAGCACTCTTCTGTATTACAGTACAGTATAATGCATTTCTTCTACTTGAGAAACTGTTATGAGATTCAAGCTACATTGCTTCTCATAGCACAGCATATGTCACATTTCATATTAGAAAAAAATCTTGAACTAGTGACTCTTCTTTTATATATTAAAATTGTCTGAAAATACATGCATAAATAGGGTGGAAATATTTATCTAATTTCATGAGAAATCATCAGTAATTCTGTTATAAACTAAAATATTTTATAATTGTAGTACCATAATTCTACCAGCACTGCCGTAAAAGTAACACATACAAAAGAACTAAATTGAACTGTTCCTGAGGAGAGTGTCATTATCATTCTATAGCATGTTTTTACTATTATTTTTATATATTTTTGGGTCTGGATATTTGCCTTAGATACAGTGTACAACTTGACATTTATTGTTCTCAGTTATAATATGTTATCTATGAAAATCAAATTACTTTTGTTTCTGCCATGTCCAGGATTCTATTTTAAAGTTCATGATTACACCACACACAAATGAGATACCCATGGACACTGTGATACAGTGCTCAATTTTTCTTATTCTGTGCTAATTTCATCACACAAATTGTCTTTGATAGTCACTGTTCAGTTTTCAAGTTTATCTCTGCTCTAGTTATTATTTCTCTCTTTTTCTTCTCTGCACAAATAAATTATCTATTCATTGGTCCTTTAGAACGCATAACATTAATATATTTTCTTTGTTCTTAATTTGCACTTAAATTTTAGTGCACCTCATTATGAAAAGATTTCATATATTTCAAGCTTCCTCTTTTTCTGTTTGACTCCCCAAATATATTTTACTTTCGCATAGTGCTGTATATTGTCTCAGAGATTTCTTTTCCTGATTGTAAGGCACTGTTACATACCACAAACTTGATTAGTTTAATAAATCTTTTTGTTCTTGCACTAATATATTTATGACATATTCCCTGTTTTGTAGATAGGAAAATTAACTGATTTATTCTACTGTATCATCCTCAGTTCTGATGTTTTGCAACTAACTTTCTTACTGCTATGTCATTTGTGTTTTTGTTTTCTTACTTTTTAATCTGAGTTTAGAAGTACTGCCTGTTTCATGTAAGTGCTCATTTCAGTCTTCCTTCTTATTTAGTTGCAGAAGAGCTAAATTATAAATGGACCTTAATATTGGTAAATATTGGCCTTGTACTACACCTTTTGAACTTTGCTTTCACTTCTTTTTGTGTCTTTCCAACATACAAGCTAAACATCGGTGACACTGAGTAACAGCCTTGTCTTACAGCTTTTTGCCCCATCTTGCCATTTTATAATAGGTACAGTTTTCTTTCTTTATTTTCTCTATGTATAAATCACATGGTCTGTTGTGATTGATTATCCATCTGTCTGTACTTAATCTACTTTTCTCCTCAATTATTCAACATAATTAAATACTTCTGTGGCATAAAAATGCTACTGAATGATCTGCAAATAGATTGCCCATACCATTTCTTCCCATGACACCAATAAATTCATTGCCATTCATCATTAATTTATTCTTCTTGTTACATAGATTCCAATCATGTAATATTTATCTAGGCCTTGTCAAACTCAACCATATACTTCACTAGAGCTTGAGTACCTCACTTCATGCATTATGATGGAGATCATATTAAAGAGACATCACATCCATTTGCCTCACCAGTTTATTACATTCACTGATTTTACAAAAGTGCTCTCTTTTCATATGAAATTTGGCAGTCCTTCATGAAAATACACTTGCCAGCACAGCAGGTTCTTTAGTATGCTCTGGAAGGAGATTCAGTGGAACTATAATATACAAAAGTTCACTTTACTACAATATAGATATGAAAATCGACTGAAATTTGTACAGTCCATTTTCTCAAAAATGTTCTGAGTAGGCCGCACAGGGTAGCCACATGGTCTAGAGTGTCTTGTCACAGTCCGCACGGCTCCTCCTGTTGGAGGTTCGAGTTCTCCCTCGGGCATGGGTGTGTGCGTTGTCCTTAAACTAAGTTAGTGTAAGTTAGATTATGTAGAGTGTAAGCTTAGGGACCAATAACCTCAGCAGTTTGGTCCCATAAGACCTTACAAGAAACTTCTAATTTTTTTTGTTCTGAGTATTTAGAACTGTCTCTTGATACAGACAAATTTGAAGATTCTTCACTTGAAAGCTAAGCAACATAATATTGACATTAATGTTCTGCCTAAGGCATTAGGTACACTTGTGGCCATTCTAAGATGATGCTATCATCTTGATTGTTGACTGTTAACTGGGCCAAGCATTTTTTCGCTCAGCCGTAAGTAGACAAGCTGTTGCAGTGGTGAAGAGAAGCTCAAGACTATGGCTATGCAGATGTTGCTCATTTGTTGGTTTGTCATGCAGCGACTATTTTCTTCTGTGGATGCAAGGTTCCAACCTTGCTTTTGCACCCTGCTCTTTGGATGACACCTCAGCATCTACCTCTAATTCAGTTTCTAACCAGTGTTTTTGTGTACAACCACTTTTTGTGTACAGTAATTCAATTTCTAACCATTGTTTTTGTGCACAACCATTTCAGTTTTAGGAAGAAAATGACAAGACTTCATTTGTCATAGTAACTCTTTTTCTTATGCATGATGATACCAACAAGTGGAACACCACTCACTAATAATTTGATTACTGTAGTTTGAGTCACAAATGAAGATGGTCCAGTTTAGGCTTGCTCTGTGCACCTATATCATTGGAGTCATGAACAGTGGTGGTCCAGTTTAGGCTTGTTCTGTGCACCTACATCATGAATTCTGTGACAGCCTATTAGTATTCAATAATGTTCTGAGATTTCTGCTGTGAATGTTGTAGGCAAAATGATCATAAAGAGTTATTGAGTGAATTTTCATTTCATTTGGTGTGAGTTGTCATTCCTGATGGTGGTGGTAAGTGACAAATTCTACATAATCAAGCAAGAGACATAATTTGCAGGAAACACACTGCCTTCAAGTGCAAAACATGAGCATGCACATGCCACAACTATTGCTTGGAACTAGCAGTACTGCAATCCCAATAGAAATTTTGACCTGCATGAACTGCCATTGTTTATGAACCACACTACACCCTATAATCATATGAACATAAATATCGACATTCTTTTTCATTTCATGTCACTAAACCTCAGTACATTTAAAATAAGCCTGTAACTCTATTAAAATTTCCCCACCACAATGAAACACGAAATATTTCACATTCTGACTTTAGTCAGATGCAGTTAGCCACTACAGTGTATGATTTTTATTTATAACTATAAAAAAAAATTACAAATCAAATCTTGCACCTTAACAGTAGAAGTCAATTATTTTAACAACTAAAAACCACTGACCCACGGAGTTATTTTAGCAATATAAATGTAGTTCTATCGCATATTTTTTTCCTGTAAACACTTAGTTGGGTGCTAATTTCTTGAATTAAGTTAGTGACTTTTTTGTAGGTCTTGGTGTGTTTCTGAAAAATATATCTTTTCATGGAGTTCGTCTGGATCTACTTTTTGGATCTCATCATGATGATGAAATTTACCAGCTGAAAGAGTTGATGGAGGAAGGGTTAAGGACAGGTGTTGTAAAACCTCTGCCCAGGAAAGTATTTTCAAGAAATCAAGCAGAAGATGCTTTCAGGTGAGTTTTGTTATTCTTCACTTAAATTTTGTTCATAATTTTGTACTAAAATTGTTTAGTTGAACCATTACATTGTCACACTCCCCATCATCAACATCATTATCATCATCTATAGCCCCTCTCTTCTTCACACATTGGTTTACTCCAAAAATCTGTCTATCTCGCAGTCTTGCACTAGGCCTCTTGCCTCTTGCCTCCTGTGTTGGTATCCTGCCAACTCCCATTTTTTTAAACATACCCATCACATCTTAATCTTGTCTTTTGTAATGCTGAATCACTGAAATGTATGTATGATTGACTTTGTGACAGTTAATGAAAAAGTAAGTTTCCTTAATTTCTTGATACTAAACATATAACACTAATTCAAGGTGAAGAATGTAATTTTATTTCATAGTCATGTGTTAGTTTTAGAAAGTCATTAGAATCATTGAAGCAGTTGTCTTGAAAAAGTGCTTGAAATATTACTGACTAAAAAATATATGTCATCTTGCTTGTACTTATCACTATAATTTCACTACAGTGTCACTCAGAATTTTTTCCCCCTGTAGATAATTTTCCACAGTACCAAATGATAAAATTCTTAAGTGCAGCTAATAAAAGCTTGAAACAATCATCATTTAATTATATCTGAAACATTATAAATACCAGGTCAGTGAAGTTAATAATTCAGTTGTATAATAGGTCATGACATGAACAAGATTCACACTGTAAATATTTAAAAAGTTGGTTGCTTAGCTACCCTTATGCTTAGTATTTTGCATCACAAGAACAACCATGCCACTTGACATATTTCTGTGACCTGAGTATTTGCAGACTTACAGTTTCATGGTACAGTGGGTAAATGGCACACTACAAATTTGAAGGTTTGGGGTTCAATCCTAGCTGATTCTCAGAATATATTTAATAAGGTAGAATTATACATAACAGCCAGTAGTGAGGATTCTGCATGGCATGGAGCTTCCAGCATGGAGCTTCCATATGCTGGAATCTGCACAGAGAATCAAACATGACTTAGAAACGTTACTGAGGAATCTCCTTTTACTCAATTTGCATGTGAGTTTTGTTGATAGATGGGAGTTGTCAGAGGATCATGGAAAACAAATTTTTGACCAGAAATATTGCAGACATGTTCAGTTAGCAGTATTTCATGTGAATTTGCAGGTCAGGAAAATATCAGTCATTCACTGAAAACTTTTTGCTCATTTCAAACAGCTAGGCGCTGTATTGGTTAAATATTTGCATGTGGTGTTGTGTCAATAAGTGGTTTATCTTGGGTCCTAAAATCACCCTGATGTAGTAATCGCCATTTGGACTGCACTCGGTATGTTGGTATAGATATTGTATGTTGTGTCCTGTTGTGCCACAGATCATTAATTCTTATGACTGTTGCACATGGTCCTGGCTTACTAAGTGTTGTTGCTGTCATACAGTTGAGTGGTTGTGCTGAGAGCAGCAGCAGTTTCTGTTTATGGACATGTTTTAGTTTAGTTTTTGTTCTCCATTCTTCTGTGAGGAAATGAATGGTATCTGTGTCTTTTAATGTGTTGACTAATACTTACTAATTTATTCTATGTTTTTGCTTCCATTTTAGTGCATTTCTATTGTATGAGGTGACTTTAGAATGTAATAAAAACTAGAAGTAAGATAGCAGCAGTATTTAGATTGCATCCAGTGACTGCTTGTGTTAATGTTATATTCCTTATGGTACAGATGAACATTGATTAAAGGCAGGTAGGGATTGCACCTGTTGTGTATGGATGCAAGAGGAGTTGGTTGCTGTCTGTAAACAGCTGTAAGCTATGTTGATGACAGTTTACAGGCTTCTGGGTGCTGCCCTGATGTTGCAGCACCTTCAGATTCAGTCATCCTGCCTGGTTGGCACTCACCTGACAATGAATGGAAAGAAGTGGCTGGGTTACAAATCTCCAGGTGGAGGACAAAAGTGTATGATGGCCACAGAGCTGTTCCCTTTAGCCTTAAAACCTGGTTTGATTTATTTCTGCTGAAAGCACATGTGAGCCAGTGTGGGACAAGTTGTCCATTGGGACTGGGACTAATCTTCCTGAAAGATCTGAACAAACGCAAAGGTAGGGGTTGCTTTTCACTGGGAGCTCTAACATTAGGCAGGTGTTGGAACTCCTTAGGGAAATAGTGGACAGGTTGGTAACAAAGGGTCGTCTTTGCTTTCCCGAAGGGGGGTTGGGGGTCACATCTGAAATGTGAAGCAGGCTCTAACACTTTAGTGCACTGGCTGCATCCAACTGCAAACATGTCTCATGTCAGCTTTAGTGAAGCCTACCACCTGGCTTCTGAGACCATCCTCATTTCCTACAGGTGGCTGGCTGCTCTGGTGAAGGCAGCTAGTCGTGCACTTAATGTGGAGGCAGAGTTAGTATTTTGCAACATCATTCCCCAAACTGATTGGAGTGCTCTGGTTTGGAGCCAAGTGGATGGTTTGAACCAGTGAATCAGATGAGTCTTTGTCAATCTAAGACGTGAATTTCTTGACTTCTGCTTTGAGTTCAGAATTGTAGAACCCCTCCCCCTTAACATTGCACACAGGAAGCAGCTACAAGGGTAGCGGGTATTTGCGGCATGCACATAACAGTTTTTTAGGGTAGAGAAAACCCTTCACAGGTCCAATGAGATATATTTTTGATTCTGATCAGAGAAATAAACTGTTAATATAATATTAGTTGACTGCAGGAGAAACTATAGGAAGACCATAGAACTAATGTTGCTAATAAATGGCAACAATATCCACATAGTACTAGGCACAGAAAGCTGGCAGAAACCAAATGTTAATAGTAATGGGATTCTAAATTCTGATTGGAATGTCCCTTGCAAAAATATGGTATGGTTGGTGGTGAAGGTATGTTTATAGGTGTAAATAACACAATAATATCTTTTAAGGTTAGTACAGATTCAGAATGAAATAATTTGGCTGAAGGTAAGTTCTAAGGAGGATAAATATGGTCATTGGGTGTTTTTCTAGGCCTCTGGCACAGAAGTAGTAGTAGTGGAACATCTGAGGGAAAATTTAGAGAAGATTTTGTGTAAATTTCCTAATCGTATTATAGTATTAGATAGAGATTTCAACCTATTGGCTATAGACTGAGACACTCAAGTGATTAAGCCAGGCAGTAGGGACAAGGACTCATGCAAAATTGTTCTAAATGTCACATCTGGGAATTACCTTGAGCAGCTAATCAGAGAATCAACTCATGAAAATAATGTATTTGCTCTCCTGAGCACCAAAAGGACAAACTTCTTCCAACTCAGGGTAGAACAAGGAATCAGTGATCTAAGGCTATTACAGCATCACTGAATGTTTGTAAATTGAAGAAAAGGTAGAAAGATTTTTCTGCTTAGCAAGAGCAACAAAATATGAATTGCAGATTACCTCAGTAGTTAATATGAAAATTTTGTCCCCAGCACCAAAATTGTTGAGCATAAATGGACAAAGTTCAAGAGTATTGTACAACATGCCTTAGATGGGTACGTACCAAGCATGGTTGTGAGAGATGGGGAAGACCCCCTATTGTTCAACATCCATGTTAGAAAGCTGCTAAGAAACCAAAGAGTGGTTCACTGTGAATTTAAATGTAGCCAAAGCCTCATATACTACCAAAAACTGAATGAAGCCAAAATTAGTGTAAGGAGAGCCATGCATGAAGCATTCAGCAAATTCAAAAGTAAAATTATATGTACTAATTTGACAAAAACTCCTAAGAAGTTTTTGTCTTACTTTAAGTCAGTAAATGGATCAAAGCCGTATGTTCAGATACTCTGTGATTGTAATGACATGTAGGATGTAACTAGGATTTATTGTAAAGGGGGGGGGGGGGGGGTTAGTTTGCTGCCTTCCACTGTAAACATCACTGAAGTATACATATTGTCAAATTATTACACAAAACAACATTAAAATTAAATGGAGTCTGCCTGAAAAATAAACTATTCCCCCAAATCAAGTACAACTATGAAGTAATGAACAATAATTTTTGTGTCATTGTTTCTACAACTGCAAGCTGTTACAGTTTGAAGGTAATAATGCAACATCTGAAAAAGAATAAGAACTGCTAAACAAAAGACTATGAATAAAAGCAATTACCTTGAATGTTTTTAAAAAGATTAATGAAATATTTAAGGCATAGTCCAATCACTCAAATCATAATGTGAATGTCTTATATATCAATTATCTTTACATGATGGCAAAAGACAAACTATAAACTGAGTTAATAAGTTTAGCTAAAAATGCAAAAAAGAAAACAGATGCACCACAAAGGAATTATGCCACCATTCATGACTGGAATAGGAAAAGAGGAAGTGGCAGTGGTACATGAAGTATCATCACCACACACCAAAAGGTAGCTAGCAGAGTATAGATGTACACATAGATGTAGACAATGCCATTTCACATTTGTCTGTTTTGCCACCCAATAATGCAGACTACCAGGTTACAGTCACTTTGGTAGTGTCTAATATGTGTCTAACCATCAATGTGGGGCATTCAAATTAGAACTTCTCCACAATAAAACAAAACAATTTGCCACTTACCATGTCAATTACTAATTTCAGGTGTACACTGCGGTCAGAGGTCTGTGTTGTTTTAGGTAAATGTAAACTTACAAAAATTGCATGTGCCCTCCTAGTCCTGCCTATAACATGTGGTATCAAACCACAAGTACAGGAAGATTTGGACCCCTTGCAGTGCTGCACCATTGACCCAGCAGTGTGGATGAATGTGCAGCCCCTAATATGTCCGTGTTGAGAAGATGGTACTCATCCCATTCCACCCTCAGTTGCTGCTAGATCTTGCCTTTTCTGTCCACTAATTCCACATGTGCATCACTGTTGTAGTAGTATACTCTGTAGATGTGAAAATTTTGTTATGTGATAAAACCATTTCACACAACTGAATAAGTTGACATTTTCTTCTCCAGCATCAGTGAGGCATATTGTTAGCTGTTTTCACATTTCCACTTTGATGTACTAGTCATTGAATGAGTTTGGTGCAACACTGTTGTTTGTGGTCACACAAGAGTTGATGGTGGGCATCCATGTATGCCATTAGATACAATTTCCATGACATTTTGCTGGTACACTTTTCTACACATTCTTTGTTATTCATTTAGGCCATTCTTTTTGGGGACTGCAGTTTTCATGGCATATCAGTACTCAGCCATAGGTGAAAAAACAGTGAGGAAACAGAAGCAATGGGGCATGTACATATTTATTAAAATTATATTTATTATCATTAAATGTTCTATCATCAACACTGGTTTGGAACTGTATGAGATTAAGAAAGGGAAGGTTAGCTTGAACATGTTCTTTGGATTGTCGTTGTTGTTGTCTTCAGTCCTGAGACTGGTTTGATGCAGCTCTCCATGCTACTCTATCCCGTGCAAGCTTTTTCATCTCCCAGTACTTACTGCAACCTACAT
The DNA here is from genome assembly GCF_023897955.1 of Schistocerca gregaria. Lineage (NCBI taxonomy): Eukaryota > Metazoa > Arthropoda > Insecta > Orthoptera > Acrididae > Schistocerca > Schistocerca gregaria. Next base: position 378,212,584 of record NC_064922.1, read on the forward strand.
CCTTCTGAATCTGCTTAGTGTATATATCTCTTGGTCTCTCTCTACAATTTTTACCCTCCACGCTGCCCTCCAATGCTAAATTTGTGATCCCTTGATGCCTCAGAACATGTCCTACCAACTGGTCCCTTCTTCTTGTCAAGTTGTGCCACAAACTCCTCTTCTCCCCAATTCTATTCAATACCTCCTCATTAGTTATCCATACATGGTTACACTCCAAACAATTACTTTAAGAAACGACTTCCTGACATTTAAATCTATACTCGATGTTAACAAATTTTTCTTCTTCAGAAATGCTTTCCTTACCATTGCCAGTCTACATTTTATATCCTCTCTACTTTGACCATCGTCACTTATTTTGCTCCCCAAATAGCAAAACTCCTTTACCACTTTAAGTGTCTCATTTCCTAATCTAATTCCCTCAGCATCACCCGACTTAGTTTGACTACATTCCAGATTAATATGTTAATTTTGTTCAAATTATTTATTACTTGATGTTTTAACCTGTGTGCATTCCTGTTGTCTTTCTTTGTTAAAGTAGACTAGCTTTGTATTTCTGTATGTTCAGATAAAATTTTAAGCACTGAGTCCCACCACAACAAGAAATAAATACACCAGTATGTATCATTGCTATTTGTTATAGTCTGTGAAGAGTAAATTAATATATTCATTGACACCTTTTCAGGTACATGGCTGGTGGGCACCATATAGGAAAAGTGCTGCTTTGTATCAGGGAAGAAGAAAAACATAATGAGTCCAAGGTGTCACAGCCCTTGAGGGTACAGGCAAAACCTAGAATTAGCTTCAGTCCCAGTGCAGTCTGTATTGTAACAGGTATATAATTATTACAAAAATAAAGACATTCATGTAAATAGTATCTTCAGATTTATAGTAAAATTATCTACAAATTTGCAATACATAGGTGGGCTTGGAGGAGTTGGCCTTCAGCTATCAAGCTGGCTAGTTTCACGTGGCCTGCAACACTTGGTCATAACATCTAGAAGAGGGGCGTGCACAGCATATCAGCAGCACTGTGTAGAAAGGTGGAGAAAAAAGGGTGTGACAGTGCATGTTGCAGTGGATAATATGTGCACAAATGATGGAACAAAAAGCATTATAACTCAGGCAAATAAAATGGGCACTGTTATAGGTATATTTCATCTGGCTGCAGTAAGTAACATATTTTTTTGTCTAAAATGAAAGGCTCTACAGCAATATCAGTTTTGTATGATGGAGACTAACATTAGATACACCAAAAATGTGGCACAAAATGTAACCAGCTATGATAAGCACATTTTTGTACTAAATATACAATTACAGTCTGGGTTCATAAAATATTACAGAAACACATTGAATTACATCTGTGAAATGTCATGAATGTACATAACAATTATACTTGACTCTTTTGAAGAGACTGTCTTGAGGGTAGAGATTGGTCTAATGTAAATGAGGAAACAATGACTCTTTCAAAGCAGAGCACATTGTATTGACTATTTCAAGAAAAAGATTAGCACAGTGTAGAGCAAAAGTTGCTTTTGACTTTCAGGTTAGTGATGAGCCATAGTACACATTTATTCCAATAATTGCCTTAATTGCTGTTCTTCCTGTGCAATTTCACATATTTCTTTAAGTGATATTTGTAAGTTTGCAGCATTAAGGTAGTTCTATGAAAATTTAAGCGAACTGCACAATGTTGGTAACTTTCAGTCACTATATGCACTCTTAGGCCGTCTTCAGGTTTATAATGGTAAAAGTAAACCCTCTATGCAGAACCCTGCCAGCCCAGACATGGTGTACCTGCTGATCACTGGACAGGCGTTAATTGAGTGCATGCATCTCTGCGGGAAGCCTGTGGGTTAATCTAAGCACCATCTATGGTAATAGTTGCCTTATCATTGTCAAATTGATTATTTTCATGCAGTAGTATCAAAGAAAGCTGTCAGTTACACAGCTTACATAGTTTCACTATGATAAGATTTCTTGCTATTTCCAACTAGAACAGATGGTAGTTTCCAGTATCATTAACAGCTTTTGATGTCAATCACTTTTGATGTAAAAGGTAGAATCATGTTACACTAAAGGGACTGGCATCAATGGGTTCAGTAATATCATACAAAAGTAAGCACATGTCAGCCTCTACTGACAGTGTTATAATTGGCTGTGCTGTGTGGTGTAACCCCACTCTCTCCTACTCAACTTAAATATCAAAATCTCTTTGTTATTGAGATATACAAATTGGAAAATGCCTATGTCATATTATGCACTCTTGTAGCAGTTTGAATGCAAATATGAAAGAATTGATGTACATGATGATGAGAGGTGATTAAAATGAGTTATTATTTGAATGATAATATACTCCTAACTTTCATGACCTCTATTGAAGAGTAGCTTACTGACCAGGAAATATGGTGAGTTTTGTTTGTAGTAAGAGCACATGTCGATTTTCACACATGGATCTATTACCTTCATGTTTTGTTAGAGATTAGTTGCATTTTTTCCCCATTAATAACTTAAGAAATTAGTTAAATATCACACCAGGACATCGCAATGACAGTAACTTCATGTTTTCCACCAAATATTATAAAAATTAGCACCATAATTCATTTAAAACAAATCAAAAGCACTGTGGAATGCACATCTGTGGAATGCAAATTACAAACCATACTGTGAAGCAAATTACATAGGACTAACATCTGGCATGTTTTTTACTACTATTTATAATCCGTGTGTGCTCACCAGACTATTCTGGAAACCTCTGTTTTCATGTTAATTATTGCATTAACATCCAATTTTCTTAACAGAGAACATTTTGATAAAATTGTATATTTTTATGAATAAACGAATTTGAGAGTCAGAACAGTGATAAAAGATGTGTGATATAACCAAGAATTCAAAATGGATATTTCCGGAATGTAACAGGTAAAAAACTTTGCTTATGTTTTGAAACCATCTTCAGGCCCCCTGACTGACTTGCAGGAAGATTCCCACTTCTTCTCCACTCAAAATAGGGGCCAGCTTCAGAGACTGGTATCAATAGATTTTTGACACAGCAATCCCTTCAATCATCACTTGCTGACAACTAGAAATTTAGATGGCTGAAAGGTGCTTTTATTCAACATTCTAGATACTGGTCATGTCAGTACGCTATTCTTGTGGACATGCAAAAATAAACTGCTGTTCCGTACACAAGTGAGTTTTGATCATGTACTTTCCTACTCAGATATAACTCAACCCCCCCCCCCCCCTCATTAGAAGACCACAACAATTGAGGGCACAAAAACATCATAAATGAAGCTGACAACATTTCTGGATGAGTGAATAAATAAAATTTTATACAGAGAAAATCCCATAGGAACTGAACAATACCTGTTAAGCATATACAGTTCTCTGTGATGTAAAAACATAGAAATCTGTTTACTATAGCATGGCACACTCATTCATTTTATATGCCATCTCATTCTCAGGTACAGCGCACACAAACATAGTCTTCATCAAAGAAAGTTTTCTAAGAAACAAGTTTCAAAGTGAGCAGCTGTCAACCCAAGGCTAAAATAATTAGGTATGCTGCCAGTCCTCTAAACTTTTCTAACGTAATCAGTTTGGGGTAAAGGAAGTGAATCACGACAAATGATACAGCATAAGCATTCGCACCTTGCAGCAGTGACAGCAACTACCCCCACTTGAAGATGTCGAACAGTTGCATCAAAGAAATATTGCGCAATTTATACAATAAGATGCAGTAGCAAGCCTGAGAAAAGTATTTGCAACAGATCTGTTGGGAAATCCTGAAAACATGCATTCATCCACCTAACCAACGATTAATCAGAAATCATTTTACAATGAGAAATGTAGCTGTCCTGCTTTGGAACAAACAATGCTGCTCCTTCAAAAACAAAAACTGTAAAAGATATACTTATGAGATACATATTTTATTGCGTGGATGAATAACAGAAGATAAACATATGAGGCAGAATTGCTGGTCAGTATTTATCTTCAGGAACCAATAAAAGATAAAAATATACAAAACTGTCCTAGAATTTGGAACTGTTGGTTTCTTCCTAATGGAGGAAAGAAGGATAGCTTTAAAAGCACAGGTACTCAGATCCCAGAATGAGAGACAACAGCTAATAGGACAAGGGGAAACCTACATTCTCTTAAGTATTTGACTTCTTCTGTCCCATGTTAGTTGTCAAACTTTGTAGTTGTTGTCCTTCTTCTTTGTAGCATTAATCCATATTGTATGGGATCCACTGTACTCAAGATATGGCAAATTTATTTTATTTAAATTGGTGATCACATGTCCTTCCTGCCATCACAGTCAGCGGATACCTGTAGGTGGGAAGTCAGGTGTGCCACCTGCCTATGAACTGTATAAACTTTGTTCTCTGTGTAATCATATTTTAACTATTTGTATGATTTTTCTGAGGCATAAATTGGGACCAGCCCATCATTTACCTAAACGAGAGTAAAGCCTAAAATCCATACTCTGGCTGGCCAGTGCACCCAGCCACAGGTGTTAGTCTGCCACACAAATTCCACCCAGGTCTAGTTCATTCTCCTGTCTCAAAAGTTAGTGCACTGTACATTACTGTATATATGGACATGTCTTGTACTGCGTTAGTTTAACAAAAGTGAGCAATAAAGATACCACATAAAGTAAATAACTGAATATCATGTAAGATCTCTTCAAAGATATTGCAACTGTCACACTCACTGTAAAGTAGATTTAGTAATTAATGGTACTTTGTTGTTAATAATACAAATCAGTTCAGTTTAATTGTGAATCCTACAACCACAATACAAGAGGGAAAAAGAATTTCCATGTAGACTTTGTCTTATTGTCTAGTGTTCAGAGCAAGGTCCTTTATTCCTATGCTAATGTCTTCAATAAGCTCCCATGGGACATAGCTTGGGTAAAGGTATTGCTGCAGGTCAGAATCCTGAGGGTAACTATAAGAGAAGATGTCTCTGCAAAAGTGCAGGTACTGTCAGAGGTGTCATAGGCAAGTGTGCTGATATCCTTGTTCTATATAATACATGTAAATGACATATGATGATAATTTGCTTTAGAATTTTCACAGATAATATGAGTGTATATTGAAGAATTAAGCAATTACAAGGATGTGAGAGTCTCTGGGTTGATATGCGACTATGGACCTATAATCACAAATAGAATGAGCATGAATGTAAGCGAGAACCAGTTGTTCAGTTTCTGCTCCAGGAAGTCTAAGACAACATTTAAGAATACGTTTGGGACAGAGACAGCCTCAGTGCAAACTAGTTTCAAGTATCTAAGAGTGATGTTTCATAGCAAACTTCTTAGGGTCTTTGAGGAGGGTAGTTTGCAAGGCAAACAGCTTCCTTGCCTCCACGATGAGATTTTCATGGGCTGTTCAAGGAAGGTGAAGGAAGGGGTCCATGCTGAGGCCTCATCTGGAGTATTCTAGAACTAAATGGGAACAATACCAGTCATAGGTGATTTCAGACCTGGAAAATGTAGAAAGGAAAGCAGCAACTTCTGTCTAGATTCGAGAAATGCAGTCTATCATTACCTTAATAAAGGCATTAAAATGAAAGTCAGTGGAGAGCTGGAGAAAAATTCCCAGATTGGACAATGTTTGTAGGGCTGTTTCTGGTTGTCGTGCGTAGACTAGTATTAAAAAGTAGCTGAAGAGAAATGAAGGAGAAGCCAGAAATAAGACTATTTCCATGAAAGACTGTGAAGAGATGTTCTTTCATAGGTGAAGAAGGAAGGGACTGGAGCATTTTACCAGAGAAACTACAGTATTTCAGGAGAAGAGTGAAAATGAATGTACCAAGGGACTAAATGAAATTCATGTGTATGTATAATCAGTACAGTTAAAATCTATACTTCCACAGAAGCTTGAAAGCTTGTTGGCAAATTAATATGTTATGAATAAAAGATATTAAGCTAGATGGAGGAGATATTTAATAAAAGTGAGCAAAAAACCTACTATTTTTTTCAAAATAGCACCTTTCCCGATTATTTTGCTACCTTGAAAGTGGCTTGGACAAGCACAAACAGCTTTAAGCAAGTTAACAATTGCATCTTATTAATGCAGTTTCTAACATCTGTTTCACTTCGTTAATAGGTAAATTGTCTCATTCCATTTCCCACAGAGCTAGCCCTTTTAATGGGATTTTATTATTATTGGTCCTGTAGATCATACAATTTGTACAGCAAAGCACATCATGATATAGGACAAGACAATTTGAAAATTATGTTGAGACGGTGTATGATGAGAGATGATGGTAACGGTACATAATTCACATAGCAGAATACATACAGGATATATAGAGAAAACATAAAAAGGTGGTATGTGATGAGAGATGACAGGGTTGGAACATACTACACATAGCAAAGTACATATAAGAGATACAGTCAGAAATCAATACCATACAATAATTAAATTATCTAATTAAGTAGAGATAGCTAAAACTGAATAAACAGCTTATTCACAGTAATTAAAATTTTGTTTCAAGAAATTCATGTACAGAATAGAAACAATGATTTAGTAGTAATTCCTTTAATTTAATTGTCATTATTTTTGTATTTTTGCTTGTTTTTATGTCTGTTGAGAGGTGGTTGTATAGTTTGGTGCCCATACACTTAACCCCATTCGCATATAATTTTGTGTTGTGAGCTATAATTTGTAATTGGGTTTTGTTTCTGGTGTCATGTGTGACGGTCTGCATTTCTGTGGAGAGATTCCAAGTGCCGTACTGTAAAACAAGCTAGTTCCATTGTATAGAGGCATGGCAGTGACAGGATTTTTAACTGTTGAAACAGTGGTTTACAGTGATCAGTTCTTTTTTTACTTTTCATTATTCTTACCACTTGTTTTTGCAACTTGAAAATTATGAGAGAATCAGAGCTATTTCCCCAGAAGGGTAGACCATGCATCAAGACGGACTCAAACAGGGCACGATACACCAGTTTCAAGGTATCTACACTGGCTGTGTCTTTTAATGATCTTAATAGAAAACAGGTTTTATTAAGCTTTTGCAACAGTACCTCAATATGTAGTTTCCAGTTTAGAGTATTATTGATGGCAAGTCCAAGAAATTTGGTGTCCCGCTTGCCTGTAAAGTCATCTTTGTCAATAACTATAACTGCATTGAAGGGGGTAAGATTTTGTCTAGTGTGAAAGTTCATACTTACAGTTTTTTGAGCATTTATGAGTAACCTATTTGCTTCAAACCAAAATTGTAATTGACAAGTAGTTTCATTGACTGCATCTTGCAACGTGTCATCCCTACTGGTTATCAGGATATTTGTGTCATTGGCATAAGGAGCTGGCATTTGTAATGTGTTCTGGGAGACCATTTATGAACAATGTGAAAATAACAGGGCCAACAACAGAGCCCTGAGGGACGCCATTTGTTGTATGTAGCATATCTGACCTGCAATGCCTGGGTGTCTTTGATTTTCTTATTTCTACATATTGCCTTCTTTCACTGTGGTAGCTACGGAATCAATTGTGGCCTACACCTCTAATCCCACACTTCTAGAGTTTCATAAGAAGCAGCTTGTGGTCCACCATATCAAATGTCTTGGACTGATCAAGAAGTATAACAACAGCAAGTTGTTTTTGGTCAACAAAACGAAAGCACTTTTCTAGAAATACATACAAAGCATATGCGGTTGACATATTTTTCCAAAATCCGTATTGGGATGATATTATGTTGTTAGAATTTAAAAATATTTCTAATCTAATTGATGTACAGTATTCAAATATTTTTGAGAAGGCAGATAGTGTAGCAATTGGCCTATAGTTTGCTATGTCCATTTTATCTCCCTTCTTGTAGAGAGGTATAATTTTAGCAAGTTTTAGTTGGTTTGGAAATGTTCCCTCTAGAAATGAGGTATTTCTGATATTTGATAGGGGTCCACTGATGTAATTTGAACACTTGTGAAGTAAGAAGCAAGGTATCATATCATGACCTGCAGAATAAGTCTTTTTAACTCTTTTTTTTAATAATATCTTCAATTTCAGACAGTGTTGTAGGAGATAGGAAAAAGGAGTTCAGATGAGTATTGTTTTTGAGAAGATAGAGTACAGCAGGCTGTTCCAGCTCGTTGGCTCCGTAGTGAGCCACGGAGCGCTCCCCGCTCCAGGGAGATGTGTCGCTCACTGTGACCATTCAAGTGGGCCAGCACGTGGCATGGCTGGCTGAGGCAGGTGGCAAGGCAAGCGTTTTGATGTGCCAGCTGCTTCTTACAAGATCGATAACCTCATACACTTAGCTGCTAGGATGTGGTGACATGCTACACCAGGAAATACGATGTTCAGGAAATAAATAAGAAACAACTGTTTTACAAGAAATTGCATACTAAATTTATTGGGGCTCTGTGGCTTGACATTTTCGTTTCATTACAAGATCTGAAATATCAGGTGTCAAAGTGTTCACAGCATTAATGCGGAAGATGGCCTTCATTGGTGCATCCTGAAGAAATGATCGTTTCTTACTTTTTACTCTTTTCATTGCTGAGGAAAGCTGCTCACAACAATACATAGATCCAAACATGGACTTGATCTGAGTGCACTGTTGTGAAGTGTGGGAATGTGTTTTGCTGTAATGAACGATACCATCGTGACAAATCCAACATGTTGTAGTACCTCTCTTTCAACAAAGTTGAATTTTGCAAATCAATAATCTCCAATTGAAGTGACAATGACACGTCATCGAGGGAAACTGAAAAAGGAGTGCTGCACACCTTAAGTTCCATTTCCAAACTGGTGAGGTCTCAGAATCGTGTTTCAAACGTGATGAGCTGCTTTAACTTTGCTTGGTAATCACCAAAAGTAGTACCTTCAGGTAGTTTTCAAGAAGCAAGACGATTGAAGAACGTTAAATGTCCATTACTCATCTGCCTCTCAAATAAATGTAACTTTTCCATGAACACTTTGATCTGGTTGTGCATGTCAGCAATTACCTGCCCTTTGCCCTGCAATCACAGATTTAAATTATTCATATGCATAGTTATGCCAGCTAGGAACGCCAGGTCTGATATCCATTTTATGTCTTTCAGACAACGTATTTCTTCTCCTTTCATTTCTAGAAAAAGGGATATCTCCTGACGAATGGCAAAGAAAACATCAAGAACGTTTCCCCAACTCAGCCAACAAACTGTACTGTGGGAAGGTATATCCCCATACTCCGCTTCCATATCTTTCAGACATCCTTTGAATTGACGATGATTCATGACTTGACGCCACACAAAATTCACACACTTCACAACATCTTTCATTACACCACCTAGATCTACTGTTTCAGCACACAGTGCCTCTTGGTGAATAAAACAATGAAGAGTCAAAATGTCTTTCCCGAATTTGTCCCTGGGTTTATTTTTCAAACGAGAAGCAAAACCTTGGTGATGCCCGAGCATTTGTGGTGCACTGTCTGTTGCTACAGAATGGAGCTTATCCCATGGCAAATTCATATTCCACTGATTCACAAACAGCTTCAAAAAATGTCACGTCCTGTTGTTGTGTAATTGAGTGGTACCACATCCAAGAGTTCTTCAGTTACTTGCAGCTCCATGTCGACAGTACGCACAAAAACTGCAAGCTGAGTACAGTTCGATGTGTCGGTGCTTTTGTCAAGTACTATCGAAAATGCAACAAAGCTCTCCGCCTTTTTCCTGAGGTGTGTCTCTTAATCTGCTGCCATGTCCAGGATTCTAAGAGACATTGTTTGCTTCGACAGGCAAACCCCTTCAATTGCCTGCACATCTCTTGCAAACAAACATTCTGTAACTAGTACCATGCATGATTTTACGAGCGGTCCCACCAAAAATGGGTTGCCACTTGTTGAAATGATGTGAGCGACCTGTAGCTTGGTCGAATTGCAGATTCAGTAGTGTTTTCTCCGCTTTCATTCACCTGAAAATTATAAACATGTTACAGAACATGAACTATGTTACATGTTTTGATACCCTCCATATTATGAAACCGTTTTTAAACTTATGTCTCCTGGTATGTTGTTCTTAAGCCTGGCTAGCAGTTCTCTGCATGCAATGCTTTCTACCTGATCGTAATGCGCTGCGTGAAGACATTTATAATGTCGTTGTATATTGTACCTCTTCGCAGAATTAAATACTTTATGACATACAAGACACTACGGATGACCACGCCTCTCAATGAATAGAAAGGTATCCTCCAATAGAGGTACAGGGCTCCTGCGGCTAGTCATAACTGTCATTGAACATGGATTATAGCGTCAGTTGTGGCTGCATGTGGCCAGGGGGCAGTGAGTTCGCTTTCCCCCTCCACACGGGCTCCGAGCTGCCGCAGTGAGTGCTCCATCTCCCTGGAGCTTGGTTGGAACAGCCTGGTGTACATTGTGTGGAGAGTTAGTCAGGAGATTTATGGGAAGAGAGTGTACAATATTGGAAGAGTTGGTTAGGAGATTTGTGGAAATTTCTGAAAAATAGCTGTTGAATTTATTGGCAATTTTATGTTCATTTTCAGTCTTTTGTTCTTCTATATTGGTGACTGAATGAATGTACAATGAAACATGCATAAGACTTTTTAAAATCCTTTACTTACTTTACCGAAAACAGTCTAATAAGATACTGACTTTGAGTTTCCAAATTCAGGTCTCACATGACCAATGAAGTGTGGCTATGTAATGTTCCCAGAATTGTGAATGTTCATTTGTTTAATTTGTGCACTATCTACTCACATTATATAATTTGCATTAATCATATTGATAATAGATCTGTTTCATTGTTTGATAACAGGTGATAAGAGATGGCTTCTTATACAATCAGTCAATGGAAACATTCCGTGAAGTATGGGAGCCCAAATATACAGGAGCACACTGGTTAGATATGGAATCTAGAACACAATGCCCTGGCCTAAAGTACTTTGTAGTTTTCTCAAGTGTAACTGCAGGATGTGGTATGCCTGGCCAATCAAATTATGCCTTTGCCAACTGTGCAGCAGAACGTCTAGTAAGTGTATGAGAGAGAAAAAAAATCTTATTGTTTTAATTTTAAATTTTCTATCATCTCTAAGGCTGAACAAGAGATTGTTCTTTTAGAAATTACATCTCTGTTGTGGTAACATTAATGCTTTCAAGGCGTAATCTGAGTCTTGCTAGCTGGTGTTTTAATTTATTATTTCTTTATTACTAACTCTATTCACAACACATTTTTCGGACAGTATCAACATATACCACTGAATAAACCTGAACAATTATAGCATTCTGTGACTCATAATTCATAAGACATCTGTGGCTATGACCCAGTGTCCTAGTGAGCCTTGGATGTATCTTGAAAGTATTAATTTTCTTTGATAAAGTACAGCTGACTTTATTTTCTGGTAATTATAAAAAAACTGGAATGTAGTAACAACAGTTAATAATTAAACACATAAATGATGCAATGAGTGCTGCCCCTGATGGTACATGGATCTCGTGTTCTAAAGAAGAAGAATATTAGTCAGATATTCACCACAAACCATATTATGGCAGATAGGTTTAGTTGATGAAGGGTTTATATGTAGTGTATACTGTTTTTCTTTGTATGGTTGTTAAAAATTGAAGCACTTTATGCAACAAGACCACCTGTACTGAAGAGCATGGGGGGCCCCCCACCCACCGAGCTCTTAGAGAAAGGAAAAAACATGGTGTAGTCAGATGCTTTTCTTTCAAGCAAGTGATTTATTAGAAGTTGGTTTCCCATCTTCCAAAATACTTTCTTACTCCCAGATCTAGCCCCCTCACCCCTCCTGTAAACCATTCTATGGGCACCCTTGGTATGCAGCATGCCACAAATGTCAAACTGGCATGAAGTGTACCACACATTTTTATATACAAATTACTAACATTTCATCACAATTACATATACTACTCAGGTGTGATGCCAGATACATTTTGTATATAAGGAAAGATTATACAGTGTGTATCTCACGCAGAAATCACATTTGAATGTTGTTTGTTTGCGAGAAGATTTTGGTAGAAGGTGAAACACCTACCAACATGTGTCACAATTCATCAGTGGCAGTATCACAGCATCACGGCAGTTTATTATCCCATGACACTGCTACTTGTGCTGGCCAGATCCCAAAAGTCTCATGCAAATATAGAACCAGTTGGTGGGGGAGGATCATACCCAATAGCATGCACGTTCTCAGTAACCCCACGTGGGTATTACCTGAGGGGACAGACGTATTGTTCACTCAGTATACAGGTTCATACAGTTGTGTCATGTATCTTGACTCAAGAAACAGGCTTGCTTTGAGCAAGACATGTATGAACACAAATAGTTCAGTAACTTCCAAAGCAGCACATGATGTTGATATGGTGACAATTGTTACTGCTGTCCTTGACATGACAGCAGAGAGAGTCAATGGAGCAGACAATGACATCACTGGCCACAGGAGTGGCACCATGTCATCTTTTCAGATGAGTCCTTGATCTGCATACATATCTATGCTTGGAGAATCCAAGAAGAACAAGTGTTGTTAGACTGTCATCATACAAGCTAAGAATCTGGTGTGATGCTGTGGGGTGCCATTACATACGCATGTCCACCTCTGGTATGCCTAGCTGGTAATATGGACAGTAACTCTTACATTTCTTAAGTGTTAAGGCCAATAGCTGTGCCCTGTGTTAAGATCTGCATGATGTTATCTTTCAGCCATATAATGCAAACATCATGTTGCCTGTGGTGTCATGATCTACCTCAGTACAGAACAGTGGCAGCTACAGAAAAACCTCAAGGAGGTGGCACTAAAGATATCCTGAGCTATTTTTACTTTTACCGTAATAAAAAATAATCAAGTCACATGAAAAGTTTAAGAAAGTTTTATTTAAACTGATTCTACACATATTCAAGACAATGCTATCTTATGATATAAGAAAGTTACAATAGTGGTTCCCTTCCTTAAATGATGAATTCTATGCACCTATTCTTCTTGGCAAATTGGTTAATTACATCATCAATAGGACAAACAATGTCAGGGTGAGTGTTCAATAGAGCTAAGCCATTAGGTTGATACTCCTCCATTCTCGACCTGAGCCATGTCTTTGTATGCCACAATGTTGATAAACTTCTTTCTACTGTAGCAGTAGATGCAGGTAGACAAGCAGATATTTTGTACAGCTTGAGCAAAGTATGATAGTCAGATGTAAGACAAACAGACAACGTTTGCATAACAGAATCATGATCATTAAAGGCGTTTATGCTTGTTTGCTTGATTTGAAAAATCTCTCCCATCAGTCTCTTTTCTTCAAAGAATGGTACTTCAGTTAAGCACTGATTCAATTTATCTGCCAGCTCATTACCATCATGTTTCACTAGTTGTGAGGGCAAATGTATGTTGAATTTTAAATGATAAATATTTTCTTCAGCAAAACATTTTCTCATGTCAGTCATAAGATGGTCCAGTGTTAGAATAAAAACAATTCTTTTCCAATACCTCATAGCATCATCATTATGATTGCAGTTTTCACTGTGTCTTTGTCACCCTGTAACTCTTCTGTAACTGCCTTCCCCTCTTCAATATGAGCAAAGTGGCTATCAGAATTAGCTCTCATGCCGTCGTTCACCTCGAGTGTTGAATCTAATTTTGCTTTTTCCATCATGATGTCCAAGCTAGGGTCTCATAAAATTTTGCTGTCTGGATATGTTATGCTCATAATGTCACTCAGTGTAAACAGAGTGATAATAAACTCACAATTAGAGAGAGCTCGAAGGAAAATATTGCTTTGGCAGCCATTCTTCTATCCCTCCAATACTGTATTTCTTAAGAACTTTGCTAACTGTTGTGAGATCACCTACAAATAGAATAACAGCATCATGTTGCTCAACCCACCTTGTTTGACGATGTGACTGCACGAGTGTTTTAGGTGACTCTTCAGTGTTGCAAATGGCTTGCTATACACTGTAAAGAACGATACTACTTTTTCTTCAATAGTTTAAAGTTAGTTTCTCATACTTGTAACTTTGCAGCTGTGAGAGACAGCAATATTGAGCTGATAACTTCAACAAAGTGCTACTTGCACATTGATAGCTTTCTTTTTTATTGTAGCCTTTTAATTATGACATATTAACTGAGCAATCACACATCCTATGCCCACACAGTTCTCCAGTGACAGAGAAAGGCTTTCCAGTCTCCATAGAATTGTAGTTCCTATTACTTCACCAGTAACACTATGCTCTACATCTTGACTCTCTCAGATGTTCATCATCAGTGTTTCCACTACAATCATTGTCTTTATGGATACCAATGAAACCCAAAAATCTTTTGTGTAATTTGCCATCACCATCCACATATCTAGCAGCTAAACTCAGTTGGGCAATGTGCGATATGTCCATAGTGTCATCGAAGATTATGCTGTAATAATAAGAATCTTTGATTTCCTCCAGTATTCTTGATAACATCACTGTTTCACAGCATGAAATAAGTTTGTACAAGTTGTTTTACTTATGCAAGTGGTGTTTGCTTTAGTGGTCTCAAGGTGATGCTTTAGTTGCAAGTCTCCAGCGTCAGTTTTAAATCTTAGAAGAGCTCTAAAGTTTCCCTCATTACTCACTATACTTTCATGATCATTTTTTTTTTTCTAATAGATTCCCATCATCTCTATGTCCTTACAGAGGAATATTTTGCTTTCCATGAAATATGATTGTTTTTATTATAGATACAACACAGTCTCTGTTTTCCCTAATGCTTTCCATTCTCTGTCTTGAAAATTGATTTATGACCTCGAGTTTGCATTTGTCTCGCGTCGCCATAAATAATTTTGCATCTGTTGATGCTTCAATGTGGTGCTTGAGCTGAGAGTGGGTGTCAAGGTCACCATCTTTAGCAGTAAGTTTGGCAAACTTTGTTAGTGGTTCAGTCACAAGTTCCTTGGTGATAATTGATAGCTTTCCACCAACTATCTTATTATTCACAAAAATTGAACAGTTAATACAAAGAAGTCCCTTTTTAACTTTTGAGAACACCAGCCATGGATACTGTTCAAAGTGATTATCATGCACCTGTCTGCATTCAACCAATCCCCTCATGTTATGCTTGGAAGTAGGAAAGATATAACTGTTTCCAGTTTTCCTTGTAGCTGTGAAAAGCTGGTATTGTATATCATCACTAATATTTCCTGACACTAATATATCCAAATAGTTGCCAATAGTCATGGGATTAAAGGAATCAGTTGATGAACTTTGTTGTGGAAGTTTCGATGAAGTGCTGGGCTCTGACTGTAAATCTGGTGGTGTTTGTGCAGCTGAATGGTGATCAGAATCTTCAGATTTTTCTACTTTTTTATTTTTATTACATAATGATCCATTCTATTATATTGTTGTGACATATATAAATTAGAAGCCAATTATTCTCAACTTAAAACTTTATTCACACTGAAAACTGCAACACTAGTACTCTTAGCATTAAAACACACATGGCCACACTCCGCATTTTTCTAATTTCACTGAGCACAACACTGACTGAAGTCTGTGGTAATAGCCAATAATCACAGCTGTTCACTTTTTATGACTTCCAAGTTATCACAATGGTTGTAGCTTTCAAACTGACTACCTGGCATTAGTGACTCTGCTTCCTTTACATATGTGGCTCGGTTGTTTTGAGAACAATTGCTGCCAGAATGTACACTTCCAGAACTTTATGGAGTCTGAACAAATACCTACTGTGAAAGCGACAAGCCAATATCTACCTTATGATATATAATACAAGGGCGAGTTTCCAATGTTGATGTCATCCGGCAATTTGTGTGTGTTGAACTTTTATTGTCAGTTCCATTCCTTTCTATGGCATTCGATAGAAGGCCTATGTAGTAACAATGCATTTTTAGGAACCTTCTTGCATGTCACTATTAACAGAGATACGAGGGTCAGTCAAAAAGTAATGCCTCCTATTTTTTTTTCTACGTTTAATTGTCAGGAAATTTAAATGCAATTACATAGGTTGAAAACCACAACATTGAGGATCATTTTGTCATTTTTCAATGTAATCTCCGCCCATCTCTACAGTTTTGGTCCATCTTTGAACAAGGGCATGTATCCCAGCACGGTAAAAATCACAGCTCTGCTTCCTAAGCCATTGACGCACGGATGTTTTGACGGCCTCCTCATCTTCAAAATGAATCCCATGATGAGCTTCTTTTAGTGGCCCGAACAGATGGAAGTCTGATGGTGCCAGGTCAGGGCTGTATGGGGGATGAGGCAAAATTTCCCATCCAATTTTGACAATCTCGTCAGAGGTGTGACGACTGGTGTGTGGTCTTGCATTGTCATGCAAAAGAAGAACATCTGCCATTGATTTTGTTGGGCGAACTCGCTGAAGACGTGCTTTAAGTTTTTTGAGGGTTGTGACGTATTGAACAGAATTTATTGTGCATCCCTGCTCCAAAAAATCAACCAGAATCACACCCTCTGTATCCCAGAAAACTGTTGCCATAACTTTCCCTGCCGATCGCACAGTTTTGAATTTTTTCTTCCTCGGCGAGCTTGTGTGACGCCACTCCATTGACTGCCTCTTTGATTCGGGTTCAAAAAAATGCACCCATGTTTCGTCCCCGGTCACAATTTTTTTCAGAAACTCATCTCCCTCCAAACGGAAGCGCTGCAAGTGTTGGGAGGCTATTGTTTTCCTTGCCTCTTTATTCTGATCGGTTAACATTCTTGGAACCCACCGTGCACAAACTTTTGAGTACCCCAGTTGTTTAATAATCGTGATCACACTGCCTTTACTAAGAGAAATAATGTGACACACTTCATCTGCAGTCACCCGACGGTCACCACGAATGATGTCATCAACTTGCTGAATGTTGTGTGGAGTCACTGCACTCACCGGCCTGCCGCTCCGCTTTTCGTCAGTCAACGGTGTTTGCCCTTCAGCTTCCTTACAACGACGAACCCATCGTCTAACAGTGCTGACATCCACTGTCACAACACCATACACCTTCTTCAGTCTTTCATGAATGCGTATGGGCGTTTCACCTTCTAAATTCAAGAATTCAATCACACAACGCTGTCTCAAACGAACATCGATGTCGGCCATCTTACAAACTTCTGCTGTGCTGCCACCTGTTGACACAGAAAGTTACTACTGCAGTGGATTGCAGAAGGTTTGAGGAATGGCGCCAAATTCAAATTTTTCACTTAACTTAATTTTTTTAAGTAGAAAAAAAATGGGAGGCATTACTTTTTGACCGACCCTCGTATATGCAGCAATAGTTTCCTATACCTAACTCATATTATGAGTTAGGTATAGGGAAACTATAGTTACTTTATTAGTAAAAATATTGTTACAAGTCTCATAACAATAGTTTTACTGAGAAATTACGGTATTACTATTATTAATACTTCACCATCAACTGATAGCTCTCACTCTTGACTAATCTTCACATGTCCACTTGCTACAACTTGGACTTTTTACTTATTCGTTCTTCAGTCTTAACATTTCTGCTTCTGGATGTAAACTAGCTTTGTATTTACCGAATAATCTGTATTTATAGTGCTATTTATTGAAGATTCACGACTTTTCTTGAACAAATGCAAGATAGAATAATGTATCAAGATCACTAGAATGGCTGTGACTTTTCTCCTAGGTGTGTGTTAGCTATCTATGTGCTGGACAGAAATGTATAAAATAAAATGACATGGATGTGCTGCTACATAGGAAAGTACAACTACTCAATAAGTCGATTCAGTTGAGTCAACTGATGAAGGAAATGAATAAATAGCTTGTGGGCTGACTGGCGGGGACGGTGTGGGTGGCAAAGCGGGCGGTCACATTAGGGGGTCGGGGTGCACACCCACATATGTATCTGCCGCCGATACAGAAGGTGTTCACCTGTGGCCTGCACAGTCTCTAGATCTCTCACTTGTTGAAAACTTAATGTATTGCCAAGAGACTGCCATTCCACCACTTGATGGCCACTATGAAACATTAACTCTGATGAATGATGAAGCAGTATAGAATGACATACCAGTATATGTCATCTAAGCTCTGGTTGACTTGAAGCCTGCTGTGTTAGAGCCTCTGTTGTAGCCAGAGATGGCTGCTCTGTGTTCAGAATTTCACACCCTTTACACCTCATAAATCACCTACATAATTTAATCATGTATTCATCCAACTATTCTATATATGCACAATAAGTAACATTTTGTTTCTTGGTATCCTTCTTGGGGTCGCAGTTTTAATGCCGGAGTGTACTTGCAAAAACTGCTAGGACTATTTATTCACTGGTTTCACACACACACACACACACACACACACACACACACACACACACACACACACACACACACACACACTGCACAAGCATCGGGATCATGCTGTTACTTTTGCTTGGATATTATGTTCTTTGTGTGTTTACATCTTTTTATCAGAAAACCTGAGTAAACATCTCTCCAAATTTCAAAGAGATGTGGAAATGAGGAAAATGTAAATGCAGCTGCTTTTAGTGGAGGCGTCTGACTTCTGTTTGGTGTGCACATTCTAAACAACCCAGTCTCACTGCCTAATTAAATAATGATGATAGTGAACTGACAAAAATTATATTTTTGAAATTTCTGTCTAAATGAATAGATATAGAAATGTTTGTAGTTCAAGAAATGTTTGTAATTCACTATATGGAACAGGAAGTGCAGATAGACACTGCCTGTGATACCTGTTGTGTAAAGAAGTTACACTCATCTTAATTCTCTCAATGCCAAATTGTGTATTGTTTTTGCTCAATCTTCTGTGATAAAGCAGGGTATATTCTTGGTGAGAGACACCAGAGTCTCTCCTGTTACAGAAAAAAGTCTAACTCTTCCTGAAATTGATATTTCATGATAATCAATTCATCAAACAATAATATTCAAATGACAAGTACACTTTGTAAAATATAAATTGTTGGGTAATTATTTTAAATATAGATTTAATGACAGATTTTTTTTATATTTGGCAAGAATAATCCTGTCTGTTGATAGCTGGCATAGAAAACAAGACTAATCACATAGGATAATTAATATTTTCAGTAACTGATTGAAAATAAGAAGAAACAGATGTTCAAAATATAATGAAAAAATAGTATGAGAAATGAATTTTCGAAAAAATGGTTGCAAAACATCATAAGGGATCCACAAACTCACACACAGAAAATATGTCTTGCAAATGCCACATAATATTGTTAGAATGAAAATGGCATCAAGTGGTTCATATGACACAGCTGTATCATCATCTACTAGTGACAGACATCATAAATGTATAGATTCATTTCAATACTCTCTCCATTTAATACCATACACAATTATGTATGGGGCCTTATGGAACACTAAGTATATTATGATACCATTAATTATCCTATGGACTTTAGTTTCTACTTTGACTCCAGTTTTCAAAATGTCAAACACTTTAGTGTGAATAATATTTATTTGTGATTTTTTGGCTGTGTTAATTGCTGAATATTTGTCTTTCTTTAGTTTCAAAGTAAAATAATGCAATATTTGCACATATATCACTAAGTTACATACAAAAAGAAAAAAAATTGATGCCTCACACATTTTATTACACTACAAAATATTATTATTATTATTATTCATTTTCAAATCACTGTTCTTACAGATCTACATCTACATCTACATCTACATACATACTCCGCAATCCACCATACGGTGCGTGGCGGAGGGTACCTCATACCACAACTAGCATCTTCTCTCCCTGTTCCACTCCCAAACAGAACGAGGGAAAAATGACTGCCTATTGCCTCTGCACGAGCCCTAATCTCTCTTATCTTATCTTTGTGGTCTTTCCGCGAAATATAAGTTGGTGGCAGTAAAATTGTACTGCAGTCAACCTCAAATGCTGGTTCTCTAAATTTCCTCAGTAGCGATTCACGTAAAAGATGCCTCCTTTCCTCCAGAGACTCCCACCCGAGTTCCTGAAGCATTTCTGTAACACTCGCGTGATGATCAAACCTACCAGTAACAAATCTAACAGTCCGCCTCTGAATTGCTTCTATGTCCTTCCTCAATATAACCTGATAGGCATCTCAAACGCTCAAGCAGTACTCAAGAATAGGCCGTATTAGTGTTTTATAAGTGGTCTCCTTTACAGATGAACCACATCTTCCCAAAATTTTACCAATGAACCGAAGACGACTATCCGCCTTCCCCACAACTGCCATTACATGCTTGTCCCACTTCATATCCCTCTGCAATGTTACGCCCAAATATTTAATCGATGTGATTGTGTCAAGGGCTACACTACTGATGGAGTATTCAAACATTACGGGATTCTTTTTCCTATTCATCTGCATTAATTTACATTTATCTATATTTCGAGTTAGCTGCCATTCCTTACACCAATCACAAATCCTGTCCAAGCCATCTTGTATCCTCCTACAGTCACTCAATGATGACACCTTCCCGTACAGCACAGTATTATCAGCAAACAGCCGCACATTGCTATCCGCTCTATCCAAAAGATCATTTATGTAGATAGAAAACAACAGCGGACCTATCACACTTCCCGGGGGCACTCCAGATGGTACCCTCACCTCCGATGAACAGTCACCATCGAGGACAACATACTGGGTTCTACTACTTAAGAAGTCTTTGAGCTACTCACATATTTGTGAACCAATCCCATATGCTCGTAACTTAGTTAGGAGTCTGCAGTGGGGCACCAAGTTGTGTTTCGCAAGAATGATGCTTTCTAAAGCCCTGCTGATGCATGGACAGCAACTTCTCTGTCTCAAGGAAATTCATTATATTCAAACTGGGAATATGTTCAAGAATCCTGCAACAAACCGATGTTAAGGATATTGGTCTGTAATTTTGAGGATCCATCCTTCTACCCTTCTTGTATACAGGCGTCACCTGCGCTTTTTTCCAGTTGCTCTGGACTTTACGTTGGGCAAGAGATTCATGATAAATGCAAGCTAAGTAAAGAGCCAATGCAGTAGAGTATTCTCTGTAAAACCGAATTCGAATCCCATCAGGATCTGGTGATTTATTAATTTCAACCCATTCAGCTGCTTCACAACCCCGGGGATGTCTATCACTGTGTCCTCCATACAGGAATCTGTATGAGACTCAAACAGTGGCATGTTTGTACAATTATCCTGCGTGAAAGATTTCTCAAATGCTAAATTTAAAATTTCAGCTTTCATTTTGCTGTCTCCCGTTGCCAGACCAGACTGATCAGTGAGTAACTGGATGGAAGCCATTGACCCGCTTACTGATTTTACATAAGACCAGAATTTCCTTGGGTTTTGAGCAAGATCTTTTGCTAAGGTATGATGGTGGTAGTGGTTTTATGCTTCATACATCACTATTTTTACAGCAGCATGAATTTCTATTAACTTTTGCCTTTCCTCATTCTCCCGATCTTTCTTGTTACCGTGAGTGCAACTGTCTTTGCTTCCTGAGCGTTCTCCAAATTGCACTGTTAAAACATGGTGGGTCTTTTCCGTCCATAATCCACTTTTTTGGCACATACTTCTCCAATGTGTGATTTACAATGTGTTTAAAATTTGCCCATAATTCTTCCACGTCCATCGTACTGGAAGTAAATGAAGTCGATTCATTTACTAAGTGGGATGCTAACAACTGCTTATCTGCTCTTTCTAGTAAGAATTCTCTCCTAGCCTTCTTGGCCGACTTTTTAACTTTCATAACCATGGTCGTAATGACATCATCATGATCACTAATCCCTGTGTCAACACTGACACCGCCAATGAGGTTAGTAGTATTCATTTACATTCACGTAATGTAGCCCATGTAAGATGTAGTAGATTATAAAATTTGTTATGAAACCCTTTCTTTAAAACTTTTCTTCACTCTTTAATCACTGTTCTACACAGATTTCAAGAACCATGCCGTCATAATCATTTTTGTCAAGTATAAAAGTTCTTGTCACTTACTCCTCCTATTTCTAGTCAACTTGTAATTAATAGTAATAGTGTCCTTCATCTCATTCACTTTAAGTTCCTTTTTTTGTGTATAGTACTCATATCATTATTCGCATTGTCCTCAATGTGTGTGTTCCACATATTTTTTTTTTTTTTTTTCGCCCCCCCCCCCCTCACCCCAGGTTTAGTAGAAAGGTACAACATAATAAAAAGGAAAATTGTTCATGACAGTAAAAGACTTTAAGCAATGTGTGGATTCCAGCAGCTACTAAGACTAAGTACAAAAAATGGTAATAAGTTCCTGATAACATAACCATAGATTTTACATTGTGTATAAGAAGATGAAAGGATTTTCTATTGACTGTAAGACACATACCACATTTAGAGTGAACACACTGTTTCATTTATAGTTGACCAAACCAAAAATAATTATTTTTAATGTAAAATCAAACATTGGAACCTGCAGGAAGGAATATCAACAATGTAGCAAAAGATATATTGCTAATTACGGAAAGATGACATATCGAATAGCAGACAGGCACAATTAAAAGACATTTACACAAAGCTCTCAGCCACAGCTTCTAGTGCTCTGGACAACTTAAAGTGGTGAAGTATAAGTGTAGACTCCCACTTCCTTAACGATACGACTCACTTGAGATTGTCAGCCGACTTTGCTTGCTAGGAACAGGAATTTCTCAAGACTCTTTCTACTTATAAAAATAAGCAGATGTATGCAGTTTCTTTGCTTCACTTAACGATGTGCATCAACTTTGGCATTTAACAAACCTAGGTTTGTTGCTTGACTATTCAAGATATTACTCTGGTTATTTAGAACTTCACTCTGAGCATTTAAACTAGTATTACTAAACGTACTTCTTTACTTTGAGTTGCTTTAGTCCCTTACTTAAAGTAGCATTTTGAGCAATTGAAGCTGTCCTATGGTCATCTAATTTAATATTTAATTGAGTACTTTGATCTTCTAATTTATTATTTAAAGTTTTGATCAAATTTACTAACTCCTATCAGTTAGGTCCTTCTTTTGTAACTCTCACAGCCACTGTTAGTTCTTGAGTTTCCTCAACTTGCTGTTCGTTATTCATAATTTTATCCACTTTGGATCTTGTGAGCATTTAAAAATTAACTTTAAGCATGATAACTACATTAATGTAGTTCATGCATCAGTTTCTACCACATTGTATTTAAACAATAAAGTTCTGTTTCGTACTCACCCCGCATAGAATTTGGGCTGCGTTGATGAGCGGATGTGTAATCAGCACCGGTGAACAGCAACTGGTGCCAGTGGCATTGTTCATTGGTTTCTGCATAGGTGTTAGTGAGCGGAAGTGGAAGCGGGTCAGTACTGGTGGACAGAAACTGGTGCTGGTGGTGTCAGATGTTGGTTTCTGCATCTGCGTCCTCCCAATGTGTGTGAGAGCTATCCATTCACTGCACCAGAAGTGATCTCAGCATATTTCTTCTTAGTGAATCACACTGGAATCTTCTTCACTATTTCTGAATTCAAATTGTTTTCTCTTTTGAATACTCGGGCATGTTCTGAAGTCTTGGAGCAAATTCTTTATCGTATTTGGTTTAATTGCTATGGCAACATACAACATCCACTTTTCACGTTTTTGGTCTTAGAATTCCTGTCTTTTGAGTCCTTTTTCACTGGTTACCATGTTCTAATGCTTTGGATGATTTTAAGTGGTGAAGTGTGTGTGTAAACTCCCACTTCCTTAACAATACGACTTACTTCAGATTGTCAGCCAACTTTCCTTGCTGGTTAGCTTGCTGCTGCAACCTCCTTTTCTCTTCTTCTCCGAAATATATTTGCTAGGGACAAGAATTTCTCAAGACTCTTTCTACTTATAAAAATAATCAGATGTACAGTTTCTTTTGCTTCACTTAACGATGTATATTTAAACATCAAGCTTTTACAAGTCTTATTCTCCACATAAACAAACATTGTCAAGTAAGTCTCCTCACATATACAAAGGTTAGAAACAAAGTTCATTTATGCATAAGAGAAAGTTGGCTTAAAAACCATATCCATTCTCATCTGGATCTGAATACACGTCTTACCCTCTCCAAGTCTAAAACGAGCATCCTTTTAACAATATTTCGACTGTTCCTCTTTTTTTTCACTACAATAGTCAAAATTATAAAGCAGTATGGAATAACATGGAAGTTCCTTGAGTCTGCCGTGTTCTTTCATTAAACTTCCACGGTGCAACCGGCAAACACTTGTCAGTGCTGTTCAACCGCTGTGTCTACTGTACACTTCAGACCTGCACACACAGACAGGCGATTGCAGGAGGTAGGCTCTCTCACACTTATATTTAAAATATCATGTGTTCTAGGTGGTCAAAGGATGAGTGATTCTTGAATTTATGTGGAAATTCTCGAAACACTACTAGGTTTCATCAGAAAAAGAGAAACACACGCAATTCATTCACACAAGTAAGCACACCTCATGCATACATTACTGTCAGCTGTGGCAGCTTGGGCCTGAGCTGCATATGATCTCAGACAGAGCCCACACATTTAAACAACCCAGTCCCATAGTTTAATTCAACAGTGATGATAGCCAACTGACTAAAATTATTTCTTCAAGATTTCTGTCTACAGTAATAGTCACAGAAATGTTTACATATCACTTCATGTGATGAGGAGTGCAGATGGGTGCTGCTTATATTAATTAAGTGTTGTTGAAATCTGAAGTTAAAAATTGTACTCATCTTAATTCTCTTGATGTTGAAGTAAATGTTGTGTTGCTTGCTGTCCTGTGATAAAATGGTGTATATTCTTAGTGAGAGAGGCCAGAGTTTGTCACATTTCAGAACAAAATCTATTCAATCCACTCACCAAACAGTTAGGTTAATAATGAAGTACTGTTCATGTCTGAAATAATATAAATGGGTAAACTTGTTACATTGTAGAATGAAACACTTTTCAAAGAACCACTTTTATATATGTCACATATTTGACAAACCAAATCTTGAGTGCGGACACTTTTTGTACATCGACATAACTTTATGAATACATTTTACTTGAGTGCAATCGAAACAAGTTCCAGTCTTACCTCACTGTTTCTGTCAACATTCAACATTTCATACCAACTCTCCACATACTAACTAACCGAATATCACAAAGTAAAACAACAATTCACAGAGTTTCTTAGATACAATTCAATTGCGGTAACTTTTATGTAGAAAATAATATTTGAGTGACAAGTACATTTTGTAAAATATAAATTGTTGGATAATTCTTTTAAATGTAGATTTTATAATGGATTTTTATTATTTTCGATTTGACAAGATTAAGTTTATCTTTTAATAACTGATATAGAAAGCAACGGTCTTATAGGATAACTGATGTTTTCAGTAACTAGGTGGAATGAGGAAGAAACATATGTATTGAAAAAATAATGTGATAAATGAATATCCAAAAAAATAGTTACTATACATCGTAATGGATTTACATACTCACACAAAGAAAATATTCATTGTAAATGCAACAAAATATAGTTAGAGTGAGAATGATATTGAGGGATTTGTGACACTACTTTATCATTGTCTACTACTCTACAGATATCAGTAAAGTATACATTTGATTCAACATTCACTTCCTAATTCAATAGTGTTAGCATATATTTTTACAAAATATTAGTTTCATTTGGTATTGAACAATATGGTACCTGTTTGAATGAAACATGTATTAATCTTCCACCTAGGCCAACTGCATCTCATTCGTATTTCTTCAGCTTTTCTTTTTGACATCAAATAATTGAGCTCATACTTTTCATAAGTGAAATCTTATCTCCAAAAGAACACATTTGTGACTGTTTTGATAGTTATGTCAGCAGTCAAGAATGCCTTGAGGCAGCCTGTAAAACAATTGATGGCTGTAGGGCAGTAGGTGCATCCTTCTGATGGTGGCAGAGTTCCTCTGAGGTCTAGCTGGACATGTTCAAATCTGTGATTTGGAGGAAGAAATGTGCCACAGTATACCACTGCCGACACAATGATGCATTCTCAGGATGGCAGAGAGCATATGACAGTGTTTTGTGATATGTGATGAGAATGAACTGCTGCCCCTCCAACATGTGACAAAATTTCTTAATAGCAGCATACAGTTTGCAATCAGTGCTCATCTATTTTGTTGTTGTGGTGTAGCACCAATTGCAGTAGTAGATGCATCAACAGTCAGGGTGAGAGGAACATGCAGAACTGGATGCACTAAAAGGGTAGCTTCTCCAATAAGAGTCATCAGCTTGGTAAATGCCAACTAGGCTTCACTATTCCATTGGAGTTTGTCCTTCGACTTTAGTGTACCATGCAAGAATTTATTTAGGAGTGCTTCTAGGAGTGCAAGATTGCAAACCAACTGACAAGAAAAATTGGTTACACCATGGAACTGTCATAGTTCCTTAACTGTTATACACTGTAGGAAGTTAAAGGATAGCTTCTACTTTCTCTTGTTGTGGCAGTATCCCTTACACATTGATAGTATAGCCTAGCAATTGTACTTCAGCTGCTCTGATGATGCCCCTCAGTGGGTTGATGAGCAGTCCATGCACATATAGGCAAGTGAGGATCGGTCATAAGAGTGACAGGCGTTGTGCCTCTGAGTTTGAAGTGGCTAGGATGTCGTTAAAATACACAGGACAAGAGTCTAAGTTGGCTGCGACTTTATTCATGAACCATATTCATATGGCAGTCCCAGCAATGTCATCTGATGTTGGTAGAATGCACAAACCAAGTCCATTGTGGGAAAGATGAGCTTACTGGGAATGTAAAATCTTTGATATGTGGTATTGCATATCAATATGTAATGGTTCTGGCATTTAGCTGTCTATAGTCACCACATGGAAACTATCCATTATTCTTCTTTGGGACCACATGTAGTGGAGATGACCAACTAGTGCTCAATGGGCATCAGATTCCTTGTGCAAACATGGATGAGAATTACTGCTTCAGTGTCTTCAGTTTCTGGGGTATCAAGTGGTGCAGTCGAGCGGGTGTAGCCAAAATATAGCACATTGTCAAGTGCTACATAGGTGCTACTATGGGGTTCTGGCATGTGATCTCCAAGCACTATCTGATGAGCATCTCCAGGAATCGTCTGATGAACTCTGTGAATGGAGTATCACCAGTAATCGTCTGTACTGCTGTGTCTTCCACATGATGTGTTTGCCCTTGACATGCTAGGTTCAAAGTAGTGTCAAGAGGGTGTCAGTGATGGAGGTTAGAAAGGAGTCCAAAAATTATAAAAATAATCCACTCTAAGTATGAGATGTGTCATGTTCTGTGCAATGAAGTGTCATTCAAATTTGCACCACAGGCCTAAGTTCAGTGCCATTGTGACATGAACATAAATTGCAATCATGAAGCATTGGCGATGAAAAGCTGGCAGTCATCACAGTTGTGACTCATTAGATGGGCAGGGGGATAGAGTGACACATCAGCAACTGGGTCTACGAAAAATGGTAGCTTTGTGCCGTGTTCCATTACAAACGCTTAATGGCTGCTGTTTGGAGAGCCATTGGCCTTCTTCAGTGACTTCTTGCTGAGTTTTCCTGTTTACATAGTGGGCTACACCTCTCCACCTCAGAACCATACTGTCGGCAGTACAAGCAGATTCTGGCTGATGAAGGTTAGCGGCTTTGATTTCCCTGTGAGCAATGATGATGAGGTAGGTGACTGGTAGTGTGGGTCCATAGTGTAGCAACATGCTCAGTGAGCTCGGCTACCTGTGCTTGTAGCAGTGAGCTCGGCTACCTGTGCTTGTAGCATGGTGAGAGTGTTATCTGCCTGAGGCTGTGGGCAAACTGTTGCAACATACATTGACAAATATGTTTCTGTTTTGTGATCTGCGATTTGCACGAGTGCATCTAGATCACTGGCACACACTGTCATTATCTTCTGTGCATTGGGTGTCAGGCACAATAGCAGATATTCTGCAGAGTATCGTCACTGTCTACATAGCTTGCTGTTGTACATAGTTGGTGTAGTAACTTCAATGGAGTGTGATCGCCTAGTTCTTCAGTGCAGAGTAGCTTCTCCAATCTATTCACCTGGAACTACAAGAGCTTGGTAACCAGGGTGTTCTTTGATGGTTATGTAATGATCAGTGCTCCATGGTGACAGCAGAATGCCTTACACCTCTGTGACCATATATTCATTGAACACAGCAACTACATAAGCATACATCATATTGTCTGAGGTTATGTGTGCTAAAACAAACTGAATTTCTAGTTGCACAAACCACAGCATGGAATTCTGTATCCAAATTGTGGCAGTTTTACTGTCAGGCAATTAATTACCATACCAGTTGACACTTCTACAGGTAGTGGTAGGTCCACAATGTGGACTTATAGTGAAATGGTTTGCAGAAGATGTGTAATGCCATTGATGCGTATGTTCGTTGAATTTTATGTCAGTGACCATCAGGGTCACCAATTGTTGTGGAGCTAGAGAAATTAATTTTATTGCAACATAAAAACCAAATGAAAACTCACATGACTCCATTTAATAGCACATTCAGCAACAGAATAAAACATATATAAAACAAAGAGAAAATATAAGTCAAGGATTATGTCATAGATAATCATTTAATAATAGTAATCACTTGCACACACTTTTATGCCGCACGTAACACTGCACTTCAAGTTCTTTCAAGTTCTTCAAGCTATTATATTGTGCAGCCAATTCTTAACACTTAATAAATAGAAAAACAATAGTGTTGATTGTTAGTGCCAGTAGTTACCACTGTAGCAAGTGGGGACACCATATAAATCAATTAATCCTGAATGCAGTTGACAAGCTTCCATTTCTCACAAAAATCTCTTAATAGTGATTTTTAATGAGTGACAGTAATAAATGCATTGTTTTGAAGCTTTTCCTTTTCTTCTGTATTTGAGATTTTTCTTTTTTGTTTCTCTTTCATTTCTATTACTCCACAAAAAAAGTAGGTTTGGTAATTGCTTGATGCAGAAGTGACTTGGTTTCTTCATACAAAGTGAGGATTAAAACTATGTGCTAGACTGGTATTTGGATGCAGGACCTTTGCCTTTTGGGAGGATATGCACCACTAACTGAGAATAACTACTTCATTAAAGGGGTAGAAGATGTCTCAGTGAACGCTAATTTCTAATTCATTGCAACTGTTTTATTTTTAGGTTGAATACCGCAGAGAATCTGGATTACCTGGTTTAGCTATTCAGTGGGGACCAATTGCTGATGTTGGACTTGCAGCTGATTTAGAATTTCATTTTGGAGTAAAACATCAAACAATAGCCTCCTGCATGATGGAACTTGAAAAGTTAATGCTAAATCATGAAGAAAGTGTAGCAAGATGTATTTTGATCACCAAAGATACTGGTATTTCCATCAGAGGACATCAAAGAAATGATAAACTGTTAACCAACATTACTAAAGTTCTAGGTTAGTTAGCAAATTGAATTTTATATACTTCATATTGAATACTATTTTCTCTTTGTCATCTCACCAACCATATGACAGTCCAGTACATAATATTATTACTTCATGTGTCACATAACATGTTTGTTAGATGCTTTGTTACAGTAACAGTGTGGTGGTAAAATAATTCTAAACTTCAAAGCTTTAAGTGCAGAAGGAAATTGTTCAGAAGCCCACTCATGATGGAAATGTATTGGATCTAATATCTACAAATAGACCTGACCTCTTTTAGAATGTCAACATCGCAACTGGTATTAGTGACAATGAGCCAGCTGTAGCAACAAGTACAAAGGGCACTTAAAGCAAGTAGAAGGATTTATATATTCAGCAAACTAGATAATGAGGCAGTTGCATCATATGTCTATAGGAACTTGGAAGATTTAGCATTGAAGAGTAGCATGTAGTAGAACTATGGCCCCAATTTATATCAGTAATTGATCATGCACCTGATAGGTAGGAATTTAATAGAACAGTGCATTGTTGGAGGGACCCTCCATGTATACAGTCACTGTAAATAAACTTTTAAAGAAACAGAGACAATGCATAGTAGGTGTAAGATAAAGCATAGGGCTATAGACAGAAGAAAGCTAAATGAAACACATTTGTCTGTTAAGAGGACAATGTCTGAAGCCTTCAGTGACTACCATAGCTGAATATTACCAAAGAATCTCCCACAAAACTCAAAAGAAATTCTGGTCATCTGTAAAGACTGTTAGTGGTACCAAGGCCAGTGAACAGACAATCATGGGTGAGCTGAATGGTGGATAGCAAAGCAAAATCAAAAGCAAAAATGCTGAACGCCATTTTCAGATGTTCCTTTGCCCTGATCCAGTTCTTGCACCACAGAAAAGATGAGTGATATTGATTTTAGTGTAAGTGGTGTTGAGAAACAGCTGAACTGTTAAAATTTTGTAAAACTCCAGGGTCTGTTGGAATTTCTGTCAGATTCTATGCTGACTTGCAGATGAGTTAGCCCTATTTTAACCACAACATATTGTAGATCTGATGAGCCAAAAGTTATGCACATCATAGGGCAGAAAGCATTGGTGAGACGTACCTGCCTGCAAGAAGGGTGCCAGAGGTGAAGCACAAATCTACTATCCAATATCATCAACATCAGTCCATTCTAGAATCTTAGAGCATATTCTGAGATAGAACAGAATGAGATATCCTAAACAGAATGAACCTCCCCCCCTCCCTTCATGCCATTGTGCATAGATTCTGGAAACATCAGTCAGAGAAAACCCAACTCACACATTTACCACATATCATCCTGAGAGCCATGACTCAAAGCAAGCAGAGAGATGCATTATTTCTTGATTTCTGAAATATATTTGACTCAATATTGTAGCAATGCTTATTCACAAAAGTGTGAATGTGTGAGTTATCAAGAAAAATTTGTGACTGGCTTGAACATCTCTTGATAGGGAGAATACAGCCTGTTATTTCAGATGGTTAGTCATCAATAGATGTAAAAGTAATTTAGGCATGCCCCAGGATGTGTTTAGTACTGTATATTAACTATGTTGCAGACAATGTTGATAACCTCATACTTCTTGCAGTTGATGCAGTTAGTTATTTATAATGAAATTCAGTCTGATAAAAGTTGCACAAATATTCAGTCAGAACTTGGTAAGATTTCAAAGTGTCACAAATATTGGCAGTTTGCTGTAAATGTTCAGAACTGTCAAACTGTGCATGTCATGAAGTGGAAAAGCATATTATCATACAATCCAATTTTTCCACAACCTATGCTGCATGCTGTTTTGAGTAGTGGTTAATGTTGCTGGCTGATGTGCTGCAGATTCAAATTTGGATCACCAGAAATTTTTGTTTTGTAGTATTTATCATTTCGAGAAGATTCTAAAAATTACTTTCACGAGGCGGACCCAAAAGAAACTGGATTCTGAGTAATTTTGTAAAAAGGTTCATCAATAAATTTTTTATGACAACAATCCGTTTTCTTTTGGGTCCCCCCTTGTATATGCAATGTTTGCATATTCTGGAATATTCTGTCTTTTTATAAAGATCACCACCCTCATTCCAGGTGACAGTTCTGTTCTGTCTACACAGTGGAATAAATAATAAACATACTTTCTGTACTAGATGTTGTATTTAATTGATGACCGTACTTTTGGATTTAGACTTGATTGTGGTTATGCTATGATATTCGTGGACACATCAGGTAGTGTGAAACACCTGTATCCCTGTGGCTCCAACTAGGCAATGTAAAAGCCATCATCTAAATTGACAGAAACCAGAATACTATTATGACATTGTTCCTAAGATCCATAAATTCAGGAAACCGATCTATTCCAAAACAACAATAAGTCAGCTGCCCATGAAACATTCACCTGTGTTTTCCAGATGTCCTAGTAATGACATGACAGAATAGCTCAAATGATTCAACTGGGTCACCAAATGAAGAAGGGGGGGGGGGGGGGGGGGGGGCTCACCTCCATTGATGCTTGAATATAGTTTTCAACAGCAAGGCAGTGGCTGGTACTTCTGTACAGTGATGGGCAATGGCTGTGGGGTCTTGAGGAGCAACTTTGTCACATTTACTTACTGTTGTTTTGGAATCCATCTTTTTCCTGATTTTACACATCTTAAGAACAATGTCCTGATAATATTCTGGTTTCATGGACAACACTTACCAAGATATCACGGAATATTGTCAATGTCTGACTTGTCTGGTGCTAGAAGACCCAGGTTTTTTTCCTGTTATGTCAAATGCTTGTTGCCGAATGCATATTGTCACCAACTAAAGAATGCAGTATTCCATGGTACAAAAGTAACATGCTGAAGGTCACCCATGGGAAATATGTCCAGTGAGCAGGAACTTATATTGCAAGAATAACTATCAATGACAGAACAGAGGCTTTCAAATCTGTGGAACATCAGAACTCCAGAATGATGAAGCTAATCCAGTACACAAACATAAGAAAGATTGCTTGGGGCAGCTGTTTGCCACTGAATATGTATTATCCTACTGTCATCAATGAGATGACTTCCAATAATCATTCTAGGTGTCAGTTAAACTGTGAATATTTTGTTGATTGCAGAAAGTTACTTGGCTCTGTGCCATTGATGAAAAATCATGCTCTGCTGTCCCTGGAGACAATGTATTGTTGGAAGTTACTATCAAACTGTCAATAGAACCTGTCATGACTGAGGAACATCAGCAAGTGTTATCTGCTCTGTGCCAAAGACAACAAAATCATGAAAAAGATTTTACCTGCTGCCACGCATTGAAGACACCCCAGACTGCTTGAAAGGAACAAAATATTTCACATCAATAGATATGTGGACAAGCTACTGGTAAATCAAGGTTGACAGTGCTGACCAGGGAAAAATTATTTATGTATTTATCTTTATTCATCCAAGAATCCTCTCAGAATGATATAGGAATTTTCAAGGTAACACAATGAAAATCAGTAGGTCAAAATACACAATGCACAGCATACATAACATGCTTTATGGGAATAGGACAGATAGTCTATAAGGATAGCTCAGATGATCAGCAGAGAAACCATCCTGGAATTTACCCAAATGAGGTTAGACGGACAGAGCAACTTCGCTCTCCTGAATATGAGCTCATTGTCTTAACAGTGGCACTGCCTCATGCCGTTGCCTTCATAATACCTGAATGCTTCAAAATCACACCATTTGGGCTATGCAGCTCTCTAGCCACCCTTGAGCATATGACAGATAACCTGAAAGCTGTGATTTTTTAAAAATCAGGATGACATTGAAGGTTTTCAAAAGATGTTTGAAGAACATCTAGGCTGCCTGACAACCTGAACATGGGAAAAAGGGAGAAATGTCACATGCTTCTCTTCACTTTTATAAGTGATATTACTACTGCATACTTTCAAGAAATGCACCTTGATTTAACTGCTTGTTGGATAGGTATCTCAAAAAGGATACTACCAAATCAGCACAAGATTTTAGTCTCAAAGCATTCTGGGGATGTCCTGCATAAGCAGAAAGATTTGAGGAAGAAGAAGAAGATTTTAGCTTATGACACACTACCCTAGATATAACTTTTAAGATCCAAGTCTCGTCAACGTTGCTGGAAATCAAGAACTGTGCAACAATGCATTTCTAAATCCTAAGAGAGAATGCATTAAACATACATATAGGAGAATTTACTTGACTTTGAGAAGGTCTCAGTGTCTAGTAGTGAAAATATTCATAATATTCAATCTTGGTCCATGATATGAAACAACTTGCCCTGGAGATAATAGTTCTTTTATCTCATTAATTCTTTTCTCACCCTTTCATGTCACATTTCACTTGTGTTTTCAAAATGTCCCAGGTAAATATCAAAACATAAAACTTGACTTCATTACAAATTTCAAAGAGTTGCTCTAGGTGTCAAAAACAGTATAAATAAATCTGAGATTGGTATGAGCTCTAGTTAACTGAAAAATAATCTGCCCCAGTGTGATGCAATTGGCATCAAGCAAACCTAATATTACACAAGCAGTTTGTTCCAGAACTTTTCAGAAAATATAACAAGTCAAAATGAAATTAAAATACTTCAATTTTTTAGATTATATATCAAACTTAGTTGATAAAATATTCAAAAGAATTATGGAAATGCTGCCTGGTGATGTCTTCAGCAACTGCTGATACTTTGACAGGCACACAGCCCACTGTTTTCGAATCACAAATGCAATGAGAGAGTGTTGTACAAGAAAATTTAATTTTTTAAATTTAGGACTATGTTGATCAAACCCGGTAGTACAACATACGCATAGAGACAACTTACGAACTTACAGACCATAAACAGGTAACACCACCACACAACCAAAGGTAGCCAATGTCAGAGGTTATTGATAGTAAACATTAATTACCAAACATTGAGCAAGAAGCCTTTACTCTGTCCTTCTGTTGCTTGACCAGGGAGAGAGTAAGATTCCAAGCTGAATTTTTGCAAAAACCTTTGTCTCTGTTTATAAGGCCACTTCCTAATTGAATCTCAATCTATCCCAGCAGTTGGAAACGGATGCCAAAATCTCTGTGTTGTTACATTACATCGGATGACTGGTGTCAAGGAAATTTTCTGCAATAGGAAATTTGCACATCTGACATACTTATGCCAACCAAACCAGTCCTCCTTGATCCCAATAATCTTACCAATGTATGACATTCTACAGCTGCAAGACATACAGCAGACACCCACCTTGCACAAACTAAGGTTATCCTTTGTAGACACTACAGGGTCCTAAACTTAGATCAAGCTCAAAGCCCACATTTCACGTTTTGTTTCCATACATTGTGACCAATCTCGTTGCAAATTCTGTTGGCGTACGGCAAAAAGCCATAGAGTTAGGCACCACCTCGTTATTTATGAGAATAATGAGGTGACACATAGGTCTAGCAGATTTTTGCCTTACACAGGAAGGATTCCCAACAGGGCTGGTCATGTTATGTGGAAACATGGTGTGAAGTGTGTTTTTCAACCACATCATTGTACTGGGACTTTTTAGGGACTGTTAAAGATGATCTTAATGGGCTTTCACCATATCCATTGCAGTAGTGTCATGTCATACATTCAACAGACAATCAGGACCATGGAGGACCAGAGTACTGAACTTATAATAGCCAACCAAATCTACTATCACTCAACATTAACTTGACTTGTCACTCTATGGAATATAAAAACACGTAGATATTGGCATGCTTCCAACTATTGTGATACTGTTATTAAGGAAGCAGTTGAGATTAAATTTAGAAGTGACTTTGTATGTAAAGATGGAGGCTTTTGGTTAAATTATGGAATCCTTCTACATTTATATCTAAACACTGCAAACCACTGTGAGGTGCATGGCAGATGGTACATCCCAGCATACCAGTTATTAGAGTTTCTTCCCATCGCATTCATGTATGGAGCATGGGAAGAATGATTTTTTGAATGGCTCCATGCATGCAGTAATTATTCTAATTTTATCTTCAAGATCACTATTTAGCAATACATATGGGATTGTAGTACGTTCCTAGAGTCATCACTTAAAGTCAGTTCTTGAAACTTTGTTAATAGACTTTCTTGGGATAGCTTACATCTGTCTTCAAGAGTCTTCAAGTTCAGTTCCTTCAGTATCTCTGTGACACTCTCTCATGGGTTAAACAACCTGTGAACATTCATGATGTCCTTCTCTGTATACATTCAATATCCCCTGTTAATCCTATCTGGTATGACTCCCACATACTTGAGCAATATTCTAGAAGCAGTCTCATGAGTTGATTTGTAAGCAATCTCCTTTGTAGACTTATTGCACTTCCCTGGTATTCTACCAATAAACCAAAGTCTGCCACTTGTGTTATGCACAACTGAGCCTGAGTAATCATTCCATTTCATATCCCTACAAAGTGTTACATCCAGTTATTTGTATGAGGTGGCCATTTGCAACAGTTTTACATTTCTGAACATTTAAAGCACCACCTTGAAATCTTATCAAGAAGATAAAACTGAATATTTAAGCAGCTTCTTTCAGATAGCACTTCATTATACACAAGTGCATCATCTGCTATAAGTCTGAGGTTACTATTAATATTGTCTGCAGTGTCATTAATATACAACATGAACAGTGATGGTCCCAACACACTCGCTTGAGCCACACCTGAAGCTACTTCTACATCTGATGATGACTCTCCACCCAAGATAAAATGCTGTGTCCTCCCTACCGAAAGGTTCTCAATCTAGTAACAAATTTCATTTGTTAACCCATATGATTGTACTTTTGACAGTAAGCATATGTGTGGCCAAATGCTTTTAACAAAACAAGAAGTACTGTATCTACCAGACTGCCTTGACCCTAAGCTTTCAGCACGTTGTGTGAGAAAAGTGTGAGCTGGGTTTCATATGATCGATGTTTTTCGAAATAGATGCTAATAGGCATTGAGGAGGTCATTCTGCCCAAGAATCTTCACTATGTTTGAGCTCAGATTACATCCTAAGATTCTACAACAGGGATGACCAAGATTTTGGCTCATGGACCTTGGACAGGCCTGAGTGCCAAAGTACTCAGCCTCACTTCTCATTGGCCCCATCGCCACACTGCACTGTCTGAGCATGAGGAGGGAGAAGAGGGGAAAACAGTAAAGGTACCGCATTTAATTAGCTGTATATTCATACAACATAAGACTTGGTATTGTATTTCACATTTCTCAGCAACATAGATCCCAAGCAAAACAAGTTTTCAGTGTAAGTAATTACTTTTGGCATGCTGGAGACTTAATTTTTATTTGGTCCAAACTGTTGACATACAGAAGAGACAGACAATTTCTCAGAGTTTGGCTTTCAAGTTGCCACATGATGATGACTTATTTAGCTTCATAGTTGAAGAAAGCTCTTTCATGCAAGTATGTCGATCGAAATATTATGGCACTTTTGCAACCTCATTATGGAGTTTGATAATCGAAAAAAGGTCTTTCACACAAATATGTCAATTGAAATATTATAGCAGTTTTGAAACCTCATTATGGAGAATCAGAAAATCTATACAAGAAAAGCAATAATGACATCCTGGACAGTTTTTATGGAAAAAGATTTGTAATTGAAACTGGAATTACCATACTGATCAATCAGTTACATTTGAACATGCATAGAGGCACATTCAACTGAAATGGCCAACGACCTTGAAAACAGGTGTAAGATTGATAAAATCCTCAAAACCTTTATAAAACTATTATTGTAATTCTTGCAAGGCCACAATGAATTCTTCAAATAATTTACTTTCTTTAACACCATTAAGAGTAGGGAACTGAATTGTTTTTGTCAGAAATTGTCCCTTCTATAGCATGTTTTTTTTTTTAAATTTTTTTATTTTTTAAATGCATCCCCATAAAATCAGAAAGAAGTTATCTTGCAATATTTTACTGTGGGAATGTGCAGTTAAGTCCAAAATGCGAAGTCTGCAATCCATTCCAGATGTTCTAATTTTCATTCCTGCACCCCATTTCCTTCATAAATTTAACAATAGCAAGATTGAAATGGAAAAGTCATTCCAGGTGTGGCCCTTATCTCAACCAGCGCACTTTGCGATAATATAAGAGGTCTCCTTACTCTTTATTCATTTCCATTGAAAACTGTAGCAACTTAAAATGGAATATTGTTTGTGACTTCAGAAATTTTACTATTCATACCATCAATTTTTTTCAAGCCTTCCATGACTGTAAATTTAGCACAAAGTGCTTCTTGATGTACAGAAAAATAAATCTGGTCTGTTGATCATTGTAATTTTTTATGCTTTCATTGTCATCTAAATTGTCATAATTGTTTTTGCATGGTACTATAACATTGTCTCATAGCAAATATGCAGTACCCTTCACTTATATGTGTCGAGAGTTCTCATCCCTCTCTCCAGTCATTCCCATTGAGCTGACTGCAAAATGCCGCACCATAATGCTAAATGAAATCTTGAGAATTTCTGGGTACTTCTGGGAAGGACCAAGCAAAGCCAAAGCCAAGTGACAGTCCATGACTTGGCCTGCCGGTGGCCCACACACACTGCATGCATAAAGTTTCGCTGCTGTGGCTGGTCCTGTTCTACAACAAATTGATTTCAAGGGTATTGTATGATAGTTATGTGAATCACTTCTACTACCCTTCTTGTATACAGGTGTATCCTATGCATTTTTCCAAGAACTGGGCATGGTTTTTTGTTCAAAGAATCTATGATAGATTATAGTTAGAAGAGGAGCTAACACAGCCATAAATTCAGTGTAGAATCTTATAAGGATTCCATGAGTTCTCAACACCACTGACACTAATATTTATTCCCTTCATCTTTTCAGTGGTATGAGAATTAAATTTGGCAATTCTCCTAGGTTTTTCTGTATAAAGGAATGCCAGAAAAAGTAGTTAACCATTTCAGCTTTTACTTTGCTACACTCAATTTCAGTCCATGCCTCATTTGCTAGGGACTGGACACTAAGTTAAGTGTCACTAGCAGACTTGAGATATGACCAAAATTTCTTTGGTTTTAGTACAATATCACTTGACAATATTCTGCTACGGTAGCCATTGAAGCATCATGCATTGCTCTCTTGACAGCAAAACACATTTCATTCAGCATCTCTCTGTCTGTAGTCCTTTGCTTTGTTTTGCACCTATTATGCAATAGTCTCTGTTTCTTTAGACATTTCTTCACAGCAGCTTTATACCATGGAGTTTCCCTCCTATTATGAACTGTTCTGCTAGGAACCTATCTATCTGGTGCATGATCAACTATTGTTTTAAACTTGAGCCATAGTTCCTCAGCATGCTCCCGCCATGTACTGATTTTGTTTATCTTTTCCGCTTGTTTCAGTTGTCTTTTGTGTCTTGGTAATCATTGTTGCCACAACTGCATCATGATCACGTATACCAGTTTTGATGTGGATATCCTCAAAGAGGTCAGGTCTATTTATTACCATTAGGCCGAATATATTTCCATCATAAGTGAGGTTCCCAACTATCTGTTCTAAGTAGTTTTCAGAAAAAGCATGTCATCATGTTTCACAGGATGTCTTATCTTGCCCTCTACTAACAAAACTGCAATTTTCTCAATTAATTGTTGGATGATGAAAGCCTCCACCAATCAATGTAGTAAGGTTTTGGAACATATGCACATATGAACTGAGGTTTTCTCTTAAGTTCTCAGTCACATCAGGAGATGAGACTGATGGTCAGTAGATGCCCACCCATGATAATTAGTCTTGCCCAGACAATCTCTCATGCAGTTTCAATTTCTGTCTCGATGGATCTGAGTTTCTTGTCTACTGTGACAAATACACCACCTCCATTTCCAATTAGCCTATCCTTTTGATATACACTTAGATTTCCACCAAAAATTTCACAGCTATCAATTTCAGATTTCAACCAGCATTCTCTCTCTATGGTCAAACAATAGAGGAAGAGAGTTAATGTAC
Source organism: Schistocerca gregaria (assembly GCF_023897955.1). Lineage (NCBI taxonomy): Eukaryota > Metazoa > Arthropoda > Insecta > Orthoptera > Acrididae > Schistocerca > Schistocerca gregaria. The sequence continues at coordinate 378,251,874 of NC_064922.1, forward strand.
TTTTTCATCAGTTGTTAATTAATATTCAATATTGATAACTTATGACATTGGCTGTCTTTGGTTGTTTACAATGGATGTGTTATCTTTCTGCTTGTACCCTATTGTGTTTTTTGTTGTTATTGTTGTTGTTTGTACAATTTCTATGTTGTTTAGTGTCACTGTGGCATTCCTTTACTTCAGTGTCAGCATCTGAACTGTAATCTACCCAGATGTAGGTATGTATAATATGTAGGCAGCACATGACTCAGTTTTGCACCTACTGTCCAGGCAAGGCCCACCCATATTATAATTCATTTTCAAAGTGTACAGGTGCTCATTAATACAGCAGACAAATACAGTGCTGCAGCCATTAATACAGTAAGCAAATGTGGTGCTGTATCTTTCAGTACTGTACAGAACACATTGGATGTTTCCAGAATGAGATTTTCACTCTGCAGCGGAGTGTGCGCTGATATGAAACTTCCTGGCAGATTAAAACTGTGTGCCCGACCAAGACTCGAACTCGGGACCTTTGCCTTTCGCAGGCAAGTGCTCTACCATTTGAGCTACCAAAGCACGACTCACGCCCGGTACTCACAGCTTTACTTCTGCCAGTATCCGCCTCCTACCTTCCAATCTTTACAGAAGCTAGGAGTGCTAGTTCTGCAAGGTTCGCAGGAGAGCTTCTGTAAAGTTTGGAAGGTAGGAGACGGATACTGGCAGAAGTAAAGCTGTGAGTACCGGGCGTGAGTCGTGCTTCGGTAGCTCAGATGGTAGAGCACTTGCCCGCGAAAGGCAAAGGCCCCGAGTTCGAGTCTCGGTCGGGCACACAGTTTTAATCTGCCAGGAAGTTTCATATCAGTGCACACTCCGCTGCAGAGTGAAAGTCTCATTCTGGAAACATCCCCCAGGCTGTAGCTAAGCCATGTCTCTGCAATATCCTTTCTTTCAGGAGTGCTAGTTCTCCAAGGTTCGCAGGAGAGCTTCTGTAAAGTTTGGAAGGTAGGAGACGGATACTGGCAGAAGTAAAGCTGTGAGTACCGGGCATGAGTTGTGCTTCGGTAGCTCAGATGGTAGAGCACTTGCCCGCGAAAGGCAAAGGTTCCGAGTTCGAGTCTCGGTCAGGCACACAGTTTTAATCTGCCAGGAAGTTTCACATTGGATGTATTTGTCTGCGTCACAAAGGAAAGTAAGTGGTAGCTTAAGAGGGCCTCAACAAAAAACATTTGTTTAATTTTAAAACAGCAAGTTACTGTTCTGAAACAGTGGCTTTTAAAATGAATCAACAGAAATAAGGGTTAATGACAGTTTAGTTAACAAGGCTATCAGCTCAACTTGATGTGGAATGCTGCTGTAGCAGCTGTGCAATATGAGTTCATGTGGTAGTGTACAGATATGACACCCAGAGGGTTGAGAGCACAACCACTGCCATACCACCTCCAACTCAACCCTCCCCACCAGCAGCATCAGCAGCACTACTGCCACCATCACTGCCAGCACCACAAGTTGTCGACAGTGAACCACAGTTTCGATATGCAGAGTGAGAGCATAACTGTTTCTCAGTAGGTAAATAAGATGTCCAAAGTCTTTTGATAGTTTACCTGAAGAAGATGGATGTGGCACTCATCAAACTTGTGTATAATGTTAACACTGTCACCAGGCTGGAGACTAAAGATCAGCAGTAAATGCTGGAGAAGTCTATATTCTCACCTTTTATACTGTGTGTAGAAAATACTAGTTATCCTTCTGAATCTGTAAAACTAGCATCATTTCAATAATAGTCATAGTTATCCATGGAGAAATCAGATTTTGAAATATGCTTCAGATATAAAGTTACCAATCATGTTCTCTCCAAGTATTGTCCACATAGAAGAAGTACAAGAACACCTAAGAAAAGATAGGCAGGAAACTTGTAGTGATGGAACAGTTTTTAGGCACAATCTATGAAGTTTGGCACAGCAATTGTTACTGAGCTGCTGATTTCCTCCCATACCACCACAAATTTAGTTGTCTGAAATGGTACGTATGTCCGACGTAACAAATTTCAATTGGTGCTACTGTCTCAGGTGCAATAACTCTATTCAGTGATCTTGAATTACATGTAACATGTAAAATTGGACTAAAAATTTACATATATCTATTTCCAATTCCAGGACTACCTGACATTAGCAGCTTATCACCAGGTATTACATTAGAATCACTTGGCATGGATTCATTAATGCAAATAGAGATACGTCTCTGCATTGAACAATATTTTGGAAAATCTCTTAGTGCTGAGGAAGTTCGCTCTCTGACTGTTCAGAATCTGCTTGATTTTGAAAGAGCACACACATCAGATCTCAGTGGTAGAGCTAGTTCTGTTACTAAAGCTGAGACACCAGAAAACATGAATCACTTCCAAATGGAAAGGACAGATGAGATACCTTTGAATGCAGCTGAAAAGCAATTTGTTCTTCTGGACTTCAGTGTTTCTCCACTTGTCCCAGAAGAGACATTGGTGGTGCTTGCTGATGAACCCTGTCATCAGGCATTGCCCATTTTCTTTGTGCATCCAATAGATGGAACCTGCAGACTTTTAAAAGAAACTGCACACAGCATGAAGAAAACAGTTTATGGACTGCAATTTTCCTATGAGTCACCACGAACAACATTTATAGAGCTTGCTACATTTTATGTCAGAGTGAGTAAGATAGAAATCTAGCACAATCCTACAGTTCTTATTAGGAGTAAGTGGTGATTATATATATATTAATAATATTAGATTTACATCTAATGCAAATTAGTTCTGTGGCACGTAGATCTTCTGTTAAACTTTTCTCTTATTGCTACAGTTAAAAATAGAGGTGTGAGATATCAAATGTTTAATGCTATTAATTGTACTACTATATGATTTAAGAAAAATGTAAAAACTTGAATGATAAGTGTAACAAATATATTAAAATAATACTCATTTAATAAAAGTGAGCTAGATTAGATAGAAACGAGGGAACTGCACAACATCAATAGGAGGAGACAAAGATTGGCTGTCCTTGTCCTCACAGTAGTTGGGTCCTCCTTATTCTAAGGTCTGGAGTATGAGTGACTTACTCTTTCATTAAACCTGAACAACCTATTCCTTTCTCCACCTGAGAAAGAAAGTACTCACTCCAAAAGTGAGGGAAGTGTCCTACATGCAGAGGCAGGAAATTTGCTTTCAACATATAGTTTATCAGTAATTCAATCTGGCCTCTCACTTTAATTAAATTCATATATCTATTAATAACAAGCTTAGAAAGATGTCATACAAATGGTATAATCATTAAACAACTCTTGCAGTCATAGAGCACTTACACATAGGTTGGATTCAACTGAAGACAAATGCATTTGGATTTAAAGAATAAAGTAGTGTCATCTTATTTTCTACTTGAAATAAATAATATTTATAAATCAATACAAATTAGTCCCAATTTGAATCCTTTTGCAGCAAATGCATGCAGTACAATCAAGTGGTCCTTATATACTTCTTGGTTACTCTGCGGGTGGTGCCATTAGTTTTGAAATGGCCAGGCAGATGGAAGCGGCTGGAGAAACAGTGCTTCTAATTATATTAGATTTTTTACCGAATCCATTGGAAACTGGTTTTTCAACATTGTTGACTTTGGAAGTTGGATTACTAACACAAACAGTATCACACTTTCTAACCAAGCTTGATGAAGAAAAGGTAAGTACACTCACCTAGATTTAATATTTATTGAAAGTGAACACCATTCAGGCATATTAAAACAAATAAAATTATAATACGATTGAATAACAAAGGAAACTAAAGTTGTTAAGCTTTAATTCATCAACCCTTTATTATTAAAAGAGAATTCAAGAAACAGAGAGATGAGAAAAATGTATGTGCCTCTTGAGAGGCAACATTGAAAGTTAGTATGGTGAGGAATGGAATTCCAATAAAGACAAATATGTTAACAATAAAACATCAGAGATGAGAATCAATAATGAATGTAGAGATTTTCATAGGTAACCATCTACAGCTGCTAGATAATTTTAAAAATGCATATTTGTGTCATCAGCTGTACAGTTGTATGTTTATTCTCTAATGGTTTTTATTATTGTAATCATCTTCACAAGAGAAATACAGTGTACATCAGTGGATCAAAACAAAAATACATTTTTACCAAATATGATCCAAATAAATGCAGAACATATGTAATTGTTGTAATAGTCTGTCGTATTACAGTTCGTATATATATGCTGTACCTTACCTTGGTACAATTACAGTAGTGCATAGTTGGTGACAACTCCACACTTAATTGTAATTGTGTCAAGGCATAGCATTTTTCTATGGACTGTGTTAAGACTGACTATTGTGACAATTATGTATGTCCTACATTTGGTTGGGTCATATTTTGTGAAAATGTCTTTTCAACCCATTGATGTACACTATCTTCCTCATGTGAAGATGATTGTAATACTCAAAACTGGTAGAGAATAAATGCACAGTTATACAACTATTGGCACAAATATGCTTTTTACAAAATAATGAATATGTTTTACCAGTTATAAATAAAGTTCTTTAGAAGCAATACCTGTGTTTTGTATTTTATTTGTGTATCTTCCTTTTATGGTGTTTGCTATTTCAGTTATTATATCATTTCTCTCTTTCTAACATGAGAGCACAGTTATATATATGAATTATTTGGAATGTTCTCAAGGAGTCATTTGAATGGTTTGTTATCTTACTAGCTGAATACCCTGGTCTTGGCTGGGTATATATAAATTTTATCTTGCACATGCCTCCTCACAACCTGTCCTCTTTTCACCTGCCTCCTCATACACTCTCCCTCTTGGCCTCATGCCTTCTCCCTCTACCAGTTGTGTTTTCACACCCAGTTCTTTTTTCATGTGCAAACTGTTTTCATCTGCATCATCCTCCAAATGCCTTCTACCCCCGTTCCCCCTCTGTCCATCAACAACTTTCCTTTCTCTCTGTCTATCATTTCCTACCACCTCTGTCTGTCTCCTCCACCCCATTCCCTTATCCCTCTCCTCCTCCACCCTTGCTTTGCCCAACTCCTTCTCCCCATACCTCTGCCCATCTCCTCCTCATCCCTCTCTCTTTGTGGATCTCCTCCTCCCCTCTCTCTTCATATATATTCATCCTCACTCTCTCTCTCTGTTTCTTTCCATCTCCTGCCTCCTCTCCACGTCGCTCTCTGTACATCTCTCCTCTCCTTCCCTCCCTCGGCCATCTCCACCTGTCCCCCTCCCCCCACTCATCTTTCCTAGCCCCCTCACTCCTCCGCATATCCACCTCCTCCTCCCCAACTTTCCCTGTTTGTTTCCTTCTGCCCCTCTCTTCCTATGTACCTTCTTCTCCCTGTCTCTCCCCACCCATCTACTCCTGCCTGCCTCTCCCTATCCACCTCTTCCTTCCCCTCTCCCTTACCATCACCCCCTCCTCTCTGTCCCTCCCCTCCTTCACCCTCTCCATCCTGATGTCTTTGCCTCTCTTGGTCCATCTCTTCCTCCCACCATCCCTCTGAGCATCTCCTCTTCCCTTCCTTCATTATCTGTCGCCTCTCTCTTTTTGTCCATCTCCTCCTCCTCTGCCTATGTCTCTCCTCTACTTCTCCCTTTCCCTATGCACCCCTTTTGACCTCTCACTCTCTGTGCATCTTCTCCAGCAGTCTCTACCTTACACCAGCCAGGGGCTGAAAAAACACGGATTTACACATATCTCATCTTCTACTGGAGCTAGGATGCTATGGACCCCACAGTATTGATACCCATGAAGTTTGCTGTTTGCACGCCAAATTTAGTTGAAATCAATCAATGGGCTTAGGAGGAGTCCCCAGTCACACTTCAATATATACCTGGTTGTGCAGGACAGCCCATATGGAAGGGGCTGAAAAAACACGGGTTTAGACATGTCGCGTCTTCTACTGGAGCTAGAATACTGTAAACCCCACTGTACTGATACTTGTGAAGTTTGCTGTTTGTGCATCAAATTTAGTGGAAATCAATCAAGGGGCATAGGAGGAGTTCCAGCGATTTATAAATACATATAAGCATCCCCTCAAACCCAGAACCTCCCATAGAAGAACCCCAAAAGTGCCCCACTTGTGACAGGATATTTTCCGAGACTGGATCAGACTCTGAATGTGGCTCTCCAGCAGGGATACGACTTCCTCAAATCCTGCCCTGAAATAAGATCCATCCTTCATGAAATCCTCCCCACTCCACCAAGAGTGTCTTTCTGCCGTCCACCTAACCTTCGCTACCTCTTGGTTCATCCCTATGAAATCCCCAAACCACCTTCCCTACCCTCTGGCTCCTACCCTTGTAACCACCCCCGGTGTAAGACCTGTCCCATGCACCCTCTCACCACTACCTACTCCAGTCCTGTAACCCGGAAGGTGTACACGATCAAAGCAGAGCCACATGTGAAAGCACCTGTGTGATTTACCAAGTGACATGCCTACACTGTGAAGCCTTCTATGTGGGAATGAGAAGCAACAAACTCTCCATTCACATGAATGGGCACAGGCAGACACTGTTTGTTGCTAATGAGGATCACCCTGTGGCTAAACATACCTTGGTGCACAGCCAGCACATCTTGGCACAGTGTTACACTGTCCAGGTTATCTGGATACTTCCCACTGACACCAACCTATCAGAACTCTGGAGATGAGAACTTGCCCTTCAATATATTCTCTCTTCCTGTTACCCACCAGGCCTCAACCTCCGCTAATTTCAAGCTGCTGCCACTCATACCACACCTGTCATTCAACAACATCTTTGCCTCTGTACTTCCATCTCGACTGACATCTCTGACCTACCTCTTTGCATTTACCTATGTCTGCCTGTGTCTTTATATGTGCAGATGGATATGTGTGTGTGTGCATGTGTATACCTGTCCTTTTTTTCCCCCTAAGGTAAGCCTTTCCGCTCCCAGGACTGGAATGACTCCTTACCCTCTCCCTTAAAACCCACATCCTTTTGTCTTTCCCTCTCCTTCCCTCTTTCCTGATGAGGCAACCTTGGGTTCGAAAGCTTGAAATTTGTGTGTGTGTTTGTGTGTTTCTTATTGTCTCTAACAACATACCAAAGCTTTTGTTTGGTAAGTTACAGCATCTTTGTTGTTAGATACATATGCATACAGCTTTAAACATATACTATCCAAATGCCCATGCATTTTGTGGGTATTTATCTATTTCCTCATGCCTCCTCAAACACTTTCTGTCTTACACCTCACAACTTCTCTCTCTTCTACCTACGTTTCCACATTCTCTTCCATTTTCATCTGCTGAATACCCCTCTCCCTTTTCCACATGCCTCATACACCTCCAGATTCTGTCTTTCCATCCCTTTCTCGGCCCCTCTCTACCCATCTTCCTCCTCTCCTGATTCACCTCCCCTTGCCCCCTCTCCCTATGCATACTCACCTGCCTATCTCTCACTATGTTCTCTCCCATTTCTCCTCAGGCATGCCCATCTATATGTGTAGTCCTTGGAAGGCATGCTGATAATACCCACTCAACATGCCTGCTCCTCTCTGTTGTTTCTTTCTCTGTCCATCCCCTCCTACCTGCCCTCTTTATCCATCCCATCCTCTCCCTATCCTCATCCATTCCTCCTGCCCCCTCTCTCTCTCTCACTTCACTCCTTCTCCCTCTGCTTATCCATCTGCTTTGGTTCCCTTGTCTCTATCCATACCTTCCTGCCCCATCTCTGGCCAACAGTCACTTTCATTCTCATCCTGTCTAGTAAGTCTCCCCTGACTCAGGATTCCAGGCGACTTTTCTGAACTGTACCCCTTTTTCTAAACCTCTCCAGTCCTTTTTCTTCAGCCCTCTTCCTTCCCCATCAACTCTTCTACCAGAGGAAGGAGCCACTGGCTCTGAAAGCTTGTAAAAGTTAAACTTTCTTGGGTTTGTGTTCTCCTGTCACCACTTGGCAAGTAGATCTTTTTATCTATCCATTTACATTATATCCTAAATGTAGTTTGTTTTTCCCAGCATGATGAAATCTATCAGCATGAGAATGCAGTGTGTCACACAGCTTGTAGTGTATGTGCATGGTTTTAGAAACACCAAGATGAGTTTGGCATACTCTCTAGGCTACCATACTTCCCAAATTCAAACCCGTTTGAAAATCTGTGGGACCTCCACAATCAGGCTTTTGTGCCACAGACCCTCAACTGAGAAACCTAGCACAGTTGGCCTCAGCACTGGAGCAGCCAAGGCTCCACTCCCCCGTTTGTACCTTTCAGAACCTCATTCACTCCATTCCTGCATGTGTCACTTCTGTCCATGCCAGGAAGGTAGTTATTACAGTGTATATACTAGTCTTTTCCCCATGGTTTCACCTGCATACATGTATGTCACTTATAATTTGCACATTTCTTGGTCCATCTTCACCTATTTTCTCACTCTGCCCATCACCTTCTCACCTCCATATCTGTCCATCTCTTCCTCCCATTTCTCTCTGTCCATCCCCTCCCCTCTTTCTGTCCTTCTTGTCATGCACCTTGTATTGCTGTCCATCTCCTCCTCTCTTTCCTCTCTGTCTTTACATCTCCTCCTGCACCCCTCTCTGCCTATTCATCCCATTCCAATTCCATCCCATCCCATCCCAATTCCCCTATAATTTTTACACAATCTGCCATGAGCCTTCTTAAAAAGTGGCACAATGATTCCCTTTTAGCAGTCTTCAGGTGTCCTCCTTATTTTTCCATACTCTTCTCATGACTCGATATCGCCATTGCAATCCAGACATGCCAGATGCTCTCATCATGTTCACACTTACTTCATCCACTCCTACAATATAGTGAATACCACGTATATTGTGCAGCAACACTGCATTCTCACAAAGTGCCTTAGTCATCTTTAATATCCATTATCATCAATTATTATATTTATTTAATATGCAAGTCTAACTTATTGACTAACCAATACAATCCACAGTAATGCCTCAGTGCCTCTGAAATATTGTATTCAGTGCTAAATGAATACATCATAAAACTACTTACATTAAGTAAACACGTAAATGTTATCAATTAAATTCTTTTCATTTGTTAATCTGTTGATGTGAGGGAGGGGGGATTAAGGCTAAATTCACTTCAAGTAAGTACTTATAACAACAAAAACATTCAAATCCCAATAACCAACTAATGAAATAAACAAAAGTCTTGTCCATTCAGGCACAGATTAAATGAGTACACTACATCTGCAAAGATTCTGTGAGTACTCTATAGAAGGTTAGAGAATAACCACCAGGGTCTGATTGTAAATATATCTTCAGTCTTTGGTTCCCATCAATCATTTAAACAATACAGTTCTCACTGTTAGATATCGTGTATGTACATAACATAGGATGCATGATAAAGTATCAAGTCTCCATCCACATATCTATTCAACCTCATATTCTCTCTACAACAAAGCTTTAAATTTAATATGTACTTAAGTATCTTCACTTGTAGTTCTGCCATGTTGAACTACAGAAATTTGTAATTCAAAATCTTATGTTGAAAACTCATTATAGCTTAAAGCTTTATTTAAATACTCATTTTCACTTGTACTTATATTACCAGAAAGTTCAAAGTTAGTACACATACAAATATCTTCATTAGTAAGTCTATTTTGTATATGTTTGATGAAATCCATAATCATTTCTTCCTTTTCATATTCTCTACAGCACAAGTATTTCACATTCTGAGGTTTACAATTTCAAAAACTTTAGTAAGTTCACCAGGATACAGAAACTCTCTTTTAAACACTATGTTAAACTAATCAATGCTTTAAACCTATACTTGTAACTGTACTGTAATATTTTTTTAAAAATTTAATTTTAGTCATGTTCGCCCAATCTTTGGGTACCACAACCTTAAAGTGCTTAAAAAAGGCAACAGGTTGTACCATCTGATGTCAACTTTAGAAATTCCTTCTGCTGTATCACAATATGGTTCAAAGAATTGGTGAGAGTGCTTATGAATTAAAGTTCCTCATGTACATCTGATTCATCTACTTCTTTAAGTATTCCTCCAAACTACTTAAAACATTCTTCTCACTATTTGCTTTAATAAATTTGCTATAGTCGTGTCCATATTTTGATTTTACTGTTTGATGAGTCTACTTGTGTGGATACTTCTTTCAGGGCTGTCCCTCTGTATTAATATTATTTTTTAACTCTGCGATACACATTTTAATACTATTTCTCCATTTTTCCTCTTGAGTTTTAAGATTTTTAACAGTATTTGACAGTTCATCTAATGTTCTGAATTTCTCTACATCTCCAGCTATTTTCCATGTCGCCTTTAGTAATTGGCACCCAATGACAGCAGTCTCTACTCTTATGGATCTTGATGTCCTGTGATTTTGTTTTGAGACCAACACAAAGGCTCAATTGTGTGTGTCTACAAGAAAATATTTCCCACTTGGGACTGGTTCAGCTCACCTAATGAGTTACATTGCTAACTGCAGTGTGCTGCTGATGCAGTTGTGTGTGTGTGTGTGTGTGTGTGTGTGTGTGTGTGTGTGTGTGTGTGTGTGTGTGTGTGTGTGTGTGTGAGGGTTTGCGCTAATCAATGTCTCACTGAACCATTGTGTAGCCTTTGCTGTATTCAGCTGACCAGCTACCATTCTGCAAAGTGAAGGTGTGTTGCTATTGTGTTGGTCAGCTGCCACAACGTTGCTCTTGAAGGTCGCTGCTGCCCCATAGCCTCAAAATCAGCATACCAAAATCTTCCATTTTATCAACATAATGTTTCTTGACTAGGATCTTTACAGTTATTTCAACATCTGAATATTTCTTGTTCCTGGTCAGGATGATATGGTCAACTAATTTCATTTATGTCTTCTGATGTGATAATTCACTTATTAGGTTTGTACCAAATTGCCAATAATCGCTTAAGCATATGAGTTATATTGGATGATAGTATAGTGTGTGTTCACCTACATCTTCTGTGTTGTTTACTTCAGTTCCTCTAGACAATGTCATATACACTCCTGGAAAATGAAATAAGAACACCGTGAATTCATTGTCCCGTGAAGGGGAAACTTTATTGACACATTCCTGGGGTCAGATACATCACATGATCACACTGACGGAACCACAGGCACATAGACACAGGCGACAGAGCATGCACAATGTCGGCACTAGTACAGTGTATATCCACCTTTCGCAGCTATGCAGGCTGCTATTCTCCCATGGAGACGATCGTAGAGATGCTGGATGTAGTCCTGTGGAACGGCTTGCCATGCCATTTCCACCTGGCGCCTCAGTTGGACCAGCGTTCGTGCTGGACGTGCAGACCGCGTGAGACGACGCTTCATCCAGTCCCAAACATGCTCAATGGGGGACAGATCCGGAGATCTTGCTGGCCAGGGTAGTTGACTTACACCTTCTAGAGCATGTTGGGTGGCACGGGATACATGCGGACATGCATTGTCCTGTTGGAACAGCAAGTTCCCTTGCCGGTCTAGGAATGGTAGAACGATGGGTTCGATGACGGTTTGGATGTTCCCTGCACCATTCAGTGTCCCCTCGACGATCATCAGAGGTGTACGGCCAGTGTAGGAGATCGCTCCCCACACCATGATGCCAGGTGTTGGTGGCCCTGTGTGCCTCGGTCGTATGCAGTCCTGATTGTGGCGCTCACCTGCACGGCGCCAAACATGCATACGACCATCATTGGCACCAAGGCAGAAGTGACTCTCATCGCTGAAGACAACACGTCTCCATTCGTCCCTCCATTCACGCCTGTCGCGACACCAATGGAGGCGGGCTGCAAGTGGCGGTGCAGTCGCCTATGGCACTGCATAGGATCCTACGGTCTTTGCTTGCATCCGTGCGTCACTGCGGTCCGGTCCCAGGTCAACGTGCACGTGCACCTTCCGCCGACCACTGGCGACAACATCGATGTACTGTGGAGACCTCACGCCCCACGTGTTGAGTAATTCGGCGGTACGTCCACCCGGCCTCCCGCATTCCCACTATACGCCCTCGCTCAAAGTCCGTCAACTGCACATACGGTTCATGTCCACGCTGTCGCGGCATGCTACCAGTGTTAAAGACTGCGATGGAGCTCCGTATGCCACGGCAAACTAGCTGACACTGACGGCGGCGGTGCACAAATGCTGCGCAGCTAGCGCCATTCGACAGCCAACACCGCAGTTCCTGGTGTGTACGCTGTGCCGTGCGTGTGATCATTGCTTGTACAGCCCTCTCGCAGTGTCCGGAGCAAGTATGGTGGGTCTGACACACCGGTGACAATGTGTTCTTTTTTCCATTTCCAGGAGTGTATTTCTCTGTTCTGTCTTGAAAATACCTTATTGTATCTCAAAAGCTCTCTTATTTCCATGCCTCTCATCTGCATCCTTCACCTTGGATGTAAACGGAAATGAAATAAAAGGGGATTCTTGAGGTAAACTGCTCCAAACAACTTCATTTACAAGCTGTCCACTGATGCTATTTGTAATAAATGTTAACTTCTTTAATCTTGATGGTCATGTTTTTGGGCTTGATGCAATGAACCTGCTATGCAATGCTGCTGCTTCTGTCCATGTTACTTCATTTCCATTTGCAGAGGGTCAAGGGTAAGACAGCACACAACTACTCCAACTCACTGTGAAATAACATATCCATTTTTAACAAACTCTTATATATTATGCTTCCTTCATAAAATACGTACAGTTGCATGTTCACAGATTGCTGTGTTATTACTCTCATGTAGTTAGGCTTACAACAGAAGCTCTCATTTAAACATGTTATTACAGAATAGTGAATAGATTACAGACTATATCTTCTTCCATTTCTGGATGTGACCATTCTTCTGAATGCACCTTTTCTCCTTGAGTTCAAAGGCACCACCAAGCCATAACTTCAAAGCATAAACAGACCTCCACAGCAAGTGGAGATACACAGTCACTAACACACCTTGCAGATATTCAGAGTTCATTCTTCTTTTCACAGATCTGCACATACACCACAAAGGGGCCACACAGTCTGCTGCCCCTCACTTACTAACTACTTAAAATACTTCTTTAACATACACACATATTATGTCAGCTAAGAGATAATAGTGGAATATGTTATTCTGAAGAACCTCATGTTGCTCTACAACACAAGTCACAGCTTGTGTGTGTGTGTGTTCATGTTTCCTACTTCAGAAGTAGTACTTTGTGTGAAAGCTTAAATATTTTTGAAGTTTTTTCATAGTGCCTGTCTGTGACTCAGTGTCTCCTGTATGTGGTGAGTAGCAGTCTGTCTTTTTCATGTTGATGTTATTCCATCCTGGACTTTACATTGTTTGATAAACTATTTAATGCACAGTGAGAATGTACTTAATTGATTAGAATATAGATTAGAGGCTATAGGAATTGTTCGATAAACTATTTAATGCACAGCGAGAATGTACTTAATTGATTAGAATATAGATTAGAGGCTATAGGAATTTTCTGTGACCTGTTCAAAAGCCTTTGACTGTGTGAATCACAGCATTCTCTTAAGTAAATCAGGATATTATGGTGTCATCGGCAGTGGTGCAAAATGATTTTGGTCTTATCTAAGTAATAGAAACAAAGGGAGTCGTTGCAAAACACCAGTGCAGTAAACAGCCAGTCTTCATTTGGTTGGAAATTAATTACAGTGGTGTTCCTCAAGGTTCCATCTTTTTGTCCGTTCCTTTTTTCTTGCATACTTCAATGACTTCTCATCTGTTACATTGCTAGGTGCCAAGTTTGTTTTGTTTGCACATGATACAAACATTGCAATAGGTTGTGAGTCAAGTACATATTTATAAATGGCCGCTAATAAAATTTTCACTGATATTAATAAATGATTTAAAGCTAATTCACTCTCATTAAACTTTGAAAAGACCCACTATATGCAGTTCCCAACATGTAAGAGATATCTTTCCACCATGTATATAACATATGAAATCACGTAGATTGAAGAGGTTGACTGTGTTAGACTTATGGGATTACTCATAATAAATACAGTTGGGAGGGGCCATACCATAGAATTGCTGGAGTGGCTAAACAAGTCTGTGTCTGTAGTGAGAATGATGTCAGATGTAGGAGATATAAATATAAAATACTTGCATACTTTGTTTACTTTCATTCTATTATGTCATACAGGATCATATTCTGGGCTATCTCAACAAACTGGGTAAAAGTTTTTAGTATGTAGAAGCATGTTAATAATCGTTTGTAGTGTAAATTCAATAACACCATGTACAAACCTGTTCAAGGAACTTTGCATTCCAATCACAGTTTCTCAGTATATTTAGTCTGTAACGAAATTTGTTGCAAGTAATATATCTCTACTTTCAACTAATAGCTCAATACATAGTATCAATACTAGGAATAAGAACAATCTGCATAAAGACCTACAATCACTACCTTTATCCAAAAACAGGGCCCAATATTCAAGAACGCACATTTTCAATAAATTGCCTGCAACCATTAAAAATTTGGTTTCACATAAAGTACAGTTTAAACAGAGTTTGAAAGACTTTTTTATAGGCAACTCCTTGTGCTCTATAGATGAATATCTTAACAGGGACTGTTAGATCAGCTTAAGTAAAAATGTCTAGATTTCAGTTTTGACAACACTCGGTCACAACAGACAAGATTAGGTATTTTGTGTATGATACATTTATTAAAAGTGCATAACTGTATTTAATTCTGGCTGTACTAATTTTGTAAATATTAGCAGTTCTAGTGTACTGTAATGTATTCACCTATTTTGACAATCTCCTAACAAATTATCATGGTAGTGAGTATTATATAGAAGTGTTTTATGTTATGTATACTTTCTGACTTGTTCCACATCCATGAGAATGATCTCATTGTTTGGGTCTGTGGATCAAAAACTGAATCTAATTTAATCTAATAAATACAAGAAAAGTGGACTAGCAAATCAGACAGAAAGACAGTATGGGTAGTATTGTTAAATACAAGTTTAGGACTGTTGGAGTACCAAAGGGCAACAAGGCTGTTTCCTTTTTATGAGCTGCAGATCAACATATTACTTTGGATGCTCTTTACTCTTAGAGGTTATTAAGTAGTTGATTATCTGTGTTCCTTGGTTAGCTCAGCAGTAGTAATCTTCTTGTGAGAGTTCTGTTTAATGTTATGTCAAATATGGTACGCAACCATACTAAACTGAGTTTAATCGCCTACAAGTGAAGACCACCTGGCTGGTGTTAGTTGTTCTAAAGTGCTTCCAAAGATTGAGCTTTGCTCATAGTTTGTCAAGTGGGTGACTTCTTGTAGTTGTGACTTTTCCTCACAATATCAGGAAGTTTTATGTTAGATTTCTGAAACAATGTTACATTCATATTAGCCAATCTCGGTGCTTGACTGGTTACCAAGATAAATACATATTGTATAAGGGTTACTTTTCAGATAAGACCCATTTGTAAATGTGTGTGAGAATGACTCGCAATCACAAAAGTGCATTGCAGCTCTGTTACCAACAAGCTTCAAATGTGGTTAGATGCTATTTGCAGCTACATGTCCATTCACTGAGCTGTAGGAGTTCATGATGTTTAAGAAAATTGAATCACCCACTGAATGTGTTATTCTTGAGTGTATGAGACTCCGGTGTGACATACAAACCAGGTGACATGGTCTACTGTTTTTTGGTGTGATGATGATGTGTGACAATGCAAGGCTGCGTGTTCTGCACAGACACATCGTCTTATCATATCTTTTGGATGGGAACAAGCACCTTACAGTCCAGACCTTGAAAGGTGTTTCTTGGCAATCAACAGTTCAACAAAAATAAAGAAGTGAAAACTGCGGTCATGGATTGGGGCTCTTCACAGGCAGCAGATTTATTTGTTGCCAGAATTCAATAATTAGTTTAGTGGTATGACAAATATTTGAACAACACTGGAAATTATTTATTAATGTAGATAAAAGTCTGTAGAATATGGACAAAAATATATTTCATGATATTCACAGTATTTTTCTTCTTATTAAACTGAACCTTATTTTAAAAATAACCTCTGTAAAACGACCACAATTTGTGTTTTCATTCATAAGCAAGAAATTGTTATAGTTAACAACAAAATAATCTTTTTAATAATTTATAGTCAGCCACTGTGGCCGAGTAGTTCTAGATGCTTCAGTCTGGAACCGCGTTGCTGCTAAGGTCGCAAGTTCGAATCCTGCCTCGAACATGGATGTGTGTGATGACCTTAGGTTAGTTAGGTTTAAGTAGTTCTAAGTCTAGGGGCTGATGACCTCATATGTTAAGTCCCATAGTGCAGAGAGCCATTTGAACCTTTTGAATAATTTGTAAACACAACTATATGAAAAGGATAGGTTGCTGCTCACCACATACAGGAGGTATTGAGTGACAGACAGGCACACTGTATAAAGACTGCTAGATGTTATTAACTATTGCACTAAGCAATTTGTCAGATGTAGACAAAATGCACAGACATTCACACATGCACAACTCACACACACATGGCCACTGTTAATTCATGGTACTGAGGCCTGAATGGAAGTGCCTCCTCTGTGTGGTGAGTAGCAGTCTATCCTTTATACATTATTGTTGTTCCATCCCAGATTACAACTAATGAGGATTTAAATTTTCGTTACAGCTGAAATCAAAACTATTTTCTCTGCCCGATTGGTGCGCACGGCTTGAGTACTGTCTCCACCTTGTTGGTCCACACCACCCCAAAGATCTTCATTCAGCTCTTGAGAACTGCTACTGGCTGATGAAAGCCATTAATGAATACAGAATTCCATCTGACAGAGGAGTGAAAGCACCTCTCCTGCTTGTAGCAGCAACTGATGGCATCATTAAACACAGAATAAACAAACGCTATAATTTTCAAAAGGTATGCTCCAACTTTTGATTACAGTGGTTATTGACTAACAATAACTAAACAAAATTTATGATTTTTATAAGAGTGTTCTCAGCTGATATTGAGATTTGAACTTAAACAGGTGCCCTACACTCTTATATTTCTTCACTTGGTACAAAACCTCATACATTCTATGTTTTTCTGCAAGCTGTTGATGCAGTGACAGATTGTAATGCTTGCACCAGTCACACAATTTCTTGATGCATATTTATTTTTACTTTTATGAATTTCTAAAAAAAGTAGGTCAGTTTGTTTTCGAAGTATTAAGAAGAAAATGAAAATTTAAGTTTCCTAAAACTTGAATTATGTAATATTTTTCAACAACTGATTCTTCTGTTGTCTTAACATGTAGTGCAACAGTTCATAAAATGTGTAATGCATGTTCTAACAATAAGGATACACTAATGGAAAAGGAGCTAGTGTATTTCAGCAATAAATAAGAAACTGGAATAAACCAAGACAGAAATTGAAATGACATGCACAATTGTGTGGTCAGGACTCAGTGTGAAGGTTGGCATGAAGTTACAATTAGTGGGTATGTAAATTATTATAGTTGCAATTCTCTGTGACAGGTAGAATGGACACCAGAGTGCATTAGTGTTGTTGATTTTTAGTGCTCTTACTAGGCTCGATGTGGTATATAATGGGCATGAACAGGGTCTGATGTTGAATGATCACCGTGAAGGACATGAGGATGCTGCATATAAATACCTGACAACATTTGAAAGCAGCCTCATTGGTTATCTCCATTTGGGCATAGGTTGAATCATGTGATATCCAGATTTGTGGAGCACTCAGATACGATAGTGGCCCAATGTTGCACTGCATGGGAACTTGAGGGCAGTTATACTCGTCATCAAAGTTCTGGTCAATGACATCTGAACACAACAAGGGAGGATCATTGTATTGTACACCACTGATTATTAACAAAAGTATGATCATATATGGTATAAAACGAAATTTGTGACTGGGAGGGAGGATGGTAAGGAGAATGCAGTATGTTATCTCAGATGGGAGAGTCATCAATGGCTGTTGAAGTAATTCCAGGCATGCAGCAGGGATGTGTTTATGACCCTTGCTATTCATTTGTACATTAATGACCAGGGATACAGTGGTAATAGCAGCAGTGCTAAATTATGAATTTCACAAAACAACATATATGTGTCACAATTGAAATCTGTCAAATCATATAAATACCCGTGAGTAATTATTTTTTCAGTATATGAAATGGAATGACAATAGAGGCTCAGTCACAGGTAAAGCAGATGGCTGACAGAGTCGCTTGCAGGATACTGGGAAACTGTAATCAGTCTACTAAGGAGATTGCTAAAAATACACCTGTACAAACTATCTTAGAATATCACTTATTTGTGTGGGACACATGCCACATATAGAACAAATAGCAGATACTGAATGCATACAAAGTAGGGCAACATGGAAGGTCACATGGGAGATGTACAAAATCCTGAATTGGTATATGCTTGAACTCAGATGGCCAACTATCCTGTAAAAGTCTACTTGCCATGTGTTAAGTGAGGAACTGAGAGATATATTACAACACCTAAGTACATCTCCAATGGTGACCACAAATTCAAAATTAGACTACTCACAATGTGCACAGAAGCATTTAAGCAATTGTTGTTGCACTCCATATGTGAATCAAATAGAGGAAAAGCCCTAACATGGGGTACAATGGGACTGACAGAGTTATTTACTCAAAGATGACATTATCAGAATGCTTGGATCATTAGCAAATAGTATAGCATGTCTAAATGTCAGCTTTGTGTTCATGTGACCTGTATATAATAGAAGGAATGAGGAACCAAGTAACAAGCCTTATAGTACACCATATTAGACTGGCATTGTTAAGGACAGCACAGTACTCTGATGAATGTAGTACTACATTTCCTTTTTCAAAACGTATTTTAAGTTTTGTGCTCTGAATCATAGATACTTCATAGTATTACAATGACCATTCACACACTTAGTGTGCTACACAAGAACTGCTGATATCCTTAGAGTGTGAAATTTTGATGCATTTGTTGTCAATCAAGACCTCACTTCAAGGGGTGTTACCTTAATTCCAAGGTAATGTACCTGAGGATATAGTTTAAAAACAAAGATTCCAAGACTTACCAAGCGGGAAAGCGCCGGCAGACAGGCACATGAACAAAACACACAAACACACACACACAAAATTACTAGCTTTCGCAACCGATGGTTGCTTCTTCAGGAAGGAGTGTCCATTCGCATGAATGGACACAGGCAGACAGTGTTTGTTGGTAATGAGGATCACCCTGTGGCTAAACATGCCTTGATGCACGGCCAGCACATCTTGGCACAGTGTTACACCGTCCGAGTTATCTGGATACTTCCCACCAACACCAACCTATCCGAACTCCAGAGATGGGAACTCGCCCTTCAGTATATCCTCTCTTCTCGATATCCGCCAGGCCTCAACCTCCGCTATTTTCAAGTTGCCGCCGCTCAACCTCACCTGTCTTTCAATAACTTCTTTGCCTCTGTACTTCCGCCTTGACTGACATCTCTGCCCTTACTCTTTGCCTTTAAATATGTCTGCTTGTGTCTGTGTATGTGCGGATGGATATGTATGTGTGTGTGTGTGTGTGCGCGAGTGTACACCTGTCCATTTTTTCCCCTAAGGGAAGTCTTTCCGCTCCCGGGATTGGAATGACTCCTTACCCTCTCCCTTAAAACCCACATCCTTTCGTCTTTCCCTCTCCTTCCTGAAGAAGCAACCATCGGTTGCGAAAGCTAGTAATTCTGTGTGTGTGTGTGTGTGTGTTTGTGTGTTTTGTTCATGTGCCTGTCTGCCGGCTCTTTCCCACTTGGTAAGTCTTGGAATCTTTGTTTTTAATATATTTTTCCCATGTGGAAGTTTCTTTCTATTTTATTTACATGAGGATATAGTTTTATAGACACCAGTGAATTCCTGTAGACAGTAATGGCTATGTCAAGAGTGCAGGTGGAAAACTCCTATGACACTGGAACTAAATGCTTCCTACCCTCTCGAAGAAGTATGTTATCAGTTTGAGTAGCATAAGAATGTTCTGCATTAAATCAAATTAATACACAAGAGTAGTGCTTTGTATGTTTAAATTGTGGACCACTCTTGTACTTCTTCCTTTTCTCATTAATTTGCTATTGCAGCCATAAATGAGAACTAATATTTCTCACCTTGTAGCAAACAACAAAACATTTATCTCCAAAACAGTTGCAATTATTGCTGCTACTGCATAACAGGAAGGTTAACAGTATTCAAGCTCAGTGCTATTAGAGAAGTGAGCCACTTGTGCTCTTCATTGAAAGCAACCAAGTCAATGCCAGTTGTCAGCTTGGATTTCATTTTCAAGTGTGTGGGGAGGGCATTATATATTTCACAGGTATACTGTACTGTTTTGTTTTGTCCCCCGCACAACATTATTTTAAGCCTGCTTAAAACGCTATTGTTTTCAATAAAGATTGTGGGCTCCTGTTAGTTGAAGCATGACAGCCAACACAAAGCGTGCTGAAATACATCATCCAAAAGTGGGATCTGAGTCCAGCATCTGCAATGCTAATATTAAGGAGCAAACTTCACATGCAACATACAGATGGTACATCCCCACGGGCTGACAGTTCTTAGACTTTTGAATCAGATTAGTAACTAAAATGATGTGTGTGCACCACTTTAGACATCATAATTAAAGGTTTTTGTATTAATCTCTATTTTCAATATGATGTGTACACAGGACAGTCACGTATTAAATTTAGCAATATATCAACATCCTTTAACCCAAATACATAATGTGTCTTCAAGACTTAACTTGCAAGTACATGTAGAAGGAATACACACAGGTTTCTTGACAGTGACAGATGAACTAGAACTAGCAGTAAATAACCACACTGTCTCAGACAACATTAAAGTCTTGTAGGCTACAACATTTCAGGAAAGAAAGTTTTCCAGAGTGGTAATTCTGGCAGTGTTATTCTTATCAACTCAAACAATGGCAGTAACTACATTCTGACCACCATGAACATTATTGCTGGTCAAAGCAAAATCAAATTTCACATCACAATAGACAGAAGGACAATGAAGCAGTTACTGATAAGTGGCGGTAGAAAAATCAATGTTACACCTGATTTCTATGTTATACATTTCTTAGTCGCAGCTCGTGGTCTCACGGTAGTGTTCTTGCTTCCCGAGCATGGGGTCCTGGGTTCGATTCCCAGCGGAGTCAGGGATTTTTCCTGCCTCGAGATATCATCATCATGATTCATTCCCATTACGGTCGGAGGAAGGCAATGGCAAACCACCTCCACTAGGACCTTGCCTAGTACGGCAGTGCGGATCTTCTGTATCGCTCCCCTATGCTCTGTCCACGAATATGGGACTTCATCATCATCATCATCAAATTTCTTAGTAGACAGTAGGAAACCACTTATACACTTAATGAACATTTTGGGGTGGCATCTCACTGGCTGAGTACCTATGTGACTGTGTGGTTACTTATATGACAATGCACAATCTGGATGAGGTAAGTC
Source organism: Schistocerca gregaria (assembly GCF_023897955.1). Lineage (NCBI taxonomy): Eukaryota > Metazoa > Arthropoda > Insecta > Orthoptera > Acrididae > Schistocerca > Schistocerca gregaria. Next base: position 378,273,271 of record NC_064922.1, read on the forward strand.
ACCGATAACAGCTTTCTAATAATTTCAGCCACTACAAACTGCTACTATCCTGAATGGATGTATAAAGAAAACACCTACACACTAGTGTGGCAGTGACAACACTTCGCAATGGCATTTTGTTGATGAATATTGATATTCATTGTTACCACTGTTCATATAGATAACAATAATATTGCCACAATTATTTCTTTGGAAAATTTTCTTCCACCTGACATTGTTGATTACAAGACTTTAATGTTGTCAGAGACTGTGTAGCTTTGTTCTGCTACTGCAGGAGCATCTGTTTCTGTTGTATTCTTACTTCACATAGTTGCAAATTAAGTCTTTATGATATGTATTTGGAGTGAAGGCTGTGCTGATATTGCTAAATTTAGATTAATTGGTCATTGTACTGTGTGTGCGTATTAATAAATTAAATTATACATTGGTCTTGTCGAAAGATGAGAAGCGGTTTATTCTTTAGTAGCCACTCAGGGTGTTCACTGCAGCATCCTGTCCTCTGTGGCTTTCATTGGGTGCTCAGTAGATGTGTAAGCTGTTTATAATATCTATAGGTTGTGTCCTACCATCTACAAACAACTTTGTGATGAAGCACTCACATATAATATTGCTGACACTACTGCTACTGTTATATGGCCTTGATGTCTATAACGGTGTAAATTTTTATTCTGCATTCATGAATACTGATGTCAGTGGTGACCACAGTTTGGTTATTGCAGCTATTGTTCACATAGATAAGAGATGTCACCCTAGTATGTTCATCATGTATACAGGTGGCATCCTGCTGTCTGCAAACAACTTTATGATGTAAGAACCAAGTATAACATTGCTACTACTGCTCATTAACACATGTATCATACCAGATGCCAGGACAAAGGTGGAGTGACAAGCAAAGACAGGGGTAGATATTAGTAGGATATGGAAATGCAAACAGAACGTGTGCTGGACTGGCATCTGGTATTCAACAATTTAAATATATAATTAATCAGTTTGACCATATTCACTTAAGTTGTTATGCTACAATAATTAAGTGCAGAAAACTTTTTTTACACTATTAACTGTTTAACTTATATTTATTGCCTATCTGGTACTACTGTGTGAACACTGAGGTGGTTCACATGTTTCCAGTTTATTACTACTGTACAGCATCTGTGATTTACAGCCCATTTTGTAAGGTGCCAGTCAGTATTTTCTGATGCTTTTTAGTTGCAACATTGTTACAATGCAGAAAATGGCAATTCAGGAAGTGTACAAATGTAGCATCAGTTTTATAATTTGCAACATTGCCTCACCTTCAAAAAAGGAGTCGAAAAGATATTGTGGTAGGTGAAGTGGGCAATGGGAGAAAGGAGAAGGAAAGGTTGGAGGGAAGAGTTGATGACAGAGATTTTGTGAATAGAGATATTAGCACTAGTCTTTCTGGAAGCACACCTTGATTCACTGACACATTACAGAGATAATTAAAGTAGATGCTACTAACACTCAAGCCTCCAGATATCAGACACTCAGTTAGGTACCAAACATTGTATGTAGAGTATCAACCAAAACACCATTTTAGTTCATGCTATGTCCTGTTGCCCAGTAGAACAGTGGTAAATAGCACAGGACAAGCATATCAGTGAGTGACAGTTTTGTAGATTTCATGTGGGTGAGTTGGTAGTGTGTGATACTGTCACACCAAAGGCCCCATGTTCAAACCCCACTGATGACAATTTGACTTTATTTATGCATAAAACTGTTATATGGAAAAACATTTCCTGAACATGTGAAAGGACTTTGTGGAGTCTGTAGCAGTGTTCTTTTGGCAGTCTGCTTTTGCTTTGTTAGTTGAAAGTAGCAAACCTATAGAGTACATTAGTATAGATAGGTGCGATGTTCTCCTGGACATGAGTGACAGAACAGAGACCACTCGTGATGAAGCAGCCAGTCCATTTGTAGTTTCACAGAATAAACATAAACAGTTGGAAAAGTAGAATGTAGAAACAATAGTGTCACACATGCAAAACTATTAATAGTCCAGTACAACACTTCCACACATAGTACAATAAAAAAGTCACCATAGTGATTTGAACCCAGGATCTTTGGTATGACAATCTAACGCACTACCAACTTCCTCATGAAGGCTAAACACATTAGTTATTCACAGCTATGCTTTTCCTGTGCTCCGTAGAATTCAAGTTTTGGTTGATACCCCATCAATATACATTGGGTACAGATCTAAGTATCTGACATCTGTAGGTTTGGGTGTAAGTCAGCATGAGATTTTAGTACTTTGGTTGAAATACCATCACTTACACAAAGAGGTACAACTTTTATATGATTTAATGATTTTGGCAATCTCTCTAGCAGATATTTTGCCAAAACTGATGCCTAATGGTGGAGTATGCATGAGGAAGTTAATGGACGTGTTTTTAATGCTGTATTTCCCACCTGTTTTCTCTTACTGTTAGAAGACTGCGTTGAATTTAGTTGCCAATCAACTGCATTGGCATCATATGCCTTCTTGCTACTTTCATTAGAGAATTAAATATCATTTGCCTTACTAAGGTTACTCATCTGATGCCTAATAATGCTTCAATTTTCCTTACGTAATTTATTCATTCTACATCTAGTAATGTTCCTTTACCTTTGCTTTGTTATTGAATTTTTTGAATTGTTAGTGCATATGCAGGGGTTTTTGCTTTTTCTGATGCCAAGTAAAGAATTTAAAAAAAAAAAAGCTCTCTTGTTATATTATTCTCCTTTTATCCCAGCATCCATTACAATTATTCCTGACTGATTGTAGAAGGAAATTGGATTCATAGTGTTATAAGAATATTTTATAAGAATATTTTTGGAAAGACGTGTATTTATCATATACTATTTGCCCTTGGCAAACTCCTTCCCAACATTCATCCAGCAAATACCTTACAAAAAGTGTGACTGAGTCAGAATTTACAGTTTCTGTGAAACTGTTCTTTTGTTTTCTCAGCTAGACCTGATACATGGAAGTGTTTCAGTGCTTATGATTAGACAAACTGTTTATTTTGGTGCTCACGAAATAAATTATCAACTGTTGTTATGCTATGTCCTTCTGTTCTTGTTGCGAATATTACTAGGCGTAGAAAACCAAAGATGAACATCAATAATTGTAAGTGAACTTCATTTGTACAATAAGCTCTCTCTAATCTGGCCAATCCTTACCTACAGGGGTGCTGGAGTAGTGGAAGTGCCAGATTATTGATAGTTCTGAAATTTAATTTAAACTCAAATACTTTATCATATCCAAAGATACATTCACTTCATAGAAAACTTTGTTCTTGAGTGTGTACATATACAGTAATATTGCTCACTCTGAAGCACATCCTGAACTTTTAGTTGACGCAATGATGATATGTGACTAATGATGATACGTGTCTCCAACCACTCACAACCACTTTACAAGCATTACATCAGTACTGCATGTATCTGGTTGTTGCATAATGTTCTCCAGGAATATGTCTGCAGCTTCAGCACCAGCAGTGTGAGACATCTTCTTGATCTCTCTTCCTGTTTTACTTCCCCTTTTAGTCATTACTTTTCTGCACACTTTCAATTATTTCTTCAGTTGTTAAAATTTTGTGTAACTGACAGTTTTTCCTATTCAACCACTTAGCAACATATTCTTCATCAGTTTCTCTTCCTCTTGGAATGTATAGCATTGTTTAACATTAAATGAAATATCAGCATTGTTGCACATGATGATTCATTTCTGCTTGATGAACAAGAGGCTGGATGTAGACCCAGATTACTGAGAAGTTGAACTACTGAGGGCTGAAGTAGCGAGAGTTTAGTGTGCTACCCAAGTTGAAATCAGTGTTAAAATCTCTACATACTGTGATATACCATGGATGCAGGAAGGTATATGATTTGAGGGGTGGTAATGTTGGTGATTCTGAATGAAAGTCACTTCTTGGCCACCGAGGTCACCCGAAGTGAAATGAGCATTGAAATGATCAGTAAAGACAACACTACATAGCCTAATATTGTTTTGTATTCACGTAAGTACTGGTGAAGAAGGACATGTGATGACACCCAGGTACTCAAGTAACATGAGTGAGCTCAAATCCACTACACACCAGCTGTCTATAACAACTGTAAAATGAAATGTAGTTGATGGTGTATATTTTGAACATGTTTTGTGAGGAAATGAATACAATTAAACAAAGTATTAGCTCAATACTTTTCATTTACTATCACCTGCATTTGTTGTGTTTCCCATTGTTTTAATTAGTTTTCTCGGAAACTGTTAATAACAGGACATTTGTTCATATGGTGTTTTTTTGTTCAGAAGTGCTAATGGTATCATCCCTCAAAGCATGTACATTTCCTCCTGATTCACTCTATATGTACCTATTAAGTTTTATTATTACTGTCTCTAATTGAGTAATGGAGTTTAATGCATAAATGTGTGTCTGCACACTCTCTGAAAGTAAACAGTACCATGTCAGACAGTGTCACACTGTCATACATGTTAGTCATGGTAACACCACAGTATGCCAAAAGGTGTATATAATGCAGGAACAAAACTATACAACAGATTATCAAAACATAAAATATCTTCCTGAACTACAAAATTTTAAAAAGTCTGTGGCAACTTATTAACTGCAAAATTGCTGCCGTTCAATTTCATAGTGTGTTATGCAAGAAAAAATTTAATTCATGCTTTTAATTGTAGAAACAAGTTATAAATGCAGAGTAGTTCATGAAATTTGTAAGTATTAACATTATGGATCCAATTTTTTATAAAAATTTACATGACATATGTTTGATAGTTGTAAAACTAACAACTAAAAAGGTTTTCTGTCCAATATCTTGTGTACAATATATGTATTGAAAAGAGATTTATATGGACAAATAAATAAGTAAACTGTACATGTTTCATCTAGACACATATTTCTACAGCTGCACTATCTAGTTCAGTTTGTAGGAAGCAGACACAAAGGAAACATTTGCACTACCATTCACCTATGCAGTCAAAGCATGCACATTACTTTGAGCCTTGTACTTACACAATGGTTTGTCTCGTGCTGCCTGAGATTACCACATGCCGCCCATAAAAACTTATCCACACAATTCATCTATGCCTTATTATTGAATAAAGCCACCTGATTATGGAGATACGCTTCTCCAAAATCCATAGTGGAAAAAGCAATAATGGTTAACAGTAATTTGTATTTTCAGTTGATATTCATAATTAAACCTAATATTTTTATGAAAAGATATTAAATCATTGTCAGATAATTAATTTTTTTTCTTTAATCACAGCTAACCACTGGACCTTTTGATATAAAATATGTAGAAGGCAACCATACAACATTTTTGCAAGGTCCTGAGAGATGTAAAGCAGTAGCTGATAACATTAATGAATGGTTGGAAGAACACAAGTCTCTGCTACCGGATGGTTTTTGACAATAAACTGTGAAACAGGACCATACAAGTGCATTAGGCAAATACTTTTCTTTTGCTCACATAATTAGCATGTGTAATACATGCATCACCTACAGATGTTTTTTATTGGTGTTATATCATGTTTATTATTTATGACATTATGTTGGATGGACTGGAAAATATAAGGATAATTATTATTACTGTCATTGTATTACCAATTCCTATAATGTACTAAAAATATTATAAAAATGTATTGCACTGAAATAGAAAACTATATTAATAATTTTATATCACATGAATTATCAGTAAAAATATGTGTTGAAGTATATGTATAACAGATTTCTTCTAACAGTTCATGTAATTAAAAACTGCTATTTCTATTTTAAATTTAGTTATAAACTCATGTTGTGAAGAGATCATACTGAAGAATGTATTCGTTTTTAATAGCTGTAGTTCTAATTACAAGTCACAATCAAAATTACAGTTTCAATAATTTATGTTTATTATGCTCAATACAGCAATATATAAATGGATTTTTCCACTATGTTTGGTTACTGATCATTTATATAAAATGATGAAATTCCTCTTGAAATCCTGGACTAAAGAAGGAATAATTAGTCTTTGAGTTTTACATCATAAGTGATTCAGTAGCAAAAGTGCCTTTAAGCAAGTATTTTGGTAATTTTTCATAATGTAGCTTAAAGAAAACAACTAAACTTCTTCCTATGTCATATTTTACTCTGTCGTCTTTGGAGTTGAAATTGAATCATTTATAATGGTTAGATTACGAACTATCTCTAAGAACCTACAATGTGCTTTTGACGAAGGGAGATGCACCACATAGTGAAAGAACAGAAAACTCTTTGTTTGGAGTTGTGTCAGTAGATACTTGGCAAATTCTGTCCCTTGCAGTTTCTAGTGTAACATGTATAAATGTGACCTAGGGATAATGCGATAGACATGAATCTAGGTCTTCATGATTTTGGGTCATCCAGTTAAAATGGAGGCAAAAAGGAGTGTGGGTATGTGAATGTAATGCACCTAAAGGTTGTTTAAAAAAGAGCAACATATTTGAGATAGTATTGACCAAAACTTGATGTAAAGCTCCTATAATGACATGTCCATAAACTAATACCTTTTGAGACATGGGTCAGTCTGCCCTTTCATTTCCATCTGTCTGTTAAACAGTAGTGCAGCAGTGCTGCAATTGGTTTCCATTCATCCTGACACATCCTTCAGCCCATCATCCGAGTGAATCATGCTTTCTTTTCTCTATTTGGGTTATGTCACGTGCACTGATCACACACTCCTGTAACATCTGCACATTGTCGATGGGTTCAGCATACACCAATGCTTTTAAATATACCCAGAGCCATAAATCCAACAGATTCAGGTCCAGTGAATGGAGAGACAACATTACAGGACCTCCTCAATAATAGAAGGCCACCAAAACATTGTGGTGAGATATTGTCACATGAGTTGTAGAAAATGGTTGGTGACCCATTATGTGTCAACCACGATCATTGCCTTTCTACAATAGTAACATTTTCCAATAGTGGTGGTAATTCTTTGTGCAGCTTGCTGCAATAGTAAGGTGGCCTACACTACCGAATACTACAATGTACTTGCTTCAAATATAATGTCCCTATCTTAACAGGTATCACTTTCTGGACTTATAATTACTGGGACTTTTCTTCTAGTTTTGACTAATACTACCTCCTGTAGTAATCTGTGACTTTTTTTAAAACACCCTGTATTTTGCTGCACATGGGAACACTACAATAATAACATTTTACTAAGGTGGGACAGAGAGTACTACACAGTGGAGTGCTGAATATGCCTGCCTACAACTATTGAAAGAATTCTGGAGAAACAGCTAAATGTACAAGTGCATGTGATATTTTTCTACAATACCAATAAATCTTGATGCAGTTCCATGTGGCGGTTGGGTATTCAGCTGTGTGGTTCATTTTGTAGAGGGAAAGAATCCACTAAACAGTTACAAAATATTTTTCCTAAACTTTATTTGTGGACTAATTCTGAAAGTTAATTTTCATTCTCAATGCTCTTTGATGTGCCAATATAACTCCACACCACGCACAAGAGAAGAACAACTACAAGCTCTCACATCGTGTTTAGGGGCAGATTCCAAGAGATTGTAGCAGTGGCTGTCTTATGTATGTTTGCTGTTATACTGGCACATCACACAGCATTGAGAATGGATATAAACTTTTGAAACTAACCTGCAAATGAAGTTTGAGTAAAAACATTGTAGCTGTTTGGCGGGTCCTTTTCCTCTACAAAATGGACAACAGATCTGTTCCAAGTAAACAACAAGTTTCCTGTGAGATAATGTAAATCCAGAAACTCCTATACCAACATCACAGGCCATGTCAAGTACCGGTACCACATAATTTCTCTCTCTTCTCATATGTGAATATAGTACTGAGCGTCTGGAAATGGCTAAGTCCACCTACGAAGCATTTCTAAACATGACTCCTAGGAGGCATGCAATAGAGTCTTCAGTAAGTGATCTTAGAAGATACACCAGGACACACTCTCTCAAAAAGTTTGAGTAAAGGTGGTGTGATGGGAAACTTCCAGAAAATGGAAATTTGTATTACTATCATACAATTTTCAGACTGATAGACATATTGGTTCCATTGCTCTGCAAGTGTTTCTATGTGCCTATGAGAGTACCCTTTATCAGAGCATTGTACATATATTTACATTGCTTTATGAATTCCTCATGTTGTCCAGTAATGTTGGTAGGACAGGTAAATATTTTGATCATGTGAATTAGATTTGCAGGAGATGTAGTAGAATTTCCCATTCTGTTTTCTCTATTTATTCTTACAGGGATAGAATGATTCGACTTACAAATAATACAGAAGGCTGTTCCAATGCTGCCTCATAACTGTCCACATTGCCCATCAGCCTGTTCGAAGGCAGGTGGTGAATGTTCAAGTAGTCTACAGCCTGATTGACTGATTATGGTTTGCTTTAGATACATTGATGACATCTTGACCATGTGGATTCATAGTGAGGCTGAACTGCTAAAATTCCAGGAATCTCTGAATACCTTCTCCTAATTAAATTTCACATGGTCCTATTCCGAATCCCGTGCCACTTCCTTTGATGTTGATCTCGTCCTCACTGAAGGACAGCTACACACTTCCATCCATATTAAACCTACCAGAAAACAACAGTACTTACATTTTGACAGTTGCCATCCTTTCCATGTCAAATGTTCCCTCCCATACAGCCTTGGCATTTGAGGCAAACGTATTTGTTCAGATGCAGGATCTTTACAGCAATACACCACCATTCTCACCTTAGCCTTCACTACAGATAATTACCGCACTGGCCTAGTTAAAAAGCACATTTCCCAGGCCATCACATTCAATCCTGGTACTGCTGATCCCTTCACTAAACAGCTTGAGAGCATAACATTGGTGACTCAGTATTATCCTGGTGTGGAATGTGTCAATCAGCTACTTTGACAGGGGCTTGATTTCCAAAAATCATGCCCTGAAATGAGATTCTTTCTGTCTGAAATTTTGCCCACACTACTTAGAATAGCTTTCCATCTCCCTCCCAATATCTGCAATATTCCTGTCAGCCTATGCTCCTTCTGCACCCACCTTCCTACCCCATGGCTTCTACCCCTGTGACCATCCCCACTGCAAAACTTGCCATATGCACCCTCCTACCACCACTTATATTAGCCCTGTAACTGGCAAAACATATACTATCAAAGGGAGAGCCACCTGCACAGTGACACATGTCATATACCAGCTATTATGTAAACACTGTTCATCCTTCTACATCGACATGACTACCACTAAATTATCAATTAGGATGAATGGGTATAGACAGAGGTTTATACTGGCAATTCGCAAGATCCTGTTGCAGAGCATGCTCTACAACATGACATTTGTGACCTTGGTGCTTGTTTCACCACTTGCACCATCTGGATTCATGCCCAGACACCAGTTTCTCAGAACTCTGCATGTGAGAACTAGCACTATAACATGTCCTTAGTTCTCACCACCCACCTGGCCTTAATTTATGTTAATTTCTTCTGTCTCAGTATTTCTTCACTGTTGCTACTCTTTTCTTCATTCCGTTTTAGTTTCCTACATCTTTTATTGTCTTTCCCATCTGTTTTTCACTACTCCCTCCCACCTCCATCACGTAAAATGCTGCTCGGGCGCTAATACCCAAGGCAGATTTGCGCCCTTAAAAAAAAAAAAAAAACGTAAAATGCTCTTAGCTTCTTACTCTTATTAACTCATGCATGATGTTTTAGTAGTAATCTCTGTCTTGTATATTACCGTGTCTTCCACCTTTAAGCTCTCAGGTTTCCAAACCTCATCCAATGCATCCCCAACAATAAGTCTTTCCTTCTAATCTCATTAATCTCATATGGTAAGTCTTCCCTGATTGTGGTTCTGGGTGACTTTCCCAAAATCTACCCCTTTTTCTTTACCTCTCCAGTCCTTTTCCTTCGCCCTTCTTCAGTCCCTTTCAACACTTCTGCCTAAAGAAGGATCCACTAACTCTGGAAGCTTGCTGATCACAACATTCTTTTATATGTGTATTCTGCCTCTGCTTGGTGAGTAGATTTTTTATCCGTCCAATTAAATAGTAAGTCCAAGTAAGCTTGACAAAACTTTTAAAAACACACAGTGGTATCCTTCATTTGCAATTTAGGTAAACTGAAATAATGATAAGAAAGGTTAAACATGTTGCTCTAGTAAGGTCGGAGGAGTCCTGAAGAAGGAGTACTGGATGGTACTCCTTACTCTGGAGGACAGGCTATTTATGGTAGTGCCAAAGAGAGTTACACTAAAAACACTTTTTTGAGAGGCATAATTCTCCTGTTCTATTCAATCAGACACAATTTCACCAACTCAGTATCTAAGAAACTGATGATATAGGATGGTATGTACGAATAGAGACAGCCAAACAAATGTCAAAAGGTATTCCTATGCGATGCTGTTTACGTAGGAAATCCTGTTACATTATTTACTCAGTTATAATATGATATTTTTTCCCCAAATTCATCCGCAAAATCCTTGAACATATTCTCAGTTTAGATATAATAAGCATTGAAACAGAGAAGCTTATGTCATAAATCAGCATGGCATCACTTGAGCAAAACTCAGCTTGCTCTTTTCTCACATGATATAGGGTGAACTACGAATGAAGGGCAACAGGCAGGTTCCATATTCCTAGATTTCAAGAGAGCATGACACAGTGCCCCACTGCAGGCTGTTACCAAAGGTATGAGCATATGTAGCACACCAATTACTAAGAAAGGCATCATGACTCAGAGAAAATCTGTGAAATTAATTTTTGGTGTACACCAAAGTACACGATGCCTTTGCAAAGAGCTTGAAATTAAGGAAACAACTTCATCATACCTGTAATCTCCCACGTGTCTGGTTGCAACCAATTTCTCCAACTACAGTAAAAGAAGTCCTGACAAAAGGTAAATAATTTAGAATTAAAGGAGGTGACTCAGCAAATGAGAGAAGCTTTGAGTCATCAGTGGCATACAGAAGACAACAGAAACTTTGTTAGCTTTCATTGTGGTGGACAATATCTTGTGCCAGCACAGTATATATATGGTGCATTACTAGCCCAGCGCATAGTTGGGAGAGCAGATTTGATCAGGCATTCCCTTAGCTGTCCACACCGTGGCTTTATATGTAAGAACACTGCGTGAGGAGGAAGGCTCCAGTTCTCTCCAGATGCTAATTAGTGCACCATCTGTGCCGGGAGTCGCGTTGTGTCAGTATCGTTGATATCAACAGCCTCAGATGCAGTAATAAGTTACTCGGGATACACGTAACCATGAAATCATTTTCAAGTGAAGTGTTAATTTTGGGATGACGTTAATGATCTATCTTTAGTTTGCGTATGTCGTATTTTCACGTGCCACCGCAGGACAGACATTCTACCATTTTTTGCGTGGCGTTTAATGAACATTATCATCAAATTATGGCAAGCATTCACTTAAACATTTAATTTGAACAGTTATAGTTGCATCAGCACATTAGACTCTGAACTGCTCTGGTAGTTGGATTGTGAGGATTCTTTTTGGTCTGTCACTTTCAGAATATAGTGAACATTTTAGAGAGAATGGTTTTTTATTATGAATTCCAGACAATCTCCTAATTCCTCAGAGCTATAAGCTGTAGCTATAAATGTATTTCTCAGATGAAGTGGGCACTAGGAATTCTAATTACAGCTTTCGCATTCTGCTAATCACTTTCTGGTTGCCAATATTGTAGTTAGAGAGCCAGTGTTGAGAATGACAAACAACAGCATTAAATAAATAATAGGAACATTAACAATTATTCCGTCCACAATACAAGCACGAAGAGTCTCTACATTTGGTACCAGGGTTCTGTAGACAAGAGCTTTCAAATGCCCCCATAAATGAGAGCGTGGAGGCCATAGAATTGGTCCGCCTCTACCAATCCATCGGTCACCGAATCTGTTGTTGAGAAGCGTATGAACACTTCAAGTGAAATGTGCAGGAGCTCCATCATACATGAACCACATTTGTGTCCTACTTGTAAAGGCACATGTTCTAGCAGCACAGGTAGAGTATCCCATATAAAATCATGGCAGTGAATCGAGGAAGTACAGTACATACTGACGAAACTAAAATGGGCTCTAACATGGAAATTAAGTGTTTCCGGACACATGTCCACATAACATCTTGTCTTTATTTGTGTGTGAGGAATGTTTCCTGAAAGTTTGGCCGTACCTTTTTGTAACACCCTGTGTGTGTCTATATATATAATAGAGGGAAACATTCCACGTGGGAAAAATATATATAAAAACAAAGATGATGTGACTTACCGAACGAAAGCGCTGGCAGGTCGATAGACACACAAACAAACACAAACATACACTCAAAATTCAAGCTTTAGCAACCAACGGTTGCTTCATCAGGAGAGAGGGAAAGACAAAAGGATGTGGGTTTTAAGGGAGAGGGTAAGGAGTCATTCCAATCACGGGAGCGGAAAGACTTACCTTAGGGGGAAAAAAAGGACAGGTATACACTCGCACACACACACACACACACACACACACACACACACACACACACATATCCATCTGCACACACACAGACACAAGCAGACATTTCTAAAGGCCTTTAGAAATCCCTGGTTTTTGTAACCCCAGGTCGTCTTTGACACTCCCCAGCAGTCCCTCGATCTTGTTGGATGGACAGAAAACACACTTGATATTGTGTTTACGGAGGATCCTACTGATTCTGGCAGAAATAGAGCCAGCATAGGGCAGATATGCCACCTTCTTTGCTTCATCTTGGTCTTCTTCAGGAACCTGTGGTATGGTGGCTGGTTGGAGTGCCCTCTCAATTTGTCTGTCCGTGTATCCATTCTTGGAGAAAACTGTTTTGAAACGTTCTATCTCTAGATTCTCTGTGGACCAAAGTCTTCAGAACCCCATTCTTCTGTGCAGGATGGTGACAGCTGCTGGCCTGCAGATATAAATCAGTGTGTGTTGGTTTTCGGTACACACTGTGGTCAATTGATCCATCTGCTTTCCTCTGGACTAGTACACCCAGAAATGGCAGCTGGCCATTCTTCTCCAGTTCCATGGTGAAGTTAATATTAGGTTGGCATGGAGTTAGTGGAGGAGGAAGGCCATAGGCATAAAAACTGGACCAGGTCCACTCAAGGAGCAGTCTCAGGCCGTACCTGATGAAGGTTACGAGCTACGTGACCGAAATATCGTGCAAGTATGACGCTGATATCTAGCAGAACACCCGACAACCCAAGATGTTACACATATTTAAATTTACTTGATTAGCTTTGAGCATTTTTTAAAATTTCCTCGTTATATTTAGGAGTGTCTGGCAGTGTATGTTATCATAGGCACTTTTTTAATCTAGAAATAATATGTGGATATCTACACTGAATTCCCAAACATTCTTATTTTTTATCTTAGAGTCAATAAAAGATCTAATATGAATCTATTTCTGTGGAAACTCCACTGGTAGTCCCCAAATAGTTGTTCAGTTATTGGATCAGAAATTTGATATGTGATGATACCTACATCTAAAATATATACTCTGCAGACCACAGTGAAGTGCATACAAATGGTACTTCCCATTGTACTTGTTATTAGCACTTTTTCCAGATCTAATCACCTGTGGTGCATGGAAAGAACGATTGCTTAAACATCTCTGTGTGCAGTGTAATTATGGTAACCTTGTCCTCATGATCATAATGGGAGTGATTCATAGGGGGGTTGTAGGATCTTCCTTTCAGCTAGTTCTAGAAACTTTCTAAATAAGCTTTCAAGGGATAGTTTGTATCTGTCTTGAGCAGTCTGCCCCTTCCATTCTTTGATCATCTCCATGACAATCTCCCATGGAACAAACAAACCTGTGACTATTCTCATTGTTGTTCTTTTTATATGTTCAGGATTCCCTGTTAGTCCCATTTGGTACAGATCCAACACACTTCAGCAGTATTCTAGGATGGGATGCACAAGTGTATTGTTTGCTAGGCCCTTTGTAGACTGGTTGCATTTCTCTAATATTCTGTCAACAAACCACAGTCTGCCACCTATTTTACTTACTTGATCATTTTATTTCATATCCCTACAAAATGTTAGACTGACATATTTTTATGAGTTGTACAAGTCCATCTTACTGTGACTCACTGATTTTGTAGTCACACAATACTTAAGTTTTTCGATTTTTTGAGGTGAAAAATTTTATATTTTTGAACACTTAAACATATTGTCAGTCCTAGCAGTATATTGAAGTCTTATCAAGATCTAACTGAATATTTGTGCAGCGTCTTCCAGACAGTATACCATAGATTACTGTCTCATGTGCCAAAAGCCTGAGGTTACTATACCATCTGCAAGGTCATTAATATACAATGTGATCAGCAAGGGTCCCAACACATTTCATGGGGCACACCTGAAGTTACTTTTACATATGCCTACGACTCTCCATCCAAGATAACACGCTGCATCCTCCCACCATGAAATTCTCATCTTAGTCACAAATCACACTTGATACTCCATAGGATTGTCCTTTTAATAATAAGCACATGTGTGGTATGAAGTCAAATGCCATTTGGAAGTCAAGAAACACTGCATCTACTTGACTTTCCTTGATCTATGGCTTTCTGGCTGTCAAGTGAGAAAAATGAGAGTTGTGTTTCACATGTTTGATGTCTTCAGAATATTTGTTGTTTGGTATGGAGGAGATCATTCTGTTTGAGGTACCTCAATATATTAGAGCTCACAATATGTTCTAAGATCCTACAACAAATGGATATCAAGGCTACTGGGTAGTAGTTTTGTGGAGCACTTCTGCTGCCCTTCTTGTAGACACGTGTAATGTGTGCTTTTTTACAACCACTGGGCACAATTTTTTGTTCAAAGGATCTTCAGCTTTATGGTCAAGAGCTGTTGTGGTCAAAAGAGGGGCTAACTCTGCTGAAAGATTTTTGGAATATTTGTGTAAGTGAGCAAAAAGCAAACATATTTATAAAAATCATTTTATGTATGTATGTACATTCTGCATCACATCCTAAATAACTAGACTGATTTCATCCTGAGGCATCAAGGACTCATCAATTTGTTAAGGAAGGGAGTAGGAAGGAAATGGGGGAGTAAAACTTGTAGAGGTAGACCAAGTCTTGGATATAGTAAACAAGTTCAAATAAATGTTTGCAGTGGTTACACAGTGATGAAGAGAGTTACATAGGATAAATTGGAATGTAAAAGATTGGCATGAATCAAATCAGTCTTTGGACTGAAGGTCACAAATTCATAGGAGAAATCAAACCAAATGTGTGACAGCATTGACATTTCCTAGGTAGTGAGGTCACGTCATTTTATTTTGGATGGAGAGACACCGATAGAGATAGTAATAACTTTCAGCTGTGCCTATGTGAGTGGGTTGAGACCTCACTGTTCATGTTGTATACTGATGACTTGGCAGAGAATATTAATACAACATTACATTCTTTGCAGTCTATGCACTTAAACATAATGTAGGACTATCTGAAAAAAGAAATTGATCTTAATAAGATTTCAAAGTGATGTAAATATCGACAACTTTATTTAAATATTTAAAAATTTAAAATTGTATATAGGCTCAGCTGCAGGAAATGCAGGTGGCAGACTTTGGTACATTAGTAGAATACTGGGAAAATGCTGCACTCCACAAAAGAGATTGCTCACAAAACGCTTGTGTGAACCATTCCAAAATGCTGATTGTTCTTGATGTTAAGACTTCTAAATTAGTAAAGAGTGGTCAAGTATGTCATATGGATTGATATTGTCCTGTGATCAGAAAGCTGTAGAATGAGGAGGCAAAATGTAATGGATCAGGAATTAGGATTCAGGGAGAGCATATAATGAGCTAGTGAGATTATTGGAAGGCAGCAGATAAAGATACCAAGTCAAAAATGGATGACCCGTTTAAAAGGAAGTAGAAAGAGGGATAGTAAAATACTAGGAAACTAAATTACAAACTCACACTAACTGCTATACAGTACTACATAAACCTGAATATCTTACCTGGTAAATGATGAGTACAACTGAACTCAATGGGCACAGGAGACTTTCGCCTTGAAGTTTTACTTCTGTGCAGCAGGGCCCATATAAATCTGGATTAAAACTTTAATTGTGGTATATCTGATGTAAGGAAGGTAATTTTGTTAAACAAATGGAAGAATGAGTAGTACAGGTGATATATCTGAGTCATGAAGAAAAGACAGAAGATTATCACTGTTCTCATTTTGACAGCTTACCTGTCACTCCACTTAACATCATAAGGCTATTCATGATCAACCTGTAATACCATTTGTTCTCTAACTAAATCATAACAGCTCTCATAAAAATGTTCAGAAAAATAGAGTAATATTCCCCAATGCATAAATTATAAATCTTAATAAACTTACTTGTTTCTGTCAGTCCTCACATGCCAGCTACTTAAGAAAATTACATTGCCTCCACTTTTATCCAATGGAAAGAATAATAAATTTTTGCGTTTTTCCACCACTGAAAATTGACTATATAACTTTAGAGACTAGCAGCCCACCTGCAGCAGTAAATGAACTTCGTTGTGAATCATAATTATGTGTTTTATTATCTTCAGTATGGTATATCGACCTCAGGGTTAAGCATAAAAAGTTTCTGTGGTACTAAATCATGCAAAATAATGAAAGGGAACTATATGGACATTTAAGATTACTCCCTTTTAGTCATAGTATACTTATGTTATGGTGAAAGCATGATATTTTGCATTTTTTCTAGTAGGTGTGAAATTAAATAAAGCTTGACTACTAGGTGACTGCCAGCTGACATGTCTATGCAAAACAAAGGGTGATGGTGAATAAACTGTGACACACACAATCACAGCAATTGACACATTAAAATAATTTCTGAATACCTTGCATGCCTGTGTAAAGTTCGATTGCAATCTGCATTTCGGCACAAAAGCTTAAACCAGGTCCCCAAAAATATAAGGCAAGGAAGTAGCAGTTTCCCCTACAATTTTGATAATTAATTGGTAGCCCCTCCACTTAAGAATCACATACAGGAGGCATTGAGTGACAGGCTCATAACTAGGTACTTACATATTTATATTTATGAAAGTATTTCACTGGAAAAATACAATGGTTTTCATAAATATAGTAACTTTTTGCCTGTGCACACATATATTCAGCATATATTTAACACATTTCATAAATATTAGCACACATATTTCATCTGAATCTGAAGTAAATTTCATCCTGCAGCTTCATCTGAATTTTTAGAAACCTTGTAATTTTACCTGAGTAAGCAGTATGCAAAAAGTCATGAACAATGGTTCAACTTTTTAGTTGTGGAAATGAAACATACACTTTCACACTTGTGATAGGGCAAGTATTGCATCTCATTTCTTCTCATTCACTCACATTCCTCCATTTTTCTAAATTTTGTTTGTCACATGACTTTGGGTTTAAATAAAAATTGGAGGAGTTTTGAAAACAACATTTATTTCAACTTAAAAAAATACTCCAGAAATAAATGAGCTGTTTTTGTTCATGAAAAATTATTTGAAATTTCAGTACTACATCATACATGACTCCTTCTACAAAACATTTTTGATCTACTTCCAATTTTTCATCTCTCAGATTGCACTTTTCTAATAACTAGTCACCTAATCCCCACCCATAGGGGTAATAGGGGTATCATAATCCTACAGTAATCTTTATACAAATACTGAATCATATATGTTGGAATTGTTACAGGCATTTCTAAGTTACGTTTTTTGTCAGATCTCTGGAGTTACATGATGCAAAACAGTGGAGAATTAGTTGCTAGTGACAGTACTTTTTCTCAATACAGCAATAAATTATTCTTGTCAATATACCTCAAATGAAAAAGAAATCTACTAATATATTGATAATATTGACTGACTGATTATACCCCTGTAAGCTAGTCAATGAACACAATGCCTTCTTTCAAACTTTCATTCTTCATGGGTAAATGATTGTCTGTTCTCATATCATAGTTTATTGTCCTTTATCATAGTACTCAGCTCTGTAAAGGTCTGTCACATACTTCCGGAAAGACCAGTGAGGTAGAAGGCTCTGCTGTTTCAGGATTCTGCTGTCACTCTTGATGCTTGTGGTTATGCAGCCAACTGAAAACATGGGTGTAGCTGACATTACCAACTGCTACCCTGCAACCTACTCCCAGTTCTAATCATCACTTGCAGAGTTGACTCGAGCAGATAAATATGGCTTTCAACCCACCCGAAGCGGCAATTGTTGGAGCCCATCCGTTGGGGTTGACATTGTTCCAAAGAAATTGATCTTTGGACATCTCACTGTAGATAGATAGGCCATTACTAGTTGTATCTACATGTTACAACATCCAGCATAAAAGTATTAGATTATCATGGTTATGGTCATTCGCTGGGCTCTGTTCAACATACTTAGGACTCCAACCAGTTGATCTCAGATGTGGGGAACGTTGCTGAAGCAAGCTACTATCACCACATGCAGTAGCACTCTCACAACGGCAACCCAGAATCTGCTGACTTATAAGCCCCATGCAGTTCACTGGGTCTAGGATACACTTGTCACTGTGACACATCATGATCTATATGGCTCATAACAATTCAAATCTTTTGTATCATGTTCAGAAGCCGCGGACTGCTAAACTTCGAAATGAGAATTTTATTTTTAAAATACTGGAAACTCTTTGATGGAATAACAAAAATATGAAATTGGTATATTGCTACTCAGCACATTGCAATGAGTGGCAGACAACCATATTGAAAAAAATCATGCTACATATTATCAGCTATTGGACTAAGTCCTTAATCAGATGTAGACAAAATACACACACGTTCCCATGTGCATATTACACACACATGTGGTCACTGTCATTTCCAGGCATTAAGACCCAGGTGTGACAGTGTCTGAGGTCTTGTGTGTGTTTTGTCTACATCTGTCAAAGGACTTAGTCCAATAATTGATAATGTCTAGCAGAATCTTATTTTGGAACCTTTGTTCTCATACCACCAACAATGTATCCTGAGGTTACTTTTTTTTAAACTCAAATTTAAGTGATCTTATGTCTTCTAACTGGGTGTGGGGCTGTAGGCTGTGCCTTTTGTGTCAGAATAATAAACAATAAATGGGCAACAAGAATAGAAGTTAACAATACAGGGACAAGTTGAAAGATTTATTTTAAAGAGCAACATAGTAAATAACTTTTCTTTGCAAAATATTTTTCAACATATTGCTCTTTTGGCTAAGTGGCAAGCAACAAACACAAACACAGAGTTGCTACCTATCTAAAATCATCATGCAGCAGAGCAACAATATACTCCAAGTGCATGAGTGTGTGAGAGGTTTTATTTCATTTTTTAAGTCTTCAGTTCTATAAATAAATATCTTGACAGTTCTGTAGCTGGCTCAGAAGTATCTCCCTGCATTTTTCAAAGGAAGTAAAACAGATATGGACTCAAAGTGCCATCAGTGACACTAGAAACATAGTACAAGGTCAATTTTGGTGCAGATGAAAAAGAAAATATAGTTTTTGATTATTTATGGAATGGTTTTGACATTTGTACAAACAATATAAAGACATTTTTGAGATGGTCCTATTTATTAATTGCTCTCTCTTTTTCTTTTCATTTTCAGATTAAAAAGTGTTTATTTCAGCAATTTATCTTTGTTTTTCACTTTAAGAAGAAAAATACTATGGTAACCAAATGATTAGTTTCGTATCAGCTCCTGGACTTATATCATAAAAATAATGAAGTGCTCCACAGTCAAGCATGGGAGAGGGCAATGTTATACGTTCATGTTTGTCTGTGCACACAATCTGTCTACAGCAGAAACAGTTGGGCATTTTTATGCTGGATACATTTACTTGTTACCCATTCATTTGCAGTGCTGCTTTTTTTTTTTTAAAAAAAAAAAAAAAAAAGGAAGGTGGCAAGAGTCTTATTACCTTTCTGCTTAGTTTTGCATTTCATTTAGAACAATCTATTGTATAAAATAAACATCCTGCAAAGAGAAACAAGGCAAACAATATAAATGAATCACAGTGACTGATACATTACCAGCTGTATTGTCACCTGCATCCATCTGTGGCAATTGGCCACTGAGTTAATAGAGCAGTTTAACAATAGTGAACAGAACAGAAGGCATGACCAAGCTAATACTTTGATATGTTGTTGCTATGGTAGCTGTCCTGTGAACAGCTACCTTTCAGTCACTTTCGTAGCACATTTTGGTTAACAGAGCTTTGTTTGAGGCAATAATACTGAAGACATACTGGCTGCAGAATAAAATGTGCCACATCTTGCATGTTTACCACACCATTATGGTTCATATCATACATTATGACCATCTATCAAACTAGTGAGGTTATTCACCGATAACATGACTGTCCTCTGCAGCAAATAACAGAAGTAGGTATTCTAATTCAGTATTAGCAAGGGCATGAATTAACTCCAGGAAACTTAGTATGACACTCTCATTCCTTATTTTGCAGTAGTACATGACTAAGCGAATGCTGTATTTTCATAAGTGAAATATTACGAATAGTGAGACATAGTTAGGCTAAAGTATGGCCTTACATATAGAAAAATATGAAACCCATGCCCTCTGCTATTAGTGCTATTGACCAAATTTGTGCTTGTCCTTGTTAGAAATAATTTCAGACACAAAATATTTAAGGGTAAAAAGCAAACAAAATTACATTTTTTGCACTAACAATTGTTCAATACATACTTGTTTTCAGTTTATTTGGCCTCATTAGGTGGCAAATGTCTAGCATGTCCTATTGACATTTGTCAGTTGTCACCTGATGATGATCTACAAAGCCAAAAACAAAACCAACCATTGCAAACAGATATTAGTAGAAAAAAAGTTATGTTTCATTGCAACTTAAATATAAAATTAATTTCTCAATAAATGGTGGAAAAACTATTAATATCTGCTGTGCCTTATATTAATTACAAATACGTGCATAAGGTGCCACAACACCAGGTGGTGTCCAGTGTGGTGCCATATGGTTTGATCAGTTGGCACATATATGGTGGACATAACAGGAACTACGTTATCCTCCTGCCCCAAGACTTATAACTAGTATGATCCACACAGAAATAGTTATGTCTGCCATCACAGAGGCACTGATACCAGGGACTACTTGCTTTCTCTGCCAATTAGTTTGTAGATGGAGATTCTTCTACCATTCACAGATAAATGAAGATGCACAGCTGCGCTCAATTTGCTGTTGCAGATCAGCGGTTGCTGACCAGTTTAAGTTGCTGAACAGTTAACTACAGTTGCCACAGTCATAGCCCAACAGCTATCAACATGTGGTCATTGGATGGTCCATGTTGATTGTCAAAGTGTTTGTCATAAACTGAACCTCAAACTACAAATTGTGTAAGAGTGGTCCAGGCTTAACAATTGTTAGATTAGTTACCCAACAACCACTGAGTGACATTAGACCAGTGTTCAGAAATTATACTACATTGCTACACCTCATCAATACACCAAAGATGAGTATTTATGTTGTACATGCTTATTATAAATGATTGTTATATTTGTTACCTATGGAGCTGCCAACATTTGTTGCGTTCTAGTTTACTACTGATCTGGAAGAGTTCAGTTGTAAGTGTGCAAGCATGCTATCTACAAAAGAGCAACTAATTTTCTGTGGTAAGGGGTTCACTTCCCACTACCTTTATGTTGGCCAAGAAACTTATTTGGTGAAAATAATAAAATCATATGTAACAGATATATATTAAGTGAGATAAGCATTCATGCAGTTTGATGGGTTATGACACTTGTTAAAAACAGCTTAATAGACTAAAAACAGGTTACTGTACTTAATTTATGCAAATTACCAAACTGATTTCAAAAAAAGATAACAAAATAGAATGTTTTAATGGAAAATTATTTAACATAGACATATTTACAATGACAAACTTTGCAAATGCATAAACATGTATCACAGTTCTGCTCATTTGCTTTCCACTTCACAATCTTTGCTGATGCAGGGTGGTGGAGAATCTGATATCCCTGAAAGAATTTTGAGATTAACACACAACATTCAGACATGTAGATCTTGGGAGAATAACATGGAGAGTGTTATAATTATTTTGCCTTTAGAGTCTTTTTGTCTCAACTACAGATGTATAATTCTCACTGAAATACACACATTAGAAATGGCACAAAAATATGAATTTGGTCAATACATCATGATTGTACATAAGCTGATTAGTAGCAGTTTAACATACAAGAGTGAAATTAACAAAAACATAACCTGTTACAGAATGAGACAGAAGCCACTCCATTGCAGGGATAAATAGAATGTCATGACATTTCCACAGGCAGCAGCTGCACGCACTGCTCTTGATGCATGGCTGTCTCCACTATCTGAAAGTGCTATCTCCTGTTGGCCATACTTAGCCACCATACACCTCTATGGGTAGATTGAATAACATGTTCTGCTGATACTCCATGTCCTGCTGAACCTTGAGGGATGTCGAGGTGCCGGTGCTAATGAGGTGGTAACCATGAGTTACCACAGTCCCCTCCACTTGCTGGTGTGTCTGTAAGTCTGTACCACCCAAGTGTCCCTCCCCTGTGGCATGGGATGGTGCTTGGTGCTCAGGATGGCAATATCAATGTCTTCCGTGGCACTTCTGGTGGGTGCCCTCTGAGCCACATATCATTCCCTGTTGGTTTGTTCAGAAGAATAGGGCTGAAAGTGACCCAGATGGAGATGGCACCACTGTGGACATATACCCACAGGTGAGAAATGACCATTGGCTGTGCCAATGCTTGAATCAGGTCCAAGTAGATGTCTGGGGGCTTGGGGCGTGATGCAGCTCTGGCAGAATTGGCAGTTGCCATCCATTTATCACCTCCAGCTGCTGTGTATGGCCATCCATTCCCAGGTCCTGATGAAATTGCAGATGGCTGGAAATAAGAACGGAGGATGGAGTGCAAGGTCTAGTATCGTATGGAGACAGAATCACCGGTAGAGCCATTGAGGGCTGAATTGAGGAAGGCGGAGCAGATGCAGGAAGAGCAGACAATCTTGAAGGCATGTGAGGAGGCAGCAGCAGCTGAGCCTCCACTCAGGGGTGAAGTTGACTGCAGTGATTGGTCATCACTGAGCCTTCCATCTGGAATGTGGAGATGTGCCAACTGTGCTGGTTGTGGATGACTGCCAGATTCCAATGCTCTTGGTGACTGAACACATGAGTCCAAACTGAAATCCCAACCATGTGGCGCATTGTTGGAGGGATCCAGGAAGACCTCTACTTATGGAAAAGTGGATTCAGCACTGTGCATAGATGGCAGTCACGCAGTAGCTCCACTGGCCTCTTGTCACTGTTGGACTTGGATGTGTAGGACCTGTGCAAGAGTATGAAAGTCTCATCCTTGGAGGCATGACAAATATACGTCATCATTTGTGTCTTAGAAGTGCAGATGAGGTGCTGTCTCGCCATTCAATTGAGGATGGAATGGAGCGCATGAGCGTAGTGAATACCATGGTGTGCACAAAAGAAGTAAAAAGTCAGAGAGATGAACTGTGGACCATTGCCAGTTACTAGGGTGGATGACAGGTCTTTCATGGAGAATATCTGAGTGAGAGCCAACGTTATCACCACTAATGTGGTGCAGCAGGAGTTGATAATGTATGGAAGCTGGGAGTAAGCGTCAATGATCACCAACCGATAAGCATCCAAGGAGCTGGCAAAGTCGACATGAACATGCTCCCAAGGTTGTGACGGCTCAGGCCATGGTTAATAACATTATCTGATTTAGAACAAGCAGCGATTACATGTTCAGTCTTACAATTAATTATGAACCAGTAGACAATGTGCCAAGCCAGCATCTTCATGCTTGAGACATCTCAATAGTCCTGATGCAAAAGACGAAGAATGACATGCTGGGGAAATGTCACATTGTGTACCATTTATCAGCAATCCCTGCCCCTCCAGTTCTTCTAACTGTGTACAATTGAAATGAGCTTGTTCATAGCACATGCAAACAACTACTGGTTTTGGTATTGAGAATAGCCAGCATGAGCTTATGTTTTGAAAGATCTCAGTTTTATTAATAACTTCCCTGGGGCACCGAGTCGCATGCTTCTTGCAGTAAAACAGTGCGTACTTGACAGTGTGACACAGGGACTGTTTGTATTCATTTTGTGGGGCAGTGACTTGCATGGTTCTGCACTCCAGCAATTCCTCAGTTGAGATTAGTACTTCCTCATGTCCCTCATCATATTAAATGATTGAATTCATCTATAAAACATACTTTATACCGAATATTTGACCTTAACGTTACAAGCCAAAATCTAATCAAAAAGTCTCCTCATTCACTGGCATCTACTTCCTGTTGCAAACTGAACAACTACTTTTACACACATGCTTCACCATGGAACATCACTGTCTTCCTTCTAACACTAGGGATTTCTTGACACTGCAAATAAAATTTTACCTGAAAATTCCTTTAACCTGTCATCTAAACAGAAGTGTATTCCATGAGACTGTCTCATAAAAGCCATACAAACATAAACACAACCGCTGGCCGGGGTGGCCAAGCGGTTCTAGGTGCTACAGTCTGGAGCCGCGCGACCACTACGGTTGCAGCTTCAAATCCTGCCTCGGGCATGGATGTGTATGATGTCCTCAGGTTAGTTAAGTTGAAGTAGTTCTAGGTTCTAGGGGACTGATGACCTCAGAAGTTAAGTCCCATAGTGCTCAGAGTCATTTGAACCACAAACACATCCATAACATATGGTCACTAATATTCCCAGTGACTAATTAGAAAACACAAAAAATTAGCTCAGAAGGCCACCTCATGATCTGAAGGTGTATGAATGTGTTGGAATAACAGCAGGTACATCCCGCTTTGCTTGCCTAGTTCTACTTTCTTTCTCTTATTTTCTCCAATCACTTTCCTTCCCCCTTCAAAAGGAGCTGTCAGTAATTTAGGCATTCCCTGTAATGGATGAATGGTTCCCTTACAAACCACTGTGCTTTGGGTTAGAAGTTGTAGTTTGGCATTAACTGGTGATGTCATCTTGACAACCTACTAAGGTCTTTGATAACATGAAATGAACTTTTTAGTTTTTCCTTTCGGCATATAAGGGTTAGTTAATATTACCAACTGCCCAACATGGTACTTCAGCAATTTTGCCTTTTTGTGGTTGCCTTGCTATCTTTAAGTTTTCATCTTTTTAACCTGTTGATAGGTTTTATCCTTTTACCAAAATTTCAAACAGAGGATATATCCTCTCTGGGGTTGATTGGCATTATTCAAAAGTGCAGGTAATTTTTTTGGCCAGTAACAACCTTGTGCGGGAATAGAGTGTATTTTCCATGGATTTTAGAGGTGTACATATCCATGATGAATTGTGCTGTCCTGTGGACTCCTCTGCAATTCACTTGTGGGTGTAGTCCACTAGTTCTTAACTTTTTTATGTAGAATAGTTGACATAACTGATTCAATAACTCGAATGTAGAATTATTGCCTTATTCAGTTACTACAGTCTCTTGTTTTTTGAATCTCAACAATTGTGATTAACCATTGCTTATGTCACAGGTTCTGCCTGTGGACTTGATACCAAGATCATGACCAAGCAAGGTGAGAAATGATCAGTTGCAGTTAACACACATCAATTCCCTTCTAGTCTTCATGCTGTGGGGCCATAGATGTCTAGTCCAGTCATTTGGAATGGTCCATCTGCCTCAGGTAACCTTTGTAATGTGATTCACTGATAATTCATTTTGGCTCTTTGAGCTCAAGGAATACAGTTATTTACATAACACTCTATTTCTTGTTTCATTGTTGCAACCAAAAATTTACCACATGTAGTCCTACGTGTTGTGTTGTCCAAGATGTCCTGATGATATGGAATTGTGGTGTGCCTCAATACTTCATTTCGAAAGCTTAGTAGCACAGTTATGTGTAGACCATAATGTGTTTGCTTGTACAGGATTTTACCATCCGAGCCAAATTGCTTGCCTCAGGAACTGCTGACAGACTGGTTCAACAGTATCTGCTCAGTGCTATTCTTCTACACTGACTGCAATACTTTCTATGGTGTGTACTTTTGGCTCAATTCATCTGCATTCCCATGATATTTTCCTGGGTGGTGTACAATGTCAAAATCAAATTAGCTTAGCCATAAAGCCCAGCAGGTTGAACAATTGCTTGGTTCTTATAGCCCCAGAAGGCATTTTTGCGTAGCTTGATCCATTATGATCTTAAAACATTGCCCGTTCAGAAAACAACAGAAATAGGTAATGCCAGAAATCAGTGCAAGCATTTTTTTCAATAGCTGAATTATTGAGTTGCCTAGAAGCGTATGCTACTTGGTGTTCTTTCCCATCTAGCTCTTGACTTAAAAAACAGCCTATAGCATGGTTGCTCAAGTCACATGAAAACAGAAACTGTTTCAGCAGTCAGGAAAAGCAAGGACAGGACCTGCAGTTTATAATCCTTTCCTTACCTCAAACACTGCTTCAAAATCTGGAGTTTTGTGAAACTTTACTCCCTTTTTTCAACAGATGAATCCAGAATCTTGCTACCTCTGCAAATTTTGGAATATATCTTCTACAAAAATTCATGATCCTAATACACAACTGTAATTCCTTTACCATAGTTACGGTTTGTAAATCCATCATGGCTTGTACCATTTGTGGTTTTGTTCGTATACTGCCTTGCCCAATAATGTGGTCTAAATAGCGGATGTCCTGTAATACAAAGTGACACTTTTCTTTCATGCCACAAGCAACCATTCAATTACCTGTTGTAGATGTACCATGTGCTATAGGATACCCTTGGTGAAAACAGTGACATTTTCCAGGTAAATCATGCATTGCTTTTGTTACATAACCTGTAGTACTTCATCTAACAAGTGTCGGATATTGGCCAGAGCATTTTTCAGAGCGAAGGGCGTGTGATGATACTGGTAATGACCAAATGGAATCGAAAACACTCTTTACATCAGTATTTTGGAGCTACTTCTAATTGGTGGAATCTACTTCAGAAATCCATGTTGGTAAAATAATGGCATTGCCATGGATTATCTAAGGCCTCCTTAATTGTCAGCATGTGGTATCCATCAACTGTTGTTTGCTGGTTTAAGTACATATAATCACAGCAAAATCAATAAGCCTTCTTATCATTTGAGAATTTATTTGATATGATGACTTTCCATTCTGACCAAGTACTGGCCCTTTCTTCTATAATTACTGAAGCTGTAGATAAATAAACTCCTCCATCACTGGTTGTGGAAGATTGAGTATACAATATGGTTTCCGGTATACAGACAGCTTGTTTGCAGTAGGAATTCTTTGCCAGATTATTGGCAGTGGTGGCAATGGTAAATATCTCTGAACGTTCCTCCAATAATCTCCTTATGTTCACTCTATTACATCTGCTCAGATATGGCACCTTTACCCATACTGAGGTTAAATCGACACACTGTACTGATTTTATGTACTTTATGACGAAATCCCTAGTGAATTGGCCTTTCTCTAACACTTGTATGTTAGTTGTCAGTGCATCTTTTGATAGTCTAACCTCTTTTGAGCCAAAAATTAACAGGCGCGCCTGGCTTCTGTCAATTTCCTGCACAAAAGGTAAACTATGTCATATGAAACATTGTACCTGATTGAGTTCCTCATTCTCTAAAAAGGGCTCTACTACACTCAAAGTATTAATTGGCAGATCAGCTCATACATTCATCCCAAGTAGCCTTCCTGAACCTGTTGGTACTGTGTCCTGTGAGTCAAATCTATGAGACCATGCAAGTAGTTTAATTGGCCTACCCATCATCTCATGTGTTCCATTCGACATTTCGATACTTTCAGCAGTAATAACGAGGTGAAACGACGTCCCATCCAGCTCTGTTATATACTCTGATAGATCGACTTGGCATGGTGTTTAACTAGGAAATCTAGTCCGAAAAAGACATTGTAGCTTATGCCTAAACTAGTAGAACTTTCACAGACACCTAAAAGCCTCTCCTCCCCACCCAGAAACCCAACAGTGTGAGCAGATAGAGTGAACACTGTTACCACCAACAACACTAAGATTACAGCGGGGTGGGTTCAAATTCATGGCACCAAATACACTATGGCTAGCCACAGATAACTGTGATCCTGTACCTAACAAAAACCTACGCAATCTTCCCTTAACATAGCCGTATGGACACACGTCTGCCACTGACTTTGCAGAGGTGTGTCTCATGATCACACTTACTGGGAGCTTTGTGCAGTGGTCACATTGCCCCCAGCCCCGTTTAATGGAGGTGCGCGAGTGCTAGCTACCCTGATCCCACATTTCACATCTCTGACGACAGTTTGCACTGAATGAGACCCGGGCAGCCACATCTGTGATGAATGATGTCCATTTTAAAAATTATTCACTTCTCCCTCGGCCTAGTTACAGAGTCAGTTTCAGATAAAGCTGCCACAGTTGCTTTTGTTTTGTCACTGTCAAGGTTTTCAGTAATTCTAGGCACACTTTTCGTAGCATTTCAGGCGGTAGGCTCCCTAAAATGTGTCAAATCCCGACTGTTCTGTTTCCTGCTGATTGGTGTTATTGGCACTATCACCATCCATCAATTTATGTACCGGGTGATCAAAAAGTCAGTATAAATTTGAAACCTGAATAAATCACGGAATAATGTAGATAGAGAGGTACAAATTGACACACATACTTGGAATGACATGGGGTTTTATTAGAACCAAAAAAATACAAAAGTTCAAAAAATGTCCGACAGATAGTGCTTCATCTGATCAGAATAGCAATAATTAGCATAACAAAGTAAGACAAAGCAGAGATGATGTTCTTTACAGGAAATGCTCAATATGTCCACCATCATTCCTCAACAATAACTGTAATCAAGGAATAATGTTGTGAACAGCACTGTAAAGCATGTCCAGAGTTATGGTGAGGCATTGGCGTTGGATGTTGTCTTTCAGTATCCCTAGAGATGTCAGTCGATCACGATACATTTGCGACTTCAAGTAACCCCAAAGCCAATAAACGCACGGACTGAGGTCTGGGGACCTGGGAGGCCAAGCATGAAAGTGGCGGCTGAGCACACGATCATCACCAAACGATGTGTGCAAGAGATCTTTCACACGTCTAGCAATATGGGGTGGTTCTAATAAAACCCCATGTCATTCCAAGCATGTGTGGTAATTTTCACCTCTCTATCTACGTTATTCCGTGGTTTATTAAGTTTTCAAATTTATACTGACTTTTTGATCACTTGGATATAAATGTTGACTTTTCTGTTATGGTCAACAAAATCTTGTAGTGATTCTCTTTGTTTTTGTATTATTTCATTAACCCATTATGCCCCGGATTAGTTTTTTCAACAAAAAAAAGGGAAATGTTTGTAACCATAACTAGGGAGATGCCTGTAACTAAAAACTATCAATACTTTTCTTTTCACACTTCCCACTTTCTCCCAACAATGCGTTGCCAAATGGCAACGCTGGATCATACAGAGGAAAAATAGTACTCCAACGCATTTTTCATTCCATACCAGCTTTTATTGCGTACAGACATGAGAAATTTCATTATTTATATGAAATATGAACATACAATAATATCTTACATGTGTTTAGTACCTTTTTTAAATTTTTAAATGGTAATTTTCAAAACATTTTATGCATCGTCCAGTTTCACACTTTGAGCATACAGTTCGACTGGTTGTGGAGCAGTTTTCACTAGCACATCTCCTTTTCTTCTCAATTGGAACTGACCAATGGTTAAGTCCATCATAAACTAGATTTTCATAAGGTGTATCTTGTAATTCATGCTTGAGTCTTCGGCCTGTAAATTTTTCTCCATAGTGATTGGAGCAGTTAGATGGCAGTGTGGCGGCGGAATTCTAAGTGAGATATGGTAGGATGGGCAATTCTATGTAGCAGCCACCCATTATGCATGCACACATCAACCAACCATGTTAAGATTAAACTCTACCATTTTTTACCATGATTCCCAATTCGATAAAGGTTTACATTCAGGTCCATTCGGTCCAAACCTCCCATTGATCTGTTGTATTCTTTGATAACACATGGCCGGCTAACACTGAGTTACTTTTTGTGTTATCTGGAATAACGCTGCACCAATGAAACGGGATTCTTTCCATATAATGTTGATGCAACATTTACAACAGCATTATCTAACCATTTGGTGACAATTATCTTCGATTTTCATAGAAGTAGCATATCCTCTTGGCCTTTTCTTTAGAATGGCTTTACTTTCAAGTGGGCAGTTTTTCAGAATTCTGTTCTCACGGATAGTTCCTGTTCCAGAGAACCCACGAGATTTCAGTTTGGCTAGAAATGGAAATCCAGTAAATAAATTATCAAAGTAAAATGAGTAAGGGAGGTGCTGGACATCTGTTTCAAACTCATCTATCATTGTCACAAGTGGAACTGTCCATTTTCCAAATCTTTCTTCATACTCTTGAACTGTTTGTGGATTTTTACTTTGATATATTTCGAAATTTATTAGGTAACCTGCTTGTATGCATAAAGACCAAACCTTGTATCCAAATCGTAGTGGTTTTCCCTTTATAAACTGCAAACAGCCATGACGTCTGAAGTATGTTATCATATATTTGATTTCAGATCGTCTGTAATGGGATGTAATTTCCACATTTTATCCGCCTCTATTCCTTTTTTCTGACTGACCTCAAAGCGAAGAAACTGCAGTATCTGTTGAACGCAGTTTCTTCGCATAGCGTTTGAGACCATTTCATTTTTTGGACTACC
The DNA here is from genome assembly GCF_023897955.1 of Schistocerca gregaria. NCBI lineage: Eukaryota > Metazoa > Arthropoda > Insecta > Orthoptera > Acrididae > Schistocerca > Schistocerca gregaria. Next base: position 378,304,037 of record NC_064922.1, read on the forward strand.
ATCATTGCTCCAAAATGATCGTACACAAGAGTGATAGTTGCATCCTGTTACAAGTAAAATGTCAATAAAGACTTTCCACTCTTCCACTGTAAAAATGGAAATGAGTGTACAGCATTGTGGGCCAGGAGTCCCCCATTAGGGGAAGTCGGGTCGTCAAAGGCAAGTACTTATTTCATTCGACACCACATTGGGCGACTTGCATGTTGGAGATGGGGATGAAATGATGTTGACGACAACACAACACCCAGTCCCTGAGTGGAGAAGATCTCCTGCCCCAACCGGGAATCGAACCCGGGCCCCTTGATGTGGCATTCTGCTGCACTGACCACTCGGCTAATGGGGGCGGACTCTTCCACGGGACTGTTTGGATTAGGCTTCCCAAGAAATAAAGCATGCTTTCCTGACTCATCACAAATATGTTGTAATAGAGCGTCTTCGAAAAAATTCTCAAATTGTTCATTGCGTGACCTTCCAAAACAATCCTGGTAATTAGTGGGAGGAAATACTGCAGTAATTCGTTCAGATTAGGCATCCACCCATTTGAAATCTGCGTTCTTGTTGAATGATGCAATTTTACATGTAGACCTCGACTGAACACACTGTAACTTCACTGAAGGCTAGCAAGATTGTTCATAATATCTTCATTATTAGTACTCACAATCTGTTGAGAACAATCTAAAACTTCAGCCAAACTTTTGTCATCTATTCCAGTTTCTGCTTCCACGTTTTGTTGTGATTTCATATATTCAGTAGTCTCAATACGGCTGCTACTATTTCACAAGTACCTTTTAACTGTCCACGGCACACATTATCGAGTAACCCACCTTCTTCATCTTCCTCGTCATCTTCTCCGCTAACAGCTCCATCTTCTGTTTCAGGGGGTTGTAAATACAATGTTGTTGGCTCGTCATCTTCATTCATAATTTCCTCTAAGGAATCAAGGACTTCTTTCAGTGAAACAGGCCTAAGAAACGTAAAAGAAGAGAGAAGGTTGTCCATCTATTTTAATCAAGCTTCAGTTCTAAATAAAACTATTCAAAACAACGTAAAATATGTAATAGCGTACGAAAAATGTCAACAATAGGGAAAAGCACTGTATGACCTAGCGTTGCCTTATGGCAACAAAAATACGATATACCATAAAACTACTCTTAAAATACATTTTTTTAAAAACGACAATGCTAAAATAAAGATAAATACTCCAACAAGAACCTCCAATAGGTATCATTACTGCATTGAATAAATAAATAATTCAAAAGTAATTTTCACCTTGTCATATACGAGGGATTATCTTTCTCCAACATCATGCTGACTTTCCAAGTCTTCTCTCGCTGACGGCAAAGCAAAAACCGACCCAAGCTTGTACCAGGCGCCTGCTCGAGTTTCCAACAATGAAATTCCGATGAGATTATCTGTGACGCAACAACCGTGTGGCGCCGATTCGCGTATACGACGACGCTTGCGCTGCGATGACATATGGCAATGCTGGGATGATTCGGGTTAAGTTGTTCACAATAATACCTAGAAGAGTTTGTTCTTCTGTAACGATCTACTAACACTTCCTGAAAGTCTGCAAAAGAAGACTGAGCACCCCCAAGCTTCTCACTGCATATTACATGTCTTCTATAATTCCGAATTAATTTTAAATTAGCAACACTTAACAACTGCTCACTACTCCAATTCCCAAAGTTTGTGGCTGAATGTAGACTATCAAAGAAGAAAAAAACATCTTCTCCAGACTTACCCAAAAAAGGGCCACCAATGAGGCAGGCAGTGCCCATATCAGTTATGGATGGAGACACACTAGAAGTTAACTCTTCCCTTCTTTCGCCATTTAATCGGTCTGTTTTCTTACACAAAGTTTCATTACAAGCTCGAACTTCAGCTACCTCATCCAGAAAATGCTGAATCGCCTCCTGGGTTGTTAGTTTCTCATCAACAGACAGTTTCACTGTTGTTTTTGGGAAGGTGTGGGCAAGTGGTTCACTGCTGGAGATGGATGGAGGTGCTGACGATGTAGGTTCTCAACTTATTGCCAGACTCTTTATTAACAATCATACATGACGTAGAACAGTGCATCTGCAACAGGAAGCAAGCAGATGGCGTTTGGTGACTAGCCAGGTGGTAAGGTAGCCAGGTCTAGGCAGATGAACCTAGCAGAACTGCTCATGCCATGAATACGAATCTGCAAGCTGGAGAACGATTCAGGGCAAAGGCTTTGTTGGGCTGTCCAGAACTCATGGCCCAGCCTGTACCATAGAGGTGGTGACAAGATCTGGTGAACCTCGGCTCAAGCAATGAGATGACAGTCACTGTTTCGTGGCTTAGAGATTGCAAATATAGCTGCATCATCAGTATGGCGACGACTGGAACGAGATGTGCGTCATAGTAGGGTCCAGCTGTTCCTATCACGACCGCCTGTAGTTGGGGACTGAAACACCGTGGCGTAGCACTGAGTTTCCTGGTGAACTGTGTTTCTATGTCGCTGGGAAGCTCGTGGAGCAGAGACTGATGACCAGAATGCAGCGGTTGTTAATGCAACAGTCATTCAAGCTGCTGAAGCGTCCTGAAGGCCATTCCACTCCCAGGTCGTTGGTACATTATTGTGGTAAATGAGAGTGTTGGTGTTTGTTGAAATGCAGTATTGGCAGGTGCATTGTCCAGTGGGCAGACTGTGGCTGTAACCTGGATACGGTTCTTGGCCGCTTCCCGTGCTGCTAGAGCTCTAGGCAACTCCGGTGCAGGATTCCAAGCTTCGCTAAGTTGGTACCAAGTACCACGATTCATAAGACTTCTGACACATCTCTATTGACCCTCTCATAACTCTGTCCCAGTATCTCGAGGTCTGTGCCAGAACCGTTGTTTTCTCATAGATTGTGGTATGATTTAAGTTCCAGACAGTGCTCGCCAATGAATGTACTTGGCATCTGATGTTTACTGTCTTATATTTGGAGTCATGGACGATGGTGGTCGAGTTTAGGCTTGTCCTCCACACCTGCATCACGTAAATTCTGACAGTCAATGAGCGTTAAGTAGTGTTCTGTGCTGTCTGTTAAGTTCGTCGTAGCAACTGTGAGCATTAAACATGATCGTATTGATTTATGTAGTGAATTTTTATTCCACTTGTAGCGAGTTTTCGTCATTGATAGTGGTGGTGAGCAACAAATTCTACATAAGCAAGCGAGAGACATAATATGCAGGATATACGCTTTCTTCAAACGCAAAGCATTTCTATGCACGTAACACAACTGTCACTTGGAGCCAGCAACATTGCAGTCCTCGTCCTTGCCGTCACTTGCGCGAATCAGCATAGTTCGTGACTCAGGCTATAGTCGTTTGGCCAATGTACGACATGTCACACTAACGATGTAATATAAATTCCTGTTTTTTTTTTTTTTTTTTTTTTTTTTTTTTTACGAAGGTAACGTTTCACATTTACCAGTGGCCCTCTTATTTTAATAGCTGGACAGAACAAGCATTTGATGTTATATTTCTTGAGAATCCTGCTGATCTTGGCAGTAATAGATCCCACATAAAGCAGATTAGCCACATTGATCAGCGTCAAATTTTTCTGCAATCTCCAGTGAGTCTTTCAGTGGTAACTTGGGAAACAGGGAGTCAACATCAAAGCTGTTGCCTTCAAGAGAACTCTTGTCTTCTTGTCTACTCTAGTTGTAGGGTCACAATGCAGAAGTCTACATGCTGAGTACTCTAGAAGTTGAGATGAACTTCCTCATCATAATTAATCTGCGGTGTATTGACTGCGGAGTTCCCTTGGTCTGCTGGAAAAATCATGATGCTGTTGTCTACCCGAGCTTCTTCAGTGCCAGCCCCCTGTCATTGGAAACTTTCGATTTTGAAGATTTCGTCTTGGTGATCGACCCTCTGGTCTCCTGGCAGATTTCTTCTGCAACATTTGATGATAGTGTGTTGGCTGCCGGTACCACTATGGTCATGACAATTGAAACAGGAACTTACCTAGAAATAGTTGCGAAGTTTAGGCCCATGTTAAGTACCTTCAAGGAGATGTCAATAAAGTGTTTGCGACTTAGTTGTCATCATCCAGGACAGAAGAATGGAGTTGTGAAGACATTAGTCCACAGGGCGCGCACCTTGTCAGATCAAGATAATTTGACATCAGAAAGAGAGCATCCACACGGTTAAACAGATTCAGGTGGACTATCAGTCAGGTACTATGCACATGATACAGAAGAAGAACATGTTGAAGAAAATGCTACGGATTATTGGCCCTCTTTCTGCATAGATCAACAGGATTCTCAAGAAATAACATCAAGAGCATGTTCTGTTCCCTATCAAAATACGAGGACAACTGGGAAATGTGAAAGAGACCTCAGTTTAGGAAACCAGGGATTTATAATATACCTTGTCAATGTGCCATGTTGTACATTGGTCAAACAACTAGGGCAGTGGATATCAGATGCTAAGAACGTCAGAGGCACATCTGGATGAAACATGCATCTAACCGAGCACTGTCTAGAACTTTATCATACCGTGATCTCTGAAATAAGAGGGTTCTGCTACATACCATCCAACAAACTGATTATTCACATCTTAAACACAGTCAGTTTTGCTTCGTGCTTTCTACCACCAATGACTTCACAAAAACTGAGTGTAGCTATGCATGGTTGTTTCCAAGGTGGTGGAAATGAACACATGAATCGCAAAATGGCGTATACTATGGCATGACTGTTGGTCATGAAGTAAAGCCTCCCAAGTACTGCAACAAACTGAGGCCATGAAGGGGTTTCTCAGTAGTTTTGTAAACTTGGGTCTTCGGACACTGTATGCTTCCTCTGAGAGCAAAAAGTCGCTGTTCCCAACATGAGTTGCGGTAGGAATGCCTACAGTCACTTAAGCTTTCAGCGAAGAGGCAGTTTATCCTGCCAACACACAGGTGGGAATTACTGGGATGGCGGGAAATGTCTGGTTGCTGGAAAAACCAATGTCTCTCTGTACATCTTTTGTCTTGGTGAGTGGATTTTTGAAGCCAACAGTCACTGGATCTTCTGCAATTCTAAGCCATTTTGAGGAACTTACGAATTAACTGATAGGTGAACTCAAAAATTTTTCGTTCAACACAATTTCGTAGTCCTGTGCCCAAGCAATCTATCTGTGGTGACAGATGGCACCGCTGTGACCGAGCGGTTCTAGGCGCTCAGTCCGGAACCGCGCGACTGCTACGGTCGCAGGTTCGAATCTTGCCTCGGGCATGGATGTGTGTGATGTCCTTAGGTTAGTTAGGTTTAAGTAGTTCTAAGTCTAGGGGGCTGATGACCTCAGATGTTAAGTCTCATAGTGCTTAGAGCCATTTGAACCATTTGACAGATGGCTTGACAGAATATTTTTAACACATAATTAAGTGAATTAAATTCATGCCTTTTAAATAAAGGGGTGTGCACCCCTGTGCCTCTTACCATTGAACTTGTTATTGTACAAGTAACCTGCTTCTGTAATTGGAACAGCAGTTTTAAATTTATTTTATGCTCTCTATACAAAGAGAGAGACTAGGCAGGGCTGCTACAGAGGTTTCGACACCTGCTCTAAACGTCTCTGGAAAGTCTCTGTGTTACAACCTGGCTCATGTACGTTGTCACCTGGCCAGCTTTTCTTCTCTGGTCAGCTTCTCTGGTCTCCTTAGCTGCAGCTGAAAGGTGTCGCAACTTTGCTTTTCAGGAACATTGGTGGACACGTTCCACAGAATCAGTATACTGAACAGTTATTATATACGAAGATGGTGCATGTCCAGAAGAACAGATACCATTGGTGACCATGCAGCTCGTTAGAATAAAATTACAATGAAATGAATACCCCTAGCTGCATATAGGCGTTGATATAAGTCAAAGGGACAGTTGAAAATGTGTGTCCCGATCGCGACTCGAACCTGGGGTATCCTGCTTACATGGCAGATGCTCTAGTTAAGGCTCACTGGGCATGTCCGAAAGAACAGATACCATCTTCGTGATCAACTGAAAGTGTAGCTTTTGAACTTTTTCTCCAGAGGAGAAGTGCTATGGTGCCATTCCAACTATTAGCGTCATGTTCCCGGTTCGGAACGATGAACCCATCTTCCATCGGCTGTGACGATGGTAGACCAAAATTTGTCACGATCACCCTCGTAACGCACAAGCAATTCCGCAGACTGTCCTTAGTTGCTCTTTATGATCCTCTGTTGGGTCGCGAGGATCCAGGGCTCCACGCCTTTGATTCCCAAAGTGGTGGACGAGTCTGTCAACACTACCAACAGAGACGTCCACTTGAGCAGCGAGGTGTTTGATTGCGATATTTAGATCAGCTCGAATGAGAGTGTCCGCACGCTCCAAAGTTGCAGGACTCACAGCTGTGTGTGGCCGGCCGGCACACGGGACATCGGACAGGTTTAGGGGACCTTGTTGCGATGATTGCAGACATCTCGCCCATCACCGTACTTTTGTTCACTCCCAAGTCTCTGTAGACATTCTACAGGCGCGTATGAATATTTGCGAGGCACGGGTTTTCTGCCAAAAGAATCTCAAGGACAGCTCTGAGCTTGGAACTCCATTACAGACACGATTTTGAAGGCTACGCGTAGCTCCAGCACCCACCTGAACTTCATGAAACTCTAGGGGCTGAATGTCCCGCAAACAAATTCCTCATTTTTTCCGACAAATTGGCTGAGAAAAAAATGTGTTGCATTACTTTTTGAATACCATTCGTACTTTATGTGCGACTATGTTATGGGCTATAGCGTTCGATGGCATGCATCTGCACCACGTTTGTTGTTAATCTGAAACCAAATGTTATAATATAAAAATGTCATTTATATTCTAAACCGCCACTTCATGATATATGCAGTAAGAACAAGCTGTTAAGCTACAACATAAATGACAGATAATGATGCATATCCATTCTTTAATTCATATACAGCATTAAATTTCATCCATAATTGATGTTCTGGAGAAAGGAGTAACATTATGGTTTCGTGACGCATATCTACACTATTTCTGTAATAAAACTGGTGCTGTTATATATCATAAACAGTTCCTGTACTCTTGATAACGGCTAGGTAAATGTACACAGTACTATTTCCATAGTTATTTAAACAATTCTACCACTTTATTTCAACACAACCATGAACAATTGCAAAACTGCCGAAATTACATACTTCACGATGCAACTATCGTTGAATTTAAGCGTGATGAATTATATTTATCGCATAGGCACACCACTTGCACCCTGACGGAAAAAATTACCCTCCACAATGGCTTCGCAACCGTTGTGTAATACACACTTCACGACGCAACGATTCTAAACAAATACAACAGACCATACACATGGAAAGCATGCATCTCACACACAACTTCATCATATCTAGAACTCCTATCACGAAGTGGCATTACTTTTCCATTAGCTAGACAGTTACTTATACTGTTTGAAGCAGACTGCAGAACTTTCTTTGCTGCGTTATTGCAAGCATGTATAGTGGCGTCATTGTAAAATTTCAAAACCACTCAAGAATTACATTCAATGTGAGTATAGTTTGTGATGTGTTACTAAAATCGAAGCCCTTTTTAGGTCGTAAGACTTGTAACAAAAGAGGATGGGTCATTGTGACAGTGCACTGTCCAACACAATATGCTGGTAGGTGTATCCATCACAGCCAATTTAAAAATACACTTCTAGAATTAAAACCGTTAGGACATTACGCTAGACACCAAGTTGTGAAAGCTGTCTAGGCCTCAACCTGCCACTGACTGTGTAGATCACTGTCACAACGAAAAAAAAAAAATCTGCTAAATTCTATACAAATTTCTCATCACATATCCACAAAATATACTTTCACATATTACTGACCATTTTTGGCATGATTTTCTGTTATTTGAAGCTGACAACTCTCACGTTTTTGTGTCATTGTGGTAGGGTGGAAATGGCTTTAGTAGTAATAAAACTGTAAAAATATGTATTTTTGGTCTTATATTTAATTTCTTTTTCAATTAGGGACTTCCGAGTCCCGTCAGATAATATAGAGCCAGTCATCGACAAACATTACTTCATGAGAACTGGCTTTAATATAACAATGTATTCTCTCATTGACACATAACAACATCCTACACTGGGAACACTTGGAAGGAATTCTTGATTCTCTATTGTAAACTTGATAGTTTTCACGTTTTCCGCGACTGCCAATAACATCTAGTCATGAGCTCCAAGATTTTCGGTTCGAATTTCATTTTGAGCGAAAACCTCCTCTTTCTTCTTTTATTCTGAAAATAATTGGGAGATATTTCTTGTTATTACTACCATCTTCAAACTGAATTTCTCCACCTTCTGGATAATAACTGGAAATGTTCTGTTGTTGATGATATATGGAATAGTGTCTTTTCTGTTTGTTTGACCTGTAAAACGGTGAGTTCGAATTATGGAGAATATGTTTTGTTTCATTATCGCTGCCTTCCTAAACTGGTGTATCAGCATCAGAAGTGGAAAACTTCTAGAGTAACTCCATTAACTCCTTATCTTCCAATTTTCTTGCTATGGACCGTCATGCAAAGATATGAAGCTATAGATCTGATGGGACATAAAGGTATAAAATATTTTATGCGAAAACTTTCTAAAAATTTCACTTCATTGTGCTTCTAAACAACTTGCAACTGTGCTAGGGTCCATGAGCGGCGTGCGTTTGCGCAGTTCGAAACTAAACATTTTCGGCTTCTTTAACTTTGGCGAGACTAGTTGCATGAGTATTGTCGGTAAGGTGTAAACAAACTGAATATGAAATGGGAAACGGAGGAAATTGCCAGTTTTCTGTGTATTTTGTGGGATTTTTATGATGTTTATTACAAAACCAAGCAGCGAGCTGTTGCTGTGCGTTAGGCGTCATCTGAACATGGATTGGTGGACAGTAGCTCAGCCGCAGAGCAAAATTTATTCATTTAGGAGTATATATACTAAAGAATTAAAAGAAATGCAGACAAGCAAAACATCTCTTTACAGAACAGCCCACATCTACAAGACTAAAATCCCGTGGTTCGAATTGGCCGCTTCCTTTGTAAGGAAAGTAGTTGTCCGGAGAAAAGGCTATAGAAATCTGGAAAAGTGAATCCTTCATTAAGTATTAATTTATTTAAAACGTCACAAAAGTGCTACCCACTCAAAAATTGCAGTACAGATGATTGAAATAACTTCTATGGTCTTCAGCAAGGTCGTTGAGCGACCGAGCTCACGTCTCTTCTTTGTCCAGTCACGAATCCAAACGCATTTATTATTATTTTTTATTTTTTGTCTTACGCAGCTATTTCATGGAAACAAGCATTAACTCGGCCACAACTCGAACAGCTACCAAAATTTCCATTTTACACACGACTACGGCACTCACAAAACGACGAAACTGAAGGGTACACTTCAAACTATTTGCTTGCAACTCGTTTCACGCAACGAGTGCCGCATGTCCGTGTCGTCGCATAAACTACGCTTGAAAAAAATAAACGAGGCGCGGAAGTCCTAACAAACCGCTAGAGTAACAGAATATTTTTTTCTTTTTTTTTCTTTTTTTTAATAAGATCCAGAAGTCTCGTGAGATCAGAAAGGGTTAATGCACCGCTCACGCGCAAACAGGCGGGTGGGCGATAAAAATAAAGGAAAAACTAATAGGAAATAAAACTTGATGCATTGAGAGCAATGGATTACACTTAACAAAAACCTAGTCAAAGCTGAAAATTTTACAAGACTTATTCGCTGTACAGACACTATACCTCAAAAACACGCAAAACGAGTGGAGAGCGTATAGGATTTTGGTGGCATCGATATTTTGAGCACTGATCCCGTTACAACTATAAAAGTTAATAGCATTCTTACGGCAAACACTTTGCAACAGGAGAAAACATTACTGATTTAAACAGTTATGCAGAGTGAGCAGCTCTGCATACTGTTTCACACGATTTAAAACAATTTAGAAGGCGGTATGGGCTGGTGCTCTGCATTCCATGCAGACGTTACTAGCTTACTGGTAAGAAGATTGATGGGTTGCAGTGAAAGCGACAGATGGAAAGCGACAAACACATTACTCAAGGTCCGACAGTGGATCGAGGCATTAACACTGAACGGTACCCAGGAGTGAAAACGTTCTCAGCCGGTGCACTGTGCTATACACCTGCCGATCTGGTACACACACGCACACACGCACACACACACACACACACACTAGAGCAAAACTGGTGACATGCTAAAGCAACAATGAATAAAGCGTAATGACTTTCAACGTAAGACTTTTAAAGAAAGGCAATGACAATGACTAACTATTTTTTTAAAAAAATTACGCATTTATCAATGGTACGTAGCTTTCAAGCAACACATAAAACGAATAGAAAATATGCGAACACCCAGAGCCCGTAGGAGTACACTAGAACGAAATAAGCTTTCGGTACATTTCGGCAAACCACTGCTGCATTACTGAGTTCCCATAGATCTATATATATTCAGTTCACACACCGTCGAAGCATACTAGCAGAAAAGTAGCCATTTCAAATATTAAACGAAAAGACAAATTCGTGGAACAGGAGGTGTTCGGATAATGGAAGTCGTATTTTAAGTCCGTATTAAAGCGAGGGACTTCTTTTACCATAATGACGTATAGAAGTGTTACAAAAACGCACTATATTTTATCTAACACTGAAATTGCCCCGTATGTAGACGTCTGGGGATATTCTGCAGAAGAGACAGCACACTTAACGCTGAATTCATAGTTATTTTTATTTTAAAACTAAAGACAGACATTCCCAGATCCAATGGAAGAATTAGCAATATACTGTATCTCTGTTCCGAATAGTTCAAAACGCCCAAAGAATGTACCTGCAGAATTGCAGATCCCATGTTTTAGTTGTTTTAGTTAAATGAACGTTACCGTGAGACACAGGTGCTCAAAACACACAACATCTGGTCTGAATCCTATACAAAAACAGAAATAATAGTGATTCTACCTAGATAATTCAGCTGCTAATATTACATCCAAGTGCACACTGTTCTCTTTAAATCTCAAACATTTTCTTCGAAAAAAAAAAGTATCATCAGACAGGTGGTAGCAAATGTCAGCAGAGGTAGCCCAACAGAATACCACTGTTTGCTGTCGTTTAATACACTTAAACATTGCTCTACAGGGCTAAGAAACGCTATCCATTTGCATTTTATTCCCTGCATACAGACATTGTTAAGACATACAGGAAAGTACAAAACAGTTCAATAACAACTGTAGAAAATGGGTGCGAGAAAGCAGTTCGAGTTCAAGTTGAATGAGATATTCCAAACACATATGGCGCATGGCTCACTGGCATTTGAGAACGCAAGTGTCTTGGAAAAAGAGTAGCACAGCATTCGGTACCCAATAAAGAGATAACGGAAAGCAATTATTCAGAGACAACTTGAAGATGACAAATCACATTCCAGCGACCTAGCATCAGCAATAAAATGATTTATATACATAATAAATCAGAAACTAAAATAGGTCTGCTGCACAAAAAAAAAAATGTAATTCACGTGGCTACGAAATCCAAAAAGTAATCACGGAATGTAAATGATCAAACAAACTTTAACATCTCTATTTAAGCTAATAAAGCATCTATTAAGCCTCCTCTAAACAACATATAAACATTATCTGGCAAACATATCCACTCATCAACACCAGTCCCATTGGTAGAATTTGGCAGCGGTAAACTATTAGGAAACCACAACCATAAGTTAAAAATCTGTATCATCAGGCCACACTCCTATACCTGTAAAAAGAAAGTGACGACGTATAAATTGTTAACAACTAATTACTTGATTAAGTTGAATTGCTGAGTTTTTTTAGAAACCCTTCCAGATACCGATTTCTCAAGAACAATCAGCTCTCAGATACATGCACTACAGAATAAACACATTTCCACTAGACTAACGCATCTACATTAATGACCTAGACATAATTTAAGTCTCATATTGCTAGCGTTCGCTACAGATAGGTGTTCCGAAGTAGTTCGGTCTGCGCTTTGATCTGGAGAATACTGTTTGTATCGCAATTTGATGTGTACCATGAAAGATGATTCTTGGTACTACGTAGAAGAATACTGGGGAAGACAAACAATAGCAACAAATATCAGTAATGAAATGTCGCTGGAATAAAAAAACGTTAAGCATACGCAATCATGCGACGGCTAAATCGGTTTAAAATAGGGGACATCCTCGGCAAACGCTGCTCAGTCTACAGGCTGTTTAAATCCTTTTTTTTTTCTCTGGTTGCAAAGCATTTGTCATAGGAATCCTCTCATGGCTGTGAAATTTTGTATGGGGCTCAGCTGGTAACACTGATGATGATGAAGTCCCCATACTCTGCAACATACGTAGGGGCGACGCGGGAGAACCGCCCCGCAAGGTGTAATGGAGATGAATGATGATGATGACGACACAACAACACCCAGTCATCTGAAGGCAGGTGAAAATCCCTGACTCCGCCGGGAATCGAACCTGGGACCTCGTGCTCGGGAAGCGAGAACGCTACCGCAAGAACACGAGCTGCAAACTAGCTTGTAAGACAATCAGTACTCAAAATATGCCTCTATTTTGATCACTCTCCCGTCAGTGTGGATGTGCGCCCTACATTAATAGAATGTAAAAGTATACAGGGTGTTACAAAAAGGTACGGCCAAAGTTTCAGGAAACATTCCTCACACACAAATAAAGAAAAGATGTTATGTGGACATGTGTCCGGAAACGCTTAATTTCCATGTTAGAGCTCATTTTAGTTTCGTTCTTCCACCTACGCTCAATGGAGCACGTTATCATGATTTCGTACGGGATACTCTACCTGTGCTGCTAGAACATGTGCCTTTACAAGTACGACACAACATATGGTTCATGCACGATGGAGCTCCTGCACATTTCAGTCGAAGAGTTCGTACGCTTCTTAACAACAGATTCGGTGACCGATGGATTGGTAGAGGCGAACCAATTCCGTGGCCTCCACGCTCGCCTGACCTCAACCCTCTTGACTTTCATTTATAGGGGCATCTGAAAGCTCTTGTCAGCGCAACCCCGGGATCAAATGTAGAGACTCTTCGTGCTCGTATTGTGGACAGCTGTGATACAATAAGCCATTCTCGAGGGCTGCATCAGCGCATCAGGGATTCCATGCGACGGAGGGTGGATGCATGTATCCTCGCTACCGGAGGACATTTTGAACATTTCCTGTAACAAAGTGTTTGAAGTCACTCTGGTACGTTCTGTTGCTATGTGTTTCCATTCCATGATTAATGTGATTTGAAGACAAGTAATAAAATGAGCTGTACCATGGAAAGTAAGCGTTTCCGGACACAAGTCCACATAACATATTTTCTTTCTTTGTGTGTGAGGAATGTTTCCTGAAAGTTTGGCCGTTCCTTTATGTAACACGCTGTATATCTTTGGAGTTGTGAAAGGAAACGTCAGGGAGCTGTGAATTTTGTATGGAGTTTAGCAATTTTGTGTTTTTTCTGACAAAGTCTACACAGCCAGTGGCTGGCTTAGACACCTTTTACTACTGGGTGTCTAGCGTAATGTCCTAATTGTTCTAAGTCCAGCAGTATTTTGCTATTGGCTATCCTGCGTGCACCTAATCCGCTTCATTTGTCACATGTCGGATACCATGAACTGCTTTGAGACCTAAACAGAGCTCCGATTTTAGTAACACATTTTTAGTTTGTACTCACAGAGACTGTAATTTTTTTATTTCATCATAAAGTATGGGAATTCTTCCGTGGTTATGAAATTTTACAGCCTTGATACGATCTGTACTCACAGTAACGCAGTAAAAAATCGTTCTGAGATCTGTGTGAAACACTAGATCTCAGTGAAAAAAGCAGTTGTCTATCAGATGGAATTTAGTCACATCGTGAGAGGAGTTCTTGGTGTAAAGAATTAATGTCTGAGTGGCATTCTTCCTGTGTGTGTGGTCTTTGGTTAGTTGTCTAGAACTGCTGTGTCGGAAAGTCTATTCGATGCAGCGGTTGTGTAGCCACTGCAGAGGATAATTTTACCCTTGGGGTGCACGTGGTGTGCCTATATTATTCATCGCGCTTAAATTATAGTTGCATCGTGAAGTATGTGAGTTGAGCAATATTGCAATTGTTTATGACTGTGTTTAAACGAAATGGTGCAGTTATTTAAATAACTAAGGCAGTCATACTGTATACATGATATACATTTAGCCAGCCACTATCAAGAGGGGATGTATTGTTTATAGTACTTAACAGTTCCAGTTTGATTATAAACAGGGTGCACATACATATCACCAAACCATACTGTTATCCTCTCCTCCAAAACAACCAATTATGGATAAAACACAGTGCTGTATTCGTATATGAATTAAATTATAAATACACGACATTGCCCCAACTTATAATCTGACAGCTTGTTCTTACATCAGATTCGGTGCAGTGGTAGGTTAAAAAGTAAATGAAATGTCTATATTATTGCATTTGATTTCAAATCGATTACAGACCTGGTGCATATGTATGTAATCAAACTCTATAGCCCACAACATAGTAGCAGTGTCTAAATAAAAGTAATATCTACACTGAATAGCCAAAGAACTGGTACACCTGACTAACATCCTGTAGGGCCTCCCGAGCACGCAGGACTGCCGCAACAAGACGTGACATGGACTCGACTAACGTCTGAAGTAGTGTTGGAGGGAACTGACACCATGTATCCTGCAGGGCCGTCCATAAATCCGTAAGAGTAGAGGGGGTGGATATCACCTCTGAACAGCACTTTACAAGGCATCCCAGATATGCTCAGTAATATTCATTTCTGAGGGTTTGGTAGCCGACGGAAGTGTTTAAACTCAGAATAGTGTTCCTAGAGCCACTCCGCAACTATTCTGGACGTGTCGGGTGTCGCAATGTCTGCTGGAGTTGCCCTAGCCCATCGGAATGCACAGTGGACGTGAATGGATGCAGGTTATCAGACAGGATCCTTGCGTACGTGTCACCTGTCAAGTCGTATCTAGACGTACCAGGGGTCCTACGTCACTCCAACTGCACACGTCCCACACCATTACAGAGCTTCCACCAGCTTGTTCAGATCTCTGCTGACATTCAGGGTCCATGGATTCATGAGGTTGTCCTTATACCTGTAAACGCCCATCAACGCGATACAGTTTGAAAAGAGACATGTCCGACCGGGCAATACGTTTCCAGTCATCAACAGTCCAGTGTCGGTGTTGACGGGTCTAGGGGAGGCGTAAATCTTTGTGCCGTGCACTCATCAAAGGTACACGAGTGGGTCTTCGGCTCTGAAAGCCCACATCAATGATATTTATTTCAGTGGTTCGCACGCAGAAGCTTGTTGATGGCCCAGCATTGAAATCGACAGCAATTTGTTGAGGGTTTGCACTTCTGTCACGTTTAACGATTCTCTTCAGTCGTTGTTGATCCCGTTCTTGCAGGATCTTTTTCCGGTTACAGCCATGTCGGACATTTGATGTTTTGCCGGACTCCTGTTATTCACTGCACACTCGTGAAATGGGTACCGGGAAAATCCCTATTTCATCACTACCTCGGAGATGCTGTGTTCCATCGCTTGTGAGCCGACTATAACACCACGTTCAAACTCACTTAAATCTTGATAACCTGCTATTGTAGCAGCAGTAACTGATTTAACAACTGCGCCAGACACTTGCTGCCTTATATAGGCGTTGCCGATCGCAGCGCCGTTTCTGCCTGTTTACATATTTCTGTATTTGAATAAGCATGCCTATACCAATTTCTTTGGTGCTTCAGTGTAAATGTGTCAAATCCACACATAATGTCAGGGTTTAATTAAAGCCATGGGGGTAATACCTGAGCGTCTGTCCGCGAGCAGTGACGGGAACTCGGCATGAGGGATGATGAGTGGTGTGGGTGACGACAGTGACATGGTGTTGCGAGGACACGGTGGACATTGTCATGGGGCGTTGGCTGTGGGTGGCACAGGACAGGGGAGAAACGAGGATGTGGATGGTGCAATGGGCCACTGTAGTTCCGAAATTCTTTAAACATTAAGTATGTCGAAATTTCGGGTGAAGCTACGAAAACTTTACATGGCGGGAGTCGAACCCAGAACCTTGCGACTAGGGGGCTTGGAGACACTGATGTAGCTGTATTACTTTTGGCACAATAGTCCGATGCGCTGTGTTACTCGAAACTCGCAGAATGTTGTTGAAACGGAAACATGATGGGACTCGAAACCAGTATAGTAAGGGCAATTTGGTACTCTTGTAATGTCATATGATGTGACCTTGAATTGTCTTAGGATGGGCTGTTTACGAATGTATGGCATTGAAATTTCGGGTGAAGCTACGAAAACTTTACATGGCGGGAGTCGAACCCAGAACCTTGCGACTAGGGGGCTTGGAGACACTGATGTAGCTGTATTACTTTTGACACAATAGTCCGATGCGCTGTGTTACTCGAAACCCGCAGAATGTTGTTGAAACGGAAACATGATGGGACTCGAAACCAGTATAGTAAGGGCAATTTGGTACTCTTGTAATGTCATATGATGTGACCTTGAATTGTCTTAGGATGGGCTGTTTACGAATGTATGGCATTGAAGGGCCTAGGCTAGTTGTCTGGGTGTTGATGATGGTGACTGGTTTGTGGAGCGCTCAACTGTGCAGTCATCAGCGCCCGCACAAAGTCCCAATTTTTACATAGTCCAAGTCTTTTACGCAATGCAATCTAGCCACTTTCGTTAATGATGATGATGACGATGATGATGATGAAATGATGAGGCTATCACAAGCACCCAGTCCCCAGGCAGAGAAAATCCCCAATCTGGCCGGGAATCGAACCTGTGACCTCGTGAGCCACAGGCACTAATGCTAACAGAGTCTGGGTGTGAAATTAAAATGTTAAAAACCACCCAGAGGCCCTGGCTGGCTCGTTGGTACCGACTGCCGCTATGTCATCCTCCATCAATGGCGTCACTGGATGCAGTGTGGAGGGGTCTAGGGTCAGTGCACCTCTCTCTCGCATGTTGTCAGTTCTCATGACTTGGAGCCGCTACTACCCTGTCATGCAGCTTCTCAGATCGGTTCACATGGGTGGGTGCACGAGGTGCCAGTCTGCCCATCAAGGAAAAATCCATGGCAGTACCGTGAATCGAAGCCAGGTCCTCTGCATGGCAGTAAGACATGCTGGCCACATAGCTACAGAGACATACGGATTTGAAAGTATGTCAGGGTAATTAGGGAATGACCTTGGACTGTGCCCATTCTGTCAGCTTCCCCCTATCTATACTGTTGAGCCAAAACATTACGACCAACGCCCACTGCAATGACATAGTGTCATCCAATGCTCAAAGGAAGAAGACCTATGAAGAAGACACCAAACAGGTTGCATTCTTACCGTTTTGTGGTTCTACAACAGGGAATATCAGTCGGCTCCTGAAGAGCCATAAAATAGACACAATCTTCAGGCCTCCGGCAAATATCCGGCAACTAATGAAATCTGTGAAAGACGATGTAGAGGCCGGCCGGTGTGGCCGTGCGGTTCTAGGCGCTTCAGTCTGGGGCCGCGTGACCGCTTCGGTCGCAGGTTCGAATCCTACCTCGGGCATGGATGTGTGTGATCTCCTTAGGTTAGTTAGGTTTGATTAGTTCTAAGTTCTAGGGGACTGATGGCCTCAGATGTTAAGTCCCATAGTGCTCATAGCCATATTGAAAGGCGATGTAGGCCTCAGAACGCCAGGAATTTACAGGATACTGCGTGGATGTGGGCAGTTCTAGGTCGGCCAGACTGTTCGCACTATTGAACAGCGCCGCATAGAACATGAAAGGTGTTACCGTCTGCGCTATCCCGAAATGTTGGCTGTAGCAGAACATCTCTGGAAAACGGACGGCGAATTGCATTCGATGAGACGTCTATTATTAAACGGACTAATGGCTTCTGGGATACCGTGATAAACGAGGCCATAGAGATTAGAATTTCTGACAACACTTTCAGAGACGGTGGATTGTATCTGAGTACAGCACGGGATCGGGTGTTGAGGGAATTGAAGCAGGCCCGACGGTCGCGCGGCCAAAACATTACCATATACCGTGAGGGACCGAGCACCAGTGGCGTCACGAGCGATGGCGCAGCTATATAAGCACGGCAATGACAACCACACGACAGTCATCCACTTGACAACGGCAGATGAGATCTCTGTCGAAAGCTCGTGGGCAGTAAACCACTTGATGCGGCTTGAAACCCGAGAATGTTGTATTAACGGATATCGCTGCGAAAGCATGCATTCGTACATTGTTGTAAGGTGTTTGCATCCAGACGTTTCACGCCCGTACACGCCAACGGCTATCAGCCCGATAGGGCATGAAACGTGATTTACCTGAAAAGGCCGCTCGTCGCCTCTAAACGTGATTTATCTGAAAAGACCACATATCGCCTCTCAGTGGACGTCCAGCTGTAGTATTGGCGTGCAAATTCCAGTCTTCGTTGCCGATAACAGCTGTCACCCTGGGTGCATAAAGCAGGCACCTACTGCAGAGTCACATACACATTAACGTTCGCTGAACAGTCTTTGAAGAGTTACTGTTGGTAGTCACTTGGTTCACTTGTGCGGTCAGTCGGTCAACAGTTGCACGTCTGTTCACCCGTACATGTCTATGCGGCCATCGTTCACCCCTGTCATCTATGGTCTGTGGTACGTCACATTTGCCTCAGCGCCTGTTTTTGATAACTCAATTTTGCCATGCACGGTGTACTTTAACCACGGCGGCATGTTCACAATTTACAAATTTGACTTCAGATACATCGCTCCGTTTCCGCATTTCGACAACGTCTGCACTGTTTCCAGCGTCCCACCGACATGCTCTATATACCATCCACTGCTACCGTTGTCACCGGCCATCTGTGAGTGGTTATAGCACGTTCATGTCGAACGTAGGTGGTGGTCACATTGATGTGACTGAACCATGTCTACGAAAAAAATTATAGTAAATAAAAGTAAAAGGAACGTTAATGTATTTCAAGGAAAACAAAAACTACATACCATTATGACTTTATTTCTGCTGCAAACTTATGTCCAAGCAATTCCGTAATTTCCTGTCATAGATATGGCTCTGGTTTTTAGCTGTTGATTTATCTGATTTTAAACAATTTGGTGTTCTGGCGATGAAAACGCAGAAGTTTACATCTAAGTGTATCGCCACACTCCGCAACCCAGTTTACGGTGTGTGGCGGTTGGTACTTCTGGTACTTCCTCCGTATGACATCTAATTTTTCTGGTTCTCTCGTCATGATTATTTCGAGAGAGTTATATGTTATGAAGTAACATATTTCCCGATTCTTCTACTGATACTAATTTTTAACCACACCGTGGGAAAATGTATTGTACCACAAACCGTTTTGGATGATTACTTTTAGAGAAACAAGGCTCACATGGCAACATTTTTCCTACGTTCCCTAATATTTGAGACTTTATTTTGAGTAATTCCTACTGATTATTATTACTAGATTTTTCTGTTAAGCCGACATATCTCAGTCTGTTGCAGTATACTCTGAGGAAAGAATTATTGAAATTTATCTGAAGTAAGCAATTGTGTAATAATGTGACAAATTAAATGGCGCATTTTAGATTTGATACATGATGGCAAGATAGCGTCATCTTTTACATTTATCGGAGAGAAAAACCTGTATCTAACATGCAATGTATGTGCAAACTGAACCGCACTGTTTTTCAAACCTGTACAATGTATTGTTTCCGTGTTTCGTAATACTCCATGGTTATAATCTAAGTACAGTTACTCACAGAGATCCGGTGTGGGCTGTAATTATCGTGTGGCAGTGAATCTTGGTAGATATGCTTAATGTGCTACTGCGGAACCGATCTGCATTGGAAAAAAATAGTTCAAATTTTGGCCACCAGGTGCAAATCTGGCTCTGTACACCGTTTGTATGATGGTATGACATCCACGGTGTCATTTGACAAGTCGTAATTGAAATCGAAGGAAAGATACTGGCATACTTAGCCTATGCAGACGACATCTGTTTACTCTCTAGGTCGGAAGAGGAGCTGGAGCAAATGACCAAAGCACTAAAGTTGGCTGCCAGCAAATCTGGGCAGAAAATAAACGAAGCCAAGACAGTACCTCGTTATGACGCGTGGTCAGACTGCTGATTATCTACTATCACTGCAGGTTGGGGACCAGTCCTACAAGAGAGTGCACGAATTCAAATACATGGGGGCACTTTTCACTGAGAACTCGTCATGTGAAGCAGAGTTCAATGCCAGAACACAGGCAGGAAACCGATCTTACCACAACCTAGCACAACTGCTTCGGTCCAGATATCACTCCAGACAGTTCAAGATTCGATTGTACGAAACCCTGATCCAGCCTGTTGTTCTATATTGCTGTGAGACATGGAGTACCCGGAAACAGGACTTCCATAAGCTCCTTATTTTTGAGAGAAAATTGGTCCGGAAGATCTTTGGTCCGGTTCTGGATGCAGACACAGTGAATGGCGGACCAGATACAACCAAGAGCTTGAGGAACTATATCAGCAGCCCAACATACCAGGAACAGTCAAAGCCAAACGAATGCAGTGGGCCGGCCATGTGGCCCGAATGGAGGATCACAGATGGTCTCGGAAGCTCCTGTATTTCACACCTACAGGAAAGAGACCGCCAGGGAGACCCTAGAAGAGTTGGAGGGATGGACTCCATGAAGATTTAAACCAAGCGCCAATAGATGTGAACGGATGGCGGATAGCAGCAATGGACAGAATACAGTGGAGGAGGAAACTTGTAGATGCGTGCGGTCCACTGGGCCTGATCACGTAGTAGTAGTAGTAGTAGTAGTAGTAGTAGTAACGTGAGTGAACAGTATCGCTGTCGAGGAGAGAGACTGTGCGCTGTTAGTGAATCTGTTTTATGTGAACGGCAGCAGTTACAGTTCTGCATTGAGAGAGTACCACCTACTGAAAGGTCTGAGGAGAGCCCCGATGTCAATAAATTGTTTAAAAAAGATGACAATGAAATTCGAAAACACGGGTGAGTCTGATGTGGCGCCCAGAAGAGAAAGGCGTCGTATTGTAGTAAAAGTTACTGGCGAGATTGCTGTTGCTGTAACTGAAGGTGAAGCACGAGCGCCGGCTAGTGCGAGCGCTCGTGCAGATTCGCACGAATTGTCCATCCCATGGTCAACAGTAACTGAAAGTTTTGCGGTCTATACTACACTGGTACCCGTTCAAGATCCAGACGGTGCAGCTGAAATCAGATGATCCGCAGCAACATTCTGAATTTGTCTATCGGTTTCTGGCAAGTATCGAAGTTGATGACATGTGGAAGGGCAATATTCTAAGGAGTGGCAAAGCACAGTTTACACGACAGGTTGCAGTCAATACACAGAAATGCCGAATTTTTGGTACTGTTAAATCGCATGATGTGCACGAAGAGCCATTACACTCGCTTTATGTGCCTATGTGGTATGGATTCATAACTTTCATTCTCGGTCTCTTCTTCGTTGAGGAGATACGTCCTGAGGGTCTGTGGAATGTTCTGTTTCGTCTGGACGTTATCGAGACCTCCTTACACAGCATGTGATTCTTGCTTTGGAAGAGCGCAACGGTGTTGGAACCACTGTTTCCATGCAAGATGGGGCAACACGCCCAGAGAAAGAGCTGCCTAATGCAACCTTCCAGGAACGTCTACATAGGTTTCCCGGACTCGTGGCCTGCACAATCACCTGACCTGAATCCATGTGACTTCTGGCTCTGATGATATCTAAAAGAAAGCGTTTACCAGGAACACGTTCGGTCTCTACCAGACCTGAAAGTCAGTGTACGGGAACAAGGAGCTCAGATTCCACCTGAACTGCTGCGAGCAATTGTCCATCACGTCGTTTTACGGATGCAGCGTCTTGTCGACGTCCCTTGTGCGTATATTGAACAAATTCGTGTAAGCGGCTTTTGATGATAAAATTAGCATTATGCCTTTTTCAATTGTTTGACGTTTTCTGTTTCGTCGCGATTCTAATCCATTACGTATGGAAACATTTCTACACGTCTTTCTTGCATTCACAGTGTCATATTTTCACTGGAAACAAAAACTGGAACTACTGTTTTTTTTCCCAGAGTAAATCAGTTCCGCATTAAGGCATTAGAATATACACCAAGTTTCGTTGCTGCAATATGATAATTACGGCCCACACTGGACCTCTGTGAGTAGCTGCACTTTAATTATAACCTATTTTCAGCTATTTAAATGTAAAGAGTGGACTGATAGTGATACGCTGTTGCTCATGTGTGTTAATCGTAGAATTACGCTTTTCTGCGTGCATACCGGATGTCCTTCCATACGTATGACGTCTCCACAATGGAAAGAATAATAACGATTCGTTCATATCAAAATCTAATGAACATACAACTGCAGCTGTTGCTGAGTAAAAGACCTTTGTTTTTGACGTGAGACAAGAAGAGCATTTTGGTGTGGTTGGCTTTACACAAGCCAGAGTCACCGTCACAGTCGACCGTGATACTACACACATCAAAAAAGGTTTCTCTCACCCCGGCTCCCAGAATCCCTGAAGACAGACGTTGACTGTGGAATTGTATCACAGTTTCTTTGACTGTTCAGAGATGTCACTACACTCGCCCAAAGTTGTGAACAACCATGCATGAGCAGCGTCAATTAGACGAAGGGGGTCCGACAGCCGATCAGTAACAGTCATTACGCCAGGAAGGAGGTACACGGCTCATGTTGTCTGTAGTTTCACGATGCCTAGACGGTCAATACCGTGGTTTAATCGCGTTCACATTGTTACTTTGAGACAGGAAAGGCACTCAACAAGGGAAGTGTCCAGGCGTGTCGGAGTGAACCAAAGCGATGTTGTTCGGACATGGAGCAGATATAGAGAGACAGGAACTGTCGATGACATGCCTCACTCAGGCCGCCCAGGACTACTACTGCAGTTGATGACCGCTACCTACGGATTATGACTCGGAGGAATCCTGAGAGCAACGCCACCATGTTGAATAATGCTTTTCGTGCAGCCACAGGACGTCGTGTTACGACTCAAACTGTGCGCAATAGGCTGCATGATGCGCAACTTCACTCCTGACGTCCATGGCGAGGTGCCTGTTTGCAACCACGACACCATGCAGCGCGGTACACATGGATCCAACAACATGCCGAATGGACAGCTGAGGATTGCCATCACGTTCTCTTCACCGATGGATGTCGCATATGCCTTCAACCAGACAATTGTCGGAGACGTGTTTGGAGGCAACCCGGTCAGGCTGAACGCCTTAGACATTCTGTCCAGCGATTGCAGCAAGGTGGAGGTTCCCTGATGTTTTGGGGTGGCATTATGTGGGGCCGACGTACGCCGCTGAAGGTGCCGTAACGGCTGTACGATACGTGAATTCCATCCTCCGACCGGTAGTGCAATCATACCGGCGGCATGTTGGCGAGGCGGCATATTGGTGAGGCATTCATCTTCATGGATGACACTTCGCGCACCGATCGTGCATATCTTGTGAATGACTTCTTTCAGGATAATGACATCGCTCAGCTAGAGTGGCCAGCATGTTCTCCAGACGTGAACACTATCGAACATGCGTAGGATAGATTGAAAAAGGCTGTTTATGGACGACGTGACCCACCAAGCATTCTGAGGAATCAACGCCGAATCGTCATTGGAGAGTTTTACAATCTGGACCAACAGTGCCTTGATGAACTTGTAGATAGTATGCCACGATAAATACAGCCATACATCGATGCAAGAGACGTGCTATTGGGTATTAGAGGTATCGGTGTCCAGCAAACTGGACCATCACCTTGGAGGTCTTGCTGGATGGTGGTACAACATGCAATGTGTGATTTTCATGAGCAATAGTAAGAGCGGAAATGATATTTATGTTGATCTCTATTCCAGTTTTCTATGCAGGTTCCGGAACTCTCGGAACCGAGGTGATGCAAAACCTATTTTGCTGTGTGTAGCAAGCCGCCCCTCTCTTCCAAAGTTGTGCGAATGTTGCCGTATTATGGACTCTGGCTGTGACCGTACAGTTCCAGGTGGCCTATGACCCCAGTTTCCTACAAGTAAGATCACGTATGTCGGTCATGCTGACTCCCATAAAATTCGAATTTCACTGTTGGTGCCAACTTCTCTGGCAGTTTTATCATTCATAAGGGAGTATACGCCCTATGGGTCGTCGAATATGCTATTTAGTGTAGGCAACTTAGACTTTCCCTGGACAATAAATAGGCACACGTTTTAAATCACCACTACAAATATTTTCACTTTTTATTTGTATCTTCGCAAACGAGTGAGTGAATTTAAGAATTTGGAATCTCTTTTTACGAAGAATCTGACTCTCTGCAACATTCATGCATTGCACTTTTCGTTTAGAGAAATCGTTTTGGAGTTACATTCGCTGGAACATGAGCATAATTCACTTTTCTGCGCATTTGGTAAAAATTGCCTATCTTTAACGATAAACTGTGTCTAAACAGTTGAACCGATTTTACTTTAAGTAGGTAATCTACACGAAATTTTATACTTTTTCATGTTGGTGTTTGAGAATTTTCTGTAGGATGTATCGTTTTCGAGTTACAAGTGTAAACTGAAAAAAGTCCAAACATTTCTTGCTTTTTCGGTCCACATAAATTACCACAAGCCAGGAATCGTCACAAACTCATTTGACCCTTATTTGGAATGCCTAACGTCAGTTAAAAATATTTCCAGCTTGTGCATATTTCTTGGCTGTCGCAGTCTTTCTTCGGGCTAATTTTCCTGGACTGCACTTTCCGCACGGTCTGCTGCAACCAGTGAGCGGTCCGAATATACAGACAGAGACTCGGGATTTGTCCAGCTAGTTCGACACAGAATTTGTGGCTGTGTTGGTTACTACTTAAAACATAATTTACTGCACATCCCACGAACAAAATGCTGTGGACAGTAGCTGAAAGAAAGCGCAGGGTAGCATGAGAGATCCACAAAAGTACCACACAATATCATCAACATCAGACGATTGTAGAATCGTAGATCACATTCGGAACTCAAACAGAATGAGATATACGAACAGAATGAACTCCTCCGCGTCAAGCAGCATGGATTCCGAAAATATTAGTCAGGAGTAGCTCAGCTCCACATTTTCTCATATAATATCCTGAAAGCCAAGGTCGTCATTTATATGCATTACTTCTTTGAGCTCCGAAAAGGATTCGGCTCAGTAGCACAAGAATCATTTTTATTAGAAGTACGATCGAACAGGACATTAAGCGCAGTTTTTCGACTACGTTAGGGTTTCTTGGTAGGGAGAATTTCTTGGTTGGTTGATGTGGAAGCGTCTTCGCGTGTAACTCAGGGAAGTGCGTTAGGACCCTTACTGCTCATGTCGAAGGTTGTCACCTCTCAGACAATGTTTCGGTAACCTATGACTTTTAGCAACTGGTGCAGTTTCTATAATGAAATGCTGGCTGAAAAAATCTGTACAAATATTCAGATCAGCCTAAGATTTCAAACCTGCGATTGCCACCTTGCTTTAAATCTACAGAAATGTGAAATTTAAGACTTAAAAAAAAGAAAATAAAAAAGAAAGCGTAGTATCCTACGCCTGCAATATCAACGAGCTACAGTTGGACTCAGCCATCTCATATAGACACTTGAGGTAACAGTTTTCACGGAAATGAAATCGAATGATCACATTGCGTCAGCAGTGGGTAAAACACATGGCAGACTTCGGTTTATTGGTATAATACTAGGGAAATGCGAATCAGTCTAGAAAGAAGATTGTTTAACATGACATAAATTGCGCATGACACTGCACAGAGTAAGGTTCAAAGTTTAGACACAGCTGTGCTGTTGGTACTTTATAGCAAAATGGCGACCGCACCACAAGTGAAATCATTTTGTGAATTGGAATTTGCGCGAAGTCAATCTGTTGTTCAAGTACAACGTGCATGCCGCAGTCGGTTCAGCAAGAAGCCGCCTCTGCGCAAGGAGATTTATAACTGCCATTCAAAATTCCTGAGAGTTGGTTGCTTATCTATAGGGAAGAGCATTGGTCGACCACGCACGTCTGATGAAAATGTCGATCATATTCGAGATGCGGTCACATCTATCCCTCGGAAGTCATCAATAGGGGCTGGCTAGGAACTTCAACTCCCTCAAATAACCGTGAGGCGTGTTCTGAAACGACGCCTGCATATGAAGCCCGACAATTTACAGTTACTGCACATATTGCGTCCCAGCGGCACTT
This sequence comes from Schistocerca gregaria, assembly GCF_023897955.1. Classification (NCBI taxonomy): domain Eukaryota; kingdom Metazoa; phylum Arthropoda; class Insecta; order Orthoptera; family Acrididae; genus Schistocerca; species Schistocerca gregaria. The sequence goes on from NC_064922.1 coordinate 378,330,283, forward strand.
ATAGAAGGTACGAATTTTGCATTTCATCCCTCCAGTATATTGCAGAGGATACTTTTTTCCGAACGACTCATCTTTTCGGACGAATCGACGTTTCATCTATCGGGTACAGTAAATTGGCTTAATGGAAGAACATGAAAGCCACTCACCGAAACCGAATATGTTATGTGCCGTTCCATTTCACGAAGTTTATGGACAAGAGCTGACAAGTGCGAGAATTATCGCACAATCAGCTTGACAGCTCATGCATCGAAGCTGCTTACAAGAATAATATACAAAAGAATGGAAAAGAAAATTGAGAATGCGCTAGGTGACGATCAGTTTGGCTTTAGGACAAGTAAAGGCACGAGAGAGGCAATTCTGACGTTACGGCTAATAATGGAAGCAAGGCTAAAGAAAAATCAAGACATGTTCATAGGATTTGTCGACCTGGAAAAAGCGTTCGACAATATAAAATGGTGCAAGCTGTTCAAGATTCTGAAAAAAGTAGGGGTAAGCCTTTCGCCCCTACTCTTCAATCTGTACATCGAGGAAGCAATGAGGAAATAAAAGAAAGGTTCAGGAGTGGAATTAAAATACAAGGTGAAAGGATATCAATGATACGATTCGCTGATGACATTGCTATCCTGAGTGAAAGTGAAGAAGAATTAAATGATCTGCTGAACGAAATGAACAGTCTAATGAGTACACAGTATGGTTTGAGAGTAAATCGGAGAAAGACGAAGGTAATGAGAAGTAGTAGAAATGAGAACAGCGAGAAACTTAACATCAGGATTGATGGTCACGAAGTCAATGAAGTTAAGGAATTCTGCTACCTAGGCAGTAAAATAACCAATGACGGACGGAGCAAGGAGGACATCAAAACCAGACTCGCTATGGAAAAAAGGCATTTCTGGCCAAGAGAAGTCTACTAATATCAAATACCGGCCTTACTTTGAGGAAGAAATTTCTGAGGATGTACGTCTGGAGTACAGCATTGTATGGTAGTGAAACATGGATTGTGGGAAAACCGGAACAAAAGAGAATCGAAGCATTTGAGATGTGGTGCTATAGACGAATGTTGAAAATTAGGTGGACGGATAACGTAAGGAATGAGGAGGTTCTACGCAGAATTGGAGAGGAACGGAATATGTGGAAAATACTGATAAGGAGAAGGGACAGGATGATAGGACATCTGCTAAGACATGAGAGAATGATTTCCATAGTACTAGAGGGAGCTATAGAGGGCAAAGGAAGACAGAGATTGGAATACGTCAAGCAAATAATTGAGGACGTAGGTTGCAAGTGCTACTCTGAGATGAAGAGGTTAGCACAGGAAAGGAATTCGCGGCGGGCCGCATCAAACCAGTCAGCAGACTGATAGACTGATGACAAAAAAAAAAGACGACCTTTCTCTTTTGCGAAAAAAACACAGGAATGTCATACCTGGAAATGTTCTTGTTTCCTTATCTTCACGAAGATTCCATTGATATCATTTTCATGCATGACGGCAACCCCCTCACTTTCACCTTGAGGTGCGCGGTTAGTTTAACAACGCCATCTCACAGCGTTGAATTGGAAGATGAGGACGGCAAGAACTTGTTCATTGTTTTTGGCCTCCCATATCATCCGACCTCACACTTTGCGATTTCGTTCGGTTGGGGTACAGAAAACACAGAGCCTTTGTTCTACCTATGACAACTGCTCTTCAAGAAATGGGAAATCGAATTGTTGAAGCTGCAGAGTCAGTAGATATGGACCTGCTGATTCGTGTGTGGAATGAAACGGCCTACCGTTTCGATGTTTCTCGAGCATCGTATGGTGCTCATGTTGAGTGTATGGTTCAAATGGCTCTGAGCACTATGGGACTTACCTTCTGAGGTCATCAGTCCCCTAGAACTTAGAACTACTTAAGCCTAACTAACCTAAAGACATCACACACATCCAAGCCCGAGGCAGGGTTCGAATCTGCGACCGTAGCGGTCGCGCGGTTCCAGACTGTAGCTCCTAGAACTGCTCCGCCACTCCAGTCGGCTTGAGTGTATGGTGTAGTGCTTGTGCGAGCATAAAACTTTAAACTGTCCTCTGTCCAGTAACATGTGCAATGTGTTTTTAACTTTCATAACTTGACTGCCACAAACAATTGAAATCTGTCCTTTCTTTTTGTATCACTCTGTATAATGCAGTACTGTGCGTTAATTTGTATTTCTTGTTTAAGATATTGCCTATGTGCAGGAAAGTAGGTGCAAAATCTTGTTCAACGTTTTGAATTTCGTTTCTTTTGCAACTTTACACACCATCCAGTGTCTTGTAATACACACCGTGAAAAGTGTAGCTACCGACGAGTGCACGGCGTAGGGAGTAACGCTCGGCTGTGCCCGCCGACCGCCTCGTGGCTGTCAAAGTGTCATTAAGAATCGTTTATACTGAGTTTAAAAACATGTTTCTGTTCGCAACATTGTTCCACCATAATCATCAACACATTGGGAACAATGTTCGTTGTTCGCGTCTCAGTGTAAACTACCGACAAACATTTCTACATATGGCCTTGCATCGTCTGCTATAGCGAACTGGGAGCAGACATTTCACATTGTGTATTCACATCAAGAGCTGTAGCCCGAATAAAATTATTTGACAGTTGACCCTTACGCGCTGGAGCTGGCCTCCTCCAATCAGAGAGCTCTCCGTCAACCCTGAACTGTTCGCCTTTGCCAAACTGCCACAACAGTTCGTAAGTTCACCTCCTCCGGCTTACTTTCTTGATGTGTTTGGATCGCGAAACATGGGTCTGGGTCTTTTATGTAGTATTTCATCAACGATGAAACCACACCGAAAACAACATTCAGACACACACACATACACACGCACACACACACACACACACACACACACACACACACACAATGATTCTAATGATATACCTGTGTTTCATACACAGCACTAACCAATGTTCTATCCTTTCGCACACAGCCCTGCAGTCATGGACTGTGTGGCTGGTCCCGGCGGAGGTTCGAGTCCTCCCTCGGGCATGGGTGTGTGTGTTTGTCTTTAGGATGATTTAGGTTAAGTAGTGTGTAAGCTTAGGGACTGATGAACTTAGCAGTTAAGTCCCATAAGATTTCACACACATTTGAACTCTTTTTCTTCCGCACAAGACGCGATTCAGCGTCACATATACTGTTACTATAATCACAGAGATCAGCTCAGATTAGATAAGCTTCGCACCACATAATATGAAGCCGAATTTTTTAAGGTTCCAATTCATCGTTGCTACTTGGATACCAGAGTCTTTAAGTGTAAGAGATGTGTGCACGTAATGGCATAGTACAGCGGTTACCGTATAAGACTGTCATATAGAAGGTCGTAGGTTAGAATCTCATCAAATAACGCGATTTTTTATCTCTAAGTTTAATCGAGAGACTTTCATTATTATTTTTATTAAATTAGTTGGTTTAAATGCAATTTTCTTTATTTCTAATCTTTTGATGCGTTTTTTAGCTATCGAATTGATTTTTACATTTGCTTTTATTTTTCTTCCTATCAATTAAATTGGTTCAAATGGTTCTGAGCACTATGCGACGTAACATCGGAGGACACCTGTCCCCTATAACTTAGGACTACCTAAACCTAACTAACCTAAGGACATCACACATATCCATTCCGGAGGCAGGATTCGAACTTGCAACTGTAGCAGTCGCGCGGTTCCGGACTGAAGCGCTTAGAACCGCTCGGTCACCACGTCCTGTAATTCATTTTGCGTGTGGAACCTGCCTGTAGCGCCTATAATCTGCAACCAAGAGCCAACCAGGACTGCTCATCGATTGGTAATGCGACAGTTCATATAACCATTTTCAGGTAACCATACATACACTTTGTTTCTTGGCGTTGAAACCGAAATTTTTCCATCTTGGCTTTGCTCGCGGAGGTTAGCTTTAATCGCCGCTAGCAAAGCGATCGTGATTTAAGTTCTGCCGCTGATTGTTGACTGCTGTTTTCTCACATGGCACATCAAGAGTTTATGGATAGGTTAGTACATGGATTTAAATTCAGGGCTACAAACTGCCTCATCTTCCGCAGTTGGGTCATTTGTCACTTAAAATCAGCTCTCGACAAAGCAGCTTCCATTTCTTTCGTACGTCCCGGCGGCCACTTCCAACACTGCTCCGCGTTACACCTTAATAGCACTTGGGAAACGAACCGCTGTGTTTGTGTGTCGCCAGTAACAGAGCAGGTGCCGGTAACGGATGTGGCAACACTGTAACGGCAATTGACACACGTCAGCTGTCAAACAGCTTCTTTAATCGGACTAGCGGCAAAATTTCTATGTATGTATTTTAAAATTCTAAGTAACATTATACTATGAGGTTTGTTTTACTGTGGACACGAGTCTAGGTTTTAATAACAAAGGAACCAACAAACCTATTGCAAAATGAGTTACATTACTATTTCCCTTGTTCTATTCTGCATTAGGCTGTATGGAGCAATTTGGTTTTAAAGTTCAATATTTTTTTAAAATTTTAGATTATCTACAGGGTGTTACAAAAAGGTACGGCCAAACTTTCAGGAAACATTCCTCATACACAAATAAAGAAAAGATGTTATGTGGACATGTGTCCGGGAACGCTTAATTTCCATGTTAGAGCTCCACTTCGTATTTACTTCGGTGCTTGTGTTGACATGCGACTCATTGCTCTACAGTATTAGCATCAAGCACATCAGTACGTAGCATCAACAGGTTAGTGTTCATCATGAACGTGGTTTTGCAGTCAGTGCAATGTTTACAAATGTGGAGTTGGCAGATGCCCATTTGATGTATGGATTTGCACAGAGCAATAGCCGCGGCGCGGTACGTTTGTGTCGAGACAGATTTCCAGAACGAAGGTGTCTCGACAGGAAGACGTTCGAAGCAATTGATCGGCGTCTTAGGTAGCACGGAACATTCTAGCCTATGACTCGCGACTGGGGAAGACATAGAACGACGAGGACACCTGCAATGGACGAGGCAATTCTTCGTGCAGTTGACGATAACCCTAATGTCAGTGTCAGAGAAATTGCTGCTGTATAAGGTAACGTTGACCACGTCACTGTATGGAGAGTGCTACTGGAGAACCAGTTGTTTCCGTACCATGTACAGGCACTATCAGCAGCTGAGATTGGCCTCCACGGGTACACTTCTGCGAATGGTTCATCCAACAATGTGTCAATCCTAATTTCAGTGCAAATGTTCTCTTTACGGATGAGGCTTCATTCCAACGTGATCAAATTGTAAATTTTCACAATCAACATGTGTGGGCTGACGAGAATCCGCACGCAATTGTGCAATCACGTCATCAACACAGATTTTCTGTGAACGTTTGGGCAGGCACTGTTGGTGATGTCTTGATTGGGCCCCATGTTCTTCCACCTACGCTGAATGGAGCACGTTATCATGATTTCATACGGAATACTCTACCTGTGCTGCTAGAACATGTGCCTTTACAAGTACGACACAACATATGGTTCATGAATGATGTAGCTCCTGCACTTTTCAGTCGAAGTGTTCGTACGCTTCTCAACAACAGATTCGGTGACCGATGGATTGGTAGAGGCGGACCAATTCCATGGCCTCCACGCTCTTCTGACCTTGACCCTCTTGACTTTAATTTATGGGGGCATTTGAAAGCTCTTGTCTACGCAACCCCGGTACCAAATGTAGAGACTCTTCGTGCTCGTATTGAGGACGGCTCTGATACAATACGCCATTCTCCAGGGCTGCATGGCGCTTCAGGGATTCCATGCGACGGAGGGTGGATACATGTATCCTCGCTAACGAAGGACATTTTGAACATTTCCTGTAACAAAGTGTTTGAAATCACGCTGGTACGTTCTGTTGCTGTGTGTTTCCATTCCATGATTAATGTGATTTGAAGAAAAGTAGTAAAATGAGCTGTAACATGGAAAGTAAGCGTTTCCAGACACATGTCCACATAACATATTTTCTTTCTTTGTGTGTGAGGATTGTTTCCTAAAAGCTTGGCCGTACCTTTTTGTAACACCCTGCATAGTAACAACTGCCCGGTTTTGGGCGTCTTCGCTAGGAACTGTTCACTTTAAAACTATATAGCTGGAAATTTGTCGGACATTAATGAAGCTTGAACACGATATAGGCATGTATATTGGTAGTGGAGATCTCAAGTTACAGAATCTTTCAATCAATGAAAGATAAATTCGTATGATTTTTTTGAAGTAACTTTTTCTCTGCGCAGGATAAACATGTAGCAGAAAGTGTAGGTTTGTTTTGAAGGTCTCTTTCATGGCTGCAGCCACTGTGGCCATGCAATGTGATACAGAGTTGATAAAGAGTGATACTTACGAGTAGTTGCGTACGTGTTGTACCGTGAGATTAGGAGCGGGCGCGGTAGCGGATCAGGCGCTAAGTTGCCACGATCAGGCATAAGACTTGCGGCTTGGAAGGAACACAGCATTATTTTTACAAGAGCTATTTACATTATTCACACATTTTTAAAGTAATTACGTCTACCAACATTCTCCATCCGAAAAATCACAGTTTTCCGATGAATAGGAACTCCTGTCACTCATGTTGATTGTGACTAGACCGCTAAGAGGGACGTTTTCAAACAGTTTATCTTTCTCCTAGAAGTTGTCTTCAATTTTCGTGGCATGTTTAATATACTTCTTCCAGAGTTATGGAGTTAACAGCATGTAAGGCTTCTCGGCAAAAAGCGGTAAATGTTTCCATACTTTGTCTTTTCCTATTGGGTTAACCGTATTCGGCTTTGCTACTTTACATTAGCCATTGGATTAATCTCGCAGTGAGCCACTGGCAACCAAACAAGTCTGAACGAAACGGTTTAGTTTCTTTTCTGGTGATCGAAATTATTGCCTGGAAAGGAGTATCAGCTCTGTCCCAGTCAACCTGTTAAAATCGTTAACTCCAGATCGCAGTGAAATATTCTTTCGTGCTTTCCAAAATATGATTTCACATTCCAGCCATGACATGCTCAAGGTTTTAGTTGAAGGCTCGAGCAACGTATGGTGTGACACCTGATCTATAACAAAGGCTGGCCTTTGAGGCAATAAACTGAGGACTTTCATGAACCATTCTTCTTAACGAAGCGAGTTCATTTCGTTGTGGTAACCTCTGGTTCCTTTCTTCCCAACAATACCTACTCCGGCACCCTCAAGAAATCCTTCATCACCACCCGATGTGTAAAACTATCATACGATTCCCAGCTCCAGAAGGTGCCTTGAACCGTCCACGACATCCATAACTTTGCTTGATTTATCCTTAGTACTGATTAAAGTTGTCCAAGCTATTTTCTAAAGAATCAACCACTTTTTCTTTCCATCTTTGTGTATTCTATCCGCAGCAGGCCTCGTCTATAACGAAGATCTTGTGCCCTAAGTTCGTAGGTCTCTCCTTCTTCTATGTAAGTTACATTGGGAAGCAACAGCTGTCACAGACCCCATTAGCAATGGTTTTCTCTTAAGTTTTCTGAAACATAATCCCAAGCGCTTAACTACTACGAAAGAAGTAGAGACTGCAATATTGGGAAATCATGTTATATTTTTACCTGGAGATTTTTAGCTTTGGGTAATACCTTATTCGTGTAAAAAGTGTGAATGGTTCTTCTATCCTGCACAGAATAAAATCATCATGTTGGTTTTTCGGACGCTATTGACAGACAGTTTTGTTCTTGACCTGGGTCACGTATTTTCATCATACCCCTCTGAAGCAGCTCCTTCTCTCTTCACTGACGGCAACTATATTCCAAGAGAGTGTGCCACACGCTGATGCACAGAGAACCTATTGTCCCTTACTTCCCTCCCTCCCCCCTCCTATCACAGAAATAAATAGCACTTACAACCACTGCAAGTTCACGCGCTGACAACGGATGTCTCGGAGATATCTTGATACGCTGTTGCTTTCTTACCACGTTGGGCAGGGGCAGGTACAGAACTTTCTTTGAGGGGGGGGGGGGGGGAGGGAGAGATAGTCACAAGAATTAGAAGAGTGAATATGTCCTTATAGGCTTTCTGAGTCTAATTTTAAAATAAAGACACACTCAGAAATTAATTTTATATCAGTTCTTACGACATATGATACACACTTTAGAAACACAGGGTGTATCGAAAAGAATCATCCGATTAAAAAAATCATAACAACTATGTTATTTGACATATGCGCGTAAACAACGTACTGTTGGAAAGAGCAAATTCTCGGTTTTACGTGGTTCCCGCAAGATAGCAGCACTGCCCACCCTCTTCGGTTCTAATAAAAATGGTGTTGGGGTAACAGAAGCGTTTTGTTTTCTATATTTTGCGCAGTGCGGATCAGTAATAACTGTTCAGCGTGACTTTCGTACTAGGTATGATGTGGATCCTCCTACAGCACAGAGCATTAGGCGATGGCCTGAACAATTCTGAGAAACAGGTTGCTTGTGTAAAGGCAAATAGCCGGACCGTACCCAAGTGTCTGTCACAGATGTCGAACGCATCCGCCATAGTTTCACAAGGAGTCCGCAGAAATCCATTCGTCATGCAGCTCGGCAGCTCAACATGCCACCGATGTCTGTCTGGCGTGTATTGCAACGACGTTTACACATGAAACCACACAAAATTCTGCTACTGCAAGCTCTTCGTGAAGGTGACGAACAACAACGTGTGGAGTTCTGTAATGTCGTTCTTCGCAAGATGGAGGATGACAGTTTTCTCCTACGACGGGTGTTTAGTGACGAAGCAACATTCCATTTAAATGGAATTGTGAACTGTCATAATGTGAGAATATGGGGTACAGAAAAACCACATGAAGCTGTACAGCATGAAAGGGACTCTGCTGAATTTAATGTGCTTTGTGCAGCTTCACAGGAAAAGGTGTATGGTCTCTGTTGCCGCGAACACAGTAGCAGGAAGCACATACCTCGACGTCCTTGAGAACTTTCTTTTCGCACTGGACCAAATGATTCAGCCTTACATTACTGGCCTCCAAGGTCACCGGACCTCACTGTATGTAATTATTTCTTGTGTGGGTTCATAAAAGATTCCGTTTATGTACCTCCATTACCATCAACAATGAATGAACTGAAACATCGCATAACAGCAGCTGTGGAAGCTGTAACTCAAAACATGCTTGCTACAGTGTGGGAACAATTTGAATACCGCATTGACTTGCAGTGCATCTCAAGGGCGGGTGGGGGGGGGGGGTCATAGTGAAAACCTATGAAAAGGTATGAAAAAAAGTTTTAAGTTTCCCGTTAGGTAAAAAAACAAAATTCATTATATATATTTATTAGTTTCAGAAATATAGAAGTGCCAAATCGGATGATTATTTTTGATACAGCGTGTGTAATTTTATCACATGCATTACTACATATGATGCAACGAAAGTTTCTTCTTGTGTTTCCTACAGAAATGTCCAACATTTCCTCAGCATTTATCGTTGATGTAATGTCCTGATGGATATGTATCAATGCCAAGCCATCTAAACGATCTTCTATCATCCTGCTGTGGTGCTATGTCCTCAGACGACAAAACTTTGATGTTAACAGGAAACGTGCAAAACTGACACTACAATGTCTGGCAGCACCGTTGCTCTTTTATAGGCCTCTGCCACATTTTCGCCCATTTGTTGCCAGATTTGTAGCTCTCCCTTTAGAGCTACAAAATGAGGAAGATCATCTTCGTATGGTTCAGCACTTTGCAAAACATGCTAGGTATTTCTGTTACTAAAGTTTCGCGGCAGCAGTTTTTGTTGATGTCCGATTCTTTGAAGCTGAGTTGTTGGGAGTCTTAGTGACATTTCTTTTAACAAATGATTGAGAAAAATGTACAAATACTAACACACAGTATTACTCTTCTACGGAGTGTGTCTGAAAAGGGGGTCTGTTGGTCTCTTCAAAGCATAGCTATTCACTGCTGCACGTTTTCGAAAGTTCTCCATCGATTAGTAGTAGTGTCTATTTATTTAATCGGTTAGCTTTTACCCGTGGCTTCGTTCGTATATCGGTAGTACTGTTACGATCAGTTACGACTAAGGACGCAATTATCCAATTGAAAAACGACTTATGCCAATCTGGATTTTACTCTGAGGCACCACTCGTTAAATGCCGGCATATGTGAGCATCCCAATGGCCGGATTGGTTTGCGTCACCGGCAGCCCGCTGTGACAGGGGAGCTGACGGCATCCCACAGCAGTAGCCGTGTGCCGCTTAGCCGGTGTAAGGCAAGTGTGAAATATCTCATACGATGTTAACCGAATACCGGCGCCCGGTCACACGGTAGCCGGACAAGTGTGAAACGACCCTAAGCAGAAGATCCCGGCTTCGAATCTCGATCCAGCACACATTTTCACTCGTGGCCGCTGATTCCACATAAAGTCCCGACGCAGATTCCTTTTCTGCGCTCCTCCATCTTCAGCTCACGTAGTATGTATCGACTTCACAGAAAATCCTAAAAAGTTCTGGTCTTACGTTTAATCAGTAAGTGGATCGAAACAGCACATCCAGACACTCTGGGATGATAATGGCATTGAAACAGAGAATGACACGCGTAAAGCTGAAATACTAAACACCTTTTTCCAAAGCTGTTTCACAGAGGAAGACCGCACTGCAGTACCTTCTCTAAATCACCGCAACGAAAAAATGGCTGACATCGAAATAAGTGTCCAAGGAATAGAAAAGCAACTGAAATCACTCAACAGAGGAAAGTACACTGGACCTGACGGGATACCAATTCGATTCTACAGAGTACGCGAAAGAACTTGCCCCCCTTCTAACAGCCGTGTACCGCAGGTCTCTAGAGGAACGGAAGGTTCCAAATGATTGGAAAAGAGCACAGGTAATTCCAGTTTTCAACAAGGGGCGTCGAACAGATACGCAGAACTATATCTCTGACATCGATCTGTTGTAGAATTTTAGAATATGTTTTTGCTCGCGTATCATGTCATTTCTGGAAACCCAGAATCTACTCTGTAGGAATCAACATGGATTACGGAAACAGCGATCGTCTGAGACCAAACTCGCTTTATTTGTTCATGAGACCGAGAAAATATTAGATATAGACTCCTAGGTGGATGCCATTTTCCTTGACTTCGGAAGGCGTTCGGTACAGTTCCGCACGGTCGCCTGATAAACAAAGTAAGAGCCTACGGAATATCAGACCAGCTGTGTGGCTGGATTGAATAGTTTTTAGCAAACAGAACACAGCATGTTGTTCTCAATGGAGACACGTCTACAGACGTTAAAGTAACCTCTGGCGTGCCACAGGGGAGTGTTATGGGACCATTGCTTTTCACAATATATATAAATTACCTAGTAGATAGTGTCGGAAGTTCCATGCGGCGTTTCGTGGGTGATTCTGTAGTATACAGAGAAGTTGCAGCATTAGAAAATTGCAGCGAAATGCAGGAAGATCTGCAGCGGATAGGCACTTGGTGCAGGGAGTGGCAACTGACTCTTAACATAGACAAATGTAATATATTGCGAATACATAGAAAGAAGGATCCTTTATTGTATGATTACTTGATAGCGGAACAAACACTGATAGCAGTTACTTCAGTAAAATATCTGGGAGTATGCGTACGGAACGATTTGAAGTGGAATGATCATATAAAATTAATTGTTGGTAAGGCGGGTACCAGGTTGAGATGCTTTGGGAGTGTCCTTAGAAAATGTAGTCCATCAACAAAGGAGGTGGCTTACAAAACACTCGTTCGACCTATACTTGAGTATTGCTCATCAGTGTGGGATCCGTACCAGGTCGGGTTGACAGAGGAGATAGAGAAGATTCAAAGAAGAGCAGCGCGTTTCGTCACAGGGTTATTTGGTAAGCGTGATAGCGTTACGGAGATGTTTAGCAAGCTCAAGTGGCAGATTCCGCAAGAGAGGCGCTCTGCATCGCGGTGTAGCTTGCTGTCCAGGTTTCTAGAGGGTGCGTTTCTGGATGAGATATGGAATATATTGCTTCCCCCTACTTATACCTCCCGAGGAGATCACGAATGTAAAATTAGATAGATTCGAGCGCGCACGGAGGCTTTCCGGCAGTCGTTCTTCCCGCGAACCATACGCGACTGGAACAGGAAAGGGAAGTAATGACAGTGGCACGTAAAGTGCCCTCCGCCACACACAGTTACGTGGCTTGTAGAGTATAAATGTAGATGTAGATGTAGTTGCTGTCCGAAGAACAGACATCATGCTTTCTTGTTAGGCGTCGCATTTTATTGTAATTTTTTCGTAAATTCTGACAAAAAAGAGACAATAAACAGTGATATGTAGGCATAACACAAGACACATTTACGTTCCGATAGTTCCAGGATTTATGCATTTTTAACTCACAATTACATGCTGTCCTCAAGTAAAAACTGTGATTATGCCGAGATTCTATTTTTTTCTCTCTCTCTTTCTCTTTCTTTCTCGGACGATGGAGACAGAGAGGAACATAGCATACACAGGAAGCAAGGCAGATTTGTTAGGTGTGTCATAAAGGTCATGGGCATACAATAACTTCAAGTCCTCTATGACATACACTATGTGATCAAAAGTAATTGGACACCCCCAAAAACATGCGTTTTTCATATTAGATGCATTGCGCTGCCACCTACTGCCAGGTACTCCATATCAGCGACCTCAGCAGTCATTAGACATCCTGAGAGAGCAGAACGGGGCGCTCCGCGGAACTCACGGAATTGGAACGTTGTCAGGTAATTGGATGTTACATATGTCATACGTCTGTACGCGAGATTTCCACACTCCTAAACATCCATAGTTCCAGTGTTTCCAATGTGATAGTGAAATGTAAACGTGAAGGGACACGTACTGCACAAAGGCGTACAGGCCGACCTCTTCTATTAACTGACGGAGACCGCCGACAGTTGAAGAGGGTCGTAACTTGTAGTAGGGAGACATCTATCCAAACCATAACAAAGGAATTCCAAATTACATTAGCCTCCTATGACAGTTAGGCGGAAGGTGAGAAAACTTGGATTTCACGGTCGAGCGACTGCTCACAAGTCATACACCACGCCGGTAAATGCCAAACGAAGCCTCACTTGGTGTAAGGAGTGTAAACATTCGACAACTGAACAGTGAAAAAATGTTATGTGGACTGATGAATCACGGTACACAATGTGGCGCTCCGATGGCAGGGTGTGAATATGGCGAATGCCCGGAGAAAGTAATCTGCCAGCGTGTGTATGCCAACAGCAAAATTCGGAGGCGGTGGTTTTATGGTGTGGTCATGTTTTTCATGGAGGGGACTTGCAACCCTTGTTTTGCATGGCACTATCACAGCACAGGCCTACATTGATGTTTTAAGCACCTTCTTGCTTCCCACTGTTGAAGAGCAATTCGGGGATGGCGATTGCATCTTTGAACACGGTCGAGCACCTGTTCATAATGCACGACCCGTAGCGGGGTGGGTACAAGACAGTAACATCGCTTTAATGGACTGGCCTGCACAGTCCTGACCTGAATCCTATAGAACACTTATTGGAAATTTTGGAACGCCGACTTCGTGCCAGCCTCACCGACCGACATCGATACCTTTCCTCAGTGCAGCACTCCGTGAAGAACGGGCTACAGTTTCCCCAGAAACCTTCCAGCTATTGATTGAACGTATGCCTGCGAAGTTGAAACTGTCATCGAGGCTAAGGGTGGGTCAACACCATACTGAATTCCAGCATTACCGATGGAGGACGCCACGAACTTGTAAGTCATTTTTAGCCAGGTGTTCGGTTACTTTTGATCACATAGCGTATGATCTTAAGTGAAGGATTGTACTCGAAAATATGATAATTTTGGAATTTTTACTTTCTGAGCGAGAAACCATTGCGAAACAAATCAACTCTGCATACATTATCAGGTTAGTGTCAAGCGAATACGAAGTATGTGCACAACAATAAACTACGCTCTCTTTAAGATCATTTAGTTGAGTGTAAGAACGTCTTTCCGATACACGCGCCGCGCACCGGCCTTGTTGGGCAGTAAGGTTCATTTCACTGCTGTGTTTCCATTACAGTTCTGCTTAATACTTAACAAACGATGGATTTCGGCTAGGTACTCTCTGTAGTGTATGATTTCTCCTTACACCAGCAGACTGTGCTGCTCTTCAGTACATAGCACACCTTGGCAAACAGCATATTACATTAACATTTTGGGTGATTTATGAAGTGGGTGTAAAGTCAAGAAGCGATGAAGTGATGTGCGGTGTTTCTGCGCCAAAGAAAACGAAGATGGAAAGAGGTGAACCGCTAAAAAGTGAGAAACTTCAACACAGACTTCAATATCGCAGGGCACCCAGCATTTGGTAAAAGGATAGCAAAGAAACTTAGTAACTGCTATAAGGCAGAATGCAAACACTGCAATGATTCTATAGTAGCTACTTTGACTATATTAAAGAAACACATGCAGTAAAAAAAAGCACATTAATAAAATGAGTGATATCGTTGAAAAATAATGCGCAGCTTTTGTAAATCTTTTGTCTAAAGACACGTCAGCGCTCGACCAACAAAATGTAAAGGTGAGCTTAAAATTGCTGCTTTCCTAACAGCTCATGATCTTCCTTTTAATGCAATTGACCATTTGACAGCTATGTAAAAAGATGCTTTTCGTGGTTGCAATGTTATGAAAAGAAGCAAAAATATGTTATTGCACCTACTGATCTTATTTCCAAGCTTCAAAGAGAAAAATTTCCCATTTTGTCAGATGAAAAAGTGCCGATATTGCTACGGTCAGTTCTGCTTGCACAGTTATGTACTGCTTGCATTGCTTGTACTATTATGACAGAATGGAAGGCCAAATTTTGAGCGAGCTCATCAGTTTGACTGAAATAATGATGGTGCCTTTAATTGAGGCAACTGGGGTTAACTTGTAAAGAAACTAACTGATGCCTTAGTACAGCACACTATTCAATTAAAAACCGTCATTGGTTTTGGCTCAGGTGGTGCAAATAGTATGGCGAGGAAGCACAGTTCAATATCCAGTCGAATAATAAAGTTTCTTCCTGGAATCATATTAACAACATACATTTGTCATCAGGGCTGTGTTTAACCTATTGAAGGCCCCGGGCACATTGGGATAATAGGGCCCATATGACCTCGACAGAGAACTATTTTGAAAAAAAAATACATGAGAGAAGGTCTAGATACATTTTTATGTCTTTACAGTTATATTAAATGAATAGATAATAAAGTACAATCCACAAAAGTAATTCTCTTAGCATTCGAAGGTTAGTGCTTGAAAAATCTGTTGATTGAAGAGGTACCCTTCTAGATTTGAGAAGGGCAAAATCGTTAATCACTTCTTCAAAATCTGTATTTTTGAGCATATCACATTCTATGGACATCAGCGATAAACTGGTTAATCTCTCTTGAAGCATTGTACATCTTAATTCATTTTTTGTTCTTTTCGATTTGGATAAGGCGAGTTCCGCATTGCAGTTGGCTACGATCATGCTTAAAAAGATTCTCAACGCGATTTCTACATGTGGAACTGTGTCTTCAATTTTGTTTTCTTATACCATTAGTTCCTCCATTTTTACTATGAACAATTTTCAAGTATTCTGTTAAATGCAGAGATTCCGTTTCCAGCTCTTGTTCGTTAACGTCTTCTTAATAAATTTCAGCAAATTTTTTGCAATTTTGTCTCAGCTCTTCGGAATTCAGAGTTTTCAAGCAAAAAAATAAATCAAAACGTTGACTAATGTTCTCATACGAACTTAATCGCTGTTTTAGATGAACGCTCAGTGTGTCATTTACGGGAAGATAGGTCTACTATGAATTTCTCTTTTCCATTGAGTTGGGCTGACTGTGCAGAGCCATCAAGCTCTGGCGCGAGCTTCTGTTTTTTATTCTTCGAGATAGGTCCTTGTAATCAGATGCCGAGATTTTTTTCTTTGGCGGACGATTCGAAGTCATCAAATTTATGTCTGAAGTTAATGGTAAAAACATCAAGTGAAGCGAAGAAATTAATTGCAACGTGCATTCTGTAGATAATTACTTGTTTTTTCTATTCTTTCCAGTGTAGAGCTAAAATTTTCCGTTAGTATAATAAACTCTAGCTTTCCATTTTTCTGGGTAGACTAATGGCTTCTTCTCTAATTTCTATTGCGTGTTCTGTACCTCCTGCGATGGATATCAAAGTTTCTATAATTTGTTTATGACCTTCATGCACGGCGCTTACTGCAACAGCTCGGGTTGACCATATGGTGTATGAAAGACTTTTAGCAACTGTTTTTGAACCTAAATGTCTGTCAATATTTTCCATTTCGACGAAAAGTTGTACACTTTCTGAACTACTTCAACAAAAATGTGTTGCCTCTCATACACACCCAGCAGCGTGGTCACCTACCAAGTTTAGTGAATGTCCCGCACATGGTACAAAGGTGGCAAGTTCACATTTCTCCTTGATTCTTGCGTGTAGACCAGTGTACTTCTCCGACATAATTGAAGTATTGTCGTAGCTTTGTCTTTTTTGGGCTTAGTTTAGTTTCTTTAAAGTGGATTTTGCCCAAATTTAATACAGTGAACACTTACTTCCAGTCTTCAAAAGTTGCAGTGCTACTCTTGGAAAATCTTTTAAACACATTTTGATAATCTACCTGAAACAGGATTATGTTCACAAAGAATTTCTGGGTAGAAGCAATATGGATCCTGTACAGGCTCAAGATGAGACCAATCTTTTCATACCGCAACTTCTTAATTCGTGGATGCAAAGGAATTCAGATGTGGTTTAAATTAAATGGCCCTCTACTCTAACATTGGTCTAATTAGACAGAGACAGAAGTTACACGTACTTTAACAACACTGACAGGTTTTGTTCAACAACTTAAACCACTTGAAATGCAAAACCTGGTTGATGCATGACGCTCTTTGCCCATGAATGTGTTTTCTTCGGAAACTGAAACTGATAGATTTTTGCAATGGGTACGTTTAATTTTCGTAATAACCTGCAGTGTACTAACTTTAAAAATAATATTTTTTCCAATGTGTATGTGAAAGGAAAAGCTTCATGCCATACTCGAAACATATATAAATAGAATTTGTGAAAACATTATCAGCGATCTTATCTTAATAGGATAATTAAAAAACAGTCTTGATTGAAAGTTTCTTTTAATCGGAGTAACCGGTCCCAATCCTTAAGGATCATCTTCAGACTCCAGAACGGCAGGTAGACTTCCATGGAGCAGGCTGCGCCGATCCACGACGCTGAACTTTAATTATCATATAAATAACAGGCTAATTAAAGGGCACTGTATATATTTTTCAGATTGGGCACATATCGTCTGATGACGCAGTGCATTTATATGGTAGTTTAGTGGACTTCGCCCTACAGCACTACCACGTCCGCATTTCACAGTAAGATGCGGGCGTGTATTCGGGTGGAAGAAAATCATTATCGCCAGAAGGTTGTAAGCTGTTTGGTTGTCACTGTTACCATCCTTATCGGCAACTAGAGATATTATTTAATGAACAAGGAAGAGTGAGAGATAGGACATACTAATTTCAAAACTTTCAATACTATTTTTTTAAAATTAATTTCCTTTTTAAACTTTTGTTTCCTACAAGATATTCAGAATGAAAACAGAGTTGACAAACAGACTGTACAACTCTACAATGATTAGGACTCTGCTGGCATCGCAGTGCGTACAGCGGCTACTGCATTACATCCTAGACGATCAAGTCTATGAAAGAATAAACACTGTTCATCTGAAACCATCGAAGGACGTAGATGCAGTTGGTAGGTTCCAACCATATCATACGATTGTACTGAAGTCAGTGACAGTGAACAGACAAGTGAAAACAGTTCTAGCAATCACATAGTTCATTTTTATTTTATATCGTAAAATAGTTTTAATTTTTTCAAAGTGTGGGACATAGGCCACTTAGTACTATCACTATGGGCCGAGAGGGTTATAGGTGGACAGGGACTGAAAAATAAAAATATGTGATATTTGCAGTGGTAGTGCGATATTTTTTGTAATGGATTGTATGATCCATTTGTAGTGACTGCCGAACAACACTGAAGCAAGGTCACAGTCATTCCGTTTCCCAACCGCCCGGGTACGTAACGGTAAGCGGCATCTTTGCTTTCACGCAGTGCTAGCTACTGACCACAAGATTCTACATCCACACAACCGCTCTTCTGTATTACTCTTCATTTAATCAGTATCGTGCTGCACGGTCACAGTAGTTGTAGCTTATTATAGCCAAGAAAGAGACCTCCAAAACGAAACCACGCTTTCTATTATAAGCTTATCCTGGGTTGAGAAAAATCTACTTTAGAAAAATCATGAGCTGTATCTTGGGATTGCCACTACCAATACACGTGCCTATGATCTATTAAAATTTCATTAACATCTGACAAATACATTTAAAGCTACACAGTTTTTAAGTGAACAGTTCCTAGCCAACATACCCATAACCGGACAGTCCTTCCTGCAATCTAAAATAATTTTTTTATTGATCTTTGAAATAAAACTGCTCCTTACAGCCGAACGCAGAATAAAACAAGAAAAATGTTGGTATGACACATTTTGCGATAAACCAATTGGTCCATTTGTACTTAAAGCCTAAAATCAAATCTCCAAAGTAAAAAGTCTGATAGTAGAGCCAGTTGTTTGAAAGAAGGACACAAACTGCAGAAAAGCAGTTCCTATGAAACAAAGGCTCGCTGTTGCTCTTCGATTTTTTGCAACAGGAGATTCCTATCAAGGCCTTCATATTTCTTCTAAACCTCAAAGCCAGCCATATTATCATTTAATAGTTGTGCAGTTTGTGAAGTAGATCAGAGCATAAACAAACACTAGCGCTGCATAGCGGCATTTAGTGTTAACAGAACAGAAACAGTGTTCTTACGTCCGTGCCTATAGAGCCGTGGAACACTGTTTGTCATTGCAACATGTTGCGAACATAGGTAGTCCAATACTAACAGCGAACAATTTTGTGAACATTGATGCAGAACATGTTTCTATTTCGGTGTAAACGCGGCCTAAGGTAACATTCTTCCCGCGCTCCGTGCGTAAATGGTACGGAAAGAAAACCTTATAACTGATACACTGGGAAGTGCCCTCTGTCGTGTACTTCACAGTGATTTGTAAAGTACAGATTCATTTCGATTTTTTCCTTATTAAGATTTGCTCAAAATTTCAGCTCCTTAATCATTTTCCTTAAACCTCTTTTCAAATTAGCCATGTAGTAGTAAACGGAAAAACTGGAATACCTCGCCTTAATAAAAGTCTTTGTTTTGAACGGTTTACGAATTTCTTGCAATGTTGATAAGGGACTGTAAAGAGACTTCTCCTTTCAGCAGCTGGTGATTGAATTCAAAATAGACCATTATTATTGGAATTAAGGACATCTAGTCCCTTGAAGTTGATCCATATGCAGAATGTCTTAAGAGAAAAAAAAGATAAATTGCTCATAGTGGCACTAAACAATTGGTAATTAAAGATCTGTGAAACAGCTATCGCCTCAGACACATGAGAAGAAAGGGAGAAGACTTAACTAGAAAAACCTTTGGTAAAATATTACTGAACTTATTGAATGCAGACCTAAGCTAAAATGAAAAAGATGTTCACGAAAAATTTAACAGTTGTAAAAATTATCCTGGCAATATTGTGTTGCGGGTGGCTGCCGTGGATGCAATGCTGGCCGACCACCTCACGTAAGGGACGAATCAGTAATGGAAGCAGTAGGTGGATGTCTGGGGTGGTGGGGCAATCAAGCCTTCTACATCTGACCGACAGATTGTGACCAGTTTTTTCTGTCGTGGAAGGGATTATTCCTATTCGATACCTTCAAAAGGTTTAAACAACAACGGGCGGGTTCTAGCTCAGGTGCACTGGATCGACAATGTGAAAAAAAAAGTGAGAACTGGACAAATAACCTTTATTTTACTTTTAAAAGCATTAGGAACTGAGGCTAAACAGTGTACGAACACATGTGTCAGTTTGAGATGTTTCGGTGTGTGGGAACCTCGGTGACTACAGAGCAGTTGTTATTGTGAAGGCAGCGCAGGTGATTTTCAAGAGGTTATAAAGTCAGAGGCAGATGCCGCCCCTCCACCCATTGGAGGAAGAGCGCCCTGCGAGCGCGACTGGGTACACTGCGCGAGAGGACTACGATTTGTCACAGAGGTATGTCAAGTGCTATACCACTCTTGTTTTTATTTATTTTTTCGTACTAACGGAACGGAACACTTACTTGCCTTAGTTCATAAAACTTCATTATTTTTGTACCACCTAGGTTTCGGATTGTACGCTTCTTTTCCAGTACGCTATTAATTCCAAAGATGACAACCGAGGAAAGATAAACACTTCTTAACTAAGCAGTTTTCCAGTTCTCGATGGAAACTATAAAAGTTATCTCTGTTGACCTTTTTTTTACATAGTTACATTTTTACCGTGCACCCCTATGATGTTCATTACGTTCAAATGTCTCTGAGCACTATGGGAATTAACATCTGAGGTCATCAGTCCCCTAGAACTTAGAACTACTTAAATCTAACTAACCTAAGGACATCACAAACATCCATGCCCGAGGCAGGATTCGAACCTGCGACCGTAGCGGCCGCGCGGATCCAGACTGAAGCGCCTGAAACCGCTCGGCCACACTGGCTGGCCGTTCATTAGGACAGCACTTCTCTAACTATGGATCTACATACACTGGAGCGTGATTACCTGTTTATGAATGAAGGCACAAACATTCATCTCTACTTTCGAATCTGTAGCATTATGTAAAAAGAGTGAATAATTTATTTCAGTCTGTCGTTTCAGTAGTAAATGTGGGGACACACATTGAATGAGGCGACTCAGTTCAATTATTCTTCCCTTTTAGATAGTACTGCAGTTCCTACGTAGGAATGGAACCTTGGTGCCTAGTTTTATAAACACGTAATCACACAAATGCCCATTCATTTGTACACAACTCTATCCCAGTTTCAGTTAATTCATAGTTAAGAGTTAATTCTATTCAAATGAATGTCAAAAGATTGTGCAATACAGGTATAGCTGTGTCAAAATAGTCGACAGAGATAACATTTACAGTTTTAGTCGAGAATTGATAGGCTAAGACACGATGGACGTTTTTTTACCTCCATGTAAGATACTGAAATGTGTCTATCTTTGTTTAGTTGACATCTTTGGAATCAAAAATAAAGTTTTGCGAAACAAACAAAAAAAGTTTATATTTCAATTGATACAATTTACATTGAATACCGTTTATAGCGACATGGATTTTGTAGACGTAGTGACGTACTAGCTCTAACAACGCAATCTAACGGTTCCGTCTAACTCCTATATAAACTCTATATTTTTTTTAAAAAAAAATCGCTTAGTACGACACAGTGTTTTGCGATTTATCGTATAAAACGACGTATTTCTTAATACATATGCGGAGAAATACATCGGCTGTAACCCCCAACGTTCATTTTTGCTTGTAACGTATTGGCGATTATTATCAACAATGTAACGCTTATTTTCTGGCTTGTTTTCTGCGTGAAAACGAATGCATTGTCAAATAAAAAACGCATACGCACATCTTAAATGTAATAAACAAAGATAACTGATTGCCTTAAGTGGGGCAGTATACTGCAGTATGCGTTAGTGTATTGAATTTGGGGTAAAAGCTGGTTAAAAAACTAAACAATACTTCCCTTGCTGTGGTTGTAGAAAACTAGAAAATTAAATTCTAGTATGCATTATTTTTTCTAAGTACAAAAATGAATTGTTAGTGTATTCGTTGTTGATGTTGGGTAGTTATGTGTGTTAAATATTTTCAGTGTGTTAGGCACCATTAATGACATTCGTACAGCATTTTAAAGAGAAACATAGCAGAAAGTTCAGGTCGTTGTGTAATTTGTGTATAGAGGATCGCCTTTTCATTTTGCTACTTTTGATTAATTCTTGCAATAGACTAAATGGAATGAAGTTGTGTGATTCATCACTGTTGTACTAAACAGCATTTACAGTAAGTATTAAACATACTCAATATCTTATCTCATTCATTATTGAAGAATGTGCTCGACATTATTGAACAGTTTACATTGTTGCTACACCTTTGTTCACGAAAATCCCTAAGGGTGGAAAGAGAAACTGTCACTTTTCGGATGATTACACTGAAGAGTGGTCTTTTGTCAAGAAATGACGTGTGGATCAAAAAGCGTTGTGTGAGATTTGTTGCTCCTTCACCTCAGTAACACATGGAAGTGTTTCGACGGAGAAACATACAAACAGATTCGCGACAGCATCGACATGAAAGCCTATTTCTACGTTCATGATTAAAGAAGAAACCCAGGAAGAATTGCCCGTTGCTGCTGCAGAACTAACAACAGCTTATTGTCAAGCATAATTAATCCTTCAGTTCTCTTGCTGTACTGTAAAACTTAATACCGCTATGTATGTTGACTCCAAAGTAGTCGCAAAGCTGTCTACAGCCAGTACTGAAGCTATAGGCATTGTTAAAAATATTCTCGCACGCCACCCCTTGTCTGAATGCATAAAACAGTTGCAAGAAGTTGCATTTTGCGGCATGGGCACTTATGCATCGAAGTGAAGCTGACGGAATCCATCAAAAACTGTTGAAGTTTGGTTGTCTAATTAACGAAACATCGGAGACAATTGCAAAGTTTTGTCTAGAGAACTGCAAATTCCATAAGATAAAGTAATCGCTTTTTGTGGAGACAGTGCCAATACCAACTTCGGAAGGCTACATCAACGCGGCCAGCAAAATGCATTTCAAGATATTGAAGAAGAACTAACAAAAATGTTGAAAGAATTGGATGCCCTGCCCATATTCTTCACAGTACTATATCAAGCGCTGCTGGAGTCTTAACGGTCGACATTGAAATAATCGTCATAAAAATATTTAATTATTTTCCAATATACATGGTGAGGACAGAGGAGCTCGAAGAGATCTGCTTGTAGCTGATGTCAACCATCAGACTCTTCTGTTGTTGTTTGTTGTTGTGTTCTTCAGTTCTGAGACTGGTATGATGCTACTCTATCCTGTGCAAGCTTCTTCATCTCACAGTATCTACTGCAACCTACATCCTTCTTAATCTGCTTGGTGTATTCATCTCTTGGTCTTCCTCTACGATTTTTACCCTCCACGCTGCCCTCCAATACTAAATTGGCGATCTCTTGATGCCTCAGAATATGTCCTACCAACCGAGTCCTTCTTCTAGTCAAGTTGTGCCACGAACTTCTCTTCTCCCCAATCTTATTCAATACCTCCTCATTAGTTACGTGATCTATCCACCTTATCTTCAGCATTCTTCTGTAGCACCACATTTCGAAAGCTTCTATTCTCTTTTTGTCTAAACTATTTATCGTCCATGTTTCACTTCCATACATGGCTACACTCCATACAAATACTTTCAGAAACGACTTCCTGACACTTAAATCTATACTCGATGTCAACAAATTTCTCTTCTTCAGAAATGCTTTCCTTGCCATTGCCTGTCTATATTTTATATCCTTCGACCATCATCAGTTATTTTACTGCCCAAATAGCAAAACTCCTAATCTATTTCGCTCAGCATCACACGACTTAATTCGACTACATTCCATTATCCTCCTTTTGCCTTTGTTGATGTTCATCTTTTATCCTCCTTTCAAGACACTATCCATTCCGTTTAACTGTTCTTCCAAGTCCTTTGCTGTCTGTGACAGAATTACAATGTCATCGGCGAACCTCAAAGTTTTTATTTCTTCTCCATGGATTTTAATACCTACTCCGAATTTTTCTTTTATTTCCTTCACTGCTTGCTCAATATAGGGATTGAATAACATCGGGGAGAGGCTACAATCCTGTCTCACTCCCTTCCCAACCACTGCTTACCTTTGATGTCCCTCGACTCATATAACTGCCATCTGGTTTTTGTACAAATTGTAAAAAACATTTCGCTCCCTGTAGTTTACCCCTGCCACCTTCAGAATTTGAAAGAGAGTATTCCAGTCAACATTGTCAAAAGCTTTCTCCAAGTCTACAAATGCTAGAAACGTAGGTTTGCCTTTCCTCTATCGTTCTTCTAAGATAAGTCGTAGGGTCAGTATTGCCTCACGTGTTCCGATATTTCTACGGAATCCAAACTGATCTTCCCCGAGGTTGGCTTCTACTAGTTTTTCCATTCGTCTGTAAAGAATTCGCGTTAGTATTTTGCAGCTGTGACTTATTAAACTGATTGTTCGGTAATTTTCACATCTGTCAACACCTGCTTTCTTTGGGATTGGAATTATTATATTCTTCTTGAAGTCTGAGGGTATTTCGCCTGTCTCATTCATCTTGCTCACCAGATGGTAGAGTTTTGTCAGGACTGGCTCTCCCAAGGCTGTCAGTAGTTCTAATGGAATGTTGTCTACTCTCGGGGCCTTGTTTCGACTCAGGTCATTCAGTTCTCTGTCAAACTCTTCACGCAGTATCACATCACCCATTTCATCTTCATCTACATCCTCTTCCATTTCCATAATATTGTCCTCAAGTACATCGCCCTTGTATAAACCCTCTATATACTCCGCCCACCTTTCTGCCTTCCCTTATTTGCTTAAAACTGGGTTTCCCTCTGAGCTCTTGATATTCATACAAGCGGCTCTCTTTTCTCCGGAGGTCTCTTTAATTTTCCTGTAGGCAGTATCTATCTTACCCCTAGTGAGATAAGCCTCTACATCCCTACATTTGACCTCTAGAAGACTCTTGTATCACACTTCTGTCACACTCAAAAATAAGATGGCTGTCGTTAATGCCCGCAGTTGAAAGGATTGTTAAGCTCTGGATTCCCTTAAAACAATTTTTGATCCTGAAGACAGGCCACCTAAAATAATTTCAGATTTTCAGTAGTCCAGTCAGTGAAATGTACTTCATGTTTCTGTAGTCAAACTTGGCTCTGTTCGAAAGAAAATATATAAAAAGCATGGAGAAGAATAAAGTCTCGATAACTGAAATATGCAATATATTAATCGCCGCTTAAAGATGTCTGAGTGAAAGGCAAAGATGAATTTGAACAAATTAAAGAATGAGAATCCTAACCAAAAAATAATTAATTTGATGTCGAAATTTGAGGAAGAGACAACGGCTCTGTAACCCATAGCATTTGATTACTTAGAGAAATGGTGTATTACTTTTGATGAATATCGAGTATTTGACTGGAAGATGCTATCTGAAACGCCAGATTGGGTGTGATGCTATCTGAAACCCCACATTGGGTGTTGATTGAAAACACTGTTATATACCTTACTAAAAATGGTGTGAAGATTTCAGGCGATAATTGTTTGCAGTAATATATGTACCTGAAGAGCTTTTTAGAAACAAAACGTGACTTGGAAGTTTGGAAGTGTAAACTCTCGGTGGTAGAAAGGTGGATTTACTTTCTTAAGGAAACTGAAAACCTTGAACGTAAATGTCAACTGCTAAAATTCTGGGAGTACTTGTTTTCTATTTCCGCACACAACGCCATTGTGGAAAGAGTACTTTCGCTTATGTCGGCTCAGCGGACTGATGAAAGAAATCGACTGTTGCCAAGGACTGTGGAATCCATTCTTACCGTGCCAGTTTAACTGCAGACTGACTTGCATTGAGTTTATAAATACGTAAAAGGGAAAAAAGACTTGTTGAAAAGCTGGAATCTTCCGAAAAATATGGTGTACCAACTACTTCTGCCGCCATAAATTCCATGTAGTTGTGTTCTAAATAAAAATAATTATATTAAATAAATTTTTTACTTCATTTCTACACCCCCATTCCAAAGTGTCCCGACGAGGTCCCAGCTAGATATGGCAACCCAAACAGTAGTTGTACTGTACTTCTGCTAATTTTTGTAGTGTTAGTACTACGGCAGCCTAAAATACAAGTATACGAAATTTTTATCGAAAAAACACAGCAAAAACGCAGTACGCGCGAGCATCGGCTATTACGACCGCAAATCGTCAGTCCGTTCGATGTAGTTATAACCGTTTTCGATTGTACAGTGTTTCACCTAAAGCTCGCAATTGGAACAACTTAAATATATTTATTTATTTAGACCTTAGACAACACTGACCACACAACCAGCAATAGTTACAGGTTGTACAGAATTAACAGAAAAGTTTGAGTTAATGTGTACTGACAGGATGAGCTTAGGATTTTGGATAGTGCAATATACTAAGAAGATTATTACTTTACTCACAAGTCTACAGTATTGCCCGAACGACTTGTTACCTGTTCCCCCCCCCCTCTCACCGGCATCGTCGTGGTGTGTATTTTTTTTTTTATTATTTTGTACATGTCATAGCAAAGTGTGACAAACGTTGATACTTTACGTTCCAGCTCGTTTAGCGATCCAAAACATTACGATGAGCACTATAATTGTCGTGTCACAAAACGATGCGGCGCCAGGTCCTGTGTCAAATTTTCCGAAGCATAGGCAGCGTGATGTCCTGGAACAGCTTGCTTCAACTCGTCAATTGCCTGGTATCGTTCTTTCACAACAAGCTACTTAATTATTCCCCATTACCCACATTGAATTGGTGCATGAGGTCAGATCTGGACTCCTGTGAGAATAATCGATGGAGGCTGGCAGATGCATCGATCGTGTCCCTGTCCACCTATGTGGTAACACTGCATCCAATTCTCAAAGACGGAAGGCGTAGAGGGCAGGAGCTCCATCTTGTTGAAGCCAATTCTCACCAAGATTGTTCAGTCTCTGGAGCTGAGGAATGAACCATTCACGCAACGTTTGCAAGCAAGAATGTTGATACACTGCACCGTCAAAGAAATACGGCCCTATAAGGCATCATAAAACGTGCGGGATTATTTCTAACTCTTCATAGTATGATGGGTTTTCCAGTTCCGAAAATATCGATAAATTGTGCATTTGTCTGGGCAAGGACGTGGCCAGGATTTTGTCAAGGGGCAGTTCCGATTTATTAACGAGGACGTTAGAAATGCTCATGTTTTTCATTTATTCTGGGAACATATTTATTTATTTTTCAATTTTATACACATAATTTGCTTTAGTATTTGGTCAATAAATTTAATCAAGAAAAGTTTTTCTGAAAAAAGTGTAACACACACTCTATATGCAACTGAGAGATACTCATCCACATTATTTGGCAGTAGAATAACTTCATTCCATTGCCAAACGAATTAGCGTTTCAAATCATTTGTAACAATAGCAGTCTTTTCCCTACAACAGTCTTGTATTTATGGCTTATCTGAAACCAAGTCAGAATTCCTTCAGCACAGCAAAGCAACCCAGGTTCCTCAAATCTATCTCATATTTTATTAAATAATCTTTCAGTTCATTAAAATTCTTCAATTTCCTTATGTTATCGAGAACAATTTTATGATCTCAACAGTCAACTTGAAACTATAGCAACCAGATTTATATATTAAACAAAACAGAATGCACAAATACTATGACCTACAGTTTCGGGATCTCAAAACTGATTAGACTTATAACGTATGCGACTTCACAAATCAGTTTGTATGTATTCATAGTAATATGGTTATACAACCTTGCGATGTACAACATACATTGTCTTTGTGTAACTTTTATTTACAAATATGTTAGACCTATGGTGGTTGGTCTCGCTGTTCCAGGGACATTACAAATAAGACATTTCGCTGTAGAACATCATTCTCGTAGTAAAACTTGAAGACATGTTGTATCAGTACATCCTTCCAAGAAATTGTTTGGCTCGCCCTTGATGTAGCTTTTTTTTATTTAAGCATCTTTAAGGGAATTGGTATCTTTCAGGAAAGAAAGGAATTCGTAAGGAATTGACTGTGGCCTATAGTATGGGACCAACCCGGCACTTGCCTGAACTGGACATGGAAAACCATCACCCAAGATCTCTCCTGCTCCTGGATCTGTGAGGATATGAGCTTCAGTGACACTATTTCGCATAGTTTTAATCCGGCCACGGATAGGATTATGAAGTGTTGGTATTAGTATTCTATTCATAATCCAATAAGGCAAAAATACAGTTTTCCTTTTCTCTGTTAAGCATTTGCGGGGGAGAAAACAAAAAGGCACATTGTTGTTTGCACAATTTTTGTTTACAATATGGGAGAAGCAATTTATGTCATCTGATAGAATTACATTTTTCTGGAGACATATGAGTCTCAACTTTATCTTCAAAATGGATAAAGCTGAAGCAGGAGACCCGTCTTCAAGTCCCGGACGTGTATTTATGTAACGGCAAACCATGGTAAAAAAAAAATGCACTGATATCGCAGTTAAATTGACTGCGAGAAAGAAAACGAAACTGCACATTTTTACTGGACAGCACAGCATTTTTTTTTTAAATGTGTGTGAAATCTTATGGGACTTAACTGCTAAGGTCATCAGTCCCTAAGCTTACACACTACTTAACCTAAATTATCCTAGGGACAAACACACACACCCATGGCCGAGGGAGGACTCGAACCACCGCCGGGACCAGCCGCACAGTCGATGACTGCAGCGCCCTTCACCGCTCGGCTAATCCAGCGCAGCACCGTAACAGTATTCCAGGCGGTGTTTTCCAACACGATAACGCTCGCCCACATACCGATATTGTAACCCAACATGCTCTGCAGAGTGTGGACATATAGGCTTCGCCTGCTCGATCATTAGCTCTGTCTCCAATCGAGCACACATGGGACGCCATTCGACAGCTCCAGTGTCATCCACAAACAACATTAGCACTCCGTCTTCAGGCCACAACTGGCCCATTGGGACCATCCGACCGCCGCGTTATCCTCAATAAGGAGGCGGATAGGAGGGGCGTGTAGTCAGCACACCGCTCTCCCGGCCGTTACGATGGTTTTCTTTGACTGGAGCCGCTACTATTCGGTCGAGTAGCTCCTCAATTGGCATCACGAGGCTGAATGCACCCCGAAAAATGGCAACAGCGTATGGCGGCGCGGATGGTCACCCATCCAAGTGCCGGCCACGCCCGACAGCGCTTAACTTCGGTGATCTGACGGGAACCGGTGTGCCCACTGCGGCAAGGCCCTTGTCAACAAACAACATTAAATCGACCAAGTGTAACAGGCATGGAACTCCATCCCACAAATGGACATCCGGTGTCTGTACAACGCAAAGCATGCACGCTTGCAACCTTGCATTCAACATTCAGGAGGATACTGGTTATTAATAAACCAGCATTTCACATTTGCAATGGCATACCGCGCTTACATTAACCTGTGACCTTAGAGTGTTAATCGTTTAAATATGTTACGTAGACAAACGTATTCCCGAAATTTCATTACTCTAGATTAATTATTTTTGGTGTTGGTATTTTCTCCCGTCAGAGTATATTCGTAGCTTTTCCTACCTTTTTTATTGCGTATTCAGAAAGACAATTTATTTTCATAGTAGACATCAAGTACACTGGTGTGCAAAACTTAAGGACGAAAGTTACTTTCGTGTGATTTGCCACTGCAAAGTGGCAGAGCTCGAAGAAACCTGGACCATATGTAGAAAGAACTGCTGCACCATAGAACAGAAGATAACTGAAAGAAATATGCAAAGAGAAGAACAGAAATAACACTTTTATTAAGAAACAATGATCACATTGCGGTTTATTATGTTCCACTGGACATTACTAACAGGTTTGGCCCAGGTTCGACCCTTACTACCGGCCATGTCCAATTTTTTTATCCCTCTGTTGTTCGGTTTTAAGAACACAAACGAAGAACACTTTTGGCGATTTTGTCTCTGGCAGGCCGCTTGAATTTGTGCGCTCAACGATCTGGTTAACTAGTTTCAATTCTAATTAACTCGGAAACGGCCCAACATATCGATGTTTTTGTTAACAAGCACAGCCTACCCTGCAACATCCTTACAAGCTTTTTAGACTATTTCGCACTGCCCTGTATATATCAGAGCGTCCGGCTCAGGACACAGCGTTTAGTAAAATTTCTGTCATGATTTAAAAATAGCCAGCTGAGGGAAACAGAAGCCTGAATGCCTCAGGGATCCGTTTCTGGTCCAACCCTCTATTTTATTTATACGAACGACATTCCGTACCAACCGCGCGAGCAACTCTCGTTATTTGCAGACGACACATGTGCTTACAGAAGCAGCTCAGATCTCAAATTCATCACCTGCAATTTACAACAACACCTTAAAGAAATCCAGAACTGGTTCAGATGGCTCTGAGCACTATGGGACTTAAAATCTGAGGTCATCAGTCCCCTAGAACTTAGAACTACTTAAACCTAAGTAACCTAAGGGCATCACACACAACCATGCCCGAGGCAGGATTCGAACCTGCGACCGTAGCGGTCACGCGGTTCCAGACTGAAGCGCCTAGAACCGTTCGGCCACCATCAGCCGGCTCCAGAACTGGCTTCATCTTTGGAAAGTTACCATTAACATCAACAATAGTCAACTTATTATGATTACCAAGAAAGAGTAATCCAGGATGTTGTAATTATTATGAATGTAACCATCTACTACAGAAGAACAATGTCAAGTATCTTGGCTTCATCTTGGATTCTTAACTGACGTTCCAAAACCACAACAAAAGTCTTTGAAACAAAGGAAATCAATTCATATATCAAACGTACTTGTTAATCAAAGGAAATTCATCATCATGAAAACTAAACTAAAAATCTTTTAAGTTTTTGTTTACGTATGCTCACTTATGGCTCTAAAATCTGTTCATTGGCAACCAATTCCAACGTCTAGAAGATCTAAGATATACAAAACAAATTTATTCGACTAGTAGTAGTTGTACCCCATTACCCACCAAATACAATCATTCCCACAGACCTCCAAAACACAAAAATTCATGTTACAATACAGTAAAAAATCACAAAAATTCTACACAAAAATAGAATCTTCAGCACATCAATTTACCCATTCCATAGAAATAAATTCTTTGGGATGCATCTTTAGCGTCAGTTTAATTTCTAAATTCCTAACAATCCCTCACCAACTCAAAAAAAAAGACCAATGCTGTTGTTGTTATCAGTCCGAAGACTGATTTGATACAGCTCTCTACTCTATCCTATGCAAGTGTCTTCATTTCCGTATAACTACTGCAACTTACTACTGAATCTGCTTACTGTATTCTTCTCTTGGTCTCCTCCTGCGGTTTTTACGCCCCCACCCCCCCCCTCCCCCCCCCCACACACACATACACTTCCCTCTAGTACTAAATTGGTGACTCATTTGATATCTCAGAATGTGTACTACCAACCGATCTCTTCTTCTAGTCAGGTTGTGACACAAATGTCTTTTCTCTCCCATTTGTTCAGTACCTCATTATTAGTACGTGATCTACCCATCTAATCTTCAGTATTCTTCTGTAGCACTACATTCCAAAATCTTCTACTCTCTTCTTCTCAAAACTATTTATCGTCCATGTTTCATTTTCGTTGTTGGCTACGCTCCATACTAATACTTTCAGAAAAGACTTCCTAACACTTAAATCTACATTCGATATTAGCAAATTCCTCTTCTTCAGAAACGCTTTTTTCCCACTATCAGAGTACATTTTTTTCTCTGCCTCCTGATGACTGGGTGTTGTGTGATGTCCTTAGGTTAGTTAGGTTTAAGTAGTTCTAAGTTCTAGGGGACTGATGACCATAGATGTTAAGTCCCATAGTGCTCAGAGCCATTTGAACCATTTTTTAGAGTACATTTTATATACTCTCCACCTTGGCCAGCATCAGTTATTTTCCTGCTCAATTATCAAACCTCAACCACTACTTTATCTCGTATCCTAATCTAATACCCTCAGCATCACCTGATTTAATTCGACTACACTCCATTATCCTTGGTTTGCTTTTTTCGATGCTTATCTTATATTCTCCTTTCAAGACAGTGTCCATTCCGTTCAACTACTCTTCCAAGTCTTTTGCTGTCTGTGGCGGAATTACAGTATCTTGGCAAACCTTAAAAGTTTTAATTTCTTCTCCCTGTGTGTGCTTTCCCAAAGGTATTAGTAGTCCCAACGGAATATCGTCTGCTTCCGGGGCCTTGTTTCGAATTAGATCTTTCAGTGCTCTGTCAAACTCTTCTCGCAGCATCATATCTTCCATATCATCTCCATCTACGTCCTCTTGCCTTTCTATAACATTGCTTTCAATTCATTTCCCTTGTATAGACGCTCTATATACTCCCTCCACCTTTCAGCTCTACCTTCTTTACTTGGAACTGGTTTTCCATCTGGTCTCTTGATTTTCAAATAGCTGCTTCTCTTATCTCCAGAGGTCTCTTTAATTTGCCTGTAGGCGGCGTGTGCTTCTAAATCCGTACGCTTGTCCTTTAGCCATGCTTGCTTAGCCATTTTTCACTTCTTGTTAATCGAATTTCTTAGAAGTTTGTATTCACTTTCGTCTCTTTCATTTGCTGCATTTTGATATTTTCTCCTTTCATCAATTACATTCAATATCTCCTTTGTTATTCAATGATTTCTACAATACTTCTTCTTATTACCTATTTCATGCTCTGCTGCCTTCACCATTTCATCTCTCACAGCTACGCATTCTTCTACGACTGCATTCCTCTCCCCTGTTCTAGGTAATTGTTCCCTAATGCTCCCTTGGGAACTCTCAATCACCTCTGGTTCTTTCAAATTGTCCAGGTTTCACCTCCTTAATTTCCTACCTTTTAGGAATTACTTTAGATTTAATCTGCAGTTCGTAACCAATAAATTGTGTAAGAAAGCCCACCTGCCTATTGAAATGACTTACAATTTAAAATATACATCTACATCTACATTTATACTCCGCAAGCCACCCAACGGTGTGTGGCGGAGGGCACTTTACGTGCCACTGTCATTACCTCCCTTTCCTGTTCCAGTCGCGTATGGTTCGCGGGAAGAACGACTGCCGGAAATCCTTCGTGCGCGCTCGAATCTCTCTAATTTTACATTCGTGATCTCCTCGGGAGGTATAAGTAGGGGGAAGCAATATATTCGATACCTCATCCAGAAACGCACCCTCTAGAAACATGGACAGCAAGCTATACCGCGATGCAGAGCGCCTCTCTTGCAGAGTCTGCCACTTGAGTTTGCTAAACATTTCCGTAACGCTATCACGCTTACCAAATAACCCTGTGACGAAACGCGCCGCTCTTCTTTGGATCATCTCTATTTCCTCCGTCAACCGGATCTAGTACGGATCCCACACTGATGAGCAATACTCAAGTATAGGTCGAACGAGTGTTTTGTAAGCTACCTCCTTTGTTGATGGACTACATTTTCTAACGACTCTCCGAATGAATCTCAACCTGGTACCCGCCTTAGCAGCAATTAATATTATGTGATCATTCCACTTCAAATCGCGTCCGCACGCAGACTCCCAGATATTTTACAGAAGTAACTGCTACCAGTGTTTGTTCCGCTATCATACAATCATACAATAAAGGATCCTTCTTTCTATGTATTCGCAGTACATAACATTTGTCTATATTAAGGGTCAGTTGCCACTCCCTGCACCAAGTGCCTATCCGCTGCAATTCTTCCTGCGTATCGCTGCAATTTTCTAATGCAGCAACTTCTCTGTATACTACAGCATCATCCGTGAAAAGCAGCATGGAACTTACGACACTATCTACTAGGTCATTTATATGTATTGTGAAAAGCAATGGTCCCATAAAACTCCCCTGTGGCACGCCAGAGGATACTTTAACATCTGTAGACGTCTCTCCACTGAGAGCAACATGCTGTGTTCTGTTTGCTAAAAATTCTTCAATCCAGCCACACAGCTGGTCTGATATTCCGTAGGCTCTTACTTTGTTTATCATGCGACAGAGCGGAATTGTATCGAACGCCTTCCGGAAGTCAAGGAAAATAGCATCTACCTGGGAGCCTGTATCTAATATTTTCTGGGTCTCATGAACAAATAAATCGAGTTGGGTCTCACACGATCGCTGTTTCCGGAATCCATGTAGACTCCTACAGAGTAGATTCTGGGTTTCCAGAAATGACATGATACGCGAGGAAAAAAATAGTTTTAAAATTCTACAACAGATCGACGTCAGAGATATAGGTCTATAGTTTTGCGCATCTGCTCGACGACCCATCTTGAGGACTGGGATTACCTGTGCTCTTTTCCAATCATTTAGAACCTTCCGTACCCTGAGACTTGGCGGTACACGGCTGTTAGAAGGGGGGCAATTTCTTTCGCGTACTCTGTGTAGAATTGGTATCCCGTCACGTCCAGTGGACTTTCCTCTGTTGAGTGATTCCAGTTGCTTTTCTATTCCTTGGACACTTATTTCGATGTCAGACATTTTTTCGTTTGTGCGAGGATTTAGAGAAGGAACTGCAGTGCGGTCTTCCTCTGTGAAACAGCTTTGGAAAAAGGTGTTTAGTATTTCAGCTTTACGCGTGTCATCCTCTGTTTCAATGCCATCATCATCCCGGAGTGTCTGGATATGCTGTTTCGATCCACTTACTGATTTAACGTATAACCAGAACTTTCTAGGATTTTCTGTCAAGTCGGTGCATAGAATTTTACTTTCGAATTCACTGAACGCTTCACGCATAGCCCTCCTTACGCTAACTTTGACATCGTTTAGCTTCTGTTTGTCTGAGAAGTTCTGGCTGCGTTTGATCTGGGAGTGAAGCGCTCTTTGCTTTCACAGTAGTTTCCTAACTTTGTTGTTGAACCACGGTGGGTTTTTCCCGTCCCTCACAGTTTTACCCGCGCACGTACCTGTCAAAAAAGGTCATATTACGATTGCCTTGAACTTTTTCCATAAAAACTCAACATTGTCAGTGTTGGAACAGAAATTTTAGTTTTGAACTCTTAGGTAGTCTGAAATCTGCCTTCTATTACTCTTGCTAAACAGATAAACCTTCCTCCTTTTTTTTATATTCCTATTTACTTCCATATTCAGGGACGCTGAAACGGCCTTATGATCACTTATTCACTGTTCTGCGCTTAAGAGTCGAAAAGTTCGGGTCTGTTTGTTATCAGTAGATCCAGGATGCTATCTCCACGAGTCGGTTCTCTGTTTAATTGCTCGAGGTAATTTTCGGATACTGCAGTCAGTATAATGTCACTCGATGCTCTGTTCCTACCACCCGTCCTGAACATCTGAGTGTCCCAGTCTATATCTGGTAAATTCAAATTTCCACATAAGACTATAACATGCTGAGAAAATTTATGTGAAATGTATTCCAGATTTTCTCTCAGTTGTTCTGCCACTAATGCTGCTGAGTCGGGAGGTCGGTAAAAGGAGCCAATTATTAACCTACCTCAGTTGTTGAGTGTAACCTCCACCCATAATAATTCACAGGAATTATCCACTTCTACTTCACTACAGGATAAGCTACTACTAACAGCGACAAACACACCACCACCGGTTGCATGCAATCTGTCCTTTCTAATCACCGTCTGTGCCTTTGTAAAAATTTCGGCAGAATTTATCTCTGGCTTCAGCCAGCTTTCCGTACCTATAACGATTTCAGCTTCTATCTCTGTCTTACTATTATATAAACAATATGAAACCTCCCCGTGTCTCCAGCTTCCTTCCACGTATATGACCTTTTTTCATTACATTTAAACCAAGTGTTAGCGATGGGTAGATACGCTCTGTGCAGAATTCTATCGAGCGGCTCCCTCCTTCATTTCTTTCCGCCAGTCCATATTGACGTACAATTTTTCCTTCTCTTTCTTTTCCTGGTATCCAATTCCAGTCCCCTATCATAATTACATTCTCGTCTGCCGCAAGTATCTGAACAATTTCTTTTATCTCATATACATTTCTTCAATCTCTTCATCATCTGCGGAGTTAGTTGACATATAAACTTCTACAACTATCATAGGTGTTGGCTTTGTGTCTGTCTTGGCCACGATAATGCGTTCACTATGCTATTTTTTATTAGCTTACCTGATTTCCTATTTCATTAATACTGAACCTACTCTTGTATTACCCCTGTCTGGTTTTGTATTTGTAGCCCTGTATTCACCTGATCAAAATTGCTGTTCATCCTGCCACTGAATTTCACAAATTCCCACTATCTCTGACTTCAATATATCCACTTCCCTTTCTAAAATTTTCTAACCTACTTGCGCGATTAAGGGATCTAACATTTCACGCTCGGATCCGTACAACGCCTGTTATGTTTTCTCCTAATGACGACATCCTCCTGAGCAGCCCTCTCCCGGAAATACAAATGGGGAACTATTTTACCTCCGAAATATTTTATACGAGAGGATGTCATTATCATTTGACCATACAGTAGAGTTGCATGCCTCCGGGAAAAATTACGGCTTTAGTTTCCCCTTGCTTTCAGCCGTTCGCTGTACTAGAACAACAAGCCCGTTTTGGTTGCTGTTAAAAGGCTAGATCAGTCAATCATCCAGACTGATGCCCCTGCGTCTACTGCAGAGGCTGCTGCCCCTCTTCAGGAGCCACATGTTTGTCTGGCCTCTCAGCAGATATCTCACTTTTGTGGTTGCAGCTGCAGTACGTCTATCTTTATCGCTGAGGCACGCAACCACCCCAACATCGACAAGGTCCATGTTCATGGGGGTTGGAAAAAAACGGTTCTCATAATGAATTGTAAAACCTCGTTTCCGAAACGTTAAGCTCATACATAAGGGATGAGACCTTGCTGTCTCTGTGCGTGAAGTATACTGTCTGGAAGCCTCAAATTGCTCGTCTTTGTCATCGTCGTCAGGACGAAAGTGAGAAAGAGTACTGATTATGACACACTGCGCCGTGGTCTTACACTGAGGTGACAGTCATTGGATTGCAGTATGCACACGTACAGTAGGCGGTAGTATAATGTACATAAAGTATAAAAGGTCAGTGCATTTGAGGAGCTGTCATTTGTAGTAGGGTGATTCATGGTTCAAAAATGGTTCAAATGGCTCTGAGCTCTATGGGACTCAACATCTGAGGTCACCAGTCCCCTAGAACTTAGAACTACTTAAACCTAAGTAACCTAAGGACACCACACACATCCATCTACATCTACATCTACACTCCGCAAGCCACCTGACGGTATGTGGCGGAGGATACCCTGAGTACCTCTATCGGTTCTCCCTTCTATTCCAGTCTCGTATTGCACGTGGAAAGAAGGATTGTCCGTATGCTTCTGTGTGGGCTCTAATCTCTCTGATTTTATCCTCATGGTCTCTTCGCGAGATATACTTTGGACGGAGCAATATACTGCTTGACTCTTCAGTGAAGGTATGTTCTCGAAACTTTAACAAAAGCCCGTACCGAGCTACTGAGCGTCTCTCCTGCAGAGTCTTCCACTGGAGTTTATCTATAATCTCCGTAACGCTTTCGCGATTACTAAATGATCCTGTAACGAAGCGCGCTGCTCTCCGTTGGATCTTCTCTATCTCTTCTATCAACCCTATCTCGTACGGATCCCACACTACTGAGCAGTATTCAAGCAGTGGGCGAACAAGCGTACTGTAACCTACTTCCTTTGTTTTCGGACTGCATTTCCTTAGGATTCTTCCAATGAATCTCAGTCTGGCATCTGCTTTACCGACGATCAACTTTATATGATCATTCCATTTTAAATCACTCCTAATGCGTACTCCCAGATAATTTATGGAATTAACTGCTTCCAGTTGCTGACGTGCTATTTTATAGCTAAATGATAAGGGACCTATCTTTCTATGTATTCGCATCACATTACGCTTGTCTATATTGAGATTCAATTGCCGTTCCGTGCACCATGCGTCAATTCGCTGCAGATCCTCCTGCATTTCAGTACAATTTTCCATTGTTGCAACCTCTCGATACACCACAGCATCATCTGCAAAAAGCCTCAGTGAACTTCCGATGTCATCCACCTGGTCATTTATGTATATTGTGAATAGCAACGGTCCTATGACACTCCCCTGCGGCACACCTGAAATCACTCTTACTTCGGAAGACTTCTCTCCATTGAGAATGACACGCTGCGTTCTGTTATCTAGGAACTCCTCAATCCAATCACACAATTGATCTGATAGTCCGTATGCTCTTACTTTGTTCATTAAACGACTGTGGGGAACTGTGTCAAACGCCTTGCGGAAGTCAAGAAACATGGCATCTACCTGTGATCCCGTGTCTAAGGCCCTCTGAGTCTCGTGGACGAATAGCGCGAGCTGGGTTTCACACGACCGTCTTTTTCGAAACCCATGCTGATTCCTACAGAGTAGATTTCTAGTCTCCAGAAAAGACATTATAATCGAACATAATACGTGTTCCAAAATTCTACAACTGATCGACGTTAGAGATATAGGTCTATAGTTCTGCACATCTGTTCGACGTCTCTTCTTGAAAACGCGGATGACCTGTGCCCTTTTCCAATCCTTTGGAACGCTTCGCTCTTCTAGAGACCTACGGCACACCGCTGCAAGGAGGGGGGCAAGTTCCTTCGTGTACTCTGTGTAAAATCGAACTGGTACGAGTATCCCATCAGGACCAGCGGCCTTTCCTCTTTTGAGCGATTTTAATTGTTTCTCTATCCCTCTATTTCGATATCTACCATTTTGTCAACTGTGCGACAGTCTAGAAAAGGAAGCACAGTGCAGTCTTCCTCTGTGAAACAGCTTTGGAAGAAGACATTTAGTATTTCGGCCTTTAGTCTGTCATCCTCTGTTTCAGTACCATTTTGGTCACAGAGTGTCTGGACATTTTGTTTTGATCCACCTACCGCTTTGACATAGGACCAAAATTTCTTAGGATTTTCTGCCAAGTCAGTACATAGAACTTTACTTTCGAATTGATTGAAAGCCTCTCGCATAGCCCTCCTCACACTACATTTCGCTTCGCGTAATTTTTGTTTGTCTGCAAGGCTTTGGCTATGTTTATGTTTGCTGTGAAGTTCCCTTTGCTTCCGCAGCAGTTTTCTAACTCGGTTGTTGTACCACGGTGGCTCTTTCCCATCTCTTACGATCTTGCTTGGCACATACTCATCTAACGCATATTGTACGATGGTTTTGAACTTTGTCCACTGATCCTCAACACTATCTGTTCTTGAGACAAAACTTTTGTGTTGAGCCGTCAGGTACTTTGTAATCTGCTTTTTGTCACTTTTGCTAAACAGAAAAATCTTCCTACCTTTTTTAATATTTCTATTTACGGCTGAAATCATCGATGCAGTAACCGCTTTATGATCGCTGATTCCCTGTTCTGCTTTAACTGATTCAAATAGTTCGGGTCTGTTTGTCACCAGAAGGTCTAATATGTTATCGCCACGAGTCGGTTCTCTGTTTAACTGCTCAAGGTAGTTTTCAGATAAAGCACTTAAAAATATTTCACTGGATTCTTTGTCCCTGCCACCCGTTATGAACGTTTGAGTCTCCCAGTCTATATCCGGCAAATTAAAATCTCCACCCAGAACTATAACATGGTGGGGAAATCTACTCGAAATATTTTCCAAATTATTCTTCAGGTGCTGAGCCACAACAGCTGCTGAGCCCGGGGGCCTATAGAGACATCCAATTACCATGTCTGAGCCTGCTTTAACCGTGACCTTCACCCAAATCATTTCACAATTCGAATCTCCGTCGATTTCCTTCGATACTATTGCACTTCTTATCGCTATAAACACGCCTCCCCCTTCACTGTCCAGCCTGTCTGTGCGGTATACATTCCAATCTGAGTTTAGGATTTCATTACTGTTTACATGTGGTTTCAGCCAACTTTCTGTCCCTAATACTATATGCGCGTTGTGACCGTTTATTAATGAGCGCAGTTCTGGGACCTTTCTATAGACGCTCCTGCAGTTTACTATTAGCACATTAATATTGTTATTCCCTGTTGCATTTTGCCTACTCCTGCCTTGCCGCGTCTCAGGAGGCGTCTTGTCGGGCCTAGGGAGGGAATTCTCTAACCTAAAAAGACCCCACGTGCACTCCACACGTACTCCGCTACCCTCGTAGCCGCTTCCGGCGTGTAGTGCACGCCTGACCTATTCAGGGGGACCCTACATTTCTCCACCTGATAGCGGAGGTCGAGAAATTTGCACCCCAGCTCTCCGCAGAATCGTCTGAGCCTCTGGTTTAAGCCTTCCACTCGGCTCCAAACCAGAGGACCGCGATCGGTTCTGGGAACGATACTACAAATAGTTAGCTCCGATTCCGCCCCGCGAGCGAGGCTTTCCGCCTTCACCAACTCCGCCAACCGCCTGTACGAACTGAGGATGACCTCTGAACCCAGACGGCAGGAGTCATTTGTGCCGACATGAGCAACAATTTGCAGTCGGCTGCACCCAGTGCTCTCTATCGCCGCCGGTAGGGCCTCCTCCACATCTCGGATGAGAACCCCCGGGAAGCAGACAGAGTGAACACTGGCCCTCTTCCCCGACCTTTCCGCTATTTCCATAAGGGGCTCCATCACCCGCCTAACGTT
This sequence comes from Schistocerca gregaria, assembly GCF_023897955.1. Classification (NCBI taxonomy): domain Eukaryota; kingdom Metazoa; phylum Arthropoda; class Insecta; order Orthoptera; family Acrididae; genus Schistocerca; species Schistocerca gregaria. The sequence goes on from NC_064922.1 coordinate 378,370,542, forward strand.
GGAACTCCCAATAACTAATAAACCCCTCCCCCCGAGTGCATGCTCGGACGTTGCTGAAGGAGCAGCACAATGTCCACTCACAGGCAGAGCGGGCGATGCCACACGGCCAGCCTCTACATTTACCCTCCGCCTCCTGCGCCGCGAACGCCGCTGAACCCGCCACTCCCCTTGGGGAGCGGGTGGCCCAGCCGCGCCCGGTACCCGCGAAGATGTCTCGACAGCAGGGACAGTGGGTGAAGCATGTAACACCTGGGGTGTACCTTGCGACGCACCAGACTGCCGCTACACTCCGAGGCAGCATCCCGAAGACGGCTGACCGCGGCCATCAACACGCTCAGCTGTTCGCGAAGAGTGGTCAGCTCCTCCTGCGTCCGTACACAGCAGTCACACATCCTATCCCTCCTAAGGAATCAATTTACTGAAGAGACTTAATCAACTTTTAACTATACTGCTAATTCACTAAAGGCTTCTGATTATTGACTAAACTGTGATTGCTAACCACTTCTTGTAGAAAATAATGAAAATAGCACTACCTGTCTCTGGACTGTATTCAAAACAAACACTGGCACTATGGCTGACTAAAGGGACTCTCTCTGACTGTATTCAAAACAAAAACGAAATCTATGGAACACTATTACTAGCACTCGGCAATTAAAGCTTCCTAAAAGCAAAAACACACCGAAGAAGAAGTGACAAGTAAGAAAAATACAGTTAATACTTAAATTAAGGTAGCTCGCTGCACAGCAGACGTGAAGCAGACGGCGGTTAGGGCGACACTGCCCGAGGCAGGATTCGAACCTGCGACCGTAGCGGTCGCCCAGTTCCAGACTAAAGCGCCTAGAACCGCTCGGCCACACAGGTCGGTGGGTGATTCATATGGAAAGGTTTCCGACGTGACTATGGCCGCACGCTGAGAATAAACAGACTTTGATTGCAGAGTGGTAGGTGGAGCTAGATGCATTGGACAAATACAAATCGTTAGGGAATCCAATATTCCGAGATCTACAGTGTCAAGCGTGTGTCGAGAATACCAAATTTCAGTCATTACATCTCACCACGACAACGTAGTGGCCGGTGGCTTTCACTTAACGATCGAGAGCAGCAGCGTCTGCGTAGAGTTGTCATTGTTAACAGACAATCAGCACTGCGTGATATGACTGCAGAAATCGTTGTGGAACGTATGACGAACATATCCGTTATGACAGTGCGGAAAAATATGGCGATTATGGGCCACGGCAGCAGACAACCGACACGAATGCCTGTGCTAACAGCATGACATCGCCTGCAGTGCCTCTCCCGGACTCGTGGCGATATCTATTGTACCATAGACGACTGGAAAACCGTGGCCTCGTCAGATGAGTCCCGATTTCAGCTGGTAAGAGATGGTGATAGGGTTCGAGTGTGATGCAGACCCCATGAAGTCATGGGCCAAAGTTGTCAATGAGGCACTGAGCAAGCTGGTGATGGCTCCATATAGGTGTTGGCTGTGTTTACATATAATTGACTAAATCCTCTGATCCAACTGAAGCGATCATTGATTGGAAATGGTTACGTTCCGCTATTTGGAAACCATTTACAGCCATTTATGGACTTCATGTTCACAAACAACGATGGAATTTTTGTGGATGACAATGCGCCATGACACCGGTCCACCATTGTTTGTGGTTGGTTTGAAGAACATTCTGGACAAATCGAACGAGTTAATTGGCCACACAGATCACCTGTAACGAGACGTAATTGAGACGTCAGTTCGAGCACAAAATGCTGCACCAGCAACTCTTTCGCTATTATGGACAGCAATAGAGGCAGTAAGGTTCAATTTTTCTGTAGGGGACTTCCAGCGACTTGTGGAGTCCATGCTACGTCGAACTGCTGCACTACGCTAGGCAAGAGGAGTTTCGATACGATATTAGGAGGTATCCAATAACTTTCGTCCTCTCAGAATATCTCACCCCTTGTTCGATACTATTATCTACTATTAGAGTGTCTATCCATCAAAAGTCAAAATATAAGACTGCGTAGTTACCTCGGTTCTAATGTTATTGTGAAAGAGTTTGTGAATCTTCGAGGCACAATGACTTTTTTCCTGCTTTGTACTTCTGCCCATTCCGTAATTTTTGTCTCAGCATCCACTTGTGTGTATTCACTATATACTTGTATTAAGCTACGCCCTGTCTATGGACAATATGGTTCAGAATGTGTGCTTAAAGAATGTTTGCTTGATGCTTCCTCTCCTTCACTAGCTTGTTGCTGTGGAGCATGGGATTAAATGTAGAGGTCATCACCTTCATACAGTTGTTTGGAAGTGATCCTCAATGCGGCAGATTCGTCCTATTTCCATATGCTGTGATACCCTTCACATGTTTTTATTTTTTAAATTTTTTCTCCCAATAAGACAGCAGTACCTTTTTTATTTGTACTGCCTCGCACGTTTTGTGAATAGTACCTTATGGCGATGGTCAACACTGGAACAGTAATCATGTACATGACTGCAAAATGAAGGAACAATGCTTTTCGAAGTGGAACACTGAGACCTCCGCTACCCTGTCAGTGGGGAAGATAAGATTAACTGTACATGTCATCACCTTTTAATAGCTATTGGAAGCACCCTGCAATACTGCAAACTCTTCCAGTTTCCATATGTTCGATGTCTTCCACATTTTTGTCAATGAGAAACATCGCATCTGTGTTTTATTTCTACCAGTCTGTGTTGTGGTAGCTGTATAGTTTACTCCATGTCGTGTTCAACTTTCTGTGAGACTCAAAGGATCGAATCATGTTAATAGTGGTTTAGCAGCAGCTGACAAGGACCTCTAAATCATGGTAAAAAAACATAGTGTGTGGCAGTGTACACTGATTGGATGTGTTACAAACGAAAAAACAATGTATTAAACTGCTTATGAAGGAGCAATACAGGAGCTCTCTCGTGTGACTGATAGTCTGCTGGATACAGTACAGGTGATGTAACTTTACACTGGTCTGTGGAAGCCACTTCGATCAAGAAGCCACCTGCTCCAATGAACCCATACCTGTTTATTTAATAGGATCGCCAAATATCATCAGTGCCGGAGGGCGGACTGTATTTGTTTCAGATATATCAGAAAATAGGGACAATATAATATCTTATCAAGTTCTCTAATGGATGATGTTAGCGGAGTTTTTATAGTTCACAGGTTTTCTCTGTTGGATGGTACAAAATACCGATGTGGGAGAGAATGTTTGGGTGATAAACATGAGTGGCCCCTGAGAGACGCGTATCTTCTTCGGACTGGAGTACCTGTATATAATTTGGAGATGTACTACATCTACATTTACATGGACACTCTGCAAATCACATTTAAGTGCCTGGCAGAGGGCTATCGAACCACCTTCACAATTCTCTATTATTTCAATTTTGTATAGCACGCGGAAAGAATGAACATCTATATCTTTCCGTATGAGCTCAGATTTGCCCTATTTTATCGTAGTGATCGTTTCTCCCTATGTAGGTTGGTCTCAAAAAAATATTTCTGCTTTCGGAGGAGAAAGTTGGTGATTGGAATTTCGTGAGAAGATTCCGTCGCAACGAAAACCGCCTTTCTTTTAATGATGTTCAGCCCAAATCCTGTATCATTTCTGTGACACTCTTCCCATATTTCGCGATAATTAAAAACGTGCTGCATTTCATTGAACTTTTTCGATGTACTCCCGTCAGTCCTATCTGGTAAGGATCCCACACCGCACAGCAATATTCTAAAAGAGGACGGACAAGTGTAGTGTAAGCATTCTTAGTAGGTCTGTTACATTTTCTAAGTGTCCTGCCAATGAAACGCAGTCTTTGGTTAGCCTTCCCCACAACATTTTCTATATATTCATTCTAATTTAATTTGATAGTAATTGTAATATCTAAGTATTTAGTTGAATTTATGGCTTTTATATTAGACTGATTTATCGTGTAACCGAAGTTTAACGAGTTCCTTTTCTTTATTTACGGTCAACTGCCACTTTTCGCACCATTCAGACATATTTTCTAAATCGTTTTGCAGTTTGTTTTGATCTTCTGATGACTTTATTAGTCGATAAACGACAGCGTTATCCACAAACTGGACTGCTCAGATTGTCTCCCAAATCGTTTATACAGATAAGGAACAGCAAAGGGCCTATAATACTACCTTGGGGAATGCCAGAAATCACTTCTGTTTTACTCGATGACTTCCCGTCAATTACTACGAACTGTGACATCTCTGACAGAAAATAACAAAATCAGTCACGCAACTGAGATGATATTCCATAAGCATGCAATTTCACTAGAAGCCGCTTGTGTGGTACAGTCTCAAAAGCCTTGTGGAAATACAGAAATACGGAATCGATCTGAAATCCCTTGTCAATAGTAGTCAACACTTCATGTGAATAAAGAGCTAGTTGTGTTTTACAGGAACGATGTTTTCTAAACCCATGTTCACTGTGTGTCAATAGACCGTTTTCTTCGAGGTAATTCAGAATGTTCGAACACAATATATGGTCCACAATCCTGCTGCTTATCGACGTTAACGATATGGGTCTGTAATTTAGTGGTTTACTCCTACTACCTTTCTTGAATATTGGTGTGACCTGTGCAACATTCCAGTTTTGGGTATGGATCTTTCGTCGAGCGAACGGTTGTAGCAAAATCCTCGTCCTTCCCCAATGCTCTGTATGATGTGGAGTCTTCCATTAGGAAGAGATACCACCATGAATGTTCATACTATCTGTTCTATTACCTCGTGTTGCAGGGGAAATCATCTTTTGGCGCTGGCCTTACACATTGTACATAGTTGGCGAAGCTACGACATGTTCCCATTCTCACCGAGTGGTCAAAACGCGGTCCTGTCACATTAAATCAACCCGTCCTGTTTCTCCACGAGATGCAGGTCTTAGACATGGACAAAGCTGCAAACGAGATACGAGAGTGAGACAAATATGATTTACCAGTAGCTGTAGTCATTAAGAGACGTCTCTACAGGATCCAACGCAAGTATGTGGTCAAATGGATATACTTGATTCCAAATCGCAGACAGCCTTTCTACCAGAAAGCGTAACGCTATCAGCGACTCATGTGTGTGCCTATAGCCTCAAGACCGCTTTTTATCCAGGGTGATGGTAACATAGTCACTACGATTGTGTTTTTAATAGAGCGCTCGTTAAGCAAAATGTAGGATGTAGAATCCCTCTGCAGTCAAATGTTGGTGTTCCACGAAAAGAACGTCATCCTCCCTCTACAGATACCCATTTGACATACCTAGTGAGTGTAATCTGACTACTGAAAATATTACTCGTCATGCAAAGTGAGTCTCATGACCAATTTAATTATTTAGCATATCAAATTGTTATCAATGACGTGTTGTCTGGTGGGTTCAGGAGATGGCTAGGGCACCACGGAATGATTCTTGACAGGCTTTTTTTTCGTTGCATTTTGAACGTAATTTTAATCTCCCACCTACACAGGGCGAGACAGCCTCTCACGATTTGTTTCATAAATGCAAGTATGATATAGCATTGTAAATGCTAGTGTAATATAGTATCGCACTGGTAAAACGGGACCTGTCACAGTTAACAAAACAGCTATGTCCTCTTGAATTATAGCTACATGTTGTCAAATGTAAAATACATGTGTTTCTTTTCCGACACGTGAGCCAATGGCGTGAAGAATTGTCTGAAATTTTTGCAATACACACGTGCATGACAGTTTATTTACTGACACTGAATGCGGGAGACACTCTCAGGTCGTATAATTTGTTCATCAAGCTGAAAGAAATTGCTTAATATAGATGTTTTTTTTTTTTTGCTTTGGAGTTTGAAATCTCCCTTTTTCTTCGCTCTGATGACAGTTTTGAGATAATGAGGACATTCTGCAGTGATTGGTAATTTACGCAGTAAAATAGTCGAAGTTATTTTTTCTTGATTTTATGCAGTGTGGACATGTCTCTCCTGATCATTTGTGATCGGTGGCGGCGCACTTCGTTGGATGTCACAAAATAATGAGATGCGAATTGTAACCTGCAGTTAACATAAATACTACACCTATTTAGCTCATAAAACTAAAAGAAAATGCACTGTGCCTATTTTCGTAGAAAGAGGACATTTATTTTCGCCACGTTTGCGCTTTCCTTTTTAATTGTTGCTTCATTATAGGAGTTGCGTTGATTTTAAATACAAATGTTACAGTCCATTTCTGGGAATGGCTTGGCTGAGTTCCTGAAGAGGTCTCGGCTGTCCCTATAGATAAACAGCACGCGTTCAGTATAGCCCTCATTTATGACAGTTTTTCTTCTGAGGTATGCCAGTGTCATGCTCTAGTGTATGTGTAGTTTTTGTCAGCGTCGATATCGCTGACCACCCAGTGGCGTGCTCGCCAGAGCTATTGTACTGAACACACTGCAGTGTGAGGCTGTGGCTGCTTTAGGTGGAAGACTTCGTTCTTCGCAAGCATCAGTCTTTATAAAAGCCATGTGGAGCGTTCTCCGGAGGGGCGTGGTCGTGCTGTTAAATTTCCCTTTTGTGTTGTGTAGGACCGTCGCTTGAAGGCCGGCCGTGCGCCGCAAGTGACCGCAGAAGGCAGCGGAGGGCTTGGTGTGACCAGCGACCATGAGGGGACGGCTGTTGGCCAGAGAAAAACTGAAGGACGCTCGCTTTGAAAAAGCCTGCGTCCTCCCCACAGGTGGATGGATGGAGGGGGAGAGGAGGGAGAGAGGAGAGGGATGAGGGGTATCGATTTTAGGCAGTTTGTGATTGTACATCAAGGGGAATGCACATTCACTACTGCCCCTCTGCAGTGTTTTAGGATGACGATTTTCGCCAGTACATGTGTTGCATTATGATCCATTCATTACGAGTGCTGGTTTCTTCACGACAGTTTAGAAGTGTTATTAGAACTGTCACGCATTTCTTCCATCAATTGTGGTATCGTGTACGGGCTTCGGTTACCTGGGCTTAAGGGTGGTTGTTCAGCATGCATATGTAGCGAACTCAGACGCCAAACAATAATACACTCCTGGAAATGGAAAAAAGAACACATTGACACCGGTGTGTCAGACCCACCATACTTGCTCCGGACACTGCGAGAGGGCTGTACAAGCAATGATCACACGCACGGCACAGCGGACACACCAGGAACCGCGGTGTTGGCTGTCGAATGGCGCTAGCTGCGCAGCATTTGTGCACCGCCGCCATCAGTGTCAGCCAGTTTGCCGTGGCATACGGAGCTCCATCGCAGTCTTTAACACTGGTAGCATGCCGCGACAGCGTGGACGTGAACCGTATGTGTAGTTGACGGACTTTGAGCGAGGGCGTAAAGTGGGCATGCGGGAGGCCGGGTGGACGTACCACCGAATTGCTCAACACGTGGGGCGTGAGGTCTCCACAGTACATCGATGTTGTCGCCAGTGGTCGGTGGAAGGTGCACGTGCCCGTCGACCTGGGACCGGACCGCAGCGACGCACGGATGCACGCCAAGACCGTAGGATCCTACGCAGTGCCGTAGGGGAACCCACCGCCACTTCCCTGCAAATTAGGGACACTGTTGCTCCTGGGGTATCGGCGAGGACCATTCGCAACCGTCTCCATAAAGCTGGGCTACGGTCCCGCACACCGTTAGGCCGTCTTCCGCTCACGCCCCAACATCGTGCAGCCCGCCTCCAGTGGTGTCGCGACAGGCGTGAATGGAGGGACGAATGGAGACGTGTCGTCTTCAGCGATGAGAGTCGCTTCTGCCTTGGTGCCAATGATGGTCGTATGCGTGTTTGTCGCCGTGCAGGTGAGCGCCACAATCAGGACTGCATACGACCGAGGCACACAGGGCCAACACCCGGCATCATGGTGTGGGGAGCGATCTCCTACACTGGCCGTACACCTCTGGTGATCGTCGAGGGGACACTGAATAGTGCACGGTACATCCAAACCGTCATCGAACCCATCGTTCTACCATTCCTAGACCGGCAAGGGAACTTTCTGTTCCAACAGGACAATGCTCGTCCGCATGTATCCCGTGCCACCCAACGTGCTCTAGAAGGTGTAAGTCAACTACCCTGGCCAGCAAGATCTCCGGATCTGTCCCCCATTGAGCATGTTTGGGACTGGTTGAAGCGTCGTCTCACGCGGTCTGCACGTCCAGCTCGAACGCTGGTCCAACTGAGGCGCCAGGTGGAAATGGCATGGCAAGCCGTTCCACAGGACTACATCCAGCATCTCTACGATCGTCTCCATGGGAGAATAGCAGCCTGCATTGCTGCGAAAGATGGATATACACTGTACTAGTGCCGACATTGTGCATGCTCTGTTGCCTGTGTCTATGTGCCTGTGTTTCTGTCAGTGTGATCATGTGATGTATCTGACCCCAGGAATGTGTCAATAAAGTTTCCCCTTCCTGGGACAATGAATTCACGGTGTTCTTAATTCAATTTCCATGAGTGTAGATACTGTCCTCAGCTGTATGCTTACAGCTAAAACACTTTTTGAACTCCTCTCTATCCAACACCAGCATCTCAATAGTTCAACGTATTTCCAGCCAAAAAGAATAAAGATACTACCTTACATCTCAGCCCTTTTTTCCCCTCAGCTTGTAGGTGAAGGGTAGAGTTTGAGTGTGTCTGTCTCTAGTTTCGAGCGGTATTGCGAAATTTTTTCCAAGCAGGATAACACCAGTTGTATGGTATCGTCAGTTTTTGAGTTGTATTGCGATTTTAGGCTGTCCTTCTGTAGCGCAACACATATATTTGTGTAATTTGGCCCAATCTTTATGATTAATTACGTAATTGGGACCTATCTTTACTTCATTTTCCTGACCAAAATAAGTAAAGTACACTGACCTAACCTTCCTCTCCTGCATCTGGACAGTTTCCATGTATTGGGGGGTGTACTTGGGCTTTCCTTCCCGAAAAATGAGAGTCCGAGTCCCGTAAAGGACACTGCCATTTTTAATTTCCTGTCAATTCTAAGTGCCTCTAGTGGTATAATAGTGTTAAGGGGCTGCACTTGGTCTTTCCTTCCAAGAGGACCAGGGTTTGATTCCCAGAAAGGACACGACCAATTATAATTTTCCGCCAATTCCAGGGTGGGGGTGGGGTGAGATGTCAGCACAGCCCTGGGGCAAAGAAATTCCACCGAAATTCGAAATTCCCGCCAAAGTTAGAAATCCCACCAAAATTCGAAATTCCTGACAATAGAGTAGGTTGGGGGTGAGGGAGGGCGGGGATGCAGGAGAGAGGGCTGGGGCCTACGTGCAGTAATTATTCGAAAAGGACAAACACACACACACACACCTATGCCCGAGGGAGGACCTGAACCTCCTCCAGGACCAGCTGCACAGTCCATGACTGCAGCGCCCTGGACCGCTCGGCTAATTCCGCGCGGCGGCACTACACACGCTCGCAGATGACGTTCACCTGGCATTCGCCATACACACATCATACCATCGGATCGCCACATTGTCTAACATGATCCGTCACTCCGCACAACGTTTTTTCACTGTTCAATCGTCCAATGTTTACGCTTCTTACACCAAGCATGGCGCCGTTTGGCATTTACTGGTGTGATGTGTGGCTTCTAAGCAGCCGCTCGACCATGAAATCCAAGTCTTCTTACCTCCCGCCTAATTGTCATAGTACTTGCAGTGGATCCGAATGCAATTTGGAATTCCTGGCACTTGATGATAGTGTGGGTAGATGTCTGCCTATTACACATTACGACCCTCTTCAACAATCAGCGGTCTCTGTCAGTCAACAGATGAGGACGGCCAGTTCACTTTTCTGCTGTGGGTGTCCTTTCACGTTTCTGCTCCACTATCACAACGGAAACAGTGGAGCTAGGGATGGTTGGTTGGTTGTTTTGGGGAAGGAGACCAGACAGCGTGGTCATCAGTCTCATCGGATTAGGGAAGGAAGTCGGCCGTGCCCTTTCAGAGGAACCATCCCGGCATTTGCCTGGAGTGATTTAGGGAAATCACGGGAAACCTAAATCAGGATGTCCGGACGCGGGATTGAACCGACGTCCTCCCGAATGCGAGTCCAGTGTCTAACCACTGCGCCACCTCGCTAGGTGCTAGGGATGGTTAGGAGTGTGCCACACAACGTGGTACTACACAAAACTGGCGCTAATGGCAAAGAAACATAGAGAACACACACGACACAGGTCTTTAATTCCACGGTATTGGTGGTAAGTTGAGAAAACCATCCTGAACCACATGTGTTACAAAACGCCGCTGTTTGGTACCCCGTCATTAATATGGGATATGTTCACCATACACACGTACACAGGCCGCACAACGGGTTGGCATACTCTGGATCAGGTGGTCGAGCAGCTGCTGGGGTATAGCCTCCCATTCTTGCACCAGTGCCTGTCGGAGCCCCTGAAGTGTCGTAGGGGTTTGAAGACGTGCAGAGATACGTCGATCGAGAGCATTCCAGACGTGCTCGAGGGGGTTTAGGTCTGAAGAACAGGGAGGCCACTCCATTCGCCTGATATCTTCTGTTTCAAGGTACTCCTCCACCATGGCTCCTCGGTTGGGTCATGCGTTATCATCCATGAGGAGGAAGGTGGGACTCACTGCACCCCTGTAAAGGCGGACATACTGGTGCAAAATAACATCCCCATACACCTGACCTGTTACAGTTCCTCTGTCAAATACATGCAGGGGTGTACGTGCACCAGTCATAATCCTACCCCACACCATCAAACCATGACCTCCATACAGGTCCCTTTCAAGGACATTAAGGGGTTGGTATCTGGTTCCTGGTTCACGCCGGATGAAAACTCGGCGAGAATCACTGTTCAGACTATACCTGGACTCGACCGTGAACATAACCTGGGACCACTGTTCCAATAACATGTTCTGTGTTCTTGACATCAGGCTTTACGGGCTCTCCTGTGAGCAGAGGTCGGTGGAATACACCTTGCAAGTCTCCGGGCGAATAAACCCTGTCTGTTCAGTCGTCTGTAGACTGTATGTCTGGAGACAACTGTTCCAGTGGCTGCGGTAAGGTCCCGAGCAAGGCTACCAGTAGTACTCCGTGGCCGTCTGCGGGCACTGATAGTGAGATATCGGTCTTCTTGTGGTGTTGTACACCGTGGACGTCCCGTACTGTAGCACCTGGACGCTGGAATCATTGCCACCATTCTAAGATCACACTTTTGGCACAAGGAGGGCCCGTGCTACGACCTGCTGTGTTTGACCAGCCTCCAGTCGCCCTAGTATTCTACCCCTCATAAGGTCATCAACATGCGTTCTTTGAGCCATTTTCAACAGACAATCACCATTAGCACGTCTGAAAATGTCTGCACACTTACTCGCTGCACCGTTCTCTGACATGCACCAACACACCTCTGCGTATGTGGACTGTTGCCAGCGCTACCGTGCTACGACCGCACGTCAAATGCACCGCATTGTCATACCCCGAAGTGATTTAAACTCGCAAACCGCCCACCAGAGCGTTGTTTCACCATGTATCAGCATTATCCTTAATTTATTAGCATGAGTGTAGTGTATCTCATTTTACACTAGTATATCGACATTTTCTCCTTCCCATCTTGAGTGTGAGTTATTGGCGCAACATTCAGCGGTTTAGGTTCAAATGGTTCAAATGGCTCTGAGCACTATGGGACGTAACATCTGTGGTCATCAGTCACCTAGAACGTAGAACTACTTAAACCTAACTAACCTAAGGACATCACACACATCCATGCCCTAGGCACGATTCTAACCTGCGACCGTAGCGATCACGCAGTTCCAGACTGAAGCGCCTAGAACCGCACGGCCACACGCGGTTTAGGTTTTGAAAGCTTCCGAGAGGTGAGCGAGATCTACAGCGCTAGATATCAAGTAGCTCAGCAAGACAGCTCCTAGACAGGAACCAATATATCAGTCACCTTACACAATTCCTTACTATTTACCACGTTTCTCCTTCGTACAGGCTGTATACAGAGCGGAAGAGGGATACTCGTGAGATTGTCGCTGCAATCCCCCTCCCCTTTCCCTCCCTAGCACTCCTCTTCAGTCGTAAGTCCCCACGAAGGACCGACTGCGGCAGTGGAGAGTGGCGCAAAGCACCTTCACAATAACGACTCCCTTACCTCAATCGACTACTCTTGACAAGTGAATCTACTGTAGTGCCATAGAGTTTAATCCCTGAACTGAATTCTTCTAGATATTAGCGCCACAGTGCGTGTGATCTTGAAATCTGTTTGCTCGAATCCCTGAAGTAGCTTGCTAACAAGCGTGGCTATCCAGGCGGATCTAGGAAGATAGAACATACTTGTTTATTTGCATCTATTGTTTTCAAGATATCGTTTGTGAATAGAACAGCTCTGTTTCCCACGAACATTGTGATGTTTGAACTTATAAAACGCCTAGGATCTAACAGCAAACAGTCTGCTGCGGAACTGATTGGTCTCTCGCTGTCCTTTAAACAATGAGTTCACCCACCTGGGTAGGCTTCAAATTGTCTGCCCCTTCACTCTGCAGTGGTAGATATTGGTTTAGCCGACAAAAGCAGCGTTGACGAAAATTCGACTAAATACCCACCACGCAAAGACCGCATAACTCCAATCCATGGGCAGCAGCTGAAAGTTAGTTAAACTGCCGGGTGTTCGGGATTCTTGTATGACTTATTTGAAAAAGTTTACAATTTTCTGTAAGCTGGTTTATTGTCTTTAGAACACACAAAATGGCTATCAAGTCAACATTTAATATCCCGACGTCAGTGATGGCAATTTTGGCGACTGTCTCTGTTACAGATTTACACCCGAAAGCTGCCAGAAGATATTTAGTCTGACCCAATATTTTGAATATTCTAAACAGTCACTGACCCACGACTACTTGCCTGGTGTTCGTCAGACACCTGACGTTGAAAAGAATGCTCGTCCCCTAAGGCCAGTTAGTTACTTCTGTCTCCATCATCTTTCTGCATTTCTGTCAAATCCACCAACTCCTCTACTTTTCTTCAATTCTGACCCTGATGTTTTCTATTTCATCGGGGACTATTTTCTTCCTTGCTCCACATGCATTGTACCCCACAATATCTTCTTTTTTCCTGTAGCAATATATAGGTACATCACGTTGCTCACCTCCCGGATGTCGATTTTTCCTGCAAATAGCTCTGTCAAACGCTTTCCATCTACGATAATGACAGACTCGTTATACCCTAAAAAAGACCTTCCCTTTGTATTTTTGGAAAAAATCTGCCCCAACAAACATCTCCACATTTAACCCAAAAATATCAGGATATTCTGGCACAGTTGCTCACCCTGAATCCTTACTGGTAACATGACCTCCTGAGTTACTGCTTTATTTCTTTTACCTGTGGCTAATGCAGTGTTTATCCTAGAGACGGGTATAATCACTATTTGTTTCTGAATGGGACTAGCATCTATAAAATATTTTAAACACCACACATACATTTGAACCCCTATCAAGGAAACAAGGAACTTTTTCACCAAAAACTGCAACATCTATTATAGGTTGTCCTTAAGATTCTTCTACAGTTTCAGGATCTGGTTCTTCCAATAATCCCACACTACCTCAAGTCTGTCTAATGCTATACCTTCTGCGGAAATAACACTTATATTTGTGAGGTCTTCTTTCTCTTTAATTGTGGCAGCTTTAATTAATCTATCTACTTGTGAGAAGCCAAAACATTTCTCCACAAATTCACCTTCTCGAATCCTTTCAGATTCCGCAGCACTTCCTCCTACAGGGTATTTCAAAAATGACCGATATATTTGAAACGGCAATACAAACTAAACGAGCAGCGATAGAAATACACCGTTTGTTGCAATATGTTTGGGACAACAGTACATTTTCAGGCAGACAAACTTTCGAAATTACAGTAGTTACAGTAGTTACAATTGTCAACAACAGATGGCGCTGCGGTCTGGGAAACTCTATAGTACGATATTTTCCACATATCCACGATGCGAAGCAATAATATGGCGTAGTCTCTGAATGAAATTACCTGAAACCTTTGACAACGTGTCTGATGGAATGGCTTCACATGCAGATGAGATGTACTGCTTCAACTGTTCAATTGTTTCTGGATTCTGGCGGTACACCTGGTCTTTCAAGTGTCCCCACAGAAAGAAGTCACAGGGGTTCATGTCTGGCGAATAGGGAGGTCAATCCACGCCGCCTCCTGTATGTTTCGGATAGCCCAAAGCAATCACACGATCATCGAAATATTCATTCAGGAAATTAAAGACGTCGGCCGTGCGATGTGGCCGGGCACCATCTTGCATAAACCACGAGGTGTTCGCAGTGTCGTCTAAGGCAGTTTGTACCGCCACAAATTAACGAAGAATGTCCAGATAGCGTGATGCAGTAATCGTTTCGGATCTGAAAAATGGGCCAATGATTCCTTTGGAAGAAATGGCGGCCCAGACCAGTACTTTTTGAGGATGCAGGGACGATGGGACTGCAACATGGGGCTTTTCGGTTCCCCATATGCGCCAGTTCTGTTTATTGACGAAGCCGTCCAGGTAAAAATAAGCTTCGTCAGTAAACCAAATGCTGCCCACATGCATATCGCCGTCATCAATCCTGTGCACTATATCGTTAGCGAATGTCTCTCGTGCAGCAATGGTAGCGGCGCTGAGGGGTTGCCGCGTTTGAATTTTGTATGGATAGAGGTGTAAACTCTGGCGCATGAGACGATACGTGGACGTTGGCGTCATTTGGACCGCAGCTGCAACACAGCGAACGGAAACCCGAGGCCGCTGTTGGATCACCTGCTGCACTAGCTGCGTGTTGCCCTCTGTGGTTGCCGTACGCGGTCGCCCTACCTTTCCAGCACGTTCATCCGTCACGTTCCCAGTCCGTTGAAATTTTTCAAACAGATCTTTTATTGTATCGCTTTTCGGTCCTTTGGTTACATTAAACCTCCGTTGAAAACTTCGTCTTGTTGCAACAACACTGTGTTCTAGGCGGTGGAATTCCAACACCAGAAAAATCCTCTGTTCTAATGAATAAACCATGTTGTCCACAGCACACTTGCACGTTGTGGAAAGCACACGGTTACAGCAGACAGACGACGTACAGAATGGCACACCCACAGACTGCGTTGTCTTCTATACCTTTCACATCACTTGCAGCGCCATCTGTTGTTGAAAATTGTATCTACTGTAATTTCGAAAGTTTGTCCGCCTGAAAATGTACTGTTGTCCCAAGCATATTGCAACAAACAGTGTATTTCTATCGCTGCTCGTTTAGTTTTTATTGCCGTTTCAAATATACCGGTAATTTTTATGAAACACCCTGTATGTTGTCAGAATTTTCAAAATAACCCCCGGCGTCATCTACTTCTGTCGATGTCCAAAAGAAAAGAATGCTACACTAATCCATTACTCACATGATGGTGCTTTGATCGCCCCTTATATCTCTCAAATTTTCGGACGTATCCATTCCAAAGGCTGCATCTTTCAAAAATGTTCAAGTGGGACTTAACTGCTAAGGTCATCAATCCCTAATCTTACACACTGCTTAACCTAAATTATCCTAAGGACAAACACACACATCCATGCCCGAGGGAGGACTCCAACCGCCGCCGGGACCAGCCGCACAGCCCATGACTGCAGCGCCCCAGACCCCTCGGCCAATCTTCTGCATCTTTCTAAACTGCAATTTCTAGGACGTTACGCCAAAACAATATACTATTCGTTAACGTAAACAAACTGTTATTATTACTTTAAACGCTTTAGATGCACTATCAGACAGAAAAAGTGAAACACCAAAAACTTCTTCGGTAGAGAGCATAAATGATGTTATTTCGGTGATTACAAAATCAAGTAAAATTTCCAAAGAAGTTGGCAGTATGAACCCACTTATGGTTCAAATGGCTCAAATGGCTCTAAGCACTATGGGACTTAACATCTGAGATCATCAGTCCCCTAGACTTAGAACTACTTAAACCTAACTAACCTAAAGACACCACACACATCCATGCCTGAGGCAGGACTCGAACCTGTGAACATAGCACCAGCGCGGTTCCGGACTGAAGCGCTTAGAACCGCTCAGTCACAGCGGCCGGCGAACCCACTTATAAGATTGATACTGGAACCCCCTTTGACCCAACGCAAGCACTGTTGTGGTTGCGAATGAGTCTTAAGCCGTTACACCCTCTTCTGAGGCAAACTGGGCCACAACTCTTTCAACTGGTCATTGATACGCTGGATACAGGCACTAGAGTAGCCGTCACGAAATTAGACACCTTAATATCACGCCGTTTTCCTAGAGTCCGCCAGCGCTAAGCCTTGTGATTCGCCAGTCTCGTAGTTCCTGTTGCTTCATGTACACTGTTAGCAGTACAGAAGGTCAGCGTCAGATGAATGTTCCGTGTTTCTGTGCGATATCGTGTGTTCACTTGTTGTTTTACGGTGCATTGACGCGTATTTGGTAGTGAGTGAAATGCAGAAGCAAGGGCTCCATATCTAGTGCTGTTCCAGTCACTGAGCGTAAAAACAACATAAAATTGTCATATCGAACGTACTGATGATTTTTTTACTGAGCTGGCCAATAGTGAGGCAGCCAGAAATGATATAAATTTTGTGCAAGTTCATAAAATGACAACGAAACCTTGTGGTTTATCCAAATCGCATGTATTCCGTATTAACACTGCAGTAACACTGGCAAAATTTCTAGATGAGAGTATGTGCTTTTATTCAGTAAATTAAAAACGTAAATTACGAAATTTGACGATTGTGATGAAAAACTAGTGCATAGAACTGTACTACGAAGGAGGAGAGTATCCAACAGATAGAAAAATACAGAAGTTTTGTGTAAAATGCACTCACTTCATGCTGAGGACACTAGTGTTGTAGTATACTTCGACAACACTTCTGTTTCACAAAACCATGTATAAAAATATATTTTCCTCGACTTCAAAGGAAATGTTGACCTGAATGTATCTACAGTTAACTTTTGTATAGCGTATATCGACGTTTGAGTGATGGTTGCAGTGACGAAAGGTCAGTAACAGTTGCAAATAAATAATTTGGGTGGTAGGAAATATTCTCGGTCGTATTAAGGCGCGCCGCCGGAACTGAAATCCTGGTGGCGGCAAACAAGTACTTGCGCACTGTCGCCTACAGAGTCTCTCGCAAATAAAATGCGATCTTACGTGACACGATGCAACAATGATGTCTCAGATATTACCAAAGCTAATTTAATAGTTTTCTTAACAAATTTATCGCCGGTAGTTTCTACAATGTCCAACAGAACTTAAGTTCATCACTGATAACATTTTCCGGTTCACAGGTGGAACCGTTTCACACCTATTACGGCATTTTATTTTTTTCCTCACGGAGTACTTTTATGTTTTCACTACATAATATGTATCACACGCATCTAAAAACTCTGAGAATGTTCATATACGATTTTCAGCCCAAATATGTCAGTACTTTTTTCCCCACAGGTTGAAGTAAACAAAAATTTTTCTTCAAAATTTCTTGTAACGTTAGTTTTTATTTTTTTCCTAACAGCTGGCAAGAATTTTCTCTTGGAAAGTACTCCACCATATTTTAGACCAAAACTTGAGGTATAATATTTTATCGGAATTTTTTCTAATATTTGAAATTATTACTAACCGGCAATGGTGTAGGACAGTGAAATGACCTTGAAGTGCCCATGGGTATGAGGGTTGCTATAGGACAGATCTGACATTGAGCTGATGCCACACATGTACTGTCAGGAACAGACCGTGAGATCTTGCTAGCCACAGGTGTACCTCAACATGAAATAAACATTTCATTGAGAAATGTGCCACGTTTGGATGAGCGTTGTCCTGATCAAAAACTGAAAATTGTACCATGATACTATTGCATGAGAGGGAACACACTAGAATTCAGGATATCTGTGACTCAACATTCTATCCTCAGAGTTCCCTCAATTAGTACCAGGTGTGACCTGGAGTCATACCCAACAGCTCCCTACACCATGATACCAAGTGTAACATAACTATACTTCTCCTAAACTTTGGAAGAATGTGACATCTCCCCAAGTTGCCAACATACTTGCTGACGACTAACATGCGAGTTAGTGCAGAACAACAATTCATCACTGAACGCAAGGTGACGCCATTCATTAGCAGTCAATGCTTTCCGTCTCAACGCTACCCGAAATGCAGCTATTTTTGTTGCAGTGTTAATACCAGGCTGTGTCAGGGACAGTAATTCTCTAGTCTGGCTGCTGCTTGTCTCGTATCAGTGGTATGGGACGAAATAATGTTGCAGAGCGTCTGATAACTGTTCTCAGATGGTAGACCCAGGTGTAAAGGGTTTTTGATACCCTTGCTGGTGATGAGGCCCCTTTCATACTTCCTCGGGTACCTATAATGCAGTCTCATATCAGTATGTAGCATCTCCAAGTCCTTCACAATGATCACTCAATACCTAATTTTTTTTTCTTTATTGTGATTTCATTCCTCTGCCCCATATGGACAGAGGAGGGCTGTCAGCGGCACAATCCGGCGCTCTTCAGCCTAGCGACATGACAGCTAATACAAGAAGAAAATGTTACATATAAGGCGATAAAAAGGGGGGACATAAAACAGAGTAAGGGGAAATAATGGAGGTAAAAATATACTGACATGGAGTCGTTCATGTGGTGACAATTAAAAAAGTCGACATAAAGTTAAAAAACACAGTTGGTGATTTGTAGAACAAAAAAAAAAAAAAGACACTGAAGTCACACGCACAGGTTAAAAGTTGGCCACAGTATTAAAAACACTCCAGAACAACACACTTTAAACCCACTTGGAGCACAATGATGAAGAATAAAACTGCCAGGTGGATCCTGCCGAGGGTGAGGGTGGAGAGGACGGAAGAGGAGGGGAGAGCAAGGTGTAGTATGGGAGGGGGCGGGATGAAAAGATTAGGGACGTCAGCGGGTGCACCAAGAGGCAGGAGACAGGTGGGGCAGGAGATGAAGAGGGAAGACAAGGTAGGGCGGAATGCAGTGGCACTGAAGAGGAGCACAGGAGAGGGAGGGGGCATACGAGGGGAAAGCCACTCAGGATATGGGAGTGGAAGGAGAGGGAGCCCTGAGGAGGAGGAGGAAGGCCGAAGGTGTGGTTAGAGTTGGTAGGAAGGGTAGATGTCAGAGTGAAGGTCATCATCCGGGTGGGGGACATGCTAGAAGTTGCGCTGGGAAATGAGGTGGAGATGGAGAGAGGCTGGGACACAACGCTAAAGGCACAGCAACGGGTTGGGGGATGAGAGGAAGAGAGACACCAGGGGGGGAGAGTGATCGAGACGGAGGGCAATATATAGGGTACGGATGTGTTCAAGGAAAACGCGAAGGTTGGGAAGGGGAAAAAATCTGATATTGATCACACACCTTATGTAGCCTATCAGGCCTAATAACAGTGCTAAATACGAACAACACTAATGAATTCTGATGGCCATGCTAGCTCTCACAGAGAATAGCAACTATGTTCATTTACATACCTGCCGATAGTATTACTCATTTACGAGAAGAGACAAATAAGTAATGCAACACATATTTTTCTTAGCCAGTTTCGGTTGAAAAAAACGCAGAATTTGTAGTGGGACATAGTGGAATATTCTCGCTTCAGATCCTATAGTTCAACGTAGTTCCGATAGGTGACGGCGCTGTACACAGCCTTCAAAATGGCGTCCGTAACGGAGGTGCATTCCAAGCAGGGAGCTGCCATTGAGTTTCTTTTGGCGGAAAACCAGAGGATCACTGATATTCATAGGTGTTTCCAGAATGCCTGACAGCGAACAAAGCCATGGCGAGTCATTGGTTAAAGGTCTATCATCATCGCAACAAGGTCGCACTAACTTAGCCGCTTTCTCTGTTGGTAGTGTTCGTCCACCAGTTGGAGTACCCAATGGTGTGTCGTCGCTGGGTTCCACGGCGCCAAACAGAAGACTTTAAAGAGCAAGAGCGGTCTTCTTGCGTGTTACCACTCTGATCGTGATAATTTTTTGTCGATCATCGTCACACGTAATGAAACAAGGGTTCATTATTTCGAAACGCAAACAAAACGGAATCCATGGGGTGGTGCCACATCACATCTTCTCCAAAGAAGAAGTTCAAAGCCGTACCCTCAGCCAGTAAAGTTTTGGCGACTGTCTTGTGGGACTAAATGGCTCTGAGCACTATGGGACTCAACTTCTGAGGTCATTAGTCCCCTAGAACTTAGAACAAGTTAAACCTAACTAACCTAAGGACATCACACACATCCATGCCCAGGAAGGATTCGAACCTGCGACCGCAGCGGTCTCGTGGTTCCAAACTGCAGCGCCTAGAACAGCATGGCCACTTCGGCCGGCTTGTGGGACTCTGAAGAGGTTATTCTGTTTTGTGTCCTCTGTCAAGGTGCAACGATCAACTCTGAAATGTATTGTGCTGATCTCAGGAAATTGAAGAAACAACATTAGCGTGTTCGCTGCCACAAAAATGCAAACTAACTTCTCCTTCTCCATGATAATGCAAGGCCTCAAAAAGTCAGCGCACTTAAGAGGGGCTCACAAAACTTCGTTGGTATGTTCTCCCTCATCTACCCTTCACCCTCGATCTCCCATCTTCCGAGTTCCATCTGTCTGGCCCAATGAAGGGTACACTCCACAGGAAGCAATATTTGGATGACGGAGAAGTTATTGATACAGCAAGACATTGGCTCTGATGTCGACCAGTAGAGTGGTACCGTGCAGGCATACAAACCCTCTCACTAAGGTGGAATAAGACCGTTGCATTGAATGGAGACTGTGTTGAAAAATGGGGTTTTCAAGCCGAAACAGTGGGTAATAATATGGTGTATCGAGATCCCGAATAAAATCGGAAAAAAATTACATGACTTAGTGAAAGCTTCTCGTACATCCCTGCCGCTGGTTTATATGTGTACGAATTCACTTTGACAACCGACCATGTCTTCTGGATGCTACACTTTTTTGTGAGGTTGTGTATTTCACGGTAACTAAGAGTTTTATTATTATTGTATTAAAATATTTTATATACACACACCAAGAAAAGTTTTGCATCACTCCTGTCCCCAGAACTCCTGAAGATAGACGTTGACTGTGGATGTTGTATCACAGACACTGTCCCTTTGACTGTTCAGAGATGACACTAAACTCGCCCAAAGATGTAAACAACCATGCATGTGCAGCACCTATTACACAGAGGGGGTCTGACAGCTGATCAGTTCCAGTCATTCCATCAGGTAGGAGGTACATGGCACTTGTTGTCTGTAGTTCAACCACGCATAGACGGTCAATACCGCGGTTCGATCGCGTCCGCATTGTTACTTTGTGCCAGGAAGGGCTCTCAACAAGGGAAGTGTCCAGGCGCCTCGAAGTGGACCAAAGCGATGTTGTTCGGACATGGAGGAGATGCAGAGATACAGAAACTGTCGATGACTTGAATCGATCAGGCTGTCCAAGGGATACTACTGCAGTGGATGACCGCTACCTACGGATTATGGCTCGGAGGAACCCTGACAGCAACGCCAACATGTTTAATAATGCTTTTCGTGCACCCACAAGACGTCGTGTTATGACTCAAACTGCGAAATAGACTGCTTGATGTGCAGCTTCACTCCTGGCGTCATTGGCGAGGTCAGTCTTTGCAAGCATGACATCATGCAGAGCGGTACGGATGGGCGCAACAACACACTGAATGGACCGCTCAGGATTGGCATCACGTTCTCTTCACCGATGAGTGTCGCATATGCCTTCAGCCAAACAATTGTCAGAGACGTGCAACGTGCTCAAGCTGAACGCCTTACACACACTCCCCAGTGAGTGCAGCAAGGTGGAGGTTCCCTGCTCTTTTGGGGTGGCATTATGTGGGGCCTTCGTACGCCGCTGGTGGTCATGGAAGGCGCTGTAACTGCTATACAATATGTGAATGCCATCCTCCAAACGATAGTGCAACCAATCACCAGCATATTAGCGAGGCATTCATCTTCATAGACAACAATTCGCGCCCCCTCGTGAACATCTTGTGAGTGACTTCCCTTAGGATAACAACATCGCTCGACTAGAGTGGCCAGGATGTTCTCCAGAGATGAAACCTATTGAACATGTCTGAGGTACAATGAAAAGGGCTGTTTATGGACGACGTGATTCACCAACCACTCTGAAGGATCTACGCCGAATCGCCGTTGAGGAGTGGGACAATCTGGACCAATAGTGCGTGGATGAACTTGTGGATAGTATGCCACAACGAATACAGGCATGCATCAATGCAAGAGAACGTGCTGCTGGATATTACAGGTACTGGTGTGTACAGCAATCTGGACCACCACCTCTAAAGATCTCGCTGTATGGTGGTACAACATGCAATATGTAGTTTTCATGAGCAATAAAAAGGGCGGAAATGATGTTTATGTTGATCTGTATTCCAATTTTCTGTACAGGTTCCGGAACACTGGGAACTGAGGTGATGCAAAACTTTTTTATGTATGTATTTTATTGTTATTATTATTAAAATCGTACATACTGGTGACACATTGTAATTGTGATTGACGGGACAGTTACTTCCCACTGTCTAGCCAGATCGTGAAGCTTCTAAAGAGTATTTCTCATCTACACTATGTGACCAAAAGTATCCAGACACTTAGTAGATATCAGTATGAATGAGTCCACCCTTCGCCTTTATGACTGCTTGCAGTCTGCTGGGGCTCTTTGAAGAAAATGTGTGGATATATCTGGAGCGATGGCAACCCATTCTTCCTCAAGAGCCGAAACCAAAGGACGCTGGTGTCTATAGCGAAATCGATGTTCTAGCTGATGCCAAGGGTGTTCCATTGGTTTCAGGTCGGGACGCTGGGCAGGCCAGTCCATTCCAGTAACATGGTTGTCCTCAAACCTTTGCTTCACAGATGCTGCTTTATGACAGGGTGCATTGTCATGCTGATACAAACAGTAATCGTCTCCTAACTATTCTACTACTGTCCACAGCGCACAATGCTGGGAAACGTGTTCGTATCCTTCCGAATTTAACGGTTTTGTAAATGCAAAAAGACGGCCACATCCTAATCAGAAAGAGCAGCCCCATGCCATAATACCACCTCATCCGCGCTTCACTGCTAGTACCACAGATGATGACAGGTAACGTTCCCCAGGCTTTCGTCAAATCAATACCATTCCATTGCATAAATCTCTCGTTTCCAAACATTGTCCAGTGATGCCAATCTCTACACAACCTCAAGCGTCGCCTATTAGTGACTATAGAAATGTTTGGCTAATGTGCAGCTCTTATCACTGCATCCCATTCTTTTTAACTACCCAAGACAATCATTGTACTAGCTGGACTGCTGGTAGCAGTTTGGAACTCACAAATGATTACTTCTGCTGATTTCAGGCGATTATTTACAACCACCCTTCGCCTAGGTCGACTCGGGCAATTTTAGAAGGATTGAAATGTCCCTGATTGATTTGTTACTCAGGTGACCTCCAATGATTATCAAGATGCTGCTGATCAGATAATGTACAATTATATAGCTCATATTTGAAAAGGAATAAAAAGAAATAATGCTATGCATCTGTTAATGTGATCAGTTGTGAAGAAAATGACATAGGCGTTCTAACAGAACAGCGATTTGTAACAATCATTTTCTCTTTGGTCTTTTGCAGATGGATACTCCTCAGAGGCCAACACTCGTCATCTCTGGCATGTCCGGACGTTTCCCGGAATGTGACTCAATAGAGGAGTTGAAGGAGAAGCTGTACAGTGGCGAGAACATGGTGACTTCCAAAGGGTGCCGCTGGGGGACTGGTAAGCCTTTCATCTGCAGTAGATTTTCTCTATGACCGAGCTTTTTGTGTTTCATAAAATAATGTCTTCTTCTTCAGTCATCGGAGGGTGTGAATGTGTCGAGATGCAGTGCCACTCCAATAGAATACTTACCTGTTTAGTTCATATCTGTGAAATAATACTGTATACAGCTGAAAAATGCTCCTGTTGGAGCACAAAAAAGGCAAATGTGCTCCTCTTGAAAAGACTACTTCAAAGAAGTGAGGGCCAGCTGTCTCAATCTTCATTCCACCTTCCTCACCAAAAATTTTGGCGTGCGAAGTTATTTGCACTCTTTTAACACCGAACGTTCTAAATCATACTCAAAATACCCCACTGTCCATACATGTCTCTCTACCACTGTTTCCTTTTTCTCCCATTGGTACTTTCTCCTGTCTTTGTCTTTGTACATCCCATTCCCTTTCTCTTCTATACCACTGTCTCCTTGTCTGTCGCTTTCACTGTCTCTATCCTATTGCCATTGTCTTTGTCTCACTCTTTTTCTCTCCCATTGCCACCATCTCATCCTTTCTTGCTTATGGTATGCTGTCTTTCTCTGCAACCACCATTTCTCCTCCCCACACATGTCCTTGGGGATGGTTTGCTTGGGGTTCCAGACCGCCCCCCCCCCCCTCCTGTACCACCCTCATCCCACCCCCCTGCCCCAAGGTCTCCACTTATCTCTTCTGCTTTTCAATTCTACTGTCTCTTTTCTCTTTTACTGCCACTATGACTATCTCCATCCATCTTTGTTTCTCTTTTACTGCCACTATTTCGCACTGACCACCACTTTCTCCTGTGTCTTTCGCTCCAACTGCTGTTCTTCATTTCTCTCTTTCTGTTTTCTATTTCACTGCCACTTTCTTCTCCCACCATCCCAGTCTCCACCCTCTTTCTCTGGCACTGCACTGTCTCCCCTCTCTTACACTGTCACTGCCTTTCTGCTACTTTCAGCACAAAGAAGTGTCAATATGGTCGCACACCAAAATTTTTGGTGAGGAAACAGAAATAAGGATTGAGACAGCTGTTTCCCCACTTTTCTGCCCCATTTTTCTGTTCCACTTTTCTGCCCCACTTTTTTCTCTGAGTCTTTTAAAAAGGAGCATATTCGTCTTTTTTGTGTGCTCCAGTGAGAGCATTTTTCAGCTGGTTCAGATCTTTTTCAAACTAATTCTGTAGTTTTGCGAAGTTGTGTCATTATATTTATATACTTCGACACATTTACATACTTTGATACATACAAACAACAAATAAGTGTGCATCATAATAAGGTTAACACAAATTCATCTCACATCCTACCCAAGTTCACGTTACACTGTTTTCCGTTAAAACGTGCAACATTTTTATCCCACACATACAGTACATCCAAAATGTGGCGCTTGGTTTGAAAGTACAAAGAATTTCGTATGATAAAATAATTTTTGAGAGGTGCTTACGCTATCTGGTGGCACTATCAAATAATTTCCAGGTCATGAAAGCTTGTAAGGTCGTGAAGTGCCCATTATACAGAGACAGCACTTTATAAAATTTTAGTGGTGACAAAATGGGAACTAAAAACAAACTTTGGTGACCGCAGAACTCTTGCTATGATCCCAGAACCCTGACTATGTGTTCAGCTTGCTAGGTGAAACTATATTTACGTCTCAGACCAGATATTATGTTCATATTTTGTATGAATAAGTATGGTAAGGTTCAGCATCTGCATCTCGATTGGATGATGACATCGAACAAAGCTTTCACAGTTCGTTGAGAATATCATCTAAGGAACATATAGGAAAAATTTTGACGACTCGCCATGAGTATAAATGAGTGGCCATTCCCCACAACTGGTACTTTTGGTATTCAAAAATCACGTTTTTTCGGGTCTATCTTGATACCGGATAAAGTTTTTTGAAAACGGAAAAATTATGTTTCTTGATAAATACCTAAGGAATCACAGTTAAAATTTGAACCATTTGCTATGGTTATTTATTTAAATAATTGCGAGCCACGGTAGAAAAACGGCAAAAATCTGGTTTCTGCTACGGTCTTCCGCGTAATTACAGTAAATATGAACCTCTGGATGTCGGTAACTGATAAGAATATCGGAAGAAGTTTCGAAGTTCCCCAAGAACATCATCTTTAGAATATGTGTTAAGTACTTCGACAATTTGCCATGAATAGAAATTATGAAAGAGGGCATATCCGTAGTTGGTATTTCTGGCAGCCAAAGATCATCGTTTATCGGGATTTTCTCAGGAACCGCTCACCCACCCTAGACCACACTTAATGCAAAATAAACAACCGATTTGCCCAATTTGCCTGGGCTCGGGGAAGTGTGCAATGTTTATATTTTAATCTTGTGCTGCAGGATATCTACAGTATGCCCGTTGTTCGGTAAATATACAAACAGGGACTGATGGAACATTGGCGTGTTATATGTGAACTTGGCCGCCTCTTTTACTCAAGCAGCATATTCCAACTCTCGAAGCTCAATATGCACCGTTCCACATGTTCTTACAACAAAAAATTATGAAGTTGTCGCCTAATGTCGGATCAATAGATATGTAAAACTACAATGAACCTGCAGTATTCCACAGTTTACGTCTATATCCGCATATACCAAGTGTCTCTTCTAAGAATGAAAAAGCATATATTCGCAGGTGTTTCGGCACATATTTACTGTTTGCTTTATGGTATGTGCTGTACATGAAGTTAGCCCAAACAAATAGTGTTCTTGGCGTGTTTCTTGCATCTGTTACTTTTGAGTTACAAAAGCTGGCCGCTGTGGGCGAGCGGTTCTAGTCGCTTCAGTCCGGAACCGCGCTGCTGCTACGGTCGCAGGTTCGAATCCTGCCTCGGGCATGGATGTGTGTGATGTCCTTAGGTTAGTTAGGTTTAAGTAGTTCTAGGTCTAGAGGACTGATGACCTCACATGTAAAGTCCCATAGTGCTTAGAGCCATTTGAACCATTTTTTTTAAGTTACAAATGAAATTTTTTTGACAGTGGAATTTAATGTGTTCATTCGACAGAGCGCCTTCAAATTGGTGTACCGCGGTATACGGTTTAACAACATGTTTTAATACGGACAGAAAAACACAAAGTATAAACAGTATTGCAACACGGACAAAGTAGTGTAAGAGGTGAGAAGTCGGGCAACATAGAGGCGAACATACACTATTGACCATTAAAATTGCTACACCAAGAAGAAATGCAGATGATAAACGGGTATTCATTGGACAAATATATTATACTAGAACTTACATGCGATTACATATTCACGCAATTTGAGTGCATAGATGCTGAGAAATCAGTACCCAGAACAACCACCTCTGGCCGTAATAACGGCCTTGATACGCCTGGGCATTGAGTCAAACAGAGCTTGGATGGCGTGTACAGGTACAGCTACCCAAGCAGCATGAACACGATACCACAGTTCATCAAGAGTAGTGACTGGCGTATTGGGACGAGCCAGTTGGTGGGCCACCAGTGACGAGACGTTTTCAATTGGTGAGAGATCTGGAGAATGTGCTGGCCAGGGCAGCAGTCGAACATTTTCTGTGTCCAGAAAGGCCCGTACAGGACCTACAACATGCGGTCTTGCATTATCCTGCTGAAATGTAGGGTTTCACAGGGATCGCATGAAAGATAGAGCCACGGGTCGTAACACATCTGAAATGTAACGTCCGCTGTTCAAAGTGCCGTCAGTGAGAATAAGAGGTGACCGAGACGTGTAACCAATGGCACCCCATACCATCACGCCGGGTGATACGCCGGTATGGCGATGACGAATACACGCTTCCAATGTGCGTTCACCGCGATGTCACCAAACACGGAAGCGACCATCATTATGCTGTGAACAGAACCTAGATTCAACCAAAAAAAAATGTTTTGCCATTCGTGCACCCAGGTTTGTCGTTGAGTACACCATCGCAGGCGCTCCTGTGTGATGCAGCGTCAAGGGTAACCGCAGCCATGGTCTCCGAGCTGATAGTCCATGCTGCTGCAAACGCCGTCGAACTGTCCGTGCAGGTGGTTGTTGTCTTGCAAACGTCCCCATCGGTTGACTCAGGGATCGAGACGTTGCTGCACGATCTGTTAGAGCCATGCGGATAAGATGCCTGTCATCTTGACTCCTAGTGATACGAGGCCGTTGGGATCCAGCACGGCGTTCCGTATTACCCTCCTGAACCCACCGATTCCATATTCTGCTAACAGTCACTGGATCTAGACCAACGTCGCGATACGATAAACCGCAATCGCGGTAGGTTACAATCCGACCTTTATCAAAGTCGGAAACGTGATGGTACGCATTTCTCCTCCTTAAACGAGGCATCACAACAACGTTTCACGAGCCAACGCCGGCCAACTGCTGTCTATGTATGTGAAATCGGTTGGAAACTTTCCTCATATCAGCACGTTGTAGGTGCCGCCACCGTCGCCAACCTTGTGTGAATGTTCTGGAATGCTAATCATTTGCGTATCACAGCATCTTTGTACTGGTAGATAGGACAGCTTGGCTGTGGAAGTGGAAGGTTAGCCCACAACATAGACAACAGTATTCACAGTTACAAGCACCCAAGCTTTAATGATCTTCTAGCAATAAAGGCTCTTAACAAATCTCAATTAAGCAAGGACATAAACTTGGTTACAAACATATGTTAACCTTCAACCAGTGAACAATCTCAATAAGGAATTACCAATCAATAAAACGTAGATAAAGGACTGCTTTACAAGAATGCTTAAATTAAGTAAAATCATGAAAGCTAAGTTACAAATTTTGTGTTAAGCTTCAACAGGCGAATAACCCCAATAAAGAATTCTCATTTAAATAAAACATAGATAGGAAAATGCCTTACCAAAATGCTTGAATTGTGTAAAATCATGAAAAGCTGAGTTACAACTTTTCTCACAAACTACTTAGGAATTTACAGCACATAAACAAGTTTGATCTGGTTTACCATATGGTAACTTCCAAGTCCAAGCGGCCGAAGCCACTCAGAGCGGACGACCGCCCCAACGCTGGTCATCAGCTGACATCGTCACGGCCCAGTGGCCACCGTGCTAAAACAGACTGACGTTTCGGTGAGCGACCGACAGCAACACAGGAGTAACAGTGACAAAGTCGGCGTACGCCTCACGAAACACGGCACACCCTGAAGCGGGAGCAGGCACAGCTGACAAGCGGCCACACAACCGCACGCCGCTCATACTAACGCGGGAAATGATAGCGAGCGACAGGACGCCACGCGCAAAGCAGCAACCGTGCCTACCCCTCGACCACAGAATGTGCCCTGCCTCCTTGTCTATAGTAATACAATTTATAGCACACAAGAAACGATTTAATAATGGCATTAGTTCAACGCGAGATCAGTTAACAGTTAGGTCCAGTAAAGATTTACCAACGGATTTACCTTCAAACCAGCTTCCGGACAAATAGGCGGAAATAAGTAAACTTGGCATAAGTTTTCATCAAACCGATAAACAAGAAATCAAATTAAACAGTTGCCAAAAATACAGTCACGATACGCAAGCCCTTCAAGACCTTGCTATCTCCCTCACAGTTATTAACGGCGAAACAGACACAAATGAATGACAAGAAATTCACCGTTGAAAGCAAAAAACAACACACAACAAGGTTAAATTAATTAATTTGCAGACGAGCCAGTCACTGAAAGCTCAGTTCCACAAGATTAGGACTAACCTCATTCGGCAGCAATACATTTGTGTGCGTGATAAGTAGGTTGCCCAAACAGGACTCCAAAACAACAGGTCCACGTTAGCTGTCTTGTTCTCGGATACTAGGCACCACCGGGCTAAGACAATCGCGACGAAAAAAAAATCTCTGAAATTACAGCTGCCTGCAGCAAAACAAACGAGTCAGGGTGCATGAGCGTAAAGCACAAGTCACTGTTCCAGCCGGAGCGTAACCTTTTCAGTGTACATACGGACAGAACAACACACATGGGCATAAAGGGAGCAGCGGATGCGTACCAAGCAAACTATACTGCGCCAAAATACGACCCACGTCACGTCCACAAACCGGAGCACTGCTCCCGGAGCTAGTGTCTGCTCGCTGGACTGCCGCAACTCTTTGTCCCCCGGAAAGCGATGCTGACTGCCGCCTCGCTCAACGCTCCCTTCACGGCCGTGCACAACTACTCTTCTCTTGTCGCCTCAGAGGTTAGCCGCAATGTCCGTTCTCCCCTGCTGTCCGCCCCCGACTCCCGTACTCGCACTCACCCCCTCGTTAGGACCCGCTCCGACAGGAGGCCCTCGCGATCGCGATCGCACATAGTGCCAACCTCAACCAGAGGAGTAATCGATAGCGTCTTGCGCTCGAGAGTCGCGCCACGGCTCATTCTTCCTGTCGGTTAAATTTCGATTCTGAAGTACGTCATCATGGTGGTGCAGCAATTTTAATGGCCAGTGGTGTATATTTACCATCCGTCGGTTTCTGTTATTGCTATCCACTGACCGGCAGCAAGCCACATAGGCATGGTGAGGATATAGTATCCCTACCAGGTCGTTTTCGGAGAACGGCATACTGTTTCAGTTTCCATACCTCCAACACGATAACATATACTGTATTTTACTGTGGTTTGGGATTTGAAAAAATCCAAATGCGTCCTCTATCACTTGTCAGGCGCCTAAAAAATTATTCGTATTTAAAGAGAACTGACAGTCATTATGCCAAGAAGACTTTCTGACCAAGTTTTTCTTGTTTTCCTTGTATGCATCGACTACACTTTCCTGAAGAAATCGAAATCGAACAGTTATTTTTTTATTTATTTACACGTGCAGTTCCGTAGGATCAAATTGAGGAGCAAATCTCCAAGCTGATGGAACTTGTTAGTAATAACATAAAAATAATAACAGTTAAAAATAAAATGTTTATAAACCCAAAAAAGTCAAGCCATAAATTTAAGTAAAGACAGTCAACAATATTACATAAGAATCAGCTTAACTTTTCAAGGAAGTCCTCAATAGAGTAGAAGGACTGACCCACGAGGAAACTCTTCAGTTTCGATTTTAAAGCGCATGGATTAGTGCTAAGGATTTTGAGTTCGTGTGGAAGCTTTTTGAAAATGAATGCACCAGTGTACTACACATCTTTCTGCACAAAAAAGTTAAGTGAGTCCGATCCAAATGCAGGTTGGATTTCTACCGAGTATTGACTGAGTGAAAGATGCTTATTCTTGGGAATAAGCTGATATTATTAACAAGAAAAGACAGTAACGAATATATATATATATATATTAAGAGGCCAATGTAAGAATACACAGACTAGTGAACAGTGGTCGACAAGAGGTTCGTAAACTGACACCACTTAGTGCCCAAACAGCCCGTTTCTGAGCCAAAAATGTCCTTTTAGAATGGGAAGAGTTACCCCAAAATATAATACCTTACGACGTAAGGGAATGAAAATAAGTGAAGTAGACTAATTTTCGTGTCGAACTATCACTTACTTAAGATACTATTCGAATAGCAAATATGGCAGCATTAACTATTTGAACATGATCCTGAAAATGGGCCTTCCGCGACCGTTTACTGTATATCTGAACACCTAGAAATTTGTACTGTTCAGTTTCACTAACCATTTGCCCATTCATTGAAATTAAAACTTCGCATTTTGTTGAATTGTTTGTTAGAAACTTTAAAAACTGAGTCTTACTGTGCTTTAGTATTCGTTTATTTTCTACAAGCCATGAACTTACGTCATGAACTGTACTATTTCAAACTGAGTCAATGTTGCAGCAACATCCTTTACAACCAGGCTAGTGCCATCAGCAAACAGAAATATTTTAGAGTTACCTGTAAAGGGCATATCATTTATATAAATAAGGAACAGAAGTGGTCTCAACACTGATCCCTGAGGCACCCCCTCCCCCCCCCCCCCCAATTTGACCATAAGCCCACTCAGACCCCACATCAATCACAGCCATTCTCAACACTATGAATAATGACCTTTTACTGTCTGTTGTTAAAGTAAGAGGTGTGAGCTACTCCCTGTATTCTGTTATGGCCCAGCTTCTGGAGCAATATTTTGTGGTCAACATAATCAAATGCCTTAGTTAAATAAAAAAATCTGCCTAGCGCTCGAAACCTTTTGTTTAACCCATCCAGTACCTCTCAGAGAAAAGAGAATATAGCATTTTCAGCTGTTAGACGACTTCTGCAGCTGAACTGAACATTTGATAGCAAAGTATGTGATATAAAATGATCAATTATCCTTATATACACGGCCTTTTCAATAACCTTTTCAAACACTGATGGCATAGAAATAGGTCTATAATTGTCTACATTATTCTTTTCTCCCTTTTTATAAAATGGCTTTAGTACTGAGTACTTTAATGGTTCAGGAAACTGACTGTTCCTAAAGGAAGAATTACAAATATAGCTCAATACAGGGATAACATGTGCAGAACAGTACCTTAATATTCTACTAGGCGCTCCATGAGCCCTTAGTTGTCAATGATTTAATTATTGGCTCAATCTCCCCCTTGTCTGTATCACAGAGGAGTATTTCAGACATCAATCTCGGAAAGGCCTTTGCACAGAGAGTTATATGATTCCCTGTAGAAACTAAATTTTTATTTAATTCACCAGCAATTCTCAGAAAGAGATTGTTAATACTGTACATATATCTGATTTATTAGTAACAGAAATATTTTTACTACAGACTGACTTTATATTGTTGACCTTATGCTGCTGACAAGACACTTCCTTCACAACTAACCACATGGTTTTAATTTTATCCTGTGAATTAGCTATTCTATTTGCGTACCACATACTCTTTGCCTTCCTATTAACATTTTTAAACACCTAACAATACTGTTTGTAATGGACTTCTGTAGCTTGTTTGTGACTACTTACAATGTGATATAATTCCCGCTTTATTCTACATGATATTCTTATCCCAGTAGTCAGCCAACCAGACACTTTTACAGCTAGTACTCCGTTTAGAACATTCTAATGGAAAGCAACTCTCAAAGAGCATTATATTTGTCATCTATGTTATCGGCACTATAAACATCCCGCCACTCTTGTTACTTGACGAGGTTTAAAAAACTCTCCATTGCCATTGGATTAACTTTCCTACATAGTTTGTAATTTTATGTGACATTTGTTTGAGTACAAAAGCCTTTTAGTGTTAAAATTTGTGTATCATGATCTGAAAGGCCATTCACGCTTTACTAACAGAATGCCCCCTAGTAAAGAATAAAAATATTCTCTCTGGCTGTGCTACTGTTCCCCTGCACCGTAGTTGGAATAAACACAGTCTGCATCAGACCATATGAGTTTACGAGATCTACGAACATCATTTTTCTTGCGCCATCATATACAAAATTAATAGTGAAGTCACCACATATAATTAATTTCTGGTACTTCCTACAAAGTGAATCAAGAACCCTGTCTAGCTTGAGCAGAAATGCTCTGAAGTCAGAGTTAGGGAACCTATAAACAACAAAAATTAGACGTTTAGTTTCACTAAATTCAACTGCCCTTTCACAACATCCAAATATTTGTCAGTGAAGTGCCGTGATACGTCTTTGGACTCAAATGGAATACTGTTTTCTGCGTACATGGCCACTCACCCACTCCGCAAGGAACTCCTTGAAAAACACCCAAATAATCTGTATCCTGGTTAACGAAGTCTCTCGATTCTCAAATTATTTAAGTGATGCTCCGATACACCAATAATTTCAGAGTGAACATCTATAAACAGTTCACTAACTTTATCTCTAATACCGCTTATATTTTGATGAAATATGCTAATTGCTTCTCTAGTTGAAAACATGATGTCCTCTGAAGGCGACTGAAGGTGATTCCTTAGTTAGAGGGGCTTCCTTTAAGCAGGTATACCTATCAGCTGACTTCGAACTAAAAACAGGTGCCGCTCTAACACCAACTACTATAGGCATTTTTCCATGAGTGATCCCAACACTACCTGCTACACCTATAAGCTTTGCCAGCCTCTCCTTCCCATACGTATTGAGGTGCAGACCATGCTTAGTGAAACCTGATCTACTGACAGACTCAGCTGGCATCACTGCAATGTGATCCACGCCCTCTACCATCAGTGCCTTCTCCAGCCCCATGTTAACACACCTAACAGCCGCATTAAGATAAGGCCGATCACGATGCTGAACCAGTTGCATGAAATGCTCATTAGTGCCAGCAATTTGAGTAGGTATCTTTACCAGGTCACCACCTACATCATATTACCTCGTCCCTATCAAGACAATTCCTTGCTCCACTCACTATTACTACCTGAGCCTCCTTCATAAAATTCCTACATCACTCCCCTATGCTTTCAGTCACCTGAGCCAACCCTGGACTAGGCTTCACAATGCTGGTGAACTGGTACTCACTCCCCAACACTTCCTGCAACTGCTGGCCTACACCTCTACCATGTGAACTACCTGGCAGCAAAACCTTATTCTTTCTGTTATACTTTGCAACTGACTTGGGCCTCCTAACTCCTGAGGACTGCTGCATGTTTCCTACACCTCCAGCTAGAAGAGGTTCCTCTCCACTCAACTCTGGGAATTGGTCAAATTTATTGCATATACACCAAGTACAACTGTCTGAATACCTCCTCCTCCTTGCTGCCTTCTTGCCAATTGCCAGTCCCCATTCCCCACCACCCTTCAGCCTCCTCAGCCTATCTAGTTCCTCTCTGCGTATTGTAACTGCACCTGAAGGCCACAGATCTTACGCACCTGCTCCTCTATAAACTTCTTTCTACTACAGATTCTGCATTCCCAGGAGAGGATCTCGCCAGAATGCCCACTAGGCTCCCCACTGCATTCCCTACAATGAAAATACTTTGAACAAATCCGACACCGTAACCCACTACTCACAAACCTATGACAGAGCCCACAGTTCTCACTCATTGTACAATTTTACAGTTACTGAAAAAAACTAAACGTCTACGTTGCGTAAGTTCAGTTACACCAGTAGAACTATTTATAGAACTAACAATAGCGGTCTCTAAATTCTCTCTCTACTAATAAAGCAACAAGTTTTGTTAACACTACTAAAGCACAACTCATACCTATACCAACAAAACTTCACAATATTTATTAGCTAAAACCAAAAATTCAGACGGCCTCTGGGACACTCAATGAAGTTAAAACAGTGAATGAAAATATTACTAAAATGTTTCAATAGAAACAATAAGAAACGTCAGCTGAAAACTGAAGCACGAAACTTATTAAACGACTTCAACGCACAGAAAACTCCAAGAAACACGAGCGAAGATTATTAAATCGTTATTTCGCCACAAACAGCACACAGCTGCAATCGCAATAGTGCTTCTTGCACTGTGTGATAAATGTTTTATGGCTGCTGAGAAAATTAGTAGCTGTCCTACTACACTTCCTTGGAGCACATCCTACATTATTTCCGTATCTGTTGAACGTTGACTCTCTTATAGTGACGTACTGGGGTGTATTAGTCAAAAAGATC
Organism: Schistocerca gregaria; assembly: GCF_023897955.1. Lineage (NCBI taxonomy): Eukaryota > Metazoa > Arthropoda > Insecta > Orthoptera > Acrididae > Schistocerca > Schistocerca gregaria. The sequence continues at coordinate 378,405,758 of NC_064922.1, forward strand.
AAAAACGTTTTAGTGATGATACTCCATACCATGGTATCTCCATTGCTGTTTGACGATGTGTTTCAGTGACGAACGCCTTTCGGAAATCTAGAAAGACAAGATTTGTTCACTTGATCTACAAAATTGCTCAAGAAACGGTTTGGAACATCCTTAGAACTTGCATAATGTGTCTTGTCTTTTACCAGAAACGTCAATATTCTTTTGAGAGTAGAAAATCATTATGTACACCTAGCGGTAAATGTAAACCTACAATTTCAAAGCAATTCTAAAGACATTCAAAAATATTCAGTTGTGACCGAGAACACTGTTGAATCTATATCTATGTGTGGTGTCTGTTCTGTCAGACATGTACGACAGCACTGGCACCACACACACACACACACACACACACACACACACACACACACACACACACACATATATATATGACTGCTTTGTTAAGTTCAGTAGGGATGCGCAACAGGGTCCGAACCTCTTGCTACAGGACAGCGGTGAGCAATAGACTGGTGTATGCTACTAATGTATGACAAGTTGAGAATTTGGGTCGGACGGGAACATTTCTGGTTCAAATGGCTCTGAGCACTATGGGACTTAACTTCTGAGGTCATCAGTCCCCTAGAACTTAGAATTGCTTAAACCTAACTAACCTAAGGACATCACACACACCCATGCCCGAGGCAGAATTCGAACCTGCGACCGTAGCGGTCGCGCGGTTCCAGACTGTAGCGCCTAGAACTGCTCGGCCCCACCGGCCGGCAACATGTCTGGACTGCTGAAGTGAACAGTCGGGCTTCAGCTGCGACACGGGTCGGATGTATGGCGCGTCGCGCAGCGCTCCGCACGTGTGTTTGTTTACTCGCTTGCTCAAGGTACCGCAATCGTTGTTGTGATTTCGAGCTTTGCTAGATAAGGCGTTCTCTTACCTCCAGGCGACGGTGAAACTCACGTTCGAGGAATACAACGTGCGTCAGAAGGCTTATGAAATCGAACAGTTTTTGCGAGACGACTGACGGTAACATCAGCATGGTTACCGTGGACCACGTGTGTATAGCGTTTCATACAGTGCGCATATTCGAACTGCGGTTCGAACGCCCAGCTGCGCTCGTCACTGGCGCGTTATGGCCATGTGGCATGGTCTTAAGCTTCATGGAAGAAAAGTGGAACATCCTTGAAACATGATACATTCTCAATGGCGTCCAAAAGGCACACTTCGAACTCTGCAGCATCTACTGTCTTACGTGTATATCGGCAGTTGCCGAACCAATGTTATGATTGGCAACCGCGGACATGTTCAACTGTGGACCCGAGGGCAACGTCCGATGAGACTGCCTACAGCTCCACCTCGTCCAGGTGCCACGTGTAGAACCGATACAAACAGTGGTGCCGAACGTGTTACCTCTTATGTGGAAGTGGTGTGGCTGGTGTGCACAGATGCCATGCTCATGACAACCTCACGCAAACATGAGCTCAGCCATGACAGCAGCCCACCACAAATGTCCTCGAAATTAGAATTAAATTAGCCCGCATCTCGTGGTCGTGCGGTAGCTTTCTCGCTTCCCACGCCCGGGTTCCCGGGTTCGATTCCCAGCGGGGTCAGGGATATTCTCTGCCTCGTGATGGCTGGGTGTTGTGTGATGTCCTTAGGTTAGTTAGGTTTAAGTACTTCTAAGTTCTAGGGGACTGATGACCACAGATGTTAAGTCCATAGTGCTCAGAGCCATCTGAACCATTTTTTTAGAATTAAATTAATACTTTCAAATGCTAACGGGCGTTAATTTATTAAACGGGGACAGGTGAAAATGTGTGCGCTGAACGGGACTCGAACCCAGGATCTCCTGCTTACATGGCAGACGCTCTATCCATCTGAGCCACTGAGGGCACAGATGGTAGCGCGACTGCAGGGACTATCTCGTGCACGCCTCCCGTGAGAGCCACCTTCTCACCTTGTATGTCCACACACTACATTCGTAGTGTCCCTTCCCAACACACTCATTACTCGTGGAAGTCATTCTTACCGAGTCCCGTTAGAGTTCGGTGAATATGTGTGCATCCTCACAGAAGAAGAAGGTCATGGCCGGTGTTGCCAGAACTATATACTTATATGGATATGGTGTCTATTCTTTCGGACATGTCCAAAAGAACAGGCATCATTGATAACCTGCAGCTGTCTGGAACGAAATTAGAATTAAATTAATATCTTCAACTGCTAACGGGCGTTGACATATATCAACGGGGACAGGTGAAAACGTGTGTCCGGACAGGGACTCGAACCCGGGATCTCCTGCTTTCGCTCTATCCATCTGAGCCACTGAGGGCACAGACGGTAGCACCACTGCAGGGACTATCTCGTGCACGCCTCCCGCGAGACCCACATTCTCACCTTATATGTCCACACACTACATTCGTAGTGTCCCACCCTAACACACTCATTACACGTGGAAGACATTCTTGCCAAGTCCCATAAGAGTTCGGGGAATATGTGTGCATCCGCACAGAAGAAGAAGGTCATGGCCAGTGTGGCCAGAACTCTATACTTATATGGATATGGTCCGTAAGAACAGACACCATATCCATATAAGTATACAAATGTCGTCATACCAGGAGCCCCAGTTCTGGACGTCAGCCTCACAGCCAAATGGGCTGACACCAGTCCTTTGACCAGAGTTGACACATCGTCTTAGAAACAATGGTGCTGAAGCATCATAAAATACGCTGCCTCTCAATGGATGATGACTGTGTGGTGGGGAAAGGAAGCAAGCTGCTTACACTGCCTCTGACTTGTCATTGCTAACGGGCTTTACCTAGGCCGGCATCCAACGCCGCAGACAGGACAGTGGGCTCATCCAGCCCAGAGGATCCTATGACCAATGCTCCTCAGGATGAACACCAGGCAAGGGAGCTATTTGCCCACAGTATCCAGTCACCAAGCCCTTCCCCCCTTGGATGACTGGGCTGCTGAAATGGAGGCAGAAGACGCACCAGACACCATTGACGCTCCTCCATCATACGGGTCTGGAGCTCCACCTGTGGGAGACTCATACTCGCAAAGTGCTACGTTAAACATGGCTGCCACGAGGCTGGGTAACCAAGTGGCTCCATTACCACCGTGGGGCCGCCACTTGCACCTACATAATCTACCATAAGATGTCCCAATCTTACTGGTGGGTTCGGTCAATGACAACAGTGTACACTCTGTGATCAAAATGCACATGTTCTATGACATGCTCCGGGCAACAGACCTGGAGATCACCCTTCTTGAAGAATTCCACCCAGAGGTGCGATTGGGCATTTATGGGTACACAACCTACAGCATTCCATTTATCAGTGGGACTGCCATCCTCTTGTGTGACAGCACTGAGGCATCAGATGTCAGGTATCTGCCATTTGCACGAGGCCTGGCCATTATGTTGGGGCAGTCTGTATTGCCAGTGTATGTACACCCCCAGAGACATCTCGCCACAGTGAATGGATCAGTTTTTATTCCAACGAAATTGATTTGCTCCTGCATGAGAATATGGAGCACTTCATCATAGGTGGCAGGCGCTGGCACCTGTAGCTTTGACGGTCTGAGCATCGTTTAACGATGTTTCTGAACATGAGTTCCAATCATCAATTTGTGTCTCAAAACACCCTCAACAACCCCTTGTAGTTTGTAGCAACATTTCTGGGACACCGTGTACATTACGAAGCAGTCAACCCAGAGCACAGCCACATCTAATAGCCTTCAGGGTAAACATAAATTTGATTTTCTATATTTCATATAATTATTTATCGAATTTAAAAATTTAAAATTGTCTCATAATCTCCTCATTTAGAGCTACAATATAGCATGAAAGCTTTAACAAAATAAATCAAGTATTAAAACATAGAAGCTGTGTATGTTTGAGGAGCGTAACTCACATTGCACTAATTACACAGACTATATTCATCCAATGGTTGAGAATAACAGCACTTGGAGATTTACCGGTTAAACTTTACGCATAATTTCAAACCTTTAGCAAACTTTGTATCTCTGGCACCTCACCCTCCCCTCACACTCAAGGGAACAAATTTTATTATTTACCACATTTTCCTGCTTGTTTAGTAAAATTGCAGCTTAAGCATGACGACTAAAGTTATTACTTCGTTATTGCTAATTTTTTTCACAGCACGATTTGTACTGTAACATAAAGCACTGATTGTACTGGATGCTAATAAATTGCAGCTACTCACAAAGGTCCAGTGTGGGCTGTTATCATCATATGGCAATAAAACTTGATAGAAATTCTAATGCATTAATGTGTAACTCATTTTTGCTTGAAAAAGATTAGTTCCAATTTTCGCCACCATGTGCAAATCTGGAGCTGTGAATGTAAGAAAGACGTATAGAAATGTTTCCATACGTAATGGATTAGGAATGGAACGTGGGTGGGAAGGATCAAACAAATGAAAACGGCATAATGTTGATTTTATTATTAACTGATGCTTACATAATTTGTTCCAAATGAGCAACAAAGTAGTCCACAAGGTGCTGTGTTTGTAAAACGACATGTTCAACAGTTGTTCACAACATTTTGGTGAAATCTGAGCAATGTGATTCTGTATACGGGCCTTCAGATCAGACAGGGACCAATTGTATCCCTTATAAACATATTCTTTTGAATATTCCCAGAGCCAAAATCCACATGGATTCAGATCAGTGATGTGGAAACATCAAGTTCGTGGAAGGTGGCATTAAGCAGATTTTTCTCTAGGTCAATGACATGAGACATTACCCCATCTTGCATTATAATAATGGGTCCCACACTATTGCGCTCTTCCAAAGCAGGAATCACGTGCTGTACAAGGACGTCCCAATAATGTGCAAACATCACGACACACGTGACAGGTGCTGTGGGTGTATTCTCTTCGATGAAGAATGGAGCGAGAATAATGGTGCTTGTGAATCCATACCACACAGTCACAAATGGCGAGTGCAGTGGCTCTTTGTGCATAATGTGCAGTTTAACAATATCCGTAATTCGGGCCGTAATGTGTGTTCACTGCACCCTTCAGTCTAAAACATGCCTTGTCGCTCCACAAAATATTGTCTAGTCACATATCATTAATTCGATCCGTGCAAGAAACCAAAGAGCAAATTCAGAATGTTCCTGCGGATCGTTAGTTTTCAGTTGGCTCACCGTCTGAATCTCGTATGGATACCAGTGCAAAAATTCCTGTATTGTTGACCATGGGGTGGATAATTCTCGACTTTCACTGCAGGAGCGCTAACACTACCTGGGGCACAAGCTGCATGATCAGTTACAGCAATTGCAACCTCGTCAATAATTTCCCCTGGGATAGGACGCCTTCCTCTCCCAGGTCCCACACCAAGCTTAACCGTGTTTTCCAATTTCATCATGATCTTCTTTAAACCTTTAAATGATATCAGGCCTCTCCTCAGACATTTCAATCAGCATTACTCTCTCAGTGTAACACCATATTTCTGCCGTTCACATAAAACAGTATCACTAGAATGCACAGTCTCTCTCCTCGATAGCCATACAGTTCACTCATGTTATGGTATATCAAATAACAGCATGGTTGTCATACTATCATACAAACACTGTACAGCGCAAGATTTTCAACTGGTCACCAAACCTGGAACTCATATTTTACATTAATCGGTTCTGCATTAATGCATTAGTCTACCTTCCAAGTTTTGCTGTCATACGATAAGTATAGCTCACACTGGACCACTGTGACTATCTGCACTTAAAGTATAACCACTTGGTGCATGCAAAATTATATCATTGTACGACACATGGTTCGATTCTTTAAAGAATCGAGTGTGGAGGTTTTCTGGTTTATGCAAAAACGAAGAAAATTGCACAGGGTAGGCTACTGTGGATAGTTGCATCAAACCAGACTGAACACTGAATACAACAACAAATACAACAGGCACCCTGAGGCTACGATTGTAGAAGAGCGGCGCGGCAGCATCAGAGCAGGGCGACACGGCGAGCAGAGGAGCGATTGCGAAACAAACCAGTCCTGCTCGGTGCGCGTGATTGTACACTGAAGGCCCAAAGAAACTGGTACACCTGCTGCCTAATATCGTGTAGGGCCCCCGTGAGCACATGGAAGTGCGCAACACGACGTGGCATGGACTCGGCTAATGTCTGAACTAGTGCTCAAGGAATGATTCCTGCAGGGCTGTCCATATATCCGTAAGAATACGATGAGATGGAGATCTCATCTGAACAGAACGTAGTAAGGCATCCCAGATATGCTCAATATAGTTCACGTCTTGGGAGTTTGTTGGCCAGTGGACGTGTTTAAACTCATAAGAGTATTCCTGGAGCCACTCTGTAGCAATGTAAGACGTGTGGGGTGTCGCATTGTCCTGCTGGAACTTCCCAAGTCTGTCGGAATGCACAATGGACATGAATGGATGCGAGTGATGCTTATGTACGTGTCACCTGTCAGAGTCGTATATAGATATATCAGGGGTCCCATGTCACACCACCTGCACACGCCCAACACCTTTACAGAGCCTCCACCAGCTGGATCAGTCCCCTGCTGACATGCAGGGTCTATGGATTCATGAGGTTGTGTCCATACCTGTACACGTCCATCCGCTCGGTGCAATTTGAAAGGAGACTCGGCCGAGCAGGTAACTTATTTCCAGTCATCAACAGTCAAAGATCGGTGTTGATGGGCCCGGACGAGGCGTAAAGCTTTGTGTTGTGCAGTCATCAAGAGTACACGAGTGGGCCTTTGCCTCCGAAAACCCTTGTCGATGATGTTTCGTTGAATGGCTCACGCGCTGATAGTTCCTGATGGTCCAGCATTAAAATCTGCAGCAATTTGAGGAAGGTTGCACTTCCGTCACGCTGAAGGACTCACTTCAGTCGTCTTTCATGCAGGATCTTTTTCCGGCCCCAACGATGACGGGAATTTGATGTTTTACATGATTCCTGATATTCACGGTACACTTGTGAAGTGGTCGTACAGGAAAATCCCCACTTCATCGCTACCTTGGAGATGCTGTGCCCCATTGCTCGTGCGCCGACTATAACCCCACGTTCAAACTCTTGATAACCTGCCATTGTAGAAGCAGTAACCGATGTAACAACTGCGCCAGACATTTGTTGTCTTAAATAGGCATTGCTGACCGCAGAGCCGTATTCTGCCTGTTTACGCTTCTGTATACGCATGCCTTTGCCACTTTCCTTGGCGCTTCGATGTAGTGGCGCTGCAAGCAGTGAGCCATTGAGCAGAGCGCCGCTGAGCGAATAAACCATGGTTTGGTCGTGACATCGAGATGGCCGGAACGTTCGAGTGACTTCGCCTGCATTCGGTAAAAGCCGACAGCATCCGGCGGCTGTTGCTGCTGGTAGCAGAGTCACTACTGTAGCTGGTGTGTTTCTTTTGTTGTGCTATTGAGCAAATGGAATCATCGGAAGCCTTGATACCAGTTGTTTTTACTCGGAGTCCTTCATGCAACCATGAAACAAGTAACGTCACAACTGATTCATTTCGGACAAGTTGTCTGTTGAGATTGCAGCACATTTAGCCTACAAACTACGAGTACAGTATATATTTCCATAATCTTCTGTTTCTTTCATTATCGTAAAACAATAGACGATAATAAAGTTGAAGTAGCACAGCTGAAAAATAAAATCTATTTTTTTCGTGAAAAATACGTTTTCATAACCGTTTCGTTTGGACAGCTTTATTTGAAGCTCTATTAAAGTTTTGTCCTGTCTGATAAGTGCCTTCTATAGAATGCTCGATTTTTACTGTATGTTGCTCATCGACTCTCAGGAATTCTTCTAGGTCAGTGACAATGTTTTGGAGAACATATAAATTCCACAATAATGTCAGAAAATTCTGGTGAGTCTGTATTGGCTTCCAAAATCTGCTCCATTTGCGCTCGTTATTCCTAAAGCACATTTATTTTATCGTCATTGTTTGGAAAAGCATTTGTCGAAATATTCTTTCCCTGAATCTAAGACCCATCGACTGTAAGAGTTGGTAAAATGTCCCAACAATGGATATGCCTTATTTTCAATGAACACAAGAGGCAACATACCTGATGTCTTTGGTAGGGGGGAGACTGGCGGTGCATTAAACACCCGTTCTTTCATCAAGTGAAACACAATAGAAGATTGAAATCTACCATCTTTTTCCTTGCCATATCACCCAACATCGATTAAAATGAATTTCCTGTTAGGATTTCAAACTGCTTGTAGGATGACTGAATGAAAATGGTTTATAGCTATAAACATTGTACCAGAATTTTCTGAGCATTTTAGATGAATGTGTTTTCTGTCAGCTTCACCGACTGGCTCTGTCAAGTTTTGTATGTAGTCTAAATCATTCACAGTATATAGAAAATCATCTTCAAAACGTGCTCATGTGTCGAGATGAATGCAATGCAGCCCCACAACACTTTGGTAGTTGACACCAAAATGGTTATGAATCCTATTTAACAGTGCTTATCAATCCTCTTGCGAACGTCTGAGCCATGTCTCGAAAACTTCCTCAGCTTTTTAAGAACCTGTAACAATTTTCGTTTCACCAGCTGTCAATGACCCTTAAAAATTATAGACACATTAAAAAAAAAAAAGGTTTGGCTCACCCCAGTTCCCAGAATTCCTGAAGATAGTCGTTGACTGTGGATTGTATCACTGACACAGTCCCTTTGACTGTCCAGAGATGTCACTAAACTCTCCAAAAGATGAGAACAACCATGCACGAGCAGCTCCTATTAGACGGAGAGGGTCCGACAGCCGATTAGTTCCAGTCATTCCACCAGGAGGGAGGTACACACTCGTGTTGTCTGTAGTTGAACCACGCCTAGACGGTCAATAACGCGGTTCGATCGCGACCGCATTGCTACTTTGTGCCAGGAAGGGCTCTCAACAAGGGAAGTGTCCAGGCGTCTCGGAGTGAGCCAAAGCGATGTTGTTCGGACATAGGAGATACAGAGAGACAGGAACTGTTGATGATATGCTTTGCTCAGGCCGCCCGGAACTGCTACTGCAGTGGATGACCACTACCTACGAATTATGGCTCGCCACCATGTTGAATAATAGTTTTCGTGCAGCCACAGGACGTCGGTTTACGAATCAACTGTGCGCAATAGTCTGCATAATGCGCAGCTCCACTCCCGGCGTCCATGGCGAGGTCCATCTTTGCAAACTCGCCACCATGCAGCGCGTTATAGTTGGACCCAACGACATGCCGAATGTACCACTGAAGTTTGGCATCAAGTTCTCCTCCCCGATAATTGTCGCATATGTCTTCAACACGACAATCGTCGGTGACGTGTTTAGAGGCAGCCTGGTTAGGCTGAACGCCTGCCCAGCGAGTGCAGCAAGTTGGAGGTTCCCTGTTGTTTTGGGGTGACATCATGTGGGGCCGACGTATGCCACCGGTGGTCATAGGAGGTGCCGTGAATGCCTTCCTCCGACCGATAATGCAACCATATGGCAGCATATTGACGAGGCCTTCATCTTCATGGACGACAATTCGCGCCCCCATCGCGCAGAGCTTGTGAAGGACTCCCTTCAGGATACCGACATCGCTCGACTAGAGTGGCCAGTATGTTCTTCAGACACGAACCCTGTCGAACATGCCTGGGATAAGTTGAAAAGGGCTGTTTGTAGACGACGTGATCCACCAACCACTCTGAGGGTTCTACGCCGAATCGCCGTTGAGGAGTGGGACGATCTGGACCCCAGTGCCTTGATGAACTTTTGGATAGTATGCCATGACGAATATTGGCATGCATCAATGTAAGAGGACGTGCTACTGGGTATCAGAGGTGTCGGTGTGTACAGCAATCTGAACCACCTACTCTGAACGTCTTGCTGTATGGTGGTAGCCCTACAACATGCAATGTGTTTTTTCATGTGCAATACAAAGTGCGGAAATGATGTTTATGTTGATCTCTATTGCAGTTTTCTGTACAGTTTCCGAATCTCTCGGAACCGAGGTGATGCAAAACTTTTTTTATGTGTGTATTATCCCATTGAAAAATATTTATAGTATTGTAAATATCGTAGTATTGTAACTCACGTTTGATGAGGAAGTTAGGCACAATAACGATATGGCAACCTACGCTTCTCTTTTCATGCTATTATTGACTGCCAAAATCTCATTTCGATATCTCAAACTGTTTGTGAGATACATGGGTGTTATGAATGGCAACCTACTCTTCTTCATTGCCTGCTATCATTTGCCAAAATCTCTTTCGATATCTAAAACCCTATCTGAGATACAAGGGTGTTATGAATATTTTATTCTCACTTTATCGTCTGCGCACGCGAGCGGAACGGAATGCGCTATATATGATACATTTGCTCGAGAATGGAGTGAATTATAGATTCCATCCCAAGTTACCCCCTCCCCCCCCCCCCCATGAACCATGGACCTTGCCGTTGGTGGGGAGGCTTGCGTGCCTCAGCGATACAGATAGCCGAACCGTAGGTGCAACCACAACGGAGGGGTATCTGTTGAGAGGCCAGACAAACGTGTGGTTCCTGAAGAGGGGCAGCAGCCTTCTCAGTAGTTGCAAGGGCAACAGTCTGGATGATTGACTGATCTGGCCTTGTAACATTTACCAAAACGGCCTTGCTGTGCTGGTACTGCGAAGGCTGAAAGCAAGGGGAAACTACGGCCGTAATTTTTCCCGAGGGCATGCAGCTTTACTGTATGATTAAATGATGATGGCGTCCTCTTGGGTAAAATATTCCGGAGGTAAAATAGTCCCCCATTCGGAACTCCGGTAGGGGACTACTCAAGAGGATGTCGTTATCAGCAGAAAGAAAACTGGCGTTCTACGGATCGGAGCGTGGAATGTCAGATCCCTTAAACGGGCAGGTAGTTTAGAAAATTTAAAAAGGGAAATGGATAGGTTGAAGTTAGATATAGTGGGAATTAGTGAAGTTCGGTGGCAGGAGCAACAAGACTTCTGGTCAGGTGACTACAGGGTTATAAACACAAAATCAAATAGGGGTAATGCAGGAGTAGGTTTAATAATGAATAGGAAAATAGGAATTGGGGTAAGCTACCACAAACAGCATAGTGAACGCATTATTGTGGCCAAGATAGACACGAAGCCCATGCCTACTACAGTAGTACAAGTTTATATGCCAACTAGCTCTGCAGATGACGAAGAAATTGAAGAAATGTATGATGAAATAAAAGAAATTGTTCGGATAGTAAAGGGTGATGTAAATTTAATGCTCATGGGTGACTGGAATTCGGCAGTACGAAAAGGGAGAGAAGGAAACGTAGTAGGTGAATATGGATTGGGGGAGAGAAATGAAAGAGGAACCCGCCTGGTAGAATTTTGCACAGAGCACAACTTAATCATAGCTAATACTTGGTTTAAGAATCATGAAAGAAGGTTGTATACATGGAAGAACCCTGGAGATACTAAAAAGTATCAGATAGATTATATAATGGTAAGACAGAGATTTAGGAACCAGGTTTTAAATTGTAAGACATTTCTAGGGGCAGATGTGGACTCTGACCACAATCTATTGGTTATGACCTGTGGATTAAAACTGAAGAAACTGCAAAAAAGGAGGGAACTTAAGGAGATATGACCTGGATAAACTGAAAGAACCAGAGGTTGTACAGAGTTTCAGGGAGAGCGTAAGGGAACAATTGACAGGAATGGGGGAAACAAATACAGTAGAAGAAGAATGGGTAGCTTTGAGGGATGAAGTAGTGAAGGCAGCAGATAATCAAGTAGGTAAAAAGACGAGGGCTAGTAGAAATCCTTGGGTAACAGAAGAAATATTGAATTTAATTCATGAATGGAGAAAATATAAAAATGCAGTAAATGAAGCAGGCAAAAAGGAATACAAACGTCTCAAAAATGAGATCGACAGGAAGTGCAAAATGGCTAAACAGGGATGGCTAGAGGACAAATGTAAGGATGTAGAGGCTTATCTCACTAGGGGTAAGATAGATACTGCCTACAGGAAAATTAAAGAGACCTTTGGAGAAAAGAGAACCACTTGCATGAACATCAAGAGTTCAGATGGAAACCCAGTTCTAAGCAAAGAAGGGAAAGCAGAAAGGTGGAAGGAGTATATAGAGGGTCTATAGAAGGGCGATGTACTTGAGGACAATATTATAGAAATGGAAGAGGATGTGGATGAAGATGAAATGGGAGATACGATACTGCGTGAAGAGTTTGACAGAGCACTGAAAGACCTGAGCCGAAACAAGGCCCCCGGAGTAGACAACATTCCATTGGAACTACTGACGGCCTTGGGAGAGCCAGTCCTGACAAAACTCTACCATCTGGTGAACAAGATGTATGAAACAGAAGAAATACCCTCAGACTTCAAGAAGAATATAATAATTCCAATCCCAAAGAAGGCAGGTGTTGACAGATGTGAAAATTACCGAACAATCAGTTTAATAAGCCACAGCTGCAAAATACTAACACGAATTCTTTACAGACGAATGGAAAAACTAGTAGAAGCCGACCTCGGGGAAGATCAGTTTGGATTCCGTAGAAATGTTGGAACACGTGAGGCAATACTGACCTTACGACTTATCTTATAAGAAAGATTAAGGAAAGGCAAACCTACGTTTCTAGCATTCGTAGACTTAGAGAAAGCTTTTGACAATGTTGACTGGAATACTCTCTTTCAAATTCTAAAGGTGGCAGGGGTAAAATACAGGGAGCGAAAGGCTATTTACAATTTGTACAGAAACCAGATGGCAGTTATAAGAGTCGAGGGACATGAAAGGGAAGCAGTTGTTGGGGAGGGAGTAAGACATGGTTGTAGCCTCTCCCCGATGTTATTCAATCTCTATATAGAGCAAGCAGTAAAGAAAATAAAAGAAAAATTCGGAGTAGGTATTAAAAATCCATGGACAAGAAGTAAAAACTTTGAGGTTCGCCGATGAGATTGTAATTCTATCAGAGACAGCAAAGGACTTGGAAGAGCAGTTGAATGGAATGGATAATGTCTTGAAAGGTGAATATAAGATGAACATCAACAAAAGCAAAACGAGGATAATGGAATGTAGTCGAATTAAGTCGGGTGATGCTGAGGGAAATAGATTAGGAAATGAGACACTTTAAGTAGTAAAGGAGTTTTGCTATTTGGGGAGCAAAATAACTGATGATGGTCGAAATAGAGAGGATATAAAATGTAGACTGGCAATGGGAAGGAAAGCGTTTCTGAAGAAGAGAAATTTGTTAACATCGAGTATAGATTTAAGTGTCAGGAAGTCATTTCTGAAAGTATTTGTATGGAGTGTAGCCATGTATGGAAGTGAAACATGGACGATAAATAGTTTGGACAAGAAGAGAATAGAAGCTTTCGAAATGTGGTGCTACAGAAGAATGCTGAAGATTAGATGGGTGGATCACATAACTAATGAGGAAGTATTGAATAGGATTGGGGAGAAGAGAAGTTTGTGGCACAACTTGACCAGAAGAAGGGATCGGTTGGTAGGACATGTTCTGAGGCATCAAGGGATCACCAATTTAGTATTGGAGGGCAGTGGGGAGGGTAAAAATCGTAGAAGGAGACCAAGAGATGAATACACTAAGCAGATTCAGAAGGATGTAGGTTGCACTAGGTACTGGGAGATGAAGAAGCTTGCACAGGATAGAGTAGCATGGAGAGCTGCATCAAACCAGTCTCAGGACTGAAGACCACAACAACAACAACATCCCAAGTTTAAAAAATAGTTCAGTATGTTAACTAAATTTGGTACGCAGCTAGGTATAATCTAACCTACACCAAACGCAATTTCATAGCGATCTCTGCTTTTCATTGCAAATTATTCGGTTTTTTTGCAGTAGCTTGCTTAATTTTGAAATACCACAATAACTATGACGATTAACGAAATGATAAGCAGTTCATCATGAGGCTGGCGTGTAAAGCCGTGATATGCGCGAGAACCAAGTTTTTTAACGAGTAGTTTCTTTGAAGTCGTTTGAGAAAGATTGCAGATCGGTCGGCTTGTGCGTTTGCCGTCCCTGCTGTCAAGCGAGCAAGCCTGCTGTTGTGTGGCTCCTTGGAGTCCTATTCTGTTCAGTCCATACCGATCAGTGCGGTAGATTAGCCTCGGGAGTGACATCATTTTCGTTTCATTAGCAAAAATTGCTATTATGTAAGCGACTGAGACCTGTTACCAATCGGACCGCCCGCCGATTTCCCGACAACTGTGCCGAGAGGTGGTTAAGTTTTGGTGTGGGCACTCTTTTGCTCAGTGTAATTTGTTTACAGCTAGACTCTGTTATTTTGGAAATATTGAGTAGTCTTGAATAAAGATTACTTATTATAAGATGTTTTTTGGTCCATCTACTCTAATAATAAGGATGGGGCCTGTTTAGTAAGTTCAATGCACACCTGGCGCACCCCATTCAGAAAGGGGTACATGGTAAAGTGTGCCTATTTTTTCATCGTATGGGTTATCAAAGCTGCGGTCACCGTCTCTGCTGGCACCTCAAACGGCAACTCGAGCGCAAGGACCGTTCTCTGGCCGAGATCTGCATGTTCCACTTTCACAGGGCCAATGTGTTCATCCGAAAGCCTGAACTAAAGGTGGCTCGTCCTTTTGAGAATCTTTTCACACGTCTCGTCGTCCACTAGTTTGACGTAGACCACGCTGCTCCCGATGAGAGATGAATCCCTATTAGGTCTTGGTAATCGGCGTGTTCAATTTCTAATGCTTTCGGCCGTGCGTACTCGTTCGTAAAACTAAACTTCAATCTCGATTTTCGTTTTGAATATGTCAAGGTGCGTCGAAGAAAGTAAGCTGCACGGGGCCGGGTATAACCCGTCAACAACTGTTACGCAATGGGTATTCTATTCCTGTTCATCTGAATGGAGAGGGACGCAAGTTGATATCGTTGCCGAACGATGCGGGCATTAACAGTAAATGCATGAAATTTTAGAAGATTTCCACTATCAGGCTTCACAACATTCCTTTTCATTGTTATTTAAAAGTTGTAAACGCGTTTTGATAGTTAACCATTAACTCACGAGGCGTGGTCTCTCAGACCGCGCGAGAATTAACTCGCTCCGCAAGGTTAGTTTTGCCCCCTCTAACCTCCTTAAATCTCGAGCCCAACAATGTTCTGCATTCGGTTGTATTGTCGCTTCGTGGTCTACGTACCTGTTTTGTGCAGTGCACCACAAAATGTGTTCGCAGGAGCGTGCCAATTTTAACGATCCTAAATTCAATAAAACTGTTAGTCAATGGATAGGGGAAGACGTGAGTGATATAGATGAAGGCGTAGACGATGATTTTGCAGGCGACATTGATCACAATTCTGCTAGTAAACACGCATATGGTTCAGAGGAAGAACTTCAGGAGAATGGTGATGGGAATCTTTCTGTTTCTTCTCACTTATTTGAGAAGGTATCAGTTACACAGGGGGAATATTACTACGGCAGGAATGGTTTCATATGATCAAGAGATCCTTTGCAAAATCGATTTTCAAGAACACTGAAGCACAATATTGTCTTGCAGCTTCCTGCCCCCAGAGCTGTCGGGTACCAAGTAGAGGCCAAAAATATGGTACTAATTGACGACAAAATGTTGGAGAGAATACTACGACTCACAAACATCAAACTTGAATTTGAACGAGTTACGTGGAAAAGTGCAAATGCTGCAGATATCAGAGATGTGGAAATGACTGAACTGAAAGAATTCTTTGGCCTTCTCGTCCATACATCTGTACTTAAATCTAACTATGAAGACAGTTCTGCTATTTGGACAACAGATGGAACAGGAAGGGACATTTTCCGTTGCATCAAGAGCCGAAACAGATTCGATATCCTCTAGATTCAATATCCTCCTTTCCATCCGCCGTTTTGTGTCTGCCCCCGGTAGCTGAGTGGATTTGCCGGCACGATAGCTCAGCGTGTTCGGTCAGAGGGTTTAACTACCCTCTGTAATAAAAAACTGAGTAAACGGATCAACGAACAACCTTAACGAGTGTCATCGGACGTTCGCCACGAAAAAACTCAACGAACAACGTAGAACAAAATGAGATTAAAAAATAAAAAAGTGGTCAGTGCGATAGACTGTTAATCCTAAGGTCCTGGGTTCGATCCCAGGCTGGGCCGAAGATTTTCTCCGCTCAGGGACTGTGTGTTGTTCTAATCATCATCATTGCATCTCCATCGACGTGCAAATCGCCGAAGTGGCGTCAAATCGAAACACTTGCACCCGGCGAATGGTCTACCCGACGGGAGGCCCTAGTAACACGACATTTACATTTACCTTCTTTTTGAGGACCGTCAAGATTGACCTGAAAGAAAGCCGATTGAAACAGCAGCAGCAATATCTGACATTTTTGCAAAATTTGTAGAAAATTGCCAGGCGGCTTACACTATAGGTGCGTGTGCTACAATCGCTGAAATGTTGGTGCCCTTCAGAGGGAAGGGTAGATTCAAGGTCTATATGCCCAAGAAACCTTGTAGATATAGAATAAAAATTCAGAGCCTAATTGACTCTAAAACACATTATTTTCTCAATGGCTATATTTACACAGGCAAGAATTCTGATGGAAGGACTGTCGCAGCAGAGGATAAAAACCATTCACTCCCTACCCAAGCATTCATCCGACTTCTTACACCAATCAAAAGAACCCATCGAAATGTGACGACCGACAATTGGTATACTTCTGTGGAACTTGCCCAAGTGATGGAAAAAAATGGATTGACGCTGGTTGGAACAGGCTCCAGTCAGTATGAGTTCACAAAAAGAATGACACTACTTTCGTATGTTCCAGAGAAGAACAGAGCTGGCTGCTGTTCAATAGGCATCATGCGACAGACACATATTAGGAAAAACAGAAGCCAGAAATTATTCAGTTTGACAATGAAACTAAAAGTGGTCTAGACAGCCTTAATGAAAAGTGTTCCGTCTACAGTTCACTAAGAACTCCTTGATTGCCCATTGCAGTATTTTAGAGAATCGTAGATATTAGCTGTGTCAATGCATATGTATAGTATAACAGCTACGAAGGCAGTGTATAGTATAACAGCTACGAAGGCAGTGAAATTGTAAACCGGCTGAACTTTATGAAGAAACTTGCAAAGCAGCTTGTTACTCCTCAAATGGAAAGAAGAATTGAAAACATACACCTCTCACGTGCACTGAGGGCTTGTATTGGGAGAGTTCTGTGAGTTAGTACGGAAACTGTATCAGTGGATGCAGCAGTTGACCGTCTTGACAAGAAGAAAACTTGTAAGCTTTGTGGTCCAAAGAAAAGAAGGTAAACTGCGTTTCTGTGCAAAATGTGCAAGATTCCTATTTGTCTTGAGTACTTCAAAAAAGCGTGTGTAAAATGTGTTTCAGAACTTCAGCTGTAAAACAACAGTTCCTTCAGTATACAGTAAAATTTTCAAAATACGCATTACTTCAGTGTTTCAAAAATATACTTAAAATGGTATTTAAGATCAAAAGTATTCTGATTGGTAATAAAGAAAAATGTATATTCCAGTATTGAATGTCTATTCTGCACACTTTCTTTTTGGCCCTATCGATTGCAATTCTTATGTGCGTGTTTACAGTCTTATGCGAAAATTTACTTGTTAGATAGAAACTATAATATTTCAGAAACCTACATTCAGTTCTATAACACTCCCTTTATGACTACCATTTTAAGCAAAACGCACAATAGTAGGTGATTTTGTGTCATACAAAAGTAATTTACTGAAGTCTTTATATAGTGCAATAAAATCAACAATGAGAATTTAAGTAATAGTAAAAAAAGTTGTCTAACTTAAATTAAACGAAGCGAAAATGAGCGTAAGGAAAGCAATAAGAGAAGCGTTCAATGATTTTGAAAGTAAGACGTTGACAACCGATCTGAGTAAAAGCTCTTAGAGATTTTATCGTATGTAAAATAAGTACGTGGGTCAAAATCATGTATTCAATCTCTCAGCGACTACATCGGCACCGAAATGGAAGATAACAGAAGAGAAGGCCAAAATACTAACTTCGGTCTTCCGACTTTTTTTCACTGCGGAAGATCGTAACAGTGTCCCTCCTGTCCGTCGTCGTACGAACATCGAAATGGCATATATTGAAATAACCGATTGCGGAATTGGAAAGCAGCTACAATCGCCTAGTAGCGGAAAAGCTTCAGGACCAGATGAGATACTTATAAGATTCTATAAAGATTATGCGAAAGAACTTGCTCCCCTTCTAACAGTAATTTATCATAGACCGCTTGAGTGACGAAAGGTATCTAACGACTGGAAAAAAGCGCAGGTCATTCTCGTTTTTAAGAAAGGCCGCAAAGCAGATCCACACAATTATAGACCTATATTGTTGACGTCAGTCTGTTGTAGAATTATGGAACATGTTTTATGCTCAAGATTATGATGTTTTTGGGAAATTAACATCTCTATAAAAATTCACATGGACTCCACAAACAGAAGTCCTGCGAAACTCAGCTCGCTGTTCCTCCATGAGATCCACAGCGCAGTGGACAACGGCGCTCAGGTTGATGCCGTGTTCCTCGATTTCAGTAAGGCATTTGACACCGTCCCGCACTGCCGTTTAATGAAAAAAATACGAGCTTACGGAGTATCGGGGCAGACTTGCGATTGGATTCAAGACTTTGTAGCAAATAGAACTCAATACGTCGCTCTTAACGGAACTAAACCGACAGACGCAAAGGTAATATCTGGAGTAGCACAGGGAAGTGTGATAGACCGTTTATGTTTACAATATATGTAAAGGATCTAGTAGAAAGCGTCCTATGCTCTTTAAGGCTATTCACAGATGATGCAGTTGTCTATACCAATGTAGCAACGCCGTAAGATATTAAGAATTTGCAGAACGACCTGCACAGAACTGATGAATGGTGCAGGCTCTGGCAGCATGGATCTGTGTGATGTCCTTAGGTTAGTTAGGTTTAATTAGTTCTAAGTTCTAGGCGACTGATGACCTCAGAAGTTACGTCGCATAGTGCTCAGAGCCATTTGAACCATTTGAACAAACGGCTGGAGGCAGCGTTTGCCGTAAAATATCCAGGCGTAACTATCCAGAGCGACCTTAAGTGGAATGACCACATAAAACAGATAGTGGTAAGAGCAGACACCAGACTTAGAGTCATCGGAAGAATCTTAAGGAAATGTAACGCATCCACGAAAGAAGTGGCTTATAAGGAGCTTGTTCGCCCGATTCTTGAGTATCGTTCATCTGTCTGAGATCCCTACCAGGTAGGACTGATAGAGGAGATAGAGAAGATCCAACGATGAGCGGTGCGTTTCGTCAGGGGATCGTTTAGCTGGCGAGAGAGCTTTACGGAGATGCTAAACAAACTCCACTGGCAGACGCTACAAGAGAGGCGTTGTGGATCACGGAGGGATTTACTATTGAAATTTCGGGACAGCAGTTTTCAGGAGGAGTCGGACAACATATTACTTCCTCCCACATACATCTCGCGTATTGACCACAAGGAGAAGATTCGAGAAGTTAGAGCCAAGACAGAGGCTTACCTACAATCATTCTTCCCCTCCCCACTCGCACTATTAGCGAGTGGAACAGGGTTGGAGGGATCAGATAGTGGTTTCGAAATTACCCTCCGCCACACGCCATTAGGTGGCTTGCGGAGTACGATGTAGATGTACATGATGTCAATATGTTGAAAATAAAATGTTAATTACGATATGACAGTAATCTAACACTTCTTACAAAGTTATGTTTACAAAGATTGTGCACATGAACAAGGGTATTATTTTATTAACTAAAATTTGTTACGAGGGTCTTTGGTTGTTGTGTATGTTCCTTCCGATTTATCTATCTTCGTGTTCTAAAAGTTCAGTTAAGTTTTTGAAGTAGTATTGTGTCTAAATACAGTTGTTCGTTTACTATCGCTATTTGGTTCATCTACTTTAATAATCATGTCGTTATCAGACATATATTATGCTGCTGACCCTAAAGAAGAAAAATGTCTCGTCCTATTTGAACATCGTGCCAATGTTATTTATGACAGCCTGCTCGGGATGCGGGCAAGAGGAAACTCCAGATCAAGCTGTACGTAATAACATATCACGCAACTGCCGACAGACGGTTCGGGAAGCGGAGAAGATGTCACCCGATCTAACGGTGCTCCCATTGACATGCATGGGGTCCTCTCAAACTGTTCCATCTGATAATTGGCCGTCGACAGAAGCGTCGCCTTCAGTCGACACTGAGCAGCCTCCGATGCGGCGGCAGGGCCGTACTGACGAACATTCTGCACTGCCAGAGCTAGTCCTGGTATCAGCTTTGCAAAGCGAGGAGGGAACGGCCATGCAGAAGAGGTTGGCTGCCGCAGATTCGGTTCTGAGAACCGACGCTTTTGGCGCCGATGGAAACGACCCCAATCGTTGTGGGATGCCGAAACTTATGTCCAAAACCAATGGCCTCCAAAGCGACGGAAGAAACGTCGATAACTGCAGGACAAAGCCAACAGAAGACGAAGACCTCGACGGAGACTACCATCCCCAGCAGGAAGATATGGTTATCGGTTTCCCTGGCAGGATTCGGATTTGTATGAAGGGCAGCAGATGGATTCAGTATCTGTCCCTGTTACGGATGGACCCTGCAGTGCAGATGCCACTAACCCTTGTCGATGGCATCCTTATATAGGTTCCCAAAGCCATCTGCCAGACAGAAAATTAACCATTACTGGATTTTTACGATGCATAACAGCGATTTCAAGATTTTTACGAGAATTCTGTCTGCCCAAATCCGGAGTGTCCTGTACCAAGTCCTCTCTACCGGCCAGACGTGTGTTGGCGGTAATGGCAACGTCCAGACAGTGCTCAGTGATTATTGCAATGTCATCGCACTGGTGGAGGCACGTCACGTGCATGGAGCCTTAGTGTCAGTGAACTTTGACCACGCTTTCGATGGGATGCCACGATTGTCTGGAGAAGGTGCTGTGATAGCTGGCCTTCCCCCAGTCCTCCATAAACACTGTCACACTGTCATGTACCTTCTGCACAGCATGCCTTCACAGGTTACAATCAATGGATGTATAGCGGGCAAGATAACTATCGCCTGATCCGTGAGCCAAGGTTGCTCCCAGTCAGTGGTTATGTATGCCATTGCCATGGAGCCACTGTTACATAACGATGCCAGCTGCAGGCAGTTTTGCTGAGAGACCATAGCTTTGTCTGCCAAGCATATGCAGATAATCTGGTGTTTTTACTGCGTTCGCCAACCGAAGTTAAGGTGACAACTGGCTTTGTATCACAACTCCATCAGTCTGTCCATAGTTCTAGTCACTGAATAACGAGTATGTGGAAGTCGAAATAGGTTCCTTATCTTGACACTGATCACCCTATGGAATATATCGACATGAAGATTCTGGCATGCACTTCCAGCTACAGGGATAGTGTTGATTAAGGAACCTGTGAAAATTAAGTCATCAAATAGAGATGGAGGTTTCTGTTTCAGTTCTGTGTGTAATCCTGCTCTCTCCATTGGCAAAAAAACGGAGGGACAGAGTTAACGCTACCTCCTCCGTTGTTCAGCTATTTTCAGTCTCGATAACTTCAGGTATCGGTCATCTTTCGTTCGTATGGAGGCGCAAGTGTTTACAGCGTGTTTTATCTTTCCGAAATTGCTCTGAAAGTCGAGGTTTTAAATTTCCTTGCATGGTACGTTCCTCCTGCAGCCATGCTTTGAAATGACAGGATGATATCCTATCGAAATGTCGGCGGTTATCAACAGTGGCAATTGGCTGTGTTCCCGTAAGTTATTTGAACCATGTATACGCTGGGAGTAATGTTGCAGATGCAACAAAAATTATATCGGAAATTTAATAATAAAAAGTCGGAAAGTAGCAGGAAAAATACAATTTTATAAATGTGATGTAACATGTTTCAGTAACGCTATAACATATATAACAGAACACAATCAAAATTTGTGAAATTTCTGTAGGTACTAATCTTACTTAATATCTCTGAAGCGCTCGTTCATCAGAAGCCAGTAGCCAGCCTCTATTAAACACCATATTCTTCAGGACATTTCACACTATTACAAAAATATTTTATCTATATTTTATAAATAAAACTCTTTGAAAACATAACTTTGCCCTACTTGATTTTTCTATACCGTGTTGAGCTTATTTATTGTCCTCTTCTCGTACATTTCACTGTTCACTAGTTTGATAAATTTGGCTCCTACACTGGAGTCTAACCGGTATCAGTTTTTTTAACCTTTTGAAATGATTTAGCCCTGAAATTGTTCCACTGGTCAGTCGATTACTTGTGTTGGTTTTCATTCTATTCAGTTTAGAAAACACCCTTTCAATGCTACCTGATGAATGAGGTAATCGCAAAAGTAAGATCAACAATTGAGATAATTCTGGAAACATTCGTTCCGTCCCCTGTCTTTAGACCTCTAACCACAATCTGGAACGCTGTTGGAACTGCTGTGACAATATCAGTATTTCGCAGCTTTCTCTGGAGCCTAATCTGTACCGTTTGTCGTCTCCAATTAAATTCGGAAACTGCGATGCAAGTCCAAAGAACGAAGTAGATTTATTCTTCATGTTTTAGGATCAAGAACGTCTAAATCCTTAAACAGATTGTCGTCAAATTGAAATCTCTTGTATATTTGCTCAACACCTTCGATGTAGAAGTCTGAGAATCGAAGCTTGAAATCTTTCAGTTCCTAGCGGCCTAGATTTTGACTTTTGGCTACTGTGAGAGGAATTTTAACACTAAAATAAATATCATCTAATAGTTTAAAATTACTGAGATTTTTATACTGCACGTTCCCCAACGTTTTCTTTTATGAAGCAGTCCAATTATACTCAGTGTGTTAGCTACATCGCAGTAAATAACGTGAATTTGCAGTGATTCACTCCGTAGTTTCCTATTCAGATCGTTTAATAAGGGTAGTATGAAATCAGAAATAAAAGAAATAGTTTTATAGTTTGACTGTTCAGTATCTTCAGTTTAGTTTTACAGGAAAGAAGACGTTTACTCAAGACGGCATCGGTAAAATACAGCGGTAAGGCATCATCACACTGTCAAAGAAAGAAGTAGATTTATTTTTTATATTTTAGAATTAAGAGCTTGTAAGTCCTTAAACAGATTGTCATGAAAATGAAGTCTATTGTATGTTTACTCAACACCTTCGATGCAGAAGTCTGAGAATCGAAGCTTGAAATCTTTGTTTCTGGGGATTCCGGTGATTAAGGATGGCAGTGTGGTACTGGTGTGCAAGACTCACACACTCCCTTGGCTATCGAACTTAACTTGGAGCTGCTTCGCCGATCTTATTTTCAGGATAGCCGGCCGCGATGTCCTGCACAGCTTCTTCTCCGAAGATCAGATGCTACTTTGGAGGAATTTTTTTATACTTTTAAAATATCTCTGTACACTCGAGAATACTTTGAACTCAATCTCGCTGTATTTTCATCACACATAACAATTTTCACACAACTAAAACATTTTCTGTAAGCTCGACACCTTCCGGTGCGTCAGAAACTATCACATTCATTTTTTAATAATTACAGTCTACATATCTCTCCAAGTTTAACAAGACAACTGGTCGAACCTTACAAAAGTAAAAGAAAGAACGAATAAGTAATTGTCTCTTCTCTTCTTTCAACATTCAAATGTTCACACAATAATGGCTCTGAGCACTATGGGACTTACCTTCTGAGGTCATCAGTCCCGTAGAACTTAGAACTACTTAAACCTAACTAACCTAAGGACATCACACACATCCATGCCCGAGGCAGCGGTCGCGCGGTACCAGACTGTAGCGCCTAGAACCGCTCGGCCACACTGGCTGGCTCATACAATAACGTTTGACGTCGCACGGAGTACGGCGCGTTTATTCCTTCTGCACATGTAACTTCTTAGGCGGGCTCGGCGACTACCTGTCCTCACCAATCATCCGTCCGATACAGGTTCATCCTGCACACACATAATTGTGGTGCAGTAGGCACAGTTCTACGTCACCACACCTATCTGTAAAATAACGCGTGTTCGAGACGGTGGAAATACGAGGGTCTCTAGACTTTACCCCGAAATTCTCGAGGCACTGCAAGTTCCTGGCGGCCTAGGTTTTGACTTTTGGCTACTGCAAAAGGAATTTTAGCACTAAAATAAATATCATCTAATAGTTTAAAATTACTGGGATTTTTATACTGCACGTTCTCCAAAATTTTCTTTTATGAAGCAGTCCAGATTTGTACTCTGCAGGGGCAGTGAAGACGCTCCTGCAGCCTTATTCGATGGGAAGTGTTCGATCACCCACAACACAGCCTTAATTGGCTCGTCCTGAGTATCATCTCTGTTCACGTGAAACGCTGTATACGGAGACAACACTTGGGCGCAGTCTGCATCGCGATAAATAACGTGAATTTGTGATTATTCACTCTGTATTTTCAAATTCAAATCGTTTAATAAGGGTAGTATGAAATCCAGAAATGAAAGAAACAGTTTTATAGTTTGACTGTTCAATATCTTCAATTTAGTTTTACAGGAAAGAAATCGTTTACTCGATATGGCATTGGTAAAATACAGCTTTAAGGCATCATATTGCTCCAGAAGTCGAGTGACAACCACCTTTAAAGAAAGAAAGCCTTTTTGACACGGATGTGGTACCGTGTGAGGTTTGTTGTTGTTGTGGTCTTCAGCCCGGAGACTGGTTTGATGCAGCTCTCCATGCTACTCTATCCTGTGCAAGATTCTACATTTCCCAGTACCTACTGCAGCCTACATCCTTCTGAATCTGCTTAGTGTATTCATCTCTTGGTCTCCCTCTACGATTTTTTCCTTCCACGCTGCCCTCCAGTACTAAATTGGTGATCTCTTGATGCCTCAGAACATGTCCTACCAACCGGTCCCTTCTTCAAGTTGTGCTACAAACTCCTCTTCTCCCCAATCCTATTCAATACCTCCTCATTAGTTATTTGATCTACCCATCTAATCTTCAGCATTCTTTTCTAGCACCACATTTCGAAATCTTTTATTCTCTTCTTGTCTAAACTATTTATCGTCCATGTTTCACTCCCATACATGGTTACACTCCATACAAATACTTTCACAAACGACTGCCTGACTCTTAAATCAATACTCGATGTTAACAAATTTCTCTTCTTCAGAAAGGCTTTCCTTGCCATTGCCAGTCTACATTTTATATCCTCTCTACTTCGACCATCATCAGTTATTTTGCTTCCCAAATAGCAAAACTCCTTTACTACTTTAAGTGTATCATTTCCTAATCTAATTCCCTCAGCATCACCCGATTTCATTCGACTACATTCCATTATCCTCGTTTTGCTTTTGTTGATGTTCATCTTATATCCTCCTTTCAAGACCATATCCATTCCATCGGCGAACCTCAAAGTTTTTATTTCTTCTCCATGGATTTTAATACCTACACCAAATTTTTCTTTTGTTTCCTTTACTCAATGTACAGACTGAATAACATCGGGGAGAGGCTACAAATCTGGTTTCTGTACAAATTGTAAATAGCCTTTCCCTTCCTGTATTTTACCCCTGGCACCTTTAGAATTTGAAAGAGAGTATTCCAGTCAACATTGTCAAAAGCTTTCTCTAAGTCTACAAATGCTGGAAACGTAGGTTTGCCTTTCCTTAATCTTTCTTCTAAGATAAGTCGTAGGGTCAGTATGGCCTCACGTGTTCCAACATTTCTAAGGAATCCAAACTGATCTTCCCCGAGGTCGACTTGTACCAGTTTTTCCATTCGTCTGTAAAGAATTCGCGTTAGTATTTTGCAGCTGTGACTTACTAAACTGATAGTTCGATAATTTTCACATCTGTCAACACCTGCTTTCTTTGGGATTGGAATTATTATATTCTTCTTGAAGTCTGAGGGCATTTCGCCTGTCTCATACATCTTGCTCACCAGATGGTAGAGTTTTGTCAGGAATTTCTCCCAAGGCCGTAAGTAGTTCTGATGGAATGTTGTCTATTCCTGGGCCTTGTGTGTGGTTATATGTACGAGATCTTGAAATCCCCTCAGCTTAATTACATGCTTAGAACTTCAATGGAAATAGCTGTAAACATTTCTTGCGAAGTCTATTCCTCTTGGCAATTTGAGGCACGCATGAAAGCACAAAGTGCGTATCAATGGCATTCGCATTTCATTACGGAAAGACGTATGTCCTTCTTCAGCAATACGAGCGCTGTCCAGAAAGTAAGTTCCAATCGGTCGCGAAATGGACAACATAGTGAAAACCTGATGGAGCTTTGCGCAGATGTGCTGGGTAGTGTCTCTAGTATGACTGTCGATCGCATTAAGACGCTCTTTGCAGTTGTGAGCCCACTGTGAACGAGTAAAGCTGCCTAGAACAATAATGTCTCCCGCCAAGGATGGCCCACTGAGAGGCTTCGCCTTAATGAATGTTGCCCACCTGACGCAACTGCCCAGCACTTCCTTCTTCATGGCAATTTCTCAGAAGCACTCTGCAGGGGCAGTGAAGACGCTCCTGCAGCCTTTTTCGATGGGAAGTGTTCGATCACCCACAACACAGCCCTTATTGGCTCATCCTGAGTATAATCTCTGTTCACATGAAACGCTGTATATGGAGAAAACACTTGGGCGCAGGCTACGCGCTATAGACCTGTGTAAACCGGAAAGCAGAGGCGGCTGCCTTCTACGACGATGGTGTTGGAAGTTTGGTATAACGCTCCGACAAATGTCTAAGTCGGATTGGCGACTATGTAGAGAAGTAGTTGGAAAGTGTATTTAACTCTTGCAAATAAAATGTTTATGATTTTCACTTTGGTTTCCATTTAGCGACCAAACGAAACTTACTTTCTGGACAACCCTCGTATATGGAATTAAAAGTGCCCCCCCCCCCCCCCATCATTATATTTGCGCCGTCTGCAGCAAAACCTGTCATGTTTCTTTTGAATTGTATGTTATGCTATTAAGAAATGTACCAATACGTTCGTGCAGAGTCTTGCTAGTAACATCATTCAGAAGAATAAGACCAAGGAACTCATCTCTGACTTAACCTTTTGTCATTACACGAACTACCATACATAAATGTTTTATAGAATCATTGTCAGTAGACTCGTCTACCAGAAGGAAAACTGTGTTTCTTTTGCGAAGTTCAGCGAGTTGAGTGAAACTTTCCTTCCCTGTCACATTATTTAAAATGGCTGTTGATATTGTTCTTCCGCACTCGACTTAATTTGCTATTACCTTACGAAGTTTTGTGTACACTCCTGTATAAAAACTCTTATTTTCACTAACGTTAATGTGCGACAGTGCCCAAAAAGAATAGTGAACTTGAGAAGTTTCCAGTGTTTCTCAAAAGGTGTTCTTTGATATTGGTCGAGTACCATTCACCGATGCCAGTAGCAAACATCAACAGAGTCACATTCTTTGTACTAAGGTACATTCGTTTGTACTGACATGTCGTAAGCGAAAGAAAGCTGCAGGCTAGTGAACAATTAAGGGGGGACAAGGAGAAAATGGACGTGTTTACATAATCCCAAACAGTTTTTGGAGTTTGAAAGATAATAGAACAAAATTTTGCACATGAGGTAATTATGTTATGGGCTACATTCTGGAATTTTTACAAATTTTTTTTCTCAAAAAGTTGAATCATGGCATTGTTGGAAATTTTCGTACCACATGCTATCCCATAAGGAACGTTTCCACAAAAATTACTTTGCTTGCAAGTTTCGTATTGTGGTAGGTTATTCTTAGTAATCAGATAAGTAAAAGTGTGGAACAGATTTTTAATATCAGTTTTAGAGCTCTTACAAATTATTTTTAAAAAATTATGCATATGAAACAAAGCAATTTCAGTTTCACAGAAAAGTAAATGATTGTGACAGAAATACACTTAGAAAAGTGAAATTTTCTGCATACTTTGTTCATAGTATAACACAACTTCCTGTGGTACAAATTTTCTCTATCTCCAGTGGTGAAGGGGAAAATGTTCCTTATGCACTGAAAAATGAAAGTTCCGGGAATATGCGTATGAAAGATTTTATAAGGATTTGCACCATGAACTAGTACCTTAATGTTGCCCATAACCATACATTTGGTCTCCTTGCTCTTCGTGTACCTGTTTCCTTTTTATCTGTTGTTTTTGGCGTGCCCCTTTGGCTATATCCTTCACAGACATTTCAGAATATGTAACACGTGCAGTATCTGTCTTCTTCAATAGCTTCTCAGTGAAGCAGCCAGTCCAATAACGGCCTTTATTCTTCCAATGTTACCATCATTAAACACCAGACAAGCATCATATGTGGCAATTTTAACAAAATGAGCTAAATGGTTTTTTTTCGCCACCTCTTCCAAATGAGACTGTTAAAGCTCTTATTCAGGTTTTGTGTTCCAGCATGGGTATATTTCTTTACCAAACTTGGATGAGCTAGAAACTGGAATGTTTGCTTTATGCTGTTTAAGACTGCTTCAGGAAGACTGTGTTTGTGTGAATAGTTTTTGTTTTCTGCTTTTGCCTGCTTATATTTGCACCAGGATACATCACACAATTCATGTACTGGCATATCATTAGCTGAAATATATATATATATTCACACATTTTTGTTCTCGTTTCAGTTTCAAAAGTCTCCTTTAATCCTCTTCAGAAAGTGCCCTACACTCTCTAACTTTTCAGTGCTGCATTGATTTCCTTATAGCTTGCTTTCTATAACAGATCTGAAAGCACTAGAACCTCCATAGCCAAGATACTTCATATATCTAACTCCATGCCTCATTTTGCTCTGATGAAATATTAATTTCATTCCTGTTGGCACCATGCCACCACTAGAACCATCATAATTCTTGCTGCAAATTATTTTGTATTTTTTTTGCCATTGTCTCTCTTCTTCCTTATTGTCTAACGACTTCCTCTGTGCACAAATAGCGCAATATTTGGACATCACCTGCAAATCCAAAAGTTTTCCTGTCAACACTTAGAACTGATGAATCGCCATGTAGGGAGACGTGGCCCCTTCTCGTCCATGTGCTATCACATGAAACACATAGATCTGTAGAAGGCAAAGGGTAATTTACTTCTGTCTGAATGTCTGTTAAATAAAACTGCCTCTTTCATTGCTGCTGACAATCTGCTATTGCATTCTCTCATCATCATCATCATTTAAGACTGATTATGCCTTTCAGCGTTCAGTCTGGAGCATAGCCCCCTTACAAAATTCCTCCATGATCCCCTATTCAGTGCTAACATTGGTGCCTCTTCTGATGTTAAACCTATTACTTCAAAATCATTCTTAACCGAATCCAGGTACCTTCTCCTTGGTCTGCCCCGACTCCTCCT
Source organism: Schistocerca gregaria (assembly GCF_023897955.1). Taxonomy (NCBI): domain Eukaryota; kingdom Metazoa; phylum Arthropoda; class Insecta; order Orthoptera; family Acrididae; genus Schistocerca; species Schistocerca gregaria. Next base: position 378,435,012 of record NC_064922.1, read on the forward strand.
ACCCTCTACTTCTGAACCCATGAGTCTCTTGGGTAATCTTGCTTCTCCCATATGTGTAACATGACCCCACCATCTAAGCCTGTTCGCCCTGACTGCTACATCTATACAGTTCATTCAAAGTTTTTCTTTGATTTTCTCATTGTGGACACTCTCCTGCCATTGTTCCCATCTACTAGTACCTGCAATCATCCTAGCTACTTTCATATCCATAACCTCAACCTTATTGATAAGGTAACCTGAATCCACCCAGCTTTCGCTCCCATACAACAAAGTTGGTCGAAAGATTGAATGGTGCACAAATAACTTAGTCTTGGTACTGACTTCCTTCTTGCAGAAGAGAGTAGATTGTAGTTGAGCACTCACTGCATTAGCTTTGCTACACCTCGCTTCCACTTCTTTCACTACGTTGCCATCCTGTGAGAATATGCATCCTAAGTACTTGAAACCGTCCACCTGTTCTAACTTTGTTCCTCCTATTTGGCACTCAATCCGTTTATATTTCTTTCCCACTGACATTACTTTCGTTTTGGAGATGCTAATCTTCATACCATATTCCTTACATTTCTGATCTAGCTCTGAAATATTATTTTGCAAACTTTCAATTGAATCTGCCATCAGAACTAAGTCATCAGCATATGCAAGAGTGCTTATTTTGTGTTCACATATCTTAATCTCAACCAGCCAGTCTATAGTTTTCAACATATGATCCATAAATAATATGAACAACAGTGGCGACAGGTTGCAGCCTTGTCTTACCCCTGAAACTACTCTGAACCATGAACTCAATTTACCATCAACTCTAACTGCTACCTGACTATCCATGTAAAGACCTTTAATTGCTTGCAAAAGTTTGCCTCCTAGTCAATAATCTCACAGAACAGACAATAACTTCCTCCTAGGAACCCGGTCATATGCCTTTTCTAGATCTATAAAGCATAGATACAATTCCCTGTTCCACTCATAATAATTCTCCATTATTTGCCGTAAGCTAAAGATCTGGTCCTGACAACCTCTAAGAGGCCTAAAACCACACTGATTTTCATCCAATTGGTCCTCAACTAATACTTGCACTTTCCTTTCAACAATACCTGAGAAGATTTTACCCACAACGCTGATTAAAGAGATACCTCTGTAGTTGTTACAATCTGTTCTGTTTCCATGTTTAAAAATTGGTGTGATTACTGCTTTTGTTCAGTCTGATGGAACCTGTCCCGACTCCCAGGCGATTTCAGTTACCTTGTGTAGCCATTTAAGACCTGATATTCCACTGTATTTGATGATTTCCAACTTAATTTCATCCACCCAAGCTGCTTTATTGCACTGCAGTCTACTGACCATTTTCTCCACTTTCTCAAATGTGATCCTATTTCCATCATCATTCCTATCCCATTCTACCTCGAAATCTGAAACATTACTGTTCGTATTTTCACCTACATAGAGCAACTCTTCAAAATATTCCCTCCATCTGCCCAAGGCATCAACAGGATTCACCAGCAGTTTTCCTGACCTGTTCAAAATACTTGTCATTTCCTTCTTACCTCCCTTTCGAAAACTGCTAATTACACCCCAGAATGGTTTTCCAGCAACTTGACCCATAGTCTCCAACCTGTTTCCAAAGTCTTCCCAAGATTTCTTCTTGGATGCTGCAATTATCTGTTTGGCTTTGTTTCTTTCTTCAACATAACTTTCTCTGTCTACCTGAGTTCTAGTATGTACCCATTTTTGATACGCCTTCTTTCTCCTTTTACAGGCTGCCTTGACTGTGTCATTCCACCAAGCTGTTTGCTTCATACTACTTTTACACACTACTGTTCCAAGACATTCTTTAGCCACTTCTAGTACTGTGTCCCTGTACCTTGTCCATTCCTTTTCCAATGACTGTAATTGACTACATTCAACTAACTGATACCTTTCTGAGATCGCTGTTATGTACTTGTGCCTGATTTCCTTATCCTGAAGTTTCTCCACTCTTATCCTCCTACATATGGACCTGACCTCCTTCACTGTCGGCCTCACAATCCCTATTTCACTGCAGATTAAATAATGATCAGTGTCATCAAAGAATCCCCTGAATACACTTGTGTCCCTCACAGCCCTCCTGAATTCCTGATCTGTTATTATATAGTCAGTGACAGATCTGGTTCCCCTGCCTTCCCAAGTATACCGGTGAATGTTCTTATGTTTAAAAAAGGAGTTTGTGATTACTAAGCCCATACTGGCACAGAAATCCAAGAGTTGTTTCCCGTTCCTGTTGGCCTCCATATCTTCTCCAAATTTACCCATAACCTTTTCATGCCCTTCTGTTCGATTTCCAATCCTGGCATTAAAATCACCCATGAGCAGAACACTGTCCTTGTCCTTTAGTCTAGCAACTACATCACTGAGTGCATCATAAAAACTATCCATCTTATCTTGATCTGTCCCTTCACAATGCGAATATACTGACACAATCATAATTTTCTTGCTAGACACTCTCAAATCTATCCACATCGGTCGTTCGTTTACATACCTTATGGCAACTACGCTGGGTTCCATTTCTTTCCTGATGTAAAGCCCTACACGCCATTGTGCTATTCCTGCTTTGACTCCTGACAGGTAGACCTTGTATTCTCCCTCTTCCTCTTCTTTCTCACCCCTTACCCGAATGTCACTAACAGCTAAAACGTCCAGCCCCATCTTACTTGCAGCCTCTGCCAGCTCTACCTTCTTCCCAGAGTAGTAGTAGAATATTAATAGCTCCCCATCTCATTACAATTTGTTTGCCAAGGAGTTCCTCGGTTTGTCAGTTAGAGGTGTGACTCCGTCACCTTTAAAGGTCCGAGGCATTTTGCTGATTGTTGCCAGCATCATATTTAAAGTATCGTGGAAGCAGGTTGCTAGCCCTACTTGCCCCGAGTCCCATTGTGTTTTACTCCTAACGGTTGAGGGACTAACCGGTGGATTTGGTAGTCTTTGCCGTATGAGCACAAAGGTGACCACGACTTAGAATATGTCCGGGATGCCCAACCTTATTCCAAAGTAACTGGTATCCCGACTGTCGGGACCACTTACTTGGCCACTCATACGTTTCCTGTGGTTCATGAACTAGGACATGACTACAGGAACCTATACCATGAACCACCCACACCATGAACCACCCACACCATGAACAACCATCCCGTTTCCAAAGAATTCAAAAGATAACTGTTTAGTTTTGAGTATGAGGCAGACAGAGATGGCATATTCATTATTGCACAAAACAAATTGCTACCTTCCCTTCTGACACCGCCACATCTCATCCCATAGGAAAATCTTATATTGGCTTCATACACCCAATTCTTAGCAGCTGATGTTTTTAATTGAATGTCAGTTTGACAGCTGTCACAAAACAAGTGCATATTACACACAATACCATCTCTGTCATTGCTGTCATATAATTTTAAAAATTTATTGCCACAGTTACCATGCACACGAATTTCTAATAATGGAACAACATAATTTCTAAATCAATTATTCTTAAACCACTATTCACTTCGTCTTTAGTGGACTGAAACTCTACACCAGTGCCAAGTTCCCTCTGTGAACTGTTCGTTGTCTTAGCTTCACAATTATCTTCTGCTGAATTATGTTGACTCGCTTGTAGAAACTGTTTATTCACATATATATGGTGAGCTTCTGTCACTTTCTTAAACACTATACCGCTATATCTTGGCATTTTAAATGCTAAATCATACAAAAAAATGCTTGAACACAGTCATAATTCTCACTCTAACAGCAGAACTGAAATGTTTTTGTTTCTGCGCCACAGACAATAATAGCTGCCAAAGATAGCTAGCGGAAGGCAAAGATAACATGACGTAAATGGGTGCACAGTGTTCAATACTCTTCTGATACTTTTATGGCAGCAGGAAGTAATAAAACATTGCTAACAAGAAGAGTGGGTGTGGAGCTGTGCAGTGATTGAAACAAAACAGCTTTTTTTATCATTTGTGGTTTGAATTAATCTGTGAAAGTTGGAGAGAGTATTTCTAACATGCTCCAGAGCTATCTGGTGGCAATTTTTTTGTATCAATTTTGGCCAATTTCGCCTATGTCCCCCCTTAATCTTAAAAGGTTGCTTAATTTTATGAACTCATCTCACGAGCATGGGAATGTAAGCATCCAAGAAATATGCACCAGTACGCATTCTCTTCCAAATTCGGTTTCTGCATCACCTAATTTAACACATTTTGCTGCTGATTCAGCATTTATAATAATAGTATTATTATGTTAGTTGGTGGAAATTTAGTCTACCATGGTCATTGTCTTCATCTTCTGGAGATTCTCTGCTGCTGCTGCTGCTTCTTTTTTTCTCAAATTTCACACTCCCATTTCCTTTTTTAGTGCAGAAAAAGCATTGCTGCTTCTTTCTTTTCCAGATGTTTCTGAAGATCTCAAATCAGATGTTCCCAGCTCTGAGTATAAAGCAGGAATGACTTCTCCAAACGGGATCTCTGGATCTTATGTGTGCTCAATCAGGAGGACCACAGAATCTGTAATATTACATGAGAAGAGAGAGAGAGTGTGTGTTTGTGTGTTTGTGTGTGTGTGTGTGTGTGTGTGTGTGTGTGTGTGTGAATTCCTAAGGGACCAAACTGGCGGCGTCTTTGGTTCCTAGACTTGCACCCTACTTAAACTAACTTATGCTAAGAACAACACACATGCCCATGCCCAAGGGAGGACTCAAACTTCCAGTGAGAGGGGCCGCACAAACCATGACATATCGCCTCTAAACGCTCGGCCACTCTGCTCGGTGGATGAGAAGAAAAACACTTATTGATGGATTTGAGGATAAAAAGGTTTGAATAATGAACTGGATAATCCAGTAGGATAATTACATTTTTCATGTTGTACTTCTGACTCCGCTCTCTCAGTTCCCAACTGAATTCCTCCCTCACCCCCCCCCCCCCCCCTTCTCCCCCATGCCAGGATGTTGTTGACTGTTCCTCCCAATGGTTCAGTATCAGCTGAAAGCTTTCTGTGCAAATCTTCCTGCTTTTGTACCTACACCTCTCTGCTGAGCCAGTAGAGATTTCTTATCTCATGTGCTGAATCAGGACTTGCATGAGCATGTTCCCAGGAAATTCTAGTTTCCTACAAAAACCTAAGTGTGAGGAAACCGATAAACCTAAGCAACATGAGCAAGTTTTTTTCTCTGAGAGATCAAACAGGCAGCATCCACACATGTTTTTTGGTATGGCTTATCTGTTGACTGTAGAAACCTGTGGCAACTTGACACAGAGGAGGTATACTTCATTACATTTAAAAGAATGGTGCTGACCAGCTTTTTTTTATTATGTCATCCTTTACTTGTATACACAAAACGCAATGAAATCCAATACCCACACAAAGAATTCTAGGGAAAAACATTGACTGTATCAAGATGATGTACCACATGTGTTGTGGGTGATATTATGACTCATGAAATTTCATTGCGTCTGCCTCTGAAGACAATTGAAGGTGTTGTATGCACACCAATGTTTTTTTTTTTTTTAGAACTTTGTAGTCAATAGGTATTAATGTCTATTGTTTTTGACTGGTTCATGCTATAGCAATATTGTAAAATTAATATTCATGGACATTTCTGCTCCAAAATTTACAGGTATAAAAAATGCAGAGCTTCTTCATCTCACAGAAAATGCATTTCTCTTTCAGCCCAAGTGCTGTAAAAGAACCTTGTTGGAAGGTCAGTTTGCAACAGCTACATTCATTGCAAAATTTTCAAAGAAGCATCACTTCTTTTTAACATGAGTCTTGTTGCCATTGAACTTTGCAGACTGAATGTCTTCTTCCACAAACGAAATTGCAGTTGAAATGGCGATACTGGATAATTTCAAGAGAGGTAAACCCTCTTTCTGCGTGTGTAATGCATACTGTTATCATGCAATAACGTTGTAATATGGATGAAAGAGTACAATGAGGGAACAAGATTACAGCTTTTTTCCACTGTGTAACAGTGACACTGATAATAATTCTTGATGCACTTTAGATAGTACATTACACTCAAAGAATAATAATCCCCGTGGAGGCCCGGCAAAAGAATAGGCCTCCGGTATGTTCTGCCAGTCGTAAAAGGCGACGAAAAGAACAAACCACTAATAGGGCTAACCCCCCTTTTAGTGTGATTAGTTGGTTCAGGACACAACTAAAGAAGACTCGGACAAGCGCCGTCATGGTCGGGGACGACGCTTGAACCCTATGCCCGCCCACAATGGTAACGACACTGCTAGCCAACTGGAAAATGATTTAAATCCAAATAGAGGTGTTTTGCAGGATATGCTTCCTGCAACCATCCTAGAAGGAAAACAAAGACAGAGGATGAGATGGTCAGATGAAGTTAATCGACACCTCATGTTCTGTTATTACCAAGCAACAAACCTAGGAACCAACACAATTGGATACAGATCACAAGTATACACAACATTTATTACCAGATACCAAGAATTAAAATTTTTAACAGGACAACGACTAGCTGATCAGATCCATGTAATAATCAAAAATAACAGGATACCCCAGTCAGAATTAGAAAACATCAAACAACAAGTACAACAAATACTGGAACAAAATAGTGTGCAATCAGAAGAAGAAGAAAATACAGTAATGGACTCAAACATCCCAGAGCAAACAAACAAAGAACAACACACATCAATTAAACAATCAGAGGAAAACGAAAGCTTAAGACTGCCACCAGAACAAGTACAAATAGAACACGAAGTGACACATGTGTTAGATATAGAAGAAAAATTTCAGCTGACATATATAGAATACAAAGACACAAATACAGACATTATACCATTCTTGCATGGACCGCCAAATAACCCACAAGTCGAAACAACAATAAAAACTATCAACACAATCATACACAACAAAATAAATGAAAACACAACTATGGAAGAGTTACTACTACTGGTTTATATAGGAGCACTCACTACACTAAATATATATACTAGGCAGAGATGAGAACCAACGAACACACAGAAGAAACCTACAAAACCAGCATGGCAACACAGGCTACAGATCAGAATAGAAAAACTGAGAAAAGACATTGGGCAGCTAACACAATTTATAAGACATCAAATGTCAGAAAAAAAACGAAAAAGGTTAGGTAAAATCTCACAACAAGAAGCGATAGAGCAATTAGATGAAAAGAAGTAGAAATTACAAGCATTGGCCAAACGACTTAGAAGATACAAAAATAGTGAAAATAGAAGGAAACAAAACCAAACATTCAACAAAAACCAAAAGAAATTTTACCAGACAATAGATAACACACACATTAAAATAGACAATCCACCAAACATAACAGACATGGAACACTTCTGGAGCAGCATATGGTCAAACCCGGTACAACATAACAGGCATGCACGGTGGATAGAAGCAGAAACAGACACATACAAGATGATACCACAAATGTCGGAAGTGATAATTTTGCAACATGAAGTCACTTGAACAATTAATTCTACTCACAATTGGAAAGCCCCTGGAAAAGATAAAATAGCAAATTTCTGGCTAAAGAAGTTCACCTCAGCGCATTCACATCTAAGTAAATTATTTAACAGTTACATTGCAGACCCATACACATTCCCTGATACACTTACACATGGAATAACTTATATGAAATCTAAAGATCAAGCAGACACAGCAAACCCAGCTAAATACTGCCCCATAAAATGCCTACCAACAATATACAAAATATTAACTTCAGTCATTACACAGAAATTAATGACACATACAACACAGAACAAAATTATAAATGAAGAACAAAAAGGCTGTTGCAAAGGAGCATGAGGATGTAAAGAGCAACTGATAATAGATGCAGAGGTAACATATCAAGCTAAAACTAAACAAAGGTCGCTACACTACTCATACATTGATTACCGAAAGGCTTTTGATAGTGTACCCTACTCATGGTTACTACAAATATTGGAAATATACAAAGTAGATCCTAAATTGATACAGTTCCTAAACATAGTAATGAAAAATTGGAAAACCGCACTTAATAACCAAACAAATTCAAATAGTATCACATCACAGCCAATACAGATTAAGCGTGGAATATACCAAGGAGACTCGTTAAGTCCTTTCTGGTTCTGCCTTGCTCTGAACCCACTATCCAACATGCTAAATAATACAAATTATGGATACAATATTACTGGAACATAACCACACAAAATCACACATTTGCTATACATGGATGATCTAAAACTACTGGCAGCAACAAATCAACAGCTCAACCAATTACTAAAGATAACACAAGTATTCAGCAATGATATAAATATGGCTTTTGGAACAGACAAATGTAAGAAAAATAGCATAGTCAAGGGAAAACACACTAAACAAGAAGATTACATATTGGATAACCCCAGCAACTGCATAGAAGCAATGGAAAAAACAGATGCCTATAAATATCTATGATACAGACAAAAAATAAGAATAGATAATACAAATATTAAAGAAGAACTAAAAGAAAAATATAGACAAATACTAACAAAAATACTGAAAACAGAATTGACAGCAAGAAACAAAACAAAAGCTATAAATACTTATGCTATACCAATATTGACCTACTCATTTGGAGTAGTGAAATGGAGTAACACAGACCTAGAAGCACTCAATACACTTACACGATCACAATGCCACAAATATAGAATACATCACATACATTCAGCAACAGAAAGATTCACATTAAGCAGAAAGGAAGGAGGAAGGGGATTTATCGACATAAAAAACCTACATTATGGACAGGTAGACAATTTAAGAAAATTCTTTATAGAACGAGCAGAAACTAGCAAAATACACAAAGCAATCACTCATATAAACACATCGACTACACCACTGCAATTTCATAACCACTTCTACAACCCTTTAGATCACATAACATCAACAGATACGAAGAAAGTAAATTGGAAAAAGAAAACACTACATGGCAAGCACCTGTATCATCTAACACAGCCACACAGCGATCAAGACGCATCCAACACATGGCTAAGAAAAGGAAATATATACAGTGAGACGGAAGGATTCATGATTGCAATACAGGATCAAACAATAAACACCAGATATTACAGCAAGCACATTATTAAAGATCTCAATACCACAACAGATAAATGCTGACTTTGCAAACAACAAATAGAAACAGTAGATCACATCACAAGCGGATGTACAATACTAGCAAATACAGAATACACCAGAAGACATGACAATGTAGCAAAAATAATACATCAACAGCTTGCCTTACAACATAAACTTATAAAACAACACATTCCCACATACAAGTATGCACCACAAAATATACTGGAGAATGATGAATACAAATTATACTGGAACAGAACCATTATAACAGATAAAACAACATCACATAACAAACCTGACATCATATTCACCAATAAAAAGAAGAAATTAACACAACTAATCGAAATATTCATACCCAATACAACAAATATACAAAAGAAAACAGGAGAAAAAATTGAAAAATACATCCAACTGGCTGAGGAAGTCAAGGATATGTGGCATCAGGATAAAGTTGACATTATACCAATTATACTATCAACTACAGGAGTCATACCACACAATATCCACCAGTACATCAATGCAATACAGCTACATCCAAACTTATATATACAACTACAGAAATCCGTAATTATTGATACATGTTCAATTACGCGAAAGTTCCTAAGTGCAATATAACATATACCATACAGTTAAAAGGAAGTCACACTTGATCAAGGTCCGCGTCACTTTCTACTTTAGACCAGACATAACGTCTGAGATAAGAAAGAAATAATAATAATACCTCTCTATGAGGGGGGGGGGGGGGGGGGTCAGGCTTAAAGTACATAGGCTGTCTAACATATTAGCGATGAATGCAATTAGTCTAAGAGCTCTAGTGTGCTTTTTCAGTTATGGTATCTCACAAAACAGGGTAGATTCTGAGTTCCTAGATTTTTCTAAAAAAGTTATACTGATTTCTTTAATAAGAGATTGTGAAGGTATGATTTCCTGAGATTTTTTGAAAGGAGAGTGAACTCTTTTTTCCTGTAGAAACACTGCACAACTGCACAATTGTTCTAGTACCACCATGACAGGAGATGTTAGCAGTGGAAACTGTAGTCCCTGAGTAATATATTATGATGTTAGCCATTAAGAATTAGGTGTTACTGGGTTTTTACACAGTGTTCTACTGCCAGTTACTAGAGGGAGGAAAACCATTGTCCTTCTGTAACATATTATAATTTTGTTGCCTGGGTGGGTTATGCACTATGAATTAGGACTTAGGTGTAGGCATTGTAACGCTGTGTTCGGTCTTCTATTCACCCAGCTACTGGTGCAAGTTGATACAATTTGAAGGATAATTGATAAAGTTGGGGTTATTTGATACATTTTGGGCTAGGCGATACACTTTTGAGATAAGTTGACATAGTTCTAGGGGTAGTTTGACACACTGTTAGAGACAAATTGATACACTTTTGGGGGGGACGGCAAGTTGATGCTGTTTGATGGGTAATCTGATATGCTTTTGGGGATAGTTCATAAAGTTTTAGGGGTAATTGATACACTGTTAGGGAACAAGGTGACACGCTATTGGAACAAGTTGATATAGTTTAAGTGGCAAGTTGATACCGTTTTTGGAGCAAGTTGATACAGTTTGAGGGGTATTTAGATACACTTTTGGAGTTAGTTGACACACTTTGAGGGGTAATTTGATACACTCTTAGAGACAAGTTGATACACTTCTTTTTTTTGGGAGGGGGGGGGGGGACAAGTTGATACAGTGTGAGGAGTAAATTGATATCATTTTAGGTAAGTTGATGTAGTTTGAGGGGTAATTTGATACACGTTTGGGTCAAGTTGATACACTTTTGGGGCAAGCTGATACAGTCTGAGTGTCAATGTGATGCACTTTTGGGGCATGTTGATCAGTTTGAGGTGTAATTTGATACACTTTTCATACAGGTTGATACACTTTGGGATAAGTTGATACAATCTGATGGCAGTGATCACTGATGGACTGTGATTGTTCATGGTCAGTGATCAATGATGGTCAATGATCAGCGATCAGCGATGGTCAGTAATCAATAGACATTGTGCATCAAGCATTGGGTGTTTATCATTTAGCATTTACCTTATAGCATTTACTGTTCAGTGTTTACAGTTAAGCAATTACTATTTAGAATTTGCCATTACATGTTTAGATAATGTTAACAACACACCTGTTGTTTCTTTCAAACTATTAATTGTATTTTAGTATGTATATGACATTGTCTATTGCTGTAATGGCCAAATGACAATAAAATTATTATTATTATTATTATTATTGTAGTGTTAAATGTTTACATTTAACATTTGGCATTTACCGTTTAGCATTCAGCACTTAGTGTTTCCAGTTTACTGTTTATCATTCTGCATTAAGAGTTCAGTGTTTACTGTTCAGAATTTAATATTTAATATTTACCATTTAGCATTTCCTGTTAAGCATTTAGCATTTATTGCTTAGCATTTATAGGTTAGTGTTTACCATTTAGAGCTTACTATTTGTGTTTGGTGTTTATCTTTCAGTGATTACCAGAAGGGGGCATAATGTATAAAACACATTGTTTTTTACTTCATTCCTGAGGTCATTTATATACATCATTTAAGTAGTACATGCTGACTGGTTAGAAAAAAGAGTGAATGTAAAGCAAACAAAACATCTGTTTGCATGGTTTCGGATTTTTAACATAGTGTTGTGATTGATCAGAGGTATTGGGCTCTTTCTGCCATCTTGGTTTTTTTCAGCACTATGATTGGCTGGAGATGAAGAATAAAAGAATATTCTACTGTGTGATTGGTTGGAGATAAGGGGGATGGAGTGCAATTTTTCCCACTAATGCAATTGGACTGTTTCCACCATCTTGGAAATTTTTAATATTGCATTATGACTGGCTGCAGATAAGGATGAGGTGGGGAGGAGGCAGAGGGTGGGCATGGTTTCGCATTGGTAAGGATGACGACATCACTGACAGCAGTGATTTTACTGATAAGGATGATGATGGCACTAGGTCAGTGACCTATTTCATGAGGTATCAAAAATTTAAACAAAGTAGATCAGAATACCCACACCCCTACCAATCTTTAGGATCCTGCAGCAGACAAACATCACAATACTTGTCTGTAACTCTCTACATACTATTTACTGTATTGTACTTTTTGTAAACAGGAGTAACATGTGCTCTTTCGCAGTGCTTGGGGATATTCCTGTACAAGGAATCCTTACTATCCATACTGATATTATAATTGTGAAAGTAACTCCGCCTGTTACATTTTCATAAATAAACTGATGAAACAAATTAATGAAATTTAGTATGGAGGTAGCCTGAACCCTGAGGAAGATCATAGGTTATGTTAGAAAGTGTCTAGTAGGAGATGTTTATTGTTTTCAAGAATATTATGGAAATTAGGGGAAAACATATACACTTTGAAAAAAGCTATTTACTCTCTGACTTTTGAACCATATTATATTTGTGAAAATGCTTTTATTGACAGATATGTTCTACATAATATGATTCAGTGTAATCAAGACAATGTTTACATAATCCAAAACATTTTAAATCCATACTTGCATTACTAAATGCGAAATCAACACTGTTATGCTTTCACGACTAAACAGCTGAACTGATTGGAATGAAATTTAGTATGGAGATGACTTGGACCCTGAACAAGGACATAGGCTGTTATTAGGGGGAAGGGAAAAAAAGAAAAAATGTAGACCTCCAAAGATGGTGAAGTAGGGAATGGAGCATCTTTTTTGACATCAATGAACATAAATCCTGTTAATATCTTTAACTGTGTTGCATAATATACATGTTGCATATAATCATAGCTACTTCACTAGCACCATACATGGATGTGCACGTGGCACTGCTTGTCAATGACACTGGTTGTGCTGCATCATCATGGTTTGTGGCAGCTGATAGGTGGGAAGTGGTTGCACATCACACATGAGGGCAGCTGATGTAATTGTGCATAAAATATCTTACATACTCACTGTCACTCATCATAACAAAACTACTCATATGAGAGGGTAGCTACAAGTAACAGCTAGTTCTCAATAAAAATGGCCGAGGAAAGGAACTGATTCTCTGGCATATTCAATGTAAAATCTAACTGGATTTCCATTGAGGCCTGGTAGCTTGTTCACTTTTTGTAGTCATAATTGTTTTTCAATAACAAGGGTGCTAATATCTATACAGGTCATGTGTGAGTCTGTGTGAAGGTGAACCACTGTTAACAGTTGTATCCTATTGTGTAGATAAATTTTTAAGTGCATAATATAAAATTTTTGCTTTCTGTCTTTTGTCTTCGATATGACATGAAGAAAATTGATGAGATTTTGAATGGAAGCTTTTGCCACACTGGTCCTTGTTACAAATGTATGATTATTAACAAAACATATACATACTGTATTGAAGATGTTATGGCTAGTGTATTGGCTTTTGTGATCATTAGAGACACTAAACTGCAGAAGCCATTCGTGCAGACAAATTAAGGGAACATCTCATTATATCTTCAGTTGGTATATCCAAAGCACTTTTGGAAGCTACTGGTGTCTTTTCTTTCTTTGAAAGTGTGAACCTATGTCAACTTTATACAAAGACCTGGCAATGTGTTTTGTAAAGGGTAAAGTGACAGTAGCAAATCTGTCAACCTGGTTCCGTTCATAATTGGCATGGTAGGTCTCTGTGTTCGTCAAAGGATTGGTCAACATCTGTAATCAAAGAACTGAGTAAATGTTTTATTGATGGTGTCTAAGAGGTGTCATGCAACATTTGCACAGAACTTGTGATGAAATATGATGAGAGAACTTAAACATAGGAAGGCTGTTGAATTATCACAGAGGTATTGTGTTCAAACCTGCTCACAACCTGATTTTTTTCCATCTGCAAAGAATGCTGAAGTGCTGCCAAGCAGCAGTGTGATATGGAGTCCATATTAAACTTGACTCAGACAAACTACAAATAAAAGACTATGTAGCAAGTATGTGCACTAGTGTAGCATATCCTGGCTTGTCTTACACCAGACAGTAACACAGTGTCACAGTATGACTGTTTTTCTACAAAACTGGAAATAAATTGAGATGGATCTTAGTATAGATATTACAGTGACCTTATGAACAACATGAACATATATTTTGCAAAAATGTCTATTTGTTTGTGAATGGCTCGTTACATCAGTAAAATGCAAAATTTTGTTAACATTTCGCTTCTGCCACTTTCCACACATTTAAAGATTTGTACAGTACTTTCATTGCAGTGGCCAATTGATGATGAATACTGACTTTAAGAATTCTAGACAAGTTTACTGTCAAATAAAACAGGATGAACATAGTAGACTAGTTGGAGAACTATTAATCTTTATGGCATTCTGCATGTAAAAGCAGTATGTTACGATTCATATGTCAGGGTAGACCACTTGCTTATATGTACATCGTCAGTAGTCATGCTCTAAATATTTAGGATTGTGATGAGTATCCAAACTACCTTCATACTGTAGAAATTAGTTGTTAAAAAAAACTACAGACTCTACTTTGACAAGGTTTGCATTCAGTTACATTAAAGGAGTGCAACTGGAGAGACACATGGCTACTACTCTGCAGCCTGTGTTGACAGAGCTGTCATGTTGGAACTGCACCTTAGATGGCATAATTGCACTGACTCATTGTCCATGCACCTCTCCAAGGCACAACTTTAATTTAATGAATGCAATCCTTGTCAAAGGTTCATTGCAGACGTGCATCAATAGAGAAACCAAAGTGGTGCATGACTTGACTGCTACACCGAGTCCTTTTGTGTCCCTGCTATTGTGTCACTACAGACATGTTATTGACAAGGGCTGCATCACTTACATTAAAGGCGTGCCATTCAAGAGATGCATGACCACTAGTATGTGGCTCGTGGCACCACTGCTGCCACATTGGAATGGCACTTAAATATGGTAGATTTCCACCGATGTATTTGCTGTGCTCGTGTCCCATGGCACTCTCCTAATATAATGAAAGCAACTCTATCCAAAAGTGTGTTTGTAGTTGTATGGTAGCAGAGACACTAAAGTGGGACACAACTTGACTGCCCTGCCTAGTGTTTTGTTACCTCTGTTCAATGCTGTATGCAGGTCTCACCAGGTATGGCTAGCTGCATTTGCCACCTCCACCAGTCTCCAAAAAGATGTCATTAGTCCCTATGTGAGAAAGTCTGCATCTGACTGCAACCTGTGATTTCAAATACTCTTAGTATGATCTCTTTCACTTGACTGACAATTCCTCCTGGGATACACAGCAAGTACTTATTTGTTTTGTTTCCCTCCCAGAACACTATTTCCC
Source organism: Schistocerca gregaria (assembly GCF_023897955.1). NCBI lineage: Eukaryota > Metazoa > Arthropoda > Insecta > Orthoptera > Acrididae > Schistocerca > Schistocerca gregaria. The sequence continues at coordinate 378,450,385 of NC_064922.1, forward strand.
TAACAGAAGCCTTGGTGCACCTAACATTGGAATTGACTATCACTAATAGCTCCTTCTTTCCCCTTTTTTGGGTGCCCTGACCCTGACAGAGGAGAGACTACTGCACGAGCAGGAGAAGTGAGATCTGCTTGCTCTCTTTCATTATCAGCAGCAGGCAATATCTCCATCAAAGTATGTGGGTTGTCTTTTGGTCATCATACACATACAGTCTTCCTCATGAAACAGCTCCTGGGTATGACTCGCATGCTGCCATCAGATGGCCACTTGGGGCCAGACTGAGGTGAGGCCAGATCGACGTTCTCTGCAGACCACATTGGCAAAAACTGTAGTCGCCCAGCTTTGCAGCACAAAATTGCAACAGGAGATCATACTGGCAGTGCAGTGGTAATATGAAGCTGCTCATGAGTGGTCAATACGTACTAGATATTTAATAATACAGTGTATGTATTTTACTTTGTGGCTAGCAGTGAGACATTGTGATAACTATTTTTGTTTCAGTTGGTGAAACAGTTTTTGGAATAAAGTAAAAGTGTAGCACAACGTTTTAAATATTCCCGAGATAGTAATGTATGCTAACGATGAGCTCAAAATCATTAGAATGGAAGATGGTGTGGTTATTAATTTTACTATCTTATATTTATCTTCAGTAATGATGAGAAAAAAGAGAAACTACATCTGCACCCACAGTTTTTAGACAGTTGTGAAGAGCATGGAAGAGGGTACTTCACACAGTGGCATATTATGATTTCTTCCCCTGTTATTCCCATATTGTGTACAGGAAGAATGTGTACATAAATGTGAACTCAGAATATGTTTTTAAAATTCTGCTGCAAATGCACGTCAGTGATACTGTATGGTAGTTACATCTGGTTCTTTTGCTAATCTTCTTGAAACTAATTGCAAAAGATGTGCTTTGCTGTGTTCCAAAATATTCTGTTTTAGTGCATTAAACGGACACTAGACTGTTTGTCTTTGTCACCATAGTGTGGGCGGTGTTGCAAAACAAGCTAATGCAACATCTGTGCATTTTACACTGTTGTTTACAAATGTAAGGTGACTCAGTTTTTCCTTTGTGTACAAGAAAGATCACATTTGTCATATCAATTTGGTTAAAACATTTAGAATCCAATATTGTATGTACTGTCTCCATTATGTAAACATAGCTCTTTTGCTCTACTCTGTCTATTAGTAGTGTATTTTGCACATACTGCAAGAGCATGCTGAAAAGTAATTCCTCTGGATTTTTAACTCTTAAAACATTTTAAATAACACAAACTTTACTAAAATTCTACATCTTTATTTTTCATGTCTACATATTCATTTCTCAACATAGTCACCCTTGGGACAAACACATGTCTCCCAGGAGACCAGTTTGTTGATAGCATCACTTTAAAATGTTTGCTTTGGTCATGAAGCTGCACCATCACCTCCACTTGTACCCTTCATTGCTATCAAAGTGAAGTCCTTCTTAAAATTTTGGAAGCAGATGAAAATCAAATGGATCAAGTCAGAAGTGTATGGAAGACGATCAATGACAGTAAACCCAAGGCGTTGGACTGTTGCAGATGTTGCAGTATTTGTGTCTTGTCTGGCAGTGTCATGATGAAGGAGAGGGTATTCCACGTGTGGGCGAACATTTTCTCCAGTTAGAAACTCAATTACAACATGCTATTCCTCATTCACTGACTTAGTCATTTTACACACCACTGTGTTACATACTGAAATTCAACGCCCTATAATGGTGGGGGGTTGCAACTTGTGTCAGTGAAGCAGGAAAGTTTACGAGTAATATGCATGAAATGTAACATCTCAACCAATATCAAGAACAGAATAAAAAATTCAGAGGCATTCCTTTTCAGAATGCTCTCATGTAACAGTAATATTGTGTTACATTTAGTTTATTCCTTCAAAATCAGTGTTTATTGTCAGTTTGTTAGGTATGTTTGTTAGAGAGAATCATATCGACAAAACAGAAGTTCAAGAACCATAATCCCATGTAGCTCCAGAGAATCAGCAAATTTTACCCCAAGTTTTTTTTCTTATTAAGCAGAAATCACCTTCTTTGGTGTTAACTGGTTGTGTTCTTGAAGGGTTATTGCAATCCTTATAGTGTGACAAACTCAAAATTATTAGAATGTCAGCAAGTTTACTTGAAGTTATTTGTTTATTGTTTTCTACAACATTGCATCAGTGATAATGCAGTCGGACTGGGAATGCTAGTACTGAGCACTGAATGACTTAGTTGTTGTTTATAAACTTATGGGAATTGCCCTGACATCTATTAAAGTATTGAAAGCTGCTGCAAGTGGTTATCTTGGTGTAGGCTACCAAGAGATGCATATCAGCCTCAAGTACCATTCTTTCCAAATGGATACTGGCTCCTCTCTAGGAAGTACAGGATCTATCATCATTGGTGGACATGACTGTAAGTTGTGTCCCAGTGATAGGTTAAGGGGAGCTGTGCAGAGGAGACTTGGACCAGAGAGAACTGAGTGCAATACTCCCATCCCCATAAGCAACAAAAGCCAGCTGCGTCATGTGAAATGTGTTTTATTCATGTCATAACATACACAATTTCAGAACATATGTCTGACGTACAGGAGACATGTCAAGGTTACAATTTGCTTATTTAAAATTTTGTCACACTTACAATAACACTTTCTCAGAAGGAAGCAAGAGCAAAAGGGATGGGGGCCTGTTAAGTGCCCACTCTTCTATGTGTGGCAAATAATGGCATTCTTGTTTGAAGTAAAGCATAAAAGTAAAAATTAAAGTAACAGACAACTGGGGTACATCTATATAATACGCAGTGTATCTCGAATAGAAATAACATGAGAAAACTTTTGCAATTTATATTATCTTACAGAGAGCATGTGAAAACATTTGCCATTCTATAACCATGTTTTCAATTATTTCACAGGACTGTGTGGTGAGGAACGTAGTACAGGCAAGCTAAACAGTATTGCAAAGTTTGATGCAGAATTTTTTAATCTTCCCCCTGCAATAGTCGATAAATTGGATCCACAAGCTCGAATCATGACTGAGGTTGTTTATGAAGCTATAATTGATGCTGGTATGTAACTAACTACAGTATAAGAAGTAACAAAATAATCTTGTTCACATATCTTTCTATCAAAATAATTTAATTCTGTACATGTCACATTGACAGGCAAACGTGCTGTTTAAGCTTTTCTTCAATAAGATTTATTTCAGATCTGTTATCCTTCTATTGTAGGTGTGAATCCTTTAACACTCCGAGGCTCTCGTACTGGAGTTTTTGTGGCAATGTGCTCTTGTGATGCTGAGTTTTACTGGTTTTCTGGTATGCACTCATTCAACAAAACAGAGGCATTACATTCTTTCAGAAGTCTTATTGCAAACAGAATATCATACAGCTTTGATTTCAAAGGTACGTATTTGTACTTACTATCCATCAATAAATATTGAAAATATTTCATAGGTATGTATGTTTACTTACTATCCATTGGTAAAAATTGAAAATAGATAACTTCCGCATAAATAATTAAGGATCAAAGGTAACAGCTCATTGAATAGTAAGACTACTGAAAACGTGCTGTCTTTCAGACCAATCCTTTTTTCAAACACACACACACACACACACACACACACACACACACACACACACACACACACCTGTACAGCAGTTGCATCAGATGAGAGAAAGGAAGCAGAAGGGAGGCGTGGGGAATTGTGGTTGACTGCTCGGAGGGAGGCACCAGGTACATAGGATAGCAATGCAACATGGGCTGTGACACTGCTGAATTAGTGCAGTGCACGATGATGGTGATATGGAGGGTTGGAGTGGGTGATGGAATAGAGGGAGCAGAGACTGCAGAAAACAGAGTGTGGGTGGATGAACAAAGTTAGTGAACTGGAGCAGGTAGGAGGTGGGTGTGGAGTGGGGGAAGGGGTGGGGGCTAGTAAAGAGTGAAGACAGAAGGATTGTAGGAATGAAGAATGTGTTGCAAGGACAGCTCCCATGTTTGCAGTTTAGAAAAGCTGACACTGAGTGGGAAGGATCAAGGTGGCATGGGTTGTGAAGCAACCACTGAAAACTGAGCATGTTGTCCACAGCAAAGTGTTGTGCCACTGAGTGGTCAACTCATATCTTTTCCACAGTTTGGAGTTGGTCATCCAATTGGGTAGACAACTGGTTGGTGGCCATACCCACATAAAATAGTATGCAGAAATTGCAGAAAAGCTAGTATATGATATGGCTACTTCACAGGTGGCCCTGCCCCTGATGGAATAGGATAAGCCAGTGATGGGACAGGAATAAGATCTGCAGGAAGAGTATATGAGACAGGACATGCAGCTGGGTCTTCCACATGGATATGGCCCATGTGTCAGGGGGCTGGGAGTGAGTGCTGCCTGTGGCTAGGAAGTTCCTCAGTTCCAGGCACAATGATAAATAGTTGAACTTCTTGCAAGTATAAGGTTCAGTTGTTTCAATCTAAGATGATAACGGGTGATGGAGGTGGTGCTGGATCTTGCAGGTGATGGGAGGATTTTGTGTGTGTGAGGATCTGGTAAGGGAAATCTGTCTTCAGACTTGGTTAGGGAGATGGTGTCTGTTGGTGAAGATCTTAGTGTTATCTTCATCATACTGTGTAAGGGAATTCTTGTCACTGTAGAAGAGATATTCATTAGTGACCAGCCTATAAGGGAGTGATTTTTTAATGTGTAAGAGGTTGTAGCTATCAAAATGCAGGTGTAGTTAATGGTTAGTGGGCTTGATATAGACAGTAGTATGGCTGGAGCATCAGAAATATGTAGGTCAGTGCCCAGTACATTAGGCTGAAGAGAACCAGCTGAAGCAAACTTGATTTTATACCTCTACTGTTAGGTGAGTTGTTACCTATGCTCCAACATTATTTACAGTCAACCAGGGCTTCACATTAGCATAACTTATCTTTAGAAAACCAGTAAGCAAACAAGCAAGAAACATGTGTTGCATGTTTCAAATAACCTAAGTTGTCCAGAATGACCTTTTCACTCTGCACAGGACTGTACACTGATTTGAGGAGAGATCTACTGATTGCAGTAAAGATGAGCTTCAAGTCAACACAAACTCCACTGCAAAGTGAAAATTGATTCTGGAAACAACCCATTAGGTTGCAGCTAAGCCATTGCTTTGCAGTACCCTTCCTTCTAGCTATGATAGTCTTGCAAGGTATGTAGGAGACTTACAAAGTTTGAGAAGTAAGAGAAAGGTACTGGTAGAAGTGAAGTTTTGAGGGTGTGTTGTGGGTCAGACTCGGATAATTCAGTCGGTTGAGCATTAGTCTGTGAAAAGGAAAGGTTTCAGGTTGGAGCCTCAAGCTATTATGCAGTTTTAATCCGCCTGGAAGTTTTAAAATGAGATTTTAATTATGAAGGAAGACTCCATTTATATGGAAAATATGACTCCTGACTACATGTTATTTTTAATGATAGTAATAGAGGTATCAATGCCAGAGAAGGAAAGTTGCTACTCACCATTAGGCAGAGATGCTGAGTCATGATAGGCACAACAAAAAGATACACACAATTAAAGCTTTCAGCCATTAACGCCTTTGTCAGCAGTAGACACACATACACATACTCACATGCACACGCACACGCACACACACACACACACACACACAAACATACACACACACACACACACACACACACACACACACACACACACACACACACACATATGTAAAAGCAACTTGCACAAGTGTCTGCAGTCTCAGATAGCTCAAACCACACTGCGAACAGCAGCACCAGTGCATGATGGGAGTGACAACTGGGTGCGGGTAAGGAGGAGACTGAGGCGGGGAGGGGGAGGGATAGTGTGGTGGGAGTAGCGAACAGTGAAGTGTTGCAGTTTAGACGGAGTGCAGGAGAGAAGGTGTGGAGGGGGAGGGGGTAAGGAGCGGAAAGGTGAGAAATAAAAAGAAATTAAAAGACTGGGTGTGGAGGCGAAATGGTGGCTGTGTAGTGCTGGAATGGGAACAGGGAAGGGGCTGGATGGCTGAGGACAGTGACTAATGAAGGTTGATGCCAGGAGGGTTACGGACACGCAGGATGTATTGCAGGGAAAGTTCCCAACTGCGCAATTCAGAAAAGCTGGTGTTGGTCGGAAGGATCCATATGGCACAGGTTGTGAAGCAGTCATTGAGTTGAGGGATATCATGTTTGTCAGCATGTTCAGCAACAGGGTGGTCCACTTAATTTTTGGCCACAGTTTGTCGGTGGCTGTTCATGCAGACAGACAGCTTGTTGGTTGTCATGCCTACGTAGAATGCAGCACAGAGGTTGCAGCTTAGCTTGTAATTCACATGACTGGTTTCACAGGTAGCCCTGCCTTTGATGGGATAGGTGATGTTAGTGACCGGACTGGAGTAGGTGGTGGTAGGAGGATGTATGGGACAGGTCTTTCATCTAGGTCTTTTACAGGGGTATGAGCCATGAAGTAAGGTATTGGGAGCAGGGGTTGTGTGAGGATGGACGAGTATATTGTGTAGGTTCGGTGGATGGCAGAATACCATGGTAGGAGGGGTGGGAATGATAGTGGGCAGGACATTTCTCATTTCAAGGCATGATGACAGATAATCGAAACCCCGCCAGAGAATGTAATTCAGTTGCTCCAGTCCTGGTTGGTATTGAGTTATGAGGGGAATGCTGCTCTGTGGCCGGACTGTGGGACTTTCGGAGGTGGTGGGAGACTGGAAAGATAAGGCACGGGAGATTTGTTTTTGTACAAGGATGGGAGGACAATTGTCATCAGTGAAGGCTTCAGTGATATCCTCGGTATATTTTGAGCGGGACTGTTTGTCACAGCAAATGCGATGACCACGAGTAGCTAGGCTGTACGGAAGGGACTTCTTGGTATGGAATGGGTGGCAGCTGTCGAAGAGGAGGTACTGTTGGTTGTTAGTAGGTTTGATATGGATGGAGGTACTGACATAGCCATCTCTGAGGTGAAGATCAGCACCTAGGAAGGTGGCTTGTTGAGTTGAGTACGACCAGGTGAAGCAAATGGGGGAGAAGTTGTTAAGGTTCTGGAGGAATGTGAATAAGGTGTCCTCACCTTCAATCCAGATAGCAAAGATGTCATCAATGAATCTGAACCATGTGAGGGGTTAGTATTCTGGGTTTTTAGGAAGGATACCTCTAGATGGTCCATGAATAGGTTAGCATAGGATTGTGCCATGCGGGTGCCCATAGGTGTACTGTGGATTTTTTTGCAGGTGATGCCTTCAAAGGAGAAGTAATTGTGGGTGAGGATATAGTTGGTCATGGAGACTAGGAAGGATGTTGTTGTTTTGGAATCCATAGGGTGTCTGGAAAAGTAGTGTTTGATAGCAGTAAGGGCCCATCCCAGAACCTCTCCCTAGAGTCCATCTCTCTACTCATCCCTACCACTCCTCGCACTCTCCCTTCTACATACTTCCTAAAGTCCATAAACCCAACTACCCAGGATGCCCCATTGTGGCCAGTTACTGTGCCTCCACTGAGAGAACCTCTGTTCTCATACAACAACACCTTCAACCTATTACCCGGAACCTATCCTCCTATATAAAAGATACCAACCATTTCCTCCACTGACTCTCCACAGTTCCTGTCCCTTTACCACATGGAGCTCTGCTCATCACTATTGATGCCACCTCCCTGTACACTAACGTTCCTAATGCCCATGGTATTACTACTATCAAGCACTACTTTTCCAGACACCCTATGGATTCCAAACCAACAACCTCCTTCCTAATCTCCACAACCAACTATATCCTCACCCACAAGTACTTCTGCCTATGGGCACCCACATGGCACCATCCTATGCTAACCTATTCATGGGCCATCTAGAGGAATCCTTCCTAAAAACCAAAAATCCTAAACCCCTCACACGGTTCAGATTCATTGATGACATCTTTGCTATCTGGATTGAAGGTGAGGAGACCTTATTCACATTCTTCCATAACCTCAACAACTTCTCCCCCATTTGTTTCACCTGGTCCTACTCAACCCAACAAGCCACCTTCCTAGATGTTGACCTTCACCCCAGAGAAGGCTATGTCAGTACCTCTGTCCATATCAAACCTACTAACCACCTTCAGTACATCTTCTTTGACAGCTGCCACCCATTCCATACCAAGAAGTCCCTTCCATACAGCCTAGCCACCCGTGGTCATCGCATTTCCAGTGACTAGCAGCCCTCTCAGAATATACCGAGGGTCTCACTGAAGCCTTCACTGACTGTAATTATCGTCCCATCCTTGAGCAAAAACAAATCTCCCATGCCTGATCTTCCCAGTCTCCCACCACCTCCAAAAGTCCCACAATCTGGCCACAGAGCAGCATTCCCCTGGTAATGCAGTACCATCCAGAACTGGAGCAACTGAATTACATTCTCCGCCACGGTTTCGATTACCTCTCATCGTGTCCTGAAATGAGAAATGTCCTGCCCACTATCCTTCCCACCCCTCCTACCATGGTATTCTGCCATCTACTGAACCAACACAATATACTCGTCCATCCTCACACAACCCCTGCTCCCAATCCCTTACTTCATGGCTCATACCCCTGTAATAGACCTAGATGAAAGACCTGTCCCATACATCCTCCTACCACCATCTACTCCAGTCCGATCACTAACATCACCTATCCCATCAAAGGCAGGGCTACCTGTGAAACCAGTCATGTGAATTACAAGCTAAGCTGCAACCTCTGTGCTGCATTCTACGTAGGCATGACAACCAACAAGCTGTCTGTCTGCATGAACGGCCACCGACAAACTGTGTCCAAAAAATAAGTGCACCACCCTGTTGCTGAACATGCTGACAAACATGATATCCCTCATCTCAATGACTGCTTCACAGCCTGTGCCATATGGATCCTTCCCACCAACACCAGCTTTTCTGAATTGCGCAGTTGGGAACTTTCCCTGCAGTACATCCTACATTCCCATAACCCTCCTGACCTCAACCTTTGCTAGTCACTGTCCTCACCCATCCAGCCCCCTCCCTGTTCTCATTTCAGCACTACACCGCCATATTTCACCGCCACTCCCAGTCTTTTAATACCTTTTTATTTATTTTTATTTCTTTCCTTTCTGCTCCTTACCCTCTGGCCCCTCCGCACCTTCTCTCCTGCCCTCTGCCTAAACTGCAACACTTCACTATCCATCACTCCCACCTTACTATCCCTCCCCCTCCTCGCCCCAGGCCCCTACTTACCCCCACCCAGTCATAACTCCCATCATGCACTGGTGCTGCTGTTCGCAGTGTGGTTTGAGCTATCTGAGACTGCAGAGGTGTGTGCAAGTTGTGTTTACACAAGTGTGTATGTGAGTGTGTGCAAGTGTGTCTACTGCTGACAAAGGCCTTAATGGCCGAAAGCTTTAATTGTATGAATATTTCTGTTGTGCCTATCACAGCTCAGCTTCTCTGCTATATAGTGAGTAGCAACTTTCCTTCTATGGTATTGTTACTTTCCATGCTGGATTTTCCATTGTTTAATACTGGTATTGGTAAGATAATGGTAGTAATGAAGACGACCTTCAGCAGTTTGGAAGAAATATTACTCATCACTGCAGTGTCTGGTGATGTAGGTTATTTCTTGCTGAAATGGATATTGTTGTTAAGGACGATAATCCACAAAGCTGAAGAGGACCAAATGAAACAAACTGGGAAGCAGATGCTGGTGTTGTTGATGATTGAGGGAAGAGCATCTTGGTGCATGATATAGATCTTTAAGACATCAGCTGAAGAGTTGTTAGCAAGAATATCTGAGGAAAGATTTCTATGAAAATCACATCTTCATATTGAGCAGTGACGTAGTGTGGTTTTAAAAGTTGGGGAGACTCTACATTTATTATAGGGGGATAAAATAGTACAATAAACAATAATTTAAAAAAATGAAACAAAATTCATCATCAACAACAACAACTACTACTACTACTACTACTACTATCACTAATAATAATAATAATAATAATAATAATAACTAATTTGTTCAAGAAACGATGACAAATTTGTAGAACTACAGCAGCAAGAGAAGAAGCCCTTATATTTCATTGTACACAAGTGCACTGCACCTGTCTTTTCTTTTCACGGAGAAGTCTATAACTCGGTCTACAGAGATCTGATCACTGGATAGCTCTCCATGTAGTGTTTTTTCTATTGATAATGTGCTCAAACACGGCAGCCAGTTGTTGGACACGGAATTCCTTAAATAATTCTTCACTTGCTTAAGAGTACTCATGCTTTGTTCAGTGCTTGCTGTAGTTGCAGGTAGGACCAAAACCAAAAGCAGGAACTTCGTTGTTTCTTCATAAACAAAGTCAAAATCATTGTTGCCAATGTAATTTAAGAGGATTCTTGGAGATAAGTTTTTTTTTTTTTTCCTCATCAGCATACATGTTACACAGTTCATTTTCAAGTTGTTCTTGTTTTAATAAAAAAGGGTACTGTTCTAATAACTGATGCAGTTTCAACTTTGAGAATTCTTTTTAATAGTTCAGAAAACACTTTTCGTTCAAAAGTTCAACAAAATGAATTTGGTGAAAGTCTTGAAACCTTCTTTCCATCTGAACAATTTGCAAATCCAGTATCTCTTAAGTTAGTATCCTGAGAGATGTCTTTTGACTGTTATAGTATCATAAGTTGCCATTCAAACACAAGCTCCATTTAATGCATTCATTAACGAATGTTTCCGTCCTTAACTGTCGTAAGTTTCTCAAAACAGTTCTATTTCATCGTGGCAAGCAGTTATACTGACAGATTTGGAGTGAAGAACATTAAGGAAATGATCAACATAAACAAAGTACCCTTGGTAGAAACGAAGCAAGTAGACAAACGTAGGATCATCCGTCCGTCGTTTCATTCCCACAACACAGCTCAAAGATTCTGGTCCCATTGAGAGTCTGAATCATCAATTATATAATTTAAAACACTATATAGCTCTGAGAAATGACTAGATATTGTTGAAACTGCCCTGGAATGAAAGTTTCAGCGAGTGTTGCTTGCATGTGGCAGTTTAAATCCTTTCTCAGTTAGCAATACAGTTTGTTTTGATGATTTGCTGAAAAATGAATGAAATGCAGTAAGATCACTTACAAACATGTATATTTGTCATATGATTTTGGAAGCATGTAACAGTAACAAATTCAGCTGGTGTGCGTAACAATGCATAAACACCGCATAGAGAGAGAACTGCTTCACCAATTGTTGTAGTCCTCTTTCTCTGCCCACCATTACTGAAGCACCATCATATGTTTGACTAACCACTTTTGTTGCCACGTTCCATTCCTTCAATACTGCATGAATAATGTTTGACAAACCTGCAGCAGTTTTGTCTGCAATACAGTATCTGAATACTATACTCATTTGACTCTTGCATGACACGTCTAGTGTTTCATCAGCCTGAATGGAAATGAAATTGCAGTTCTGAATTTCAGATTTTATTTTCTCGTTAACTGCCAGTGTTATCATTTCTATTACATCATTATGTATATCTGGAGAAGTTCCTTTAAAGGTTGGTGATGATGACAGATGGTCTCAGATTAACTGCTCTCCTTGAGCTAGTAAATCTAACAATGCCAGATAGTTACCTTTCAAGCTGGAGGATTTGTCATCTTGATGTCCGCGAAAGGCTAGTTCTTGTTTACAAAGAAATACAATTGCCTGAGTAAGACGAGCCAATACTGTCCTGTTGGATGCAACTTGTTCGTTGTATTTTGTTGCTGTCAGACGAGCAGCTTCAGAAAGGGTGTGCTCAATTCTAATTTTGCCCAATAACTGAAATGATTCGTTGCTCTGCGGGTGACATTTTGATATCTGATGCTTTGGTGTTTTCCTGTCAAAGTTTTTTATTGTAAAAATGCCCTCATTGCACCATTCCTTTTCACCACCAAACAGAAGGCATGTATAACAATATAACTGTTATTAACTGCATTCGCAGTCAGCCAAGTATACTTTTCGTACCAGGCTGTCTGAAAAGTGCGTTTTTGTGTAGCTTCACTTAAAACTACACTTAGTATAGGAGTAGGTTATTTGTCCTTCAGTTCACACTTTTTTTTGTACAGTATGTTAATGTAGAAAAAGGCATCTTTAATAAAAATTATATAAGATGTTCAGTTGCTGGCTCACTCATGGTGGCGGCACAACAAAAATATGCACTAAAATCACACAAGAGTGACTACGAACACAAACCGCGTGACTGTTCACGTCCATGTTACAAGCCAGCATAGAAGCGGCAGAGACTAGACTCAAAACCTGCTAGCAACTGCAGTGTACCGGCCTTCGTGGAAGAAGGAAAGTGGAGGGGAGCCGAGAATGCCACTAACACAGCCAGGTAAGGGAAGGGAGGCAGAGACTAAGAGCAGTCAAGTCTCAAGCACGCAAATACACCAATACTCAGGGTGCAGCGTGGCCTACAAAACCGATGTCTTCGCGCATTTATAGTTCTTAGCAGAAAGTTTTTTATATTTTTGTTGTGAATTACTACTGCATCTTTTTTTAGCATGAAAACAGGGGAGACTAAGTCTCAAAGTCTCTCCTCACGCTATGCCGCTGATATTGAGACATGTGATGTTGTTGGGTGCTCATTAATAACCTGCTCCTAGCCAACCAGTCTGTAAGGCACGCATGTCAAACATGAAGCCAGACTGCAATACGTAAGCAGCAATAATAACAATAAGATTTATATTTTCTTCCTGCCACAAAATATACCCTAAAGCCATCTCTTTCATTTGCATAGGACTGTTAATTTATTTTCAGTGTACAGTAGAAAAAAAGGGAACAACAGCAAAAACATTAAGTTTTGGGGCATTAATAAACTGCTTCAGCCATATTTAGTCCTTTATTTTCAGATCACTACCAGTTTCATGGGACTAAAAGCCACGTCTTCATGTGAACATTATTGCTGAAAAGCTCAGAACTTTGCACCCTGAATTCATCATCTGTCAGAACAAAACACCGCTAAAAGGCAGTGTGTCATTGAATAAAACAGCCAGATTCCAATATCATGGATTGGCCCTAGACCAAACCCATCATTTTTACATGACGCATTTGGTCTAGAACCAATCCACCGTATTGGAGAGCTATTCCACGACATATTGCTTTCTAGTGGTATTTCATTCTGATAGGCAACGAATGTTGTTTACAAAATCTTGAGTTTTTTTATCTTTGATATTTTAGTTATTTGTTTACCTGAAGATGTGGCTTTAGTCCCACAAAACTGGTGGTAATCTAAAAATGAAGTACTAAATACAACTGAAGCCGTTCATTAATACCTCAGATGATCACTCATAGCTGTCTTTGCCCTACCTACAAGGCTGTCCGCTAAAACAATAAGACTATTTCCTGCCACTTGACACTGGTGGTGCTATATTTTATACTTGATGAGAAATTTTACATGCAATGATTAGTTGAAAACTGACCTGAGTTATATTGCAGTAATTCTAGATCTGACAGAGAGTAACTTCCCTATGTGATTTTAAATACCATATGCATACTGATAAGTAATTCCAAACATAGATACAATGTCATATGTGAATTTTCTGGTATTTTCCAATCGGGTTCAGGTGAACATAGGTAAAACGCCATTTCATTTAAGTTGCCTTTAAATGTGAATCACACTGGATCACAGTTACATGTAATTATGCACTAATTCAAGTCTGCAAAACTTTCTTTCAAATGGAATTATTAGATTCACCATTTTCCACTTATTTCTGGTACATTACAATCTTACATCAATTGGATTTCTACATGTTGCATGTTAGAAACTGTGTCAAATCTTCAGTCTTCAACTGGTTTTCTAAATAATTACCCTACTTAGTGTTTGAATGCCTTAATTTACTTACAAATAAAATAGAAAGAAACTTCCACATGGGAAAAATATATTAAAAACAAAGATTCCAAGACCCACCAAGCGGGAAAGCGCCGGCAGACAGGCACATGAACAAAACACACAAACACACACACAGAATTACGAGCTTTCGCAACTGGCAGTTGCTTCGTCAGGAAAGAGGGAAGGAGAGGGAAAAATGAAAGGATGTGGGTTTTAAGGGAGAGGGTAAGGAGTCATTGATATGTGTGTGTGTGTGTGTGTGTGTGTGTGTGTGTGTGCGAGTGTACACCTGTCCTTTTTTTCCCCTAAGGGAAGTCTTTCCGCTCCCGGGATTGGAATGACTCCTTACCCTCTCCCTTAAAACCCACATCCTTTCATTTTTCCCTCTCCTTCCCTCTTTCCTGACGAAGCAACTGCCAGTTGCGAAAGCTCGTAATTCTGTGTGTGTGTTTGTGTGTTTTGTTCATGTGCCTGTCTGCCGGCGCTTTCCCGCTTGGTGGGTCTTGGAATCTTTGTTTTTAATTTACTTACACGTGTTTATATAATAATCTGATATTTTCCATGTAGATTTAAATATAAATCGTGTACTTATTTTGTTATTTTGCTCATCAAGGAGAAACCTGCAATCATACAGCATAAAAAAAAGGCTTGTGCCTTTATTTATAATTATTAAACCTATTTCTTCTGTCAAGTCCCATGATTGTTTGGAATACTGTACAGGCTGGTTGGCTGCACATTGGTAGGGCACACAAGAATGTTTGTTTACTATTCCACTTCAGAAAGTAGAGAACTGCCACTCATTTTTTCCTCAAAATTTAATCCAGTTTATTTATTTATTTATTTATTTATTTTTTTTTTTTTGCACATGTCAACACATTTTCCATGCTCATACTTTTCTGTGTGTAATGTACTATGATGAATCTTGCATCTGTCTTTGTCCCTTTTGCAGCAATGTGAAAAAAAAACTGTTATTCCTTCTGATTATAGAAGTATCTTCATCTGTAGTTACAACTCTAATTTTGCCAGAGAAAAGTTGTATTTTTGTAGAATTTTGGAAACACAGTTAAATATATCTTGTTCTGTGTTAGTTTTATACATTTAGATTGGTTACCATAAGTCTTTGAAAACGCTGAAATTCATCTTACAAGGATAAAGAAATACAACTGACTGAATTAATGTCCCCAGTATGCATACCCAGTATGCATACCCCCATGAACTATGGACGTTGCCGTTGGTGGGGAGGCTTGCGTGCCTCAGCGATACAGATGGCCGTACCGTAGGTGCAACCACAATGGAGGGGTATCTGTTGAGAGGCCAGACAAACATGTGGTTCCTGAAGAGGGGCAGCAGCCTTTTCAGTAGTTGCAGGGGCAACAGTCTGGATGATTGACTGATCTGGCCTTGCAACATTAACCAAAACGGCCTTGCTGTGCTGGTACTGCGAATGGCTGAAAGCAAGGGGAAACTACAGCCGTAATTTTTCCCGAGGACATGCAGCTTTACTGTACGATTGAATGATGATGGCATCCTCTTGGGTAAAATATTCTGGAGGTAAAATAGTCCCCCATTTGGATCTCCAGGCGGGGACTACTCAGGAGGACGTCGTTAGCAGGAGAAAGAAAACTGGAGTTCTACGGATCGGAGCGTGGAATGTCAGGTCCCTTAATCGGGCAGGTAGGTTAGAAAATTTAAAAAGGGAAATGGATAGGTTAAAGTTAGATATAGTGGGAATTAGTGAAGTTCGGTGGCAGGAGGAACAAGACTTTTGGTCAGGTGAATACAGGGTTATAAATAAAAAATCAAATAGGGGTAATGCAGGAGTAGGTTTAATAGTGAATAAAAAAATAGGAGTGCAGGTAAGCTACTACAAACAGCATAGTGAACGCATTATTGTGGCCAAGATAGACACAAAGCCCATGCCTACTACAGTAGTACAAGCTTATATGCCAACTAGCTCTGCAGATGGTGAAGAAATTGATGAAATGTATGATGAGATAAAAGAAATTATTCAAGTAGTGAAGGGAAACGAAAATTTAATAGTCATGGGTGACTGGAATTTGTCAGTAGGAAAACGGAGAGAAGGAAACATAATAGGTGATTATGGATTGGGGCTAAGAAATGAAAGAGGAAGCCGTTTGGTAGAATTTTGCACAGAGCATAACTTAATCATAGCTACCACTTGGTTCAAGAATCATAAAAGAAGGTTGTATACATGGAAGAATCCTGGAGATACTAAAAGGTATCAGATAGATTATATAATGGTAAGACAGAGATTTAGGAATGAGGTTTTAAATTGTAGGACATTTCCAGGGGAAGATGTGGATTCTGACCTCAATCTATTGGTTATGACCTGTAGGTTAAAACTGAAGAAACTGAAAAAAGGTGGGAATTTAAGGACATGGGATCTGGATAAGCTGAAAGAACCAGAGGTTGTACAGAGTTTCAAGGAGAATATAAGGGAACAATTGACAGGAATGGGGGAAAGAAACACAGTAGAAGAAGAATGGGTAGCTCTGAGGGATGAAGTAGTGAAGGCAGCAGAGGATAAAGTAGGTAAAAAGACTAGGGCTGCTAGAAATCCTTGGGTAGTAGAAGAAATATTGAATTTAATTGATGAAATGAGAAAATATAAAAATGCTGTAAATGAAGCAGGCAAAAAGGATTACAAACGTCTCAAAAATAAGATCGACAGGAAGTGCAAAATGGCTAAACAGGGATGGCTAGAGGACAAATGTACGGATGTAGAAGCTTATCTCACTAGGGGTAAGATAGATACTGCCTACAGGAAAATTAAAGAGACCTTTGGAGAGAAGAGAACCACGTGTATGAATATCAAGACCTCAGATGCAACCCAGTTCTAAGCAAAGAAGGGAAGGCAGAAAGGTGGAAGGAGTATATGGAAGGTTTATACAAGGGCGATGTACATGAGGACAATATTATGGAAATGGAAGAGGATGTAGATGAAGACGAAATGGGAGATACGATACTGCGTGAAGAGTTTGACAGAACACTGAAAGACCTGAGTCGAAACAAGGCTCCCGGAGTAGACAACATTCCATTAGAACTACTGACGGCCTTGGGAGAGCCAGCCATGACAAAACTTTACCATCTGGTGAGCAAGATGTATGAGACAGGCGAAATGCCCTCAGACTTCAAGAAGAATATAATAATTCCAATCCCAAAGAAAGCAGGTGTTGACAGATGTGAAAATTATCGAACTATCAGTTTAGTAAGTCACAGCTGCAAAATACTAATGCGAATTCTTTACAGACGAATGGAAAAACTGGTAGATGCAGACCTAGGGTAGGATCAGTTTGGATTCCGTCAAAATGTTGGAACACGTGAGGCAATACTGACCTGACGACTTATCTTAGAAGAAAGATTAAGAAAAGGCAAACCTACGTTTCTAGCATTTGTAGACTTAGAGAAAGCTTTTAACAATGTTGACTGGAATACTCTCTTTTAAATTCTGAAGGTGGCAGGGGTAAAATACAGGGAGCGAAAGGCTATTTACAATTTGTACAGAAACCAGATGGCAGTCATAAGAGACGAGGGGCATGAAAGGGAAGCAGTGGTTGGGAAAGGAGTGAGAGAGGGTTGTAGCCTCTCCCCGATGTTATTCAATCTGTATATTGAGCAAGCAGTAAAGGAAACAAAAGAAAAATTTTGAGTAGGTATTAAAATTCAAGGAGAAGAAGTAAAAACTTTGAGGTTCGCCGATGACATTGTAATTCTGTCAGAGACGGCAAAGGACTTGGAAGAGCAGTTTAATGGAATGGACAGTGTCTCGAAGGAGGATATAAGATGGGCATCAACAAAAGCAAAAGGAGGATAATGGAATGTAGTCAAATTAAATCGGGTGATGCTGAGGGAATTAGATTAGGAAATGAGACACTTAAAGTAGTAAAAGAGTTTTGCTATTTAGGAAGTAAAATAACTGATGATGGTCAAAGTAGAGAGGATATAAAATGTAGACTGGCAATGGCAAGGAAAGCGTTTCTGAAGAAGAGAAATTTGTTAAGATCGAATATAGATTTATGTATCAGGAAGTCGTTTCTGAAAGTATTTGTATGGAGTGTAGCCATGTATGGAAGTGAAACATGGACGATAACTAGTGTGGACAAGAAGAGAATAGAAGCTTTCGAAATGTGGTGCTACAGAAGAATGCTGAAGATAAGGTGGATAGATCACGTAACTAATGAGGAGGTATTGAATAGGATTGGGGAGAAGAGAAGTTTGTGGCACAACTTGACTAGAAGAAGGGATCGGTTGGTAGGACATGTTTTGAGGCATCAAGGGATCACAAATTTAGCATTGGAGGGCAGCGTGGCAGGTAAAAATCTTGGAGGGAGACCAAGAGATGAATACACTAAGCAGATTCAGAAGGATGTAGGTTGCAGTAGGTACTGGGAGATGAAGAAGCTTGCACAGGATAGAGTAGCATGGAGAGCTGCATCAAACCAGTCTCAGGACTGAAGACAACAACAACAACAACATGCATACTCTCATTAGATCCAAGTAAAAAAATTTTCCAATTAGATGAGTTTGCCATGATTTGAATTCTTAAATTGTCAGTTGGATCAGAAATGTTTTCTTGTAACTGTATTTCAAGACAATGGAAATTTGAAAAGATTTCAGATTTTTCCAGCAAATACAAAGTGTGTCTAGAAAGTTCATAGCATTTGTTCTACCACCACAGCAGCACTAGTGGCACAGCTCCACACTTTTGCACTTGTCTCTCTGGTTCATTGTTTGTTCACTGATACCATTACAGCCAGATTGTGATGTGTCTGAGCCCACTAACCGTGAAGTGCATTGTGTAACATGGTTTTTGAATGCAAAGTACGCGAATACAGCTGAAATTTATTGTCATCTTGTAGAGATTGATGGTGAAAATGTAATGACTAATGGAATTATGAGAACGTGGGTGAAATAGTTCAGTGATGAACAAATCAGTGTTCATGACAAAGCATCGAGTGGGTGGCCTTCTGTTGTTAATGATGATCTGGTTGAGAAAGTGAATGATAAAATTTATGAAAACAAGTGGTTAACAATAAGAATGCTTTATTATGAGTTTCCACAAATTTCATAAATGTTCCTGTCTGGTTCCACAAATTCTTGCAGGAATTCACAAAATGAATTCTCTTGGAAATGTTTTGTTATTTCTTACCCAGTACAGTGATAAAAGTGATGAATTCTTAAACAGAAATTTGCTTGATGATGAAACTTTGGTATGTCATGTCACTCCAGAATCACAACAATAGCCAGTGGAGAGGTGGCACTCACAGTCCCCCAAAAAATAAAAATTCAATCCACCATTGCTGGCACAAAAAATCAAGTGCGCTATGTTCTGGGACAGAGGTGGTATTTTGCTTCCTTTTGAGAGTTGAAGCCATCAACACAGTACAATGCTGTGAAACACTGAGAAAACTTTGGTGCACAATTCAAAACAAAAGGTGTGGAATGCTCAGTCGAAGCACTGTATTGCTTCTTGACAATACATGTCCCTATTCTCCTGGTGTCACACAAAACCTTATTCAACAATATGTTTGGGAGCAGTTCGATCACCTGCCATACAGCCTTGATTTCGCACATTCTGACTAATTAGCTGTTCTTTAATGAAATTGCCTTGAGTAAAAGGTTTTGGATATTTAGCTATCAACTCTGACAACACAGATAGCCTGAACGACTGTTTCATTTCTAGTCCCAACTTTAGTTTTTTTCAAAATTTCTTGTGTAATCAGTTGCTCATAGTTTTCATATTTTGACTGTATTGTTCACAATGATGGTGCTGTATAACTTTGGCACACTAACAACATTACTACATACTGAATTAATTATATTATTTCAAAGCCCATAGCAGTCACCAATTCCCACTTTCCTTGGAAATATTGATGTTTGACAGCAATTTTGTATTTACTTCTGTTACTCAGACTCAGTACACACATGATGCATGCAAAGAGTTGAAAAGTTAATATTTGTTACCTAACCTAACACAGTAGAATATTCTAATGAAATGTAATTTTTTTTTCTTCAGCAGTAACTTACCATATACTAAATACTTTTGCAAATTAATAGGCATAACACATGTAAAATTGTTTTTATTTGTTCATCAAAAATGGACGAGGATAATGGAATGTAGTCAAATTAAGTTGGGTGATGCTGCGGGAATTAGATTAGGAAATGAGACAATTACAGTAGTAAAGGAGTTTTGCTATTTGGGGAGCAAAATAACTGTTGATGGTTGAAGTAGAAAGGATATAAAATGTAGACTGGCAATGGCAAGGAAAGTGTTTCTGAAGAGGAGAAATTTGTTAACATCGAGTATAAATTTAAGTGTCAGGAAGTCGTTTCTGAAAGTATACGTATGGAGTGAAGCCATGTATGGAGGGAAAACATGGACGATAACTAGTTTGGACAAGAAGAGAATAGAAGCTTTTGAAATGTGGTGCTATAGAAGAATTCTGAAGATTAGATGGGTAGATCACATAACTAATGAGGAGGTACTGAATAGGATTGGGGAGAAGAGGTGTTTGTGGCACAACTTGACTAGAAGAAGGGATCGGTTGGTAGGACATGTTCTAAGGCATCAAGGGATCACAAATTTAGCATTGGAGGGCAGCGTGGAGAGTAAAAATCATAGAGGGAGATCAAGAGATGAATACACTAAGCAGATTCAGAAGGATGTAGGCTGCAGTAGGTACTGGGAGATGAAGAAGCTTGCACAGGATAGAGTAGCATGGAGAGCTGCATCAAACCAGTCTCAGGACTGAAGACCACAACAACAACAACAACCACAAATGGAATGTTTCCTATTAATTCAATTCAAAGAATGGACTGTCGACACTAAACAGTTAACTTCAAAGAGATACAGTAGTTGTAATAATCCTTTTACTTCTACACTTTCAGCATCAATTAGTTAGAAAAGTGCAGAATTCATTCACTCATTAAACAATAAATACTGAAGGTTAAGTTCTGCTTTATATTTTAAGATCTGTGCATATACAAAAACACATTGTTTAGTGATCACATGCCTGAACTGGAAACGCATTCATCACCAGATGTATGTATCCTCATGAGGTGCAGTTTTGACACTCATGCAATATGATGTGTAGCACAATTTTTAATTTCATATTTCAGCTTTTCTTTGGTCCTTCCATTCATTAACGCTTGCGTATTATCTGCAAATGTAATGGGTTGGTTGATTCTAGGTCATATACAAAATGTGAATATAGTATTGTTCCTAGCATGGAGCCTTGAGGAACGGCATATTTAATATTCTGCTTTTACAAGTGGTAGGACATTACATTATTTGGTTCCTGGAACAAGCTCAACTATTGCTATCAATTCTCTAGGTATGATTTTATATATCACACCCTCTGCCACTAATACCTACATATTCCAGTGGATGATGCCATTTAATGCTTTCTAATAATATTTCCAAAATGTACTCTTTGGTGCCTGTTGCAGCTAAAACTTCAGGTATGATAGCAAATTAGGCAGTCTTTGCTGAGTTAGATTTATGACTTCTGTATTATGTGCAGGGAATTAATTATTTTTGTCTATGAATTTTACTGATCTCTGATAATATTCACCTGTAATGGTTCATGTATGCTTTATCCAATTTTTGAACAGGGGCTTTAGTTTTGTCATTTCTAATTTCATGAAATACACCTGCTGCCAATGGACTGTTACAGATGTCAATGAGCACTTGCTATGAAAGGGGAAAATTTGTTTAATGTTGTAGTACTGTAATTATATCCAGCATTTCTTGTGTTACAAGCCAATTTAATAATTTATCAGGTGAACTGGGAAAGAACTCTCACTTTGGAAACAGCTGAAATACTTCTATCCAAAAATGTGCAGCAGTTTATTGTGTTTTTAGCCCTTTAGCTTGGTAGCAGCTTCCACTCAAATTATTAGCAATGGATTTCTTGATATGATAATTCATCTAATATTGTTTGTTGAACAATAATCACCTATGATATTACATTATATTTGCTTTTCATTTCATAGATCCATACTGAAGGTACACAGAAGTCATATTTCATGTAACATTACCAGTATTTGAGATTACTATCTACACTGAGCTTACAAAAGTCCTGGGATATGAATATGCACCTGTGGTAGTCATCATGTATGCAAGCTATAACAGGGCAATGCATTGACAGAACCATTCTTTGTACTCAGGTGATTCATGTGAAAAGGTTTCCGATGTGATTATGGGCACACAGTGGGAATTAATGGACTTTGAACACGGGTTGGTAGTTGGAGCTAGATGCATGGGACATTCCATTTCACAAACCATTAGAGAATTCAGTATTCCAAGGTCCACAGTGTCAAGATTGTGCTGAGAATACCACATGTCAAGCATTACCTCTCACCACGAACGACACAGTGGTCAATGGCCTTCACTTAATGACAGAGCAGTGATGTTTTCACAGAGTTGTCAGTCCTAAAAAATAAGGAACTTGTAAAATAGCCACAGAAATTAATGCAAGATGAATGACAAACACATATCCGTTATGACAGTGCAGCAAAATATCAAGAAAATAGCCAATTATTTCAAGGTCATATTAAATAAATCCACCAGAGAGCAGATAGTACACATCAGTGGCCTGTGGCAAGTGAGACCTTGATGATCCATTGCCACGGCTGTTGTGTAACAATGTGACCTGATGATGGTGGACATATAACTCCACATCACAGCTAGTGATCTTGCTGGCTGTATGCATAGTTATATCAACTGATCCATTGATATGTCCACCAGTATTACAAGATTCCACCCTCTCCCTGGCTAGTGTGGGTGTGGCCCCTGATGTTGCAGGAGGTGGATGAGCAGTCCAGTACCAGGTGTGCAAGCAGCAGTGGTGGCTCAGACTTGCATTTTGCTTCTGGTTCATGACTGGGCTGTGAGTCTGACATCAGACCCTGTGCAAACTAGAGATCCTCCTGTATGCCATCTGGGTCCAGATTACCAGAGGTAACGTACTACAACTGGATTAAGTGGGAATGCCAAGTGTCCATTGTGTGGGATGTCACCTCAGAACTAGACACTGTGTGTGCTTTTGTCAGTTCTTGGAGTGGGTGATGTAGGCTGCCTCTCTGATGTGGCTGGCTTGAAGGTGGAGCTGGTTCTGGTGCTTGTGAAGGATACATCGAGATTTGGACACCAAGACTGCCATGCAGGGTCCCATGCAGTCTGAGGCATCTTGTCACGGTCCATGCGGCTCCCCCCCCCCCCCCCCCCCTTTCGGAGGTGTTTGATTCCTCCCTCAAGCATGGATGTGTGTGTTGTCCATAGTGTAAGTAGAGTATGTAGTCTTAGGGACCAATGACCTAAATGGTCTGGTCCCATAAAACCTTACCACAAATTTCCTAAAAACACCAAGACTGGCTGACAGTCCAACGGTGAAGATAGGGCGACATATCCAGCTGGGTGTATGTCTGAATGTGCTTGCCCAGATGGGGACACCCATTTTAAAATTTGTTCCTTCCTCTTCTTGCACTGATGGACGCTGCAGCAAATCTAACAAGAAACAATGAGGGCATCAATAGAAAAGCTCTTGTGGGCTTTGATCTTGCATTGGAGTTGCCCAGTGCAAGGTAAAAAGGAGACCAGTGCGCAATCAATAGTAGTGGACGTCAAGATATTTTCCATCCACATCTTAAACATTTCCATGAAACTTTCTAGCATGCCATTAGAGCAGGATGAAACATAAGTGTGATAACATGCTTAATTCTATTCATGGTAAAAAAACATTAATAACTCACAGATATAAACCATTATCTGTAACAATAGTTCGTGGGGCTCCCCTATAGAAAAAATAGTTGTGAGGGGCTTAGTGGTATTGACTTTCACATGGGAAATGAGAATACCCATCTGATGAAATCGACCATGTGGCCCCACAGAACAGCTCCATAGAATGTGCGTACACCCATTCCTACAACTGGCTGGGTGTGTAGGCCACAGCTGGTAGGTTTGTGGTGGCGCCAGTTGCTGGGACTGATAGCCCTGATGTTTTTGAGCCACTCATGCAATATACTCATCTGTAAGTGGCCAATACACATATCGTTGGCCAAGATTCTTCATTCTGGAAATGCCCCAATGTGATTGATGAAGGAGTTGCAGTGTATGGAAGTGAGGACCTCAGAAATTACTTCTTGACACTGGTGGCCAACCTGATTCAACAGTAGGACATCTTTGAATAGATGGAGGTCATGGCATTGAGAAAAAAGAATCAACAAATTTCCATGGTCGTTGCCTAAGGAAGGGCATGTGACCGGCTGGTTTGTGCAAACTGGCTAACTTGTCTCAAGAGTGGATCCTTATGAGTGGCTGCTGTGACATCTCTGGAAGTGATATGAAACTCTTCCACTGATTGTGCTAATGTTTACAAAAATAAATCCATAAAACTGTCAGGTCTGTCTGTTTCTTCTAACATGCTTCTCCAAAATTACTAAACGAATTTTCATGTGGTCTTCACAGGTAACTTGGGGGTAGCTTGGGCATACACATGCTGAGCTGATGTACAATGGTAAATGGAATATTAGTAATTTGATAAGAAAAGAACCCAGTGTTGTCTTCTCTGAGATGTTTGTTCAGACAGCTTTGACTTAGGGTCAACTATGGACAAAACTGTTTATGATCAGTTACCATATGAAATTTATTGCCATACAAGAAAATGCAGAATTTCTGGATACCAAATATAAAAGGCAGTAAAATGAAAACTGCACACCTGCCACAACTGCATCATGGAATATTTCCATTCAAAAGTAATCACCACACGCATTCAGACATTTATCCCACTAGGAGATGAGATGATCAATTCCTGTTTCACTGAAAGACCCACAACTGCACCCACTCTTACTCTTTCTAATCTGAGTGAAACCTTTATCCACACGTCTTTCTTCATGTCACCAAAGTATGGAAATCATGTAGTGAAAGATCCTGGTGTATAGGGGACGTCCATACATGTCTCCTTCAGGTCACCAAAGATGTGAAAATCACACAGTGGAAGATCTAGGCTATAAGGAGGACATTGTATTATTTTCCAGTCAAACAAAATTATTCCACCTGACAACATCCCTGAGTGTTTTGACTTTATAGCATGTCACAGATTCCACAAAAAGTGTGTATACGCTCTGGGACATCTGGGAAAAAAACAGGAGAAACCTGGGAATTTTTTAGAACTCCAGCAATTTTTAATTGTTTCAGACATCAGTAAAATTTTTGTATTGTTGACTGGTAAGAACTGATAAATAGCAAAATGTGTCAAAGGCCTTAGAACAAAGACTACAGAATACTTCATAACAATAAACTGCTGCTGACAAATGTGACATCACAACTGTTTACCTTGTTTGTTTGAGCAGTTGCCCGTGTGCTCATGTGCATGTGCAGTTGAGTTGCATATGGGCAGTAGCTTCTCCTGCTTCTGGCTACTTGAAGTTTGGCTGTTAGCTGTATCAGCATTAGCAACAAGCAACCAGAGCTTGTAGTGGGAAGAAGGTTAATTTCCATGTAAGTCATGTTTACATTTAATGATTTTGCTGATTCCTCTTCATTTACACCATTTACACTTCTCACATGAAATGAAAACAAAACAGATTTCTTTGGTTGGGAGCTATCAAGTGAATTAAAATACATTGGCATAATTGTGGAAGGCTAACATATGTCATTAGTTTCAGTTTTCTGATTTAATTTTATTTCCACATTTTTGGCAGTCAGTTGCCTTGCAGAACAATTAAGTTATCTTTGTCAGTTTTCCCTAGAGGCAGTCAATGTATTAGAAAAAAAGTGTTTCATTCTGCACTATTGGCTAGTTTCAACTGTTCACTGAATTTTAGGAGCACATTTTCATCTTCTGCCATAATAAAGGACCAACCATGAGTGAAATCTTAATATCAGATTGGACCTACTTCATTGTGAATCTGGACATATGAATGAGCACTTTAAGCCAAATTGTGCATTTTTGTATGGTGGACAAATTTCCACTGCTCTTGTAGTGTCCTACTTCTTTTATGATGTCATGTAAGATCTCTTAATACTAGGTTGTATAAACATATGGGCTTCCTATGTCATCATAGCTGCCCACGTGCAGTAACACCTGTTTTCTGGCACCTCTGGCAACTGCTGAAATGAAGCAATTTCTAATAGGTTGCAGGAACATATTGTGAATGGTGCTTTGAAAAGTGTTAGTTTCAAAGTAAATTTTCTTTTACACAAGATGAATTATAATATGTGTGTAAATGTTCAACGAATTTCTTAAATCACAGAGTGTTTGACTCTCGGTAATAACTTAACACATTGACAACTAGCCACTCAGAAGATTTTCGAGCTCAGAAGACCAGATATTAATATCATTATTTAAAATTTTACTGGCACATTTGTGTGATGTATCTTAAAGTGTAACACACATAAAAAAGAGACCAATATTATTTGTGAAATCATAGCTTTTCTTGTAGCTTTTTAATCTTTAAGACCAATATTATATGTGAAGGCTTAACTTTTCTTGTAGCTATACTATATACATTAATTTCAACCATTAACTATTCCTATTTGTGTGTTCACACTACTTGACAGTGATGTTGCTGCTGGCTTACAACGTCACGTGTCCTATGCTCTGAATATCTGCTGTCATTGGCTGGTGAGATGATGTGACATTAGCTATGACTGGCTTACAAAAGCCCATTTCAATCTTGATTTCAATGCTTCAGAAACTAACATGCTTCATAATATGAAAACACACAGCGTAAATGTTTCTGCATATCACAGATCTTCCCAAAGCTTTATTTTGCCAAGTTTTTTCATTCTATGAAGTTCAGCGCTGGTGTATAACGTTCCAAGCTGGTGCAGAAAACCTTTATCATTCAAAGAATTGATATTTTTATAGTCCATGGGAAAATATACTGTCACGTATCATAGAATAAATGTATTTTTCACCTTGGAAGGAGTGTATTTTCATATGGGAAAAAGTGGGTTTTTAACCAGGAAATCCAGGTTGTTGTTCCCCCACCCCCCACCCCCCACCCCTGCATATAGACCCTGACAAAGTGTTTTCATAATCTGCACATTGATTATGGTTCTATGTTCAAGAGAGTCAACCAGCAGAGGTCCCCTGAAATGAAAGAAGGAGGTCATTCTGACATTATCGGAAATGGTGTGAACAGCTTTGGATTTGACATGTGGAATAATCGGGTCTACTGCCGGATGTTTGTGTCACTTTGGCACAATATTTTGGCCACGTAACTCATTGCCTCCTTCAGGAGCTACCTGAAACTGCTGTATTGGAGGATCTTGCCCAGGCAGGCGCCGACCGCAAACAGAGCCCCCGATGCGAGATAGGCCTCAGACTACTGCCACAACTGCAGATGGTGGACGAGGTGGACTTGGACATCCATCGTGGCGCCACGGAAGTGCCAACACCTCAGGAGCAGTGCCAAGCAGGTGCAGACCATGAACGGAATGCCAAACGCGGGTCCAGGACCAGACAGCTGCCACGACCACAGATAGTGGACGAGCCAGGTGCGGACGTCAGTGGGAGCAACAGGGAGTGACCAAAACCTCAGGAGTAGGCCCAGACCATGAATGGAACACCCGACACAGGACAGGCCTCAGAGAGCTGCCACAGATGGCGACCAAGTTAGGCGCGGATGTCTGAGGGGGCACCAGGGAAGAGACAACACATTTCAAGCATTGCCAGGCAGGCGTGGACGGCAAAGAGAGCACCCACCGCCCTCTGAGCATAAATACTGGATAAGATCCCCCAATACGGCAGTCTCAAGTAGCACCTGAAGAAGGCAATGAGTTATGTGGCCGAAATATTGTGCCAGAGTGACACAAACATCCAGCAGTAGGCCCGATTATTACACATGTCAAGATCTCACCGGGAAAGCCTGAAGAGTTACAGCTTTGGATTTCTTTGGCAGGGGAAATATGGGATGTTTCCACTGTTGGCTTTGGTGTTTGCCCTTGGGCTGTCAGAATACTGTTCGATGGAATCATCCTGTTGCATGATAATGCTGATTCCTACACTGCCAATCAGATGAAGGCTAATGCATCAGGGATTTGGTTGGAAACAACATCAATATCCTCCATACAGCCCAGATCTTTCACTCTGTCATTTTTGAATCACTGGTGACATGAAGAAAGATGTGTGAATGTTGGTTTTAGTTAGATGAGGAAGTGGAAGAGTAGATGCATTTGAGAGTCTGCCAGCAGTTGACAGCATTATATGAAACAGGAACTGATGGTCTCATCTACCAGTGTGATAAATGTCTTAACGCATATGATGATTACTTTTGAATGGAGCCATTCTGTGTTCCTGTTGTGGCGGGTGTTCAGTTTCATTTCATTGCTCCTTGTCTAATTGCCACTGCTCTTTCTGTGAATGAGCTTTGTATGCTGTGGTTGGCATCTTAGAGGCAAACATGATAGGCCTTTCCTGACCATCTGGGTAATTATGCAGTAGAATGGTCTTGATACTGTATGGCGAGGCATCCATGGCTAAAACATTGTTAGGTATGGTGCAGTTAGGAGACTTCACTTCAGCTTACAAAATTCTTTGTTGAAAATCTGTGGACCACAAGGAAGGGATTCCCATTCTCCATGGTTGATTCAATGGATGGGCTGTAACCACAATTTGGGGAATAAATCAGGCATAGCATGTAAACTTGTCCAAAAGAACCTTTAGATCCTTTACATTCTTGGGTACTGGAATATGAGAAATGGTTGCCACTTTCTTTTACATCTAATAGAAGACTGAAAGAAGGAGCATTTTGACAAGTCATGCTTTAACCTGGATTACAAAATAACTGAAAATACTTTGTCAAGCTTCGATATATGCTCCTGCCTCTACTAGATCATCCAGATAATTAATTGTTGCATTGTTGAATCTTGGCAATAGTTTGCTGTAGAATTATTTGTAAGATTTAATTTCAGAATGACTTTAGAAGCCTCATCTGAAGGGGGCTGAAAATAAGGCTCCAAAAAATAATCCTTCAGAAATAGTTACCTCTTACTGATTTTGAAAATAATTAATCAGGACACGAAGGGAGTATGAGTCCATAGTTGACCAAGCATTTACTGCTTTTGAAATCCCTACAAAGGCAGAAATCATTACCTGGTTTGAAAATGATGACTAGAAATGATGTTCATCTGCTATAAGGCTCCTGGGACAGCACTTGTAATCCCTCTAAATAAACAAGTTCTTCTTTAACTTCATTCTTCAGTGCTAAAGGTGTCAGGTGGCCTTTGAAGAATTTCTGACAACTCTATTGATGTGGCGTAAACAGGTCTAGAGTAAATATGAGAGCACCATACAGAAACGAAGACTTCATCTCTGCTCAAAGGATGGCATTGTGAATTGCTTGAACAGAGTGTTGGGCAGAAAACCCAAATGCTGTATGAGCTTCAAATCCAAAAATCCAAAAGTATTTTCCACTCAGGGTACGGCCTCTACTAGAAAGTAAGGGTTCTGGTTACTTCCCTACACATTAATTCCAGAACTAATGGCCTAGTACTGAAATTTCATACTGAATGTAGGTCCCCAGCTTAGTGGAGATCCCAGTCAGAGATACGTAGGCTGATTAATAATTGAGACCAAGGACTGTGAATCATAAAGTAGTACTATTGGAATGTCATTAACTGTTGCTAATGGTATAACATGGTGTGGTGCCACCTTGAAAACTTTCAAAAATATTCTATGATATGTTAATATTGCTTGGTACAAAAGCATTCACCACTTGTCATTTTGTAGTGTATTTTGAGTTTAATGTTTGTAATGTTATGAACAATGAAGTGATGTTTCAGAGCTCAGCTGTGAGCTGATATTTTTGTAATTCATTATTATATTTCTATTATTAACATTACTTTTATTTAGCTAGTTTATTAAGATAAAGACAATATAAATAATCAGCTGTGTCTTTCACCTGAAGTAATTTAAGGAAATTGTGAACAACTGGTACCAGAATAGCTTGACAGGCATTTGTATTTGCGTCTTTCAAATACTGATCCTGGATCTTACTAACTCTGTGTTCTGATTCTATAACTTTGCTTTGAGATGTGAATGTGTGACAAATTGAAAAGGCAAGAAATATTCAAACTTCAATGCAAGTTTATAAAGTGATGCTTCTTTTCTCAGTGCAGTGGCTTTTTTAATAGTGTAACTAGCATTTTGAGTATATTAGACTAACTCAGTCCTTACGGAAATAATATTATGTCTGTCCTCACCATTCTTCATTAATTCAATTTTAAAATGTCCAAAAGTTCATATTATGGTTCAAAATAGTCACAATTCTTTTATGTTCTCTCGTACAGGTCCATCCATAATACTTGATACTGCCTGCTCATCCAGTATCTATGCACTAGAAAAAGCTACCTCCAGCATATACAATGGATCATGTGATGCAGCAGTGGTTGTGGGCTCTAGCCTGCTACTAAATCCTCTTTATTCATCAATGCTACAGCTCGTCAATGCAATAAGTCAACGAGGCAGTTGCAGCAGTTTTGATGAAGCAGGTGTGTATTGTTGTTGTTATGAGAAAATTCACTGTATAACTGATACAAAGGGAGGAGAATTGCATTCCAAAGTTATTAATCCATGTTAAATGTGTGCTTCATAAAAATTGATTTTTTAAGGAAACTAATTCTCTAACTTGCTATTTAATTTCCCTTTCCTGTTCATTCCACACTAATGTTTAGACAAGTTATACTTTTGTCATGGGTACCTCAGTTCTCAGTCTGTAGTCAGATTATGTAGGAGCTCATCCATTTTTATGCAGTTGACTAATTTCAAAATGCGATAAAATTTATTTCCCAAAGGGTGACTGATAGTTTCTATTTATAAGAGAATGATTCATTAGTACCAATCTACTAAGTGTCCATTTTCATACCAAATGGTTACTTCATAAATTTCTTTCCATTTCCACATTTTTAAAATGCAGAATTTATTGTCTGTACATAGTTAATGCAGCACAGTTTTTCATTACTCACTTACTGTATGCAGATTCCTGCTCAACCCATTACCTTATCATTCTTTCTATATCAATGTGACCATCCTAACCCTGTATCTCTATTCAATCATCTGTTGCCATCACTGTTAAATTAGTTCTTAGGTCTTCTGTGTTCATAATGGCTGCTACTCTGTCAGTTCCATACAAAGTTTAGTGGAGGGCAAGGATAAAATTTCTCTGTTTTCTATAGGAATGGCATGTATATCAGTGAAATTCTCTTTATGTTGCAATCATAAAAGTTCTACTGTAATACACACAGAAATTCCAGAGAAACTGGTACAGGCATGCATAGTCAAATACAGAGATAAGTAAACAGGCAGAATAAGGTGCTGTGTTCAGCAATGCGTATAAAAGACAACAAGTGTCTGACACTTTTTTTTCAATAAACTTCACCAACAGCTGCATACTTTTAAGATATTTTATTTTATTCTAAAAACAAACATTTCATTTTGTCATCTTCAGGCCCCATATGCTTTTAACCAAATAAATGAACTTGTCGTATAGTGCCATAAATCACTGGATATTGTGAATTCCAGTCATTTTACAATTGCTTCATATGAAGACATGGCACTATACAACCAGTTTTGTTATTTGTGTAAAAGTATGTGGGGCCTGAAGAGGGCCTGAAGAGGGCTGCTCTCAGAATAAAATAAAGTATTTTAAAGTGTACAGCTGTTGGTGAAGTTTATTGAGACTGAAAATTACTTACCAGCTGATGTCTCCTTGCCATGATGGACCAATAGAGAGAGAGTGTGGTGCAGTTGTTAGATCAATTACTGCTGCTACAATGGCATGTTATCAAGATTTAAGTGAGTTTCAACATAATGTTATGTCAGTGCACGAGCAATGGGACACAGCATCTCTAAAGTAACGATGAAATGGGGATTTTCCCATATGACCATTTCACAAGTGTGCCATGAATATCAGAAATCAGTAAAACATCAAATCTCTGAAATTGCTGTGGCCACAAAAAGATTCTGCAAGAACAGGACCAACTGAAGAGAATTGTACAATGGGACGGAAGTTCAACACTTCTGCAAATTGTTGCAGATTTCAATGCTGGGCCATCAACAAGTGTCAGCATGTGAACCATTCAATGAAACATTGTTGATATGGGCTTTCGGGACCCACTTTATGCCTCACCTGGGCCTGTCAACACTAACATTGGACTGTTGATGACTGGAAACATGTTGCCTGGTCAGACAAATCTTGTTTCAGATTTTATCAAGGGGATGGATATGTATGGGTACGGACACAGCATCATGAATCCACAGACCCTGCATGTCAGCAGGGGACTATTCAACCTGGTTGAGGCTCTATAATGGTGTGGGGCGTGTACAGTTGGATGATATGGGATCCCTGATATGTCTAGATTTGACTCTGACAGGTGGCATGTACATAAGCATCATGTTTGATCACCTGCATCCAGTTATGTCCATTGTGCATTCCGATGGACTTGGGCAATTCCAATGCACCACCTCACACTTGCAGAATTGCTACAGAGTGGCTCCAGGAAAACTCTTCTGAGTTTAAACACTTCCACTGGCCACCAAACTCCCCAGGTATGAACATTATTGAGCATATGTGGGATGCCTTGCAATGTGCTGTTCAGAAGAGATCTCCAGTCTCTCATACTCTTACGGACGTATGGACAGCCCTGCAGGATTCATGGTGTCACATCATGTTGCAGAACTTTTACATGCTCATGGGGGCCCTATATAATATTAGGCAGGTATGCCGGTTTCTTTGGCTCTTCAGTGTATATCAGTTGTCAGTTTTGTCTACAGAATACTATTGTTTATTAAGCTTTTGAAAGTAATTTTCTGTGTGTTTTGTTCAAATAGATGCATTGTAATATCATGCTATCATAAAATCCTTTGTTTTGTATTATGAAAGTTCATCCTAAGTTAGTGGAGCATTATAATGACACACAGGTATATATTTCAAGAAGAACGGAATAATTCCAATTTCAAAGAAGGCAGATTCTGACAAGTATGAATACTAATGAACCATCAACTTAATAAGATATGGTTGAAGAATGGAAAAACTGATAGAGGTCAATCTCATTTAAAGATCAGTTTGAGTGACAGAGATACGTAGGAACAAGTGAGACCATATTGACCCTATGACTTGTCTTAGAAGTTAGATTAAATAAAGGAAAACCTATATTTATAGGTCTAGATAAAGCATTAGACAACATTGCTGGAATGCACTCTGAAATTCTGAAGGTAATAGGAATAAAGTATTGGGAGTGAAAGATTATTTAAAAATTGTGCAGATACCATACAGAAGTTATAACACACAATGACTTGAAAGGGAGGTAGTGTATGAGAAAGAAGTGAGACAGATTTGTAACCCATCCCCCATACTATTTAATCTGTATATTAAGCAATGAACAAATGAAACCACGAAGAAATATAGAAAGGAAATGAAAGTTTAGGGGAAAGAAACAAAACTATGAGGGATGCCAATGGCACTGTAATTCTACATTGTGCAAACTGGACACACAGTGCCAGGATTTCAGTTCATCTGGTGGTCTGCATTGGGTCCAGCTGCATACTGTAAGTGCACAAGTATGTTGTGACACAAATAAACTAAAAGTAATAGGATGTAGTCAAATCAAATCTGGTGATGCTGAGCAAATTGGATAAGGAAATGAGACACTAAAATTAATGCAGTGGAACTTTGTGTAGCAAGCATAATTTATTCCAGAATCTTACTCATAGTGTGAAAACTCATTAACTGAAACAGTTTATCTCATATAAATTATGTAATACAAAATACGATAACGCATTCCATGCAGAAAAAGTACTAAAAATTTTATCTTATTCATGGCTTTTATTCAAGGAAAATTATACATACAATATTATGTACTTTAATAAAACAGAAAGAAACTTAATATATTATGTACTTTATTATTCATGATACATAACTATTTCTTTTTTACTAGGAAGCTATCTATAGTCATTTGTTTCTTCCAATGCTTGAACACTTGGCAAAAATGTGACACATCATTATTGTCATATAAATTTGTAGTGCATGTAACCACTGCTTTATTGACGTAATGATGTTCAGTGTACAGTGCAACCAATTCGCATGCTTTCAGCATTTCTCTTATTGTGCCAGGAGACTGATGCTTAGCTGTTACTGGCTCCTCCACCTCCTCCTCTGAGGAACTCCTCTCCATAACTTCCTGCTGTGAAACACACTGTAACTCCATAAGCTCTTTGGTCATCATTTCTTGGCTGTGATCTTCCACAAGCTCATCGATATGATTGTTATCCACTTCTAGTTCCATGCTCTTGGCCAAAGACACAATCTCATTGACTACAGGCTCCACAGGTACTGACTCAAATGACTCAGCATCAACACACTCTGGCCAAAGCTTCTTTCAAGCAGAAGTGAGAGTTCTCTTGGTAACCCCTTCTCATACGTTTTTGATCATCCTGACGCAGGCGACAGTTTTGAAGTGAAGTGATATTTCTAGAACTCTCTGGGAGTGATATTGGTAGCTTCAATCAACCCAAAGCAATGCTCAAAGAGTGCTTTAGTGTAGAGCTTCTTTAAGTTAGAAATAATCTGCTGGTCCGTAGGCTGGAGTAAAGGAGTGGTGTTGGGCAGCAGAAATTGGATCTTGATTGATTGAAATTCCTTAAGGAGGTGATCTTGTAGGCCTGGGTAATGGGCAGGAGCCTCATCCATAACAAGCAAGACGTGGAGTGGCACATACATGTGAAGCAAATATTTTTTTATTGAAGGATCAAACAGTTCATTGATGTGATAACTAAAAAGATCATGTGTCACCCAAGTCTTGTAGTTGGACCTCGGTATCACATTAAACTTGCTCTTCTAGACTTTACACCTCTTGAAGATTCATAGAGTTTCTGAATGGTCAACAAGTATTTAATTTCCAAATCGCCACTTGGATTGGCACAGAACAGCAGTGTGAGACAGTCTTTTATTGGCTTGTGACTGGGCAATGCTTTCTCTTCTGCTGTTATAAAGGTACACTTCAGCATCTTTTTCCTGAATAGACCTGTCTCATCACAATTAAAAACTTGTTGTGGTAGATAACCCTCAGAATCTACAAGCATCTTGAAGTTGCTGATGAAGTTCTTTGCTGCCTTTGTGTCAGAGTTGGCTGCTTTGCCATGCCTCACAACAATGTGGATGCCAATTCTCCTCTTAAACTTCTTGAACCACCCATAGCTTCCCTTAAATGCTTCTTTGGCTGCTGATCATCCTGGTGTCTTCTTAACAAGGTCAGCAAAAGTCATTCTCACCTTCACACAAATGATGTTTTCATTAATAGTGTCACCTTGCAATTGCTTTTCGCTTATCCATATAAAGAGGCACCTTTTGACATCACTTCATTTGAAGCACCTGTCTCCTTAATCTAGTCCTTGTCCTTAGCTGATTTAGACTGATTGTACGCTGTGCTAAATCAGCAACACTCACACCACAATCACGTTTTTCAGTGATTTTATTTCTAAGGTCATATTCTTTCTCTTATGCTTGTCGTCTTGTGGCTTTATCTTTGGGGGCACTTCTATGAAGGTTATTAAAATATGCACAGAAAGAAACACTGTGTGAACACAAGTTTAGAAAAATATTTGATCACTAGCTGCACTAAGATAGTAGCAGACACGATGCTAAACTCAGACTGCAGCACATACTAAAAACATTGTTCATATGCTGCTGCCATCAATGAAAGGTGTTCATATTATTTAACATTTCCCCTGCCGGGCATGAACAGGTAGTGATGCCACACTAAATCATAATCACTCATAAGGAAAAACGTTGCTCATTAAGCAAGTCATTTTTTTTACAACTTATTTTGTTCATTATGCGAATTACACATTATGGGAGGAGCTCGTTAAGTGAGGTTCTATTTTAGCCGCAAAATAACTGATGATGGCTTGAGTAGAAATGATATAAAATGTAGGCAGGTTATAGGAAGAAGAACAGTTCTGAAAAAGAGTAATCTGTTAACATTTTGTATACATTTAAGCATTAGAAAGTATTTTCTGGTGATATTTGTGTGGAGCATAAATCTGAGAAGAAGTGAAACATTGATAAAAAGCAGTTCAGACAATATTAGAGTAGATGCTTTTGAAATATAGTGGCACAGAAGAAACCAAATATCAGAAGAGATTGGTTGTAGGGTACATTTTGACTCTTAAGGAATTGTCAGATTGGCAATGGAAAGAATCTTTTTTGTTCGGGTGGGGGGGGGGGGGCGGGGGGGGGGGGGGGGGGAAGAATTGTAGGGGAAGGCCCAGGAATGAATACAGTAACCAGGTTCAGATGTATATATGATGCAATAGTTTCCAGGGATGAAGATACTTGAGCAGGATAGATGAGCTTGGAGTGCTGCATCAAACCAGTCTTTTGATTGAAGACCACAACAATAACAATTTTGTTGGTTCTGTAATAACTACATTGTTAAGAGGCCGTATCAGGTGATCCCATTCTGTTGAGAACTACATTTTGGTAAAACATACAATTATGAGAGTATTCAGTGGATTCACATAGAAAATTTGCAAATAACTTTATTGAAATGAATCATAAAAACTAAACATTCGGTACTTAATAACTCAGAGCAACTAAATCTGTTCTACGTATCTGTGGATTATTTCATTTATATATAACTAATTCGCTTTCTTATTTGTGTGTCATTGCACCTCAATAGAGGCAATTAGGCAGACATAGTTGTAACATAAGTGGATCTAATAACTCAAACTATACTTGCAAATGAAAACCAGGCCAACTAAAAGTTTGTAAACATTGTATTGACCTGTATAGTGGATTGAGGCATTTCACTACATAGTTTAGAACCACTAATGATTGTTGCCTCATTGTAGTGAGTATTTTGAAGACATTCTGAATTGCACTTTGGAGTTGGAATCTACTTATGAGAAATTATATTGACCTTAAATGGGGATTATATTATAAATTGAGTGGATTTTTTACTTAAAACACACAATGTTGCACTGCCTGAAGGAGATATTTCTCCTTGACCTCATGCTGACAATACCCAAGCCCTGTTGTAAAGCTCGCTCTTCAAAGCAATAGCAGGAATGAAGGAAATGCTTTCTACATCCATTCAAAATGCTCTTAGACTGGTATAAGCTATAAGTGATTGGGTTTGATTTCTATAGCCATAAGCTGAATGCTGGTGACTCTCACCAGCCTTTTGTCACTATATTTATTACCATAAGGTTCATAAAACAGAAAGAAACTTCCACATGGGAAAAATATATTAAAAACAAAGATTCCAAGACTTACCAAGCGGGAAAGCGCCGGCAGACAGGCACATGAACAAAACACACAAACACACACACAGAATTACGAGCTTTCACAACTAGCAGTTGCTTCGTCAGGAAAGAGGGAAGGAGAGGGAAAAATGAAAGGATGTGGGTTTTAAGGGAGAGGGTAAGGAGTCATTCCAATCCTGGGAGCGGAAAGACTTCCCTTAGGGGAAAAAAAGGAGGAAAAGAAGGACAGGTGTACACTCGCACACACACACATATCCATCCGCACATACACAGACACAAGCAGACAGACCTTTGAAATATGTCTGCTTGTGTCTGTGTATGTGCGGATGGATATGTGTGTGTGTGTGCTAGTGTACACCTGTCCTTTTTTTCCCCTAAGGGAAGTCTTTCCGCTCCCGGGATTGGAATGACTCCTTACCCTCTCCCTTAAAACCCACATCCTTTCATTTTTCCCTCTCCTTCCCTCTTTCCTGACGAAGCAACTGCCAGTTGCGAAAGCTCGTAATTCTGTGTGTGTGTTTGTGTGTTTTGTTCATGTGCCTGTCTGCCGGCGCTTTCCCGCTTGGTAAGTCTTGGAATCTTTGTTTTTACCATAAGGTTCTTTCTACAGTAATATCAGTGCAGCCAATACTGTGTACAGTAGTGGAATATTGTGTGGTACAGAGAATGGCTTGAATCATTTGCAACTTGACCAACTTGCTGATAAATTACCCCCCCCCCCCCCCTCCACACACACACACACACACACACACACACTCACACACACACACCTACTTACAACAGGCACTTCCTTCTCATCTTATCCTAGGGTCTGAGTGATATTTCTGGTAAATTGTAGGAGTGTGTAACCTCCCCCTCACTTACTGACCTTAATGACAGTGAAAAATTAAACTGCGTGTACCTAATGGAAATTTGGGAAAAGCAATCGTCACCGAAGTTAATCTGTCGATAAAGAGGGGGCAAAGGGTTACATCTAAATGAAAGGAAAAATGCAAATGAAACTAGTGGAAATTAATTTTGAAAAGGGATAAAGTTAATAAAGAAAGTAAATGTGCGGCCATTACGTTAACAATTAACTAACGGTAATTAGATATTTGAGATTTGGGGGAAATTATGGTCGCCAGTTCTATGGACAATTACTATAGTAACTGAAATAGAAAGGTTATTACACATATAATTAGCACTCGAAGCATGGCAACTGAAGGTTGACACGTGTAGTGTGAAAACTGAAAGTTTGTCAGAAGTAATAAATTTCGCTACACTCTGACTTAATGTAGCAAAAGAATTAATAAAACAGGAAAATTGAAAGTTAATTTAGTGACTGAAATTAATAGTGAGCTTTGTTTCTGAAGCACATTGAAATTCAGTAAAATACGGTTAGTCTTGGGCTACCTCAACAATCATTTCAAAAGCTACTTGAATCTACGCAATTTAGAAATAAGAGATTTAACTTTGAACTTGAATAAAATGATTCTGGACAATTAACAATAGTAACATTTAGTAATTACCAAGCTGAGCTGGAGTCACAGATAAGCTAAAATATGCTAACAAAACTTGCACTCTTAATTTGTGCTTGTGTAATCTAAATATTGTAGCCAGCTATGAATACTTTAACAGAACTTTGAAATTAAAACAGTGAAATGGAATGATATTACTTTAATGCTGGCGTTTGAATTTCAACGACACTCGGGTTCATCCCGGAAAAGAAAGGGACCCTGCTTGCTAATGCAATTAGGACAATGAGCAACAAAGGTTCATGCTAAGTTGCTGTAATTTTGTGAGGAAAATGGAACAATTTTAAAAGCTGAGATCTGCCATACAATTCTAAACCTTTACGTGCTTCCAGTCTTCCTTGTTGGTTGATTGAAGTTTTGAAGTCTTCGGTTGGGGAGGTGGCGACAGTTACTCATTGTCGGCTGCCGCTGTTGCAGAAGCTGGATGTTGGGGCACCATCTTCTCGACACTGTCACCAGGCAAAATGGGCTCTTGATGTGCACCAGCTAATGCTTCCTGTCAACGACACCATGTCAGAAACTATCATCACAAGTCGAGTGCAATTACATGCTGCCAAACTCCAAAAGCGCGGCAACTCGCGGAAGCGTCACACAACACACCTGCTCCACTGCCCTCCTCCAACCAGACTCCCTCTCTGCTCTGCCCACGCTTCATGCAGCAGAGTTAACACTACCAAAGATCCTAAACACTTTGGTTCTCCACACAACCTATTGATGTATTCGTTCGATAGCATAATTTTCCCTAGGCAAGACTCAGCGTAAAAATACAAATAATATTTACAAAACAACCAATTATACAGCGACATAAATGCATATATATATATATATATATAACAATTACAATATATAAAGACACAGAAATGTCACATCTTGAGGTAACAAAACAAGGAAAAAAATTATAGTACAATAGATGGAAATAGGAGGATATGCATTTCCAGCATTACAAGTGGCTGATGAAGTGTTTGTCCTTTTACTTTATTTTTTAATATTTGAGGATTTTGTATGCCCTACTTCATGTCTTGAGCAAACTGTTAAAGACTTTTAATCAGAGAATAAAAGACGATTCTAAACTCTGATGATGCACAATATGTATTACAGAATTACATCCTAATTCACTCTTGTTATTAAGGACAAATTCAGTTAAGGAGTATATGTATTGGAATTTAAATGTAACAATCCCTAGGTCCCTGAAGAAATTTCTAGATGTTCAGTTATCAACTTCACTCAGTATTGTTATTTCATGCCTCTGTAGAACAAATACTTTTTACATCTTAGCTGCATTGCTCCTGAATATTATGTATAAGGAGAATAATGAGTAAAAGTATGCTATCAGTCCTGCCTGCAGGCCCACACAGTGAGTGAGAGAGACTTCTAAGCACAATGGAGACGGAAATGAACATCTTGATTCTGCTTCCAGCATGATTACTATCCATCTGGATGCCAAGAATTTCACTCATCTAGAGTATGCCGACTAATCTCTCCTACTTTTACTGTAAGCCATTATTGTTTGTTTGGTGTTGTGTAGTATGAGTTTTTGTAAGGGTAAGTAATAAGCTATTTGCTGTGAACCTGTTGTGAGCATGTTCTAGTATTCTCCTGTCTAAGTCTGGTTTTGATGTGTTCAGGCCCTTTTTAAATACACTTTTCATTAGCAAACATTACAGTTTTTGAAGAGTTCTCAAATGTTCTGGCTAAATCATTTATGTGTGTCAGGAACTTTGCTGCACACCGTATTTAATTTTTTCCCCACTCTGAATTTAATCTTATACCCATCATATAACTTTCTGATGTGACCCTCTGTTTTCTGTTGTTGAGATAACAGCTATTCATGCAATGGAAGACATTTAATACCATACAATTTCAGTTTTGCTAGTAGAATTTTAAGCTCTACCTTGTTTAGTTCTGCTAGAACTGAGTTCAGAAATCATATTTTGATTTCTCAGAATGGAAGTATTTAAAGAAGCCATTAAAAAGTTAGTCTTAGATAGATTGTTCAACATTCTGTTGTAAGCCACCTTCAACTCTTTTGAGAACATAGGAAGGAAAGAGATGGCTTCACAATTAGACCTCAGTTACTTATAATACACTTTCACAAGTACATATGAGTGTTATCACTACATAGTTCAGCCTTTCAGGAAATAGACATTGACACATCAACCATTTTTAAAGGTAACCCAAGGGTGGTGCTACTAAGTCATCACAAGATTTTAGTACTTGAGCTGAGATACCACTATACCCAAAAGAGTTACTCCCTATAATGACCTAATTATTTGTGCAATCTCTCTAACAGGTGGTCTGGAAAACCTAAAATCTGATGGTAGAAAATGCAATGTCTGTATAAGTAAATTTAATCTATGTACCTATGATAGACCTTTTCTTTCCTTTTGTTTACAACTACGGCTAGGAATAATCTGTTACATGAAAACACAATTTATTTAAGCACACAACATAATTGTAAATTACAATGAGTGGTCATAATTGTAAGACTACCAAGGACATCTATATCAATACTTTGTTTTTAGTTCAGAGAATCAAAGAGTTTACATTGCACACATGAACTACGTAGCAGAATATTCACTGTTCACATCACTGTTGACATCACTCCTCCC
This sequence comes from Schistocerca gregaria, assembly GCF_023897955.1. Classification (NCBI taxonomy): domain Eukaryota; kingdom Metazoa; phylum Arthropoda; class Insecta; order Orthoptera; family Acrididae; genus Schistocerca; species Schistocerca gregaria. The sequence continues at coordinate 378,491,641 of NC_064922.1, forward strand.
CAAGTACCAACAGTATGTGTGATTGAAACTACACATTTCTTAAAACTAGTTGTGACTTATGGTTTACTTGGAGGCAAGGACAGTAATGGAGGAGTTTTTGGTCTTTCAAAGGACATTGTGATGAGGAAAGAGACATTGATATTGACATCGAATGTTTTGATGCTGTGCTAATACCATTCATGGACCATTGTATGGTGGTTGGAGAGATTTTTGAATAGCATGATGCTCCATAGAAACCTATTTGCATGACTTTTAAGTCACAGAATGCAGGTGACTGCTGGATAGAATGTTTTTGCGCAAAATCTTTGCCTTCAATAATACTGTTTGAAGTGTCAGTAAAGAAATCTCCCAATAGTTGAAGAGTCTGCCCATACAGTAATTGAGCCATTGTTGCATCAAGATCTTCTCTGAATGCTGTCCAGAGGCCTAGTAGAAGAATAAGTAAGCTGCCTGTCCAGTGCTCTGTGACATGGCCTTAGACGGAGGACTTTAATTGCCAATGAAGCCATTCCACAAGACCATTAGCAGCAGGTTTGAATATGGTTTGTGCTGAGCAATGATGAGAGTGTTTCAAAGAGAAAAGACTGGAACTACTTGGCCTGGTGAGTAGTGACACACATTTGCACAAGTGCAGGATCAGTTCACTGAGGGAAGGTCATGGCTACAGTTGCCACTATTGTGTCTTTCATATGATCGACTTGATGCCAACGAGAGAATGATAATTTGCTGTCAGGCATATTGGTTGCCTCTGATGGTGGCAATGGTCCAGTAATGTCAATGTGGGGTGATGGTACCAAGCTTAGCCAGTATGTCCCAAGTTACTTTGTTGCGCTTACATTTATTGCACTAGTGAACAAGTACCTTACAATCTTGTTCAATGTTTGACCAAATAAATGTCTTCTTTGCCAGTCACACAGTAGTCTTTACTCCTGGATGTGAAAGCTGCAAAGAGAAGAAATTACTTGGTTGCAAAAATCAGCCATAATGGTTTGTCATGTTTGTGGTGTTGATGCATCACATTGAAGGACTACATTTGTACATTTTATTCAGATGTATCAGAATTGTAAGCCTGACAATGCTTCAAGGCAAGCCTTCAGCTTGTTGTCTCCTTTCTGAACAATGACAAGTTCTGCAATTCAAGTTCCTTCGTGGTGGAGTCAATGCAAGATAGTGCATTCCTGGTCGATTCCACTCATTATCAACATGCTTAATTTCTGTAGTAAATTACACAATGATGTCCAAGTGTGAGGCCTTGTCTGTCTTCTGACAGAAAATAAATATGTGTGGCTTGTGGTCTGCGAGAAGTGTAAAATGCCTATCATCAAGTATGTACCTAAATGCTATAGTTTGGCCATATACTGCATAGATCATACATTGGCTAGTTTTCTTGTGAATGTGATAATTTTTGCTGAAGAAAGCTAGAGGTTGCCGGTCATTTTGCACACACTGTTGTAGCATGGCTCCAGTTGCAGTTGATTATGCATCTACCTTAACTGAGAGCATGCATCAGGAAGAGAATGAGCTAACAATGCAGCCTCTGCAATAGTAGTTTTTACTTTGACCAAGTATGCTTTCATTTCACCAGTCCACTGCAGTGTCTCTCCATATTTAGATGAAACGTTTTAGTATCTCATTGACAGGTGCTACTAACAATGCATGTTTACACACAAAACACCTGTAAAAGTTAGTTAAGTCCAAGAAACAACACAATTCTCATAACATAGTGTGATGGAGATACTGAGAAAAAGCTTCCACTCCATCTTGAGCTGGCAGGATTCCTCCTGCATTGATAAATATCCTAATAGTATCGCTTTTATCAATCTGAAGACACCTTTTTTGTGGGTTAATCACTAAGCCATGTTCTTGTAGTCTAGTGAATAGGTGTTGTAGATGTGCTACATGATCTGCTTCACTACCAACATTACAAATGGATAGCAGTGTAAAAATAACAGAACACTAAATCTCTAGTTATTTCCTCTTTGAAGAGCAGGAAAGTCTAGGCAGCACTGCACAGTCTCAATGACATTTGCACAAATTCATCAGAATGAAGCGCAAATAGCAGTTTTAAATATATCTTATGGTGCAGTTGGTATATCATAAAAAACAGGGATGAATTGTGGAGAAAACAGTCTTACTTTGAATGTGCATAGCAAAGTCTTCAATATGTGACACAGGATAAGGATTAGATGTCATTCTGGCATTGGCTGACGATAGTCACCACATTAGCGCCACCCATTATTCTTCTTTGGAACTACAATGCATAACATAATTAAACGATCACTGTTTCAAAATTCCATAATTTCCTCCCATTGGTGCAAAAGTGAACTGTCCTACAACGTCACCCTTTGGGTCAACGACAGTTCAAGCAGCGAGGTGTTGACACATATGAAGAAAAGGCCACCCAGAAGTTTATGTGGCATATAAGATGTGTTAATGATGCCACATTTGGACCAAATTACATCACAAATTCTACTCAACACCACTGTGGACATGTCACATGATGGGAAGGTCATCACAGCCCCTCTTATCCACATTTCACCCCTTCTTTTGATAATATAAGCACGGTTTAAACGGGTTTGAAAGACTTTTTGATAGGCAGCTCCTTCTACTCTATAGATGAATATCTTAACAGAGACTGTTAAGCCAGCTTAAGTAAAAATGCCTGTTAGATTTCAGTTTTGACAACACTTTGTCACAACCATCAAGCTTAGGTATTTAGTGTATGATAAATTTATTAATAGTGCATAACAATGTTTCATTCTGAGAGCATGTTAATTCTGTAAATATTAGCTGCTCCAGTTTACTGCATTGTATTCACCTATTTTGACAATCTCTTGACAAATGATCAGGGTAATAAGTATTATATTCAAATGTTTTAAGTTTTTATGATACACTTTCTGACATGTTCCACACCCACAGGAACTATCTCACTTTTTGAGTCTATGGAACGGCAACTGAATCTAATCTAAACTAAGAGGAAGACTGTAAGCACCTTTGAGCCAAATTTTAAACATACAACATGCTATGGGAGACAGGAACCATGTTTCAAAAAATTATCCTTTAATTCTGTTGTGTAGTATATGGAATGGAGCGGCCCAGCTGCAATTTGAAGAGCAACAGATCCCTTGTGCTTAAATAAAACAGAACTCTTGCTTCACAGCCTGTTTTTTTGGTTGCAGTGAAACCACATGTGAACTGATGGTTGTGGTGTAGCGGCAATGTAATCTACCATCGAGTGTCCTACTGGTGCTGGATTAGGCAATTGGCAGGCGATTGCAGGGAATTGACAAAGAAGGCCATTGTATGACAAATCATCTGCAATCATTTTGATGCCAACACGGTTGGTATGGTGTAGGTTCTCATGACTAGACAACTGTGCTGTAGACTCAAGCAAGCATTGATTGCGATGGTCTTGGAGGAGACTGTAAAAAAATAAGAAGTATGCTCCAACAATTTGGAACAGCATGTTGGCAACAATGAATCCCCATATGAATTTTTGTCAAAGATGGAGCTTTAGAGGTGAATTGATATAACTATAACTCTTAATGGAAGGTAAATTCACTGTATACAGGTGATTGTGATCAGTATTCTGCTGTGTAAAACTTGAAGAAGGTTAAACTGAAAGATTAGCTCCTGTGTCAATGAGAAATTGCAGCTCAGTACAGTGCTCTATTATAAGCAGTTGATGGCTGTCTGATCTGAAATCAGTCACCATCACTACTGATTTCAGGCAGTGTTTCCCTCAGCACAGGCAGATCGCCACTACTGAGCTTCAGTTACAAATTTTTTACGATATTAGGTGACATTTTCCTTTGTAGATGATTGCTTCTTTCTACTGAAAGACCACCGCCATCAAGACATAAGTGTGAAACAAAGTATTTGTAAGACTACAACTTGCTTAGTTGGTGCAGCCCCTTGTGCTTCCAGTGCTGCCAGAGAGGTCTCTATTTTGGTGAAGACATTTGTGATGCCCGTCAATGGATGGATCTCGATTATTCTGTCAGTGGTCTGAGTGAGAGTGTTGAGGTCATCAGCACTAACTGTGATTATTTTCTGTGCGTCCTGATGTAATTGCGACAGCCAAATATTCCATGGAATATTGTCGTTAGTTGCATTACCTGCCAGCGTGCGAAGCCATGAAGTGTCTGATACATATTACAAATGCATGCTTGATAGAGCCCTATTTTTCAGTGCTTGGTGGGGAAGCTAGGATGTCTGGTACTTCTGTAGCCATTTGCTCATTAAGTGTAGCCTTCAGGTAACAGTGTTTAGTTTCATACAAGGTGATGTGGGCCAAGACAAATTGGCCCCCAAGTTGGGTGAACCACAGTACTGGATTATCTGTCCAGAAGGGCATGTGTTTCATTGCAGTTGGACAAAGAATCATTTTTGTCACTCTAAAGTCAGTGCTTGTCATGGTAGGCACAGATTATGTGATGCATTTGTACATGAGAGATTCTGTGCGGTTCTGTTGATGCAGGAACTTACACATGATGCATCTTATGATTTTGGCACTACTCAGTTTTTCTGGTGTGTGATGCAATTATTCCAATACAATTCGGGAACTCAAGAGTCACCCAATGTATTATGAAAATACAATTTATTCAAGCACATAACATAATGGTTACTTAGAATGAGTAATCATAATAGAAAGACTGCTAAGAATGTCTACATCAATACTTTGTTTTTACATCTACATTTACCTCTATGTGACTACTCTGCATTTCTATTAAGTGTCTGGCAAAAGGTTCTTCAAACCACCTTCAATCTATTTCACTACCATTCCACTCTCTAGCATTGCATGGGAGAAGCAAACAATTAAATTTTCCTTTATGAGCTCCGATTTCTCTTATTTTATTATGATGAACATTGCTCCCTATGTAGGCTGGTGGCAGTAAAATATTTTCACATTCTGAGGAGAAAGTTGGTGATTGAAATTTCATGAAAATATGTTGTTTGAATGAAAGATGTGTTTATTTTAATGACTGCCATTCCAGCTTGTTTATCATATCTGGGACACTCTCTCCTCTGTTTTGTAGTATCAGAAAATGATTTGCCCTTTGAACTTTTTTGATGTTCTCCATCAATCCTGTCTGGTAAGGACATACAGCTAAGCCTACAAGTGGACAAACAAGTGTAGTGCAGGCAGTCTCTTTAGTAGACCTGTAGCAACCTTTAAGTGTTTTGCCAATAAAAGGCAGTCTTTGGTTTGCCTTCCATGCAACACTATGTTATTGTTCCAATGTAATTTAATTGAATTGTAATTTCTAGATGTTTAGTCACATTGACAGCCTTTAAATTTTTGTGATTTATTGTGTAGCCAAACTTTAACAGGTTTCTTTTCATACTCATGTGGCTGACCTCACACTTTTCCTTGCCACATTTCTCATCATATGGATAATATGTTTAAGTCATTTTGCAATTGGTTTTGATCTTATGATGACTCTAGTATGTGGTGAATGACAGCATTATTTGCAGTCTAAGACAGCTGCTCACATTGTCTTCTAAATACTTTATGTGGATCAGAAACAGTAGAAGGTCTGTAACACTATATTTGGGAATGCCAGATATCAATTCTGTTTTACATGATGATTTTCCATCAATTACTACATACTGTGACCTTTCTAACAGGAACTCATGAATCCAATCACACAACTGAAATGATGCTCCATTGGCATATAAATGGATTAAAAGTCTCTTGTGAAGAACTATGTCAAAGGCCTTCCAAAAATTGAGACATTTGGAATGAAAGAGAGATTGATAGCACTCACTACTTCATGCAAATAAACAGCTAGTTGTGCATTAGCTCAGAGGCCACACAGAGACTCAAAGAGTTTATCCTTCACACATGAACTATTTAGCAGAAGATTACCTGTTCACATCACTGTCCACAAATCTGTCACATTTAGTAGTCAGTGATGAGATTTTCCTATCAGTCATCTCTACTGTCATCTGGTAGTTGAATATAATTTGCCTTGCTGTGTTTATTTGTTTAGTGCCAATAATCTTACAAACATCCTTGCCTTAGTCTTGGAATTTTTAATTTTTTGTGCATAGTGAACAGTTTTTGCCTTTTTAATGAAACACTGAAGAATTGCAATACTTAATATAGTGCACTTTTAAGTTTTGGTTAGAGATAGTCCTTCTCTTTTGTATCACAAGATGATTTGATTAAATACATCAAATACCTTTCTCTTGACGTCCACCTTAAGTTTTGAAGGAAAACTGGTTTCATGATGTTTTAAGAATAATTTTTGGGTAAGCTTCTATTTTCTCATCTACTGTATGTCCTTGGTAAACCTCTTTCCATGTTTCATTGTGTAAGTTTTCCCTGCATGGTATAACTGAGTGAGAATTTGTATCATTCTTTTTCAAAAAGGGCCTAGTCCAATAAACACAGTTTTGAGAAAACTTGAAAACTGTTCTGTACCACCAAACCTCAGTTACAGTATTTTTTTTGAAGATGTAATCTTATTATGCACATAAAGTATGTATATGTGAACCAAAATTATTTTATAAAAAAAAAAGATTGTTGATGCTTAAATTCAAAGACTTGTGTTCTTTTGAAAAAAGCTCACTGTTTTACATACTTTTGTTAAAACAAAAGAAAAATATTTTAAACAAAAATATAACATTAATTTAATCATTAATTCATTTCTTTTATGTCTCTGGGCTACTTTTTAATATGTCTATTGCACTTATCACCCTTGCTGTCACTACCTGTTTGCACACGTATAGGCAAAGTCAAGACAATAATTTTTTAGAAAGCTTGTTTTTCTACAGAAATGAAAGTATTTTTCAGTATTTTCGATCTTAGCCTATTTGACGTGGATGTTCTCAAGAAGATAGGCAGGTGCTTTTAGCCGTACAGCAAACGTAAAATATAATGTAAACTTTTGTATTTTCTCTTAAAAAAGTGAAAAAAGTTTCTTTTGTAAACCTTGACATGTCTCCTGTACATCAAATCAAATGATTTGGAAATTGTATGTAATGAGATGAATAAACCACATATCACATATCATGTTGACAATGAGTCAATCTGAATATATGCTGCAAAAAATGCAGAGCTATCACACAGAACCATACATTTAACCTATAAATGAAATGGTGAAGTGATTGGATGAGAAACTTAATCTCACTCTCTCAAGGCTTTTGTGTTGCTTCAAAATTGTAATTTTCTTCCAATAGCACAACCATCAAGTTTTGTAATCTGTAACTTCTGTTGAATCATATATTTCTGTGTGGCGAATTTGTTTTTTGTCTGCTAATAATATCTGTTATTTTATAAATAGTAAACAACCATTTTTTGCAAGACTCTCTTAATCACACTAAAGTCCCCATCACAGTACGTACAACAATTACCACATATTGGAAAGAAATGTTCAGTTTTCTTAAATTGCCCTGCATCTGTTAATGCTAATAAGAACCTAATAAAAATATGGATTTTGTTCTGATACTACTGTTATCTAAAATATGTATAGCTTTTGTACCTTACACAGAACATCTTACAGGAAATCAAATCAGAAAGAACAAATTTCATTAGGGCTTTTCCTGGCAATGCCCTCATGATATGATTCACGACAGCACTGTTTTTCTTGACATCATAATACAAAATAGATGCACTGTTAATTCCCATAAAACCAATTTTGAACTGGGGAAACAGGCAGGTGAGTGTCTGAATTTAAGCTATTGCATTTGATAAATGATTGGGAGATTTACATCCTTCCTCATTTTCCCTTTTCATAGCAGCATAGAACTGATAACATCTTCATAAGTGAAAAACGTGTTGTGCAATTGCAGACCTTTTGTTTGCATTCACTGAGATGGAGGTTTCTCCATTACTGTTTCAGTTGTTCACATGCACAATGAGATCTGCTTGTGGCCTGCTCAAATGATTCAAAAGTTGATAATAAAACTGGTAACAAACACTCACATTTAGAAGCTTTTGCTGGAACAACTCGTTGATCTTAAAACTAGTAACAAACATTCTCATTTAGAAGCTTTTGCTGGAACAACTCATATATAAGTTTCAACTTACTGTAAAGAACACATATCAAGTTGCAGACAGGCACAATTAAATAGCACTCACATAGAGCTTTTGGCCACAGCCTTCATCAGTGAAAGACACACACACACACACACACACACACACACACACACACACACACACACACACCATTTAGACACACATAATCAAACTCACCTCATGCTCACATGACTACCAACTCCAGCATCTCAAGCTGGAATGCAACATCACATGGGATGGAAGCAGCAATCTGAAGGGGGTGGAAAAGGGGAAGGGATAGTAGCGTATGGGTGGGGGAGAGATGAATGCTTTGTGGTGGAGAGTGCAGGGCCTAGACTGCCAACAGGTGCAGTGTCAGGAGGTTGTGGGGCAGGAGGTGAGAAAAAAAAGGAGAGCAGTGGGGAAAGATAAGCAGATGCATTGGCAGAGAGCTGTAAATAAATAAAGTGGGAGGTAAGAATGGGGAGGAGATGCTAGGGCAGAGGAGGTGGAAACAGTTGAGTGGAGGGTGTGGGGACAGGCTGGGATGATTACAGGAGCAAAGTAGACCACCCTGTGGCACAATATGCAGCTGAACATAACATGCTTGATTTCAATGCCTGCTTCACTACCCGAGCCATTTGGATCCTTCCTTCCACCACTAGCTTTTCTGAAGCATGCAGATGGGAGTTATCCTTACCACACACTCTCCACTGCCACAATTACCCTGGCCTCAGTCTATGGTAACATACTGTCCCCACACTCTCCACCCAACAGTTACCAACCCCTCTCTCCTATCATCTTCTCAACATTCTCATCTCCCACCCTGTTTATTTGCAGCCCTCTACCAATGTGTTGGCCTGCCTTTCCCCGCTCCTCTCCTTTTCTGCTCCTTTTTGCCCACCTCCATGCCTCACAATGTCCTAACGCTGTGCCTGTTGGCAGTCTAGTCCCTGCACACTCCACCTGATAACATTCGTCTCTCTTCCCACCCATATTCTACTATCCCTTCCCCTATGTGTGTGTGTCTTTTACTGATGAAAGCTATGTGTGTCTCTTTTTTACTGATGAAGGTTGTGGCCAAAAGCTTCATGCGAGTGTTCTTTAATTGCGCCTGTCTGCAAGTTGATGTGTCTTCTTTACAGTAAGTAGCAACCTGTCTTTTCCTTTATTGTTGATACGCATGCCTGGAGTTTCCATTGTTTGATTGATATATAAATTTTATATTTATGTTGGCATCGAGATGCTTAACAGGGCAACTGCTGTAGTCAGTGCATTTTGTTGGGAATTAGCTGATGTACTGAGGTTCTTGCTTCATCTCTGAGCCTTTCTGGGATTACATGTTTACTCTTCATGACTCGAGAAGTTTCATCTGCAATGCTCAACTGTCTGATTTTCTTACACTTTTTCAGATACAGACAGTATTGACAAAAATACTTTCAAACACATTCTACAGCTGATTTTCGTGTATCAAAACATAATACTAGTTGAAAACAAAGATTCCAAGACTTACCAAGTGGGAAAGTGCCGGTAGATAGGCACAATAAATAAAACACACAAACAGAATTTCGAGCTTTCGCAACCGGTGGCTGCTTCGTCAGGAAAGAGGGAAGGAAAAGGAAAGACGAAAGGATGTGGGTTTTTAAGGGAGAGGGTAAGGAGTCATTCCAATCCCGGGAGCGGAAAGACTTACCTTGGGGGAAAAAAGGATAGGTATATACTCACGCACACACACACACACACACACACACACACACACAAGCACACACATATTCATCCATACATACACAGACACAAGGAGACATATTTCATTGTCTGCTTGTGTCTGTGTATGTATGGATGGATATCTGTGTGTGTGTGTGTGTGTGTGTGTGTGTGTGTGTGTGTGTGTGTGTGTGTGTGTGAGCGGAAAAAAAAAACCCACAGAAACTCCCACTTACTCAAAAATGCAAAACAGAGAGTAGCAAAAGCTTAACCCTTTGCACTCCATAAGGCAGACACAGGACGGCTCCGCGCTCTCTTATTTAAATCGCCGCCGCATGGGCGGCAGTGCACCACAGAGATTTGCTCGGATCTCTTTGTGGAAACAATGTGGCCACTGGCCAACAATTGGGGTATACATTAAAACAAAATGTGTTACAGAACAAAACTTTCCATTGTGTGGTATTTTTTTAAACACTCTTCAGGGTGTAGAGCTGGGTTTCATGAGCATGTTTTTCAGTAATACACAGTTTCACGCCTGCCACCTTTCTTTTTTCTGTCTGAGCACACTGCACAATCCTTGTTGATAATGTGCAACTTTCCATTCAAGCATTCCTCATCATCAGAAGTTGAATGGCGTCCTCGTTTCTGTCCTTGAGTACTTTCTTTGGCAACTAATCCTCTTATAACACTTTTACAGAATGCTTTGTGAGACGGTATTGTCAAGTTGTTTTTCTCACAGTGGGTCTTGTATAGTAAATAGCTGTTTACAAGTCCTACCTCCAACAGCCAGAAGTATAGTTTTACCACCACTTGAGACTTTTCATTAGAAAACCTTAACTGGAAATAAAATGGTCAGATCGATCAACTCCACCCATCTTTGAAGTATAATCAATAATCACATTTGGTTTCTTTATTTCTTCCCTTTCCTCTCTGTTTCTTCTTTCTATAATTGACACTGAGTTATTGGCTTCTGTAGAAAGCAAGAGAACTGTTCATTTATCTTGCCATGCCAGAACCATCATTTTGTTGTTGCAGAGCCATTTTATTTTGTGCTTCCTTAGACGCAGAGCTCCTTTCTTGATTGCAGCTGGAAGGTTTTTGCGATTGGGCTGAATCTTTCCTGTGAGATGCATGTTCTGTGCAACAGCTCATCAACTAATGCAACACTTGTATAAAAACGGTCAGTGTACAAATGATACCCTGATTTCCCTGTTGCATTTCTGATGTTAGCTAGCAGCTGAAGAACTATTCTCTCAGAAAATTTCAAGTGTGGACAAATCAATGACTCAGTTGTTACAGCACCAAAATAGGGTATCAAACAGCAGATATAACCATTTGATGAATCCGAAATTACATAAACTCTGAGTCCCCATTTAGTTGGTTTTTGAGGATTGTACATTTTCAATAATACACGACCCTTGAACAATACTGTAGATTCATCAGCAGCTAAATACTGATATGGTCGATAAATTTCGAGAAACGTGCCAGACAAGTAATTCAGTACATTTGTCACTTTACTCAAACGTGACTGATCCTGACTGTTGACATGCGCAGCCATCAGATTAGAAACATGAAGTGCCCAGAAAATTTGCATAAACAGTCCAGAAAGAAGTTGGATGATTGTAACCATTCTCTTGAAAAAAAGTCCTGCAAGTTCTTACTCTTTCGTAATGCCATATTCAGTAGCACACCATGGAAGCATTTCATTTCTTCCATGGTAACATTCTCCAGTCCCACAATGCAGAATGTTGTGGAAGTGGTGTCACTTTACATATTTTTGATGTAGCATACCTATTCGTTTCATCTGCTATTTGTTGAAATTGGTTAGCTGTAAAAATTAATTGAAAGAATCTGACAGACAATGATGGAACAGAACTACTTTCTGTTATAAAACCACACTTTGATTCGTCAAAAGGAAAATCTGTGAAGTCAGTGTCAGTGTCGCTCCACATTCGCCACAAATCCTCTGCAGAATCACTAGAAACATGCACACTGTCACTGTTTTCTTCATCATTGTCACTCATATTGTTTTGAAATGAATCACTATCATAATCCAAATCATTTTCACTCTCGTTTTCACTTAGAGATTGCTCTAAAAGATCTAAAATCTCTTCCTCAGAAGAGACTGTACGTGAAGAACTAGCCATTTCGAGCACGTGGACTTGAACATAATAATTACAATCTTTGACTTAACACAGCTGCTACTGTTAGACACTGAGTTAACACTAGCTCTCCCAGATGGCAGCACACTGCATCAATAATGTCTAGTAGACTCAAAATACGTCTGAGAGCTTCGAAAAGTCGTGTCGAATGAGGCTCGACATCGGAGCGGAAAACAAATTTCACGTTGTTGAGTGGCACTCGACATTGGAGTGGAAAGGGTTAAACATTACTTTGTTCTTGCCCTAAATTGTACTTAAATATGTATAAAACATCGAAATTCCACAAAAACAATTCACTCTTTTTTCAGACATGTTATGTATATTATTATGATTATGATTAGTAGTAGTAGTAGTAGTAGTAGTAGTAGTTAGTAGTAGTTTTATAACTGTTATTATTATTGACAGTGGCTGTAGTTGTATAAATATCTTGATAAGCATAACTGTTATACAGCAGATGCTATTAATGTCACACTCTCATATTTACCTGAATCTAAAAATTTATGAAAACCCAGATTGTATACTCGCAAGGCACCTCTGGAAACAAGCAAAGGAGTATCCAGGGTTTTGGATAATGAACTAAAGGAGAGGGAGATCTATGTGATGAATCAAGTACTATGACTGGTGTTTACAAAGGTGTAAGTTCCTTTATCTGCAAAGGAAATACTAATATGCACATGCAAGGTTGTGCTTATCATCTGGTACACTTAGCTGCTCAAAGGGTCTGTAATGGTCTTGTAAATATTAATATTTAACAGTTTTTAATTAACATTCCTTATTAGAGTTCAAAGAGACAAAATCCTTTAAAGCTATATCAGTAAGTCTTTGGTGAAATGCCACACAAAATATTGAAATATGTTTCTACTAGGTGGTTTTCTTTGCTACAGTGTGTATTAAGGGTCTAAGAACTTGGGAATTCTTTAAAAATTTTCTTCTGTGAATCATATCCCGGTAAGGCCATCTCAACATTGTTCTTACATTTCTCAACTCCTTAAATGTATTCCTCCAACAAGAGGCTCCACTTATTCATAAACTTCATTCAAAATTAAACAATTTTTTCAGTGACCTTATTGTTCACTTTGGGAAAGCATCCTCAGTTTCAGAGTCCAACAGCACTTTGTTTCATGTGAAATTTGGGTCTGTTAAGGTATAGAAAAGTGACAGTGAGATGGTCATTAGGGCAAACATGAAGGATTACAGAAGTTTCTCTAGATGAAACTATGATGAAACATTTTTATTCCAAAGCCAGACAGTTCTATATGTAAATGTTTGAGCATGTTGTCAACAAATGGCCAGCTAAAGATAAGTTTTTTTATGGCATGCTGATGTTGCTGATAATTTTCAAAGAAAATTGAAGAGTTTTTCATCTATAGAATACATAATTGACAAGTTTTCTACCATGCTTTCAGAAGAAATTGAATTTTTGGAAACAGAGTTTAGTCATTACCAATTTGATGCATTCTCTTTTGAAAAGGATGAGAGGACTGACACACTATTGTATGAGATTATTAAACTCATTGATGCTTTAGGAATAATAAAGTACCCTTCACTGAATAAGTTTAAATGGCCATTTTTCTGGTACCACAAAGTAACTACCCAGTGGAAAAAGTTTTTAGTTTGGTGAGGTAGGACAGCACAGAATTTCATGCTAATATAAACATATAACTGTTAAGTGCTCCATTAGTGTAGAAGATGTATATGATTTCAAAATAAAAATCATGTCACCAGTGTACTTTTAACAAACAGGAGCTGCTAGCAACTAGAGCATTCCATTCAAAAAATGATCCTTCTACTTCTACTTCAGATATGTAGTGCAGGTCTGATATGATGTCAAACTCTAGCAGGTAAAACAAACAGGCTCCGTACATATCAGTCTTCGAATATACCACATTTGTTCAAAGTGTGCGTTTATTTTTCCAGTAATAACTGATTTGGCAATGCATTACAATGTCCTGCCACTACTGTCCATGTATCCTCCTCCGCCCTCACCACCACCTGCACTAAACTTGACATCTCTGTGTGCAGTTTTCTTTTATCGGAACACTATCAGAACTGTCAATGGTTACTCTGATATGCACAGATCAAACAACTCTGTGACTGACAGCAATGACACTAGTGACTTTTTATCATTTAGTATTGATGGTGCATGTGAGCTAATTCTGGCAAATTTGTCTAAACATGCTGAAAATTTGAGTGTACAGCATAATAAATTGTGCCATTAGAGCATCATGCATGTGAGAGGGTTATTGTCACATAAAGGAGTGAACTTCATTGACAACTTCGTTACTTGGGAAGAATGTTTGGTGGGTACACAACATCACTTGCCTTTCCCCATCAGTTCATGAAAAGCTAATGATACTCTTGAATTGGTTCATATAGACGTCTGTTGGCCTATGGGGAGGCATTGGCATTGAGGTGCAAGATATTATTTGATTTTGAAGGGTGACTGAACAGGTTAGCAAAAGCAGAGAGAAATTGGTCTAAAATTTAATGTTCTTTGAAGTGAAAATGAACAAGAAATTATGAATACTGATTTAGATACATATTTGAGTGGAAATGACATGACACATATGGACACCACATCAAAATGGAAGAGCTAAAAGTGAAATGCACACCTTGGTTGAAGCTGCTTATTCAATGATTTCAGAAATGCCCAAAAATTTCTGGCTGAAGCAATTAATATGGCAGCTTATGTACTAAATCAAACTGATCCTAATCTTGTCAGAGGTAAAGCTCCTCTCCTGTTTCACTCTGTTTCACACCCTCTCTACCTCCCTGCTCCACAGCCTCCTGACATTGTGCCTGTTGGCAGTCCGGTCCCCGCACACTCCGCAAGACAGTTCTCCTCTCCCTCCAACCTTTACCATGTTATCCCTTGCCCTTCCTCATCCCCTCCACGTTGCAACTTCCATTCCACATGACAGTTGCATTCTGGTCTGAGCTGCCAGAGATGGTGCTCATGTGTGCATCAAGTGTCCTTGCTTCTCTGAATAAATGTGTGTGTGTTTCTCTTTCTTTTTCTGACGAAGGCTGTGACTGAAAACTAAGCATCTTCTTTACATTAAGTAGCAGTCTATTCCTTTTTTTAATTTGATTAAAAAAATTACAAAATGTGTCAGATCAACAAATCAAGAAACGCAAAAGCAATAAATCAAGGAAGAAAACTATAATAATGAGTGTTACAGGAACCATATTATTAAATTTGCTAGACATAAAGGACATTGTCAAGTCAGTCATAAAGGAAACGAAGCACCAGATAAAACAGCTGGTGAATCATGCAGGTAGGTGTAACAAATATACTATGTAACAATCTATGCATACATAGCGAGTGCAGGCATTTGCATGCAGGAAAACAGTGACTTTTAGAAATTAAAATTGTAGAAATGTCACAAGTTGCACATAACTTTTTCTTTATTTTACAAGTTTCTCTTGACTAATGGGAGCCTCTTCAGAAATTACATGGCCAAGGGCAGCTTGCTGCAAATACTGGGCTGTGTGTGCAGGCATTTATTTGCATGCAGGAAAACAGTGACTTTTAGAAATTAAAATTGTAGAAATGTCACAAGTTGCACATAACTTTTTCTTTATTTTACAAGTTTCTCTTGACCAATGCGAGCCTCTTCAGAAATTACATGGCCAAATACTGGGCTGTGTGCACAGGCATTTTCATGCAGAAAAACAGTGACTTAAAGAAATTAAAATTGTAGAACTGTCACAAGTTGGAAATAACTTTTTCTTTATTTGACAAGTTTCTCCTGACCAATGTGAGCCTCTTCAGAAATTACATGACCGAGGGCAGCTTGCTGCAAATACTGGGATGTCTATAATGCTGCTGTATAGTGCCGCTGTATAGTGGCAGTGCTATACACAGCTCAATATTTGTAATGAGTGACCCTTGCTCATATAATTTCCAAAGATGCACATTGGTGGCTCTACAATTTTAATTTTTAAAATATACATGTACTACAGTAAATTAAACCTGTTTAAAATGAGTTAACACTCCACGATAATTTCATTCATTCCATAAAATGTATCACATATTTTATAGTTATGACTTCATTTTTATGTGTGCAGATGGAAAAAAGTTTTTAAATGGCACTAGAGGATCATTAGGTTGAAATTCTTACTTTTGAACAATTGTGTGAGATCCTTAACACAAGTACTAGTTAATGAAGTAACTTCCGGGCTGAAAATGAGACATTCTTACATTGCACCCACGCAAAGGCTTGTGCTTATTATACAGTTCATTGCTAAATGTTTGCTGGTAGTCATACTTATTTGATTTCATCACTTTCCCAGTCAATATGCCTGGTATGGTAATTTCCTTTGTGACTAACTTTTCCTGGTAATTTTCTCTTCTTTTAGCACTTAAAACATATTCAACAGAGTTCATTTTGACACTGCACACTAAAGCTGGTTGCTGCATAGTAAACAGTCAACTCCAAACACGTACTGCCATTTATGGAAATGATTAAATTCAAGTAGTACTGTCTGCCAAGATGGTCACTTGACTAGAATACAAATGAGATGCTGAGGGCCAAAAGCACACCATCATTGATCCCAAATTTAAGTGAATGTCAGAGAAACCAGTGAGAATTTTTTTTCGAAAGTTCATATGTACAGTGTGATCTTACTGCACAGGTAAACCTGACCCACCATAAGACAAACAGAAGTCAGAAGCATAAATAAATGCTACAGCCTGACAGTCTACAATGATGTGCTTTATGGTTCACAGTGCTCAAATAGATTGCAGTAAGATAAAGTCCAAAACTAAATATAATACATCTCATTCAGATTTCCAAAAATATGGGTTTCATATCAGTGTAACTATAATGTATACTGATATCTGATCTATGTTTACTATATAGTGAGTGAATTGGCATATCTGAGGTGTATGCTACTATCTAGAGGGATTTGTGCCAAGCGAATGGGGTAAAGTCTCCTGCAGTGTGCTACCATCTGGTGGCATTAACATAAACTTGTAGTTGAGTGGTAAGTGGTAACTGTGCACACTGTGGGCAGTGCTCATTGTTAATCAGATCCGTATGTATTCGGCCCATAAGGCAATTACATTATGGCTGTTGCATATATGCTCCTTAAAACCTGTACAACTGAAGGTGTGCTCACGTTCCTGATGCCAAGTTTCATGGAGTAGCAATGTAACATTGCACAGTAGATTTATTTCCATGTGTTTCAGATTATTGCATCCACATAACATTTAACAGCATTAAAAAAAACTAATAAATCTGCAAGGTGTCAACAGTTAGGGTGCTAATGTGCTCTCGCACACTTACATAGTAGCCACTGCTGCCTGTATTATTGTTGGATTCACAGATTGAGAGAATTACAGCTGAAATCTGTGTAGTTTCAGCATCAAAAAGTGACACAAATACTGGATAGAGCTTTTTGTCATTCATATTGTTACTGCTGTCTGTTGCCAGGGCAAGGGGCTGGGGTCTCATTAATTTCATTACCTTTCCCTCAAATGTGGAAGCCACACTTTTAAGTAGCTTTTCAGTTTTTGTTCTCACACAATTGTACTTGGGGGCTATTTTTGTATTTTATCAAACAAACTTCATGCATGGTGACTGCATGCCAAAGGCACATTGTGCTCAACAAGGAATGTTGTAAGTAACAACTCTGCATTTGTTACCAAACTTTCATTTTCCAAGGATTAAGTAAAAATTGTTAAATACTTTCTCATATCCATCAGCTTCACTGTATCTAAATGAATGAATTTTGCTGGCCACATGTTTGTAGCAATTGTCTCTTCCACCATGTGCAACTGAAAAATCCCAGCCACACACACTACAGAGAATGTGTGAATCAGATTTGAAGGAGTGCAGTAAACAGGGCCGTGCTTTCGAAAATTCCTCCCTAAATTTTTGAACAATTCTTGGTTTCTCAACAGTATCACAAGTCCTGGTATCTTCACCACACACATTTTGCTGCACCAGAAATTGCTTCATTGTTTATTTCAAACTGTTTTGAATATATTTCCTCAACACATGATTCGTAAGCACTAGAAAAGCATCCCATGTTAATTTGTTTACATTGAACAACAAATGCTTGTTAATATGTCACACACATACACATTATTCACTAAACAGAGCTTGACTTCAATTTTTCATCACAACAAAACAAAGACACCTGCATGGGAGGTCACCAGGAAGAGTCATCATGTGACTAGTAAATGGCGATGAGTGAAACCATATACCATATACGGTACTTGGTGTCATCAGAATTCTATAAAGACAGAAAAGAACTAGTGTACCAACGGTTTACGAAAAATGTGAAAAGAAATGTTGTTGAGAATTCAGATTGTAAAGAAATTTTCTCTTGTATGTCCTTTTGAGTAGTTAATGCACTTAGACTTATAAATCAACAAAAAATTGGAAAAAGAAATCATAATTTTTGCCATGTTGTTAGTAAAGTCATAATTATTGGAGGAAATTCACAATTATTATGATTGTTTAATAACTGACATCGCTGCAACACATTTTATGTACATGTTTTGATCATGCAGCAACACCACCTTCAGTGTTGAAGAATTTATACTGTTCTTTCTTTGACACTGAACACCTTCCTACGTTTTTCAGAAGGAGAATGACATTTTTTGTGAACATACACTCCTGGAAATTGAAATAAGAACACCGTGAATTCATTGTCCCAGGAAGGGGAAACTTTATTGACACATTCCTGGGGTCAGATACATCACATGATCACACTGACAGAACCACAGGCACATAGACACAGGCAACAGAGCATGCACAATGTCGGCACTAGTACAGTGTATATCCACCTTTCGCAGCAATGCAGGCTGCTATTCTCCCATGGAGACGATCGTAGAGATGCTGGATGTAGTCCTGTTGAACGGCTTGCCATGCCATTTCCACCTGGCGCCTCAGTTGGACCAGTATTAGTGCTGGACGTGCAGACTGCGTGAGACGACGCTTCATCCAGTCCCAAACATGCTCAATGGGGGACAGATCCGGAGATCTTGCTGGCCAGGGTAGTTGACTTACACCTTCTAGAGCACGTTGGGTGGCACGGGATACATGTGGACGTGCATTGTCCTGTTGGAACAGCAAGTTCCCTTGCCGGTCTAGGAATGGTAGAACGATGGATTTGATGATGGTTTGGATGTACCGTGCACTATTCAGTGTCCCCTCGACGATCACCAGAGGTGTACAGCCAGTGTAGGAGATCGCTCCCCACACCATGATGCCGGGTGTTGGCCCTGTGTGCCTCGGTCATATGCAGTCCTGATTGTGGCGCTCAACGGCACGGCGCCAAACACGCATATGACCATCATTGGCACCAAGGCAGAAGCGACTCTCATCGCTGAAGACGACACGTCTCCATTCGTCCCTCCATTCACGCCTGTCGCGACACCACTGGAGGCAGGCTGCACGATGTTGGGGCATGAGAGGAAGACGGCCTAACAGTGTGAGGGACCGTAGCCCAGCTTCATGGAGATGGTTGCGAATGGTCCTCGCCGATACCCCAGGAGCAACAGTGTCCCTAATTTTCTGGGAAGTGGTGGTGCGGTCCCCTACGGCACTGCATAGGATCCTACGGTCTTGGCGTGCATCTGTACGTGACTGCGGTCCGGTCCCAGGTCGACGGACACGTGCACCCTCCGCCGACCACTGGCGACAACATCAATGTATTGAGGAGACCTCACGCCCCACATGTTGAGCAATTCGGCGGTACGTCCGCCCGGCCTCCCGCATGCCCACTATATGCCCTCGCTCAAAGTCCGTCAACTGCACATACGGTTCACGTCCACGCTGTCGCGGCATGCTACCAGTGATAAAGACTGCGATGGAGCTCCGTATGCCACGGCAAACTGGCTGACACTGACGGCAGCAGTGCACAAATGCTGCGCAGCTAGTGCCATTCGACGGCCAACACCGCGGTTCCTGGTGTGTCCGCTGTGCCATGCGTGTGATCATTGCTTGTACAGCCCTCTCGCAGTGTCCGGAGCAAGTATGTTGGATCTGACACACCGCTGTCAATGTGTTCTTTTTTCCATTTCCAGGAGTGTATTTGGAACATTTAGCTATACATTGAGCCTTCTCAATGTAGCCTCCATCATCTGTGATGCATCTGGCCCAATGTTCTTTCCATGATGTAAATGCACTTTGGTAAAATTCTGGGGATTGCCCCATCGCCTAACACAGGAAATAAGGTCTTCTCAGTATCAAGTATTTTACCTCGCAGGTGGGCCTTCAGGTGACCGAGGAGGTAAAAATCAGACAGAGCCAAATCTGGACTGTAGGGAGGATGTGGAACATTTTCCAACCCATTTTCCTGATTTTCTCCTGCATCATAAGGGCTGTATGAGATTTGGCGTTGTCATGGTGTAGTCTGATGAGCTGACCCTGAAGCTGTGGTCTGTGGGTCTTGATCGAATGTCACAGCTTGTCCAATGACAAACAGTAATGGTCCCAGTTAATTGTGCAGCCAGATTCCAAAAAGTCAATAAAAATGACACCACACTGGTCCCAGAAGGAGGCCATCACCTTTTGGCCTGCTGTTAGTCTTGGTTTCTTCTGCTGAGGGGAACCCAGATGACTCCCCTCCATGGATTGGATTTTGCTCTCAGGTTCAGACAAAAACAACTATGTTTCATCGTGGGTAATGATGTCATCAAAACACTGTTTCCAGTCTTCAGTAAAGGTCTTCATGAGACCTTTGTACACATTCTTCCTCATTGTTTTCATTTCTCTTGTCAATAATCTAGGCACGTAACATGCACAGATTTTTCTGTACCCTAGTGACTGTACCAGTGATAACACACTACCCAATGACAAATGAGGCATTTCAGCAAGCTGTTGTGTTGTCACACATTTTGGATGATTTGATCAATGGTCTCCTTATTCACATCACTCACTGCTGTTGATGGTCTACTGCATCATGGATTGTCCAGTAGATAAAAATAACCTTCTTTAAATCTCTGCAACCACCACTGAATACTGCTGCGATCCACTATGTCCTCCCCATAAACAGGGATCAACTTCCTGTGAATCGATGTGACAGTGTCATCGCCGGTCTTGAAGAGGAACTCCATCACCAACCATTGTCACAACCTGACATCTACTTCACAATTCATTGTGGCTCACCTGTAAATAAAATAAAAAACTTATAGCTAAAGGTTCCAAGTATCTTCACAAAAAATTTCATTCTCCTCCTGCAAAAAATAAAAAAATTGGAGATGACTGTGCAAAACTTTTTGAACATCCTTTGTAAACTGGTCCTATGTTTGTATCCTTCTCACAATAATAATGTGTGTTGCATTTCATCACAATCATTTCCTCACTTCAGTGTACAGAATAACAAGAACTGTTCCTAGGTCCTCGAGGAATATTCTTTTGTTAAGGGTAGTTCTTTTCCACTGTGGACTGATTTCTTTCCACAGTACAAATGCATTGTAGGCAGCAGAGTCAAGCATATTGCAAAATACAATTACAGGCCAATGATTGAGTTTTCTCTTTCATGTGTATCAAGCAATAAGCTGGTCAAGCATGTGAGCTGCACCTTTCATGGTGCGTAGTCTAATACTATTTTTGGCTTTTTAAATTTTCTGCTGGTTAATTCCTTATTGTCATGTGTTGGTCTCATCAGTACAATGTTCTTATTTTTCTTTGGATTGTAGGATACTACTGTGGTATCTCAGTGATACAGAGTTTTGAACTGTGAACATCTGTGCATGGTAACTTAGGCAGTTCTGGCCTTTTTTGTAACTCTACCCAACATTATAATCTTTCTTTTGTGAAGTGCTTGATCCAGCATACAGGATTTTCACATGTAACATTCTTTCCTCTGAGCCATATGTCAGATCCATGACATCATGCTAACCTCAGTTTTTCTTAAGTACTGTGCCAGGTGGTTTTACTGTGTAGGTTTGTGATTTTAGAGCATACAAACTAGAATGGTCACACAGTGTCCATATCTTTATCCCATACCCCATACTTGCCTGGTTTGTTTTAAATATCTTGTGGGATCCCATACTTGGCTGGTTTGCATGAAATATGTTGTTTGAATGGACAATCACATCAGATCCAGAATTATATAATTTTGTTATTATTTCCACCACTGCTCCCATAAACACCTTACAGGTACTAGATTGTCATTTGCTCTTTACACCCATCAATAAGACTTGTGATCAAGACATAAACTCAAGGGATGCAAAAACATGTTTAATGACAATGGGGCAGAAAAATTGCTCTACCTGATTATGCTGCTTGTTGATTCACCATACAATTCATAAAAATGATAGGAAGCAATAATACACTAATATAGTCTTATACTGCAGTTCCACCTAAATTTTCGCATTTGTCACTGCACTTTCTTCTGGCCTTAATATTGGTCATTTGCAACACAGTGCTGCAGAGAGTTTTGTTCATTATCATGTGAAAAGCAGATTTCATATCATTTACTCTGGACAGGTGTTTCTTTCATTATGTCTTTCCTTGATGTGGGATGAGTGTGGCATTGTTAGCTGTAACAAACAGAAGACATGCTTTGTTGATGCTGCACATTTTAGTGATTTTGGTCGAGATAAACTCATGCTGCAGTATTCTTCTTTGGCAAGCCATTGAACAAGGGTGCATAGAAACAGCTAAGTGAAAAATCTTTGTGATACATTTGTTTATTTATGTATAAAAGTTGACTTCGGATTTTTCCTTTGTGTGAGATCGATATTTGTATTGTATTTGAAGTCCTAGATTTTACATATTTTGCTATGTGCATCGCTTCTGCATAATTTTTCACTGATTGGCTCAATACCCATTTGTATTGTGATATATTGCAAAATTTCGAACATTCATGAGTGCTGCGATAAACTCTTACTGTTATTGTCAATTGTACGCTTAAACGTAATTGTGATCTTTTAAAATTTTGGAGAACAGTAGGCCTGTCATTATTCAAAACAACTGTTCTCTATTTTCATTGTATAAGCTTGTGAGAATTAGGTTATTTTTGAGAATTTTCAAACGCTTACAAAACTTACCAGTATGAATGTTTTGAATAAGAAACTTATTTTGTATCAAATCAGCATTTGTTATTCACAATTACTGTCAAGGAATACATCAACCCGGAATTTCATTGTATATCAATGCAAATAAATGTGCATTTTTGAGAATTTTTGGAAACTACCATAGTCCTTTGCATAATCTATGAGTAATTTATTGTAAAACTGTGTTTATAAATAAGTTACTGTTGCAGATATTCTAACTAACATATTGTATTACATCTAGTTTTCCCTTAAAGAGGAGTAGCCATATATATTAACTACATTTATCATAAATTAACTCTGTTTTCAAGTTTTCTAACAACTATAATTAACTCCAAAACATTTGAGGGAACTAGCAATTTTTTACCCAGTTTTTTTGTGTTGCCTGAAAAGAAATCTAATTTTTTGTATATGTTTCAATTCTTATAGGGGATCACCAACTTTTTAGCTCAAGAGATTGAATGACAATCAGTGGGGTTAATTTAAAGTTATTTGTTCACTGCCCCATAGTACATTGCACTAGCTAAATGCAGCCCCACTGTGAATATTGTCCCTGAACATGGGATGAGGTGGTTGACATTTGTAAGCAGCTGGAAATCACCCTGACTACTGTCAAATTATTGGCAGCTGCTGCGAATTGATGTGTTGGAAGAGCTCCCAATAGACATGTGTCTGTGATACCAATACCAGAGGTACCTCAAGTATTCTTCTTTCCTGTAGACCCTATCTCATCTGCAAAAAGTCTAGGATCTGTCATTACTTGTCCACTTTACTGTGAGTGGCATGTCAATTGTAGATCTAGGCATCCTGTACAGGAGGGATGGGAACCAGGTAGGACTCAGAATGTTGTGCTGGCCTTCCTGACCAACACGTTGCAAGTGCTGTCTTACAATTAAACTAAAAATGAGCCAGTGGGACTCATTTCACTTGTTTTGGGGAAACCTGTTTTTTCAATGTCAAGATGTGAAAATGCAAAAGGGTAGGGGTCTGTTAAGTGTTGGTATTTCAAACATATGCAAATGATGGTACCCTTAGGGAAATGGCAGCAAGGGACAGGGAAGGACAGCAGATGCACTCAGTGTGTGTGCCTATTGGCATACACACTGAATGAGTTCAACAGATTGAAGGAGCTATTCCAGCAAGTTTGTTGGAACAAATGATACATTTTGTCCGGGCTCTGAGGTCATACTTTGGTCATTCCAGTGACTGGCAGCGTGTTGGAACAAATGATATATTTTGTCGGGGCTCTGAGGTCATACTTGGGACATTCAGCAATTGACGGTTTCCCTAACTGATTGTGACACATTGGTTCTGAGTAAAATGGAAAGTCATCAAAGCTTCTGTGACAAGCTAGAAGGCTGCGACTTCCTGGATCTGTGCCATAGGGTTGAGTAAGGGGTGCACTACATGTGAGAGGCTGCTCCTCGGGTAGCTGACTGTTTGTGGGATGCACACAAGGGTTTTTTGGATTAGGTAATTCTCCATCCAAATGATGGCTGTAGGAAATGTAGATGTATCAGGGTAAGATCAAAAGAAATGCCTCCCAGTAGGGTGAGTATTAAAATCCTATTGGTTAACTTCCAAAGCATTCACAACTAAGTGAGAGAGCAAAGTGCTCCTGAAGAGCAGGGTAGCTCACATAGTCCTAGGTACAGAAAGCTAGTTGAAATCTGAAATTGATAGCAGTGAGTTGTGGGGGAAAATTTAAGTGTATATCAAAATGGTAGGTAAATGGAAGTGGTATATATGTCACAGCAGGCAGGAAACTCAAATCCATCAAGATACATATTGAAGCTGCATGTGAGATCGTTCAGCATCAGGGATGGGCATAAAATGATAACTGGATCCTTCTATCACCTACCAATCTCATCTCCTCGTGTAACTGAAAACCTTAGAGAAAACCTCAGTTTACTTGTAGGCAAGTCCAAAATCGTACTGTAACCATCAATGCAGACTTTAGCCATTCTACAATCCATTCAAAAATTTTCAGTTTTTTAGTGGTGATTGTGCTAAGACATCATGTGAAACATTACTAAATGCCTTCTCTCAAGACTACCTAACAACAAATAGACATGACCTCTTTCATAATGTCCACATCAAAACTGGATTCAGTGACCATATCATGCTTGTGGCAACAATGATTACCAAAGCAAAAAGGTCAACTAAAACAATCAGAAAGCTATATATATTCAATAAACTACATAAAAGTCGGTAGTGTCATACCTCAATGAGGAAATTGAAACTTTCAGCACAGGGCAGCAGTGTGTAGAGGAACTATGGTCCAAGTTTAAATAGTGGTTCACCATGCACTAGATAGATATGTACCCAGTATAACAGTTCATAATGCGAGGGACCCTCCATGGTGTACAGTCATTGTAAAGAAACTACTAAAGAAACAGATATCAATTACTGCATAATAGGTATAAAACAAATTGTAGGGCAATTAATAGAGAGATGCTGGATGAAACATGTTTGACTGTCAAGAGAGCAATCCATGATGTATTCAGTGACTACTTGTAGCAGAATATTGTTAAATGATATTTCCCAAAATCCAAAGTAGTTCTGGTATATGTAAAGGCTGTTAGTGTCACCAGAGTTGGGTCCAGTCCCTAGGAAATGAGACAGGCACTGAAATTGTGGGTATCAAAGCAAAAGTTGAAATGCTTAATTCCATTTTCAAATTCTTCTTTACAAAGGAAATCCCAGGGTATTAAGTGAAATTTATGACTGGATTGAGGACTTTTTGGTAAGGAGGACACAGGATGTTATTTTGGATGGAGAGTCAACATCAGATGTAGAAGTAATTTCAGGTGTGCCATAGGGAAGTATGTTGGGACCCTTGCTGTTGATGTTGTATGTCAATGACCTTGCAGAAAATATTAATGGTACCTTGAGACTTTTTGCAGATGATGCAGTTATCTATGATGTAATTCTGTTTGAAAGAAATTACATAAATATTCAGTCAGATCTTGATAAGATTTCAAAATGGTGCAAAGATTGGTGACATGCTTTAAATGTTCAGGAATGCAAAACTGTCCACTTCACAAAATGAAAAAAAAAGTAGTGTCCTATGAGTATGATATTGGCAAGTGACTATATTAGATTCAGCCAACTCTTACAAATACCTTGATGTAACACTTCTTAGGGATATGAAATGGAATGATACCATAGGCACAGTTGTGGGTGAAATAGCTGGCAAAATGATGCATATGCTCTTGTCTTTAA
The DNA here is from genome assembly GCF_023897955.1 of Schistocerca gregaria. NCBI lineage: Eukaryota > Metazoa > Arthropoda > Insecta > Orthoptera > Acrididae > Schistocerca > Schistocerca gregaria. The sequence continues at coordinate 378,517,754 of NC_064922.1, forward strand.
ATTTAACTACTTCTACAGTTTGCAAATTATCATTGCTAACCTCATTGCCTGAAGCATCTTCTGATTATGATGTTATGTGAATACTCTCTTCTTTAGTACAGTTTTCTTCTTCTGAAACATTTTCCCAACTACCAAATGCATTACCTGCTGTTTCTAATTCACTGCCAGTTAGGCTGTACTTCACTGTGATAATGAAACACCAATATTTACTGCAATATAATGTCTATTGTTGCAAAAGCAACCAGGGACCTACATTGTTGTGTATATTGACATGCAGATGGATATAGTAGGATATGAAACTCAATGAAAGAAATGTAGAAATGAGTAGTAAAAACAATTGGGTTGTTATGAGCCAAGAAACATAAATGTAACTATTTCAACTATAAAAAAGTGGAGTAATGTTTTTCCAACAGCTCTGAGTTTTATAGGGAGTAGTCATGAACAAAATTAAATACATTAATTTAAAAGCAGCAAACATTACATTTAAATCAGTAATAGAAAGATGAATTTATTGTCATGTCATATTGATCCAAGGACAACAGCAGAATTAAATTTAGAATAGTATACAACTCAATTGCAGATGACAATGATGCACACAGACACTAAAAAAGAAACCTGTCTGAAAACAAAATTAACATAAACATTAAAACAACGTTAACATTCTACTAATATTAGAGAAGGAAAGTTGCTACTCACCATACATTCAGCCGGAGTGGCTGCGAGGTTCGAATCCTGCCTCGGGCATGGATGTGTGTGATGTTCTTAGGTTAGATAGGTTTAAGTAGTTCTAAGTTCTAGGGGACTGATGACCTCAGAAGTTAAGTCCCAGAGTTCTCAGAGCCATTTGAACCATTTTTGAAGCTACTCACCATACAGCGGAGATGCTGAGTCACGATAGGCACAACAAAAAGATTCACACTATTATAGCTATCGGGCATTAAGGCCTTTCTCAGCAATACACACACACACACAACTTGCACACATGCCTACAGTCTCAGACAACTGAAAACACACTGTGAGCAGCAGCACCAGTGCATGATGGGAATGGCGACTGGGTGGGGGTAAGGAGGAGGCTGGGGTGGGAAAGGGGAAGGTGGTATGATGTTGATGGCAGACATTGAAGTACTGCAGTTTAGATGGAGTGCAGGAGAGAAGGTGAGGAGGGGGAGGGGGGGGGGGGTAAGAAGTGGAAAGGAGAGAAATAAAAAGGAATTAAAAACTGGGTGTGGTGGTGAAATTATGACTGTGTAGTGCTGGAATGGGAACAGGGAAGGGACTGGATGGATGAGGACAGTGGCTAACAGAGGTTGAGGAGGGTTACGGGAACGTAGGATGTACTGCAGGGAAAGTTCCCACCTGGGCAATTAAAAAAAGCTGGTGTTGGTGGGAATGACACAGGCTGTGACGCAGTCATTGGGATGAGAGATATCATGTTTGGCAGTACATTCAGCAACAATGTGGTCCACTTGCTTTTTGGCCACAGTTTGTCGGTGGCCATTCATGCAGATAGACAGCTTGTTGGTTGTCATGCCTACATAGAATGCAGCACAGTGGTTGCAGCTTAGCTTGTAAATCACATGACTGGTTTCACAGGTAACCCTGCCTTTGATGGGATAGGTGATGTTAGTGACCAGATTGCAGTAGGTGGTGGTAGGAGGATGTATGGGACAGGTCTTTCATCTAGGTCTATTACAGGGGTATGAGCCATGAAGTAAGGGATTGGGAGCAGGGGTTGTGTGAGGATGGACGAGTATCTCGTGTAGGTTCGGTGTACGGCAGAATACCATGGTAGGAGGGGTGGGAATGATAGTGGGCAGGACATTTCTCATTTCAGGGCATGATAAGAGATAATCGAAACCCCGCCGGAGAATGTAATTCAGTTGCTCCAGTCCTGGTTGGTACTGAGTTATGAGGGGAATGCTGCTCTGTGGCCGGACTGTGGGACTTTCGGAGGTGGTGGGAGACTGGAAAGATAAGGCACAGGAGATTTGTTTTTGTACAAGGATGGGAGGACAATTGTCATCAGTGAAGGCTTCAGTGAGATCCTCGGTATATTTTGAGAGGGACTGTTCATCACAGCAAATGTGATGACCACGGGTGGCTAGGCTGTATGGAAGGGACTTCTTGGTATGGAATGGGTGGCAGCTGTCAAAGTGGAGGTATTACTGGTAGTTAGTAGGTTTGGTATGGATGAAGGTACTGTTGTAGCCATCTCTGAAGTGGAGGTCAAAATCTAGAAAGGTAGCTTGTTGGATTGAGTAGGACCAGGTGCAGAAAATGGCTGAGAAGGTTCTGGGGAAGGGTGCCCTCAGCTTCAATCCAGATAGCAAAGATGTCATCAATGAATCTGAACCAGGTGAGGGGTTTAGGATTCTGGGTTTTTAGGAAGGATTTCTCTAGATGGCCATGAATAGGTTGGCATAGGATGGTGCCATGTGGGTGCCCATATCCATATCCTGGATTTGTTAGTAGGTAATGCCTTGAAAAGAAGTAATTGTGGGTGTGGATATAGTTGCTCGTAGTGACTAGGAATCAGTTTGTTTCTTTGGAATTAATATGGTGCCTAGGAAGATAGTATTTGATAGCAGTAAGGCCATGGGCATTAGGGGTGTTAGCATACAGGGAGGTGGCATCAATAGTGACGAACAGGGCTCCATGTGGTAAAGGGACAGGAACTGTAGAGAGTCGGTGGAGGAAATGGTTGGTATCTTTTATATAGGAGGATAGGTTCCAGGTAATAGGTTGAAAGTGCTTGTCTATGAGAGCAGAGATTCTCTCAGTGGGGGCACAGTAACCAGCCACAATGGGGCGTCCTGGGTGGTTGGGTTTATGGATTTTTGGAAGCATGTAGAAGGTGTGAGTGCAGGGAGTGGTAGAGGTAAGTAGAGAGATGGACTCTGAAATGAGAAATGTCCTGCCCGCTATCCTTCCCACACCTCCTACAGTGGTATTCTGCCGTCCACCAAACCTACACAATATACTGTTCATCATTACACAACCCTTGCTCCAATCCATTACCTCATGGCTCATACTCCTGTAATAGACCTAGATGCAAGACCTGCCCCATACATCCTCCTACCATCACCTACTCCAGTCTGTTCACTAACATCACCTATCCCATCAAAGGCAGGGACACCTGTGGAACCAGCCATGTGATTTACAAGCTAAGCTGCAACCACTGTGCTGCATTCTATGTAGGCATGACAACCAACAAGCTGTCTATCTGCATGAATGGCCACCGACAAACTGTGGTCAAAAAGCAAGTGGACCACATTGTTGCTGAATGTACTGCCAAACATGATATCCCTCATCTCAATGACTGCTTCACAGCCTGTGTCATTCCCACCAACACCAGCTTTTTTTAATTGCCCAGGTGGGAACTTTCCCTGCAGTACATCCTACGTTCCCATAACCCTCCTCAACCTCTGTTAGCCACTGTCCTCATCCATCCAGTCCCTTCCCTGTTCCCATTCCAGCACTACACAGTCATAATTTCACCACCACACCCAGTTTTTAATTCCTTTTTATTTCTCTCCTTTCCACTTCCTACCCCCCCCCCCCCCCCTCCCCCTCCTCACCTTCTCTCCTGCACTCCATCTAAACTGCAGTACTTCAATGTCTGCCATCAACACCATACCACCTTCCCCCTTCCCACCCCAGCCTCCTCCTTAACCCCATCCAGTCGCCACTCCCGTCATGCACTGGTGCAGCTGCTACCAGTGTGTTTTCAGTTGTCTGAGACTGCAGATGTGTGTGCAAGTTGCGTTTGTGTGTGTGTGTGTGTGTGTGTGTGTGTGTGTGTGTGTGTGTGTGTGTGTGTGCGCGCACGCGCTTATGTGTGTCTATTGATGACAAAGGCCTTAATGGCTGAAAGCTATAATTGTGTGCATCTTTTTGTTGTGCCTATCACGACTCAGCATCTCTGCCATATGGTGAGTAGCAACTTTCTTCCTCTAATATTTTTACATTCCATATTTGATTTTCCATTTTTTTAACAGTGTACTCCATTCTGGAGATAATGGTTATTTCAGGATATGTTTTGATACTTTGAATGACAATTGTTTCAAGACTGATGTCTTTGGAGATGGTCATGAGAAGACAGCTGGGATAAGTTAGAAAACTTTGGAAAACTGAAAGGAGTTAGGCCATTAAATGCATACAAATTGCATATACATAGGCATACAAACTGCTTGAAATAAAGTATTTGAACCTACTCCTCAGTTTCTACCTGCCAACAATGCTGTATGACTCTTCATTTCTAGAGAGAATGGTTACTTGAGTATCTACTTTGAGACTTTGAGTGACAATTGTTTTGATCATTACTAGATTGATATCTTCAGAGACGGCCATGAGGAGGCAGTTGAGGTAAGTTGGAAATTTGGGAAGTTTAGAAGGAAATATGCCAGTAAATACAAACTGAATGAGATAAATTTGGCCAATGGTTGTGAAATGAAGGATGTATGTACATGTTTGGAACAGTGTCAGTAGACATATGGTCTATGTATTTCCTAAATTAAGCAAAATGAGTAATATGTCTTAACCTGTTGGAGTAATTATTGTTGGATGAAACATCTCACTTTTCATGCACAGAAAAATATTAGTACCTATACTCTTCAAATTTTATAGTTTTAGCAGTTTTGATGCTGTGGAAATTGTTGGAAGGAATATACAGTTTCATGTAATTATACTTGATGCTAATATTTAATCTCTGTTTTGATTAAAGCTGATGGATATGTAAGAAGTGAAGCAGTAGCAGCAATATTTCTTCAAAAATCAGATGTTGCTTATCGTCATTATGCTGAAATTGTGGCTATTGGCACAAACACTGATGGCCATAAAACCACAAGCATATCTTATCCATCAAGAGAAATGCAGTTACGTTTGTTGGAAGAGACCTACAGATCAGCTTCTATTGACCCAGCAAGTGTGGATTATATTGAAGCCCATGGGACAGGCACAAAGGTATCAATTCTGTAAAGTATTTGTAATTATATTTAGAGTATGTAAGGTGCCACTCTTTAAACTTAAGATGATATATCAGTATTCCATTCAAATAGTCAAGTTACAGGCTGGGAAAAGTCATATCAAAGATGTATTCTCTGACATAATTGCATAGGTATCTCCACAAGTAGAAAAAAGTAGTTCAGCCCAGATGTTCCTTATTGTACAGCAGAGAGAACATGGAAGAAGGGAAAAATGTAGAAATGTCTCTAAGACTAGTTCATAGACTGAGTGACCTTCCTTGTTCTGCAATTCTCATTCTGTCTTGATTTATGTATAACTGTATCTTTCCTTCAGTTGTATTTCAGTCAGTTTTTATCTTGTATTTACTCTGTTTTCATGCCTTAAGAGTCTTTTTTTTTCCTTTTTCATAGTGTATTTTGATGTCTGTCTTCTTCTGATCTGTATTCTGTGACACACTATTCTTTACTTCTTTTGTTTATTGCTTTCTTGACTCCCAGATATCTTATGTGTGTTTACTCGATTTTACATTAGTTTCATTTAAGTACTCTTACCTGAGTTGTAAGGTGCAAGTGATGATATACACTGTTCAAAATAAAGAAATAAACAAATAAAATAAAAATGAAATAAAAAATGAAAAAAATGGTGCACCACACAGGCATTATCCAAGTGGGACAGAAACAAGCAGATGTGATTTACATATACAGACAAACAAATGATTACCATTTCAGAAAAATTGGATGATGTAGTCAAGAGAAAGAGATTCACAGATTGAGCAAGTCATTAATGCATTGTCCGTCTCTGGCCCATACGTAAGAAGTTATTCAGCTTCACATTGATTGATAGAGTTGTTGGATGTCCTGAGGGACATCATGCCATATTCTGTCCAATTGGTGTGTCATATCTTTAAAGTCCCAAGCTGGTTGGAGGGCCATACTGCTCCAAACTTTCATAATTGGGAAGAGGTCCAGTGACCTTTCTGGCCAAAGGAGGGTGCAGCAAGCACAAAGAAAAGCAATAGAAACTCTCACTTAGTCTGGGCATCCATTATATTGCTGAAATGTAAGCCCAGGATGGCTTGCAATGAAAGGTAACAAAACAGGCCATACCGTATCATCAACATACTGTTGTGCTTTGAGAGTACAACAGTGACAATAAAAGGAGTCCTGCTATGGAAAGAAATGGCAGCTCAGGCCATCACTCCTGGTTGTTGGGCTGTATGGCAGACTGTCCAGGACCTCTCCAGATGTGTCAACAGCCTGAAATCTCAATGACAGGAGTAGAAGTGTCTTCAGTGATGAGTCCCAGATTGAACTTACCCCTGATGACCAGCAAGGAACTGTCTAGAGATGCCCCAGGCAGGGGTGGAGTCCTTCCTGTCTCTCTCCATGTGGCCCAACAGCCAGGAATGATGGTCTGGGATGCCATCTCATTTCATGGCAGAACCCTTTGGTTGTAATTTATGGCACCCTTACAGCACAGCAGTAGTTCATCAATATTCTACACCCCATTTTGTTGCCATTCACGACAAGGCATCCTGGGTTTACATTTCGGCAAATAATGCCCACCTGCATGTGTCAATGGTTTCTAAGGCTTGTCTTTGTGCTCCCCAGTTGGGTATCTTTGAGGTATTATGCGCAGTGGCCCCCTACCACCTCAGGATTTTGATAATCTAACATGCTCCTTGGATGGAATTGGCATGATATCAGTCGGAAGGACATCCAACAACTCTGTGAATCAATGCATAGCTGAATAATTGCTTGCATAAGGGCCAGAGGTGGACCAACATGCTATTAACTTGTTCAATTTGTGAAGCTCTTTCTCTTGAGTAAATCATATGATTTTTCTGAAACTGTAATTATTTGTTTGTCTGTACATGTACATCACATTTACTGATTTCCATCCCATTTGGATAATTCCTTCATGGTGCAAGATTTTTTCTGTCTTAGAGTGTAGAGTAATCATTTTGCAACTGTTGGTAAAGTTAGCATACTACCCACTTTAAACTGGGCTTTAACTAACAATAGCTGCATTTATTTGTGGCATTAAACTTTAACTCATAAAAGGGACATTTACTAAACTGGGAGTTAAAACTGTGTGCCTCACCAGGAGTCAAACAAAATATTTTACCTTTCATGAACAATTGCTGTACCAAGTAATATCAGTTGGTAGAACATTGACCATGAAATACCAATCTCTGTGTTACATTTTTGCTTTGACAGACAATTTTAATGTGTAAAGCTGTATGTAGTTTGTCAGTTTGTCCTGTTAAATTTCGTGGAAATTCAGTGATGTTTATGGTAAAATATGGGACTTTTAAAATGTGAAATACCTCTTACCATTTAAAAGTGTAAGGGTTCTCTGAGAAGTTAATGGCACAACATAGAAAACAGCAGAGTATCATTTAATAATGTTTTTCAACTTCATCATTTTTTATTTCTTATTTACATTTCTTTATGCATGTAGTCATTACAGGATGACTTTTGCAAACATCATATTGTTTACAAAATTATGAAAAGGAAAGTTGCCACTCACCATGTAGCAGAGATGCTGAGTCACAGATGGGCACAACAGAACGACTGTCACTGGTTGTTTCAGTTGACTGAGACCGCAGTCATGTGTTTGTGAATTGCATTTGTGTGAGTGTGTGTGTGTGTTTGTGTGTGTGTGTTTGTGTGTGTGTCATCTATCTTTGATGAAGGCCTTACTGGCCAAAAGCTTTATTTGTGACTGTCTTTCTGTTGTGCCTACTTGCGACTCAGCATCACTATACAGTGAGTGGCAACTTTCCTTTTTACAATATTGTTACAACCCATCCTGCATTTTACATTGTTTGATATTGTTTACAAAGGTACAGTACATATTATATAGGTATACATGTGTTTAAACATAACATATTTATCTACAAAGGTTTATACATAACATACATAGTTTAGGATTCTTTCAGTGTATACAGGCATTTACAAGAAAATGTAATTTGGTTCTAAATGGTTCTTCAACATGTGATGTTATGGATTCTGGCAATCTGTTGTACTACATTGAGGCTCTGATGTATGGACAGTGGTCTATTAAATTTAATTTTTGTCTGTGATAACAATGCTTATTTCTTGGGTGTATGTCATACCATCAGCATTTGTCACCCTGATGGCTTACAAAAATGTGATAAGCATATTAATTTTGATGAGAGTATGACGATAGCCTTTCTATACATAGAGACTATGTATCACCCTAACAGCTCTTATTCATAGCACCGGCATTCTGTTCGAGTGCACATCAGTGGCACACCTCCATAGCTCTACCCCATAGCTTATAAGTAGGAAAATTACACCAAAGTATCCTGTTTTCACAGTTTTGTTACACACTGTTTTCGACAGTTGGCAAAGGAAGGACAGCACACTGCTTATTTTCCTAAATACAAATTTAACATGGTTTTCCCATCAAAGATTGGCTTCCGAGTATAGTCCAAGGAAATTACAGTGTTCCTTGTCTGTACATGAAATTCCATAAATATTTCGTACACAGCTGTGGCAGTAGTAGCCTGCTTTGAAGGCCAGTAATTTTGATTTTTGGTGTTGACTTCTGGGCCTTTCCACAAATATTTCCTTCACATCAGTGGCATTAGTTTACCTGCTTTGATCTCCAGTAACTGCGATTTTAAACATGTTAATTAAATGGACACCCTAGCTGCAAACAGGCGTTGATGTACTTCATTAGGGACATGTTGAAAATGTGTGCCCTGACCGGGACTCGAACCCGAGATCTCCTGCTTACATGGCAGACGCTCTACCCATCTGAGCCACCGAGGGCACAGAGGATAGTGCGACTGCAGGGACTTATCCCTTGCACGTTCCCTGTGAGACCCACATTCCCAACATGTCCACACCACTACATTTGTAGTGCGCCTAAGAGTTGTTTGCCCATCCTACTCATTACTCGTGGCAGATTAATCTACCAAGTCCTGTACGAGTTCGGGCATAGTGTGTGCGTTCGCACAAGAAGGTCAATGGTCGGGAAGCCATATTTTAACTATACATGACGATAGTATCTGTTCCCTAATGAAGTACATCAATGCCTGTTTGCAGCTAGGGTGTCCATTTACTTATCATTTCATTTCTAGCAAAGCTGCATGGTCATCTACGGTAACTGTTCTTTCAGAAACAGATACTACCGTCATGCATAGTTTAAACATGTTGTTTCTCATGGCTACTTCTCTCTTGACTTGGATCCAAATGGACTTAGTTGGGTTGTACTAGGGGTGATAATGTGTGTCAGTGCATTTAGCTCATAAATAGGTACTTATTTGTTTAAACAAATGTTATCCAACATCTCACCTCTTGTGTCTGTAGGTGAGAAAGCAATATTTTTTGCAGTTAGCAAAGCACCTGTCAGCCATCTGTGTTTTTTGCAGGAACTCAGTTCATTACTACTGAATGACTGTCCACAAATATTTAATTGGAGGCCAACATGTAATTGCAGTCTGTATCATTCAATATGTGTCTCTGTGGTGTGCATATTGTAAGACCTTCGGTACACACACCATCAGATTATTTGACTTGTCACTCTAACAAAGTAGGCGAGTGTCAGCAAAATGTCTCGTGGTCTTATCGTGGCGTGTTATTCTTCTGCCGTTAGGTCAGACAATAGAAATGCCACTTGCACGCTTAGAGTAGCAGATTGACGGTGACCAACTTTAAACAGAACTTGATTAATTTTCATACACATTTATTAAAACAGTAAAAAGCATAGACATTATGTAACTTGACTCTGGATGCTGTTTACAATTGACAATCTGAAGTTCCTTGGTCTTGGTACGTTAATCTTATTCTCACATATCTCTGATATTTGACAAAGTGTCTATACATTTCTCTTCATGGTTATGTACAGGCATATGATAATCTTATTAGGCACAGACTCAAACTTGACTATAGAGTGGTACAGACAAATGCAGAATCTCATTGGCTGCATTACATATTAATACGTGCATCAGCGGAAGCAGAATTTGGTCCGTCTTTATGGCAGTGGCATCTCGTAGTGCGGGGATGGACGAGTGCTGCACCTACGCTGTTGTGCATAGTAGGGGTGTGCACTCTAGTGGGAAAGTTCTGTACGCGCTGATTATGCAGAACTATGTACACAACATCCCTCCCTTCCGGGGGAAGAAAAAAAGCTTTTGAAGTTTGCTTGAAAAGCCTATTTTTTCTGCTTCCTTGCTTTCCGGCGTGCGTATGTCTGTGGGTGCACACATGTTGCTCCCCGTTGTATTTACCCGCGGTCAACAAGGAAAACCCACTTGAAACCTACAGAACAGGGAACCGGAGAAGCAAAAATTTTGTTACATAATTGCATTTCAACATTGGTACATTGGTCATAGCTTAAATCTAATTCTTCTTCGACGTCCATCTTCTCTGGGGATGACGGCTGTGGACCGCTGGTGTAGTCGGCTGCCCATGAAGGTGCTGCGTTGGCGGCGGCGGCGGCGACAGCGGTGTCTGGAACCCTGCGAGCTGCTGGGGGTTGACATCGGCTTCTGAGCCTGCAAAATAAAACAGCTTAGGAGTTCCGCCTATATGTGACTGCTGTCTTTGCTCCCGTAATTGATTAGTATGGTGAATAACTATGCTGCTTTGCGTTCTTATTCTATACATGACAATGCCAATGCATTCTACAGTGATTCCTTGTGTACAAGTACGCATTCCTCAACTGTAGACAGTTACAAGGACTTTGTCGTTTACATGGAATCGTCATCCTTTTGATGTTCGTTGATCATTTTCTGGATGCATTGTGGGATTTAGGAGAGACATTAAAGTCCTGTGTTGTCGCCCATGCAGTTCTTATGCTGGTTACTGTGCCTCGTGTGGAGTAGCTCTGTATTGTGACAGAAAAATTAATAAGGAAGTCTCTTTGTTGTACTGTTTCACCAACTTTGCCTTGAACATTCATACAAATCATTTGGCAAGTCCATTAGCCTCAGGGTGAAATGGTGCTGTCCTGTAATGTGCAATTCCATTCATCTGACAGAATGACTGGAATTCTTGAACGTAAATTGTGTGCCGTTATCGGTCACTATGGTTTGAGGCAATCCTTCAATTGAAAAGATCTTTGACAACACTTGAATTGTTTTCGCTGAAGAAGTTGTATGCATTTGTAGTACAAAAGGGAATTTGGAAAATGCATCAATGACAATTAACCAAGAAGTTCCAAGAAAAGGACCTGCATAGTCAATATGCAATCTTGACCAAGGTTCTGTTGCCTGTGGCCACGAAAATATTGTCTTGGTGGAGCTGATTGATGCGTCTGACATGATTGACAGTTAGAAAGTATTATTTCAATATCTTTATCAATGTTCTTCCAGTAGCAATGTTCTCTGGCGATGCATTTTGTGCGTACTATGCCCCAATGACATTGGTGTAACATTGTTAGCACTTTAGTCCTGAGAGCTTTGGGTATAGCTACTCTTGTTTTTCCTGTTTCACTGTGAACTAATATGATGCCTTTGTGCATGTGAGAGCATGTCTCATGTTCCAATAAGATTTCACTTCTAGCTGAGCGAACATGTTCTTATTGGTTGGCCATTCTGTAAGAATATACTGCTTTATCTTTGATAACACTGGATCTTTGAACACTAACTTAGCTATTAAGGTGGCATTGACAGGGAAATTTTTCATGACATCCTCACTGATTACATCTATATGAAAACATACATCCTCTGATTTGTCAAAATGTTCAGCCTGACCCTCTGGTAGATGTGAAAGTAGATTGGCATTGGCATGTTTTGCCGTCGATCTATATAAGACCTCATAGTTGTAAGTAGACAGTAGCAATGCCCAACATTGTAAACGCTGTGCTGTCTTAGTGTATACACTATTATGTGGTCCGAATATTGTCACCAATGGCTTATGGTCTGTGAGCAGAATAAAGTTTTGTCTGTATATGTAGCCATGAAACTTCTTCACTGCAAAGATAATTGCGAGTTCCTCTTTTTCTACTTGGCTATAGTTTCTTTGGCTTGAGTTTAATGTTTTCGACGCATATGCAATCGGTCATTCAATTCCTTGATGTTTATGGAACATGACTGCACCGATCCCGTAATCTGATGAGTCCACTTCAATAGTGATCAACTTTTGCGGTTCATATGTCGTAAGACATTTTGCGTCTACTAAACTTTGTTTCAGTTTGTCGAATGCGTGCTGGCATTCTTTGGACCAATTCCACGTGACTCCTTTGCGAAGCAATCTGTGCAACTGTTCGGAAATTTCAGCTGCTTTTGGTATGAATTTCCAGTAATAATTAATTTGGCCTAATAAAGCTCTTAGTTGCTTGAAGTCTTTCGGAGCTGGCAATTTCTGTATTGCTTCTATATGCTGTGGTGTCAGACTGATTCCGTTCTTTGATAATATATGTCCTAAATACTGAATTTTCTTGACAAAAAATATACATTTGTCCTTGTTGCACCTGAGATTGGCATTTCTGACAACCTTGAATAGTTCTTCTAGGTTATCTAGTAAATCTCGTGTAAATTTTCCCGAGACGATTATGTCATTGAGATGGTTAATTGAGTTAGGACAGTTTCTAATTAATTGTTCCAAGTAACGTTGAAAGAGGCTTGGTGCGCTAGTGATACCAAATGGTAAGCACTTGTATCTGTACAATCCAAATGTAGTATTTATGACCATAAACTTTTGTGTATCTTTGTCTAAAGGGATCTGCAGATATGCTTCCTTTAAATCCAGTTTGGCGAAATACACACCCACTGATAATTTATACATCAGTTCTTTTGGTTTCAGAATCGGGTATGTATCTATAATGCACTGTAAATTGACAGTATTCTTGAAATCTCCACAGATACGTAATGATCCATTTGGCTTTTCTATGACAGTGATTGTTGTTCCCCAGGCGCTACATGTGACTGGTTTGATAATACCATTGCCTTCTAAATGGTCAAATTATTGTTTTACGCGTTCTTTCATTGTGTAAGGGACAGTTCTAGCTTTGCAAAACTTCGGCACGACATTCAGTGTCAGCATAATGTGTGCCTGGTAAGCCATTACATTGCCTGTCACGCAGGAAAAAATATCGTTGTACTTCTGCAACACTGTTTGTAATTTTCCTTTCGGAACTTCATGTGTGACCTGTTTTGCTTCATGGATTGTGAAGCCTAATTCGTTAAAGAGATCCAGACCCAAAAAGTTTGATGCCTTATGGGTGTTAACTACTGCTAAAGTAGCTGACTTGGTAAACTGTTTGCAAGTTACATCCGTCGTCAGTGCAGCTTTGACTGGAATTTGTTCATTACTGTAGCTGTACAGCGAGCTTTCAAAATGCTGCAATTTAGGAGAACCTAGTTGTTTATGCATGTGCAGATTTATGTTAGAGATCGACGATCCTGTAATGTGATGTGAATACATAGAAAGATAGGTCCCTTATCATTTAGCTACAAAATAGCAGGTCAGCAACTGGGAGCAGTTAATTCCATAAATTATCTGGGAGTACGCATTAGGAGTGATTTAAAATGGAATGATCATATAAAGTTGATCATCGGTAAAGCAGATGCCAGACTGAGATTCATTGGAAGAATCCTAAGGAAATGCAATCCGACAACAAAGGAAGTAGGTTACAGTACGCTTGTTCGCCCAATGCTTGAATACTGCTCAGCAGTGTGGGATCCGCACCAGGTAAGGTTGATAGAAGAGATAGAGAAGATCCAACGGAGAGCAGTGCGCTTCATTACAGGATCATTTAGTAATTGCGAAAGCGTTACGGAGATGATAGATAAACTCCAGTAGAAGACTCTGCAGGAGAGACGCTCAGTAGCTCGGTACGGGCTTTTGTTAAAGTTTCGAGAACATACCTTCACCGAAGAGTCAAGCAGTATATTGCTCCCTCCTACGTATATCTCGCGAAGAGACCATGAGGATAAAATCAGAGAGATTAGAGCCCACACAGAAGCATACGGACAATCCTTCTTTCCACGTACAATACAAGACTGGAATAGAAGGGAGAACCGATAGAGGTACTCAGGGTACCCTCCGCCACACACCGTCAGGTGGCTTGCGGAGTACGGATGTAGATGTAGATGTAGATGTAGATGCTGCATAGTCCAGCCATGCTTCTTCCTTGATGTTGTAAACTGCGAAAGGTGGTGGCAGAAATTTAATTTGTAGCGGAGACGCTACGGCAGGCTGCGACTCCAAACGTTCCACTCTTGTAAGCAACGCCTGTTGTGTCTGTTGTATTTGTGCCATGAGATACGATCTGCGCCGTGAGGTCCATGGTTATCTGAAAATTCCAAGTACGACTAGATTACTGCAATAATGATATTTTAGCTGCAAGAGAGCGGGTTAGTAGTCAAGTATGTATCTTGCACAAGTTCACTGTAATCTATTTCATTTCAGACTCAGACGTGGTTTTCTATAATTGTGCTGAAATCATCTGTTTCCTTAGTACCTCATCTCCAATGTGGTGTGCGTACTGTAAGACCTTCGGTACATACACCATCAGATTATTTGACTTGTCGCTCTAACGAAGTAGGTGAGTGTCAGTAATATGTCTCGTGGTCTTATCGTAGCGTGTTTATCTTCTGCCGTTAGGTCAGACGATAGAAATGCCACTTGCACCCTTAGAGTAGCAGGTTGATGGTGACCAACTTTAAACAGAACTTGATTAATTTTCACACACATTTATTAAAATAATAAAAAGCATAGACATTAAGTAACTTGATTCTGGATGCTGTTTACAGTTGACAATCTGAAGTTCCTTGGTCTTGGTACATTAATCTTATTCTCACATATCTCTGATACTTCACAAAGTGTCTATACATTTCTCTTCATGGCTATATACAGGAATATGATAATCTTATTAGGTGCAGACTGAAACTTGACTATAGACTGGTACAGACAAATGCAGACTAATGCAGACTGGTGCAGACCAATGCATACTGACAATCGGAGGTCTGTACACTCGTTATAATACCTCACGCGTTCAGGTATCACTGCACAAGTGTGATCCGCAAGGAGGAAAGGTTCTACATTAGCAGCAATCTCATTGGCTGCATTACCTATTAATACATGGATCAGCCGAAGCAGAATTTGGTCCGTCTTTATGGCAGCGCCATCTCGTAGTGTGGAGACGGACGAGCACTGTGCCTGCGCTGTTGTGCTTATCGGGGCGCGCTCTAGTGGGAAAGTTGTGTACAAGTTGACTACACGGAACTATGTACACAACAGTCTCATATATCTTTCAGATCCAGTAAAATATATTTTTTTCAATTAACTTTTGTCTCAATTTTTCTGATATTAGATACTTGTCATTATTGTAAAATTCATAGACTATCCATCTGACAATGTCTTTATCAAAGTTGTTTAATTTGCTAAAGAGCTGTGTTTTTTCGTATTTACTGGGAGAATCAAACATTTGGGATTTTCCTTCATGACACATGTGCTGAATAACTCTTAAATCAATGCCACAAGCTGCAGCACCAACAGCTTGTATGTTATCATGGTTTTTTCCTTACGATGTTTTTTCTAAAGATATCACTGCATTTCTTAGGTATTTAGTTAGGTATGCCATAGATCATATAAACAATTCTTTTATCAAACTGATGTGTAATGAGGCAGTTTATAGGATATGTATGACTGATTGGCATTAACGATAATAAACACATTATTATTTTGGTCCTAATCATGCAGCTACATTTAAAAACAAGTTTTTTCCATTTTTACTGACTACTACTTTTTAAGTAGAAATTAGTCACTGGAACAGGAGGAGTTGTCCAGAAGAAATGATTTTAAGTTAGATAAAAATGTGCATTGCTACCTGTCTGAGATTTTATATTATGTGGCAAACGATTAAAGATTTTTGTTGCTGCATATGGAACTTCTTTCTGAGACAGTGACATCTTTGAAAAAAGAGGTGCGAAAAGTCATTTTCCATCTAGTGCTGTAGATATGGACAACAAATATGATGGATTATTTGTGATGAAGTTCATTGCTGAATATAAGTACTGTGACAGTGTAGTTAAAATGTCTAGCTCCTTAAAAAAAGTACCTACATGACATCTGTGGGTGAGCACTATGTATTATTTTACTGCTTGTTTTTGTACAATCAATACTTTGATTCTAAGTGATGAATTACCACAGGAAATGATTCCAAAAGACATTACTGAGTGGAAATAAAATACGTCAAGAGGTTGATTCATTTGTTTCCAATTAGCAATTATACAAAAAGGAAAAGTAGCTAAACTTAATTTTTTGAGAATCTCAATAGATTCCTCTGGTCTATGTTTTCATGAATATGTATGCCCAAAAATTTGGATCATTCTACTCTGTTTACTGACCCCTGTTCATGTACTACATCAATTGTAGGTATGACTGTTTGTGGTACAGAACTAATATAGTGTGTTTTTTCAAAATTTAGGGAGAGTCCACTTTCTGAAAACCTTGTTTAATTCTTTGGAAAATATCATTTACCATCCCTTCTGTTGCTTTCTTTCTAATGGGATTTATTGTAATTCTAGTATTGCCCGCAAAAAGTACCAATTCTGCTTGTTGAATGTTAAGTGGAGGGTCATTGATACATATAAGAAATAAGAGTGGACCCAAAATAGAACCCAGAGGAACTTCCTTTGCATTTTCTCCTCAGTTTTTAAAATTTTCTAACCTTCCCACTTTGTTTTAATTATTCAGCACAATCTTTTGCATTCTGTTTGTTAAGTATGATTCAAACCATGTGTTTGTAAAGCCATATGTGAAACCTGAATTTTTCTAAGAAAGTAACATGATAAATGCATTGGGGAAAAAAGCAGCTGGTGATATTGTGTTATTTAAGGCTTTTACTATTTGATGAGTGAGTTATAAATAGCACTCCCAGTTGAGCAACCCTTCTGGAATCCATACTGTGACATGCGAAGTTAATTATTTCCACATAAGTGTGACACTGCTCTTGAGTACTTTTTCAAATATTTTGGAAAATATGTTAGTATGGAAGTGGGGTGATAACTCCCTTTGAAAAAGTTATTGATTGGTTTTCTGCAAATGGGCCTGTTCTGAACTTTGGAAAAAAAGCACAGTACATCCAATTTTATACTGCAAGGAGTACAGTTCCTCCAATAAATATAACACACCAACAGAAGTTAGTAGCCAGGGTAGAGCATACTAAGTTTTTGGGTGTACATACAGATGAGAATCTTAAGTGGAAAATTCATATTTTGGATCGTCTAAAGCAACTAGGTTCAGTAACTATTGCAATCAGAATAATTGCTAATTTTTAGGATATGGACATCAGCAAGCTGATTTACTTTTCATACTTTCACTCACTGATGTCATACGGAATAATATTTTGGGCTAACTCAACACTTCGGACAAAAAGTATACACTGCTCAACAGAAAGTGGTTAGAATAATGTGTGAGGCTCATAGTCGCACATCTTGTAGGTATATGTTTATATGGTTAGGAATTCTTACAACAGCCTCACAGTACATTTAGTCAGCAATGAAATTTGTTCTTAACAACATGGACCAGTTTAAAAACAACAGTGACATTCATGATTATAATACCAGAAGAAAGAAAGACTTACACTATCCCTTATGTAATCTATGTAATCTATCTTTGACACAGAAAGGGGTAAAATATGCTGCTGTAAAACGTTTTGATAAATTATCAGATGAAATAAAAGTCTGACATACGGCAGTAATACTTCCAAAAATAAATGGAAATGATATCCTCTTGACAACTCCTTCTATACCATAGATCGATTCTGGAATAGGAAAAAATAAATATATAAGTATAATATATGAACTTTGTGCCATTTAAGGGAATGGGGTAGGTAATAAAAATTTTAAGCTTTTTTTATAAAAAAAAAAGAAAAAGAAAAATCTCAATTCATATGTCATTTCTTATGCACTTGACGCATTCCACAGCACAACAGTTTCTGTGAGATTGATTAATGGAACATGTAACTAACAAACTTCACTTTATCCGCTGTTGTTTCTGCTGACACCTTGCATTTCTTGCATGTTTTGCTCCTACTGCTGGGTCTATTGCTTCTACATTTTTTGAGGTGTTTTCGTCATTCCTGGGATGTCTGATGATGGCATTGTGACTATGGGTTTGGTTTTGAAGTTAGTTTGTTGTATTTTTTTTTAATTCTTTGGTTATCAGGTTCACCAGATATCTTTACCCAAGTCATTCATGTGCATCCATGTTGTGTGTGGAATCTGCATCCTAGATTACTCACATCAACACGTTTCTAAAATATGTGTAGATATTAGCAAACTGATTATTGGCACTTTGACATACGTCTTCCTCACAATATCATGGCGGTGTGGAATATTCATAATTACGACAACTGTATGTGTGAGATTTTTCAGACATTGTTTAAGATTGCATGTAGCAATCACCACTTCATTTTGTACAAGTTTCTAGAACCTCCCAAAAGTACGACAAAGTATTTATCATGTAGATTTTTTACTACTGTAGATGCAATCATTTTTTTAACTTCCCCAAATGAGACTCCTGGATACACTATACCACAAGAATATATATTAGATTTTTCTTTTAATTTATTTGCAAGACCATGACAATGGCTGCTTGAAAGCACGAACAGTTCGTTGTTATAGTTTACAATCTGGAAGTAATTTTGTGTCATTTCACTAACCGCTTCAGCACAACTTTGGGTTGTCCACATTTATGCTTGGTTTCTTATCTGTCAGCATCAGTAAATTTTCTTCTGCTTTATTCACATTGTCCTTTTCCTCTACAACTTGTTGACGAGAACTGCATAGGCCTGCACTTTCACAATCATTGGTAGAAAGAACTTGAATTGAGTTTTCAGATACTAACCTTATGTTACTTTCACAGTTTTTTGATTTAGCACTTTTTTCTTGCTGCTATTGCACATCACATTTGTCCACTTTCCTGTAACTGTCGTACTTTCATGTGGAAGTTTCAGTATGTTCAGTTCACTTTTTTGAGCTGTAATCTCACAATATCTGTTTTTAAAGTGATGATAATAAACTGTAAACTAGTTAAGCATTCATTCAGTTTGCTAATGTAATCCCCACAGTTTTCACAGAAAAATTGGCTTTTTTTGGGAAGACAAGTTTAACTTTTACACTTGCAGCCATCTTGTAAAGATCAACTAACATCAATACCTTAACGCATCCTTGTACAATTATGCTGTATTCTAATCTTGATGGTAAATTGGCTGGGAAGTTATTTATTATGCTTCAAAAAGTTGGATGTGATCTGCCCTCTACAATTCTTTCTCATGTATGTGATATTGCAAGAGCAGTAAGCAAGAATGGGAAAATGGTCATAAGATAACTACAACTATGGTGTGAGCACTGCTTTGGCCAACACCTGGTCAAAATAACTTGCTTCTGCTTGATTCCTGGTCTGCATATAAAAATCATACTCCTTTAAAGGAAAGTATCCCTCCTGAAAAGTCTGTTACTTTGCAGTTCATACCACCTGGAACCACTGGCTAAATTCAGTCTCTGGATTTTTTTTTTTTTTTTTTTTTTTTTTTTGTGTGTGTGTGTGTGTGTGTGTGTGTGTGTGTGTGTGTGTGTGTGTGTGTGTGTGTGTGTGTATAAAACAGATTATTGCACTATATGCTGCTAACCTAAAGGATAGCTAGTTTCACAATAAGCTCCATGACAGATTGTTTCATGATTCTATATGCTTTCTTTAAGAGTGCATACCTAGCTGAATGTCCTGCATGATTTGTAAGTCCTAAGGAGCTTGTCTCCAGTCTTGATGGTATGAACCTTTGTGATCACTGTGGGTGCCATTTTGCAGTATTCATGGTGCAAGTCAATGGTTCGTTTTGAATATTTCTTGAATGTTGATGATGTCCATTTTGTGAAATTTAGTACATAAATCCTGTACAAGATTGATCTCTGCATCTTCTGGATACTCATTTTCTGCCGCCCTTCTCATAGGCTGATAAGTCATTAGCAGCTGATATTTTTCCTGTCATAATTGTTAACACAACACTTTCTAATGAGTCTTACTAAATATTGAACTTCTGACTTCTCACTCAAGAGGTTCCTTGTTAATAATTCTAAGAAAATGTCATCTACTCTAGGGGACTTACATATTTTTCCTCTTGGTTATAATTTATGTAGCTTATAATGTAAATGCATGACACATATTACTGTAAAATCATTATGTAGCTTTATATCTGTAATTCTTTTAAAATGAGAAGATTAACAAATGTGTTAAAAGTAAAGTACCTTTTATACTTGCAGGCGGGGGATCCTGAAGAATTGGGTGCAATAGCAGATTTATTTTTGAAGAAAAGATCATCTCCTTTGTTGATAGGTTCAATCAAATCAAATATGGGCCATACAGAAGCAGCTTCAGGAATATGTTCTGTAATCAAATCACTATTAGTTCTAGAAAATAATGAAATTCCTCCCAACCTGCATTACAAAAATCCAAACTCTAAAGTGTCAGCTCTTTTAGATGGGAGACTGAAGGTGAGTCAATTTTGTTGAATCTCATGTCGTAGGATCAACATAATAATGACTGTTATGTAGTTGATAAGTTATATTGAGCATATTAGCAAAAGTTTAAAAGTCTATTATGCATCAGCCTGCATGAGATGGCTCTCAATCTCAAGATGTGGAAGCAGAACTCTTATCTTGAGAGCTGGAAGTACGTAAAATGAGGAATAGGTGTAAACAAGTGTCAAAGGCTGTTAAGAGCAGTGCAACTTACTCACATCTCATGATCAGGGAACAGAGCAAATTGTGGGAGAAATGGGATTTTTAAGGCAAAGTTGCTGAATTAAGTCTTTTTCCCAGATCCAGAATGGGACAGGTTCAGTTTCATTGGCAGCCAATTCAACATCTCTCTATTTGTAGCTGCATGATTTCTTTATTTTTGTATTGATATCAGAAACTTAGAATGTGGAGTCTCATTACATTATATGCCTGATGCTTTCTTAATTTTGTGGTGATATATTGTTCCTTTTGCAATATTGTTCTCCTTTAGTTCTATTCTTTCATTTGTGTAGCTAGTGAGGAAGTGTTTGCTGATTTACAATGCTTGAGAAGACAGTGCCATCACCTTTATACAGCTAGCTCCCAGCTAAATAAAAGTTAAAAATTTTGCTATTTTATTGTAATATTTGTATATGTAGTGTCTTTATTTGCACAGTAATTGGTTTATTGATAGTTGGTTTCTGTTTTAGGTGGTCACTGAGCGACTTAAATGGAATGGTAACTTAATTGCTGTTAATTCCTTTGGATTTGGTGGATCAAATTCACATATAATTCTGAGAAGACCACAATCAACCCAGAGAAAAGATTCTTTCATATATCCCCTAACTAAAGTAATCTGTGTATCTGGACGCAATCAAGTGGCTGTGAAAACCCTGCTGACAAAAGTACAGTTGCCTAATTACTTTTGTTTGCCTGTAACCATATTATGGTATTCTGTGTATGATTTTAGCTATATTGGAGTCCAAAACCTTAATATAATTTAGAAAAGTGAAGGTGTAAAAAGTGAACAATCAGTGTAAATCGAAGTGAAGACAACCTCATAAAACAAAATTTTGCCATATTTTGAGGAATGATTCAAAATTAATTAAAACATGTATTTTAGTTACACAGTGTCTCAATAATGTGTACATTTTTGTTGCGAACAGAAGGTAATCTCCTGGTGATGTTTACAATGCAGTGCCACGAGGACCCCACTTGCCTCCTATTTTGTAGGGGTGAATCCACAGATACACTGTTGCAGACCACTCAGAGTAACAGTGAATGTATTATTAAGTGCCATTTCAAACCTTTTCTCAGAGTTCTGATATGCAGTAACTATTGATCAAAGGCCAGTATATGGTCGGCATATAAGCATTATATTGTAATGGTTCCACAAAAAGAAACACTATCAGCCTCTGATGACTTGGTAAAATCCTACAATATCTGTAAAGCTTACAATTATGCTAGGATTGCAGTTTGTTTTACAAAATTTGTGTTGGTGACCATTTATTAAGATGGGCAATTGGTTGGGTGTTACGTCAACAATTTAAGTTCTGCAGTGATTGCAGCAGAGTTGGTGTACAACATGGCTGCTTTCACAGATGGTCTTGCCTCTTAAGGGCTTAAGGTAGGCCTGTGACAGAAATGGAGTAGGAAATGTTGGGTGGGTGGATTTGATAGGTGTTGCACCAGGGTGTACCACAGAGATACAACAACTGTGGCAAGGAGTTGGGATTGGAAGTGGCATAGGGATGGGCTGTGATGTTGTGTAACCTGGATGGGTGATGGAACATCACTTTAGGAATGGTGAGAAGGATATTGGTTAGGATGTGCCACAGTTCAGGGCACGATGATAAATAATGAAAGCCATGCCTAAAGATGTGGTTCAGTTATTCCAGTCCTTGGTGATACTAAGTGATGAGGGAGAAGCTCTTTATGGCTGATTCTTGCGGGTGGTGAGAGGATTAGAGGTGGGTGAGGATATGGCACAGGAAACCTGTTCGCGGACTGGGTTTGGAGAGGTAGTGCCTGCTTGTGAAGGTCTTTGTGAGACCTTCAGCATACTGAGCAAGTTAGTTCTTGTCCTTACAGGTACACCATCCATGGGTGGCCAGTTATTTCTTGGTGTGGCTGGCTGGTTTAATATAGACAGACATGTGAATGGAGCCACCAGAGAGGTGGAGATCAATGTCCAGGAGAATGACATGTTGGGTTGAGGAGGAACACATGAAGCAGATGGGAAAGAAAGTATTGAGATTGTGAAGGACTGAGATAGTCTGTCTTGGCTCTGAGCCCAAATCATATAAATATCATCAGTGAACCTGAACCAGACAAAGGTTTGCTGTTTTGGGAGGCTACCCATGTACCTCTAAATGGTCCATATAAATGTAACATAGGAGGGTACCAAGGGGTGCCCATGACTGTTTTGTGGATGTATTTATATACCGTCCCCTCGAAGGAGAAGTGCTGGTGCGTATGAAGATATATTAGATAAGGTGTAAGAAGAATGAGGTAGTGGCTTTGGAGGTTGAAGGGTGTTGGGAGAGGTAGTTTTTGATAGTGGGAAGATAATGGATGTGTGAGATGACTTAGCATATGGAGGTGTCAGCAAAAGTGATGAGTTTGGAACCAGGAGATAAAGGGCTGGGAATGACGGAGCATTGGTGGAGGAAGTGGTTGGTGTCTTTGATGAGAGAGGCCTTGTTTTGTGCAGTTGATTGGAGGTGTTGGTCAACACATGAGGAAATTCTTTCAGCAGGAGCACAATAATCTGCTACAGTGAGACATCCAGGATTGTTGGAGTTGTGGATTATGGGGGGGGGGGGGGGGGGTGGGGGGTGTATGTGGAGGATGGATGTGCATAGTGTCATGGTGAAGAGGTAGATAGATTCTGGAGAGAGGTTCTGGGATGGGCTTAAGACTTTCAGTAGAGACTGAAGATTATATTGGACATCTGGGATGGGATCACTGTGTCAGAGCATTTAGTTGGAGATGTCAGACAGTTGGTGGAAACCTTCTGTGAGATAGCACCTGTAATACATCATGACAATGGTGGAGCTTTTTTCTTCAGGGATGATAGTTACATTAGGATCTGTTTTGAGGTGAGTATGGCTGTCGTTTCTTTTACTGACAGTTTAGTTTTCTTTGGAAGAGCTCTGGGGAAGGATGGTGACACCAAGGCAGTGCTAAGGAATTCTCAGAAGCTGAGCAGGGCTTGGTTGCTTGGTTGGCGGGGGGGGGGGGGGGGGAGATTGGTCCTCAGCTGGAGGGTGGTATGAACTGGAAGAGGCAAGCTTCTATGTTGGGATTATGTTGGCTTTGGTTCGAGGGATTGGTGGCAAAGAAGTGTTTCCACTTCAGGGATGAGGGAAGGAGAGTAGGTCTTTAATAAGTCTAGCATGATTAAACCTCCATCTAGTGAGGCCTTTGAATAGGATTGCAACTACTGTGGGATTGAGGTTTTTGGTGGAAATTTAACAACAGTGTTTTGTGTTAGTTTGGTTCCTGAGTTTAGTAAAGTGTTTGGAGCATCTGGGAGGATATGGCACATTGAAAACATTAGCTAGGCAGGGTGTGGATACTATGAGGAGTTGATAAGGGAAAATCAGTGAGGCAGGGCTTGGATACAATGAGGAGCTGATAAGGGTAGTCACTGTGAATGGTTTGGATGTTGATGGCTAGTGATGCTCCAAGGCAGGAGTAAGATGTCAACAGGTTGGACAAATTTTGGAACTGGTATCTGGAATGCTCTTATAGGTGTTGGAGGGCAGGATTGTGTTTGAAGTCCAGTTGGCGAGTATGCTTAACAGCAAAATTCTCAGCATTTGAAGAAGACAGCTGGGCTACCCATTGAAATATTGTGCATAAAATGGAAACAATTCGGAAGAATACTCAGAAGCATGCTGTAATGAAGGTGTTTCTTGGGAATCTTTTCTGACAGTAATAAGAAGCTTCATAATACAAAAGATTATTAAGACCATTGAAAATAACCTTCCAGAAACACACGTAAGCTACTGTTTCAAAAATTACAACTCATTATGCTGCCTTGATTACATATCTGGTAGGTCTCATCATTTGTGAAGAAGTTTTAGAGAACAGAGAATAGCATATATTTGATATTTACATAAAAATTATATCATCATGTTAAAGGTGAAACTACATACAGGACTTTCACACAGGAAAGTGTAAACACTGAATCACTGCAAATCAAAGTAAATCAAATGATCATATTGGAAAAATAGTTCTTAATGTGTACCTCCCAAACAAGTGCTATTACAATGTATAGAAAAAGTTAGAAAATGACCAATAAGGTACTACTCTATAGGAAATTCAAATGCTTACTAAAAAAGTTTTTGCAGGAAACAGTGTTTGTTGTTAAGCATAATCTTTACATAATGCAATCACTTTGCTTTAATCCCTTCTATTTCTTTCAGTGAAATGATGTTTCATTTATATTCTACTGAAACACTGTCAAATAAGATGTACCCACTGGACACGAATGAGATGCGATTGTTAAGCTTGCCGAATACATTACTACTACGTAATGAATCTACTGGGAATCTTCACATGTATTGTTCTTACTTGGATTCACCAATTAACAAGGCACAGAAAGCTCATGCACAATCCAAATTCCTCTAAAATCTCTTTATAATGGGTTGACACTTATACTAAGAACATGAAATTTGAAAAATGATCTTTTAGTACAAGCATACAATGAAATTATTTTAATTTCATTTAATTCATTCTGTCAAAATTGCTCATATACATAAAAACTATTATAATTAACATTTAATGATGCTCATAGCTAATGACCATATATATTATGTTGTTTAATGTAAGTAAAGTTACAGCTAAACATCTTTTAATAAAACCATAAGAGTAAAATATCTTAACCAGGATAGCTTTCAAGCCGGGTATTTACCGTTCTGTTTTACATGAGCAGCTTCAAGATGAGGATAAAAATCATGCATTCCAAGCACTTATACAAGAAATACACTCAATGAATACCATAGGACATGACTGGAGAGGCTACATAGTAATGAATCCCAATGGTAACAACCTACAAGACATACAGGTAAATGAAATTCTTCATTGTCAGTTAGTTTGTTACTTGTTCTGTAGATTGTAGTCACTATAAACTTTATGGTATGAATTGCATCAACATCGAAAACAGAATATAAAAACCCATTCAAATAGTGGAATATTGTTTACGAAGAAACAAAACTTAATTTCACTATGAAGAAAATACCAATTTTTCACAAACAGTCTTGTATTCAGATCCTACATCAGTAAGTCAGTGTTCCCAGTTAGTGTGTTAATACTACTACTTCATGGATAAAAAATGTTACCACATATCTCCTGTACTGACATTTGTAACTAAATTAGAAAAGACATAATGGAATATATAACACTATGAACTTATATTATGTGGCAGGTCTCCCACCAATTAATTTTCATTTCACATTCCTTAACAGATCTGCAACAAACAGAGAAAACCGGTGTGGTTTGTTTTTTCTGGACTCGGTAGCCAATGGCCAGCTGCAGGGCGTGTGTTTCTGCAGTTGTCAATCTTAAAAGATGTC
This sequence comes from Schistocerca gregaria, assembly GCF_023897955.1. Taxonomy (NCBI): domain Eukaryota; kingdom Metazoa; phylum Arthropoda; class Insecta; order Orthoptera; family Acrididae; genus Schistocerca; species Schistocerca gregaria. Next base: position 378,543,782 of record NC_064922.1, read on the forward strand.
TTAGGACAGTGTGCTGAGTCACTTTACCCATTCAAAATTGATCTTTTTGAACTTCTCGAAGATGAAGATGATACATACACAGATCATACTAAAGCATTCATTTCCATTGTTACAATACAGGTGAGTTTTGAGTTGCAATTGGGTTTTGTAGTAAATTAGGAGAAATAAAATTATGTCAAAGTGAATATATGCCAAGCAAAAAGAACTTATCTTTTTACCAAATGAAACAAGAAAAACTGGAGCAAAGGTGACACTCAAATTGTTGAAAAACTATATTACAGAAATCTAGATTTGTAACAGTTTAAGTAGTTTTTCTCTGTCATTTTCAACTGTTTTTGCAACTCTCAAAATGGCCATCTCCCAAAAACTGTATCTGTGGCTGCAACCTAGTGAAATGTCAGCCTCTTTCTCATTTTCAGTTCTCGCAAATGGTCTTACATCAGCACTATACTTAAATCTGCTTCCAATTAGTAAGTTTATTTATTTCTTCAAAATTCTTGCTCTTTATTTTTATTTTATGTATTTATTTGTCCTTAAATCATTTTACTTTAAATCAGATATGATAGTCTAAGAAGAAGCAAGAAGCTGCTGTGTTTCGTGTTACTGGACTGGTTATGGTTATACATATATTCACAACATAGACTACATAAAATGTTCATGTTAATTACAAAAACAAAAAGTTCATACATGCAGTTGCACCCCATAAATAGTTAAGTATACATATACAGTTCATCTTCTTGGGGATTTTTTTCCTTTGTATTGTTCGTGTTGCCTCAGTTTATTTCAGAGAATGTATAGTACTGTTTTGTGTTTGATAATGAGAATATTTAAATACACAAAAATAGAAAACACATGACAGATGTGATAATACAACTGTGTGAGAAAAGTTTTCACTCTTTTGCTAATTCATTGCTTTAGTCACACACAAATTTACTCCTAAGCACATAGGGTTTGTGTTTAGTAGCTACGATGTTTGTGCAGGTATTCTATATGCTGTAGGGACAGGTCATAGTATGTAGAATTAAGTTTTTGTTTAAATTATGAAAATATTTTTATACTCATTATATCATTTAGGAGATAATTGTACAAAATACACACTGCTTCTGTAAGGTCCTTATATGTTAATAGTTAGTATCAGTCTTTACATGTCATATGGTGATCATTCCAGTTTTTAATATTAAATAAGTGCAGACCTTTATTCAGTGTTCCTTCAAGTACATTGTGTGTGTTTGTGTGTGTGTGTGTGAGAAAGAGAGAGAGAGAGAGAGAGAGAGAGAGAGAGAGAGAGAGAGAGAGAGAGAGAGAGAGAGAGTGACTGTGCAATACACCGTACGGCTTGCTTTTGGAGCGTAACCATTCTTGAGTATTGACAGGACCATTCCCAAATGAGTACACAGCATGAGAAATATGGATATATGAGATTATAATTAATCGCTAGTAATGTGTCTACATTTACTGCGCTAGAAATCTTCCTCATTAGGAATAAGTTTGAGCTGGCTTTTGGATATGTATTATTGCAATGGCTGGGAGTGGTGGTACTGAGTTTTTAGTGTCAGGAAGCTTGTAGTACACCATCCTGGGTGGAATAGCAGTGAAGTGGTGTGTTAATGCCTGGTAGTCATTCATCATGTCAGCATTAAAACATCAGTGTTAATATAATAATTTACTGCTCAATATACTACAGTAGTTGCATTGATGCTTGGAGAATACACCATCTCCAGGTCATAAGTTGTAGGCAGCCTATGAAGGCCTGCAACTGTCAGCGACATCATGAATCTGGTAAAGTGATGATGGCAATGACCCCACAAACACTAATTGCAGCTGCTGGTGGTAAGCAATTTATCCACACAGCAGACTAAAGGCTGAGTTGTGTGTACTTGCTGAGTTGTGCTGAGGCATACCACATCACTCTGTGATCCCACTGTGGAGGAGATGACTCACAGCAGCATCAGCATCCACCCACATGAACAGAGGCAGGTAGCAAGGAGTTTACCTGTACAAGTGATGATGGCTGAGTGGCTGCCCATTCCTGGGCTTGAATGGTCAAGTCATAAGGCAGCAAGCTGGTGGCAGATGAAGTAAGACCCCAGGTAGACTGCTGGTTGGAGGGTGCTAAAACCACATCATCAGACTTGGTGCAAGCAGCATGGATGCAGCTAGCAGTGACAGGGTCCAGAGGTGGTGACTTCTTGATACATGTTAGTTATTAGCTACATGTTCTATAGATCATCTGAACAATTCATTTACCAAAATGATGTAGAATAGGTCAGGATATGTATACATGATTAGTGTTAGCATTAATTAACACATTATCATTTCTTTCTACTCGTGCAGCTGCACCTTTTTTTTTCTGGCTACCAGATATTAAGTAGAAATTTGTCACTGGAATACAAGGAGTATTCCAGAAGATATGATCTTAAATTAAATTTCAGACTCACTTCACTACCTGTCAGACATTTTATGTTATTGGGCAAATTATCAAAAAATTGTATTGCTGTTTATCAAACTGCTCTTTGAGCCCCTGGCAGTTTTAACAATGGGCAGTAAAGGTTATTTTTGCCTGTAGTGTTTTAGGTCTGTACATGACTCTTCTTCTCAAATTGTGATGGATTATTTATGATGAATATCCTTGTAGACTCGTAAGACTGATATGCCATTGTAGGTACTCTCTCAGGACTGCGATGGGTATGCCATCTCCTGATGAAGAGGAATACAAGTTCTACCAAGATCTCTGATACATACTTCAGGGCATTCCACAGATAAAGTCCTGTTGCTTGGAGATTTCAATGCTCAGGTTAGCAGTGATTTCAATGCCCGGAATAGAGTCATTGGTCACCACGGAATTGGAGAATGCAACTCAAATTGTCTCGATTTTTTAACTTTATGTGCTGAATTTGAACTCTTTTGACAAATACACATTTTCAGATGCCTGATAAATATAAAACAACGTGGATGCACCCAAGATCTAAGCACTGGCACCTTTTAAATTATGTGATCGTATGGAAAAAAGATCTTGGTGAAGTACTGATCTCATGTGCTATGAGAGGCACTAAGGGTTGGACAGACTGTCTACTTGTGAGGTCCAAATTAAACATAACTATGAAAGCACCATACCTAAGTGTTACACAAAATACCATCAAAATTATCCAGCAAAATCTTGGTCTGCGATCAGACTATGAGAGCAAAACTGGATGATGCATTTGGTTCTGATGGGCTTTTGATATTCAAGTCTGCCTCTGTAGATGAGCACTGGAATGTATATGCTACCAAACTGTGCAGATGTGCCACAGAAGTCTTGGGAAAACCTTAGAAAAAGAACCAAGCTTGGTTTGACGTTCAGATGCAGAGCTTGTTAATGGTTTCAGAGCATCTCTTCACAGTCATGATCTTGCCAACTGAAAAGTAGCACATACAACCTGAAAGTGAAGGTGCACTCCCTCAAAGACAAATGGTGGCTGAATAAAGCCAATGAAACGCAATCATATGCTGACACAAACCAAACAGGCAGATTCTTCGATTGCCTGAAAACTATCTTTGGTCCAAAATCAAGGAAGATAGCACATATTAGTGACAAAAATTACACCTGTCAGCTGACGCAACAGAGTGATATTCTTGCTCTGTGGGCAGAACATTTTGATGACATTCTTAATCCCAACCATCAGACAACTGATATTCCATACATAGAATTACCTGAAGGCCTTCCAGTCGATGAACAACTTGCTGATGCCCTTTCATTCAGTGAATTCATTTCAGCATTGGCTAAGCTGAAAAATAACAAATCAGCAGGATTAGACAACTTACCATCAGAACTCTTTAAATATGGTGGACCAAACATTATGAACCCACTGTTTGTTCTAGTTTCAAAGATTTGGGAGTGCGAAATAATTCCACAAGATTGGAAAGATGCTTGCATTTGCAAGATTTACAAAGGCAAAGGTGACATTTCTGACTGCAGTTCTCACAGGGGAATCTCTCTTCTATCAGCAGCAGGGAAAGTCCTGGTTCATATATTCAACAACCGGCTAATGCACCCTGCAGAAAAAGTGCTACCAGAGACCCAATGTGGCTTTCAACTGAACAGAGGCACAGTGGATGCCATGTTTGTTGTCAAACAAATGCAAGAGAAAAGCTTAGAGCAGCATCAGCCTCTGTTCATGTGCTTTGTAGACCTCGAAAAATAATTTGACCAAGTCCCACGGGAAGCTCTCTGGACTATACTAAAGAAAACCGGCTGCTCTGACAAAATTATTAATTTGATTAAACAGTTTCATGACAACAAGATGGCAAAAATCCGCCATGAAAATGAGCTTTCAGACCAGTTTTCTGTGACACGCGGTCTAAAACAAGGCTGTGTACTGGCTCCCACACTCTTCTCACTTTATTTCACAGCTGTCATGAAATACATGATCAAAGCCTGCAGTAGGCAACTAGGTCCTGACTCGAGAACAGACAAAAGTGTCTTCAACATGTCTCGCCTCAGAACAAAAATTCGCATAAATATTGTATCTATCTTAGAAATTCTTTACGCAGATGAAGTATCCATAATGGCTAATTCTCCTGAACCTCTCCAAACATACATGAACCTCCTAAATGACCCTTGAAGAAGATTTGGTTTAGTCATAAGCATCACCAAGACGCAAGTCCTTCAACAACCAATGCAGATGAAAAATTTCAAAAATGTGTCACACTTTAAATATCTAGGTAGCCAAACTAGAAGTGACAACAGAAATTGCAGCTTGTATAGATAACGCAGCCTCAGTTTTTGGGAAACTGAATCACCGAGTATGGAAATCACATGATCTCAGACTACAAACTAAAACTGCGATCTACAAAGCAATAATATTACCAATTTTACTCTACACCTCAGAAACCAAATGCTGTTATAAAGCTGACATTAGGAGGCTAGGCACCTTTCATCTTCGCTGTCTGAGATCAATTCTCCACATGAAATGTGAAGCCCGTGTTCCAAAGATTTTGCGCAGCGTGAAATGGCCTGGCATTGAAGCTCTCTTAATGAGACACCAATTGAGATGGAGTGGCAATATCATACACATGGACAACAATAGACTTCCCAAAGCAGTGTTCTGCTCAGTGCTCTTGTGTGGAAAGCAGTAGCAAGGTTGCCAACACCGGCAATATAAAGACAACATCAAACACCACCTCACAGCATGTGGCATTCTGAGCAAACGTTGGGAGGAGCTTGCGTTGCACTGATCAGAGTGGTGCTCAACTGTACACAAGAGTGTGGAACAATTTGAGCATATCTGCCTAAAGAACCTGGACGATAAATGAAAGCTCTGCAAATCTATGCCCAAGCCTAATTACATCTGTACGCATAACTCCACTGGGCAACTGTATTGCACTCCGTGTGACCAGATCTTAAAAGCAAACTTCAGTTTTGCAAGCCACATCTGAGCCTGCCACAATATGGACTAAACAACTGATGGAGTTGCTGTTGCCAGACACGGCAAGGAGAACATGATGATGATGATGATGATGATGATTAAGCCTTGGGTTCCTCCACTCATTTGCAGTGTTTACTAATCACCCTGATACATTGGAGCCATTGCTTGCCATGTGAGCAAGTAGATTAGGTTGTAACTGTGTTTGTCAGGCTCTGATCTGACCCGCTTCCATGGCTCTTGAATTAGCTATGGTAGAGATGTTTCTTCAGGAATGCCAAAAAAATAGTAGTGCCACTACTTTGTTTGTGTATTTTTCCCAAGACAAGTACTTGCCAAACACCTCTCCCAAGAATTTTCAACTGCTTGCCTATGTAGGTCTGTGTACCAAACTTAAAGGCTGATATTTTCAGTGTAGCCATTTCTGTCAGCATGGACCTACATGAGCCTCAGTTCTTTCCATTTATGAACAAATTTTTATTACTCAAATACTGGGTGGCATTTTCTATATTCAGAGAAATCCTTTTCTCCAGTTCATTTTCAGTGGTACTACTCGCTGTAAGAAAGCTAGCATCAGCATATACAATGAAATCTCCGCTCTCTGTCATACTCCTATAATTTGTGTAAAGAATGGAAAGTAGTGAACTCATTATTGACCTTTCAGGCAAACCATATATGACTTGTATTTTTTTTCTCTCAAATGATATTGATGAAGTTTCTGCAACAGCATGTCATGATATAAATAATTGGAAGGTTTGAATAGATCTAGGAACAAACAACAAACTTCCTTTTGGTCTCATATTTATGGAAACTGTTACGAGCATTTATTAGGATGTCATACCTGTCCATGTTGTGGACCATCTGTCTTTGATATTGTCTCTATTACTTTTGAAAATACTGGGGTTATAACTGATGGGTCTGTAATTTGCTGGGTCACTTTTCTGGCTCTTTCCTTAACTAGTTTATTAAAAAGAGGTCAGTGGCTGTAATAAATACTACAGGCAGTCCTTAAATACTGTGCTAGATATACAATCCAAGCCTTCTATATTTTTTCCGTTCTGCTCATTATTTTTGATACTTCCCTCTTTTCAGTAGGATAAAGGAATAAACATAGTGCTACATTTACTTTCTTTTCTATTATTTTTTTGTTTTGTGGCATTTTGTTCCACGAGTTTTACTACAGTGGCATAGTGCTAGTAGGAAATGGGACTGACTTAATGTGTATCTGAAAAATTCTTTTATTCCTTTTTAAGTATTGTGTTTCCATTGCAGGTAAATCTTTTTAGTTTGTTAGAACATATCACATTAGTCTTCAATTTATTTTACGTGATCAGTATTTCAACCTCTATGCTGCAATCTTCTTCGGGGTCTTGCAGTGTCCTCTGTTAGCTGAGTATTCAGTTAACTGTGAACACCACATGAGGCTGAAGAGGAGTCTAGCAGAGGTTTGAAATGTTGAGTATGTAGAAAAATTGAAGAATACAGTCACATGAATTTGTATTTCAGAAACTGATAGATCATGTCATCACAAACCACAAACCACAAAGCTTGTGGAGCGGGGATCGTCAGAAAATAAAAGCCTGAAAACAGCAAACAAAAGGGGAAAGAATAGGCTTTGGGGGCAGAGCTGGAGCAAAGTGATGGAAGCATTATGGATGCTCAAATCAAGAATAACCATAAGGTCCAAAAATGTGATACACAGCACAGAAACAATGAGTGTGGGTGGGCTGAGCATGCATGATGCCTGAAGGGTGGATCATACAATGAGTGTAGGAGCAAGCAAACAGAAAAGATCAGTAGAGAAAAACAACCTCAGGGTATGTCAAACATGCCATGTAACAGAAACTGATATAGGGCCATAGAGAAGAATCAAACCACTACCATTGTCCTGAAGAAACAGAAAAGATTATATGCAAAGGGGCACAAGAAGGAGCCACACCACATGAATGAAATGCAACAAAAGAAGCATGTGCAAGAGCCCGAGAAAGGTGTACATCACAGGAATGAAAAGAAGAATGACAAAGCATGAGAAAAACAACACATTGTCATGAGTTATCCAGAAGAAGAGACTCAAAGTATTTCTTCACACTTGGTAGGGATGGCCAACCATGGATGCATCTTCTTGTAGTGGGTGCGGCAGCATTGGGCTCAGACAGAAGGCAGCAACCAGGTGGTACATGGTGAGAGCTGAGTCTGATTGATGTAAGACCAAATGACTACACTGTGAAATGATGTTTTTACCTTGTCACAAACTTTTGCATCATTTCTTTGGAAATATTGCATGCAAACAGCCGATCAGTGATGACTCCAGGCTACATTTATGTACACTTTTATTGCAGCATCAAAAAAGATGTTAATTTCCAAATAAGACATGTGAGTAACAGTGGAAATGATTGTCTTTGATCAGAAATGAGTAACATAATCAAAGTCTGTAGTGGCGTCAGTTCATTGATCACACCAGCACAAGTACACATTTGACATTTTATAGTACCACTACTGGTACAGTAGCATGGAGTCCTGGGAAAGCCATGGTCAGAGAATTTGGAAGGCACCAACCGAGGTTGCTGGCTGTTCACTGTTAAGTGTCATCACTTGCGGCTGCTGGAGCTGTGTCATGGTGCCGCATAAACTCAGTGAATAGCTCCTACAGCCGGTCCACTGAAGATGGCTGGTGCTTGACTGGACCTGAGAGAACAGCTGCCTGCTGGAGGTTGAGCCATGACTTAAATACACAGTAGATGGAGGAATATCCATGAGTGCTTGATAGACACAGGGTGCATGAATGCAAGTTAGTTCCCTCGATTGCAACACCACTATTGCTGCTGCATGCATGGAGTCCTGGGAGAGCCATGGTTGGAGGATTTGGAAGGCACCAACGAAGGTTGCTGGCTGCTTAATGTGAAGTGTCATCGCTGCCTATCAGTGATTACTGTGCCCTTGCTGTTACCTGTCAGCTTTTAGTCTGTCAACAGATTGTTTGTGATCAGTAGGGTGTCCACAAGATAAGATGTACTATCAAGACGCATAAACAATCTCTGAAGGAGGAGCACCTCTGAACTTGGAGCACACTACCCAGCTGTTCATGGACATTATGTTGGAAACAAGAGTGGCCAATGAACAGCCATTCACTAGACTTGTGACATTTTAAAGGTTGTGGACAGGAACTTGAGGTTAAATGCTTTGCACAGTCCTATGGGTCTTTCACCATTCCTCTTTCATGAGCTGGATATTCTCCAACCATTTTTCTACAGTTTTTTCTCACTTACTGTTTGCAGATTGAAGTTGCCCAGTGGTACTTTATATTGTTCCTTGCAACATTAGCATTTCATCCTCCAGAAATTCCCAGAAGTGTTCCACTTTTTCATTATTTCTTTTATTACCTTCATTAATTCTGGTGCAGCTATTTATTGAAGCATATGTATCATTCATGCATCAAAGGGTTGGAATTGAAAGGCACTCAATTGCTGCTTAAAATATGTAATAGAGTTCACCATCTATCTGTTGTTGGTAAATCCTGTTCCTAGATGTGTGATCTCTTTCCTCACTGGATTGTCTTCTAGCATATTGATATTACTGAAGAACCAAATAAACTTATACAACAAGTTGTTGTATGGATTCAATTAATGTCTGAAGTTGTGCTGGGGGGGGGGGGGGGGGGGGGGGGGGAATGACACCATGAATCCTGCAGTGCTGTCCATAAATCCATAACATACAAAGAGGTGGAAGCAAGGCATCCCTGATACACTCGATAATGTCCATGCCTGGAGAGTTTCGTGGGCATCACAAGTGTTTAAACTCAGAAGAGTGTTCTTGGAGCCACTCTATAGCAATTCTGGATGTGTGGGGTAGAGCACTGCCGTGCTGGAACTGCCCAAGTCTGTCAGAGTGGACATGAATGGATGCAGGTGATCAAACAGGATGCTTACGTACATGTCACTTGCCAGTGTTGTATCTAGACATATCATGGGTCCGGTCCCATGTCACTCCACCTGCACTCGTCTCACACCATTACAGAGGCTCCATCAGCTTCAACAATCCATTTCTGTCATGCGGGATCCATGGATGCATACTGTTGTCTCCATACCCATGTCCATTCACCCAGGTGAGGTGTAAAACTTTGTGTCATGCAGTCATCAATGGTACACATGTCAGCCTTCAGTTCCGAAAGCCCATATTGATGATTTTGTGTTGAATGATTCACACACAGACACTTGTTGATGGCCTGGCATTGAAATCTGCAGCAGCTTGTGGAAAGGTTGCCCTTGTGCCACATTGAATGATTCTCTCCAGTCGTCGTTGGTCCCATTCTTGCACGATCTCTTTCCGACCACAGCAATGTTGGAGATTTGATGTTTTACCAGATTCGTGATATTCATGGTACACTCATGAAATGGTTGTACAGGAAAATCCCCACTTCATTGCTACCTCAGAGATTCTGTGTCCCATTGCCAATCGCCCATTATAACACCATGTTCAGACTCACTTGAATCCTTATAACCTGCCATTGTAGCAGCAGTAACCGATCTAACAACTGTGCCAGACACTGGTCTTATATAGGCATTGCCGACCGCAGTGCCATATTATGCCTGTTTACATATCTCTGTATTTGAATACACATGAATATACCAGTTTCTTTGACATTTCAGTGTAGTATATACATGAATTTGCTGCTAGATGTTTCTCATAGTTCTTCCATTTCCTTACTTGACAGCTTGGAGATCTGTATAGCCCTAATATTAGGCTCTTTTCCCCTTTTAGTTTTGTCACTATATCTGCTGCTTCAAAGATTATTTCTCTGTTGTTTCTTACTATCCAAGAAATGGTATCCTTTACCTCATTTTACACGTAGATAGTAACTCCACTTTCTTTATATCCATCTCTGCTAAAATGTACTTCTTTTGTAACCAGTAACGTTGTAAATTTTTATTTTCTTTGAGTTCATTTTCACTCATTTAAAAAAATTTATGGTGACTCAGAAGCAATTAGTACTTTATTTCTTTCAGTTTTCAAGCTGTTTATTGTGCATTTTGGAGTAAAATTCATAGATTAGTGGTATTTATTCTTGTGACTGCATTTGCTATTTAACTTGTACATATGAAAATCATGTTCCTAAACAGCTGAACTACATTATTACCCAGAACCTATAAGGCAGTAAGGAGACAGGAGTGAATCTATACTATAACAAAATTGAATTTTCTGTTGACACAAAACATATGCTTTATGGTGATTTCTTTTTTCTTTTCCGTTACAAGTCATTATAAAAAATGAATATAACAGTCCAACAAGATGCAAGTACCTTTTAATTCTACTGTGGTCTAGTCATCACTCATGATGAAAATTTAGCAAGCAGGGATAGCTTCACTTGCTGTGATTTTACTTCTAATGTGAATAATGAACTAATTTTTCATGTCAAATCCACACATAGAATTTACACTGAACTATGGACCTTTGAAAATAGTGTAGAGTTGTATTTTTCCAGTTCTTATTGTATTTAATTAAGTAATTTACATTTAGTTTCTTACGATACAATAAGTTTTCAAAAACTTGTGTGGTGCAGTCCCCAACAACCAGTCTTTCCTTCTCATACTGTCTGGTAAGTCTCCCCTGACCCATTGTTCTGTGTGACTTTTCTGAACTGTAATCCTTTCCCTAAACCTCTTCAGTCCTTTTCCTTCACCCCTATTCCTTCCCCTTCAACTCTTCTGCCAGAAGAAGGAGCCACTGGCTCCAAAAGCTTGTAAAAGTTAAACCTTTTGTGTGTGTGTTCCCCTACTGCCACTTGTTGAGTAGATCTTTTATCTATCAATTTACACTATATTATCAAGACGTTCTCAAAGATATATTTTATTTAAGGAAGTGTGCAAACTATAAGAGCCAGGGAGTCCTTGTACACTTGAAATTCCAACCTCTCTAATAATTTTGAGCAGTAGGAGTGACCTCATTTTAAAGCATTATTTTTCCTAAATAAAAAGAGACCCTCATCTTCTTTCAAAATGTTGAAGTTTAGTAAACATTGTTATTTAAAACTGTTGTAATCACAGGGAACATGAGAGTGTACAGTTTGAAAACACAATCCTTAAAAATGTAAGGTATTATGGACAAAGTTGGAATGACAGCTGTCAGAAGGACTTAGCAAAAATATTCTATACAAACAAAAATTACATAATTATAGAGATCTAACAATAAATAGAAGTCAACAGTTTATTTACTGATGCAATATGGTCATCTATTCCAAGTAGATGTTTACTTGAGACTGGCACTATAGCCAAAACAAGCTTGTAGTAAGTATTACTAATAAAACCATTAGCAGATTACCTGCAATTATTCATTACAAAATGTCATATCATGAAGTATTCTATGCTGCAGGTTTGACTGAAAAGAACATATTGACCAAATTTTATCATTTAATAAATAATTTGTAGAAATTGTCCTACAAAAAATTATGAATAGTGGACAATATTACAGTCAGTCCGTCTTAATCACTGTTGTCTAAAGTGTATGTTACAAGTAGTCACCACTAAACAGTCTGTCAGTGATAAACATTGTCTCATATAGGTGCATTTAATTAGTACTAAATATTAAGTCTGAATTAAGAATGTAAATATGAAGAGCCTGTGTTAATTTCATCACATGTACAAATATAATAGTTTCAGTTGAGTGAATGTGTGGTACTACCTACTATAATTTAACAAATTCTGGTTAATTTTACACTGCAAGCTGATCCCCACTTCAGTGTGGTTGTTAAAACAGTTGACTATTGAGAAATGTTCCAAATATCTACAGTTTTTCCCAATTCAAGGAAAATTTCTGTCACTGTGTACTATATCAGGAGGTTGAAAGAAGACTTCAAACAAGGCTAGCAAAGCAATTACATTATATAATGGATTCTTGTGACCTTCAGTAGATGCTAGCATCTTCCCTTTCTCCATCCTTGGTACAACAGCCCTTTGCACTGCTGCTGAGCTGGCCTTCACCTCTCAGCAATCTGAAGATTTACCAGGAACATCATATGGTTTGGATTCAACTTTAATATCAGTCCCATGTCCACAATAGCATTACTGGGTTAGGCTAAGGACGTGTAATTTGCCAAAGTGTTGTCCAATGGAAATACTTGCACTGGGCCATTGAGCCAGATGGAAATATTGTTGTTAAAGAGGTGTAATGATATCCAGTCTGTGACACAAACTACAATCAAGGGCTTTCTCTGCATCCCTTTTTTTCTTATATAAGCTGTATGTCATCCATTAAATCTCTTTAATCTCATTTGAATAGATCTCCATTATAGCACACATATGTGTGTGTGTGTGTGTGTGTGTGTGTGTGTGTGTGTGTGTGCGCGAGTGTACACCTGTCCTTTTTTTCCCCTAAGGGAAGTCTTTCTGCTCCCGGGATTGGAATGACTCCTTACCCTCTCCCTTAAAACCCACATCCTTTCGTCTTTCCCTCTCCTTCCTGAAGAAGCAACCATCGGTTGCGAAAGCTAGTAATTCTGTGTGTGTGTTTGTGTAAAGAGGATTTGCTCTCATTGATCCACTGTCCAATTTTGATCTTGTTGGCACCACAAAACATATCATGCATGGTTTTCATGCTTAATAGCTGGGAGCCTTAAAGTTCAGCCAGCATGAAGGCCTCTTTTATTCAGTCTATTTATGATAGTTTGAGATGAAACAATTATGTTACTTATATTTTGCAAGACAGTTCATAACATTCTGGCATTTGAAATTCTTTCTCACAGGGCTTTAAGGCACAAAAAACTGCCTCTTCCTGCAGTGATAACCCTTGGTTTTCTGTGGTTCCTTTCTTGTGGATTGTAAATATTCTGGAAATCACACATCTTGCCTTATTTAGAATCCTTACTGCAGTGGCTTCTATGCTATCATTTTTAATAGCCAAATCACCTTAACTATTTAATCATGGTTTAAATGATGCTGTTCATGTATCATTAAATCTTTACTGAACCTTTCTTAATTGTTTACCATGATTTTACACAGTTATTAGTTAATAACAAACTTATACATACCTCTCAAGCCAACATATGTTGCATGGCAGAGAGACCTTGCACCACTAATAAACACTTCTTTTCCTGTTTCACTCACAAATAAAATGAGGGATAAAGAATTGCGTACATGCCTCTTTACAAGTTCTAATTTCTTATCTATTCCTTGTAGTCATACTACCAAATGTATGCTGGCAATAATAGAAACCTTCTGCTTTCAGCTTCAAACACCAGTTCTCTAAGTTTTTTCAATAGTTTTTTTCACAAAAATAATGTTATCTTCCATTCACAGATCCCCATCTGAGTTTACAAAGCATCTCCATAATACTTGCATGTGGATCAGACCTAATGGTAACAAATCTTGCAGCATGTCTCTGAAGTGCTTCAGTGTATTCCTTTAATCTGACCTCCAAGGGATCCCAAGCACCCAAACACTACTCAAGAATGGGCTGCACTAGTGTTCTATATGTGTTCTTCTGTGTAGATGAGCTACAATTTTCTAAAATTTTCCCAATAAACTGCAGTCAACCATTCACTTTACCTCCTACTGTCCTTACATCCTCATTACATTTTGTATCATTTTGCGACATTATGCATAGTTTGGATTCCGTAGAAATACTGGAACAGGTGAGGCAATACTGACCTTACGACTTATCTTAGAAGAAAGATTAAGGAAAGGCAAACCTACGTTTCTAGCATTTGTAGACTTAGAGAAAGCTTTTGACAATGTTGACTGGAATACTCTCTTTCAAATTCTAAAGGTGGCAGGGGTAAAATACAGGGAGCGAAAGGCTATTTACAATTTGTACAGAAACCAGATGACAGTTATAAGAGTCGAGGGACATGAAAGGGAAGCAGTTGTTGGGAAGGGAGTAAACAGTGCTTTACAAATCCAAGCTGATTTGTGGACAGAAGCTTTTCTGTCTCAAGGATTTATTTTTGTGTTCAAATTCAGAATATCTTATATAATTCTATAGAAAACAGTTGTTAACGATATTGGTTGCGACTTTTGCAGGTGCGTTCTTTTAACCTTCTCATACACAGGAGTCAGCTGCACTTTTCTCCAGCCATTTGGTACTTTGAGCAGGATGAAAGATTCACAATAAAAGCAAGCTAAATAAAGAACCAATGCAATAGAGTACTCTTTGTAAAACAGAGCAGGGATTCCACCTGCAAGTGGTGACTTATTTGTTTCCAATTCTTTCAGTAGGTTCTCTATGCCAGGAAGATCTATTACTATGTCCTCTGTATGGGAATCCATGTGACAGTCAAAGAACAGTATGTTTGTATGACCATCCTACATGAATGATTTCTTAAATGTAAAATTTAATACTTCAACTTTCCTTTATCTCTTCTCTATTGTCACACCAGACTGATCAATGAGTGACTGAATGGAAGCAAATAGACTATAAATATAATAGTAGAAACTTATGCAAGAACGGATTGGTTCTGCACTAGACAGCACACAGCAGCGACATCTAGTGGCTCAAAAAGATAATTATATTTTGATCACCTACTAGCAACTAGAAATGTTGGAACATGTGAGGCAATACTAACCTTACGACTTAGCTTAGAAGAAAGATTAAAGAAAGGCAAACCTACATTTCCAGCATTTGTAGACTTAGAAAAAGCTTTTGACAATGTTGACTGGAATACTCTCTTTCAAATTCTAAAGGAGGCAGGGGTAAAATACAGGAACAAAAGACTACTTACAATTTTTACAGAAACCAGATGACAGTTATAAGAGTCAAGGAGCATGAAAGGGAAGCAGTGGTTGGGAAGGGAGTGAGACAGGGCTGTAGCCTCTCCCCGATGTTATTCAATCTGTATATTGAGCAAGCAGTAAAGCAAACAAAAGAAAAATTTGGAGTAGGAATTAAAATCCATGGAGAAGAAATAAAAACTTTTAGGTTTGCCGATGACATTGTAATTCTGTCAGAGACAGCAAAGGACTTGGAAGAGCAGTTGAACGGAATGGACGGTGTCTTGAAAGGAGGATATAAGATGAACATCAACAAAAGCAAAATGAGGATAATGGAATGTAGTCGAATTAAATCGAGTGATGCTGAGGGAACTAGATTAGGAAATGAGACACTTAAAGTAGTAAAGGAGTTTTGCTATTTGGGAAGCAAAATAACTGATGATGGTCAAAGTAGAGAGGATATAAAATGTAGACTGGCAATGGCAAGGAAAATGTTTCTGAAGAGGAGAAATTTGTTAACATCGAGAATAGATTTAAGTGTCAGGAAGTTGTTTCTGAAAGTATTTGTATGGAGTGTAGCCATGTATGGAAGTGAAACATGGACGATAACTAGTGTGGACAAGAAGAGAATAGAAGCTTTTGAAATGTGGTGCTACAGAAGAATGCTGAATATTAGATGGGTAGATCACATAACTAATGATGAGGTATTGAATAGAATTGGGGAGAAGAGGAGTTTGTGGCACAACTTGACAAGAAGAAGGGACTGGTTGCTAGGACATGTTCTGAGGTATCAACGGATCACATATTTATCATTGGAGGGCAGCGTGGAGGGTAAAAATCATAGAGGGAGACCAAGAGATGAATACACTAAGCAGATTCAGAAGGATGTAGGTTGCAGTAACTACTCGCAGATGAAGAAGCTTGCACAGGATAGAGTAGCATGGAGAGCTGCATCAAACCAGTCTCAGGGCTGAAGACCACAACAACAACAACAACTAGCGTGTAATACACGCATGAAATGAAGTATGAGATGTCTTGGATTTAGGTCTCATATGTAAAGCAATGGACACAAGATGGCATTTAATGAATCATATATACTTTCTCTTCTTCCTTTCTCTTCTTTGAGCTTGGTTTGAAATTACTTTCGTAACTGTGAGGCAAAACTGAAGGAACAGAGCCAGGCCAAATACTGGAGCGTGGAAAAAAATGTTATACGTAGCAGCAGTAATGTAACAAATCATTGGACAGTCATTAAAAATAGTCATTTTATTGCTTTACAGACAATTCTTACCCTTGACTTAGTAAATTCTTGTTTCTGATGTCCTTCTCTATGAAATGATCAGAGCCTACTACATGACTCCTATTTAAATGCTCTGGGTCTTCTTTTCTAAATATTTTGTCAAGTTCTGCCCTCCTACTATGAATAACCCACTGTTTACATGTAAAAATAATAAAAGCCAAGTTAGAAATAATAACTTTCTCAATAATTAGAAGTACAACTAACTCACTGGAAGACACTAACCACAGATTTACATTAATACTCACATATCTTTACTCCTTGGGAATCTGTAGAAAGACTTTTGATCACTTTGTTGCCCAGAATTATTGCAACCATACATGGCACAAATAACACCTCTGCCAGCCATTTTCAGCTCATGAACAAATGGAAACTATCTTTCAAGTAAACTCTCCTACGTTTGTTTACATATACCAATATGTTAGTAATCATTTTCAACCACCAGGGTATGCTGCAATCGCTGTCACACACTCTTGGCCAGAGTTTCTGCTAGAGTCTTTATAGGCTATTTGATGGAATCCTTTGTCCATTTCACAAGTTTACGTATAACCAAAATTTTCATGAGTTCTCAGCAAGATCTTTTGCTGATGAGTGGTGGTAGAGGGCGTGCGCTTCATGCATCATTCTTTCTATTTCTTTTAACAAATTTCTATTAACTTTTGCCTGTTATCATTTGCATGTTCTTTTTTGAACTGAAGATGCAGCCGTCTCATCTTTTTCAACCTTCACTGAATTTTGTTATTAAACCACTGTCGGTCTTTTCTGTCCTTTATCAACTTACTCAGCACACTTTTCAAGAGTGCAATTTATAGTTAGTTTAAACTGTGCCCATAATTCCTCTGCACCTATCATATTGATGTTCTTTCATTGAAGTGGGATGCTTGTTCTCTCATTGAAATGGGACGCTAACAACTGCTTATTTGGTATTTCTAGGAAAAATATTCTCCTATCCATCATTACTATGATCACATCACAATCAGTGTAACAGTACAAAATAACAAAATTGGAACTGTTACAACGACAAATGACTAATACTTTAATTTTCACTTCCATTAACTTTGTAGTTGGTCAGTTTTTTAATATCTCCAGTTACTGAGTTATTCCTTACACAATTTTGATTGTGTAATTAACCAAAAGGCTATAGTCATAGATTGCATGTTGCCTAGTTGTCTCATTCTTATCTACTAATCTTACAATGGTTCATGTGAAACCAGAGCTGGTCATTTGAATAACAAATTTGGTCTAGGTGAACAGTAAAATGTGGTGTACATGATACTGTGTAAGTCCAGTATTTCTCACAGCACCAGAGAACTGATTATTTTCAAATTAATTTTCTGTCTTATGAGATAGACCTATCCAAAATCAGACCTCATGGGTTTGTCATATGAACTTAAATTCTGTTTGTTAAGTTTGAATGTGGTGCCCATTCCAAAATCAGTTTGGTCCAGCATGAAATAGAATATTTTACAGGACCAATTTATCATCATGTACAATAATATATCCATTTGTGGAAGTTTGCACAGTTCTGACTGGATCAGAATCAAATTATTTAAGATGTTTGGTAATCATTTGAGATACACCATATAGCATGTGTTAATAATGTAAGATGCACCAAGTTGTATCAACATGCTTTAATTAGCATATGATATGTTTAAAGGATATTTAACCACACATGCAACAATATCTTGTTAACACTCTCTGCTCGATAAATAGTACTATTTAAAAATTTTCAAACATGCAACAAAATTCATGATGGTATATGGTGACTCCCATAAATTATACCATTAGCTTTACAGGTTACATAAGTTTCGATAGGCCTAAATGAAATCGCTCTTCTACAAAGCACATTACTATTTTGGCAGTTATTAACTCCAGCAGGGAAGTGAAGTATATAAGAGAATTAATTTTTAATACTCATCTTTTCTTTTAGACAGCAGTAAAAAATAAGTATCATTGTCCAGTACGTTTGATGTATTTCTGTTTACTTCAGTGAAACATATTGAAGGTACTTTTCTCATTGTGTATTCTATTCCATATTTCTGCTTGACATTTTCAGAAAATTTTTCAAACTCACTTCCATTGCAATATTGACATTTGATCCTTACAAGGTATACCCAGTGATTGAATAGAACTAACATGTCAATGACTCCTTGGTAATCACATTAACAACTAAGGCGGGTGATTTAATTTCAAATCAGGCCAGTCTTGTCAACTTGTGGTAATAAATTTCTCTGGGAAAAATATATATGAGACCTCTGTGTCATAAGTATTAAGAAATAAAGTATTTTCATTTTATCTTAATTTTTGTAAATGTTACCACTCTTTGAAAAATGTATATTTTGTAAATAGCTCTTAAAACAGTAGATAAATATATATATATTATAAAACTTAAAGTGCTGGATAACTGGCAGATGTGTTGAAATGTAGTTGACACCCATTGACTTATGGGCTTCCTTTAACTTACAAATTTAATTTGAAAATACGATATCTAACTTAATTTTTCAACTTAAATTTTTTTCTGGTTTGGAAAGTCATAGAACACTCTCTTTTCTATCATATTACCAGATGCTACTGAGGTAATTATAAACAGTATCTTCTCTGCTCCAGCTATATGTATTATGTAAATATTTATAACTAAAAATATAAAAAATTGCAGTTTTATGAGTTATTTACTCGAAAATCACCATCCAAAAACTTTTGAGAATTTCACAAAATATTGCTTGGTTAATATGTTTGTAGTCAGTGCAAACACAGTGAGCAATATTTTCTGTGTAATGAAATACAAATTTTTCAACATTCTGCGTATTTCACATCACTGAATTTCTAATGTAAAATATGCATGTTGGCAACATTGTTTGCAGTGCTCTTGTGGTTATAACATAAACCATTCTGCATTGAGTTTTGTGTTTGGTTTGAACGTTTTGTTAGATACAATGTCAGTGAGGAAATGCAGTAGTGAAAGAGTGTGTGGACAGTGAAAAAAGACACAAGAAAGTGGTGTTTAAGAAATTTGAAAAACTCTTCACAGTTATTGGTAATCTGTCAGAGGTACTGCAGAAATATCTTGGTTCTCAAGTAATAGCATTAGCATCATATCCATTGTGCAGAAATTGCTACACTCACTATAAGAAGAAATTTAGTGACAACCCACCTGAACAGCCATCATCACCCAAACATGAAAGTGAAGAAGAGAGTCCAGATGTTCATATTCCTGGGTGTGAAGTTGCTGATTTCCGCTGTAGCCCATACTGTACCCCGTCTCTCCCCCGCTCTCCCCCCCCCCCCCCCCCACTCTTAAATCTCCAGGATAGGAGAGATGCACAAGAAGAAAACAGTATGTAAAAGACAAATGGAAGAAATTGAAACAAGTTTCACACAAGCAACATCTTCAAAACTTTGTGAGGTGTATAATGTAGATGCACTTGGTGTAGAAAATGAAGATAATAATATGTGCATGAAATGTGATGTGTGTGGTTTCGAAACCTAAGTACTGCTATCTCTGCAGCCATCTATACTGAGAAGGTACAATTACCGATACTGATACCAGGTAGCTACTCTAAGCAACAGATACAGAAGTACATACTCACTTCCTCACATTATTTGATTTTAAGAGCTCTTTAAATAAAGAATGAGAAAGGTATTTGGGCATGCCCAGATTCTTACTGAGGTCATCCACTGCAAGATGATATGCTTACTGTTGCTCTGGAATATTACGTAAGTGATGAAAAAGATTGCAGCAGGCAAAGTCCTAACCAGGCTGATGTTATCCCTGTTAGTGAAAATGGTGAAAAAGTTAAAAAGGTGAAAAAGATATATCACAAGATCAAGAAGAGAAGCATATCTCCGAATTTAAAAATTGGTCTCACAAAACTCTACTCTTTATGACCAAAATGGGTAAAATGCCAGCCAGTGAAGGGAGTATGCACAGGCATTTACTGCACTAATTTGAAACTTGTTTGTTTTGCCATAAGCAGTGTCACGGGAGAGAAGTAGACAGAGTTGGACCTGTTGCTTTCATGTATATGTCAAGAGCTTCAAGATAAATGTTGGTTGCAGGAGTGTGCAATGCACCCTGGCACTGACGTGATGACTGCCGAAGCATTACATCTTCAGGATACTGACAATGATGTAACCTCTTCATTGTGAGAAGGAAGAGAGTTGTCAAAGAAGACAGTAGAGCCAGAGAAGTTGGTTACAGAGGTTAGTCATTGGGTCATAAAAGCTGTAGTTCAGTATCATATCTGGAGGACTCAGAGACAGGCTATAGCAGAAGTAAAATCAGCTACATCTCAGAATACTGACACATTAGTTCTTCATTTCAACTTTGCTGGGAAATGGTCTATTGCTTTGCAAATTGAAATTCAAAGTTACCACTGGCACACATCACAGGTATCAACATTCACATGTGTTGCTCACTTCCTTGTAACATCACACTGTTTTGCTACTGTCAGTGGTGATCTCATTCATGATAGTGGAAATGCATGCTACACTGTCAGCAAGATAATTGATGACATAGCTCCTAGGGGCCATCCATTTCCTAAACATGTGTATGTGACTGATGGCGCAGCATCTCATTATAAAAACTGCTTTCAGCTTTATGAGCTTGATCAACACTGTAGTACAATACTTTAGACAGAAAATGGATATTTTTAGCAAAAAGTCATCGAAAAAGTGCATGTGATGGGGTAGTAGGACTCTGTAAACACATTGCAACAAGATTTGATCTCCAGCATGAAGCCGTTGATGCTATAAGAGATGCTACTGGATTTATACACACCATATCAACATTAGTAACAAATATGAAACTCTTAATTATAAATGAAAGTATATTAAGGGAATTTGGTTTTTTCCAATACACATTAGAAGACTTTGTAGTGAGCCACTTCATTTATTGCGTGTATGATAATTAGTGGTGGGTGGACAGATAATAAGTGTCTCTCATGAGCTGCAAGATATAACCATCTCCTTTATGACACTTTGTGATCCTGCTAATGCTTTCACATGGCCATCATCAAAAGATCAGTGTGCATTTTCCATTTCCCAAGTACTGATCTTGTTGGATCTTCCTTGTCTGTATGCAAATTCAGCCTGGCTGTACAAGTTCAATGGAAGCACATGAAAAAGCAAATGAACTCTTTTCAACAGTGCAGTGTTGATTGCTACATTGTAGGCAATATTAATTCATGGAAAGTCATGAAGAAGTAAAATCATGACAGAAGACAATAATAATTTGTGAATTATATCATAAAAAGAAAAATGTGTGTAAATTTCAGTATCTCATTTTTGTTATAAAATGCTTTCGAACAAAATTATGATTTTTTCCCCACTCACTTATAATGTTGTAAAGTAATTATTTTGATTCATAAATATCAGTTTTGAATGACATTTACTTAAAATCAGAGATCAGTTTAAATATTTAAGTGTCCATGGTTTTTAACCTTGAGAGTAGAGACAGGCCTACCTAAAAAATTTATCACATTTTTTACAGACAAATATTGCCCTGCCTGATTGTACATTTCCTGAATATGATGACTAAATAACATACAATTTAGGATGGGGTTTTGAAGAAAATAGTTTCTAAATAACCAAATTGTTGAATCTTTATGTACAAATGTTTTTCAATAGTTTAAGAATTTCAAGCATTAGCGTCATAGCTGACAATTAACAGTCCTTTCACTTTTTCATTTCTCAAGGCAGTTAACATCCTGTGGCTATTCATATTCTCGAACATAACTTTGAAATCAGAGGCTCAGAAGTGTGTATGTATTAATTATGTCTCATAGTATTGGGAATACAGTATTTATTGAAAATAAATTCAGATGTCTATTGCTTTTGGTTTCTTTATTACAGTTTTTCAATTTTAACCTTCATTTTGACATTTTCACAAATACTCCCATTTAGAGGTCTGTAGCGTTTGAATAAGTCATCAGAAAATCAAGGTATTGTAGTTTTGGAGAGGTATCATGTGGAACTTCACCATCTATTTTTTTTAAACAAAATTTGAAATAGTGATGTGACACATTCACTCTTGACCTGTATGATTACAGATGAAATTGCCCAGACACAGTTGGGGCACTTGTTGCAGATTTGTAATTTCTCTACTCATAGCAGAAAATTCTTGAATAAAAAGTCAGCAAAGATCATTGAAGTACCGGTATCAAGCAAAGATAGTTACCAAAAATCAGTAATCAATTTTTTCTCTAATAATATTTTATTTGACTTTATGCACTAAAAAAGACAAAGAAAAAGACATGACTTGAATATTTGTTATAGGCTCATCTTCTGCCACACATAGTATTTTGTATTCTTTCCTGAGATTACCTTGTTCCTGGTGTTTTTTGTTGCTACATAGTGGAAAGATGTGATCTCCTTTAAGTACCTGTCAGTATCATTAAATTTTCCCGCACTTGGAAATATATTTTTATAGTCTTCAAGAGTGTCTGAATAACAGGTCTGTATTGCATTCAACAGAGCATTGAAGTTTGTTGTACTGTCCTATTCTCTTCTTATTGACTTATTTGCACAAAATTGCAGTTGTAGAAGGATTTGACATCAATAATCAAGCAACATTGCGTATCACACAAACATATGTCTCATGTTTCCACAGTGTGACACTTTCAGCTCACCCACAATTGATACTTCCTGTAGATTTTTTGGCCAGATTCGTCATTTTATTGGCACAACTCTATATGATGCTTATCATGTAATCATTTTGTGTATAAACTATTTAGTTCTATATACTCCTGATTTGTCATTTGTTTGTACACACCACAGTGCCACTGTGTATTACAAACACATATGGTCACAAAAAATGAGATTGTTGAGTCCATTATTAATACATGACTATTGCATTTAGAAAGTAATTTAACATTATTTGTGCTCATCTGATAGAACAGGCTAATCATAGTTACCAACACTAAGGAACAATCTTTTTATGTTTTCCAGATATGCTTAGTCACTCTACTGAGAGCAGCTGGAGTGGAGGCAGACGGCTTCATAGGGCATTCACTTGGCGAAATTGCAGCGGGTTATGCAGATGGTTGCTTAACAGCTCAACAGGCAGTGCTTAGTGCTTACTACAGGGGAGAAGCTATGAGAAATAAGGAATTCAGTGGTGGAGCAATGCTTTCAGCAGGTGCACATTCAGTTCTAATCTTGTCCACTTTTTTATTCTCCATTTTTGTGTTCATTCAGTTACAAATAATCAGAAGGCCTAAATTATAAGGTACAAGAACATAAAAAATTACTTCTTGGAAAAGTAATGAGGAATATTCATGTTGGATTTTACTCTAATTGGTCTTTTGAGAGATTATAGAGTTCTGAATGAAAGTTTTACTCTGAAGCAGAGTGAGAGCTGATATGAAACCTCCTGGCTGATTAAAACTGTTTTCCAAGCCGAGAATTGAACTCGGGATCTTCGCCTTTCACAGGCAGGTGCTCTGCCATCTGTGCTATCAAAGCAGGTTATAAAGTTGACTTTGACAAATGAAATTCACATTCATCACATTGCCAGATTATCAAATGTTATTTATTCAATGATATATTTACAAAACAGACCAAAGATTAAAAATTCAGATGTTCATGAAACCCCACAAGTTCTTGAGATGTTATTTCGCGAACTCTGAAACTCCCATAGCTTGGTAGCACTGCTGATGCTTAACCAGCTTTACACATATGAGTACAGAATGTATAATTGTAACATTGCTAGCCTGTTGTATTAATGAAAACTAGCCAATGTAAGATAATATTAAATAGGTCTAATATATCTATGGATATATCATACTAGAAATCAACAATATGTCAGATGTAACATAAGTATAAGCCTGACATATCGTTTGTGGAATCTTTATCTAAAAGAGTAAAAGTGATGATGGCAGAGGCCACTGAAAAGACACAAGATTTGTGTTAGGAATAACAGTTATTCTGCAATTTTAAAGTAATTAAGAGAAATAGTTAAGACATTGTGAAAAGGATAGATTGCTACTCACCATGAATATAACATGTTGAATTGCAGAAAGGCATGCTGAAATGACTGTTACAAGTAAGATTTCAGTGAAAGCCTTCTTCTAGAAAGAAGAACGCACACACATTCACACAAGCAAGCATACTTCTCACACACATGACCACTAGCTCTGGACGCTCTGGCCAGAATGAAACTGAAATGCGTCAGATGGGAGCAGCAATCTGGTATGAGGTGGGAAAGTGGGAGAAACAGCAGGTTAAGGGTGGGGAAAGAGGAATCAGTGGTTCCTGACTGAGTGCGCTGGAACTAGAAGTGGCAGGATAGCCATATATTAACTTATTTAGATTCATTTTAGATAATGTTACATCAGTATTCAGATACCAAACATGTGATGCCAAATTTAGACCAGGAATATCCTTCTTCCACTTATAAACCTACATCTCCTTCCTCTTTTTCATGTAGCATTCAAACTGGCAAAAGTAAACTTCTTCATCAAGATCACTTTATACAAATGTAGTTGAAACATTGGCCTGGTCAGTTTCAAGATCAAATTCAGCTGTTAGCTTAAGGTGAGAAGGTTTTATCAGAGTCCATTCATGGTATCTGGTATAAAATTTTGTAACAGAATGAGTCTTAAAACATTCACTTTCACTATTTGATGTTTCTTTGTCTTTGAATATCCATTTTGAATTGATTGCCATTCTGTCTGGTCATAAATCAGTCAAATTCAGTGTCTCATTTTCAATTAATTACTTACAGTCATCATTTAAGGCTTTCTTCCATTTTCATAATTACCATGACTCACTACTTCTTTATACAAATTTGGCTCAGAAATACTAACAAATGAAGCAAAATCATCATTAAAATATGTGGAATTTTGTTTCCTTTCACATGATGGTTTTCCAATTTCTGACTGTGCATACATTTCCATTCTCTACCTGCTCAGTTGTACTTTGCTCCAATTCAAGAGAAACAGCATCTCTATCAACAGCTTGTGTCAGCTGTGTTGCCTCTTCAATGTCATGTACTCCCACCCACTGAGTGTTGCGCATGCCATAACTCTGTCAGGTTACTGTTTGTGATGCTGTTTTCACAGATGCACTTTGAATATAACAAACTTCATCTAATCAGTGCATGCCACTTACCTGAGTTCCAGTTGTGATTGGTCTTCCAGAGAGAGTTACATGATTTTTATTATGTACACCACACTGCACATAATTGAACAACACTTTCAATCCATATCTCATAATTTGACTAACCAACAGCAAGTTATATTACAAGGCCTGGAACATAGGCAACATCATTAACAGTTATTTACTTGTTCTTGTCATTACAGGTAACTTCAAGATAAATGTTGCCCTCTGCAGTGCCTGAAGATTGTTGTTATTTCCTGCTGTAACTTCTGCAATTGTGGGTCATTTGGAAATTGTTGAATGAGTCTCTTTAATTGTCATGTTGATGTCTAGTCTTATACATAAAACCTGGCCACTGCAGAGCCTAAGTACAAGTTGTTCACTTCAGGCAGCCCATAAATACGAGCAGCGCTTCAGAATTCTAAGTCTGGCCATATACACGATTTGTAGCAATGTAGGATGCAGATCTGTTTGGAGGAAGTGTTGTCTCCATCTTGAGCTGTCACAGTGCTGTATCAGCTCATGGTCTAACATGAAAATTCGTGAAATGTA
Organism: Schistocerca gregaria; assembly: GCF_023897955.1. Taxonomy (NCBI): domain Eukaryota; kingdom Metazoa; phylum Arthropoda; class Insecta; order Orthoptera; family Acrididae; genus Schistocerca; species Schistocerca gregaria. The sequence goes on from NC_064922.1 coordinate 378,569,827, forward strand.
AACACAAAGTCATGAGTTCAAGTCTCCTCATTCCCACTTTTGAAACCACATTTCAGCTGTCTGCTAAATTATCAGTCTGATGGTATCTCAAAGATAGTCTGCTTCACTTCCTAACTCACCAGTAATAGCAAAAACGTCCAGAAATAATTCCACAAAACAACTCTTAGCTGCTTCAAAATCAGAACAGTTTACACTCAAGAGTTTCCTAGCCTTACTGCAGCCACCCACCGGCTGCCAGCCACACAGTGCCTGCTACCCCATGTCAAATGCCATCTTATCTGGAGACCACACTGTGGCACATGAGAGTATTTATTGTCATTTTTTGGCTTGAAGTTCTAGTATTTATCTTGCAGTTCTGTATTGGATTTTGCATTATTGAAACATATGAACAGGCATGGAACCAGTAAACTACCTAAGCATTCTTGGACTGATAATGTGGAGGAGCATACATGGTATCCCAGGAGAAATGGTCAGTATTCAGCAAAGTGACGGAGACATTCACATGAACAAAAAAGTCTAGCAAATATGGGTTCTCAAATGCATAAGTTAAGTGTTGCGAGCACTTGTTCAGTACAAGATATAAATTTAGACAACATTGTTGGTGGAGTACAGTGACCTGGTGCTATATAAAGGTCGAAACCAACAGTCAAGACTGAAATAAATTTTTAATTACCAATTTCGGCTTATGTTAAAGCCATCTTCAGAATTTCTGACCCCCCCGTGGCTGGTGCTGGCGGCTCCTCAGTTTTCTTGTGATACCAAAATTGTACACTGTCCTGTTGCTGGTGGTTCCTCAGTTTTCTCATGATACCACACTAATGCACTGTCCTGTGTATGATTGTGGTATCATGATAAAACCGGGGAGCCCCTCACACAGGGGGCCAAAATTTCTGTAGATGGCTTTAACATAAGCAGAAGAGGCTAAATAAACAAATATAATTGCGATCTCAACTGTTGGTTTTAACCTAAATTCAGAATGAGATATAGTGAAGGTGAACAAGTGCTCATAGCTCTTAAGGTATGCACTTAAGAGTCAATATTTATGGGATATTTCTTTTGTTTTTTGGTCCATATTATCAAATACCAGAAAATGGAAGAGTATTGAAGGTGAAGAATTTCTCATAACTCTTAAGGTACACATTTTAGAGCCCATGTTTACAAAATTTTCTGCTTCAGATGACCATTGCACGTTTGCTAAACTTTTGTGCTTCAGATGACCATTCCTTCTCATATTCCAGAATATTATCAATTCCCACAGGGAAACTCTGTGTTGTTGATAAATTAATTTCTCTCTGATATTACTGTTGTGTTCAATAAACCAATGGAAAATAATGTTAAAAGCACACTGTACTAGTACATATGCAATGCAATTTACCATGATAACCATACAATGAAAGCTCATTTCAATAAAACATAAAGTCTCTATAGCATGAGTGAGACTATATCAGCAACAATTATTAAGATGTTACTCACTTTGGACTTCAAAACAGTCTATGATTACTTGCTGTCATTGTCACAAACAAGTAGAATGGAAATGTGGCATTTATAAATAAATGTGTATTCACAATTGGCAAAAATTATGTCAGTAGTATTGGAAAGAGACATTATCATATGTGCAGTATCATAACTCTTTGGCCTTTACACTGTGGGGCTCTGGCAGTAGCAAAACAACATTCAGTGGAGAAGTACTCCTAAAGATTTCCTTATTGATTTTCGAGCTGGCAGTTTGTAGCTTTGTCACAGAAAGGCTAACAAGTTGACCTTCAGTGAGGCTGGAACCATGAGCCATAGCAGCCTTCATTTTACAGGTGACCACTATACCTCAGAGATAGTGAAGGAAAGCAACCTGTGTGTCTCCCTTATTATTCCAGTGGTGGCCAGTACAGATAAATCAGAATGTAAAAGACAAGATTAGTTGCCGGTTTCACATGGAGTGACTTTTCTGACATCCAAACCATAAACTGATAACATCACTTTACACATTAAATGAAAATTATCTCTGTCATTCAATGGAAAGTCACAAAAATTAAGTGGATTTAACAGGACACTTCTGTACTAGTCAGGAAGTAATTCATCTGTCAAACAGTTGGTAAAATATTATGTGCTGTTACCAAGATTCAGTTATATTACTAGCAGGAAAAATACATGCCAGTGAGTTCCTAGAGCAGGATAGCAAGTAACTACAGCTAGTGTCTTAATGAGTATCTATTGAGGTCCAGAATGCCCAAAGTATACACCAATGAGTCTTACTCACATTTCATTAATTAGGTTTAGGACTAGAGCATAGTTGGTAATAATACTTAGATGCACCTCCTGCAAAATAAACATAATAAATCAATAACTGTCACAGCTATTTGTATTTTTATGTTTAAATGTACTGAAACCTAAATAGCTCAGTCACCAGGTGGGAGTCATATTTTTAGAGCTTCCTACTGGTTATACTGTAGACATTGTGAATGGGCCACATGTCTTTCTATCACTACAGACATTGAAAATATTTTTTTTAAAGAATGCTATTATTGGCACTATCCCAAAAATATAGTGACATGGTGTTGTTGATTGAAAATGTGAACATCCACAGAAAGACACTATAAGCTATGAATAACATAAAAGTTCCAAATAAAAAAAGTTAATGTCCATGGAAACCATACACCATGATGAAATATGCAGGCTCAAATAGAAATGGAGAACGTCAGTCCAGCTAATATGAAAGGAGAAGAATTTGTCACTATAAAGGGGAACAAAGACCACAGAATGCTGCCAGTATTGTGCAGAATAACTCATTCTAAAGCAAAACTGCCCTTCAGACTATAAATACCAAGAACATGACAAAAATCATCTGCTCAGAATGCTTAGAGTAGCAGCTGAGTATGATGCTGATTTTCTGTGCAGCACTTCAGTCAGTGCAGAGTGGTATTAATTTAGTCCCTTATAAGGTCATACAAAGATGTCTGTCAGCTACTACAATACTCTGGAAAAATTGGAAATTTGTGGTAAGTTCCTATGGGACCAAACTACTGAGGTCATCTGTCCCTAGCCTTACACACTACTTAATCTAACTTAAACTAACTTACAGGGGGGAGGGGGGGGGGGGGCGCTAACCATGGCCAGCTGTCTGAGACCACACAGCTAACAATATAATGTGATGGCTGTGACAGTAGGTAGTTCCCTTTCACGCTCCGGTAAGAACCTTGCCCTATATGAGTACTTGTTCTTCCTCATCTGCGTCTCCTGAGGCGAATACGTATAAACTCTTATTCATCCAAATCTCTCTTAATTCTTATAAAACCCTCCACCTCTTCTCAATCCATAATGGACCAGCAGGAGAAGATATGATCCAAACTTTCCCTGAACAAAAATGTCTTAATTTCATAGGAATCTCACCCAGGCAAGAAGAACCAGAGTCTCAGCATCTCGCACTGAAACATCAGTAAGTCCTATGGATTCTGGGGGAGGGGGGGGGGGGGTAGTAAAAAAAAATCAGCTAATAAAATTAAACAACAAAACAAACACAAAGGACATACATCTCAGCTGTTTGGAACATGAAATGTAGAATGTCAAATGGGAGATACCGGGAATCAAATGAGGCTCCTAGGTGAAGCAACTACTGTCCTTAAGTCTGAATGCTTCCTATTACAGAGTAATTTGGACACAAATTTGTGTAATTTGTGTATTGCTGACACAGCTCCGCTAATTCATAACAGGAGGGTACACCTTATTACCAAGACCATGTCCACTTCAGATAGAGTGAATTACGTGATCACTGAGATTAATGGTGAGGCTATTCTTCAAATTGTTTGCATCTATGGACCTATTTCCACCTCAACCAATGAAGAACTGTGACTTCAGCTGCCAGAGACTGTGGTGGTCAAGTGTGTGTGTGTGTGTGTGTGTGTGTGTGTGTGTGTGTGTGTGTGTGTGTGTGTGTGTGTGTGTGTCACAGAAGGTGCCATAACAGCTGATACGTGAGTGCCGTCCTCTGATTGATAGTACAACCATATCGGTAGCATATTGGCGAGGCATTCATCTTCATGGAAGACTATTCACAGCTCCATCATGCACATCTGAATGATTTCCTTCAGGATAACGACATCACTCAACTAGAGTGGTCAGCATTTCTCCGAACATGCCTGGAATAGACCAAAAAGGGCTGTTTATGGACAATGTGGACCTACAGTGCCTTGATGAGCTTTTGGATAGTATGCCATGATGAATACAGGCATGCATCAATGCAAGAGGACATGCTACTGGGTATTAGAGGTACCAGTGTGTACTGCAATCTGGACCACCACCTCTGAAGGTCTCACTGTGTGGTGGTACAACATGCAATGTGTGGTTTTCATGAGCAATAAAAAGGGCAGAAATGATGTTTATGTTGATCTCTATTCCAATTGTATGTGCAGGTTCCAGAAATCTCAGAACTGAGGTGATACAAAACTTTTTTTGATGTGTGTATAATGTAGTTATTGTCAGTTTATTAAGCAAGTACTTATTTACAGTTGTGAAATGAGATATTAAGTTACAAACCTCAACTGCTGGAGCAGACTAGTCTGCAAATGTTTGTTTCACATAAAGCTTGAAATGCCATATCTACTTGCAGTAATCACTCCTGGGTACCTGACAAAGGAAATATTGCACACTGCATCATATGAGCAATAAAGTCATTCCTTGCTTGATGTTTGACTTTTGCCTTTGTGATCCAGTCAGTCTAAATGGATTACTACTGATTATTATAATACTGGTCACCTCTCTCCTGCATGGCTTTATGTCACATTTATATTACTGAAATTAGGTAAAACATTCTTGAAAATCTTCCAGTATCAATATTGAGCATAGGCAAAAGTGGTTGAGATTCTTGATTCCTGTAATGGATGTTAAAAACTGCAATAAAATAAAATTTGGTTTGACTGTGACCATAAATAGACTGTTTAAAACAATAATTTCATTCAGTAAAGTCATATAACATGCATTTATTTTCATTACACTATCATAATCACTGCAGGAGATGTGGTACAATGACATTCTTCTTGTGGTTGATGGTCATCACCAGGTGGCTAGTGAATTTGGCCATGTGATAGTCCTTTCCTACATGAAGAGCAGCCGTTTGCTCTCACCAAATTTCTGTGATGTGCATACAACAAAAGGTGGAGAGAAATGAATACTTTGTAGTTTTTCAGTAAACAAATATTATTACGATAAAATGATGGATTTTTTTCCAGAACGTACCATGTATCACAACTTACCATACAACATGAAGGCCACAAAGTTCTTGATGGTACACCACAAATTTTTGTATCTGTGTAATAGGTACAATGATAACAGAGTTTGTGAGAATGAAAGATTATATGAAATTTGTAAATTGACACCAGAGATAATTCCAACTGCCCTTTTCTTGGCTAAGAATGTTGTTTGTGAATGCACAGAGATACTTCAGAATATGACACTGTGGGTTTTCTGGCTGTAGAAACTGACTGTTCTCAGAAAACTCCAACTTATTATGATTACGCACTTTCATTAAGGTTTGTATAATTACACAAAATACAAGGAAAACAGTACAGAAAACCTGAGTCACCAAGACCACATCAAAGAACAACGAGTCCCAAAGATCATTTACTCTGCACTTCGCAGGTGGCAGTTATTGGCAGTCGATTAGCGCCACAGAGCCGCCGACCCCCCCCCCCCCCCCCCCCTTTTGGGAGAGCGGAGTGCTGGGGGAAGGATGTGGGTGTCTTCCTTTAATGCTTGCTCGTTGTCGGGGCATTGGGTGCCAACACTTGTGACAGGGTAATGTCACATATAACATGTGTTTGGGCCTGAGGTTGTGGATTGTCAAACACAGTGCCTGAGTGAAATGAGGGTAGAGTATCATCATATGCATTAACTGAACTACCCACAAGTGTAGGCTTGGTGAACATATGATCATGGTGAGGCGCAGAGGAGTGGACGTTCTCTATGAGATCGGGGTCATCACATGACGGAGGAACACTCGACTCTAGAGAGTATGGTACAAATTCCTCAATCATTCAGGGTGGTTTCACTCATTGAATGGAAACTGTCTGCTGGCAGCCATTGATGATAATGTCCGAGTAAGGCATCTGTAATGCCAGTTTGACTGTGTCATCCCGTAACATAACGAACTCACAAGAGTCCAGCTCGGAGTGCAGAAAGACCTGAGGACAGGTGTGTGGTCGTGGAGGGGGCATGCAGATTGCAGTTATGTGCATCCAGACATGCTCAGATAGAGCGAGGAGGTCAGATATGTCAATAACTGCTTAATTGTTGATGAACTCTGTGGGGAAAATTAGGGTCTCACCGTACAGGAGCTCTGAAAGTGAACCCTGGAGGTCTGTCTTGTAAGTCATGCATATTTCTAACATAACCCAGGGAAGGGCGTCGAACCACTCACCACCGTGGCACATGAGCGTCGCTTTCAGAGACCTGTGCCACTTCTCGACCAGTCCATTGCTTGTGGGTGGTAAGCCATAGTGCGGAACTTATCCACGCTGTAGAGCAGGCAGAGTTTGTTAAACGGGAGGGATTCAAACTGCCTTCCCTGGATGGAAGAAAAAGAGCCAAATTGAGCTCTCCAGGAGGATACAAATGCGTGTGCTACGGAATCCACTGTAATGTCCTGCAGGGGTATTGCCTCCACCCAATGTGTAATGCAGTCTATGACAGACAGGATATACCTGAAACCGTCAGACATGAGCCCAAGTACAACAATTCCTTTTCACACCTGGCCACACAAAGCATCCTGTAACAAAGCGCATAGTAGCCTTAGCTCCAGGATGTGAAAGGTTATGTAATGCAGTGGATACTCAGTGCAGTGCAGGGGGCACAATAGGCCAGGTAGTGCCCATGGACATATTGTCAACAGTGGCCTGACTGAGCCTGGCTGGTTGCAGGAAATGACCTGGAGGGAAGTATCTCGGTCCTGTTGGAGGTTGTGCAATTTGGTATCATAGTCCTGTAAAGGGGCCAATTTGTCAAAATTAATGGGGTCAAAATTGCATTGGTACGTATAGGTAGAAAGCCACCAAATTTTCTAAACCATGGATGTAATGGATGTCTCTTGTGTATTAGCAAATTGAGTCCATCTGCTTAAACCTACGTGAGGGAAGGTCAACAGGGGAGTTAGGGATAGTCTCTGCTAACGGGAGATTATCTGTGAAATTGTGATGTTCCTTCCTTCGATGTCTGTGTAGAAATATTTTACAGCTTCATAAACCGCAATCAGTTCTCTGTCAAAAGCTGACCATTTACGGTGAGCCGTACATAGCTTTTTGGGAGAAAAAATAAAGTGGCTGAGCCATATCACTGACATACTGTTGGAGGAATGCACTGATTGTAAAATCGCTTGCATCCGCTATAATAGAGATGCAGGTGTTTGTCAAATGGTGGGCGAGAGTGATGCCACATGCTTACACTGATATAAGGTCTTCAGAAGCTCTCACCATGTTGTCAGACCACTGTACTGGGCAATTGCCCAAGGTTTGTCTCCTAGATGGTGCATCAGTCAGAAGGGCTTGAACTGCTGCCACCATCAGCAGGTTACATCAGTAGAATTTGATAGTTCCTAACAACTGGTGTAATTTGCAAATGACACTGGGAGAGGTAGATCGCAAATGCAGTGAACTTGTTCCTGAGGAGGGCGTATACTTGCGGAGGATACAGTGTATCCCAGAAAAGTGACAGTGGTGCATCGAAGTTGTGACTTGTTGTGATTGATCACGACTCCGTTACATGTCAATAAGTCTTGTATTATGGCCAGATGGAGTTCATGATCTCTGTCACAGGGAAAAAAAAACGAGTATGTCATCGATATTTGCGTTAACATTATGTGCAGTTAAACAGAAGTGAGTCTATAAAACATTGCCAAGTTTTTGCCACATTTTTGAGATCATAACACATGTAACAAAATTCGTAGAGGCTGAAAGGTGTGATCAGCGCTGTCTTTGGTATGTCTCTCTGTTCCATGGGTATCTGTAAATATGCCTTGCAGCAATCCAAGACACTGAAGATGTGTGCCCTGCCATGTACTTGCGCGAAGTGTTGTATATAACATATTGGATAATTGTCTAATACAGTCCACACATTGAGGCTGCGATAGCTGCCACAGAGGTGCACTGTGCCATCCTTTTTGGGAACTAAATGTATGGGCGAAGACTGGTTATTGTCAGACGGATGAACAATACCTGCCTGCAGAAGTTCCTCCACTGCAGGCTTAGCAAGGCATACTTTATGTGGCAGCAGTCGGCACACTTTATGACACACTGGTGGCCCATCTGTTGTGACAATTTTGTGTGTCATTCCATTCATGATAGCAGGCTGGTGAACTTGCTTGGGGTCCATTTTAAATGGGAATTGTTAGCACACAAGAGCAACTAACCTCATGTGCCGGGGAAGATGTCCATGTCGGCAGTGACAAAGTTCCACAAGGTGCGTCTCTGGTGTATGGGGGGGTGATAGGGCACAGAACAGTTTGACGTTGCGAGCATGGAGATTGTCGACTGCAGAGTGCTCAGACTGAAGCTGGGTGATAGAAGTTGCAAGGCTGTCCATCAGTGAAGAGCACTCAATGAGAGCCATGTCAAAATCATCGGGAAGCTGATGGGGAGGGAGAGCCAAGGAGGTGACTAAACACACAATACGAGTAGACAAAGCATGGTGCAATAATGCAGTTGACTGCAGGTGTGGAGACAATCCGAAGTGAAAGAGGAATGGCTAATACTAGGTCTTCTATGTCAGCCATGTAGAAGGACCAATTGAACTGTTTCCCAGGTAGGAGTTCAATAGGTAACTTGGCAAAACTGTCAACACAAAGTTGTGATTTATTTGCCGTTTGAAGAAACAATTTGGCTGGTGTTGTGTCCTTTACAGTAAATGAGGGAGGTATGGCACTAACGTCTGCTGTTGTGTCAATGAGAAAATACTGGCTCTAACCTAAATCCAAGGCATACAGATGTTCTCCTGAGGTGGGGGTCTGACTGCGCAGGGTGGGCAGCAATTGTAAGTGGCATCCCTGGAAGCGGAGTGGATTCAGCACATGCGAGAGTCAACTGTATTCATCCCGCCAGCCGAAGCATCAGGCGAGGGGAAGACAGGGTGGGCAGGGGCTATTCCAGTTGGAGCAGGGAGAGGCCGACGATTCTTGGTCATGGCCACTGGATGGCTCCTGTTCTGTCTGCTGTACACATGTGCCCAGCCTCTACTGCTCGACGGTGGAACTATAGTCACAGAACTGCCAGCCTTGGCAGTATTAGGCACTTGCTGCATGAAGGGAGGTGGTGGTGCTGAATAATGGCATATGGCTGGTCTGCCAGCCATAGTTTATTCTCGAGTGGTGCTGCAGTATGTGGAAGCAAATGTAATTGTAGTTCTTGCCGCAGCTTCACCAACCGCAGTGCGTAGAGCACTAAGTTTGTCAAGATCTCGGTACTGAACTGCGCACGTAAGTTTCGCCACAGATGTGAGGAGGTCCTGTCACCTAACACCTCATCATAAATAATGTTGTGAATAGTATTACCTGGCAGAAGAGAAAGGTGTCTGACAAGTAGTGCACGTGCAGAAGCATGTTTGTTGCTCTTGGATGGGTTCAGTAGCAAGCCACTGATGAGATCAGGATGGTGTGGCAGGTGGTTCACTAAACACACAAAATGAGTGCTGTTGTCCGATTGTAATGGCAGCAGCTTAGGAAAACGACCAGGGGCCAGTACTTGCTGGGATGTAGGAAAGGCACAAATCATATGGGGATTCTGCACAGTGTTCACTGATGTGAACTGTGCCTCAGTGATGGGTCATGTGGTGCATTGAACATCCGGTAGCTGTGCAGGTGATATGTGATGTCCAGTCCTTGTAGGCAGGAAATCTGTACGGCCACAAAATGAGCATGGTGTGCCAGGTGCGGAAGGATCAATGGCCGATGCAGACAAAATCTTGAGAAGAGGTGTGAAATTGTAATTGAGCACTGAATGACAAGGGAGAACCATGGCAGGCACATTGCCCGAGGTATGCATGGGGCTGCAGGATAGATAGCCCTATGCATGGCCCGGTGCTGTTGGCATGAGTGACCCTTCGACTGGTGTGGAGGGGCACACATTAAACAACAGACTGCTCTGAGGAGAGGGCGGCCATGTGTGTGGACCCCGAAACAGGACAGCTGCATGGTCCATGTTGGGGTGCGGAAGAAATTCAGTCAGCAGTTTTCTGGAGTCTTGTGTTGGAGGAGCATCCTGTCAAGTGTAGAATGCCATAGAAGGCATCCACACCGATATGTTTGGTGCCCAGTGTGGTGTGCTGGTGGAGGTTAGGGTCGTCTGGCCAGTCAAAGCGAACACCGGAGACATGAACATTCCCAATGCATTAATAGCACACGGGGTAAATTGTTGCACTGACACAGCCGAAGGTCCATTCTGTGGTCACAGCATCCTGCAGTGCTGGAAAAACTGGAGGTTGTGACATTGTCTATCGGTACAAAACTGGTGATACACAGCAAGCAAATGCAATGTATTTTCACTACTCAGGGTCACCAATGTGGGTTTTCTGGCTATAGCAACTGACTGCACACAGGAAACTCCAACTTATTATGATCAGGCACTTTTATTAAAATTCATATAATTACACAAAACATAATGAAAACAATACAGAAAATCACAACACCAACATCTTTTCATAGACACTTCACTCTTTCCAACTAGTACATAATACAATTTCTTCAAAGCGAAGTCCACTGCAAAATTTAGAGATAAATTAAAAACTGACAAACTTTAGAGATTATACACTCCTTGATACAATCATCCAAGTTATTGTAAGACTACTTTCATATTCACCAGAGGACACAGTTTCATCATATTCCCATTCCATAAAGCACGCCTTAATTAAACATGTGATTTTTTTTTTTTTTTTTTTTTTTTTTTTTTTTGGAGAATGTGCCATTCATTAAGGAACAAAGTTATGAATTCTCATAACTAAACTTCCAGACAATCAGAAATTAATTCAAGGGGGATGCATTCTTGGCTGACAACCATGTGACATAAAAGAATGGAACTGAACTATTTCCACTTTGTCCATGTCTTTATGAACATTGAAACTATACAGCCACTTGTATTCTTGCATCTAATGAATTCCTTACACTATAACAGCAGCCTGAGATCAGATGAAATGTTTGTTTTCATTTAAATGAAGGCAATTTTTTAAAGTTCTTTATATTATGTGGAAGTTTGTTATAAAATATACATCTGGCTATTTCATGATCTCCATAACTTAATTTAAATCTATTTATATACATGTGTTTTAATTATGTATATTTGTATTCAAAAAACATATATTGTGAGTGAATAAGTGAGTAACACTTTGCCAACAGAGTCTTGCAGCCCACTTATGACTGAAAGAATCACGATTATATTTGGAATGTGTTCATACAGGAAAGTGGAAACTTCCTGACATACTCCTATAAAAATTTTGAAATGGCATCAATATGCAATATCCGATAATCTCAGCTTGCATCAGATATTCCCTCTCTGTCTCATTAAACTACATGCTAGTAATGTGTCTCATTAAATTCCACACTATTAATGTATCAGAGGTGATTTTCAGCTTGTGTCTTATGTATTTTATATACTGCAAAAATTGATAATTATTTTTTTCTTATTGTTGCACGTTACAATAACTGATGCAACTTTATTTAACAGGAATTTCTGCAGAGCAAGCAAAAGATATCATCCCTCCCTGTGTTGATATTGCATGCTACAATAGTTCTAGTCATATTGCATTATCAGGCCCAAGTTCAGAAATTGCAATGTTGAAGAAACAGCTCAGCAGACAGGATGTGATTGTGAAAGAGATTGAAGCAGGTGGAATTGCATTTCATAGCAGATACATAAAGTCTGCTGAGAATATGCTCTTGCAGAATATGAGAAAGGTAAGTGGCTACAACAATTACTTGATTCACGAACCAAAGAAATAAATTTGTATTGTGTTCTTATGAATTTTACACAGATAATCTCATCTAATACATATGATTATTTTCATTCACCAACAGAACATATCTGACCACAAGTCCTCTGCTACTAAATATTTCAGTTTTGTCTGCGGTGGTGACCACTTCCTGTTGTTTGAATAATTTTTTAACTTTCATTTAACATGTTATGGATCTCATTATCAAAGGTTGCCACAAGTTTTCAGAATGTGGTAAATGTGTTTGACAGTTTCTGTCACTCAGTAAAACAGTTTTTATATATTTCAGTTCCAGATGAAAAATAAATTGTTCTGAATGTTATGAATTAAACTTGTGTAGACTGTGTCTGTCTTGCACTGTTTATACATGAAGATGAGTCCATGATTTCTTTTATATATTCAAAATTCTGTCATGTCACTACTGTTTGATCCTGAATACAGTATCACGTCTAGTGACATCTGTTTGCGTTGAAGTAGACTGAAATGATTATTGGTAGAGATAAATCTTATTTATTAATAGAGCCAAATAAACTGTAGGCTTGGATGTTCTTCTGTCAACTAATTTTGTTATAAAAGATCACTGACATCTTTAACAAATTCTAGCATATTTTTAGTAATTCAATGTTATAATTGTCTTTCATCTGAACAGGTGATACCCAAACCAAGAAAATGTTCAGAGAAATGGATTTGTTCCAGTGTACCTAAGAATGAATGGGATTCTAAATCTGTTAAAGAATGTTCTGCGGAATACCTAACACATAATATGATGTCACCAGTATTATTTGCAGATGCACTGTCTATGGTACCACACAATGCATTTGTAATAGAAATAGCTCCACGAGGAATACTACAAAGCGTAATGCGTGGGGGACTACCTGGTTCTGTGACAATAGCAAGTGCAATGTCACGTTATGACAATTCTTTGTTGCAGTTTTCTCTTGTTCTGGGAAGGTGAGTGGTATCACATCAGCAGCCAATTTTTTTTTCAAGAGACTAAGCATACTGAAACACCAAATACCCACTAATAATCTAAGTTTATGTTCAAGGCTTATGGTTGTGTAAACTGGTGGTAAAGTTAAACAAGAAACTGTAAATGTTCAGCATAAGATCTTGAGGTTGGGAATGCGACTTTAGAAGTCAGGGACCAGTAAGTCTACTGATAATTCACTTGATTTCATTCATGTATTAGTTACTTCATTGAAACCACTTTCTTTTTAATATTTGTTGTTGCATTACAGTATGTATTTCTTTACTATGCATTTTAGTGTTACATAATTAAATTTGCCCCTAGATATTCATTACGAACAATAGTGTAAACCCGCCATCACTGTGGAATAAGTAGCCAAGGGAGCACCTGGAATATAACCTTTGCCAAGGACATCGGGTTTTCTTCATTCATAAGTCGATAATATGTTTAATGCCTAATGGTCATTGTAGATTAGTTAGGAGGTGATAAGTTACTGGTGTGCATTGCAGGTATGCAATTGTCTCTTCTTTTGGGCTGTTATAGTCATCAGGATCTTATAATATATTCCTCAGCCTTAAAGTCCACATTTCAGCAATAGGTCTGTCTTCCAAGGGGTCCATTCACCAGCATACTGCACCCTCTGTGTAAACAGCTCTCTCTAGGTGGCTGGAGTTGACGGAATGAGATAGCCTATGGAACCTGCTGACACGTATTAATTTGAGCTTGCTTGGCACCAGTAAGTTGTCACAAGCCCACTCGTCACATACTGGGTATCTCAGAATGGTCAACACAAAGGGTGGCATAGGTTTGAGTAGCAATATCTCAACCACATCGTGGACAGCAAGACAAGGTGGATCCAAACATGGTAGAATACATAGGATGGGGCAGTACTGTATTGAATTTTACACAGCTGTAGGTTTTCAACTTCAACAGTATACAGAGAGGTTCATTTTCAGACAGACAGCTGTTTTTAGGTACCATTTTGTTTTGTTTTCATTTTAGAGTAAAGTTATCCTATTAGTTTCACACTGTGTCTTTATTATAGTTATTGTTTTTTGTTTTTTAGAGTAAAGTTAGTTTCTTTAGTTTCTTAATGCTTGCTTTTCCATTTCCTGCACCTCATGAATTGCAGTTCACGTATGTTTCCATTATTGCTGGGGAGTAGCTTCTAACTCTGAAAGATAGACTAGTTTATTTATACTTTTATATGTGTCTACTAGTAGTGGAATTCTAATTATTACTCAAAGCAGATGAACAGAAAATGTAAGTTATTTTTGGTGTACTGTACAAATGTTGATGTAGTGACTGCTTTTGCCCCCCCCCCCCCCCCTCCCCCCGCATCCCCTTTGAGGTGGCACTTAAGGACCACAATGTTTGAATCATGTCTCAGAGACACAAATTTGATATGAAGTAGTGAGGTGGCACACTGGTTAAGGCTCAGATTCAGGTGGATCTGTGTTCAAATCCTTTGTGGCGATCCAGATTTAAGTGTCCTGTTGTTTCCCTGAATTAACTGAAGTGAATGCTCCTTTAATTAGGACATGCTGATTTCCTTTCCCATACTTGCCCTGTTTGAGCTTGTGCCCCTTTTCTAAAGACCAAACTGTTAATAAAACATTATTTAATGCTTCTCCTCATCCTTTTATTCCTTTTTTTTTTTTTTTTTATTCTTCCTTCTCGTTCTCTTTCTTCTTGCTGTTCAGAATTGTTCAGGTGATCAAAACCCAGTCTAATCACTTATGTGGCCAGCATCAGAAAGTACTAGGCAAATTAAAAATGTGTCACTTTCTACTAGATTATCAAACAGTGGAAAGTCCAGGATGGAATAATGAGAAAATGAAAAAGATAGCTTGCTACTCACCATTTAGAGGAGGCATTGTGTCGCAGACAGCCACAGTGAAAAATACTGCTAAAATGTTTAAGCTTTTTGACGAGGTAGAAAATGTGCATGCACACATACACACACACACACACACACACACACACACAAGTAACCACTGTCTCCATTTGCGGGGGTATGGCTGCGTGTGACATGAGTGACAAACTGTTGTGGTGGGTGTTGGGGATTGGTGGGGATAAGGAGGCGGCATGGAGGGGGGCAGAGAGTTAAATAATAAGGTAGAGCAAAGAGGTGAGAGAAGATGCTGTCTTGTATGTGACACCATGTAGGGGCTTGGTGTGGACAGGATATGGTTGCCAGATGTGGAGTTGGGAAGGTGTGGTGGTGTTGAGTGGAGGGTTGGGGGAAAGGGAAGGGAAGAGTAACAGAGAAGGAGAAAAGAATAGAAAGTGCATTTCTGGGATAGGAAGCATATGTACTGCTGGAGTGAGAGTAGAGAAGTGGATAGATAAATGAAGAAGAGGGTCTAGCGAAGGTTGAGACAAGGGCATTACAGGAACGTAGGATATGTCATAGGGAGATATGCCATATGTGCATTTCCGAAAAACTGTTGTTCGTAAGAAGAATCTACATGGTGCAGCAGACTGTGAAGCAATAATTAAAGGAAAGCAAACCGTCTTGGATGCCATAGTCAGTTACTGGGTGACCCAGGTGCCTTGGCCACAGTTTGGTTAATGGCCTTTCAAACGGAGAGACTGCTTCTTAGGTGTTATTCCCACATAGAAAGCAGCACACTATCTCAAGCTTAACCTGCAGATCATATGGCCACTGTCATGCCTTTGATGAAATAGGAGATGCCTGTGACTGGACTGGAGTAGGTGGAATGGTAGGATGAGTAGGACAAATCTTGCATTTCAGTCTATTTCTGGAATACAGGCCTTGAGCAATGAGTTGGAAGCAGGTGTGGAGTAGGGATGAAAAAGGATACTGCATAAGTTTGGTGGTCAGCAGAATATCGCTGTTGGAGGATGTGGAGAATAGAGGGTGGGATATTCCTCATTTCTGGGCATGATGGGCTTTAGTCAAAATTCTGGCAGAGAGTGTAATTCAGTTGCTCCCGTCCTGGGTGACGCTGAGTCACAAGAGGTATGCTCCTTTGTTGCCAGCCATTGGGTATGTGGAAAGTGGTCAGTGACAGGAGATTTAAGGCAAAGGAGATGTGTTCCTGGTCAAAGTTGGCAGAGTTATTTCTGTCTGTGGAGGCCTCAGTGAGACCCTTGGCATATTTCAAGGGCAAATGCTCATCACAACAAATTTGATGACTACTGATGGCTAGATTGTGTGAAAGGGACTTCTTTGTATGGATTGGGTGGCAGCTGACAAAGTTGAGGTATTGTTGATGGTTGGTAGGTTTGATGTGTGTGGAAGGTGCTGTTGTAGCCACCCTGGAGGTGCAGGTTCAGTTCAAGGAATGTGGTGTGTTGGGTTGAAGAGGACCTAATGAAGCAAATGGAGGTGGTGTTAAGAATCCAGAGAAATTTGTACAGAGTGTCCTCACAGCCGGTTCAGATCATAAAGATGTCATCAGCAAATCAGAACTGTGTGATGGGTTTGGGATTCTGAGTTTTAGTAAGGATTCCCCTAGATGGCCGATGAGCAGGCTGGCATAAGATTGTGCCATGTGGGTATCATTGCTGTAATATGGAATTGTTTGTAGGGGATGCCTTCAAAGGAGAAGTAATAGTAGATGAAGATACAGGTGATCATGGTGATCAGAATGGAGTTTGGAGGTTTGGAATCTGTTGGGATTTGGGAAACGTAATCTTTATGGTGGCAAGACCATGGGCATTAGGGATGTTAGTGCAGAAGAAAGTGGCATTTACAGTCATGAGCAGAGTGCTGGGTGATAAAGGGACAGGAAATGTTGGGAGTCAATGGAGAAAATGGCTGGTATCTTTTATATAGCAGGTTAGGTTAGTGGTAATAGGCTGAAGGTGTTGGTCCATGAGAGCAGAGAATCTCTCTTCAGGGACACACTAACCAGTCACAATAGCATGTCCTGGGAGATTGGGTTTATGGAGTTCACAGAGCATGTAGAATGTAGGAATGCAGGGAGTGGCAGTGGTTAGGAGACATACAGAGATGATGTTGTTGGATGGACCTAAAGACAATCCTGCCCTCTCTCTTTTCCTCTTTGTAACATGCAAACTTTGACCTCACCTAATCCAGTTATATTTGCTGCCATCACTCTTCACTCTTATCCATCCACAAATACACATCCCACTATTACCATATTTGTATTTATTTTTCTGTTTGATCTCATTGTGTTTTCATGTCAATTTTAGTTGATTTTGTCATTCACAGTAGGCTCTTCTTCCTCAGGTTTCACCTTTTTCTCTACTTAATCCATTTCACTCCTTTTGTGGTTTTCCCACATATTTTATGCATTTTTTATTGTCCATTATGGATCCTTGCTCCATCCATCTGCACCTATACAGGAATGTTTGCCCATCCCTAGCCAGAACCCAGTTCCACGTACTGTTCCTGCATTGTTGTCTACCTTGTGATGGCTTGTGAAATCACCCTAAATGTCCTGACTGTCAAATTATCAATCTCTGTCTGTATTTACTCCTACCACAATGACCACTATCTGTACAAATTCTATCAGTCCAACCTAGTCCTGCAGAACCATACAAAACAGACCAAACTTTCTTGCAATACCACCTCTCCATACATAAAATTCTCCTACTCTGCAACCTCAAATTGCTGTCCACAACATCACTTCAAAAAACTCCCAAACCTGTTTGCTTCCTACTTCCATGTTGGGCTATAACTGGCTACTAAATCTACTAGAGCCTCCATAAAACTTTGGACCTCATAGCTGCCAAACTTTGCCTCACAAACCTTCTACTTGTACCACACAATCCAAAAACCATCCAAAACCCCCACCACCACTTTACAGAATCTAGAACACAAGATACCCAAAACACAGTAAGAAACCTATCCTTTAAAAGCCTGAGTCTCTCAGAATAATCAGTCCTTTATAAATGCCTTACCTCTTGCCCCACTTCCAAATTCAATCAAGCTTGACTTGTTAAAGACTTTCTCTCCTTTGCCATGTCTCTAGAATGGAAACACATTTTCCCCACCAATCCCGCCAATCAGACTCAATCCCAAATCAATACTGAAACTACCTGACTCAGTTCACTTGTCCATCCAACTGTGGTTCATCCCTACTGCCCCCAAATCCCCCTCCCCCCAATTGACTTCCCAGAATTTCCTAACCTCAAGACTTGCCCCACAAACATTCCCCAACCCTGTCCAGAAACAGATATCCCATGCCTTGTCTCTCTAGTCATCTCCTACCTCCCACATACTCATTGTCTGACCACAGAGGAGCATGTCTCTCATGATCCAGTACCATCCAGGAGTGCCCTGTAATGAGGAATGCCCTCCCCACTATCCTCCACATTACTCCCACAGTAGTATTCTGGTGACCACCGAATCTACTTGTCCGTCCATACTCCACACTTGCTCCCAACCTCTTGTGTTATGGCTCATATCCCTGCAACAGATGTATGTAGATGCAATATCTACTTTATACATCCTCCCAATACCACCTACGGTCCTGTCACAGCCATCTCCTACCTCATCGAAGACACAGCTATCTGTGAAAGCAGCCAGTGTGCTGCTTTCTATGTGAGCATGACAACTAAAAAGCAGTATGTCTGTATGAAAGACAATTGCCACTGTGGCCAAGAGACAATTGGATCACCAAGTTGCTGAATATACTACCCAACATGACTGCTTCATAGTCTGTACCACATGGATTTTTCATATCAACTCCAGTTTTTCTGAATTGCACAAGTGGGAACTCTCCCTACAACATACACTTCATTCCTGTAACACCTCACCCCCCACCCTTCCTACCCCTCCAACATCAGACTTTGTTAATCACTGCTCTCTCCACCTACCTGTTCCCTCCCTGCTCTCGCTCTAACCTACACAAGCTTTCTATGTCAGCAGTGCACCTACTTACCTCGCACTGTCCCCACCCCTCAACACATCCTCCAGACACCATACCTGGCAGGACAGCATTTTCCCCTGCACTTACCCTCCTACCCCACTATCCCAGTCCCAAGTCCCCCCCTCCCCCCCCCCCCCCCCCCTCCATGCTTCCTCCTTAACCTCACCACCCAATGCAGCAGTTTGTTGCTTGCGTCAGATTTATGGGTTGCTTAGAGCAAGCCTTCTTGGTTACCCAAGCCTGCCAACCCAAAGTTTGGTACAGATTTATTGATTACATTTTCATGATCTGGACTCATAGTGAAGGACTCGAGAATTTCATCTCCAACCTCAACTCCTTTGGTTCCATCAGATACATCTGGTCCTACTCCAAATCCCATGCTAGTTTCCTTGACGTTGACCTCCATCTGCCCAATGGCCAGCTTCACACATCCATCCACATCAAACCCACCAACAAGCAGCAGTTCCCCCATTTTGACAGCTGCCACCCATTCCATATCAAACGGTCGCTTCCCTGCAGCTTAGGTCTTCGTGGCAAACGAATCTGCTCCAGTCCTCAATCCATGAACCATTACACCAATAACCTGAAACCAGCTTTCACATCCCGCAACTACCCTCCCGACCTGGTACAGAAGTAAATAGTTAGAGCCACTTCCTCATCCCCTCAAACCCAGAACCTCCTACAGAAGAACCCCAAAAGTGCCCCACTTGTGACAGGATACTTTCTGGGACTGGATCAGACTCTGAATGTCACTGTCCAGCAGGGACACGACTTCCTCAAATCCTGCCCCAAAATGAGATCCATCATTCATGAAATCCTCCCCATCCCACCAAGAGTGTCTTTCTGCCATCCACCTAACCTTTGTTACCTCTTGGTTCATCCCCATGAAATCCCCAAACCACCTTCCCTACCCTCTGGCTCCTACCCTTGTAACCACCCCCGGTGTAAGACCTGTCCCATGCACCCTCCCACCACCACCTACTCCAGTCCTGTAACCCAGAACATGTACACGATCAAAGGCAGAGCCACATGTGCAAGCACCCACGTGATTTACCAACTGACATGCCTGCACCGTGAAGCCTTCTATGTGGGAATGACCAGCAACAAACTGTCCATTCACATGAATGGTCACAGGCAGACAGTGTTTGTTGGTAATGAGGATCACCCTGTGGCCAAACATGTCTTGGTGCATGACCAGCACATCTTCGCACAGTGTTACACCGTCAGGGTTATCTGAATATATCCCACTGACACCAACCTATCAGAACTCCGGAGATGGGAACTTGTCCTTCATTATATTCTCTCTTCCCATTACCCACCAGGCCTCAACCTCCACTAATTTCAAGTTGCCGCCGCTTGTACCTCATCTGTCATTCAACATCATCTTTGCCTCTGTACTTCCGCCTCGACTGACATTTCTGCCCAACCTCTTTGCATTTACATATGTCTGCCTGTGTGTGTGTATGTGAAGATGGATATGTGTGTGTGTGTGTGTGTGTGTGTGTGTGTGTGTGTGTGTGAGTGTGTGTGTGTGTGTGTGCGAGTGTATACCTGTTGTTTTTCCCCCTAAGGTAAGTCTTTCCGCTCCCGGGATTGGAATGACTCCTTACCCTTTCCCTTAAAACTCACATCCTTTCGTCTTTCCCTCTCCTTCCTTCTTTCCTGAAGAAAAAACCTTGTGTTGTGAAAGCTTGAAATTCTAGTGCCACTGCTGGTTAGACTGTCCAGCTCTTTGGCATCCAGGCCAATATGATGTATGGATGGGTTTATGCTATGCTTTACTTGCCACTATAATAGTTCAAAGGTATTTGTAATTCTTCATTGGTTTCCCTTACCAGTATTCAGTCATTTCCTTTGTGGCTGTGGTTTGATTTCTGATTTTTTTTTTTTTTTTTTTTTTTTTTTGTGAAGTTCCAACAGTTTCTTTTAGTTATTCTGAGAGCAGAATTTTCATTTAGACTGTTTTATGTGTATGTGGAAGGAGTATATAGAGGGTCTATACAAGGGCGATGTACTTCAGGACAATATTATGGAAATGGAAGAGGATGTAGATGAAGATGAAATGGGAGATACGATACTGCATGAAGAGTTTGACAGAGCACTGAAAGACCTGAGTCGAAACAAGGCCCCTGGAGTAGACAACATTCAATTGGAACTACTGACAGCCTTGGGAGAGCCAGTCCTGACAAAACTCTACCATCTGGTGAGCAAGATGTAAGAAACAGGCGAAATACCCTCAGACTTCAAGAAGAATATAATAATTCCAATCCCAAAGAAAGCAAGTGTTGACAGATGTGAAAATTACCAATCAATCAGTTTAAAAAGCCATAGCTGCAAAATACTAATACGAATTCTTTACAGACGACTGGAAAAACTAGTAGAAGCTGACCTTGGGGAAGATCAGTTTGGATTTCGTAGAAATACTGGAACACGTGAGGCAATACTGACCTCATGACTTATCTTAGAAGAAAGATAAGGAAGGGAAAACCTACGCTTCAAGCATTTGTTGACTTAGAGAAAGCTTTTGACAATGTTGACTGGAATACTCTATTTCAAATTCTAAATGTGGCAGGGGTAAAATACAGGGAGTGAAAGGCTATTTACAATTTGTACAGAAACCAGATGGCAGTTATAAGGGTCGAGGGGCATGAAAGGGAAGCAGCAGTTGGGAAGGGAGTGAGACAGGGTTGTAGCCTGTCCCCGAGGTTATTCAATCTGTATATTGAGCAAGCAGTAAAGGAAACAAAAGAAAAATTCGGAGTAGGTATTAAAATCCATGGAGAAGAAATAAAAACTTTGAGGTTCGCCGATGACATTGTAATTCTGTCAGAGACAGCAAAGGACTTGGAAGAGCAGTTGAATGGAATGGACAGTGTCTTGAAAGGAAGATATAAGATGAACATCAACAAAAGCAAAACGAGGATAATGGAATGTAGTCGAATTAAGTCGGGTGATGCTGAGGGAATTAGATTAGGAAATGAGACACTTAAAGTAGTAAAGGAGTGTTGCTATTTGGGGAGCAAAATAACTAATGATGGTTGAAGTAGAGAGGATATAAAATGTAGACTGGCAATGGCAAGGAAAGCGTTTCTGAAGAAGAGAAATTTGTTAACATCTAGTATAGATTTAAGTGTCAGGAAGTCATTTCTGAAAGTATTTGTATGCAGTGTAGCCATGTATGGAAGTGAAACGTGGCCGATAAATAATTTGGACAAGAAGAGAAAAGAAGCTTTCGAAATGTGGTGCTACAGAAGAATGCTGAAGATAAGATGAGTAGATGACATAACTAATGAGGAAGTATTGAATAGGACTGGGGAGAAGAGAAGTTTGTGGCACAACTTGACCAGAAGAAGGGATTGGTTGGTAGGACATGTTCTGAGGCATCAAGGGATCACCAATTTAGTATTGGAGGACAGCGTGGAGTGGGAAAATCGTAGAGGGAGACCAAGAGATGAATACACTAAGCAGATTCAGGAGGAAATAGGTTGCAGTAGGTACTGGGAGATGAAGAAGCTTGCACAGGATAGAGTAGCATTTAGAGCTGCATCAAACCAGTCTCAGGACTGAAGACAACAACAACATGTGTGTGTGAATGACACAGAGCTTTGGTAGCCAGTGAAATTAACTTTATTTGACAGTTTTACGTAAGTGTTGTTTACTATTTTAATTAAATGATTAGTGCAGCTTGGAACCAAGCCTTATAACATTTATAGGGTAGTTATTTAATTAGCATATGTTTTACTTTTAGAAAATCTGGTGATGGCTAATCACATCAAAATGCATTAGTTTTAATAAGCTGTATGTATACTGTCTAGTTTGACACTGCCTTCACAATTGTCTCCAAAAATGCATCACACATTTCTGTTACTTTCTCCTTAGCATATCTATACTATCATTTTCAGGTAGCAGTTATTAACTGGTTTTGATGATTGTGGAAAACCATAGGCAGCTTTCCATGCTGACAACCCATCTTACCATAAAATGACAATGCATTTATGGTCTAAGTTTGAAATGATTCTTTAAGATATGTTGACAGACTATTCACAGTTGGAGATTCTCTACTGAACTGCATTTTGAATTCATGCTAACTTCATCTACGGTACAGGGGTGGCTTAATGTAGTAATTCCCTGTGGTCAGAAGAGCATGGTGAAGAAGTTTCTGATCAAAATTAAAAGTCCTATGCAATGCAGAAGGTGGTGCATAATCTTTTTTGAGCTATTTATTATTTCATCAAATCACAAAACAAGTTTCAGTAACTGCTTAGACTAATGGAAGCACTTTTTGTTTTATCTACATTTCCCAAAACAACAATACAACTTGCTTTACAATTTTATGAAATCTATTCCAGATTGTATTTGTCTGGGTCACAAATATGTCTTACAAAAATCTACCCTCATATTGAATACCCAGTCCCTGCTGGAACACCACATATTTCACCTCTAACAGTATGGAACCATGATCAAGAGTGGTTTGTACCAATTTTCTCTGACAAGGTAAGATTGTGACACAAAAAAACCATAATTAAAAACTGAAGTGCAATTCATGCATATGACGTATCTTTATGTTCCTGTAGGATTTTCTAAATAAACAGTGCAACAAGTATGAGATTGATCTGAACAAGCATGAAGATGAGTGGTACAAGGGTCATACAATTGATGGAAGAATATTATTCCCAGCAACAGGATATCTGGTAATATACTCATAAAAATTAAAGGACATTTAAAGGAACAAGTAGTGTATGCCTCGCTCATATCACTGTTATAATTTTTCTGTTTTCCTTCTTATCACCTTGGTGCAAGGGAACAAATTTCATTTCATATTTCATTATTAATAACACTGGTTTATTCAGATTTACTAGCATTACAATTTCATTTTTAAGTATCTTCTTTACATGGTGTTGGTTTTCTCTCTTCATCTCTGTCATTTTCATTTTAACATTAGTTATTTCATGATAGTTGATGTTTTGTAGCTATTCAGGTACATTTCTGGTTTTTCTTTTGGCATATTGTTACCTATATTTTCTATGTTTGCTTAACTTAAAACATATAGTGATGAAATACTGTTTCCATTTGTATAGCATGTTTTCTCATACTTGAAAATGGCCCACCTCTCTGTGCTGTCAGACAAAGAGCTATATGTATAAAAGTATATTATTGTTTTTTATTCTCTTTTTATTTTGATACTGCCTTCAAGACTTCAATTATTTTCTAGTAATCATGTTTTAAGTGAGCTTCTGCCTAGTTCAGTACCTTCAGCATTAAGATGTAATTTTATTTTAATCAGAGGTCAACTTAATGTTCAAAGCATAGTACCACAATTAAAACATTTTAATTTTTAATAAATATATATGATAATCACATTACATTTACAGATATAAAACCCTTATTTGATCTCATTCTACAAAGTAGCTATGCAATTTCAAACCTTTTTACAAGTTTGATTGCTTTATGGGCTTAAACGATTGTATTCATGAAAGGTTCTGTCTGAAGCATGTTGTTTGTAATATAATTAAAAAAACATCATGTGTATCAGATCAACATCTGCTGGACACAATAGCATCACAGTCCAAATGATTAAGCTTATTATTGACCCACTACTGACTAGATGTCAGTGTGCTCCCTGCCGCCATTGGATAAGCAGCTGCAGCAGCAAGTCGTATACTCCTAGCTCACTCATTTGTTACATAGTTTAATTCTTAATTTCTTTGCGTGTTTTTGGTACTTGCATTGTTTAATTCATAAATTTCAGGCGTATTATAGTATTTGAGAGTTGTAGCATCGCGTTTTAGTACCCGAATAGTGTAAAATCACGTAGTCTCCTTCCGCCGCCGAGCAGTGAGTCAGCAATGCGCAAGTAGCAGCATTACTGCATTTGCTAGGCAGTCTTGTATTTTAATAACCGTTTAAATTTTGTGTCAATTTGTTTGCGCTCTCTGTAGATTAGTTCAGATGTTCTTTGCACAACAGTTTTTAGCATGGTTAGGGACTGCAACTGCTGTGTTCGGATACAGGCTGAGTTGGCATCCCTTCACTCCCAGCTTCAGGCAGTGTTGGCTTCGGTCACACAGCTTGAGGCTGTTGCCAATGAGCATCACTGTGGGGGTCCGGATGGGGGTTTGTCGGGGACGGCCAGCTCGTCCCACGCATCCCCCGATCGGACTACGACTGTGGTTGCCTGGGATACTGCCCGCATTGAGGCTGATCCTTCACCTGTGGTAGGGTGGGAGGTTGTTTCAAGGTGTGGCAGGGGGCAAAAGACATTCCAGAGGGCTGAACAGAAGGCCTCTCCAGTTTGTCTGACGAACCGGTTTCAGGATCTGTCTCAGGCTGATACTGATCTTCGGCCTGACATGGCTGCTTGTCCTGTTCCAGAGGTTGCCCCTCACTCTGCAAGATCCGGGCGGTCGCAGAGGGTGGGCTTACTGGTAGTTGGGAGCTCCAACGTCAGCGCATAATGGGGCACCTTAGGGATATAGCAGCAAGAGAGGGGGAAAAAAACCAATGTGCACTCCGTGTGCATACCAGGGGGGGTGTCATTCCATATGTGGATAGGGTTCTTCCGGATGCCGAAATTTTTACAAAGGTACAGACGGTGTATAGAAAGGATAGATTGCATGCAACTGGTGGTGGAGTGTTCATCACTGTTAGTAGTAGTTTATCCTGTAGAGAAGTAGAAGTGGATAGTTTCTGTGAATTATTATGGGTGGAGGTTACACTCAACAACCGAGCTAGGTTAATAACTGGCTCCTTTTACCAACCTCCCGACTGAGGAGCATTAGTGGCAGAACAACTGAGAGAAAATTTGGAATACATTTCACATAAATTTTCTCAGCATGTTATAGTCTTAGGTGGAGATTTCAATTTACCAGATATAGACTGGGACACTCAGATGTTTAGGATGGGTGGTAGGGACAGAGCATCGAGTGACATTATACTGAGTGCACTATGCGAAAATTACCTCGAGCAATTAAACAGAGAACGAACTCATAGAGATAACATCTTGGACCTACTGATAACAAAGAGACGTGAACTTTTTGACTCTGTATGTGCAGAACAGGGAATCAGTGATCATAAGGCCGTTTCAGCATCCCTGAATATGGAAGTTAATAGGAATACAAAAAAAAGGGAGGAAGGTTTATCTGTTTAGCAAGAGTAATAGAAGGCAGATTTCAGACTACCTAACAGATCAAAACAAAAATTTCTGTTCCAACACTGACAATGTTGAGTGTTTATGGAAAAAGTTCAAGGCAATCGTAAAATGTGTTTTAGACAGGTACGTGCTGAGTAAAACTGTGAGGGACGAGAAAAACCACCGTGGTACAACAACAAAGTTAGGAAACTACTGCAAAAGCAAAGAGAGCTTCACTCCAAGTTTAAACGCAGCCAAAACCTTATTATGGGCAATCGACAGTGCTGAACGATTGAACAGAATGCATCTGAGTTGGTGAGATAGATACAAATGCAGTAGGTGGAGTAAAGGATTCAGTAAGCAGGCCTGGCAACAGTAGACCAGGTAGTTCTGTCCCATGATTAGAATAATGTGGCCCTCAGCTTTGTAACCTGTGAAACACCTTCACTGTAGAAGTCATGTTGGCCATTAAGTTATTTAACTTAATGAGCAATTGCATTTGTAATTATGTCATATTTTTTATATGTGATCTGTGTGAATAAACTCTTTCAGGTAGTTACAGAAAACTCACAGATCTGACCTGCCATTTTTTTCCATTCATAATATGCATGTTTCCACCCCATCACAATACATCACAAATTTTTGTTTGAACACATGTATGCCCATACCAGGAAATGATGGTCATTTAAGGTGTCTGGCACCCAGCATATAATAAGCACATAATTGTTAGTTGCTTAAAAGTAGATGTACATGCTTATTGATCCATTTATAGGAAGCACATTTAAGTATCTATTATATGTCACATATGAAATTGAAGTATGACGGTGTGCTGCAGCCAATAAATAGAGTATTTGTCCTTCAGAAGAAGGCAGTTAGAATTCTGTGCAATCTCAGATGTAATGGGCCATGTAAGAAGATGTTCTAGAGTAAGAAATTACTTACATTACGATCTATATATACTTCTAAACGTATGCTACTAATTTTAAAACATGAGCAGTACAATAGTTTAAAGAAAGATAAACTTATTTCTAACACATGGAGAGACTGTAACTAACACTTAGCAAGGCATAACCAAAAGGTTCAGACAACAGACCCTATCATATGGGTATCAACCTGTTTAACCAGCTTCGAAAGTACATAAAAAGTTTAAATGGAATCCTCTTTGAAGGAGTACTTAATAATAGGTTATTTTTAACAAAGAATTTCTCTCAAGGAAATAGACTATCTTCATCTGTAGCACATTATTTATCGCTAATTGAGATATCTTGCCTCTTCCAGTTTTTACCTCTGTCCGGCCATGACCATCACCCACTCCCTCCTAACAAGATCCCCCCTATCATCTTCAAGTAATTCCATGAACTCATTCTCTTTTCCTAGATCCCTTCCAAATAGCATAAACCCCTTGATGGACTAAATTATACCCAGCTATAACCTTACATCAGACTCTGATTTAATCGTCCTCACTCCAGACAAAAGATCCCCCACAGCTGTGATTAACTGCAGAGATTATTTGACAGAAGGTATCTGTCAGCTGTCTGACTCTTCCTGCTACATTGTGACATCCCAGAAGTCCAGCATAACCTCCAACCCCTACACAAACTCGTAGGTCCATCCCAGAATATCTCCCAGATCCCACAAGAACACCTACCTTTTCATGCTTCCCAAAACTCATAGACCTAACAATTGTGGATGCCCATTTTAACTGGCTGCTGGGCTCCCACTGAAATAATCTCAGCTCTTATTGACCAGTGTCTCCATCCCATTGCCTGCAGCCTACCTTATCATATCAAAGATACTAATCACTTTCATCATCATCTTCTATCTATCTGGATCTGTACTTGTCATTGTTGACACCTCCTCAGTATACGGTGACATATCGCACACTAATGACCTTGGCACCCTCGAACACTAACTCCTGCAACAGCCTACTGACTAAAATCATCACTTAAGACCAACTACATTCATATCCATAACTACTTCTTGAGTGTAGGGATGACATACTAACAAAGCCATGGTACAGCCATGAGCATCCACCTAATGCCGTCCTATGGTGTCATGTTTATGGTCTGTTTGAAGGAAACCTGCAGGGTCACCCAAAATCTCAAACCACTTGTCTGCCATAGGTTCATTGATGATATCTTCATGATTTCGATACAAGGTGAAGACGTTTTATCCTTATTCCCACAGAGCCTCAATATCATCTCATTTACCATCTGCTTCACTGGTCCTCCTAAACCTAGCCTGCTAAGTTCTCAGATGTTGACCTCCACCTTTCCAATGGAAACATAAACACTTCTGTCCATATCAAATCTACTAACCATCAACACTACATTAATTTTAAATGGTGTCATCCCTTCCATGCCAAAATGTCTCTCTGACGGTCACCCACTGATAGGACATCTGCAATGATGGGCAATTATCACTCAGTAAGCTCAAGGTAATTACTAAGGCCTTCACAGAGAGGCGTTACCCCAAAAACCTAGTCCACAAACAGATTACCCATGCCATAGCCACATAAGCCCCTAATCCTCCATTGTTTCTAATGAATGAGGTGCATAAAGCAACACTCCTTCCATTACCCAATATCTCCATGGACTAGCGCACATAAATCATATTCTTTACAAGGCCTTCAACTACATATTGTGAAAATGAGGAATAGCCTACTAACCACCTTCCCAAGTCTAATTCCTGTGGCTTTACTATCTACACATCCAGTACATTTTAACTCCAGTCCTGTCACAGGCATAACCTATCCTATCAGAGGCAGGGCCACCTGTCCAAGCAGCCATGTTATGTATCAGCTTGGCTATAACTTGTATATAGCATTTTATTTGGACATGACCACTAACCAGCTGTCCACCTAAATGAGTGGCTACAGCTGGGAGTTGTCCTCCCAACTCTAGCTTTTTTTAATAAAATGGATCAGAATTGTCATTGCTACCTTTAATCCAATAATCTTTATGGCCTCAGCCTCGGCTACCTCTCCCCCCCCCCCCCCCTCCCCCTTCCCAGCCAAGTAGCAGTCCCACCCCATTATTGTAAGCCAGGGCAATGCACCTGTGCAGATTTATTTGTGTTTATGGGTATTATAACAATATGTTATTCCATCCTGGACTTCTTTCCATTATATGGATATTCTGTTAGATCTGAAAACTCAGCAATGTTCTGAGTCTTTTTTATGAACCTATTGGTGACAACGGCTTAACTTTATCCCTTTGCTATCTGAATACTTCTTTAAGAAAACTGAAGGGGGCTGTTTTAAGTATATCATTTCGGCATTTCCTAGCTGGTCATATGAGAAGATGATGTTTGTTTGGCATTCAAAAGTATCATCAAGGACTTTCTGGGAAATACACGAGCCCAGAATGGTGTCAAAATTGTTCAACAACTCTTAGGGTACTTTAAAAAGCTTGGCTGTAACATGAGTATCAAACTGCATTTCTTACATAGCCATCTTGCTAACTTTCCAGAAAATCTTGGTGCTGTTAGTGATGAACAGTGTGAGCAATTCCACCAAGATTTGAGGATCATGGAGGCAAGTTATCAAGGTAGATGGGATGTCAGTATGATGGCTGACTACTGTTGAAGCATCAAACAAGAATGTCCCCAGATGGAACATTGTAGGACAAGTTATAAGTGAAAATTTGTACCCTAATATCTGTTTTTATTATTTGTATAAACACAATGTAACTTTAAATATTATAATAATCTCTGAATGAATAATATATTCTAATATTCTACAACGTTTGGTTAGTACCCACTTTATTTTCCTTTGTATGCCCAATTTTAATGACTTTTAGGGTAAAGAGAGAGCATCCTGTAGTTTAAAAACTTGATGTGATAGAGAAAAACTGCTAACAGTTTTGAATTCAGAGGCCAAAAGTTAGTTAATAAAAGTCACAGATCTAGGACAACAAAATTGCTGTTCCCCAGTGTAATTGATCATAGTACGACATTATAAATTTGTTTTCAAACAACTGTACACAGAAGATCACTGAAATGACCCAGTGTAATGTCATTACAAGCTGCTGACCTGGTGACAACATGGTGCCTTTGTAGAAAACTCACTTATTTGTGTCACAATGTATTGGCTCCAAGTGGCAGCAAAAGTGACAAATATCTGTGGTACTGAATGCACACAGTTGTTTCGGACTGGTTGGAAGGAAGGCAGGAAATATGGTCTGGCAGAAAAAAATAAAAACTGCACCTCCAGGAATATGTGCCTTCTGATGCAAAGAGACACTTTGTGTTTTTACTTTTACACCTTCTATTATTTATATTCCACTTAGTACTTACTATACCTATATTTACAATACAGTAATATTTTCCATATTTTCCCAGGTTCTCGCTTGGAAGACATTGGCAGCACATAAAGGCTTCAAGTATGAAACTCTGCCAGTCATTTTTCACAATGTGCGCTTTCAGAGGACAACTGTGTTTCCTTCCACTGGTACTTTTGACATTTTGTATTCAATACAATGTGTAATACTATACATTAAACTATAAACACAAAATGAATGTGTGATGTTCCTTTACAGTAAGCTATAAATATCATAATAATTCATCCTGGACAAGGACTATCCCTTAAAAAATAATGATAATCACAAGATTGAAAATCAGTTATTATAAGGGTGTTTTTAGTACATCTTAAGAAACCAGTATTGTATTAAATCAGTATTACTGAGAAGAAATAATTACAAAAACTAGAATCTTTTTACATATGTTTTCTGGCTCTGTAGTACATTGTCTGCAGTTCATATCCATCTCATTCTCCATAGGAGCATGTTTGTTCATGTTCTGAATGAAACACCCTTCATCATTTTAATTCTTGACATTAATATCCATCCATACTTCTCTTCAAAACCAACATAATAAAACTATGCATCAGAGTAACAGTTAACAAAGCTCGTCTTAATAAACAACTCAACTGGTGAAGAACATGTGAACTTCAGAATGTAGTTGGCACACTTTACCTCTACTTATAACAAAGCTGTTTGTATAAGAACCATCTTGAAGAATAACATTTTAATTACATCATCTTTCTGATTGAAACATAGATTTCAACAAAAGTATTCATTTTTGGAACTCATTATTTTAGTGTTACAAAAGGATAGTATTTGTTACTTACATTAATTTTAAATTTTTGTATTGAAGGCTCTAGAAGTTGCAAGTTTCTGTTTACACACACACACACACACACACACCATGATGGGAGAATTATCCAAATAGGACCTAAATCAGCAGATGTGATATGCATGTAAAGTCAAACAAATGATTAAAATTTCAGGAAAATTAGATGATTTATTCAAGAGCTTCACAAATTGGATAAGTCAGTAACATGTTGGTCCATCTCTGGTCCTTATGCAAGCAGTTATAAAGCTTGATATTGGTTGACAGACTTTGCAGGTGTTCTCCTGAGGGATATCAAGCCATACTCCGTCCAGTTGACGTGGTAGATCGTCAGAATCTCAAGATGGTTACAGACCCTGCCGATAATGCTCCAGTCATTTTCAGTTCTCAGTTGGGGAGAGATCTGGCAAGCTTGCTATCCAAAGTATGGTTTTACAAATATGGAAGACAAGCAGTAGAAACTCGCCATATGTGGGCAGGCATTATCTTGTTGAAAGGTAAGCCCAGGACGGCTTGTCATGGAGGGCAACAAAATGGGGCTGGGACATAGAATATTATTGACATATAGCTGTGCTGTAAGGGCACCGCAGATCACAACCAAAGGGATTCAGCTATGAAAAGAAATGGCACCCCAAGTATCACTTCTGGTTGTTAGGCAGTATGGCAGGTGACAGTCAAGTTGGTTCCCACCGCTGTCTGGGGCATCTGCAGACATGTCTTTGGCCTGTATATCACTGAATGGAGTAGAATTGTCTTCAGTGATGAGTCCCACTTTGAACAGAGCCCCAATGGCCAGTAAAGATGTGGCTGTAGAAGCATCAGACTGCAGTTGGGTACCAACCACATTGTCACTTGCCTTTCTGTCCGACAGTCAGGAGTGATGGTCTGACATGCCATTTCATATCATAGCAGGACCCCTTTGGTTGTCATTTGTGGAACCCTTACAGTACAGCAGTACATCAGTGATGTTCTATGCCCCATTTTGTTGCCCTTCATGGCAAGCCATCCTT
Source organism: Schistocerca gregaria (assembly GCF_023897955.1). Lineage (NCBI taxonomy): Eukaryota > Metazoa > Arthropoda > Insecta > Orthoptera > Acrididae > Schistocerca > Schistocerca gregaria. Next base: position 378,601,885 of record NC_064922.1, read on the forward strand.
AGCTTACATTACAGTAAACTGATGTCCACTTGCAAATGGCAAGAGTATTTACTGCTTGTCTTCTTTCTTGCTAAACCCTACTTTTGCCAGAAAGATCACTGGACATCTTCCCTGTTAAGACTGTTTGGAATTTTGATGATGTAAAATGCCAACTGGACAGAGTTCGGCACAATATCCCCCAGAAGGACATCCAACAACTCTGTCGATCAATGCCAAGTGGAATAACTGCTTGCATAAGGATTACATGTGTACCAACATTTTATTCACTTGCTCAATTAGTGATGCTCTTTCTCTGGAATAAACCATCTAATTTTTCTGAAATTGTAATCCTTTGTTTGCCTGCACATACACATCATATCTACTGATGTAGGTCCTCTTAGGATAACTGCTTCATGGAGTGTTATTATTTTTTACTTTCTGTGTGTGTGTGTGTGTGTGTGTGTGTGTGTTATTTCTGCACTGTGGTGTCAAAAGTCTGGGATACCTCCTAGTTTTATGTCAGACCTCCTTTTGCCCGACGCAGTGCAACTCGATATAGCATGGACTCGACAAGTGATTGGACGTCCCCTGCAGAAATATTGAACCATGCTGCCTCTGTAGCCATCCAGAGTTGAGAAAGTGTTGCTATGCAGGATGTTGTGCACAAGCAGACCTCACAGTTATGCCCCATAAATGTTCTATAGGACTCAGGTCAGTCAATCTGGGTGGCCAAATTGTTTGTTCAAATTGTCCAAAATAGTCTTAAAACCAATTGTGGACAATTGTGGCCTGATTACATGACATCATTGTTTGGGAGCATGAAGTCTATGAATGTCTGCAGTAGGCCTTCAAGTAGCTGAACATAAGCGTTTCTTGTCTGTGATCTGTTCAGTTGCACAAGAGGACTGAGTTCATTCCATGCAAACAAACCCTAACCTTTTGGAGCCACCACTAGTTTGCACAGTGCCTTGTTGACAACTCTGATCCGTGGCTTCACGAGGTCTAAGCCACAACTGAACTCTACCATCAGCTCTTACCAACTGGACTCGGGACTCACCTGACCAGACCTTGGTTCTCTAGTAATCTAGGGTTCAATCAATAAGGCACAAGTCCAGGAGAGATGCTGCAGGTCATGTCATGCTGCTAGCAAAGACACTTGTGTTGATAATCTTTCTGCAATAGCTTATTGACAACAAATTTCACTTTTTTAAAGTGAAGGCATTGTCCATGGAGTGAGAGGTAATGCCTGAAATTTGGTATTTTCGGCACACTCTTGATGCTGTGGATCTCAGGATGTTGAATTCCCTTTTGGAGTATCACATGTGTCTAGCTCCAACTCCATTCCACATCCAAAGTATGTTAACTCTGATCGTGTGACTATAATCACATCAGAATACTTTTTACATGACTCAACTGAGCACAAATGACAGCTTAGCACTGCCCTTTTTATAACTTGTGTATGGAATACTACTGCCATTTGTGGATGTGCATATTGCTATCCCTTGACTTTTTCCACCTCAGTGTATATATATTGTCCTGTGGTCACATAGTTGGTTGACATTTAGTTATGGCACACATAATCTTTTTATTTATATCTTTTGTCCAACTTTTCATGTATTATAGTATCACTTCAGTTACAAAAAACAGTGTTTCTGTGATGAAAACCTTCATTCACAATTTAATATAATGTGTCTCTTGATCATCTCGTGGCTCTCATTTTCGACAGACACCAGCTTTTTAAATGTGTTTAGTATTGTTTATGAATTATTTATGTATTATGGATTTAGTTCACCACACAGAGCGGTTGGGTCACCGACAGGCACAGTGAAAAAGAATGTTGGAAATATTTCAGTTTTCAGCCCAAGTCCTTCTTCAGAAGTAAAAAACTCACACAAATTCATGCAAGAACAACTCACATTCACATATTGCCACTGAGCACTAAAATTCAAAGGCAGTTGTGTCTGATGCAAGCAGCAATGTGCCTGAGGTGGGTAGGGGGGCTAAGGAAGGGGTGCGGGTGGGGAGTGTGAGAGATAGCTGGTGAAGAGGCTAATGCTGCCTGTAGGAGCATGCAAGGACATGGTGAAGAGAGAATAGGGCTTCTAGGTCCAAGATAATGTGGCTGTGCTGGGGGTGGGGATGTAGAGAAGACGAAAAGTGCATTTCCAGCATAGAACATGTGCCTGGATCTGGAGTGGAAGAAGGGAGGCAGACAGGAAGTGGAAGAGAAAGATACTATTGAATGTTAGTTGAGTCAGGACGGTTATGCAAATGAAGCATAAGTTGTTAGGAGAGTTCCCACTTGCACATTTAAGGAATGCTGGCATTCATTGGGAGAATTCAGAATGCAGAGGCTATAAAGCAAACAATGTGAAGCACATCATCTTAGGTGGCACATTCAACAACTGGCTGGTCCATGTATCTCTTGATCACAGTTTGGTGGTGGCCATTCACACAGACAGATAGCTTATTTATTGTGATTGTCATGTAGAATATATCAATGTGGTTGCAGCTAAATTGGTAGATCACATTGCTGCTTTCACAGGGAAATGTCAGTGACAGGGCTGGAGTAGGTTCTAGCGAGGTTGTACGGGACAGGTTTTGCATGTAGATCTGGTGCAGAGATACGAGCCATGGAGCAAGAGGTTGAGAGCAGGGTTAGAATAGGGACAGACAAGGATCTTGTGTGGGTTGGGTGGACGGTTGAATACCACTGTCAGAGGGGTTGAGGGGATAATGGGGAGGGTATTGCTCATCTCAGGTTACAACGAGAGGTACCCTGTCCCCACAGGCAGCATTAGCCTCTTCCACTGTGGTCCCTCGCCCTCTCCTCCCCACACCTCGTCCTTAACCTCACTACCCACCCCAGCTGGGTTGCTGCTTGCATCAGACACAGTCGGGCTTTAGTGCCCGGTGACAGTGACCGTGTACATGAGTTATTCTTGTGTGAATGTGTGTGTTTCCAACTTCTGAGAAAGTACTTTGTCTGAAAGATGAAATATTTCTAGCATTCTCTTTCTTTGTGCCTGTCTGTGATTTGATGCCTTCACTATCTGCTGAGTAGCAATCTATCATTTCCATATTGATATGTTATTCTTTCCTGACTTTTCATGGTTTCATAAGGATGTTCACTAACTTGAAGCAAATGTTGATAGCAGAACTGTGGATTGACTGTATGTGAATTTCATATTTGAATTTTATGGTAACGTTTTTAAAACCAAACAATGAGGTACACAGATAACCTTTTCAGTAACGCTATCTGGAAATAATATAAAAAACTAAAACAATGCATATTTTGTTCCAGGGAAACTCACTTTCTTTGTTGAGATGATCTTTGCAGAAGGACAATTCATTATTTGTGAAAGTGACCAAATAGTTGTGACTGGTCAGATATTTGTCTGCCAGGAACCAGATAAGGAATTTATTTGCTTGAATAAAGCTTCCCAGACTGGTGAACAAAGTACTATGCCATTACTCAAGAGCAAGGAAGCGTATTTGGATTTGCGTTTACATGGGTATCAATACACAGGAGTCTTTAAGGGAATGTTGGAAATAGATGGTATGAAAACTGATCTGAAATATTTGATGTGTGTTTGTCATAAACAGCATATAAGCAATTTCTTTAACTACATATGTATAAGCATTTTGATGAGAAATGTTATCTTACACTTTTTTTTCTCTTCCGCAATAATTTTTCTCTCTTATTTTAAATCATAGTTGATACTTGGCAGATAACTAAACAAATTTTTTGCAGATAGTGGAGCCAAAGTTCATTTTACCAATAACTGGGTTGCTCTGATGGACTCTGTTCTGCAGGTAGCCTTAATGAAGAGTGCTTTCAGTTATTTCTCACATATCTGTTTTCCAACAAAACTGCAGAAGGTGATTATTGATCCGCAGAAAGTTTGTCAGACAGGTTGGTATTGAAAGACTGTTAATATTTAGTCTCTTTTCTTTTGCTTTTATTTCTTTAAGCTTTTGAATTATGTCATCCAGAAGACTTACATAGCATTTCCTAATTTTGTCCTTTACAAGAATAATTCTCTTTTCTTAAGAGGAAACACTGGTAATAATCTTCCTCGCAGATGAAATGGACTTTGCAAGTTTTGGTTCAGGGTCAGGGGCCTCTACTGACCTGCTTGATTGTCATTTCATTTTTTGTGTAAAGTAATTGAGCCTCATGTCATACACAATAACAAGTCAACTTATCAAATAACTTTAAATGCCACTCCTATGTTGCTGAGAAATTTGTTTTTATAATAGCCTTCCACAAAGCTTTCTCATAATAAATTAATCATGTAAATCATTGAATTATCTATCAATGAAAATTATCAGTTTTTGAAAATGTAATGTAATTTTATAGATAAAAAAATTTTTATCTGTTGAATTACATTATACAATATTATTTGTTCCGTTAAATGTATGGTATGAGCTATTCAAGACATTTAAATCACTCAGCACGCTACCGTATTGTGCACTTGAGTGATGTTTTCATCTTCTGTTTTAGGACTTTCTTCATGTGGGTTATTTCCAAGAGAAGCAGAACTACATTTCTCATTCATTTATTCATTCATGTTCCAGTAATCCATCAAGAAAGAAAACATTCTGAAATGTGGAACAAATCAAAGTACATATTGTAGTGGCATAGGCTTCCATCGCCAGAGTCAGTTAGTATAGTGCCACATCATATTGTAAAATAACTATCACTGGATAAAACTGATGCTTTGGTCAGTGTGTGGAGAAGTCTGCATTTGAAAACCAGACGGTCAGTATCAACATGCACCCAGGAGCATTAACATTTGGTTTAAACTAGGAAGTTTGGTGGAAAGGGGTACAGTACATTCATCCTGGCCGCAAGTAAAGTCCTGTCCACCAGAGGGGCGTGACGGGGTGTGAGTTGTGCTAGGGTAGCTCAGTTGGTAGAGCACTTGTCTGTGAAATGCAAAGGTCCCGAGTTCGAGTCTCGGCCCGGCACATAGATTTAATCTGCCAGGAAGTTTCATATCAGTGCACACTCCACTGCAGAGTGAAAACCTCATTCTGGAAACATAACCCAGGCTGTGGCTAAGCCATGTCTCCACAATATCCTTTCTTTCAGGAGTGCTAGTTCTGGAGGGTTCGCAGAAGAGCTTCTGTAAAGTTTGGAAGGTAGAAGACGAGATACTGGCAGAAGTAAGGCTGTGAGGATGGGGCGTGAGTCATGCTTGGGTAGATCAGTTGGTAGAGCACTTGTCCGCAAAAGGCAAAGGTCCCATGTTCGAGTCTCGGTCCGGCACACAGTTTTAATCTGCCAGGAAGTTTTTGACATTATTCATGCTGACCGCAGTGTGACTGTGGAAATGATGGTTGATAAGGTTGAAGTTAGTACTGGTACAGTTCATAACATTATCTGTAATAAGCTGAAGTCCCACAAAACATGTGCAAGATGGATGTGGCTGTGCAAGGAAACAAGGTTGAAAGTGTGCACAGAGCTAAAGGAACATTACGAAAGAGAAGGTGATCACTATCTCAGCAAAATTTTAACTTGTGATGAAACATGGGTTCACTGATATGAGCCACAATAAAAAACAAAGCATGTAGTGGAAGCACACCAACTTACCTGTCAAGAAAAAACTCAAAAGCCAACCATCAGCAGGAAAAGTCGTGTTGATGGTGTTTTCGGATGCTGAAGGTCTAGTTTTTTGCGATTATCTTCAAGAGCAGCTTACACTGAACAGACAATATTACTCAGATTTGCTTTTAAACAAGGTCAAGCAGTTTCAAATGATACTGAAGTCAAATTTTAAGAATGATTCAATGGCTCAGAATAGAATTTCGACACTGCCACAGGTTGCACATTCTCTTCAGACATAAATCATGCTTATAATATATTGATATCTTATACCAAGCTTCATGAGAAACTTATTACATCACCAAGAATAACAGGTGGTTCTGACTTCCAAGAAATGTTAGTAATGTTGTGGATGATTTCAAAACATGAACAAAAAGTAAAATCTTAAATGACATGATGGAAACTGATAAATTAAATATGAGGGTCATTCAATAAGTAATGCCCCAAATTTTTTTTCTCAGAACATATGTACTGTTAAGAGTCAGAATTTAGTGACAATATACATCAGCATGTCTTGTCCATGCCCTATTTTTCTATGTAGTCTCCATCATGTTCTACAGCTGTATGCCAACATTGTGGAAGAGCATGTATTCCCTGCTGGTAAAAGCTGTTGCCCTGTAGGCATAGCCATGTTTTCATTGCATGACTGACAATCTCGTCATCTTCAAAGTGTGTTCCCCACAGAGAAGCTTTTAAGCAGCCCAAAGAGATGGAAGTCTTAGGGTGCAGGGTCTGGACTGTAGGGTGGATGAGGCAATGATGTCCAGCCCAATTTGGCAATGTGTTTCTGGGTTCTCAGACTTGTGTGTGGGCGTGCATTATCATGTTGGAGCAAGATTTTTGCTGAATTCTTGTCCAGTCAAACATATTGGAAGCGGTTCTTGAGTTTATTCAGAGTCTTCACAAACGCCTCTGAATTGATGGTTGACCCTCTTGGCATCACATCCATGAGAATGACACCATCATAATCCCTGAAGGCTGTCACCTTGACTTTTCCAGCAGAAGAGATTGTCTTGAATTTCTTCTTTTGTGGTGAATGAGAATGGTGCCACCCTGTGGACTGCTTTTTATTTCTGGTACTATATGGTGCACCAAGTCATCCTCCATAATGATCTGTGACAGAGAGGCCTCTCCATCAGTCTCAAAATGCTCAAACAATTCAGATGAAATGATCTTTCTTTGAATCTTGTGGTCCGCTGTGAGCATTTGTGGAACCCATCATGAGCACCTCTTTGAATATTCGAGAGTCTTGATCATTGCAGATGCACTTCCAATGCTGACTGACAACCATAGAGCCAATTGTTTTGTTGTGATGTGCTGGTCGGCACAGATAATGGCATCCACATGATTCAGCACTGCACACAAACAGTTATGGATGTTCACCACGGTTTCTTTTTCTGCACACAAGAATTCAATAACAGCACACTGCTTGTAATGTGAGTCATATGTAGATGCAGATGCCATTTTGATGCTGTACTGGGCTCTGCCATCTGCCAGAACAGTTCAAAACTTCACTGGCGCACAGTACAAATAACAAATGTGAAGCACCAATAAGGACGTTTGTCTATGTACACTCCTGGAAATTGAAATAAGAACACCGTGAATTCATTGTCCCAGGAAGGGGAAACTTTATTGACACATTCCTGGGGTCAGATACATCACATGATCACACTGACAGAACCACAGGCACATAGACACAGACAACAGAGCATCCACAATGTCGGCACTAGTACAGTGTATATCCACCTTTCGCAGCAATGCAGGCTGCCATTCTCCCATGGAGATGATCGTAGAGATGCTGGATGTAGTCCTGTGGAACGGCTTGCCATGCCATTTCCACCTGGCACCTCAGTTGGACCAGCGTTCGTGCTGGACGTGCAGACCGCGTGAGACGACGCTTCATCCAGTCCCAAACATGCTCAATGGGGGACAGATCCGGAGATCTTGCTGGCCAGGGTAGTTGACTTACACCTTCTAGAGCACGTTGGGTGGCACGGGATACATGCGGACGTGCATTGTCCTGTTGGAACAGCAAGTTCTCTTGCCGGTCTAGGAATGGTAGAACGATGGGTTCGATGACGGTTTGGATGTACCGTGCACTATTCAGTGTCCCCTCGACGATCACCAGAGGTGTACGGCCAGTGTAGGAGATTGCTCCCCACACCATGATGCTGGGTGTTGGCCCTGTGTGCCTCGGTCGTGTGCAGTCCTGATTGTGGCGCTCACCTGCACGGCGCCAAACATGCGTACGACCATCATTGGCACCAAGGCAGAAGCGACTCTCATCGCTGAAGACGACATGTCTCCATTCGTCCCTCCATTCACGCTTGTCGCGACACCACTGGAGGCGGGCTGCACGATGTTGGGGCGTGAGCGGAAGACGGCCTAACGGTGTGCGGGACCGTAGCCCAGCTTCATGGAGATGGTTGCGAATGGTCCTCGCCGATACCCCAGGAGCAACAGTGTCCCTAATTTGCTGGGAAGTGGCGGTGCGGTCCCCTACGGCACTGCGTAGGATCCTACGGTCTTGGCGTGCATCCGTGCGTCGCTGCGGTCCTGTCCCAGGTCGACGGGCACGTGCACCTTCCGCTGACCACTGGCGACAACATCGATGTACTGTGGAGACCTCACGCCCCACGTGTTGAGCAATTCGGCGGTACGTCCACCCGGCCTCCCGCATGCCCACTATACGCCCTCGCTCAAAGTCCGTCAACTGCACATATGGTTCACGTCCACGCTGTCGCGGCATGCTACCAGTGTTAAAGACTGCGATGGAGCTCCGTATGCCACACAAACTGGCTGACACTGACGGCGGCGGTGCACAAATGCTGCGCAGCTAGCACCATTCGACGGCCAACACCGTGGTTCCTGGTGTGTCCGCTGTGCCATGCGTGTGATCATTGCTTGTACAGCCCTCTCGCAGTGTCCAGAGCAAGTATGGTGGGTCTGACACACCGGTGTCAATGTGTTCTTTTTTCCATTTCCAGGAGTGTATATTAATGGCTTTTTTTTAAATGTGGGGCATTGCTTATTGAATGATGCTCATATAAGTAAAACAAGTGATGTAAAAGGGAAAGATTATTTCAAGCAAGAGTGAAGTATATGTTATGTTACATCAGGAACAACTTCTGTTGCACAAATATTTGGGTTACGAAAAGCAAAGAACTTTCAGTTTGAAGCAGTCAGTTAGATATAGATCAAGTGCTTTCTATATAATTGTATAACAAGCTATCTGTGGTTTAGTGATCCATTGTTTGTAACTGGTCTAAGACATTCTAAGACAGGCTACAGGATATGAGGCAGCCTCTGAAATATATATGCTTGTTACAGGAACACATTTCATTTCTGAAAAGCCTACTTTTCTTCTCTCTCATAGAATAACGAACACTGACCAGCTTTTTTCTTAATGTAACAAAACTAAAGTAAGGAGGTCGAGGCCCAAACCACACATAAGAGCGGTAGTGTTAGGTGAAGAAGCTTACATTCCTCAAAAGACAAAACAAAACAGTAATTGGATTTGCAAAATGCAGGGCAATTGATGACTACATCTAAAAATCTTATAATAAATGTAAATTTCCTTGTAGTACCATTAATGAAAAATTAAGTAGAAGAAGAAAGTGTGAAAAAGCTACAAATGAAGTTAATATTACGTCTACTATTAACCTGTCTTCTGCTAATGATGCAAAGGCCATTTTACTGCCTCCTGGTAATACCAGATGCTAACTCTACTTATTTTTATCTGTTTCTACAAAAATTTGTAGCTAAAAAGCAGTATGAGTACATTATTCATTAAATCATTGCCGAAACTGAGCTGTTTGAAGGCTGAAGACATTTCTGGTCAATCAAACTTTGTAATTAAAAACATAAAGAAGGTCAGAGCACATCCTCTTAATGGGAATGGAAATGAAGTTCCATGCTTCTTGACAGAGTGTAGAGGAACAATGCGGAAGACCTGCACTGCCGTACCAGGCAAGGTCCTAATGGAGGTGGTTTGCTGTTGCCTTCCTCCGACTGCAATGGGGATGAATGATGATGATGAAGACGACACAACGCCACCCAGTTATCTCGGGGCAGGTGAAAATCCCCCGTGCTCAGGAAGCAAGGATGGTACAACAAGACCACGAGCTGCGGACACTTTCTCTTAGTACATTGTACAGTTGTACCTTAGTTATTCTAATTTTCCAAAATGTCTAGAAAGACAATGGTCATTCCAATACACAAAAAGGAGGACAAGTCTTTCACTAATAACTATTGTACAATTCCTTTGGTTACAGTATTTTCTAAAATAATTGAATGTTGCATACAATAGCTAACATGTCTGCATATGTCAGATGATAATATCTCAATCGAGTCTCAGTACGATTTCAGGTCCCAACTGTCAGCAATCAAAGCTGATGGAAACATTATTTCTTTTGAGTGAACCTGTTTTGAATCAAACGTATCTGAAGAAGCCACTCTAATTGATCTGAGTAAGACATATGATTCAGAAAAACCAAAAAATATTCCTGGAAAACTGTGGTGTTATGCCACCTTAAGTCTCCCTCACTGAATCCTACCACAGTAACAGAAAAAAATGTTAATCACTTTTGAATACATCGTGGGAGCAGACACTGATCAATTTCATTATTAATAGTTACTATTAAAATCAGTCTTGACCACAAATTTATTTATTCTGGTAACCAGTATTGACCACACCCGTGGTAATCTTCAGACCTACAAGTCAAATACAAAGTCTGATCACAGGGCTACATACATTAAAGAAAATTATATAAAATTACAAAGTTAAAAATCAATGAATTACCAAAGTGCTGTATGAGCAGGAGCCGGTGGTAAATCACTTCTACATAGTGCAGTGCCCATCTTACTTATGTACTGGAGGCTCCGCCCACTTTTACAGAATGATGTCAGCGCTAACCAATGGGTTAAGAGTTAAATAACAATGAAAAACTCTGTAATTAAAAGAACAGTGACAAGAATGAAAAATAAAAATACATGGAACTTAGCTGGTTGAACAGCTATTGTCAGATAAAATATGTAGAAATATTAAACATGTGATATAAATAAAAATTGTTTCGACAGTACAGAGATTGCCCTCTCTGGGCTGTCGGAGAACCATTTAGAAGCTACTGGTTGCCATAGTAAGTATAGATGCCATTCCAAAGACATGGCAGCAAGCTACTCTGCAATGAGGTTATTGTAATATCAATAGGCAAATACTATTATGTCAGACAACATACCGTGAACAGCAGTGTGTTTTTAAACCTAAAATTTAAAACTTTTGCTATCTCCAACTGCCATACCAAACTGGTCAACAAGGGACTAAATGGAAGCCTTAGACCATTGTAGCAATTTTACATAGGACTAGAATTTTCTATGATTCTCTGGCAGATCTTTTGCTAAGGAGTGACAGTGTTTGATGTATGCTTTGCATACAGATCTTTTCACAGAAGCATGAATTTCTACCAATCTTTGCTGGTCATCACTTGTGTATTCTCTATTGAACCAAGAGTGCAACAGCCTCTGCTTCCTCAGCATTTTCCAAATTTCATTATTAAAACCATGGTTGGTCTCTTCCATCTTTTATCTACTTATTAGGCACATAGCTCTCCAGACAATGATTTACTGTCTGCTTAAACTTTTCACTTAGTTCCTCTATGTCTGCCTTACTGGAACTAAGTGAGGGTTTGAATTTGCACTGTCTTTTCACTTGTATTTTGTATTTCATTGCAACTACGTTCTAATCACTACATATACCAGATTTATGCACTTTGATTTGGTTTCTTTGATTCTGACCATTATGTAATCAATTTGGTAGCATCCTGTGCCCAACAGTTTTATCCATGTATAACATATTTGTGGGTGGTTCTGAAATAATGTATTTGTGATCATCAGTTCATTTTCCATGCAGAAATTGAAAGGTCTTTTTCCTATTTGATTTGTGTTTACTAATCTATGCCTTCCTGTCACTTCAGCTTCTTGCATGTCTGCTACCACAGCATTCCAGCATCAACAGTAATAAGATTCTCTCTTTCCTATACATATGGTGGAACTTTGTTAAGTTGTTTTTACTCATTTTGTATTTCACATCACTGTGACCAGTTGCTATGAAAAGGATAGTTGCTACTCACTGTATAGCAGAGGTACTGAATTGCACATAGGCACAATAAAAAGATTGTCGCAAAATAAGCTTTTGGCCAACAATGTGTTTGTCAAAAGAAGACAATGCACACACACACACACACACACACACACACACACACACACACACACACACACACACACACAGAATCCAGTCTGGCGTAAAGCATAAACTTAAATGCAGATAAGGGCCTACAGCACTATAAGTAATGTTTTTAATTTACCTTAGTCTGAGTTGAATTGTTATGTTATTCTCAAGCAGTTAAATGTGAAGAATGATCTTTTATTAGCCAACAAGATTTTATACATCGAAATTCTGCATTCAAGATCAGTTAATGTGACAGGAGCACACTTGAAGTGAGGAAGATTTGACAGTTAAATCCCACTCATTTGTATTTATGGAATAGTTTGAACCTCAGAGTATGAGGTTTCTCGGAAGATGTTGGCATTTTTGTCCAGCACTTTTTCAGTTTAGATGCAATAGCTGTAGCAGTTTCACAATAAATGTAGTTCAGTGTTTTATTTCAGTATGTTTTAAATAAATATTATTAACAAGCTTTTAGAAATGAGACTTAATTACAATAAATTTTATGATAATGTGAATCAACTGGCAAAAATGACCTAAAAATTCAAATTTTACTAAAAATGGCTGAAAGAATCGCTCTTTAGAAAAAGCATTTGAAAGTATGAAAAACATGAAAATGCAAGACAATCACTACAAAGGACATATTTGAAAATATGGTGCCCTGGACAGAGTTTATGTGGCACAACACCACTCAGAAAAAAATGACTTATCATCAACATTTAGGCCACTCTTATAAATATAAATCATGTTTCATCATTCATGGAAATTATTCAATAACTGATTGCACTAATGAGTAGCTAAAAAATTGGTTCAAATGGCTCTGAGCACTGTGGGACTTAACATCTGTGGTCATCAGCCCCCAGAACTCAGAACTACTTAAACCTAACTAACCTAAGGAAATCACACACATCCATGCACGAGGCAGGATTCGAATCTATGACCGTAGTGGTCACACGGTTCCAGACTGAAGCGCCTAGAACCCCTTGGCCACACCGGCCAGCAGTGAGTAGCTTTTCCAATTTATTTTGATTCCTGAGATGAGGTGTGCACAGTGAGTAGAGGAAGGAATAAGTTGGATGCCCTGTGTGAGGAACAGTGCAATGGGAACATTTCCTGCAGTGTTGGCAACTCACTCAGTTTATACTTCATACTAATCATTTGCTGTGGTGGAGAAGACACACAGAAGTAGCAAGATTTCATCAAAATATTTTTAAAGAGACATAATTCACAATAAACTATTCACTTCATAATAGCTAGTTTAGTTCAACATGGTGGTAGATCACCTAGGGTGGCAGCAGTTACAGATGACACAAAGACTTTTGAATTCTATTGATTAGTTCTGAGCAGGAATGTCATGGAGATAAAGGAAAGTGGGGCATGTTATTTAATCTGATAAGGTTTCAGTGAGCTCAGCTTCTTAATGATTTGTGAGTAAAGGGAAAGAAGGACATACATTTGTGCAAGGAAAGGGTGGTGTTGGGGAAAGAAGTTTTGGTCATTTTGTACAGTTTTAACAACAACTGCCCCATGGCAATCATCTGCTGTGGTAGAAAAGTCACATGGAAGTAACAAGGTTTCATGAAAGTGCATTGTAGCTCTTGGTCACTCACCATCAATCCCAATATAATGAATCAACACACAGGAAATAACAGAGTGCTATCCACTGTTAGTTCATATATGTTGGCAGTATTTCCAGTAATGATGACTTTTGAAACATACCAACAAATACTGATCTCAGGCAGAGACCAAACTGTTGCTGCAAGACAGATTTACCGGTTGAACTTCAGTGTAATTTTCAAAGGAAGCTTGAACTATTTTCCACTCCTTCAGGTTGAACATCAGGTGACTAGTTTTTATTGTTTTCTTTAGCACTGTACATTGAGTTAGAAACAAATACCAGGCTGAATAAACTTGTTTCACTGTTTTCTATTGTTCCTCTTTCTCCTTTCCTGCTCTTCATTCCCCAGACTTTTGTTTCAATTCCATAATGTTAATACCGCTTAAACCAAGCTTCGACTCTTCCACACCAATCTCATAACTGTCAAAAGTTTGTGAAACAAATTGCCGTTCATGTTAAAAATTCAAAGGTCTTGAGAAGGGATGGAGGCACACTGCAGTCAGCTCTTGGTATGGCTATGTTCAGAACAATAGCTGTTGCAATGTTACTACTCTCCAGTAGTACCCTCAGTCTGCGTGCAGCTGATAGATATCAGGTGTGTGGAAGGATGGTGATCTTTTGAGGAACAGCAAGATATTTTTGAGGAATAACAAGATATTTTTGAGGAATAACAAGAGGAATTCCAGGGTCAGCATAATTACAGTAATTCTTTACTTTGGTATTGGACAGATCCTATCTGCCACTGACATGAAGACAACTCAAAAGTAGGGATGGAAAAAACCTACCAGCTTTTCAGTACTATTAACTAGTTTTCTTCAGTTTTTTGTAGTCTCAGTTACAATCACTTTTTAAAAACTGAACTGGTAACTGGCAAAAGAAACCCAGCAAAAATCACCTTACTTTGTCAGGGGTGCAAAAATTTGGAGTTTCTAAGTAAAATATCCTCCCACCATGAACTATGGACCTTGCCATTGGTGGGGAGGCTTGCGTGCCTCAACGATACAGATAGCCGTACCATGGGTGCAACCACATCGGAGGGGTATCTGTTGAGAGGCCAGACAAACGTGTGGTTCCTGAAAAGGGGCAGCAGCCTTTTCAGTAGTTGCAGGGGCAACAGTCTGGATGATTGACTGATTTGGCCTTGTAACATTAACCAAAACGGCCTTGCTGTTGTGGTACTGCGAACGGCTGAAAGCAACGGGAAACTACTGCCGTAATTTTTCCCAAGGGCATGCAGCTTTACTGTATGGTTAAATGATGATGGCGTCCTCTTGGGTAAAATCTTCTGGAGGTAAAATAGTCCCCCATTCAGATCTCCGGGTGGGGACTACTCAAGAGGACATCATCATCAGGAGAAAGAAAACTAGCTTTTTATGGATCGGAGCGTGGAATGTCAGATCCCTTAATCGGGCAGGTAGGTTAGAAAATTTAAAAAGGGAAATGGATAGGTTAAAGTTAGATATAGTGGGAATTACTGAAGTTCGGTGGCAGGAGGAACAAGACTTCTGGTCAGGTTAATACAGGGTTATAAATACAAAATCAAATAGGAGTAATGCAGGAGTAGGTTTAATAATGAATAAAAAAAATAGGAGTGCAGGTAAGCTACTACAAACAGCACAGTGAACATATTATAGTGGCCAAGATAGACACGAAGCCAATGCCTGCTACAGTAGTACAAGTTTATATGCCAAATAGCTCTGCAGATGACGAAGAAATTGAAGAAATGTATGATGAGATAAATGAAATTATTCAGGTAGTGAAGGGAGACAAAAATTTAATAGTCATGGGTGACTGGAATTCAAGAGCATGAAAAGGGAGAGAAGGAAACATAGTGGCTGAATATGGATTGAGGGTAAGAAATGAAAGAGGAAGCCGTCTGGTAGAATTTTGCACAGAGCATAACTTACTCATACCTAACACTTGGTTCAAGAAACATAAAAGAAGGTTGTATAAATGGAAGAATCCTGGAGGTACTAAAAGGTATCAGATAGATTATATAATGGTAAGACAGATATTTAGGAACCAGGTTTTAAATTGTAGGACATTTCCAGGGGCAGATGTGGACTCTGACCACAATCTATTGGTTATGAACTGTAGATTAAAACTGAAGAAGTTGCAAAAATGTGGGAATTTAAGGAGATGGGACCTGGATAAACTGACTAAACCAGAGGTTGTACAGAGTTTCAGGGAGAGCATAAGGGAACAATTGACAGGAATGGGGGAAAGAAATACAGTAGAAGACGAATGGGTAGCTCTGAGGGATGAAGTAGTGAAGGCAGCAGAGGATCAAGTAGGTAAAAAGACGAGGGCTAGTAGAAATCCTTGGGTAACAGAAGAAATATTGAATTTAATCGATGAAAGGAGAAAATATAAAAATGCAGTAAATGAAGCAGCCAAAAAGGAATACAAACGTCTCATAAATTAGATCGACCGGAAGTGCAAAATGGCTAAGCAGGCATGGCTAGAGGACAAATGTAAGGATGTATCTCACTAGGGGTAAGGTAGATACAGCCTACAGGAAAATTAAAGAGACCTTTGGAGAAAAGAGAGCCACTTGTATGAATATCAAGAGCTCCGATGGAAACCCAGTTCTAAGCAAGGAGGGGAAAGCAGAAAGGTTGGAAGGAGTATATAGAGGGTCTATACAAGGGTGATGTACTTGAGGACAATATTGTGGAAATGGAAAAGGATGTAGATGAAGATGAAATGGGAGATAGGATACTGCGTGAAGAATTTGACAGAGCATTTAAAGACCTGAGTCGAAACAAGGTCCTGGGAGTAGTCAACATTCCATTAGAACTACTGACAGTCTTGGGAGAGCCAGTCCTGACAAAACTCTACCATCTGGTGAGCAAGATGTATGAGACAGGCAAAATACCCTCAGACTTCAAGAAGAATATAATAATTCCAATCCCAAAGAAAGCAGGTGTTGACAGATGTGAAAATTACCGAACTATAAGTTTAATAGGTCGCAGCTGCAAAATACTAACGCGAATTATTTACAGACGAATGGAAAAACTGGTAGATGCCAACCTCGGGGAAGATCAGTTTGTATTCCCTAGAAATGTTGGAACACGTGAGGCAATACTGACCTTACGACTTATCTTAGAAGAAAGATTAAGGAAAGGCAAACCTATATTTCTAACATTTGTAGACTTAGAGAAAGCTTTTGACAATGTTGAATGGAATACTCGCTTTCAAATTCTGAAGGTGGTAGGGGTAAAATACAGGGAGCGAAAGGCTATTTACAATTTGTACAGAAACCAGATGGCAGTTATAAGAGTCAAAGGGCATGAAAGGGAAGCAGTGGTTGTGAAGGGAGTGAGACAGGGTTGTAGTCTATCCCCGATGTTATTCAATCTGTATATTGAGCAAACAGTAAAGGAAACAAAAGAAAAATTCGCAGTAGGTATTAAAATCCATGGAGAAGATATAAAAACTTTGAGGTTTACCAATGACATTGTAATTCTGTCAGAGACAGCAAAGGACTTGGAAGAGCAGTTGAACGGAATGGACAGTGCCTTGAAAGGAGGATATAAAATGAACATTAACAAAAGCAAAACGAGGATAATGGAATGTAGTCGAATTAAGTCGGGTGATGCTGAGGGAATTAGATTAGGAAATGAGACACTTAAAGTAGCAAAGGAGTTTAGCTATTTGGGGAGCAAAATAACTGATGATGGTCGAAATAAAGAAGATATAAAATGTAGACTGACAATGGCAAGGAAAGCGTTTCTGAAGAAGAGAAATTTGTTTACATCTAGTATAAATCTAAGTGTCAGGAAGTCGTTTCTGAAAGTATTTGTATGGATTGTACCCATGTATGGAAATGAAACATGGACAATAAATAGTTTGGACAAGAAGAGAATAGAAGCTTTGGAAATGTGGTGCTACAGAAGAATGTTGAAGATTAGGTGGTTAGATCACATAATTAATGAGGAGGTACTGAATAGGATTGGGGAGAAGAGAAGTTTGTGGCACAACTTGACTAGAAGAAGGGATCGGTTGGTAGGACATGTCCTGAGGCATCAAGGGATCACAAATTTAGCATTGGAGGGCAGCGTAGAGGGTAAAAACCGTAGAGGGATACCAAGAGATGAATACACTAAGCAGATTCAGGAAGATGTAGGTTGCAGTAGGTATTGGGAGATGAAGGATAGATTAACATGGAGAGCTGCATCAAACCAGTCTCAGGATGAAGACCACAACAACAACAACAACAAATAAAATATTTTTATTGGTAAATTTTTATTGACTTCAAATACTGGCTTGTTAAAAGCAACTTAAAGCATGCAGTGCTCACCAGTAACAGTACCAACCAATAATCACACGACACTAGAAACACTGCACCATTATTGCTAATAATGTAGCTCTCAACATGTGACATCCATGTACTTACACTCTTCTATTAGAAAGTGCACAGTGCATGTATTCTTTTATTCATTCATAAAACAGCTGACATAATAGTGAACTGCCACATGTAACCTTATGTAGGTGGAGGTGTACGTAAATTTTGCTGACTTGACAATTATGAATTGTTGACTGATGCATGTTTTCCATCTTGGGAAACATATTAAAATAAAATATGATGCAAAATTTATGTTACAATGTTAGTCTGATATTTGCCAACTGAGCACCCTGAGGGTCCAAACCCTTGAGGACTTGGACCCCATGTGGGTGGGCCCCAGGAATATTGACCCCCTCCCCACTGTGTCCTCAAACAGGCTCATGGGTGGCATCTTCACCTCTCTATGGTTGTTCTATAGCTTTACTGACTCTGCATCGACCTAATTTGTTAATAATACAGTAAGATAATATTTCTTCTGTGTACTTCGTCTTTCAGTTTAAGGGGAAATTAAACAATGATGTTATATGATTTATGTACAATAAATTGTAATCATTTGATACCAAGTGCAATGTACAGAAATATTCCTTTATTTCAGGTGAAGTCCTATATGTCATTGTTGATGAAACATTAAAAACTGTTGGCTGTGAGGGGATGCAGTTCTCTGGTGCAGAAACAGCAGCAGTACCACGCCAGTCACCAAATGAAGAGCCATTGTGCAATTACCAAAATTTCGTACCATATCACAATTTTCTTACAGATACAGTTACAGCTCTTGGCATTTGTCTGCAAATTTTTATTGAAAATTGTGTTAAACAGGCTAACTTTAAAATTGCTGTTTTCTCAGAGAGCAATAAAGCTAAATATAGTTCAGCAGTTTCAAAATGGTTTTCTGAAACTACATGGATTAGGGTAAGCAGTCACCTTTTTCATAACAGAATGGATTTAGTATTTCTGTGTTCAATGTCTTTCATGACTGTTATTGTTTACACTGTTAAATCTTACATGCTGATGTATAGACACACTCACTCACATACTCACTCACACTCTCTCTCTCTCTCTCTCTCTCTCTCTCTCTCTCTCTCTCTCTCTCACACACACACACACACACACACACACACACACACACACACACACACACAGATACATACACACACACTGAAGGGCCAAAGAAATTGGTACTGAAGTAGTGCTGAAGGGAAATGACACCATGAAACCTGCCGGCCTCTCCATAAATCCCTAAGAGTACGAGGGATCTGGAGATCTCTTCTGAACAGCACATTGTAAGGCATCCCAGATATGCTGAATAATGTTCATTTTCCGGGGAGTTTGGTGGCCAGCGGAAGTGTTTAAACCCAGAAGAGTGTTCCTGAAGCCACTTTGTAACAATTCTGGGAATGTGGGGTGGAGCATTGTTCTGCTGGAATTGCCCAAGTCCATCAGAATGCACAATGGACATGAATGAGTGCAGGTGATCAGATAGGATGCTTACGTATGTGTCACCTGGCAGACTCATATCTAGACACATCAGGGGCCCCATATCACTCCAACTCCACACGCCCCATACCATTACAGAGCCTCCACAAGCCTGCACAGTCTCCTGCTGACACGCAGGGTCCATGGATTCATGAGGTTGTCTCCATACAGATACAGGTCCATCTGCTCGATACAATTTGAAATGAGACTCATCCAACCAGGTAACATGTTTCCTGTCATCGGCAGTCCAATGTTGGTGTTGCGGGGCGCAGGTGATGTGTAAAACTTTGTCTCATGCAGTCATCAAGGGTACACAAGTGGACATTTGGCTTTGAAAGCCCATATCAATGAAGTTCCACTGAATGGTTCACATGCTGACACTTCTTGATGGCCCAGCACTGAAATTTGCCGCAGTTTGCTGAAGGAGTGCAGTTCTGTCATGTTGAATGATTCTCTTCAGTTGGCATTGGTCCCATTCTCACAGAATCTTTTTCTGGCTGCAGTGATGTCAGAGATTTGATGTTTTACCAGATTCATGATATTCTAGGTACACTCATGAAATGGTCATACAGGAAAATCCTCACTTCATCGCTACCCCTCATGCGCTGACTATAACACCACATTCAAGCTCACTTAAATCTTGATGACCAGCCATTGTATCATCAGTAACCAATCTAACATAATAATAATAATAATAATAAAGATTTTATTGTCTTTAGGCCATTACAGCAATTGACAACCTCAAATGAAGTTACAATTTATAATAAAGTGTGATAAGGTATTGACTACTGAAATATTTTAGCTTATATTACAATAAATGTACATTGGGTCATCTGTTGGATCTCTGCATTTTACAGTTGAAGAATTCATTGATATCATAAAATGGGTGGGCAATAAACCATTCATGCAGTCTTTCTTTGAATGTATATTCAGGAAAATCCTGTATAGCATGTAGCAGCTTATTAAATAGTTTGTGCCTTGTGACTTCATAGCTGTTTATTGATTTTGATAATCTGTGGTAAGGTGTGTATATGTGTTTGATGCTTCTTGTGTTGTAAGAATGTACATTTTCTCTACGTTTCACATCTTGTAGGTTCTTCTTCGTAAAGATTAAGATATTGTATATACAGAGGTTTATTACTGTCATAATGTTTTGTTTAGTAAATAAGGGTTTTCAGTGACCCTTATGTGAAGAATTTGTAATTATCCTAATGGCTTTCTTCTGCAATAATAGTATGTCATGTATATGACTACAGTTACCCCCACAAGATAATGCCAAAGGATATTATACTTTGGAAAAATGCAAAATAAGATGATCTGATGTGTGTTTGAGGTACACAATTTCTGAGTTGTCTTAATAAATAAATTACACTAGATAGCTTACAAGTAATATAGTTTGCATGTTGGCCCCAGGATAACTTTTCTTCTAAATAAACTCCCAGGAATTTAACATAACTGGGGTCATCAGATAGTGGCTTGTCTCTTAGAGTGAAGATTATCTGCTGAGTTTTATTTTCATTTAGCAGGAAACCATTTGCTCTGAACCAATATGCTGTGTGATTGAGTGTATTTTCAGCACAGGTTTTAAGATCATTAAGATTGTTACTGCTATGAAGAAAAGTCGTATCATCTGCATACAGTACAGTGGTGTATCTAATAAATGAGGTGAGGTCATTGATCATTATCAGAAACAGGAAGGGGGCCAGTACAGATCCCTGAGGCACACCTACTTTAACATTTTCTATGTTTGACATTTCCTTACCAACACAAACTACGTGTTTACGGTTGTTGATATAAGCTTTTAATAGTCTGAGACTGTTTCCTTTGATGCCGTAGAATTCTAGTTTCTCCAGTAGTGGTGTGTGCTCAATACAGTTGAAGGACTTGCTTATGTCACAGAATGAGACCTGAGCAAAGCCTTTGTTCTCAAAAACTTTGAGGATGTAACTGACTACCATGTTGATTGCATCCATGGTCGACAAATTCTTCCTAAACCTGTATCGTGTAGCATCGATTATTCCTAGATTCTCAAAATGAGATGATAATTGTTGGTACATGATGCATTGTATTACCTTGGAGAATGCGGGTACTATTGAAACAGGCCTGTAACTAGATAGAGAGCCTTTATGTCCCTTTTTGTATACAGGGATGATCCTACACAGTTTTAACTCATCAGGAAAATATCCTTCAAGTAAGCACTTGTTTATGCAATGGGTTAAAGGGCACAGAATGCAATCACACACTTTTTTGGCAGGTTGCATGATATGCCATATATATCTAAGCTATCAGATGATTTCAGTTGTATTATGACCCCTTGTACAAATCTAGGCGATACTTGGGAGAAGGTTAGCATGCTTGTATTTAGTGACTGTCTGCCCCAATTTTGGGAGAGTAACTCTGATGGACTAATGTCTGGTTTGATAATTGCGTCTCCTATTTCTTTCAATGAATTAATAAAAAACTCATTGAATGTTTGAGGTGGGATATTAATCTTGTCTTTTTTAGTATCTGTGGCAGCACTGTTAATTACTTTCCGAGCGGTTTTGCTTTTATTGGTGGAATTATGTATGCTGTTGGCATAGAAAATTTTTTTGGCTTGCAGGATGTCTTTTTTGTATTCAGTCCTGCATTCCACATAGGCTGATTTGCCATAGTCAGACTTCATACTATTGTATATGTTGTACAGTAACAAAACTTGTTTCTTTATATCTATCAGCTGTTTAGTGTACCATATATTTTGTCTGTTTTGAGATCTCGATTTGTGGCTGCTGTCCATTATTTTGATTTTCTTTATGGGAATATTATGGTTAAATAAGGTCAAGAATGCATTAAAAATCTATCAAATATTATTTTGTATGGCAGGTGTGATGTGTAATAATGTGTAATGTCCATTGACACTACAATGGCCAAACCAGTCTTTGTCAGCAAGGGAATTATGAAATGTGTTAATTTTATCCTCAGTTACAGGTCTGGTAATCACAGCTGTTGGGACATGTCTGTGTCTGTTTGCTTTGCTCCTATTGAGAGGAATTTTACTTGCATAATTTAGAGATATGGAGTCATGCTCAGAGAAAGGGGACACTACAATTTCGCATGTGTTTTCAGTGGTCTTGAAGTTTACAAAGATGTTATCCAAAGTTTTCCAGATCTGCAACACTACCCTTACATTTAGTAACATCAAAATCAGCATTCAAATCACCTCCTATTGCAATATCATAGTGTAGCCATTTAATATTACTTAATTTACTCAATAGCATGTCCATTTTTTCTAAAAATATGTTATTGCTTCCCTTTGGTGATCTGCTCATGGATACTACTATTAGCTTATGACTATTAATGATTATACCCGTAACTTCAAAGTGCTGCTCATCACACAAGGAATTTAGGTCTAGTTTGGTTATTGTACAATTGAGTGACTGGTTGGAATAAATTTCCACACCACCTCTAATGTGCTCTTTCTACAGTAGCTATTTACTATACTAAAATTGTCAAATTTGGTAACTGCAAGTTCATTCTCATTAGCCCAGTGTTCACTCAGACAAAAAATATCAGACTGGTTATCAAGACCAAACTCATTTATGATAAGTTCTTTATCTTTCAGTCCTTGAACGTTAAGGTAACATATTTTAAGATCCATGCTCTTATTGCTTACACACTGAACACTATGGTGATTGGTTTTCAAACCTTTTACAAGACTTATCTTTTGGATTTCTGCCTCTTGTTCCCTTGTACTAAAAAAAATTGTTCACTTGGATTGGTAGCACATCTACTGTTGTATGCCTATTCTTCCCTCCTTGTGATGATGTTGTATATGAGGCTGCTACTACAGGAATTGATGGAACTGCTATTATGGTGTGTGGAGGCACTGTTGTGGCATCTGGTGACTGAGGAGATAAGGTTGTTGCTTCTACTACTGCTGCTGTTGAATCTTGCTGATGAAGTGTGATAGGTACTGCTGCTGCTGCTGCTGCTGTTGCTGTAGGCATTGTTGTGGCAGTGGAGATTTGGATGTTGCTTCATCTTCTGCTGCTGTTGAATGCTGTAGATGAAGTCTGGTAGGTACTGCTGGTGCAGAATTTGTTATGCATGTAGGTACAATTGCTGCTTCCACCTCTAGTGCTGCAATAGAAGCAACCATTTCTTCAGGCTCTGCTTGCATCAAGCAAGGAACTGGTAGAGCAGCAATTACTTCTTGGTTGTCAGATGCTTTCAGTATCATGCTGATGTTTTGGCACAGAATCTTCTTGCTTCTGTAATTAAAGTGCATGCCATGTTTCGTGTAACAGTCTCTTTGCAAGAAGTCCATACTTATAAAATATGCATTTTGGTAAGCCCTGCAAATCTTTGAGTATTGCCTGTTTGCTTTTATGATTTCCACGTTCACACATGACCATTCCGAAAGGTCATGCCTATGTGGAATTCCGACTACAAAAACTGATTTCTCTTCTGTTGAATTTGGTATTGCCTTAAGGTTTCATGTTGCACTGTGGAGGTCGTTTTTATATACATTATTGGCTCCAGCTATGACGAAAATATGACGATCATTTTCAGTTTCTATGTTTGTATTGAGTTCTTGGAAGGGTGCATCTGGTTCGACAATACTAGTTGGTTGTATACAATGACTGTAATGTAGTATTTTTGCAATTTCATGTCCATGGATATCAGAGAATATTTTCACTTTGAGTTTGTCTTCACGTTTATTGTGGAACTTTCTGCTCATGTGCTTGATATGCTTGTCACTATATAGATTCAGCGTGTTGTTGTCGTCACAGTTTTCCATGGATTCCATATTCATATCTGAATCTAGTGCATGAAAAGTTTTTTATTACCACAGGAATTCTACAGTCCCTGGGTTTCACACGACCAATCCTTTCTGGCCTAGTAAGCATATGTCGCCTTGTTGTTTCTGCCTTTAGGCCTATATCCACTTCAGAGCACTCGTTTATGGTAGGTAGGATACTGAAACTGCTTTTACTGCCGTGGTTCATTCCATTTGTTGTATTTATCACCTTTTTGTTTCTTTTTTCCACGATCATGCTAGTCCTGTGCTCCCAGTTCCTTGTTTTACTTGTTTTGATGATCGGGATATTACACGCCTTTTTCAGTTTGGCATTTTCATTTTCTAAATGTGCAGTGTCCCACCTTAGTACATCTACAATTAATTGCAGGCCTGATACACATTCATTTAGCTTCACTATTTCACTGTTATAATGTACGTATGTTCCGTTTTTCACCACACAACTGTAACTTTTGTTCACTTTCTCACTATAAACAACTGTACCAGACACTTGTTGTCTTATATAGGCATTGCTGACTGCAGTGCCATATTCTGAGTGTTTGCATATCTGTTTATTTGAATATACATGCCTATACCAGTTTCTTTGGCACTTCCGTGTATATAAAACAGACTGTGTGTGTGTGTGTGTGTGTGTGTGTGTGTGTGTGTGTGTGTGTGTGTGTGTGTGTGTGTGTATGATAGTCCAGGATCTCCTTCCATCAAACTTCATGAGTATCATCTCTGTGTGGTTTACAGCCTCCTAGCTCCATCAAGAGTAGAGATATGGGTAAAAATGTTTTTACTCGCCCTGCCACATAGGTTACCCTGCTTGACAGTAATGTGAGAATAGTATCAGCCTGTCTATTGACCTGATATCCACAGCAGCCTACACCTCTGTGGGAAGAAACAGTTTTCCAGCTGCTGCATTGAGGCTAGCCTGGACAACAGGCGTGTTGTGTTGGAGTAGTATTGGCCTACTTCATTGACCTGTTTTGCATGGCAGCTTATACATCAGGGGCAAAAAAACAGTTCTCAAGACCTGTAGGCTACTCTGTGCAATAACCATGTTGTGTTTGTTTAATATCAGTCTGCTGTATTGGCTCATTTTGCAGGGTCTACATGGACAGATGGGTATGGTTGGGGAAAAGTTGAGATGGATAGGGCAGAGGATGGACAGAAAAACAGGTGGGCAGGAGGAAATGGATAGAGAGGGGAGGAGGAGAGGCTTAGAGAGAGGGGAAGGAGGAGATGTATAGAGAGAAGGGGAGGATGAGGTGGACAGATATGTGAGGAGAAAGACATGGGCAGAGGTAGCAGTAGTAGGAGAACACCAGATAGAGGGGTCAGAGGGGATAGATATAGGGAGGGGAAGAATGAGATTTGCACTGAGAGGGGGCAGAGGATAAAGGGGAACTGGAGTAGCCAGAGAAAGGGGAGAAGGAGGGGATGGAGAGACAGTGATGGAGAAGGAAATGTACAAGGAGAGGGGAGGGTGAGACAGTCAGATAGAGAAAGAGAAGGGGAAGGGCAAAGAGGAAGGAGGAGGAGATGTACAGTGGGAGTTGGAGCAGGAGATGGGCAGAGAGGGGGGGTGGGGGGGAGCAGGAGATGGGCAGAGAAAGAGGGAGGAGGAGATGTTTAGAGAGAGGGGAAGGAGGAATCAACAGAGAGAAGTGAAGGGGAGGAGTGGGAGATATAGCAGGCAGCTGGAATATAGAGAGAGGTAGTGAACAGATTGAAAAGAAAGGGCAGATGAGGAGATAAGCAGAGAGATAGGTCTGTTTATGGATAGGGAGGGGGGGGGGGTTATTAAAAGGGAGAAAGCAATGGCCAGTAAGAATGGGATGGAGTAGATTAAAAGAGAAAGGGGAGAGGGTAAAATGGACATGGAGATGGGGGGGGGGGGGGGGGGGGGGGGGGAAGAAAGTGAGAAAGGTGGAGGAAATGGGCTGAGAGAACAAAGGGTGGACATATGTGTAATATGTTTGCCCTACATGCACGTTGGCAAAGCTGCAGGTAACAGCTAGTTTGTGTTGTAATTATCACTTTGTCATATTAAATCATAGTCTTCCCATACATGTATATGGGTATATATTGAGAAACCCCATGTTAATTTGCAGATGATGTAGTACTAACTCAAAAGAAAGTAATTTTACCAGAATAATGTAATAGTTGACCTGGGGAATGCAATTACCCAAAAGTGTGTTATCCCTGAAACAGTCAACGACTTTCTTCATGAAGGCTTGAGTGTTTCTTTTGGGCCCTGAGACAAAGGGTCTCCTACTCAAAATATTACACTTATCACCAGAATTAGTATTCCATTCCCCATAGCGAAAACATTATTGTGGCCAAGATAGACACGAAGCCCACGCCTACTACAGTAGTACAAGTTTATATGCCAACTAGCTCTGCAGATGACAAAGAAATTGAAGAAATGTATGATGAAATCAAAGAAATTATTCAGATATTAAAGGGAGATGAAAATTTAATAGTCATGGGTGACTGGAATTTGGTAGTAGGAAAGGGGAGAGAAGTAAAAAATAGTAGTGAATATGGATTGGGGCTAAGAAATGAAAGAGGAAGCTGCTTGCTAGAATTTTGCATAGAACTCATCTTAATCATAACTAACACTTGGTACAAGAATCATGAAAGAAGGCTGTATACATGCAAGAATCCTGGAGGTACTGACAGATTTCAGATAGATTATATAATGGTAAGACAGAGATTTAGGAACCAGGTTCTAAATTGTAAGACATTTCCAGGGGCAGATGTGGACTCTGACCACAATCTATTGGTTATGAACTGTCGATTAAAACTGAAGAAACTGCAAAAAGGTGGAAATTTAAGGAGATGGGACCTGGATGATCTGACTAAACCAGAGGTTGTACAGAGTTTCAGGGAGAGCATAAGGGAACAATTGACAGGAATGGGGGAAAGAAATACAGTAGAAGAAGAAAGGTTTGTTTTGAGGGATGAAGTAGTGAAGGCAGCATAGGATCATGTAGGTAAAAAAATGAGGGCTAGTAGAATTCCATGGGCAACAGAAGAAATATTGAATTTAATTGATGAAAGGAGAAAATATAAAAATGCAGTAAATGAAGCAGGCAAACAGGAATACAAATCTCTCAAAAATGAGATCAACACAAAGAGCAAAATGGCTAAGTAGGAATACGTAGAGGACAAATGTAAGGACGTAGAGGCTTATCTCAGGAAAATTAAAGAGATCTTTAGAGAAAAGAGAGCCACTTGTATGAATATCAAGAGCTCAGATGGAAACCAAGTTCTAAGCAAAGAAGGGAAAGCAGAAAGGTTGGAAGGAGTATATAGAGGGTCTATATAAGGGTGATGTACTTGAGGACAATATAATGGAAATGGAAGAGGATGTAGATGAAGATGAAATGGGAGATACAATACTGCATGAAGAGTTTGACAAACCACTTAAAGACGTGAGATGAAACAAGGCCCTGGGAGTAGACAACATTCCATTAGAACTACTGCCAGTCTTGGGAGAGCCAGTCCTGACAAAACTCTATCATCTAGTGAGCAAGATGTATGAGACAGGCGAAATACCCTCAGACTTCAAGAAGAATATAATAATTCCAATCCCAAAGAAAGCAGGTGTTGACAGATGTGAAAATTACCGAACTATAAGTTTAATAGGTCGCACTGCAAAATACTAATGCGAATTATTTACAAACGAATGGAAAAACTGGTAAAAGCCAACACTCACGGAAGATCAGTTTGTATTCCCTAGAAATGTTGGAACATGTGAGGCAATACTGACCTTATGACTTACCTTAGAAGGTAGATTAAGAAAAGGCAAACCTACGTTTCTAACATTTGTAGACTTAGAGAAAGCTTTTGACAATGTTGAATGGAATACTCGCTTTCAAATTCTGAAGGTGGCAGGAGTAAAATACAGGGAGCAAAAGGCTATTTACAATTTGTACAGAAACCAGATGGCAGTTATAAGAGTCGAGGGTCATGAAAGGGAAGCAGTGGTTGGGAAGGGATTGAGACAGGGTTGCAGTCTATCCTCGATGTTATTCAATCTGTATATTGAGCAAGCAGTAAAGGAAACAAAAGTAAAATTTGGAGTAGGTATGAAAATCCATGGAGAAGAAATAAAAGCTTTGAGGTTTACCGATGACTTTGTAATTCTGTCAGAGACAGCAAAGGACCTGGAAGAGCAGTTGAACGGAATGGATAGTGTCTTGAAAGGAGGATATAAGATGAACCTCAACAAAAACAAAATGGGGATAATGGAATATAGTCAAATTAAGTCGGATGATGCTGAGGGAATTAGATTAGGAAATGAGACACTTAAAGTAGTAAAGGAGTTTTGCTGTTTGGGGAGCAAAATAACTGATGATGGTTGAAATAGAGAGGATATAAAATGTAGACTGGCAATGTCAAGGAAAGCATTTCTGAATAAGAGAAATTTGTTATCATCAAGTAAATATTTAAGTGTCAGGAAGTCGTTTCTGAAAGTATTTGTATGGAGTGTAGCCATGTATGGAAGTGAAACATGGACAATAAATAGTTTGGATAAGAAGAGAATAGAGGCTTTCGAAATGTGGTGCTACAGAAGAATGCTGAAGATTAGATGGATAGGTCACATAACTAATGAGGAGGTATTGAATAGGATTGGGGAGAAGAGAATTTTGTGGCACAACTTGACTAGAAGAAGGGATCGATTGGTAGGACATGTTCTGAGGCA
This sequence comes from Schistocerca gregaria, assembly GCF_023897955.1. Lineage (NCBI taxonomy): Eukaryota > Metazoa > Arthropoda > Insecta > Orthoptera > Acrididae > Schistocerca > Schistocerca gregaria. The sequence goes on from NC_064922.1 coordinate 378,630,634, forward strand.
TCAAGGGATCACCAATTTAGTATTGGAGGGCAGCATGGAGGGTAAAAATCGTAGAGAGAGAGCAAGAGATGAATACGCTAAGAAGATTCAGGAAGATGTAGGTTGCAGTAGGTACTGTGAGATGAAGAAGCTTGCACAGGATAGAGTAGCATGGAGAGCTGCATCAAACCAGTCGCAGTACTGAAGACCACAACAACAACAACAACAACATCCCCATTCTGCCTATGTGATATCCTGATCCATCCCTACGTCATCTCCACTCACAGTTTTGCTAACACAATTTCCTTGGGGAGGAGGGAGGGATGTATTGGGGAAGGTTGAGCAGGAAGATCAATTGACTCAGATCCTGGAATGAGAGCATACCACCTGTTTTGAGGACAAAGAGAGATGAAGATCTTTGCCTCCCCTTGTCACCACAACATTTGTGTCCCTCTCATCCTGGCATCTGAGATATCTGCCCCTCCTTTTCAACCTTCTCCAACCTTGCCCTCTCTTTCCCAAGGAAGAAAGTACTAACAGTTACAAAAGCTATGGTACTGTTATGTTTGTGTCAGCAATAGTAAATATTTCAGTTCCTGAACATAAATATTAGCCAGTAATTGTGTCCCTTAATTTTGCACATATTTATGTGAAGGCAGAAGCCTGTGGAACTATTTAATTATCATGTCATTTAAATACACCATCTTATCTAAATAAACTGTGTGTATGTGTGGAAGTTTATAAGTTTTATGAATAATAACATATGTCAATATGTTTTAGGCGAAACTATATCTGATTTGTGAGACAAATTCTACAGAAGAAGCCACAAAACTTGGTACAGAAATAACAGTCTGCAGTAAACCAACAATAAATGATTATGATCTAGTGCTAACTGATAGTTTAGATCAGAAACGAAGTGTGACAATGAAACATGGTGGTTTCATGATTCTACTTTCAAACACTGATAGTCTTCATACAGATATGAAAGTACTATCAAAAATTTCTTCAAGTGATGGAACATACATATTCTTGCTCCAAAAGGAAGTAAGTAAAGTGGTCTTATATGTTGAATATACAAGTATGAATATGAAATGAACATTGTATAAAATGCCATGTTTCTTACATAAGGATGCATGGCTTTAAAAACACAGTATTTAGTCCTTTACTAACATATTTAAAAACAGTTGAATCAATCTTTAAGAAAAATCTAACAAAACTTGGAAAGAAATCTCTATTTTCACATTCATTGTGAGATAATTTTTGGAACAATTTATAATTAATTTAGTCTACAAAACATATCTGAATAAATTATAACTTGATAATAAGTAACAATTTTACTTCGTTTCTCATGAGAATAATCCCAATGTGTACTTCCATGAGTAGTTTTGATATATTATTTGAAATTGATAATTTTTGCTCTTTCTGACTGTCCTGTGAGGTTATGTTATACTGCTAATCTAAATGGACAAGGACATAAATATGTGATTAAAAAGAAGAGCCACTCAATTGATATATGGTATGACACAGAGAAATGAAGTATGTAACAATCAGTAATTTGTAAAGCCATTCAAGATACATAATATTGATTATATCATTACCATCCTTGTGGAACTTATTAAGCCATAGCATCAGGCTACCATTAATTTGGATCATTTTTATCTCTAAAAATGTTTACCTGATTACACATTGAGGAGTCACTGTATGTTCTATTACTAATATTTACTGGCCCCTTTCCAGAGAATAGTTACATACATAAAAGAAGTCAGCTTATTTGTCTGTGATAACTACTAGCCAATTCCCACAGCAGGTCTGTTCAGTTTAATCCAAAGTTTGCTGATAGAGTTTTTCAACATTTTATCTACATAGCAAATTTTTTCACATACCAGCAGAGCAGCAAGTTACTTATTGATCTTTTCTGTGTTTTTTCTTAGTTTAATTCTTAAAACTTTTGTGTTTAAGAGCTGTAATCTTGAGTTTCAGTAATTATGAAGTGCAGACTCTCAAAGTGTGTAGCACAGTTGTCATTTCTTTTGAATGGCCAGCTACACAGCTCAGTGAGGCATCAGTGTCCATCATGACACATCAGGAGGGTAATGAGTTATGTATTTAGCTTTCTCTGTATGCTTGTATAGTTAATTCTCAAGTTAGCATAACTAAGATGGATAGGATTTGTGCAAGCTATGTTGCTGGTGGAGCTTCTTACAGTTTGCGAACAGCTGAAGATACTTTTGGCCATGGGCAGCAATTTTTAGGCTGCTACCTTGAGATGCAGCAGTGCGGAGAACCTAGTGCATCATCTGGGACAACTCATGTGTCATTATTATGCACAAGAGCTCTGATCCCAAGGCATCTTACAGTGTACCTGATGTGTTCACTCTAGGCATAGAGTCAATGTGGAGGCTTGCCTGCTGGCCTCGCCCATTCACTCTGTGAGTGACCAGGTGCTCACTCCTTCAGCAGGATCTGAGTAGGCACAGGATATGTCTGTCAGGGAGCCTCATCCAAGATGTGGAGGAGGCCCTGTTTGTGGCTGTTGAGAGTGCAGGGTGCAGTTAACATCAGCACCAATGACACCTTTCAATTACGTTCTGAGGCCATCCCCATCATTGGATGTGGTGAAGACTGCTGGCCTCACTCATGATGTACAAGCAGTGTACAGTTCACAGTGCAACAGTTCACAGTATCATTAGCAAAATTAATTGGGATCCTTCAGTTTGGAGCCAAGTGGAAGATCTCGACCAAAGGCTCCTGTGATTCTGTGATAGTCTTGGCTGCAGCTTTATGGACCCTCATTATGGGGTGGAGAATTGTAGGACCACCATTGATAGGTCAGGGGTGCACTACACAAAGGAAGCAGCTACTTGGGCAGAAGAGTAATTGATTTTAACAGTAAATTGTCAAAGTATTTGTAACAGATATCCTGAATTACTGACTTCCATGAAAGTTGTTACTCTCAAATTATTCTCAGATTCAACAGCTGAAGTAGAAGGCTCTCACATATTAGTGAGGCATGGAATGTATATAGAATAGACAAATTAGATGTCATAGGACAGCGATTTTTCACTGCAGTTGACAAAAATATTGAGTCTGTCGATCTCAAAATTGAGTCTGACTGTGGAGTTATCTGGACATGTGTAACAGGTCAAGGTGAATTCAAGTTAATTACCAGATGCCACATAGTTGTGCTATGATGGTTTTAGAATCATACAAAGAATGTCTATGCTCATTAATGTGGAAATCAGATCATGAAGTATTAGTTGGAGGGGACTTAAACCTACATAGTTTAGATGGGGATGCCTGTGGATTCATTGCAGGTAGCTCAGACAGGCAGTTTTGTGAAGAACTTTTTAACATGGTCTCTGAAAATTGTCTTGAGCAACTAGTTCAGCAGCCAACATGCAATGGAAATATTTTAGATTTTATAGCTACAGATAGGCCTGACTTTATTGATGGTTTCAGTCTAGAGAGAGGGGTTAGTGATCATCAAGTCATCATAGTGGCAGAGGGTACTTAAGTTGATAAGTCCATCATGAAGTTATGGGAATGTTTTTGCTAGAAAGAGCAGATAAGCAAATGTTTGCATCCCATCCAATGAATGGACATCATTTAGTTCAAACATGATGAACCTTGAGGAATTATCGGCAAAGTATGAACAGATTGTAGATTGCACTCTGGACAAGTAAGCGCTGAGTAAGTGGATTAGTGACCGAAAAGACCCACTGTGGTTTAGTAACAAAATTCTGAAAAAGCTGAGGAAGCAGAAATCATTGCACTCTTGGCTCAAAACTGAACACAAATGATGATGGCCAAAAGTCACTAGAAGATCCTACATCTGTAAAAAGAGCAGTGCACTGACCATATGATGGATGGAATCCCAATTTGATTTTACAGAGACTACTCTATGGTGCTGGACCCTTACTTAGCTTGCATTTATCACGAATGTCTTACCCAGTGCAAAGTCCCAAGCGGCTGGCAAAAGTGCAGGGAACTCCTGAATACAAGGGCTATCCACAAAGTACATTACGTTTTCGTTTGTGTCCTTTAGGGGCGGGGCTAGTGCAACCATCTTGGTGTCATGGTATTCCGCTGCTCAGTCGGCATCCTGCCATGCTAGTGAGAGGTTTGTGCTGTACTCTGTTGAGTCATAATGACAGTTTGAAATGTCAGTGTTAATTGAAAATGCTGCGAAGTGTGAAGTGCGTGCTGTAATAAGGTTTTTGACTGCAAAAAACTGTACACCGATAGAAATATATCAGCGGCTTTGTGAAGTGTATGGGGACAACATAATCACTGAAGGTGGAGTGCGTCAATGGGTCATAAAATTTAAAAATGGCCAAACTAACGTTCACAATGAAGAGCGAAGTGGAAGACCGAGCATAGTGGCTGCCAAACTTGTCGAAAAAGTTGATGCCGCGGTCCGTGAAAACCGTAATTTCACAATAACGGAACTCTCTATGAGTTTTCCACAAATTTCATGAAGTTTGTTGCACGGAATCATTACCGAAAAGCTTGGTTATCACAAGTTTTGTGCAAGATGGATACTAAAAATCTTGACAGAGAGTCACAAAAATCAGCGAATGGCTGCAGCTTTAATGTTTTTGGATGCTTACGAGAAATATGGCGACTCATTACTCGATCGCATCATTACTGGTGATGAAACATGGGTTAAGCATCTGAACTGCAAGACAAAATTGCAGTCAGTGCAGTGAGGGCACACAAATTCCCCCAAAAACCCAAGAAATGCATGCAGACAATGTCAGCAAGGAAGGTGATGGCGACTGTCTTTTGGGACAGAAAAGGTGTGATTTTAGTGGATTTCCTGGAAAGAGACACTACAATAAACTCTCAAAGGTATTGCCAAACTCTGCACAACCTCAGAAGAGCAATAAAAAACAAGCACAGGGGAAAGTTGGGCTCAAAGATCTTGCTGATTCACGGCAACGCAAATGCCACTCATGAAGTTCTCGAATCTTTTAAGTGGGAGTTGTTTCCTCATCCGCCATACAGTCCCGACCTGGCACTGAGCGACTTCCACTTATTCCCAACAATGAAGAAGCGGTTGGCTATACATCATTCTGATGACGACGCACAGCTTCAAGAAGAGGTAACCACGTGGTTGAAGGCGCAGGCGGCCGAATTTTACGACGAAGGAATTTTCAAGCTCGTCCATCGCTACGATAAGTGCCTTAATTTAAATGGCAACTATGTAGAAAAGTAGTATTTAAGTGTGGCTTTCATCTGTATATAATAAAAAAAATTCCAATACTTTATTTATTTTTAATTCCAAAATGCAATGTACTTTGTGGATAGCCCTCGTATGAGAAGCGTAAAAGAATGGCCCCACAAAATTGCAAACTAATATTGTAAAATTGGTTTACTGTGACATCCTTGAAGATATTCTCAGGTCAAATGTTATAAACTTCTTTGTGATGGAAAAGCTTTTGTGGACAAACAAGCACAGAGTTAGAAAGCATTGCTCATGCGACATTCAGCTTGCTCTTTTCTCACATGAACCATGGAAAAGTGCAATGGGCAAATTCCATATTTCAAGGTTTCTATAAAATTTGATGTGTTGTCCCACTTCAGACTATTGATGGAGGTCCAAGCATGTGGAATAGGTTTCCAGGTGGCTTGAAGACTTTTAAAATAGTAGAATCCAGTATGTTGCCTTTAGTGGTGATTGTTCATCAGAGACAAGGGTATTGTCAGAGGTGCCATATGGAAGTGTTATAGGACTGTTCTTATTCTCTATGTACATAAATGCTATAATGGGCAGGTTGAACAGGGTGTTTCCTGATGACACTGTGGGAAGGTGTTATTGATGAGTGACTGTAGGAGGATACAAGATGGCTTAAATTCCATAAAGTTTGAATACAGCATTAGTAGTGTGTTGTTTGATACAGTTACATCAATTAAAAATCTAGGTGTGACATTGCAAAGTGATATGAAATGAAACATGCACAAAGGATGGTAATAAGTAGGTAAGTGGTAGATTTGGTTTATTGGGAAAACTGTAAGGAAAAAGAAAGATTGTGGAGAAATTCAGAGGTAGTCACCATTTACCCCCTTAACCATGGACCTTGCCATTGGTGGGGAGGCTTGCGTGCCTCAGCGCTGGAGAGGGGCAGCAGCCTTTTCATTAGTTGCAGGAGCAACAGTCTGGATGATTGACTGATTTGGACTTGCAACACTAACCAAAACGGCCTCACTGTGCCGGTACTGCAGATGGCTGAAAGTAAGGGGAAACTACAGCTATAATTTTGCACATGACGAAGAAATTGAAGAAATGTATGATGAGATAAAAGAAATTATTCAGGTAGTGAAGGGAGACAAAAATTTAATAGTCATGGGTGACTGGAATTCAAGAGTAGGAAAAGGGAGAGAAGGAAACATAGTAGGTGAATATGGATTGCGGGAAAGAAATGAAAGAGGTAGCTGTCTGGTAGAATTTTCCACAGAGCATAACTTAATCATAACCAACACTTGGTTCAAAAAACATAAAAGAAGGCTGTATACATGGAAGAAGCCTGAAGATACTAGAAGGTATCAGATAGATTATACAATGGTAAGACAGAGATTTAGGAGCCAAGTATTAAATTGTAAGACATTTCCAGGGGCAGACGTGGACTCTGACCACAATCTATTGGTTATGTACTGTAGATTAAAACTGAAGAAGTTGCAAAAATGTGGGAATTTAAGGAGATGGGACCTGGATAAACTGACTAAACTAGAGGTTGTACAGAGTTTCAGGGACAGCATAAGGGAACAATTGACAGGAATGGGGGAAAGAAATACAGTAGAAGACGAATGGGTAGCTCTGAGGGCATGAAGTAGTGAAGGCACCAGAGGATCAAGTAGGTAAAAAGACGAGGGCTAGTAGAAATTCTTGGGTAACAGAAGAAATATTGAATTTAGTCGATGAAAGGAGAAAATATAAAAATGCAGTAAATGAAGCAGGTCAAAAGGAAAACAAAGTCTCAAAAATGAGATTGACTGGAAGTGCAAAGTGGCTAAGCAGGGATGGCTAGAGGACAAATGTAAGGACGTAGAGGCTTATCTCACTAGGGGTAAGATAGATACTGCCTTCAGGAAAATTAAAGAGACCTTTGGAGAAAAGAGAGCCACTTGTATGAATATCAAGAGCTTAGATGGAAACCCAGTTCTGAGCAAAGAAGGGAAAGCAGAAAGGTGGAAGGAGTATATTGAGGGTCTATACAAGGGTGATGTACTTGAGGACAATATTATGGAAATGGAAGAGGATGTAGATGAAGATGAAATGGGAGATATGATACTGTGTGAAGAGTTTGACAGAGCACTGAAAGTCCTGAGTTGAAACAAGGCCCCGTGAGTAGACAACATTCCATTGGAACTATTCACGGCTTTGGAAGAGCCAGTCCTGACAAAACCCTACCATCTCGTGAGCAAGATGTATGAGACAGGTGAAATACCCTCAGACTTCAAGAAAATATAATAATTCCAATCCCAAAGAAAGCAGGTGTTGACAGATGTGAAAATTACCGAACAAGCAGTTTAATAAGTCACCGCTGCAAAATACTATAGCTAATTCTTTGCAGACAAATGGGAAAAATGGTAAAAGCCAACCTCGGGGAAGATCAGTTTGGATTCCCTGGATTCCATAGAAATGTTGGAACATGTGAGGCAATACTGAGCCTACAGCTTATCTTAGAAGAAAGATTAAGGAAAGGCAAACCTACATTTCTAGCATTTGTAGACTTAGAGAAAGCTTTTGACAATGTTGACTGGAATACTCTCTTTCAAATTCTGAAGGTGGCAGGGGTAAAATACAGGGAGCGAAAGGCTATTTACAAGAAGCTTGCACTGGATAGAGTAGCATGGAGAGTTGCATCAAACCAGTCTCAAGACTGAAGACCACAACAACAACAACAACAACAAAAGGTTTGATCATTAGGTGAGTGTTGCGGAGATGCTTCATGAACTCAGATAGCGTCTCTGGAAGAGAAATGATGTTCTTCTTGAGAAACACTTTTAAGAAAATTTAGCACACCGGCATTTGAAGTTGCCTACAGAATGATTCTGCTGCAGCCAGAGTACACTTTGCATAAGGTACATGAAGATAAGAATATAGAAATTAGGGCTTGTACAGAGCCACATAGACACCTATGTGATATTCCTCACCATTATCCTATTCATAAAGACACCCCCCCACCACCACCACCCCCCTCCACCACCCACCATCACTCCACTTTGCAACGACCAGGAAATCAGTTACACTAGTTCAGCAGACCGTAAAAGTTGTTTGTAGTTCACTAAGCTTTGAGACCTTTTTACTCAGTACACTAAGTTCTGTGGTAGTGGTTCAGATAAGTGTTCACCAAATGAATGTGCAATAATAAGATGTGTGTAAAGTATTTCATCTTCCAATAATTAGTTTAGAATTGTTTTCTTAAAATTAGCAATGTACTTATATCATTGGTACAGGAGATAAATATATATAATATGGCAATGCAGTTGTTCAGTTACTATTCCAGTATTTTCTTATTTCATGTGCACTTGCTTTATTTGTTTGAATGACTAACAAGTACATGATTAAAGTACATGGATATACTAGCAGCTTGTCTTTTTTTTCTTTTTTTAGGAAACCACAAGACCAAAATTGAAGACACTAACCATTGCAGGTGAAGACCAGTTTTTGTGGGTGGATCCCCTAAAGCAGTATATTGCAAGTGAAGAACATGATATACTTCTGATTTCAGAAGACAAGATATCAAATGGTTTAGTGGGTTCAGTTAAATGCCTTAGAAATGAACCTGGAGGGGAGAAAATCAGGTAAGCAGTAATAACAAATATAAATGCATTTTAGTGATGCACACTATGTGCCGATGACTTGCTACTTATACATTTCTCCCATCCCTCCAGCAGGCTATGAATGCTGTGCCACAAAAAACAATGGAAAATCTAGGATGGAATTTAATAATATCATGGGAAGGAAAGTTGCTTCTTACCATATAGCTATATGGTAAGTAGCAATCTCCCTTCTCATAATATTATGAGGAAAAAAATGTTCTTCTTTTGAAGTGAACCATTCAGTGCGCCATTTTTGCACATTTTCATATGAATTGCTGCATTGTTCAGCATAGCGATTTGTTTAGCAGTGGATGTCGATGGTTTGCGTTGATTCACCCATGATTTACGACACTTAGGATTCTCAAAATATATCCATGTTTCATCACATGTCAGTATTCAATGCAGAAACAACTTGCTTTTGTATCTGGCAAGCATTGTTTCCGGTGATGCAAATAGATAATAACTGGATGGAGCCAAGTCTGGAGAATAAGCTGCATGCCCTATCATTTCCAAACTGTAGGCCTTGATTGTTTCCCTGACCCATTTTGCTGTGTGTAATGGGGCATTATCATGTAGCATTATGACTTTGTCCTGCCTGTTTCCATATTCCGGTCATTTTTCACATAATACTCTATTTAAATTGATCATTTGCTGTTGGTAGCATTCAGTGTTAATGGTTTCATCAGGTTTTAGCAGCTCATAATAGATGACACCCTTCTGATCCCACCAAACACAGAGCATTGTCTTTTTTCCAAACCGATTTGCTTAGCAGTGGATGTCGATGGTTTGCGTTGATTCACCCATGATTTACGACACTTAGGATTCTCAAAATATATCCATGTTTCATCACCTGTCAGTATTCAATGCAGAAACAACTTGCTTTTGTATCTGGCAAGCATTGTTTCACAAGTGGTCTTTCAATTTGTTTGCTGTCTTTCATTCAGTTCATGTGGAACCCATTCTCCCAATTTCTGCATCTTTCCCATAGCTTTCTACTGAAGAGAAACAGCTTTCTGCATCACATTCAATTATTCCATGAGTTTGTGTTGGGTTTGAGCAACATCTTCATCCAATAAGGCCTGCAACTCGTTGTCTATGAACTTTTTTGGTGGTTTCCCACACTTGTCACTTTTCACATTGAAATTACCACTTTCAAATTTTTTGAACCACTTGAAACCCTGTGTTTTTCCAAGAGAATGTTTGCCAAAAGCTTCAACAAGCATCTGATGAAATTATGCAGCAGTTTTCTTCAAATGATAACAGAAAACCAATGCTGTACACAAATCGTAGTTCATAGGCACAAAACTCGACATGTTTATGGGCTTCAAATAGATACCAATGTATGGATCTTGCTCTACCAACTGAGCTACACAGGATGTGAGTCATGCTTGGGTAGCTCAGATGGTAGAGCACTTGCCCGCGAAAGGCAAAGGTCCCAAGTGCGTGTCTTGGTCCAGCACACAGTTTTAATTTGCCAGGAAGTTTTGTGTTTTGTTTTCAAAAGTGGTTCAAATGGCTCTGAGCACTATGGGACTTAACATCTGTGGTCATCAGTCCCCTAGAACTTAGAACTACTTAAACCTAACTAACCTAAGGACATCACACACATCCATGCCTGAGGCAGGATTCAAACCTGCGACCGTAGCAGTCCTGCGGTGCCGGACTGAGCGCCTAGAACCGCTTGGTCACCACAGCCAGCTGTGTTTTGTTTTGTTGAAGTGAAACATCAGTGGTATTAATGAAACATATATACGATTTGGAGTGCTTTCTCCATCGAAAAACAGTTCATTATAAAAGACGTTGGTATAAGTACTTAGGATTTTTGCTCACATCTTTAGAAAAACAGAAGTCCTTACATTTTTTGTCATTTAATGTCTTTACTTACCCTTGATATCTCAAAATTTGTCAGGGAAAAATGCTAAAACTTGTCTGGAAACCAGGGAAATGTCAAGGAATTTCACTTGGGGTATCTTGTGGTAATCAAGGGTGGAGTTGGTTTGTGCTACAGGTTTCATAAACAGGGATTTTAAAGATCAGTTCAATTTTATGAACTAAGATTTTTTAAGCCTGGTTTTGTAATCTAATAATAAAAATGCATCATGCACTTGGCATGCAAACCAAAACCATAATATCTCAGAAAATATCACAAGAGTATAAAGAGAAAATATTATCTATCACTTTATTATTCAACATCTAAGGAAAACCAGTGTGGAACTAAGCCAAAGAGCGAATATGATGAAATTCCTCTTGAAATTTGATGTGCTAAGCAACAGAGCTGTTGCCATGAAAGGTGCTAAAACTGTTAACTATAAAAACAAGTTGACATGAAAAAATGCACTACACTGTTGTCCTTTTATGTTGTGCTAACTTAATCCAGTGATCACTTTCAAATGTGAAACAATGCCAAAACATTCTGAAATACTGCCAGGTGGTGTTGTTCACATGCATGACAAGGGTTGGATGGATGAGGATGGTATGACATTATGGGTTAACAGAGTGTGGAAGAGAAGGAAAGGTGCTTTAGTGAAGAAGAGTTCTCTTCTTGTGATGGATCAGTTTAGTAGTCATTTGAAAAATTCTGTGAAAGACATTGAGGCAGGGAAATGCAGGGCTTGCTGTTATTCTGGCAGTACTTACCTCACAATTGCAACCTCTTGATGCCCCGGTAAATAAATCATTTAAAATGTATGTGAGAGTCGAAAGGAACAAATGGATGATGGATGAAACCAGACATGAATTTACTCCAAAGGGAGCTTTAAAATGATCTACAATCATACAAGTGTGTCAGAAGATAAAACAGACATGATCTAGAGTGAGAGAATACATTTTTGTTAAATCTTTCAATAAGTGTGGCATAAGTAATGCTCTTGATGGCAGTGAAGACCATCTTATATATGAAGAGGACACAACGACAATGAAGAGGAAGAGGAAGAAAAAGAAGAGAAAGAAATAAGTTCAGATGACGATTTACAGTAATTTTAAAGATCAGTTCAGTTTTATGAACTAAGATTTTTTTGAACCTGGCTTTTTAATATATTAAGAAAAATGGTAAAAAATATTATTTTTTTAAAAAATGCTGCCTCTTATAGCCCATAGCATCTTATAGTCTGTAAAATATGGTAAGTAATGCAAACTTCAAGAAAGTGAAAAACCACAAAAAGTGTGAGACTAGTAAAAATTTAGTGGGCAACTGCTATGAAGTAAAAAAAGAACTGAACACACTAAAATTTCCATGTGATAGTTCGACTTGTTCCAAATAACAGACAGATAAGTAAACAAATGTGAATGTGGTCAGCAAAAATGTGCTAATGTACTGAATCACAGTCTAACCTAAATCCAGACATACAAAGGAAAGTAATCATCCTTAGTGACAGTCATGGTCATAGCATTTCTTCCCTCATAACTAAAACTTAAAATATGTGTGCAGCGGTGTTCATTAAGTTTGGTGCATCATTTACAGAAATTAATAAACTTAAGAAACTCAAAAATAGGCGATCTGTCTTCCAGTGATTTTGTTGTACTCATCAAAGGTTCAAATGATATTTATAAGAACAAAACACCTGTAGTCATATGGGAATTGAAGAAATGTTTGAGCCTGGTGACATATACCAATGTCCTAGTTTTCAACATTCCACACCACTGCGATTTGCAAAACATGGAAAGGACCCATACACGGTAACTCTAGTGTAGTAGCTGTAGACCTTAATCGCTGCGCCACAGTCACTTGGTTGAAACATGGCTAACGTTAGGCGCATTATGGTGTGCAGCCAACTTCAAAATCAATTTTCTTGAAAACCAGGCCCATCGCTAAAAAAGCGGATAGCCTCATACTCAGGGCATGTCCCTCTACAACATATCCGAGGCTCATCAAAATCCTTTATTTACACTTCTTATGGTCCCCTTGTCAGTTGGGATTCAGGCAAAGTTCATCTACATTGAAAGCTGTTGAAATCTTTTTTTGACAATACTTAGTGCCTTTGAATTAAAATCATATGTTGATGCCCTGCTAATCGACCTAAGGAAGGCATTTGACTTTGTGAGTCACTAAATTCTAAAAGATAAACTGAGGTGCTGTGGTATTCGAGATGCAGGACTCGCCCTTATAGAAAAGTATCTTAACAGTAGAAAGCAGAAGGTGCTTGCCTCAGGGTTCTGCTTATTGTTTATAATCCATATTAGTGACGTATCTAGCATCGTGCCCTCTAAAGCTTTTCTGTATGCTGATGATGTCACTTTCATTGCAACTGGAAATTACATAGAGGATCAATGGAACAAAGCAAAGCCAACCTAACAATTTCTAATACCAGTTTAAAGACAGTAAATTAACTGTAAATAAAAATAAAACCAAAAATGCAATATTTAGTTTATGCAATACCAACAGTGATTGTTTGTTGGTTAAACTTCTTAGTTTGCTATCCAATATATCAGGTGATGAATTTTGTTTTTATGGTTATGATACTGAAATGAAGCAGCAGTCTTCAGAATGAACAACACCATCTTCTCCTAGGCCAATAAAAAGCTCAACAAATTTGCAGCAACGTGACGTCAATACTGATCTTTTTTTTTTTTCAATGTTCAGGGAATAGACCATAAGGTGTTTGTTCCACCTGGTCATCCTATCAATGGGCAGTTTTACTGTGAGGTTTTGAGGTGACTGAGGAAAAATGTTCCCCACAAACTGTCACAGTTGTGGAAACAGAAAGACTGATTGGTGCACCATGGCAACACAACCATGCATGTATCACTTGTTTTGACAGAATGTGTGTCCAAAACAACACTGTTATTGTCTCCCATCCTCCCTACTCACCAGATGTACCCACATGTGACTTCTGCATATTTCTGAAAATGAAAATCATGTTGAAAGGAGGATATTTTGACTCGATTGAAGACATCCAAATGGAATCACAATGGGGCCCGAACAACCTTCATCCTGCAGACTTTCAGGGGTGCTTCCAGAAATAGGAACAACACTCTGATGACTGCATGAATGCCTGAGATGACTACTTTGAAGGTAATGGAGGACATTAATATTCTGATTTTTACAGTGAAATTCTCTAATATTTTTGATGGCACTTCGTATTTTGGAAGCCTGGTGTAATTATGTTTTCTCTATCAGAATCCCTTGAATGCATTCTGTGAATCAACTTGGTTGCAATTACAATAGATGCGCCCTACTACTTTTCTTATATGCTTTCAGTGTTACTGAAGGTACCCAGCAAATTCACATTGGTGATCTTAAAACTAACTCAAACAAACACTAATTGTTGCTTTTTTGTGTATATATTTAAATGTGCTTACAAGCAGTTCTGTTAAAGAGGTAATGGTTTACAAAATTGGGCTTCAGCTGTGCAGAAGTTTGTTTTCACAGTTTAAAGCACTGCATTATTCCGCACTGAGTGGACACCAATTATCACTGTATGGCAGCTTTTGCGCACAAAGACAAGTGAAACAATCAGGACCTCTCAGACTACCAGCCACTGGACACTGAACTAAACTAATCTCTGCCCAAACGGGCCATGCAGGCCCAACAGTACTGACTGGCTACCTTATCAGCCTCCGCCCATAGACGTCACTGAGATGCGGATATGGAGAGGGATGTGGTTGGTACACTGCTCTCCTGAGAAATTATGAAAAGCAAAAAGAGAGAGAGAGGGGTAGAGAACTACTAATTGGCCTTTTCTCCTGTACAGTTTTGTCAGCCATTTAGTGAAATTGTGCAGAAAAATGTTTTTGTCAACAAGTTCAGGAATGCTAAAGACATCAGGTTTTGATAGGGAAATGCAGCAAAGAAGAAAGTGAAGAAATTCTTACCTGTGTATAATTTTTTGACAGAGATTGTATTGTCAAGGTACAGTTCATAATGTGGTCCAGTAGAACCGAACAGCTGGTGGTAGTATGGCTGATCATAAAGTAAATACAGTTATGAAAATGAGCAGATATAACTTGATCAGCCATCTGCATTTAATCAAGTTTATTTTTATTTTGCTTGGCTTATTTCAGTACTTCCAGAGTCTATCAATAACTGCCTATAATGATCATAGCACTAACATGAAAATATAATGGGTTTAATCATGCTTACGCAAAGCGGGTGCATATTTAATCTACACAAATCAGTCTGAGGTAAAAATAAGTGTTATACTGAAGTTGTTCACGCTGTGACCGTCAAATTAAAGTAAACAACACACAGCTCTAATTCAACTGAAAAATAAGGATCAGATAACTGAATCCAGTGAACATGTGGAATTCAGTGTTGTCATTTCTGTCATCATATTATATCTTAACACTTGAAAGCCTCTTGAGTATAGTAGATTGTCCTGTTAGAATGTAAATACTTCAAGAGTAAAGGACACCACTCATTGAAAAGCAGTCAGACACAAAAAGGAAAGAAAAGTTGTTAGATTTTGGAATAATCCCTGAGACACAAAAAGGAAAGAAAAGTTGCTAGATTTTGAAATAATCCCTTCTCACTCTAACCCAAGGAAAAACCAGTAAGTTTTCTTTACTTTTTGCGCCTCTCAACAACTCATTGTTTCTGCTTTCTGATGAGTCATCTCCTTTTCTGCTGAAGTATTTACAAAGCTTCATATTTATTTATTTTAATGAATTATTTTGTCTGTTGCAGATGTCTGGTGCTGCTTGATCCTAATGTTCCCAAGTTTGATCCTAATCTTCCATTCTATAATGACCAACTTGCATTAGGATTGGCAATGAATGTATATAAAGATCAATGCTGGGGAAGCTATAGATACACTTTGCAACCACCAGAACCAAAATCAGTAATGACAGAGTATGCTTACATTGACATACAAAACCCTGGAAATTTGTCTAGTCTGTGTTGGTTGCAGGCAGAGCCACCACTCAGCAGCAATAAAGTGTGAGTTAAAAAGAAATACATCTGTTTCCTGATTCACTGTCTTTCTTTGCAGCTACCTCTACAGTCACATCTATTGTGATATGCCGTAAAATAGTGCATATTGGTTATCGTTATGAGGAACAACATTTAATACATATGTTTGTAACAACTTTCATTTTTTTATGTCAATGAAAGTAATCAGTTTTTTAAAATGTTGTATAATTGGATAAACTTACCCATCTGGGTGACTTTTAATCATTCTTCCCATTTCTTAAATCTCCCTAGTCATTTTCCTTCATCTGTCTTCCTTCCGCTTTAACCCTTCTACCAGGAGAAAGAGTCACTAGTCCTCCTGGTGCCATTGGTGAATGGATTGTTTTTGTCTATCCAATCATATTAACTTTGGTTTTGTGTATGATAGTAGTACTACTCATACAAGGTGTCTAAAATCTTGGAATTTTATCAAGCAGAAACATGTCGACAGCCTCCATTAAATAGTGGGTAGCACAGACACTCTCATTTCTTATGTATTGCTGGTAATGTAAGCTTCCTTGTTAATGTAGCCTTGAAGACCATAGTAGTCCAAATGATTTAATAATAAAAGCAGTGACATTCTTGTTTATCAACAAAGACCTTCCCTTACTCTTAATGTAACTCTGTGACTTGACCAAAAGGGCAACCAAATACTGACCTGCCACTGTGTCATTGGGTCTTAAGGCATCATTTAGATGAGATCTGGAGGCACATGTGATCAGCACACCACTCTCGAACAAGATGTGAACTTTCCATATCTTGGACCCATTATATCTCATTCAAGTAACACTTACAAAGGAAATTTCCCTGGCAGCTTCAGTAATTGAATAATTCTCCGTATAGCAGTCAGACACATTATTGTTCAGCTACAGAGGTTGACTCACAACTTATTCTTACATAAACAAAAATTTCCAAAAGCAGCAACATATCCACATTTAATTAATGTATCATTAATTTGTATCTTTAAGAAGTATGTGTGTGTGTGTGTTTGTATTTGTGTGTGTGTGTGTTATTATACAGAAAATATTGTCCATTGAGAAGTTACAAAAGGTATTTTGTTCAACAGGGACACTCCAGAAAATTCTTTCTCTGTGTATTTTTCTGCTTTGAATTTCAAGGACCTTATGGTGGCAACTGGAAAACTCCCAATTAATGTTCTCCCAGGAAAATTATCAGAACAGGTGAGCTTTTCATGAAATAGCATTTTTAAGAATAATTTATTTAGTTTTATATAAAAATAATAAAATCACCTATACAGCAACCTGAAGAAGTAGATTAACTACAAAACATTTTACCTCCTGTGTAATGATGTCAGTGTACCCAAAGCAACTCAAGGGAGCTAAAACAAAACTTTAAAATAAGAGAGAGAGAGAGCAGACAAGTCACACACACACACACACACACACACACACACACACACACACACACACACACACACACACACACACACTGTCTTTCAACACTTTGTTGTATAATGTCAGCTGCCAGCATCCTTTCCAAGTTACTGTGCCTGATTTGTTTGTTTTTTCTTCGTTTTTCCTTTATGTATGAAAACACACACATTTTTCACATATTATTCATATTTACATCGCATTCATTTATTTGATTAGCTTTGCAGTTATACTTTCTTTTGTATGGCACATACCATGGATCCTTGCTCCTACCTATGGACAAAATGAGGTGATGTTCTGGTTAAAGTTGTGGAGTCACATTCAGGAGAAATGTGGTTCCAGTCCCCCAATCTGGCTCTGCAGATTTATGTTTTCCATGATTTTCCTTCTTCCATTACTTAAATACAAGGTGGGTTCCTCTGAAAAGGATATGACAGATTTTTTTGCTTATCTTTGTCATATCCCAGGTTGTGCACCATCTCTGATGGACTCATTGTTGATATAATATTAAACCTTAACTGTCCTTCCATTTACTTTCTTTAACACAGGAAAATTTCCCTGTATCTAGCAAAAAATCGGTCTCATGTAATGTTACTGGATTGTTATTAAATCATGTAAACCTCCCCACCCCATCTCCATAGTCCAGTGGCCTGATCATTTAATTTCCCTGTCTGGATGTGAATCTTCCTTTCACAATGGTCTCCATCTGCTCAAACTTCATGAACCCTTAGCTCTCACCAGTTTACTACTTCAAAATCATAGCACCTTGAAATTTACATTCATGATCTAATTTTAGTCTCTCCATAAGATTCTTCTGCTTTGCAATTCCTAATTACTAGACCCCCTTAAATATACTTACTTCTGAACTATTACATCAACCAATACAAAACAACATTAAAAAGTATCTACCCTACTAACCACTTCTCACACCCTGGAATAACACTATGCACTATCATTTTGCTCATCTGTGTCCATCAGACATTCCATTTACCCTCTTATAACCAATTAATCCTCTCTTGTTTGCTAATCTATTACACATAGAACCAAATCCCAAGAGTTCCTCTTTTTATCCAGTGTAAACCAGAACCCAAACAGACCTCAAAGACAAATCTCAAAATGGCCTCCAAACTGCTAGTGATAAAGAAGTAAGATTTCTTTACAAAGCCTTTAGCAGTAGCCCCATTTCCAAATGTAATGATGGTGGGTTTATCAAAAATACACTTTCCTTTCCCCATTCACTACAATGGAAACATTTCTTTTCCACATGTATGAGAGACTAGAATCAGCCCAGTGTTGACTTTGAAGACTGGGTATCTCAGTTTTACCTCCATTCGACTGTGATCCATTCATACTTCCTCCTAACCATCCATCAGAATCCTGTATGGATTTTTGGCCTCCAGTCTCACTCACTTTATTTCTGTGGATGCTTCTACAATAAGACCAATCTCACAAAATCTGAAAGAACAGCTATTCACTGTCTTAACCATCCTATCTGCATTAAAAACTCCACCACTTTCATTATGAACCTTGATTATTATATGGAAAATAACACTACTAATTTGTCTGGTACTCCCATCTGCCAGGCAGGTTGCAGTGACCTCATCCCAGAAGTCCAACTGGCCTCCAATCTCTTGATCTTCAAAAAGCTCTCTCCAGAATGTGTTTCTCTCATCACTTTTGCCATATCAAGCAGCCAATTTCTGTGTACTTCCCTAAACCCATACACTATCATCCATCCATGAGGTCATCCTATTGTTACAGCAGCCTCACTAAATGAACCTTTGCTCTTGTGAAGCAATACCTCCAAACTATTTCCTACAACCTACAATATAATATCAAGGACACTAATCTGTTTATGTATCAAGTACTCTTCAGTCTTCTCCTCTTTCCCTTTCCTCTTTAGCCATTCATGCATCTTTTTATCCTACATCTTTATACTATATACCTCTTTACTTCTGTATGCATCCTCTTTGGTTTGAAACTGGCACAGTACCTACAGTAGAATATCTTTGGCTTCCCTCTGACAACCATGCCTCCATCCTTGCTACCCTCCCTGTTTTCCTTTCCCTGTTGCTTCATAACCTGGGTTGTGAGTAACTAAATCCACTTTCCCTTCTTCCCTTTCTTTCCCCTCTCTCCTCCCTGATGAAGGAACATTTATTCCGAAAGCTAGGAACTTAAATTTTCGGTTGTTTTTTTGTGTTTCTATCGGCTGTACTGAGCTGAGGTAAGTACTGGCCAGCCCATCTATATCTTTAGCATCTGGTGCTCTGCTCATTACTTTTGATGCTAATTTCATTCATATCAATAGTATTTTGAAAAGGATAGGAGAGAAGATATTGAGCTGCAGATGAGTGCAATGAAAAGACTGCTATACATTTAAGCTTTCAGCCAAAATTCCTCCTTCTGAAGCAGAAAACACATATACAGGCACAACTAACACACACATGACCACTGTCTCTGGCCATTATGGCTGGACTGCAGACAGCAACTGCACCTGATGGGAGCAGCAATCTGGTCAATTAAAGCTTACATAAAACTGTAGAAAGGAAGAAACTCTTGAACATAACTTCCAGCAATCATTATAATCCCAGGTGTTTATCAGTACTATCCTGACAAGAATCAGTAACGTTTGAGCCTGACATTCAGGAGTATCAATGATGCATTCATTTCTGTTATCATAACTTCACTTGAAATAAAATTATCTTGTCAAATATTTAGTCAAGGTAGTTTTGGCCTAACTGTAATATACATTTTTCATCAGTTTAGACTATGTGGTAATATCTATTCATGTGATAAACACACATTATTCTTAATTAATTTAAGTTGTCAAATGTTTTTTGACCAGGGATATATGTTGCATTTTTAGTAACTTTCAGTTAAATTACCTTCTGATCATTATATTCAAGCAAATATCATTCATCTAGTAATCACAGCAAACACAGCTTGTCTGTTTTCAGGTATGGGAATGGAATTACTTTCATAAACCAGGTAATCAGTTTTCAATAAAACACATGACCATTATTTATTCACTGTACTTTCTACATGGACTTAACCACATAATAAATGAACCATGGACTATTAAAATGGCCAAGAGCAGAGTTCATATAAGAAATATCTGTACAATACAAGACTGAAAATGGGACTGAATACAATTTTAGTTCAACAGTAATTCATTTTTCACATTGACAAACCAAATTGACTATAGGACATTTGGTGTCCTTCAGCTTCTTGTGATTGATGGCTGTCAAAAAGGTATGATTTGTGTCCAGTGATGCATGATGCTCAAGCTGCATGAAGCTTAGCTGTCTGCTCTCCTCATACGTAAAAGAAACAATGCAAACACTTTCTATATGAACGCAGAAAATTCCTTGGTGATACAGTTTAGGCCCTGTGTCACTACATTCTGATGCTCCTCTGGTCCTCAGTAACTACCAAGCACCACTAGACTCTCTACCAGTGTTCTCTTATTCCACCAGTCCCAAACACTGATTTTAGACAGTGGCTAAATGTGTATGTGGAAGACCACAACATTCCTGGAGTGACCACATCAGTGAAATAACTGTGCATCTCAGTACACACAAAGAGGATAACTGTGGAAAGTGAGACTTGGTAGAAGATAACAGGAACATAGAAATATATTGTTATTAACTGATCTCTGTATTAATTAATTCTGTAATAATAATAATAATAATAATAATAATAATAATAATAATAATAATAATATAATAATAATAATAATATGTAACAGCTATGTTTTCTTTTTCAATAAATTATCATTCAAATACTTTTTCAGAGCAGCATACTTGGTCTGGAATTCTCTGGGAAAAACAGAAATGGTAGACGAGTGATGGGCATTCTTCCTGGCCAAGGCTTTGCAACTAATGTTATTGCTGAACAAGTTTATGATGTTCCACAGTCATGGAGTTTAGAGGATGCAGCTACAGTACCTGTTGTCTACACTACAGTAAGTATCAGTGTGGATTTTGTGTGGCATAAAAGGCATTGTATTTTGTGATGAAATTGGTACCTTACTAGGCCAAACTGATCTTACTTTTTGTGTTGAGATGATTCAAATACTAGTCTGCATACCCATATAATGAATATTATTTACTGTGTGATGTAACCTGATAGCTATTGTCTGTTTGTGTGTTGTTTAGTTGGTTTAGTTGATGAAGAATGTACACTACCCATTTGTTGGGTATTTTGTGCATGCTGATCAAATTGTTTTGAATTTGTTTAAAATTATCTTAATTCCTCCTTCATTAAAAATCTATGCAATTGAACAAACAGTGATCTGCATCTACATCTACTTTTACATCTATACTCCGCATGCCATCCGATGGTATGTGGTAGAGGTACTTCTTTTACTAATGTCTGATACCCCCTTCCCTGTTTCGTTAATAAATGTCCATGAGAAGAATGATCATCAGTAAATCTCCATATTAGCTGTAATTTCTTGAATTTTTCATTGTAATTATGACTTCTCTCAATAAACTGATAAAAAAAATTTTCAAAATTTTATATTTGATGACTATTTATCTGAATTACGCATAAACTGCATTTTCTCAGAAATACAAAAAAATATATCAGTTATGTAAAGCATGAACACAAGAAAGAAAAGATCAGTTAATTGTCTTCTGTAATTTTAATAAACATTTGGTCATCTTAGCTCATTTCCAACAATTATTGTAAATTCCTCTAATCAACATTTGTGGAATAGTATCTAAGCTGACAATTCCTTTCTGCAATGGTTTCAATAAAGTTTCTCAGGTTTTTAAATTCCATACATTATAAATAATAACTTGTTGCAGGATTATATTTTTTCAAACACTTTTATTGATAAAATGCACTTCCAACATAACACAGTCCTTCCCACTGGCTACTACTGCTACTACCATCACTACTTTGCACCAAAACATAATACACACTGTATTTGGACAAGAGCAAAGGATACAAAGAAACACTTGCAATACACCAGTAGTATAAAGACAATTGATATTCTGGTCAGGGAGTTAGTATCCACTATTTGACATTTCTTTTTGCAGTGGTTTTGAGAATTAACTTACAAATATAACAATAATTATAATTTCTAATGTAATATTTATTTCAAATTAAATTTAAAACTAAAAAATATCATTGTTTTCCAGAAATCAAATCCCATGGCAACACCACTTTTCATTTCTGTTTATAAAAGATATAAGATTGTATTATGTTATTAGATGCACAATTAATACAAAGTTTTAATTTTTAATTTCATTAGAATGTGTCATGAATTCAATGCAAGTATCAAATTCTACATTACACAGCAGAGATAGGACTATTGACCAGACCATTATATAGTCCTTTCATGAGACACATGTTGAAGGAAGTAATATGTTGTCAAACTCTTTGCAGAGTGTACATATTCAGAATTTCAGTGTTAAATCTCTATGTATTGCATGACACTTCTCTTTCAGCATCTGCCACTGGCATTTGTTGAGCATCTCCGTAATGCTCTTGTGCTGAACAAACAATCTCATGATGCCATTATTGTGTAGATCTTGTCTACTTCTTGTATTAATCTGACCTGTTAAGGATTCCCAGACCTAGTGAGGGTCCCATATTAATGAGCATTGCTCAAGAATCAGTCAAATAAAGAGTTTTGTAAGCCACTTCTTTAATGGATGAGTTATATTTCCTTAAGGTTCTTGCTATGAATCTCAGCTGAGCATCTGCTTTTCCTATTATTTATTTGATGTGGTCCTTTCACTTCAGGTCGCTTCAGATGGTTCCTCAAAGATATTTTACAGCAGTTATTGTTTCTAGCAATTTTATTGTAATCGTACAGTAGCAGATTTCTTCTCCTATGAGTATGCAGTGTGTTACATTCATTTATTCAGTGTAACCCACCTGTCCTTGGACTATTCTTCAATCCTCTTTAGGACTTCCTGCAGTTCACTATAGACTTTTAACATTTCTACCTTCTTACAAACAACCATAATATATCCAGACACCCTTATGGAGTTTCCAACATTATCCACTAGATCAGTGACTTTCAACCTGTGGATCATGACCCCCAGGGGGTTGAAAAGTCTTCCTTGTGGGACACAGTTACAGGTATGACTCCAATGTAATAACTTTGAATGTTGCAACCAGAATTAGCAGCATATTCAACAAAATGTATTTTGTAATGATCATCAACTATGGTAGAAATATCACATGGAAGTGATGAGATTTTGTGAAAGCATATTGCAAAATTATTTATGTCCAGATTTGGTACTGAATTTAATTTAGACCTGTCAGACACTTCAAATACACTAAAGACTTGCGGCGATGAGAAGTGGCATAATGTCTGCTGAACTCTTCAGACATCTGTGGAATGTAACTACGACAGCAAAGGTCACTAACAATAAGTCCTGTACTGACCGTATTCATGAGTTGACCTCTGAGAGGCTTGCAGGTAGAGGGGAAGTACTACATTAACTTCTGAGTGGGAACATTGGTGTGAGGCTACCGTCTTGTGGAGTTATTGATAACTTAGTTTTTGTGTTGATTATCTGCTTTGGTAAAAATATCACATGGAACTACAACAGTTCATGGAAGCACATTTAAAAGATGCTCTTGTTGAAATGTGATGCAAAGTTGCTGCAGCAACATATACACAGCTCATGTGCAAGACTTCACACCATGGTTACAATGCATTTCAGTAACCGTGTATCAAATCAAACAGTAGATTGCTAGGATTGGCAGCAATGAGAGAAGGCACTTTATACAGCAGTTCAGACTGAGTGGATCCAAAATGCTTGAACTCACTTCAGATTGTAAGTAACACATGTTTCTATTTTCATAGCTGTTTGGCTTGATCAGGATTCTCATAAAATTGTTGTTGCTTGTTGCCTGGTTCATTTCTCATTTATTTTATATTGTTACATTTGATTGCTGTGAAGAGAATAATATGATTTAGTAATTTGTAAATTAGTTGAAAAGTATCTTTTTTTTAAAAAAAAGTAGAACAATAATTTATAATAAAATACACCAAACATTCTTGCAATTAATTAAAAAGAAATGTTGTCTACTTTTGAAACTGGATGAAAGTAAATGAAACAACCAGCCCAGTGCATGTCTGAATACTAGGGGTTCCATATTAAGAACGGTAATACACAGATACCATAAACTGTGCAAAATCTGAATCATCAGCAGATTCATCAAACTGCAAAGCAGTGTGTGAGCTCTTCTTTAATTTTTTGACTAAGTGTTCTTGAATGTCACTGGCCATATCATTTATTCTTTGTTCAGTGGTATTAAAAGAAGGGATATACTTTCTCACTTGTTGTTTAGCTCCTGATTAACTAACACAATTTCAGCCATATCCACAGCTGCTGCCAAAACAAGTTTTTTGACCACTAAATGACAGTATGGAACCGTATCAAATGCCTTTCTGAAATCAGGAGCTTGGCATTAAGCTGATTGCTGATGTCTATGTTGAACAAGCTCTCAGCTGAGTTTTGCAAGATCTCTGCCTGCAGAATCCATTTTGCTCTTTGTGTAATCTGTGTTGATTTTTCTAGAAGAGATTTTTGTTCTTCAGAATTATAACACGTGAGCATAAAATTTGTTCCATAATTCTACATCTGATTGACTTCTCAGTATAGGCCCATAGTTATCTGCATGCTTCTTGAATGTGGAATGGACTTACACTTTTTTCTAGTCACTAGGTGGCTTTCATAGCTCCTGTGATCTACAACAAACTGCTGCTAGAAAGGAAACAAGTTCATTCACATGAACTCTGTAGAATCTTACGGGTATCTCTCTGGTCCAGGTGCCTTTCCATTGCTAAGTGACTGTAGTTTCTTTTCTATTTTTAGCCTAGGATCTGCCATTTTGATGTCCGTGTGAAGACTCAAAGGAGGGACCATCCTCAGCAGTGAAACAGTTTCGGGTGGCCACATTCAGTATTTTGGCCTTCTCCCTATCAGCCTCCACTTTAATGCCAGTATGGTCACTGGGTGAGGTGACTGAGCAGATGATTTCAGCCACTTTCTGCTTACTGAATTATAAGATTAGTTAGCAAAATATTACTCTCAAAATTACTGACCACTTCCCCCATTGTTCTCAGTTTGCTCATTTTTGCTTTGTTTGATTTTTGTGTGTGAAGTATGTTTTGACTTCTCGTAAATCTGTGATGAATGTTTCTTTGTTTAGATAAAAAATTTCCAACATGGCTATTAAAGTATGGCGAGTCTTTCCCATCCCTTAAAACCTTGCTCAGATAATACTTGTCTCATATGTGCTGAATGATGCTTTTCAATTTTATGCATTTGTGCTCCAAATATTTGTACACAGCACCGAATATTTGAGGTTGACTACCCAGATATTCTCTGCAGTTTGTATTCCATCACTCTTGCTAAGTAAAATTATTTTCCTACCTTTAATAAGGGGACCACACCATTGTTCAGGTCGAAAAAAAAAATCAATCTTAGGTTTTCAACCTATTTCAACAGATTAATGTTTTATTTAAGTACTCTGAAAAGGATTTTGCTGAAAAAAAATTTTCTCAAGCATTTTCCTACCGCGTGTGTTTATGTGCCACGCCCACTTTTCTGTCACCCACTTTTCCCCATATATTTTACATCTTTATATCCCCTAAATTGCAAGTTAAGTATTTTTTTTTATTCTTGAGTGTGTTGTCTATGCTTGGAATGCAACGGTCGGTATTCTTTTTTTTCTGCTGTTTGTAAACAATACGCTTTCAAACATGTGGTTAGCTCTGTTCAAGTGTAATTGCGAGTAGTTGTTATACTTACATTTGCACTGCTTGTTTACCTGTGTTTTGTTGTGTTTATTGAAGACGACAAAACGTAAAGGTATTTTCAAGAAACGACAATTTAGAGGAAACAAGTTTAGAAAGCTTTCTGTACAAGAGGTGGTGCAAATACAATAGGGCTCAGGCAACTGGAGAATCTTATTATCACCAGCATTCTCTTCCTGTTGCTGTTATTACAGCAATTAAACCTATTTTCAGAGACTTGGCTCATCCTGATCTTCTGGGGAAATGTCTGCATGGGCAGACACAGAACCCAAATAAATGTTTCAACAGCATAATTTGGAACTGCCTTCCTAAAACTGTATATGTAGGCATGCATACAATGAAACTAGGAGTTATGATGCTGTTATTACATTCAATTGTGGTAATGTTGGAAATGTTGGGCACTGAAAAAGCTGAGAATTAGTCCTGGTGAAAATATGATCACTGGGCTGCAACATTGCGATAAAATGAGGATAGCCAATACAGACAGGTCTGCATCTAATATGGCCAAGAAAGCCAGACAAACATTCAGGTAGGTGAAAAAGAAGCTGGAAGACCTGCTAGAGGCCAAAGAAGGGCCATCATATGCAGCAGGACAGTTTTAATTAACTGTATGTAAAAAATTTCAAAAGTTTTTCTTTAAAGTCAGTTTCCCACAAACTATAATTTTCAGTACATGTGCCCCATTATATCAGAAACTATCATAGATAAATGAATGAAATTTTCAGAGACTGTGCATAACATAAAAAGCCACCTCTTGTACTACATTCATTAATATTCCCCCATTAAGAAGCGCACAAAAAATTATTTTCTACAGAAAAAACTTATTATTTTTTGTTAATGAACTTAAAAAAAGTGTTTCTTAAAAACTATAAAATGGATAAAGTAGATTTTAGTACAGTTGACTCTGTGAGCATCATGTAACATACAGTAAAAATATTGAGGTCCTGCTTCAGATAGTTTTTTTTTTTTTTTTTTTTTCAGAAATGGGTTATATACTTGCCTAAATTAACATGGGTTAGATAGGCAGGTTGTGGTCCCCTTAACAGTTTGTAGCAACACCCATAGTCACTGATGCTATCACAGCCTTATGACCGCTGAAGCCTCATCTGTATTAACTTATTCAAAAAGTTCAGATTGCTAGGTGGTATTAACACATTACCTACATGAGTTGGCTCTCAAACTATCTGCTCAAAGCTTTTTTTTTGGAACAAGACAATCAAAATAATGTCATGCAAATCCATGTCTCTGGTGCCAGTTCTGACTTCATGACTCTCCTGTTCTGTAGGTGGCAAACTGAAGCCTCCCCCCTATTTCAGTAGCATCATCAGGAATCTTATTCATGGCAGGAATCTTATTCATGGAATTCTACAAGTTATCTAAGTACTCTGCCACTACAGCTCCTGAAGCAATCAGTTTATAAAAGCATCCTATCACTATGTTTGACCCACCTTTGATGCTTAACTTTCACATTTGGAATCCGTAATAATTTAATTAGATATTATTGAATTCTGTACGGCAATTAATATACCACCAGTGCTGGTCTCTAATCTATCATTACAATTTAAATTCCAATGTGTATTTAGATTTTGTTGCTATACAGTGCCATTGTCAACCAACTGTTCCTTATCATATCTCTGCATTATTACCTTTTATAAATGATACAAAGTACGAGGACTACCATGGATCCTCCTGTAGTTTACTAAGACATTAACCTTTTAGATTTCCTATCTGTGAGAATGAAAATTCTTTGAGAATAATGTAACTGATCGATCTTTGATTTCCAGCAATGTAGGAAAAGATAGATTGCTACTTACCATAAAGAAGACATGTCAAGTTGCAGACAGGCCCAATTAAGAGACACTCACATATAGGTTTCGGCCACAGTCTTCATCAGTAAAGAGAGACTCACACACTCAACATTGAAACACACACACAAACAAGCCCACCTCACACACACACAAATGACTGCCAACTCCAGCATCTCATGTTGGAATACATCATCACGTGAGATGCAAGCAAGAACCTGGAGGGGGTGGGGAAGGGGCAGGAGAAGGGATAGTAGTGTACAGTCGGGGAGAAAGATCAATGTTGTCTGGTGGACTGTACAGGGACAAGACTGCCAACAGGCACAGCATCAGGAGGTTGTGGGGCAGGGTGGTGGGAAAAAAAGGAACAAAAAAAGGAGAGGAGGAGGGAGAGACAGGTGGATGCGTTGGCAGAGGGCTGTAAATAAATAGCATGGGAGACTGGAATGGTGAGGAGATGATATGAAAAGGGGGTGGAAAGTGCTGGATGGAGGGTGTGAGGACAGTATGTTACCATAGGTTGAGGCTGGGATAGTTACGGGAGGGGAGAATGTGTTTTAAGGAGAACTCCCATCTGTGCAGTTCAGAAAAGTTGGTGGTGGAATGAAGGATCCAGATAGATTGGGTAGTGAAGCATCCATTGAAATCAAGTGTGTTATATTCAGCTGCATGTTGCAGCACAGTGTGGTCTACTTTGTTCTTGGCCACAGGGTGGCAGTGGCCATTCATCCTTGTGGACAACTGGTTGATTGTCATAACAGTATAAAAAGCTGTACAATGATTTCAGCAGAGCTGGTAAATGAATGGCTATTTTCCCAGGTGACCTGGTCCCTGATGGGGTAGGATAAACCTGTGACAGAACTGGAATGGGAAGTGCTGGGTTGGTGGATTAGGCTGGTTTTTTGTACCTGGGTCTTCCACAGGAGTATGGTCCTTGTGGCAAGAGTTTCAGATTAGGAATGGCATATAGATGGACCAGGATGATGCAGAGGTTGCGTTGGGAATAGAACAGCACTTTAGGAGGGGTGGGAAGTATCTCAGGTCAGATTTCCCTCACTTCGGGGAATGATGAAGGTAATCAGAGCCCTGGTGAAGGATGTAGTTCAGTTGTTCCAGTCTGGGGTGGTAATGGGTGATGAAGGGGACACTCCTTTATGGCTGGTTTCTGGGGATGGTGGGAGGATTGAAGTTGTGAGGGGAGGTCTGTTTGCGGTCCAGGTCTGGGGGTAGTGCCCATCTGTGAAGGCCTTGGTGAGACCCTCAGCTTACTGAGCAATAGAGTTTTTGTGACTGCAGATATGCCTATGGGTAGCCAGACTACACAGCAGGGATTTTTTGGTGTGAAAGGAATGACAACTCTCAAAATGCAGGTGGTGTTGGTAGTTGGTGGGTTTAATGTGGACATAGGTGCACATGGAGCCATCAGAGAGGAAAAGGTCAACATCTAGGAAGGTGATATGCTGGTTTGAGGAGGACCACGTGAAGCGAATGGGAGAGATGGTGTTAGGTCATGAAGGAATGTAGGTAGAGTGTTTTGAAATCATGAAGATATCATCAATGAACCTGAACCAGAACAAGGGTTCTGTGTTTTGGGAGGCTAGGAAGGTCTTCGCTAGGTGGCCCATAAGACGGCTGGCATAGGAGGATGACATGCAGGAACCCCTGGCTGTGCCATGAATTAGTTTATATGTCTTCCCTTCAAATGAGAAGTAATTGTGGGTCAGGATAAAGTTAGCAAGATGTATGAGGAATGAGGTAGTGGGTTTGGAGTCTGGAGGACCATGAGCATGAGGGATGTTGGTGTATAGGAAGGTGGTGTCAGCAGTGATGAGTAGGGATCCAGGGATCAAAGGGGTGGGGATGGTGGAGAGCCGGTGAAGCAAGTGACACGAGAGGCTAGATTATGGGCAATTGGTTGGAGTTGTTGGTCAGTGAGTGCTGAAATTCTTCCAGTGGGATCACAATAACCATCCAGAATGGGGCGACCAGGATTGTTGGGTTTGTAGATTTTGGGGAACATGTACAAGCTGTGTGTGTAGTTGTCATAATAGTGGTAAGGAGGGAAATTGATTCAGGGGAAGTGTTCTGGGAAGGATCTGAGGCTTTAAGTAGGGATTGGTGTTTGCATTGGACTTCTGGGATGGGTTTACTCCACCAAGTTTTATAGGTAGAAGAGTCAGACAATTGGTGGAGGTCTTGTGCCAGGTAGTCACTGTGATTCATGTCAACAGTGGTGAAACCTTTGTCTGCAGGTAGTCACTGTGATTCACGACAACAGTGATGGAACCTTTGTCTGCATGTAGGATGATTAGGTCAGGATTTGTTTTGAGGTTGTGCATGGCTGTTCTTTCTTCAACTCAGAGGTTGTTGTTCTGAGGAAGGGGCCTGGAGAACGATGATGAGGCTAAGTTGGAGGTAAGGAATTCCTGGAAGGTGACCAGTAGGTGGTTAAGTGGGAAGGGGGGGATCATGGTTGGATGATGGTAAGAACTGGAGGAGGCAATGTTCAATGTTGGAATTAGGGTGGTTTTGGTTGAAGGGATTGGCAGCAAAGAAGTGCCTCCATTGCAGGGATCAGGAGAAGGAGGACAGGTCTTTGACAAGTCCAGTATGGTTAAATTTGGTTGTAGGGCTAAATGTGAGGTCTTTGGATAGGACTGAAACTTCTGTGGACCTGAGGCTTTTGGTGTAAAGCTTAGCAACAGTGATTGGAGGCTCTGGATTTGTTGGAGGGTTGGTAGAGGATTGGTAGGGAGTTTTAGGGGATGTGGCAAGGTGAAAAGGTGAGCAAGACAGGGTTTAGCTGTAATGAGGGGTGGATGAGGAGGAACATTGTGGATTTAATAGGGATTGGATAGTGGTGCCCTGAGGCAGCAGTAGAATATCAGCAGATGGGATAATTTATGGAGGTGATGCCTGGAATGCTCCTTCATGTGCTGGAGAACCATGGATTCAGTTTCAGAGATGTGATGCATGGAGAGTCACCTAAGCTGAAACAAACCTTGTCTGCACTCTATGCACTGTCAACCATCTCTGATCAATTTACGAAGACCTTACAGTTTCCAACCATATGACATGTGGTCCAACATGACAACCTAGTTTGTCACAGAACCTTCAAGTCTTCTCCTCATTTTAAAATAAGAGGATCTGATCACTTTGGGAAACAGTACTGCAAAGTGAGCTCATTAAATCTCTATGGGTAAGGCTGGTCTTCTAAGCTTTCTCTACCACTCCCTGAAATGAAGAAATTATGAGTTTGGACCCCAGACAACATGCAGCGTTCATTCCAGTGTGTAACACAAATTGTAGCTTGTTGCGCCCTCTTCTATGAAAGGTTGCTGGAATACTCTCTTCAGCATGTTGAATGAGAGTGCACAAAACAATCCTTTCCATTTTTCCTGCCTCATAATGGATACTGTCAGTAGTTATTACATGATAAACAGACTCTCAAACTTATGCACTTGCTTCCCTGACACAGGAGACTGCAGGCTTCCCAGCTGGTGAAGTGTGTTTCCATTGGATCAGTTACAATTTCAGTGGAAGGCAACACCTCAACCTTGTTGGTTAGCTTCCCTTGCACATGCCCCCTAGACCAATCACTACCATGTCACCCACAACCAAGTGGACAAGCGGTAGTAGATCCCATACTTCCTCTAGAGGAGACAATATTCATTGGAAAGGATAGAACTTGAGATACTTTTGATATCTCTGGTACATGACTCTCAGTAGTTTACCTGATACACCTGTTCAAACTAGCCTCCATTCACTTGACATCAGTCAGAGTGATTTCCAGCTGACTGCAGACAGCAACCAACTAATCTCATACCTTTAACAATGTTCACAGTGGAGTTGCATTCTACCTGGTGCAGTGCTTACATGAACATTAAATAGGTATCTCTGAATAAGCCCTGCTGATTCAGTTTTGATTTAAGGCTGTGTTATGCTGCAAGGAATACAAGTTTCCTTTAAGATGCGAAACTCGAAGTGCTCAATGAAAGGGGTTTGCATTATAACAAGAGAAAAACCTGGAATAAAATTTACAGATTCCTTAAAATAACATTATATCTTGAACCTTTTTTTGAAGTTATGCTTGCTAACAGATCCATGTAACAATGTCTAAAACAGAGCTACAGTTGGAGTCATGAATGACAGTGGTCTAGTTTAGGGTGGTTCTGCTCACCTATGTCACACATTCTCTGACAGGCAGTGAGTGTTCAGTGGCATTCTGAGCAATCTGCTGTGAATTTTGTAGCCAATGCAAGCTTTAAACATGATTTTAGCAAGTTATTTAGTGAATTTTTGTCCCTTTTGTTGTGAGAAGCACAAAAGTAAATGTACACTCATTCCTCAACTGTTGCTTTTCACTGAGAACACTGTAACCCCAGTTTGCACCTCGAGCTGCATGAACCATTATTGTTTGTGACTAGGGATAAAATGTGCAACAGATGTTGACTATACAGAGCATTGCTGAAGGAGAAACTAAATGGAACACAATGAGGCACTTATAAACTGCACAAAACGTACTATTACACAATAGCAGATGGCTTTGTAATAGAGAAGTGTACATTGCAGTCACAAAATATCAAACATGACTTGGAAGAAACAGCTCAATAAGCAGGGAAAAGTGGAAATTTTGCTCTAATTGCTTAGCGGCTTATGGAGAAATAAATTCTTGAAAAGATATTGCTACCAAAATTTGCAGACTAAACAACTGTAGCTCACAATTTACTATGAAATAAGTTACTCAACTGTAGCTCACAATTTCCTATAAAATAAGTTACTCAAGTAAACACACACTGAAACTAGGACGTGATTGAAGGAGGATACTTATGCCAAAATTTGTGAAAATCTCTAATGAAGTCTACAACCTATAAAATAGTACATTTTGCACACTCTCTCAGACATTTCAGAATACACAATGTATCTTGATACACACAAGCCTTGTCACAATCAATGTGGGAAATGACTTGAATAGTAAAATATTAGAATCTTTAATCTGAATTTGAACCTATCTGGCACAGAAAGGATAAATTGGAAACCAGCTTATATACTCAAATAAATGTGTAAAATGCATGGATGTTTTACTTAACTGAATCTGTTAGACTTTTGCACTAGTGTATCAAAGACAAAGACTGTAGTATCAGTTTATCCCACTGAACTCAACAAAAATTATGGAGAATAAATGTTCCTGTCAAGCCTGGGTATGTAACTTGTCTTTACTGCAATTATATCTGCCTGCAAGAAAGTCTTAGGGTCTCCATAATGTCAGGACCTGCTTGTCTTGATTAATCAGTTCTACTAAATAATGTAAATAAAACAGAAAGAAACTTCCACATGGGAAAAATATATTAAAAACAAAGATTCCAAGACTTACCAAGCGGGAAAGCGCCGGCAGACAGGCACATGAACAAAACACACAAACACACACACAGAATTACGAGCTTTCGCAACTGGCAGTTGCTTCATCAGGAAAGAGGGAAGGAGAGGGAAAAATGAAAGGATGTGGGTTTTAAGGGAGAGGGTAAGGAGTCATTCCAATCCCGGGAGCGGAAAGACTTCCCTTAGGGGAAAAAAAGGACAGGTGTACACTCGCGCGCACACACGAAGCAACTGCCAGTTGCGAAAGCTCGTAATTCTGTGTGTGTGTTTGTGTGTTTTGTTCATGTGCCTGTCTGCCGGCGCTTTCCCGCTTGGTAAGTCTTGGAATCTTTGTTTTTAATCTACTAAATAATGTGGTTGAAATGAAAATGTATTGAATTCGAAGTTTGTTTGCACTACAAAGATGACATAACATTGACTCTACAAAATCAGAGACAACACTACCCATGACAGGGGTGCTGCCACTGGTCCTTAAAAAATCAGACTTTGAATACATTCATTGTTTATAACAGTAATTTTGAAGTTTACAGTTAAGAGTTGATTAGATTTCAACAGAGTGGTACAGAATTTGCATTTATAACTCATTGCAATCATTGCACAATAATAATCACGCCAAAATATTACAGTTATTATTACCAAATACATGAAATAACTTTTCATAAGAGTATTTGAGTTATAAATGGTAACAACTTATTAAACAAAGATTTAATATTTTACTATATTTCTTCGTCATTTCCTTTCAGGTACATCGATTTCATTAATTTAGTCAACTAATGCCATTACAAAGTGTACTAATTAGTTTATTTAAGTTCACGTGTATAGACAGCAACAGTAACACAACAGTGAACATTGGAAGAATACTTTGGAAATACAAAGTCAAATGCCAGATGCCTACACCACAAGCAAGGTATTCAGGGCAGAAATCTCTATGGGTAAGGCTGGTCTTCTAAGCTTTCTCTACCAGTCACTGAAATGTCATGTACATGCATGTTCTCGAGTCTAGCAGACTCCCTAGCCCAACAGTAGCGGCATAATGTTGAAGTTCATTGCTTGTGTCCTAGCGGTGTGCCTCCCTTCCACATTCCTAGTAGAGCTCTGTCCAAGCACTGCAAGATCAAGCTTGACAGCAGGAGGGAAGAGATACATAACATGCAACAAGTCAGCTTGCTTAAATACCACTGAATACTCAAGAAAAGTTACAAAATTTCATTCATTCTCAGTGTTTCTTTCACAATTTGGGACTTAACCATAAATGTATCTGACATCCATACTCCATCTTCACGTATGTCTATAGCTGAAAACCACTATGAAGTTCATGGCAGAGGGTACTTCCAATTGTACCACATACTAGGGTTTTTTCCATTTTCATTCATATATTGAGTATGGGAAAAATACTGCTGAAATGCCTCTGTATGTTCCAAGGGTAAGAGTCCTCTGTATCTTCCAAGAGTAAGAGTTCTACTTAGGCAAGAAGATGACTATTTGTATGTACTGAAATATTTCATGACAAAAAAACTAATTGTACATATCCACACAATATCTCATTTGTTAGAGTTCAGATTTCCACCAACAGCAATTTAACAGCAGATTTCCATGAAACACTATGTAAATCATAACACTAAGAAGCAATTATATCACATTCAAGGAAAAGGTTCTATTAACATGACTAGAGTTTCCACAGTTTTCATAAAACTCTGTGGATGAAAGATGTGTGCATTTACCCAACATTACTTTCACAAGTTTTGTCCTCTGTCATTATCAAACTAATGAAATAATGCTTCATCTCAAATGACTCTGTGGTGGTAGCATATTAAACAAGAAATAGTGGTAATAAAAAATTGTTACTTTAAGTGCAAAGTGCAAGATTTATTGGAAAGGTATTGCAGAGCCTTAGTTATTGAATAACTTAATTACACCATGGGAAAGGAAAACTGTGGTGGTAAATAATCAGTTTCTTTTCATTGTTAATACATTTTTTTGATGCATGAGAATGTTTCCTATGAAAGGTCTGTAATTTATCCTGTCAAACAACAAATAAATAGTGGAGAAAAAAATTTCAAATGACTATAATCTGATAGCTAAATTCTTCAAGTAAAAGTTAAATAACAACAAAAATGCTGTAGCTTTTATCATACTAAGCAGAATTCTTTTATAAGATTTGCTGAGGATGTCAAACAGCACAAATCTACCATTTTGATATATTATGAGCCTTCACAAAGCTTTTAACCATGATGATGATGATGAGGTCTCATACACCGAGGAGCGTAGGGGACGATGCGGGAGACGCGCACCGCTGTACTAGGCAAGGTCCTAGTGGAGGTGGTTTGCCATTGCCTTCCTCCGACCATAATGAGAAATATGTTTAGATCAGATTAGATTAATTATTCATTCCATAGACCCATAAAAGAGGGAATCCTCCCGAGTGTGGAACATGTCAGATAAACACATTACAAAAATGTAATTAGAAAAACTTGAGTTTCATTAATTTTAATGATCCTCAGTCAATAAACAGTAAAATTACGTACATGAATTAAATTTAAACTTCTAATATTTACAGGTGTAATACTTACATCTGCTTTCAGTAAATCCATCATTCAGACAGACATTTGCTAGTTTCTTGGCTATTACAAGCAAGTATTGTCAAAAATTATAGTAAATTATTCATTTCAGTGATCCTCAGTTAAGAACAGTCAGATTATGTACAAGATTTAAAATTAAACTATCACTATTTACAGACTTAAGACTTACACATCTGCTTTCCATATATCCATCATTCATGCAGTAGGTAATTACTTGGCTGTTACAACCAAGTATTGTCAAAAATTAAAGTATAATAAATTTTCATTAAAATGGTCTCCTGCACTTGTTGAGAAACTCATGGATGGAATAGAAGGAGTTGGGCACCAAAAATTATTTTAAATTATGTTTAAATTGTGCCTTGCCTGAAACTAAACTCTTAATGGTTGCTGGTAACTTCTTGAAAATATGCGTTGCTGAATACTGGACTCCTTTCTGGGCAAGAGTAAGTGATTTTAAATCTTTATGTATATTGTTCTTATTCCTAGTATTGATACTGTGTACTAAGCAGATAGTTGGAAAAAGAGATGTATTATTTTCAACAAACTTCATTAAGGAATAAATATACTGAGAAGCTGTGGTTAATACACCCAGTTCTTTGAATAGGTTTCGACATGATGTTCTTGGATTTACACTACTCATTACTCTTATTATACGCTTCTGTACTCTAAACATTTTTTCTCTGTTTGTGGAGTTACCCCAAAATATGATACCATGTGGCCTAATGGAGTGAAAATAATAAAAATATGCCAGTTGTTTTATATTTATATCTCCTATGTCTGACATCATTCGCATTGCAAACACAGACTTGTTTAGGTGCTTTAGCAATTTGTTAGTACGTTGCTCCCAACTGAATTTATTATCAAGTTGTAATCCCAAGAATTTTACACTCTCAACTTCTCCTATTTCCATGTCATCATATTTTATACACACACCAGAAGGAAATCTCTTGTGAACTAATACAATGTAAGGATGTGCAATGCAGTCCTCTTACATGAATGAAACATCACCTTCATGATGTGATGTGGAGAGTCACACTGACAAGTTGCGTGAGAGGCATAAATCCAAACTCAGAATGTCTTTTATGGGTAAGAACTGAGTGGAGAACATAGCATGTGGAATCCCACAAGTTACGGAACTAGCTACATTCCTCTTCTTAATCTATATAAATTACTTTTCAGTGTCATTAAGAGGATAATCTTAACGGTAATGCTACATGATGACACAAATATACTTTCTGTAGCTAGCCTACATGGAATACTTGTACTCCCTGTTGTATTACAGAATTATCTTCTGGTATGAGCACCTACTGTGAAGAAAGTATTCCTTTAGGAAAAATCAGTAGTAATAATACGGTGAAATAAAGACTACAAAGGCTCCTTAAAATGTCAGGGATTTCTTACACCCACTTTTCAAAATGTTTACACCTCAATGCTATTTGTTGCTGTTAAAAAAATCAGTTTCAATTGAACAGAGATTTATATAATCACAATACACAACAGAAAAATGTACATTTTGCCTCATTCTGCAGTTACAAGGATTGTCTTGTAAGCTACTGTGAAGTAGTCTACCTTCAACAGCTCTGATCAGGAATAAAGTAAGAAACTGGGAATCCATAGCTCATCAAGCATCTCCAGAACTTACACCTGGGCCAAGAAGACCTCATGGTCAGCTTTGGCAACATAGATCTCTTTGTAAAGGCACATATAGGAGACTTCCTGTGCTTCATAGGAGAAAAGTGTGGACCAGCACAAATGAAACTGTTTGAACCAGTCCTAAAGTCAACCTATTTTCTATTTGATGGAAATTACTATGAACAAACAGATAGAGTACCAGTGGTCTGCCCACTGTGACCAGTAGTGGCCAAAATGTTTGTGGAGGCACCTGAAGATGAAGCCTTCAAGTCAGCAGTCTGCAAGCACTCATGTTTCTCCTGGTTTGTAGATGATACATTCATAATGTGGCTGCATGGATGACATCACCAATAAGACTTCCTATAACACCTGATGTCATTGCTACAGAACATAAAATTCATGGTCGAGATAGAAAAAAACAACTTCCACTTCAGGATGTACTCAACGATCAAAGACCAGATGGAACACTAGAACACAGTGTCTTATGATAAATTTGCACATACTACCATATATTTGTGTGCCTCCATCTGTCATGCTTCTTCACAACAAGAACATGTCCTTAGCACATTAGGGCACATAGCACATGAACTCTCAGACAGTGACAGTCTAACAGCTGATTTCTTGCACTTAAAGTCTGTAGTCCATATGAACAGTTACAGCCACTACAAGGTACAACAAGCCTTAGGATCAAAGAACTTGAGGTGAAGCTTGCTGAGGATGAATAGATGCCTGTCGTGATGGCATTTATCCTGTACACTGGGATACATCAGCAAAATTCCTAAGAATGCCCCGGAAACACAGCTCAAAGTTCATATTCCACCCACTAGCCAATATGAAAGCCTTATTGGGAACAGTCAAGAGTGATTTAGGACTCCGGAAACTGGGAGTCGACTGCATC
This sequence comes from Schistocerca gregaria, assembly GCF_023897955.1. Lineage (NCBI taxonomy): Eukaryota > Metazoa > Arthropoda > Insecta > Orthoptera > Acrididae > Schistocerca > Schistocerca gregaria. The sequence goes on from NC_064922.1 coordinate 378,668,800, forward strand.
CCTTGCCAGTGTGGGAAAATGTATGTAGCCAGACAATCTGGATGGTACAGGGGAGATGCACTGAACATAAACATCATGCGGGAAATGAACAGCTGATGAAGTCTACTGTGGCAGGTCACCCATCTCCCATGGACATGCTGTGAATTACGATGTACCAAGTTGTTGCAACGGTCCAACACATTCTGGGATTGTATTCTAAAAGAGGCTGTAGACATCTGACTACATGAAGGACTAACAAATAAAGACAACGGCTTTTTATGAAGCAAGGCTTAGTGTCCAACGTTGAACTGGACCAGAGCACAGTTGCAATCTACACTGGAATCCACTCCAATCATAACAACTGAAGGAGATGAGGATTCACTGGTGACACGCCAGCAGAAATCCACGTCTGACACCAGCTGTGTTGCTACAGAGGACCCTGGATCGACTACTGAGGTCTTGCTTCCCCAAACACAGCACCAGATCCACACCAAGAGGTGGCCAGTTGGAGGGGGTGGGGGCAGAAAATATAAAGGCGGCACCCAGCAGAAGTCGATCATTCATCATGATTGCCTGAAAATGACAAGAAGTCAGCTTGTCAAAATATCATGCCTTCTGGACAACACAACGTGGCTAAATAATTGAGAAATGTTCAAAGCTTTTCTACACAGGAAAACCTAAAATTACACAAAAAGTTTTCCATTGGCACTCATTTTCAGAAATTGTTTGTTTGTATACAGGGCCTGCATTTTAACTGAAGACTTTGAAATATCACAAAAACTTCACATCAGATCAAAAAAAGTTATAATTCCAATTTGTTTGTCTTGGACGGGGACATCAAATGATAATGCACTTGACTCCCCATCCCAACCAGTGCATGGCTGGTGGGGGACAATTTGGAAATCTTCAATGGGAACCCCCTTCCTTTATTGCAGATCATGATTCTATGGCAAAATCTACATATGTTTTGTCTGAACCATTTTCTTCATTCTGTGTTGTAATTGGAGGAATAGGAATGGGTACACAATCATAATTTACGACGTGCTACTCAATGGTCCCGAATATCCAATGCCACGTGGAACCCCACCTCCATGATGCAAATGTAGGACAGGTCAGTACTTCATAACTTGTAATTGGAAACCCCATTCGCAACGTTGTAGTGTTCCAATATTTCTTTACAGGGGACTACTCAGCACACCACTGTGGCCATGTAGCAAAGCACAGGGCATCGTAAGAGGCAGCACACTGTGAATGGAGCTCACGTATCATTCAGATGTACAACAGATAGCAGTTCTAAACTTTACAGTACTTGCACATTGTTTGTTGGCTGCACACCTTCTTATCATTTGGAGAACAGACGTGCAAGTGGATGATGAATGTTGCAACTGCAGAAGAAAAAATTGAAATGCTTGTGATCTGCGGAAAATGTAGGAGGATTGTTGAGGATGCTGTTGTCTCATATGCTAAGAATTTTCCAGAGAAAGCTCACTCTCATTCTTTCTTTTACAAGGTAGTGAACACTTGTATGTTGGATGGCAGCATACAGACCGGCAAAAGGAAATGAAGGAAACATGTTACAGGAGAAGTTAATGAAATAGCTGTACAAACAGCAGTGCACCACAACCCATGGATGAGCAACTCGCAATTACACCACAAATCTGGTATGTCCATAGGCAGTATTGTCACAATAGTGATGTGTCACTGCATCGAGAATTTCTTGGCACTGATTTCCGGAAGCGGGTAGTGTTTTGTGAGTGGGCACAGCAACAAATGCAGCCGAGTCCCACATTCTCTGCCGAGGTACTATTTTCCAATGAGTTCATTTACAAACCATGGTAGCATTAACTGAAATAATATGCATTACTTGAGACTAGACAATCCTGATTGGTTATGGCAAGTTGATCATCAATTACCTTAGTGAGTTAATGTATAGTGTCACATCATGGGGAACAAACTCATTGATCCATATTTTATTGATGGCAGATTGAATGGACACAAATATCATAGGTTTTTGGAACAAGAACAACTGGAACTACTGCAGGATGTTTCCCTTGACATTTGACAACTTAATTGGTTTCAGCATGACAGTTACTGAGCGCATTATGCTCTTGAAACACAGGAGGTATTAGACCGTGTTTACACTGGTCGGTAGATCGGACGTCCTGTTGATTGGCCTGCTAGGTAGCCAGATTTGATGTTGCTAGATTTCTTTCTGTGAGGATATTTAAAAGCTAAGGTGTACCAACAAGTGCCAACAGGCCATGAAGACATGGTCAACTGCATCAGAAATGCTTGTGCTGACATTCCCACAGGTATGCTTCTGCCTTATGTATGCTCATTTGAAAAGCAGATCACTTAGTGTGTTGAATTTTTCAGTACTACTTTTGATCACTTACTCTAAATGGAAAAGTAGAGTAGTGTTTACCTCTAGCCATGGCCACAAAGAAAATGCTTCAGACAAAACATATATAGATTTTTCAGGAGAATCATAATCTGCAATAAAAATGGGGGTTCCCATTAAAGATATCAAAGTTGACCCCCGCCACCCATGGAGTGGGGTGGGAGGTTGAGTGTGGTATCATTGGATGTCCCTCCTCTCTCCAAGATAATAATAATAATAATAATAATAATAATAATAATAATAATTTGGAGTAGTGAAATGGAGTAACAGAGATCTACAAGCACTCAATACACTTACACGATCACAATGCCACAAATATAGAATAAATCACATACATTCAGCAACAGAAAGATTCACATTAAGCAGAAAGGAAGGAGGAAGAGGATTTATCGTCATAAAAAACCTACATTATGAACAGGTAGACAATTTAAGAAAATTCTTTCTAGAACGAGCAGAAAGTAGCAAAATACACAAAGCAATCACTCATATAAATACATTGGCTACACCATTGCAATTTCATAACCACTTCTACAACCCCTTACACATACAAAGAAAGTAAATTGGAAAAAGAAAACACTACATGGCAAGCACCTGTATCATCTAACACAGCCACACATCGATTAAGACGCATCCAACACATGGCTACGAAAAGGCAATATATACAGTGAGACGGAAGGATTCATGATTGCAATACAGGATCAAACCAGATATTACAGCAAGCATATAATTACAGATCCCAATACCACAACAGATAAATGCAGACTTTGCAAACAACAAATAGAAACAGTGGATCACATCACAAGTGGAAGTACAATACTAGCAAACACAGAATACCCCAGAAGACATGACAATGTAGCAAAAATAATACATCAACAGCTTGCCATACAACATAAACTAATAAAACAACACGTTCCCACATAGAAGTACGCACCACAAAATGCACTGGAGAATGATGAATACAAATTATACTGGAACAGAACCATTATAACAGATAAAACAACACCACATAACAAACCTGACATCATACTCACCAATAAAAAAGAAATTAAAACAACTAATTGAAATATCCATACCCAATACAACAAATATACAGGAGAAAGCAGGAGAAAAAATTGAAAAACACATCCAACTGGCTGAGGAAGTCAAGGACATGTGGCATCAGGATAAAGTTGACATTATACCAATTATAATATCAACTACAGGAGTCATACCACACAATATACACCAGTACATCAACGCAATACAGCTACATCCAAACGTATATATACAACTACAGAAATCTGTAATTATTGATACATGTTCAATTACCCGAAAGTTCCTAAATGCAATATAACATATACCATACAGTTAAAAGGAAGTCACGCTTGATCAAGGTCCACGTCACTTTCCATTTTTAACCAGACCTAAGGTCTGAGAAAGGAAAGATAATAATAATATAAGATTATAACTCTTTTTGATCTGATGTGTAGTTTTCAAAATATTTCAATGTCTTCAGTTAAACTGAACATCCTGTATAATCAGTAATGGAGATGCCTGATAGCTGGACAGCACATTTAATTTTTCTTAGTAATGAGCATCTATTAATATGGTGTGGTGGTAACTGTTGGTCTTTCCAAGTATAAACATTATTAAGTGAATGTATCATTGGCATAAATGTTGGTATGCATACAGCAATACTTAACTGATTTAGTCTTGTTGGAGGTGGTATATACTTGTCTTCCTCCAACCTCTGAACCAGTTTACTCTACCAGTTATTGTGGGAACTACAGTTTAACACTGCCTCCAAACCAAGGTGTAACTTGGTATTTTTCACATTTTAAAATTATTGCCAGAGGTGTAGGAAATGATAAGTGATGGGGGAAGGGGGGAGGGGGTGGAGCAGTAGTCATTTCATTTTTTTTTTTTTTTTTCAAATAGTGTGAATGATTACAAAGAGACTATAGCTGTAATGTTAACTAATTATCAGTTCAGTTTCAGACAGATGACAAAATAATCAAAAGTGCCTGCAGCACTCTGCAGTGTGAATGGTGTTGTTGCAGGCTGGTTGGCAGTGACCCATGCTGGTGGAGGCTCACATGCAGCAGCTTCCACCCTGGCAAGTAGGAAGAGCATCAGCACTTCATGATGCTGATGTTAGATAGAATGACTGCCGATGACCCCACAGTTTGACACAGTCTAGATGTCAGCAGCACTATGTGTTGTGCTGCAATGGTGTTCTGCAGTGGTGGACACCCGCATTTAGATGACTCAGGCTGAGCTTGCACCCATTGTGAAGGCATAGGATAAGTGCCACGTGTGGGACACAGCCTGCTGTTCCCTGGCAGGAATCAGACACAATAGGCACAGATGGTCAATTAGTCGTATTTTGGGAGCAAGTCCCACAAGCATACCCATTGCAGGTGGCACCTGGTGTAACCTGGTCTTGAACCCATGGCTTGAGCTGGCACTACCCAGATACCCAGTCATCTCATCATCTGATATGTCCCTGGTGTGATGGTGGTGCTGCTGGATTACCAATTAATCTACCTAGAAATTCATTGCTATTTATATGGCTTGGGTGCACACTTGTTACATTAAAACCCCGCACTCAGTCATGTAGCTCATAACAAGAGTTTCACCATGGTGTGGTCATACCATTCTGCCCACTCTGGCCATTATCATGGCACAGTGCAGTTTTCTGCTGAATATGGCTAGCCCATCTCGCAAATGCTTTGTGTACATGTTGCTATGACCTATATGATGCCACACTATACTTACTTCCCAGTGGTAACTTAAAGCAATGTTACACTGTGACTCCTTACAAATTATTCCAAGTTCTACTAAAACTAGATTGTGATATTACAGTAATTATGTACATGGTACTATGTTCCATTTCAAAGCTCTCTTTTAGGATATACTATATGAAACGTGATGACTTACTGAATGAATTAATATAATGAGGAGTTCATAAGAATGATCATTAAGAACAACCTAGCAATCAATTAAATAAAGTGGCGGTTCAAGAACATGTAGTAATCCACAGTTGAGAAGCATTTAATTTACCAGCATGGGTTATATTTTCTAGTACTACAATTTTCAAAGTAGCCTGTGACAATGGTACAGATATGCTGTGTACATCCTGCCAGTCCATATTTGGCAAATATCTTTTAATTTATCAACTCTTGCTTAATGTAAGATGTGTATGGACTCATTTTTCAGTTACCAGATTTACATTTATAGCTTATAAATTAATTGAACATCTACCTTTCTCCTGATAGTCAGCAAGGTCAATGTGCAAAGCAAGAAAAATAAAAGGGCAATAACTTTCATGAAACTGTCTGTACAATATGCACCTTCCTTTGTAATTTTCTCTTGGCTTATAAATGTATGAATGGCTTTTGGACACTCGCCCAGCATTTCTTTTGTTATTTCAGGCATATTATGCTCTCATCATAAGAGGAAGGCTGAAACATGGAGAGACTGTTCTGATTCATGCAGGTAGTGGTGGTGTGGGGCAGGCAGCTATCTCAATTGCACTGCACATGAACTGTACTGTGTATACTACAGTTAGTAACTATCATAAAAAACAAACACTTTGTTCAATATTCCCACAGGTAAGAGCTATAGTCAGCTTATGCATGATAAACAAGACTTGGAGTGATAAAATTATTGTAATGATAAATGCATTATTGTTTGGCAGTATATAAAAGTAACTCTCAAGAGATGCTTGTGCTTCTGTTGACTTTGTTTTCTCTTTTTTATCGCAGCTGAGGGAATGCAACTTTGCAAATTCAAGAGATACAAGCTTTGAACAACATATTCTGAGGGAAACTCAAGGAAGAGGGGTGGATCTTGTTCTCAATTCTCTTTCTGGAGATAAACTACAAGCCTCAGTTCGATGTGTTGCTGAATATGGGCGCTTCATCGAAATTGGCCAATATGATCTGTATACAGACAAACAACTAGGTAAAATTTGTTTCTGTTCATTAAAACAAATGCACACTAAGAGCTCACACTTACCTGTTCTGCAGGATGCAACTGTTGATCAGAACTTTATCAATCTCATGATTAAAGCAACAGAATTATTCATAAACCAATGATTTTGTAGGAGGCAGATTTATATATGAAATAATGCTTCTTCGCTGTGGATAATTACTGCTTGGTGTAGTAATTTCAATGCCAGAAGAAGATAAAATAGTAATCTTACTTTTTTAAACACTTTCCATGTTCTTAACATGTGTCAAGTCCTAAGTTATAACTTCATCAGTTTGTTCAGATTTTTAAGTAATTTCTGTTTACATAGTTAAATGTCATAATATTATAATTTGGGAGAGCAGATACTTGTTGCAGTCCTCATAAAAACAGATGACTTATCATAGCTTCTAATTGTGGCAATTTCCTGTTTGAATCCCTTACTTGTACATGCACATCTCCTAAGTAAGAATATGTGATGAGGTATCAAGTTACATTATTCTTTACAGAACATCAGATTTCAAATTTCACAGTGGAAAGCTTTGAACTAATGATTCTTCTGGTTCATCACCTTTCATATATTATAATTTTCTGAAAGGCAGGTGCCTATAAACCAAAATACTACCAACACTAACATAAAAATTACACATATGAAAATAGTAGAATGGACTATTCCTAAGGAAAGTGTCATTATCATTTCGAAGTTTGTTTTCATTATTAATTTTAATTTTTTGTTGGTATTAATGGTACAACTCCATGTTTATTGTTCTAAATTATGGTATTGTCTTTGACAATCCATTTCCCCCCCTCCCCCAACCATGGTACCTAACTCCTCCCCGGACCCAATCTATTTTGCTGTCCACATCCCTACAATCAGTGTTGCTGCAGGATTTAAGATGAGAATTTGGGTGTCTGTATTTTTAATGGGAATGCCGTTAAGTTTGAAATAAAACTGAAGGAAGAGCTAAGTGTCACACACCAGTGAGATGACCTCATTCTTAATTGTCTGCGTGCTAACAGCTACTCCTCTTTAAATCAGTTGTTGCCTGTCCTCATTTTTATGTACTGAAATAAGTTTGTGCTAAAACTGAAAGAAGGGCTAAGTCTCACACACCACTAAGATTACCTCATTCTTAATTGTGTCTGTGTGCTACTGACTACTCCTCTTTAAATTAATTGTTGCCTGTCCTCATTTTTGTATTGTGAAACTGAATGAAGATTTCAGAAATCTTTTGCATCTGTCATTCCCCTACCCCAGTCTATATATATTCTCTAATAATTGTTTCCTTTTCCAGATGTGTGGTTACTAAATCCATAATTAGATTTTTACTCCCTGCCACATCTTTTAATTCCTCTGTTCGATCACATGTTCTCCCAATTTCAATACTACTAATTTCTTTTGAGAGTATATTTTGGAACATGGTATTGAATTAGGCTGATCTTAGAGCATTGGATTCCCTCCACTCTGACAGTGATGGCTTGTCAATGTAAGGACAGTAAGAAACAGAGATACTGTATGCGTGGGATCCGAAGGACATATTCTCTCTTTACCAGAATTCTAGATACACTCAGCAGAAAAGAGAGAGCAAATGATCTTGAAGGAGTGGGCAGTGGAGCTGCAAACAAGTGCACTACTGTGTGTGGGTTGTTCTTCATCATCCTGATTAAATTTGGGGTTAATAGTCTGTTGTACTGTTTTGCTTAAGAGACAGATATACAGTGGGCTGCTTTTGGCAAAGAAGCAAGTTTATATAAACTACTAACAGATCCAGCTATTGTTTCACCTGTGAGTGACAATAACAGATACATTTTACTTGTAAATTTCCCACATGAAGTACCTTTCTGACAACAGGTATTTATCATACATAATATTACATGTTTACCAGTGTGATAAACCAGTCAAGATTATCCAGTTGTCATGTGTCAATCTTCCAATGGCAGTGTTCCTTCATCTGTGCATATTCTGTGGCTAGTGTCATGTAGTGAACAAACATACTTGTGTGAAATAATAGCCTCTATACCCTTTAGTGATGGATTGGTTACAATTAGTGTGGCTGTTCATTACGAAGTCAACAAGGGAATGGCGGCTGCATCCACGCAACAACAGGCAACAGCTGGGGGTTATGGCAAGGATGCAGACCGGTAGTAGCTCACTATAACAGTCCCAACAAGTCAGTCACTTTATTACAAATCATGAAGCTACTCTCAGATGCTTCTGTGTAATGTCCATGCATCTTATGTCATGCACTGAGGTAGGGGCATGCAGCAACTAGCTGGCAGGTCGAGAAGTATGTGCCCCAAAATATTGATGATATCTTGCCTGCTACTGGCATGCATCCCAGTTAGTAATACTACACTGTGTTAGTGTCATCGGCTGGAAAGGCACTGCGCTGACAGAATCGAGGCACGTACCCTGTAGGTGTCAAACAATTTTACAGAATCTATTAGTAAAAAAATTAATTTTTACGTTATGTGGATCTCTATATGTCAACTTCATGGTGAACTGCCCTTCATTTCATTAATGGTCATAGTTATTGTGATATTTCACATATAAGTCACATACTGCAAAAAAATTAAAAAATGTTGAAATGAAAAATAGGGTTCGCTATGAATTTGTATTTGGTGCATATTAGACCAGATATTGCTGTGTATGAAATGTAGCTATTATTTTGAATTTTTCTTTAAACTTGAGAGGGGATCAAGATCTGCCTACTGTCTCAATAAAAGGGGTTTATGTAGCACATTCACTTCTGATTGCATGTGCATGAGAATGTAATATTCATAGCATCCTTCATATCTCACAAACAGTTCGAGATACCACAAGAAGATGGTGGCAAATGATAGCAGACAAAGAAGACAGTATTTTGCCATATACTTAAAATACAGAAGTTTCTTATCTATGGTGATATTGCAGATGCTATAGTTTTTATTTTATTTTTTCAAACCAATTCTGTAATATTTTGAGTGATCGACACCTAGTGAAATGAGAATTTATTAGTATGAAAATCATGAAATTTCTTCTCTTATGTTATATTGCAAACCAACACAATGAGGTTTTTCATAAGCTGTTGACCTCTTTTGTCACTGATTGCTTGTTTACTAAGATATTCTGTTTCAGGATTCTGTCACAATAGCCACTGCTGTCAACAATAGAAATGTAGCTTTTACTCATAACTGGTGATACTTCTTCAAACTAGCCTTTTCTCATTTGTAGAAGCATCACGAGTTATGAGTAAAAGTTACATTTATCTTGTTGACAAGTTTAATATTGCCATTTTGTTAAAACACAGTACAATTTGCACAAAATCACCTTTCAGTAGCTATTGCAACATTATCCTGAAACAGATTGTCTTATTAAACAAGCAACTCATGACCAGCGGGATCAATAGGTTGTGGAAAACCTCATTTTGTTGGTTTGTGGTTACATAAGAGAAGAAATTTTATGTTTTTCATACTTACAAATACTCTTTTCACTAGCTGTCAATGACTTAAAAAACTGCAGTACTGATTTCAAAAAAAATTCTCACAATTTAAAAAAAAAATGCATCACCTCAGTTTCAAGACCTCTGGAACTTGTACAGAAAATTGGAATAGAGATCAACATAAACATCATTTCTGTCCTTTTTATTGCTCATGGAAACCACACATTGTATGTTTACCTCCATACAGCGAGACCTTCAGAGGTGGTGGTCCAGATTGCTGTACACACTGGTACCTCTGATACCCAGTAGCATGTCCTCTTGCATTGATGCATGCATGTATTCATTGTGGCACACTATCCACAAGTTCAGCAAGGCACTCTTGCTCCAGATTGTCCCAGTGATTCAGTGTAGATCCCTCAGAGTGGTTGGTGGATCACATTGTCCATAAACAGCCATTTTCCGTCTATCCCAGGCATGTTAGATAGGTTTCATATCTGGAGAACATGCTGGACACTCTAGTTGAGCAGTGTCGTTATCCTGGAAGAAGACATTCACAAGATATGCACAACGGGGGTGTGAATTGTCATCCATAAAGATGAATGCCTCACCAATATGCTGCCAATATGGTTGCACTGTCGGTCAGATGATGGCATTCACATATTGTACAGCCATTACAGTGCCTTCCATGACCACCAGCATACGTCGGCCCCACATAATGCCACCCCAAAATATCAGGGAAACTCCGCCTTGCTGCACTCACTGCACAAGGCATTCACCCTGACCCGGTTGCCTCCAAATACGGCTCTGTTGATTGTCCTTCCCTCTTTCCTGAAGAAGCAACCATTGGTTGCAAAAGCTAGTAACTCTGTGTGTGTGTTTGTGTGTTTTGTTCATTGTGCCTGTCTGCCGGCGCTTTCCCCCTTGGTAAGTCTTGGAATCTTTGTTTTTAATATATATACACTTCTGCAAATGGAAAAAAGAACACATTGACACCGGTGTGTCAGACCCACCATACTTGCTCCAGACACTGCGAGAGGGCTGTACAAGCAATGATCACACGCACGGCACAGCGGACACACCAGGAACCGCGGTGTTGGCTGTCGAATGGCGCTAGCTGCGCAGCATTTGTGCACCGCCACCGTCAGTGTCAGCCAGTTTGCCGTGGCATACAGAGCTCCATCGCAGTCTTTAACACTGGTAGCATGCCGCGACAGCATGGACGTGAACCGTATGTGCAGTTGACGGACTTTGAGCAAGGGCGTATAGTGGGCATGCGGGAGGCCGGGTGGACGTACCGCCGAATTGCTCAACACGTGGGGCGTGAGGTCTCCACAGTACATCGAAGTTGTCGCCAGTGGTCGGTGGAAGGTGCACGTGCCCGTCAATCTGGGACCGGACCGCAGCGACGTACGGATGCACGCCAAGACCGTAGGATCCTACGCAGTGCCGTAGGGGACCGCACCGCCACTTCCCAGCACATTAGGGACACTGTTGCTCCTGGGGTATCGGCGAGGACCATTCGCAACCGTCTCCATGAAGCTGGGCTACGGTCACGCACACCATTAGGCCGTCTTCCGCTCACGCCCCAACATCGTGCAGCCCGCCTCCAGTGGTGTCGCAACAGGCGTGAATGGAGGGACGAATGGAGACGTGTCATCTTCAGCGATGAGAGCCGCTTCTGCCTTGGTGCCAATGATGATCGTATGCGTGTTTGGCGCCGTGCAGGTGAGCGCCACAATCAGGACTGCATACAACCGAGGCACACAGGGCCAACACCCGGCATCATGGTGTGGGGAGCGATCTCCTACACTGGCCGTACACCTCTGGTGATCGTCGAGGGGACACTGAATAGTGCACGGTACATCCAAACCGTCATCTAACCCATCGTTCTACCATTCCTGGACCGGCAAGGGAACTTGCTGTTCCAACAGGACAATGCACGTCCGCATGTATCCCGTGCCAACCAACGTGCTCTAGAAGGTGTAAGTCAACTACCCTGGCCAGCAAGATCTCTGGATCTGTCCCCCATTGAGCATATTTGGGACTGGATGAAGCGTCGTCTCACGTCCAGCACGAACGCTGGTCCAACTGAGGTGCCAGGTGGAAATGGCATGGCAAGCCATTCCACAGGACTACATCCAGCATCTCTACGACCGTCTCCATGGGAGAATAGCAGCCTGCATTGCTGTGAAAGGTGGATATACACTGTACTAGTGCCGACATTGTGCATGCTCTGTTGCCTGTGTCTATGTGCCTGTGGTTCTGTCAGTGTGATCATGTGATGTATCTGACCCCAGGAATGTGTCAATAAAGTTTCCCTTCCTCGGACAATGAATTCACGGTGTTCTTATTTCAATTTCCAGAAAGAAACTTCCACATGGGAAAAATATATTAAAAACAAAGATTTCAAGACTTACCAAGCGGGAAAGCGCCGGTAGATAGGCACAATGAATAAAACACACAAACACACACACAGAATTTCGAGCTTTCGCAACCAGCGGCTGCTTCGTGAGAAAAGAGGGAAGGAAAAGGAAAGATGAAAGGATGTGGGTTTTAAGGGAGAGGGTAAGGAATCATTCCAATCCCGGGAGCGGAAAGACTTATCTTAGGGGGAAAAAAGGATAGGTATATACTCGCGCACACACACATACACGCATATCCATTCCATACATACACAGACACAAGCAGACATATATGTCTGTTTTGTCTTTGTTTTTAATATATATATTTATTTAATATAGAAAGAAACTTCCACATGGGAAAACTATATTAAAATATATGTCTGCTTGTGTCTGTGTATGTGCGGATGGATATGTGTGTGTGTCGAGTGTACACCTGTCTTTTTTTTCCCCCTAAGGGAAGTCTTTCAGCTCCCGGGATTGGAATGACTCCTTACCCTCTCCCTTAAAACCCACATCCTTTCGTCTTTCCCTCTCCTTCCCTCTTTCCTGAAGAAGCACCCACCGGTTGCGAAATCTAGTAATTCTGTGTGTGTGTTTGTGTGTTTTGTTCATTGTGCCTGTCTGCTGGCACTTTCCCGCTTGGTAAGTCTTGGAATCTTTGTTTTATCGCAAAGATTGGCTTATGCCTCAATGCCACAATTCTGTCAGCATACTGCCTCACCAGACCTGTCTCTCCCTCTCTGCATGACATCACATCAATCACATCATCACATGCCCAAGCTGCAGCCTGGAGTGGCCCACCAGTGTACAAGGACACAGTTCCAGAAGGTGAGCTTTGCTCTAGTACTGCAGCTGGCAGCTGGCTGGGCTCGTGGGCTGCTTGCCAACCCTTAGTGTGGAGATGCCTGGTGGGTCCCCCTCAGCATAGTCAATCTGCTGGGCTGTGGATACCTCTGCTGAAAAGTCACAGCTATTTATAGGAGACAGTGGCTCATCTGTTGTGCTGCTGCGCTGCTTCCAGTCGCATTTCAGACATTTCTGTCCACCATTGGGGAAACTGCTTCTGTTAGACCCCTGTCTTATTGCTGTGCTGGCAGGTTCATAGCACTGGCCCTTGTGTGCCTCGCAGTGTATAAAGAGTCCCATTACTGTAACTGACTTACCAGCTGCCTGCGGCTTCTGCAATGCTGGATTGTCATATTTCCACAGAATTGGCAAAAAATGGTGATAACACAACAATAAGTTTCTCATGCAGCATTTAATTGGTAAATGATCTGCAGTCCTATCAGCATGCAGCTACATACTGAACTATTGAATTATACCCCCTTTCAACCATACTGTGTTGACTGCAGCAACTTACCCTGACAGTAGAAGTTTTACTCAAATTGTGACGTCATAGGGGAATGGTAGATCCTTGGCCTAGTAGTTCTTGAAGAGCTCAGTTCTTGCATCTGCCATCAATCATATGACAGTGATGAAATTGTCGAAGATCTGATGTGTGACATGTCTTGCAGAGACCAGCCTGACTGACAATATCACAGCCATTTGCCTTGCATTCACTGATTTTACAAAAGTGCTCTCTCTTCATGTGACCTCTACTTCAATTTCTCTCCAGTGTAAATGGGTACAATTATATCACTTTTCACTGTTTATATTAACCTGATATGTGACCATCTTTTGTGTGTGTAATAATACAAATATCTGTTACAGCATTCACTAATTAATTGACTACTATCTTACGATCATATGAACATAAGTATTCAAACCCTTTTTCATTTAAATTCTCCCTCACTTCGAATATTTCACATTCTAACTTTTATCACATGCAATTAGCCAGCACAATGTGTATTTATTTATTATGATGATAATATAACAATATCAAACATTAGAAGTCAAAGGTGCTAACAGCTAATCTCAGTGACACAGAGAATTCTGTTTACAATGTAAAAGTGGTTTTATTGCATATTTTTTCACAATAAACTCTAAGTTGTTTGCTAATTTTTTAAGTTAGTGACTTTTTGTAGGTCTTGGTGTGTTTCTGAAAAATATTTCATTTCATGGAGTCCGCCTGGATGTACTTTTTGGATCTCATCATGATGATGAACTGTATCAGCTGAAAGAGTTAATGGAGGAAGGATTAAGAAAAGGTGTTGTAAAGCCTTTGCCCAGGAAAGTGTTTTCAAGAAATCAAGCAGAAGAGGCTTTTAGGTGAATCCTATGATTACTTACTTAAATTTTGTCACAGTTTTGTACTGAAAGTGTTTAATTAAACTGTCATTTTCTCACACTCATCATCATCATCTGCAGCCTCTTTCTTCTTCACACTATCCTTTATTCCAATGATCCACCTGTCTGTCAGTCATCCTCTAGGTCTCATGCCTCATATTGTCATTTAGTGTGAATGTCACAGTACCCAGCCAACTGCCATTCTTTTTTTAACATTCCCCTTGTATCTTAAACTTGTCTTTTGCCACATTGAATCACTGGCATATCCATGTGGTTGCTTCTATGAGAGTTAATTAAAAAGAAAGTTTCCTTAATTCTCTGCTGATGAATACATAGCCCTGTTTCAGGATGAAGAATGTAATTTTATTTCATAGTCACTTGTTAGATTTAGAAAGTCTTTAAAAGTAGTGAAGCAGTTGTCACATGAAAAACTGCTTGAAATATTCCTGACAAGAAATATACCTTTTTGATCATCCTCCTTACTACAATCTCACTTCACTTGCACTGTCAATTTCTCTTCTGTAGATATTTATCCACAGCACCAACAGATAAAACACTTAAGTGCAGTTAATAAATGTTTGAAGCAATTTATTTATTTAGACATATGGTATATTTTAATTCATACATGTTGTATCATTACATACAGGCCTTGACATTTTGATTATACAGTAACAATTACATACTGTATTCTACAGTTCAGTTACAATTTGAGTAAAACTTTTATAATTACCAAGAGGAGGAAAGCTTTGAAGCAGAACTATGAAAGCAGTTGAATGGACGAATGATACTTGAATTCATATGTAAGGAGTGAAAGATCAGGGTATGAAAATGTCCTGGGAGCAGAAGGATCGGCAAGTAGAAAGGAACAAGGATATGGAGATAGAAAGGAAGAAGGAAAGAGAGTGCTGGAATTCTGTAAGAGAAATGGTGTAGTGAAATATAACTCCTGATTTTGGAAGAAAGAGAGCCACAAAGTAACATGGTACAGCTGGAATCTATTGTTCAAATCTTTGATGGATTACATTCTCTATAATTATGAAAGAAATAGGCTGTAAAGGATGTAACAATACTACCTCTTGGGGCAGTAGATGGCAACCGCCATCTACTAGGGATGAGTATAGGAATCATGAAGGAATGAAAGAAGACAGAGAACCAGGAAAGGAGAATTAGAGTTTCATTTTTCTTTACGTAAAATAGCATAAAACGTGAAAAGATTGTACAGTTGGGTTATAGTCATATTTTCCATTTACATTTTGTCACAGCAAATCTACACAATTTCATTTAATTGTTTTTTGCTCTCTCCATCAATTTAACTGTAGCATACCTCTTCATTATTTAACTCACATTTCTGGAAAGTAGCATAAAGTTTAAGTTGTTGTTACAGAAACTTTGCACTGTTGTTTTTGTTTACATACAGTTGCATATAGACCAAATTTGTGGAATCATATTTTCGTGTTTATCTGTAATTCAACTCACTTATTCTTAATAAACTATTACGTTTATAATGAGTGAAAAGTACTTGACTTGCCATAGAACTGTTAGGATGGGGCTTTGGTGTGACAGGTGCTGTAGTTTTTTCCATGTGGGTGACTGTAGTGGCATGGAAGTAGGGGCAGTAAATGAGACTCATCAGTGGTTTTGTTGAATATGTAGTAGAGACAGGAAGATACTAGAACAGGAGGGAAAATTGCTGCCGTTTAGGCTGCGGAAGACAAGGCCAGGGGAGATCTTGACAGGTTAAGGAGGTAGAAGGGCAATGAGAGGTGGGAAGTGGCAACAGGCAACAGGAGGAACAGGCCTAGAACTTTGTCTGACAGCTTCGTGGTGAAATATGGGAAATAGATTTGACCAGTTAGAAGCTGGTGAGCCTCAAGCAGTTGCAGGTGTAGACAGGGCACAACAAACTTTCAGCAGCAAATTGAAAAGTAAGAATGTAAGGAAATCAGTAAAGAGAAAGAAAGTGTTGTTGTTAGGTAGTTGCCATGGAAGAGGTGTTAGCCAACGTTTGCAGGATGAACTAGGATCAGAATACCAGGTCACCAATTTTTTTAAAATCTAATGCTGGTCTGGAGCTGGTGACAGAGGATTTAGGATCACTTTGCAAAGATTTCACGAAGGAAGACACCATGGTTATAGTGAGTGGGCCAGGTAATAGTGTTGACAGAGGTTCTGGGTACAGTATAGAGTGTGACCTGGCAAAGATTACATCAGCATTGAAGCATACTAGTGTTGAGTTTGTACCTGTTCTCGGGTGCCATTACTGACCTCATTTGAACTCTTTTATCAGGATAGTTAATTCTGAGCTGAAATGAAATGTCGTGTGACGAGGGCCTCCCGTCGGGTAGACCATTCGCCTGGTGCAAGTCTTTCGAGTTGACGCCACTTCGGCGACTTGCGCGTCGATGGGTATGAAATGATGATGATTAGGACTACACAACACCCAGTCCCTGAGCGGAGAAAATCCCTGACCCAGCCGGGAATCGAACCCGGGCCCTTTGGATTGACAGTCTGTCGCGCTGACTACTCAGCTACCGGGGGCGGACAATTCTGAGCTAAAACTGCTGCATTATATTGGGTGCAGGGTCACATTTTGTTGTGGTTCCTATTGATTCTCTCAATAAGTGGGAATACTAGGCATGGCCTCCACCTCAACAGGAAAGGGAAGGGCAAACTGGCTGGGAAAATAGCAGGAAAGTTAAAGGGGGGAGGCACTGTCATGGGTGATAAAATACCGGTGGTTATAGGGTTCAGAAAAGGCTCTTTTTTTAGGGTACGGAGGACAGAAAGAAACCAAGTTTTAAGAGAGGTTAGGATTGAGATAAACCTTCAGTTTGAGAAATAAACTAAAATACATAATTCTTTATTATTACATCAGCAAACACAGCTGTTGGTTAAGAAGTTTCAACTTCAGCAGAAATTTCAACTCTACCCAATTTTAACTCGGTCATTGTGAAATACCACCTACCTTTATTGCATCAGAATATTCGAGGACTGAGAAATAAAATTAATGAATTAATTATCTGCATAGGTGAATTAAGAGTCCTCAAACCCAGCTGACAATCTGCTTCTCTGAACATCGTGTGACGACTGGTATAGAACTTTTAAGTGTTACAGGATTTAGGATAACATCTCATATTTTTAGAGCAGAAATGAAGAAAGGAGGAGTTGCATATTCATTAGGAACTGTCATAAATTTAAGAACATAGACATTCATAAATTTTGCCTAGAACAGCATATGGAAGCATGTGCAACAGAAGTAGAATTTCATAAATAATCCTTCCTAATATTAGGTGTATATCAAGCACCTGCAGGTAACTTTAATCTGTTCATAAATCAAATTGAAGCTGTAGCGGCCCGTAACCAAAAACAAAGAAATAGTGGTTACTGGTGACTTCAATGTAGATTGTTTTAAAGACTCTCCCAATAAGAATGCATTTGACTTAGTAATGCTATCATTCAACTTAATTCCCACTGTAAAGTTACAAACTAGGCTAGCAAATTACTCCCAAACAGACATTGATAATATCTTTATAGAAAAGTCCAATGAACAAAATTATATTACAAAACCAATTGTCAATGGCCTCTCAGACCATGACATCAGTTCCTTCTGTTAATTGTTTATACTGAACAGGATATAAGATCTGTTAAATCTGAACTCAAGTGGGTAATCTATAAGCCAAAAATTGATTATTTTAGGACACTCCTCAGAGACATTCACTGAAGTGATGTTTACTGTGCTCATGACATGAATGAAAAATATAACACTCTTGCTAATAAAGTGCTTACCTTATTTGAACACTGTTTTCCCCCAAAATTAACCAAGGTTAGAGCAAAATCTACAAAGAAGCCTTCGATTACTCAAGGAATAGAGACATCTTGTAAAACAAAAAGAAAAGTGTATCTGTAAATCTGAAACAGTTCTGACATTGATGCTACATCTACATCTACATTTATACTCTGCAAGCCACCCAACAGTGTGTGGCAGAGGGCACTTTATGTACCACTGTCATTACCTCCCTTTTCTGTTCCAGTCACGTATGGTTCACGGGAAGAACGACTGTCTGAAAGCCTCCGTGCGCACTCGAATCTCTCTAATTTTACATTCGTGATCTTCTCGGGAGGTATAAGTAGGGGGAAGCAATATATTCAATACCTCATCCAGAAACGCACCCTCTCGAAACCTGGCGAGTAAGCTACACCGCGATGCAGAGCGCCTCTCTTGCAGAGTCTGCCACTTGAGTTTCCTAGACATCTCCATAATGCTATCAGGGTTACAAATAACTCTGTGACGAAACGCGCCACTCTTCTTTGGATCTTCTCTATCTCCTCCATCAACCCAATCTGGCATGGATCCCACACTGATGAGCAATACTCAAGTATAGGTCGAACGAGTGTTTTGTAAGCCACCTCCTTTGTTGATGGACTACATTTTCTAAGGACTCTCCCAATGAATCTCAACCAGGTACCCACCTTACCAACAATTAATTTTATATGATCATTCCACTTCAAATCGCTCTGCATGCATACTCCCAGATATTTTACAGAAGTAACTGCTACCAGTGTTTGTTCCGCTATCATATAATCATACAATAAAGGATCCTTCTTTCTATGTATTCGCAATACATTACATTTGTCTATGTTAAGGGTCAGTTTCCACTCCCTGCACCAAGTGCCTGTCCGCTGCAGATCTTCCTGCATTTTCTGCAATTTTCTAACGCTGCAACTTCTCTGCTATAGCACATTACAAGAAATACTGCAAAATATTAAAGGCTGTAATACAGACATCAAAGCAAATGTATTACAAGGAAAAGATATTCATATCAGATAATAAAATAAAGACAATATGGGATATAGAGGAGGAGGAAACTGGTAGACCCTTACTTTTTCTTGTGTATATCAATGACATTTCATCAGTAACAACCCAGATGCCAAGTTTGTTTTGTTTGCCAATGATACAAACATTGCAATAAATAGCAAACCAAGTGTAGTCTTAGAAAGGTTGGCTAATAAAATATTTTGCGGACGTTAATCGCTGGTTCCTGGTCATTCTTTGTCACTAAACTTTGCAAAAACACACTACATGCAGGTCACAACTTGTAATCGGTGTTTCACGAGTATATGCCTAACATATGATAACAAGCAGATAGAGGAAGTGGACAGTGTTAAATTCTGTAGATTACAGCTTAATAATAAATTCAACTGGGAGGAGCACACCACAGAACTCCTGAAGTGTCTAAACAAATCTCTATTTACAATGCGAATTCTGTCAGACATAGGGGATATAAAAATGAAAAAAACTGTCATACTATGCTCACTTTCACTCCATAATGTCATATGGAATTATTTTTTGGGGTAATTCATCAAGCCAAGCTAATGTTTCCTGGGCACAAAAACGTGCAATATGAGTTATATGTGGTGTGAATTCGAGAACACCCTGCAGAGGCCTGTTTAGGGAACTAGGGATACTAACTACTGCTTCCTAATATATTCATTCGTTAATGAAATGTTTCATTTAAAATATATCATATTTTCAAACCAATGGCTCAGTTCATGGATTCAGTACTGGAAATAAGAATAATCTTCCCAAGGATTTAAAGTCACTTACTCTTGCACAAAAAGGTGTGCATTATTCAGGAACACACATTTTCAATAATTTGTCAGCAGCCATATAAAGCTTAACAACCAATGAAATTCAGTTTAATAGAAGCCTAGAGGATTTATTGGTGGACAACTCCTTCCATTCTATTGATGAATTTCTCAGTAGAACCAACTGATTTGTGTGTGTGTGTGTGTGTGTGTGTGTGTGTGTGTGTGTGTGTGTGTGTGTGTGTGTTTGTTTGTTTATAAAGTACAGTCCTGTACCATTTCAGTGCAGTAACGTGTTCTATGTAAACCAATTTTGTAATAGATCTATTATATGTTTATCACCTTACAAATTAAAAAAAAAAGTTTTCTTAAATTTTAAATTCAGTGCATTACTGCGATCTTATTGAATGAGTGTTATAAAAGGATCCTTTCATACAGTGTTAAATAAAAAAATTTCTTATATGTTCTACATCCTGGAGGACCTCCTCACTATGGATCAATTGGAATGAAA
This sequence comes from Schistocerca gregaria, assembly GCF_023897955.1. Lineage (NCBI taxonomy): Eukaryota > Metazoa > Arthropoda > Insecta > Orthoptera > Acrididae > Schistocerca > Schistocerca gregaria. Next base: position 378,689,278 of record NC_064922.1, read on the forward strand.
GTAAATGTGATCTAATCTAATCTAAAAACTACAGGGAAAGCATGTCAAGGAAGAATAACAGGTGATTATAATGGAAATATTACCTAGGGATGAAACAAAAACAGGAGTAGAGGAATGGGGGCAGAAGCTGCAGTAGCTGTATTCGGAAGGCCGAAGGAGACACTGTGGTGGGGGTGAAACAGTCAAGGAGATAGTGAGAAGGAGGAACAAGGCATTCAGACTGTTATTCCAAGAAAGGATCAAATTAGCAAGAGGAAGAGTGAATTTTCTCATTTTGAGAGATGTGATCTGTTTTACTAGCTGAAAAATATTCAACAGTGTAGACCTCAGAAAATATTTCTTCATTTAAGACAACTGGTTTCGACATACGCTATGTGATCAAAAGTATCTGACACCACCAAAAAGAAAGCGCCGGTAGACAGGCACAATAAAATAACACACAAAATTACGAGCTTTCACAACCAGCAGTTGCTTCGTCAGGGAAGAGGAAAGGAAAAGGAAAGATGAAAGGATGTGGGTTTTAAGGGAGAGGGTAAGGAGTCATTCCAGTCCCGGGAGTGGAAAGACTTATCTTAGGGGGAAAAAAGGATAGGTATATACTCGCACGCGCACGCACACACACACACACACACACACACACACACACACACACACACACACACACACACTCCATACATATACAGACACAAGCAGACATCATGAGAGATCCGAATGGGGAACTCACAGACATCAAATGTGGTCAGGTGACTGGGTGTCACCTGTGTCATCCGTCTGTATGAGAGATTTCCACACTCCTAAAACATCCCTAGGTTCACTGTCTCTGATGTGATAGTGAAGTGGAAATGTGAAGAGACAGGTACTGCACAAAAGCATACAGGCCGACCTCGTCTGTTGACTGACAAAGACTGCTGACAGTTGAAGAGGGTCATAATGTGTAACAGGAAGACATTTATCCAGATCGTCATACAGGAATTCCAAACTGCATCAGGATCTACTGCAAGTGCTATGACAGTTAGGTGGGAGGTGAGAAAACTTGGATTTCATGGCGCTCATAAGCCTCACATCATGCTGGTAAATGCCAAACAATGCCTCGCCTGATGTAAGGAGCATAAACATTGGACAATTCAACAGTGTGAAAACATTATGTGGAAAACAAATGACAGCACACAATGTGGCAATCCAATGGCAGGGTGTGGGTATGGCGAATGCGCAGTGAATATCATCTGCCAGAGTGTGTAGTGCCAACAGTAAAATTTGGAGATGGTAGTGTTATGGTGTAGTCATGTTTTTCATGGAGGGGGCTTCCACCTGTTGTTGTTTTGCATGGAACTATCACAGCACAGGCCTACACTGATGTTTTAAGCACCTTCTTGATTCCCACTGTTGAAGAGCAATTTGGGGATGATGATTGCATCTTTCAACATGAACGAGCACCTGCTCATTATACATGGCCTGAGGCGGAGTGGTTACATGACAATAACATCCCTGTAATGGACTGGTGTGCATAGATTCCTGACCTGAATCCTATAGAACATGTTTGGGATGTTTTGGAATGCCAACTTCGTGCCAGGCCTCATCGACCGACAACACCTCTCCTCAGTGCAGTACTCCGTGAAGAATGGGCTAATACCCCCATAGAAACCTTCCAGCACCAGATTGAAAATATCCCTGTGAGACTGGAAGCTGTCATCAAGGCTAAGGGTGGGCCAACACCATATTAAATATCAGCTGGAGGGTGCCATGAACTTGTAAGTCATTTACAGCCAGGTGTCCTTCAACTTTTGAGCACATAGTGTATTTTGCTGTAATCATAAAAATATTTTTGTTGCAAAATGTGTTCATTTTATATTGAACCTGACAGTTGAAGAGGGTCATAATGTGTAACAGGCACTCACTTGATGACTTGGGATGAGATTCAACGTAAAATGAACACATTTCACAACAAAAAGATTTTTAAGAATTGAAGATAACAGCAAAATCTGTTGAAACCAGTTGTCTTAAATAAAGAAATATTTTATGTGATCTAGGCTGTTGAATGTTTTTTAGCTAGCAAGAGAAGAGTGTAAGAAAAACAAGAAAGTGGCAAATAAGACAATGAGTGGGGAGGGAAGAAAGTGGATGAAAGAATGGACAAAGTTTATGAGGAAGATAGCAGAGCAAATAAGAAAGTACCATATGGAATGGTCAAAACTAAGTGGAGAGGTCTGAGAGAGGATGCAACAATGTTAGATAGAAATGAGAAAGAGGTGAATAACAGAGATACACTGAAGATAGTGTTGATGGAGTACTTTTAGCATTTTCTAAATCCAAAAGGACTTGGAGAGGAAGATAATAGACTATGGGAGGTAGAAGTAAACCCTGGGGAGGGGGGTGGGGGAAGACTTGACAGAAAGAAATGAAAATGGCAATGGATAAAATGAAAGGAGGAATGGCACTAGGTAAAGGCAAAATTCAGAGAGGAACAGCATGGCTTCATATCTCGGTGGTCAACTGTTGACCTCATATTTGCAGTGAGACAGTTCCAGGTGCATCACTATAAATTTGGGCAAGATGTTGTGATAGCCTTTCTTGCTATAGAAGAGGCACTTGATAGCGCCTGTAGAAGAAAGGTCTGGGAAGCAGTAGAAAACAAGGGTTTGGAAAAGGAGACAGCAAGCAGAGTGGAGGAGATGTGCTGTGAAAGTTTGAGTTGTGTGAAAATGGGAAACGAAAGGGCAGGTCTGTTCCAACAGACAAGTGATATGAAACAGGGCAGTGCATTGCCACCTCTCCTCTTCACTGTGGTCCTGGATGAGATATTGACTAAGGAGGCAGAGAAAACTGGAAAAGACAAGATGAAAGCTTCAGTGTTTTCTGATAGCTTGATGATTGGGGAAACAAAGAGGAGGAGATTCTGGAACTGCTGAATGCTTGAGAAGAAAATGTGAGACAGTATGATTTGACTTTTAGCGTCAACATATGTGAGATTCTGGTTGCAACTAGAAAGAAAGATAGACCAACTAGCAGAATAAGTATTGAAGCTGACCAGTTGAAGAGGGTGGAATGTGTTTAGTACTTGCAAAGTACTCATAGTATGCATAGGAAAATGGAAGAAGTGAGGAAGAGATTAGTGAACTCGGCAGACAGCAGAAGAAATCCTGTGAAGTGTTAGGAGACTATTTTGGAACAAAGATATCCCACAAAAAGTCAAGGAAATAATATGTAGAAGTTACTGCAACCCAATACTGCCCTACGCATCAGAATCATGGGTAATGAAGAAAGAAATGTCAGCAGACTACAGTGATGTGAAATTAAGTTCATCAGAAGTAGGCTAGGAGTAACAATGAAAAATAGGATGTGGACTGAAAGGGTAAGGGAAATAGTCAATAGAAACCCTTGCAGAGCAGAATAGAAACATGAGGACTAAGCTGGTAGGGGCATTTAAAAAGAATGGAAAATGAGAATATTCCTTAGAAGATACATGAAATAGAGATGCAGAGGAAACAATTAAGAGGAGGGCCAAGGGACAGACAGTGTAGAGAAAAGAGGTGAGGACTGGACCAGGGTGAATACAGAAAGATGGTAGTAAAACAAGACTAGATGTTGAGGCTTATGTTCCAAACAGATCCCACCTGAGTCTGGAAACTGTTCTAGAAGATGATGATGATGATTCTACAATGATCATTTATTTAAACTTGAAATGTTCAGTTAAACTAACAATTCAGTTGCTTAATAGGCCATAGTATGTACAAGAACACACTGTAAAAATTTAAAATGTAGGTCTTGGCTACCCTCATACTTAATCTTTTGCATTACAAGGATAACCATGCCACCAACATATTTCCATCATTTGAGTGCCCACTGAATTACAGTTTCATGGCGCAGTTGGTAAGATCCAGGCTACAAGTCAAAAGTTCAGAGTTTGATCCTTAGTCAGTCTCAGATCTTTTTTCCAACACTAATTTGTTAATAAGACAAATTATGACAAGCTACACTGTGGTTCAGTGTCCACTTTTAACTGTAAGTCTCCAAATAACTGGATGGAAAAGCCAGGAAAGCAAAGTTATACCATATCCAATGGGAACATTTCTAAGAAATAACTGCATGCAAACCAACTTTTGGATTGATGTCAGCTTTAGTTTACTTACGCACTTAATGGCCAGACATCAGTTTCCTTGCATGCACACTAATGTTTCTCAAAACTGCAACACCAAGAAGGATTGATTGAAATGACCTTTATACTACAGATTAAATACATTACTGTGCAAACATAATTAATATGATCAAACTATATATCACAATAGGTATTGAGAATTGTGTATTATGTGAAGTCTCCACATGTTGAAATCTGAATCTTCAAGTATTGTAACAAAGAATCAAAGAGGACTTAGATATGTTCCTGAGGAACCTCCCTCTACACAATTCACCTGTGAGAGTTTATGACACACAGGGACTGCAAGAGGATCATGCCAAACAAGTTGTTGGCCAAACATATTGCAGACATGTTCAGCTAGCAATATATCTGGTGAATTTGTAGATCAAAAAAGAACCAGTCATTCATTCACTGCAAAATTTTTGCATATTCCTCACTGTCTAAATTTTTGTGTATGATGTTGATCAAAAACTATTTTGTGTCCCAGTTCTACAAATCTTGCAAACATTGTGTACAGTACTTGCATTGTCAGTGCAGTTGTTGCCACAGAGTGGAACATATGTGCCAAGAGCAGCAGCAGTTTCTATTTATACACATGATTTAGCTATATTTTTGCTCCCCATTCTTCTGCAAAGAAGTGAATAGTATTTGAATCTTTAACTATGTTGACTAGCATGTACTACCTTATTCTTAGTTTTTGCTTCAATTTTAGCGAATTTTTGTTCTGTGAGCTGACTTTGGAATGTTGTATAAAAACCAGAAATAGCATAGCAGCAGTACTTAGATTGCATCCAGTGACTGCATGGATTAATGTTACATTCCTTTTGGCATACACAAATATTGATTAAAGATGGCTGGGGAGTGCACCTGTTCTTTATGGATGCACGAGGAATTGGCCACTCCCTGTAAACTGCTGGAAGCTCTGTTGGCCTCGGATGACAGGCTTCAAGCATGTACTACATGCAAGAAGTAGTACTAGGGTAGCGGTGTGTGTGTGGCATGCACATGTGGGTTTTTTTGGGCCTTGTGAAGATACATTCTGATGTCATATAGGGAATATTAGTATTCCCATTAATTAAAGAGATCAGCATTTGTTTTGGCAGAGTGGAGAAAGAAAACGTTAATATAGTATTAATTAACAGGAGGTGCATTTATGGAAAGGACCCACAACTAGTCTTACTTATAAATGGTGATAAAACCCACATAATACTAGGGACAGGAACCTGGCTGAAACCAAATGTTAACAGAATGAAACTCTAAATTCTGATTGGGTTATACATTGTAAAAATGTGATGCTAGATTAGCTGTCAATCTTAGCTGTCAAAACTACAATATAGCACCAACAGAAGACTTAAGCTGACATCTCCCATCTACAACAATCATAAGTGAAAATTACATTAAATGACTAACAAATAAAATGAATCTGTAGCTGAAGTTCTTTCTGCAGCAATAAGATTATAAGACAGTGACTGTGTCACAATGCAATATGGATATACAGTAGCCTAAAGATGGTCATTGGGCTAAAATAGGCCTATTGCTACTTATAATCTACAGCAATAAAACAGCATCAATTATAGCAGCATTTTGGTTCAATACTATTATTATTACTAACAAAGAGATAGAGGGGCTGGCCAGTACTTACCTCAGCTCAGTACAGCCGATAGAAACACAAAAAACAACTGAAAATTTAAGTTCCTAGCTTTCGGAATAAATGTTCCTTCATCGGGGAGGAGAGAGGAGAAAGAAAGGGAAGAAGGGAAAGTGGATTTAGTTACTCACAACCCAGGTTATGAAGCAACAGGGAAAGGAAAACAGGGAAGGTAGCAAGGATGGAGGCATGGTTGTCAGAGGGAAGCCAAAGATATTCTACTGCAGGTACTGTGCCAGCTTCAAACCAAAGAGGATGCATACAGAAGTAAAGAGGTGTATAGTATAAAGATGTAGGATGAAAAGATGCATGAATGGCTAAAGAGGAAAGGGAAAGAGGAGAAGACTGAAAAGTAAATGGGAGTGAGGTTGTTTAACGTAGGTTCAGTCCAGGGGGATGGCGGGATGAAAGGATGTGCTGGAGTGCAAGTTCCCATCTCCGCAGTTCTGAGGGACTGGTGTTGGGTGGGAGAAGCCAAATGGCACATACGGTGTAGCAGGTTCCTAGGTCCCTAGAATTATGCTGGAGGGCATGCTCCGCTACTGGGTATTGGACATCTCCTAGGCGGACAGTTCGTCTGTGTCTGTTCATGCGCTCAGCCAGTTTAGTTGTTGTCATACCAATGTAAAAGGCTGTGCAGTGCAGGCATGTCAGCTGATAAATGACATGTGTAGTCTCACATGTGGCCCTGCCTTGAATTGTGTATGTTTCCCAGTAGCGGGGCTGGAGTAGGTGGTTGTGGGGGGATGCATGGGGCAGGTTTTGCAGCGGGGTCGGTTACAGGGGTAGGAACCGCTGGGTAGAGAAGGTAGTCTGGGAATATTGCAGGGTTTAACAAGGATGTTACGGAGGTTAGGGGGACGACGAAAGGCAACTCTGGGTGGTGTGGGGAGAATTTTGTCAAGGGATGATCTCATTTCAGGGGTTGACTTGAGAAAGTCATATCCCTGGCGGAGTAATTTATTGATGTATTCGAGGCCAGGATAATATTGGGTGACAAGGGGGATGCTTCTGTGTGGTCTGAGGGTAGGAATATTGTTGTTGGACGGGGAGGAATGTATTGCTCAGGAGATCTGTTTGTGGACAAGGTCTGCAGGATAGTTGCGGAAGAGGAAGGCACTGGTCAGGTTATTGGTGTAATTGTTGAGGGATTCGTCACTGGAGCAGATACGTTTGCCACGAATACCTAGGCTGTAGGGAAGGGAGCGTTTGATGTGGAATGGATGGCAGCTATCAAAGTGAAGGTACTGTTGTTTGTTGGTGGGTTTGATATGGACAGAGGTGTGGATGTGAGCTTCAACAAGATGAAGGTCAACATCCAGGAAGGTGGCTTTGGTTTTGGAGAAGGACCAGGTGAAATTCAGATTCGAAAAGGAGTTGAGGTTATGGAGGAAATTAAGGAGTGTTTCTTCACCATGAGTCCAGACCACAAAGATGTCATCTATAAACCTATACCAGGCCAGGGGAAGCAGCTGTTGGGTCTTCAGGAAAGCCTCCTCCTTGCGGCCCATGAAGAGGTTGGCATAGGATGGAGCCATCCTGGTTCCCATGGCAGTTCCCCTGATTTGTTTGTAGGTCTGGCCTTCAAAAGTGAAGTAATTATGGGTGAGGATGAAGTTGGTAAGTGTGATAAGGAACGAGGTTTTTGGAAGATCTTTGGGTGGGCGTTGGGAGAGGTAGTGCTCAAGGGCAGACAGACCATGGGTGTGTGGGATGTTTGTGTGAAGGGATGTAGCATCTATGGTGACAAGAAAGGTTTCAGGTGGGAGAGGAGTGGGAATGGATTTGAGGCGTTCTAGGAAGTGGTTTGTGTCCTTGATGTAGGATGGGAGTCTGCAGGTGATAGGTTGGAGGTGTTGGTCTACTAGAGCTGAGATACGTTCTGTTGGGGCTTTGAAGCCTGCTACAATGGGACAGCCAGGATGGTTCTCTTTGTGGATTTTGGGTAATAGGTAGAAGGTAGGAGTACGTGGCTCAGGTGGAGTGAGTAAGTCTATGGAAGCCATTGTGAGGCCTTGTGAGGGACCTTGGATTTTTAGGATTTTCTGCAGCTCAGTCTGAATGGAGGGAATGGGATCCTGGGTAACAGCTTTGTAGGTTGAGGTGTCGGAGAGTTGACGCAGTCCTTCTGCCACATACTCCACACGGTCAAGTACCACAGTTGTGGAGCCTTTATCTGCCGGAAGGATTACAATAGAGCGGTCTGTTTTCAGCTGCTTAATGGCATGGGATTCAGCTGGGGTGATGTTGGGGGTTGTCGGGATGTTCTTCAAGAAGGAGTGGGAGGCAACACTGGATGTGAGGAATTCCTGAAATGTCTGCAAGGGATGGTTTTCGGGGAGGGGAGGAGGATCCCCTTGAGAAGGCGGTCAGAACTGTTCTAAACAAGGTTCAACACTGGGTCTAGTATTTGGGGGCTGTGTTTGGGTAGTGAAGTGATATTTCCAGTTGAGGTTCCGGGTGAAAGAGAGGAGATCTTTAACCAGGGCAGTGTGGTTGAATTTAGGTGTGGGGCTAAAGGTTAAGCCTTTTGATAGAACAGATGTCTCTTGAGGAGAGAGGGATCTGTATGAGAGGTTTAGAACTGAATTGAGGTTGGTGATATGTGGCATTTGACTGTGGTTATAGTTGAGATTTGGTCTGTGTGGGGTATGTGCTGGGATGGGGAGGAATTCAGGAATTCCTCAGGAGTTCCTCACATCCAGTGTTGTCTCCCAGTCCTTCTTGAAGAACATCCCGACAACCCCCAACATCACCCCAGCTGAATCCCGTGCCATTAAGCAGCTGAAAACAGACCGCTCTATTGTAATCCTTCCGGCAGATAAAGGCTCCACAACTGTGGTACTTGACCGTGTGGAGTATGTGGCAGAAGGACTGCGTCAACTCTCCGACACCTCAACCTACAAAGCTGTTACCCAGGATCCCATTCCCTCCATTCAGACTGAGCTGCAGAAAATCCTAAAAATCCAAGGTCCCTCACAAGGCCTCACAATGGCTTCCATAGACTTACTCACTCCACCTGAGCCACGTACTCCTACCTTCTACCTATTACCCAAAATCCACAAAGAGAACCATCCTGGCCGTCCCATTGTAGCAGGCTTCAAAGCCCCAACAGACCGTATCTCAGCTCTAGTAGACCAACACCTCCAACCTATCACCTGCAGACTCCCATCCTACATCAAGGACACAAACCACTTCCTAGAACGCCTCAAATCCATTCCCACTCCTCTCCCACCTGAAACCTTTCTTGTCACCATAGATGCTACATCCCTTTACACAAACATCCCACACACCCATGGTCTGTCTGCCCTTGAGCACTACCTCTCCCAACGCCCACCCAAAGATCTTCCAAAAACCTCGTTCCTTATCACACTTACCAACTTCATCCTCACCCATAATTACTTCACTTTTGAAGGCCAGACCTACAAACTAATCAGGGGAACTGCCATGGGAACCAGGATGGCTCCATCCTATGCCAACCTCTTCATGGGCCGCATGGAGGAAGCTTTCCTGAAGACCCAACAGCTGCTTCCCCTGGCCTGGTATAGGTTTATAGATGACATCTTTGTGGTCTGGACTCATGGTGAAGAAACACTCCTTAATTTTCTCCATAACCTCAACTCCTTTTCGAATCTGAATTTCACCTGGTCCTTCTCCAAAACCAAAGCCACCTTCCTGGATGTTGACCTTCATCTTGTTGAAGCTCACATCCACACCTCTGTCCATATCAAACCCACCAACAAACAACAGTACCTTCACTTTGATAGCTGCCATCCATTCCACATCAAACGCTCCCTTCCCTACAGCCTAGGTATTCATGGCAAACGTGTCTGCTCCAGTGACGAATCCCTCAACAATTACACCAATAACCTGACCAGTGCCTTCCTCTTCCGCAACTATCCTGCAGACCTTGTCCACAAACAGATCTCCCGAGCAATACATTCCTCCCCGTCCAACAATATTCCTACCCTCAGACCACACAGAAGCATCCCCCTTGTCACCCAATATTATCCTGGCCTCGAATACATCAATAAATTACTCCACCAGGGATATGACTTTCTCAAGTCAACCCCTGAAATGAGATCATCCCTTGACAAAATTCTCCCCACACCACCCAGAGTTGCCTTTCGTCGTCCCCCTAACCTCCGTAACATCCTTGTTAAACCCTGCAATATTCCCAGACTACCTTCTCTACCCAGCGGTTCCTACCCCTGTAACCGACCCCGCTGCAAAACCTGCCACATGCATCCCCCCACAACCACCTACTCCAGCCCCGCTACTGGGAAACATACACAATTCAAGGCAGGGCCACGTGTGAGACTACACATGTCATTTATCAGCTGACATGCCTGCACTGCACAGCCTTTTACATTGGTATGACAACAACTAAACTGGCTGAGTGCATGAACGGACACAGACGAACTGTCCGCCTAGGAGATGTCCAATACCCAGTAGCGGAGCATGCCCTCCAGCATAATTCTAGGGACCTAGGAACCTGCTACAACGTATGTGCCATTTGGCTTCTCCCACCCAACACCAGTCCCTCTGAACTGCGGAGATGGGAACTTGCACTCCAGCACATCCTTTCATCCCACCATCCCCCTGGACTGAACCTACGTTAAACAACCTCACTCCCATTTACTTTTCAGTCTTCTCCTCTTTCTCTTTCCTCTTTAGCCATTCATGCATCTTTTCATCCTACATCTTTATACTATACACCTCTTTACTTCTGTATGCATCCTCTTTGGTTTGAAGCTGGCACTGTACCTGCAGTAGAATATCTTTGGCTTCCCTCTGACAACCATGCCTCCATCCTTGCTACCTTCCCTGTTTTCCTTTCCCTGTTGCTTCATAACCTGGGTTGTGAGTAACTAAATCCACTTTCCCTTCTTCCCCCTCTCTCCTCCCTGATGAAGGAACATTTATTCTGAAAGCTAGGAACTTAAATTTTCGGTTGTTTTTTGTGTTTCTATTGGCTGTACTGAGCTGAGGTAAGTACTGGCCAGCCCCTCTATCTCTTTGTTAGTAATTGTTTCACATCTTTATATGAGATTTTCCATTAATTAGTACAATACTATTATTACATCAACAGTACTGCTACTTCATGAATGACTTTGGCATAACACTGATGTTTCTGGTCACACAAGAGGTGATGCTGATTGGCATTCATGTATGCCATTTGATGCAAGTTTCATCACTTTTCTGCACACTCTCTGTTGTTTGGATTCATTCAAACCATTCTTTCTTGGTGGTGCAATTTTCATGGAATATTGGTATTCAGAAAGAACATGGGAATAGTGCTTGGAGGAAACTCAAATGAAGGGTAAAAACTGTGGGACGTGTAGATACTTATTAAAATTGTATTCATTGTCATCCACTAACACCAGTTTTAACCTATACGAAATTAAGGAAGGGAAGATTAGTTTGAATGCATTCATTGTATTAGTATGTTAATTTTGTTCATCTCCTTCTTCAATTGATAATTTTAACCTGTATACTTTCCTGTTATCTTTCTTTGTTATAGTAGACTAGTTTTGTATGCTCAGATAAAATGTTCAGTGTCAAGTCCAATCACTACAACAAACAAATACCTCAGTATTCATAAATGCTGTTTGTTATAATTCTTAATGCATTTACTGCCATCTTTCTTCAGGTACATGGCTAGTGGACATCATATAGGAAAAGTTCTGCTTTGCATCAGGGAAGAAGAAAAACACAATAAGTCCAAGATATCCCAGCCCTTGAGGGTACAGGCAAAACCTAGGATTAGCTTCACTCACAATGCAGTCTGTATTGTTACAGGTATATAAATATAGCAAAAATAAAGACATTCACATTTGTGGTAACTTCATATTTGTAGCAAAATTATCTACAAAACTGCTATACACAGGTGGTCTTGGAGGAGTTGGCCTCCAGCTATCAAACTGGCTAGTTTCGCGTGGCCTACGACAGTTGGTCATTACATCTAGAAGAGGTGCATGCACAGCATATCAGCAGCTTTGTCTGGAAAGATTGAGGAAAAAGGGTGTGGCAGTGCATGTTGCTGTGGATAATATGTGCACAAATGATGGAGCAAAAAGCATTATAAACCAGGCAAATAAAATGGGCACTGTCATTGCAATATTTCACCTCGCTGTAGTAAGTAACACACTTTTTCTTTTATGTGAAACTACTTACAGAAATAGCATGATAGATAGTTACCAGGTATGATAAGCATATTTTTATACTATGTATACAATGATATTCTGGTTCCATAGGACAATACAGAAACATATTGGATTGAAACTCTGAAAAGTCAGAAGCTTAAATAAGAACTATTTTGGTTTCTTTCAAGGAGACTCCCTTAAGGGAAGAGGCTGTGCTGGTCTAACATAAATCAGAAAAAATAACTTACTCAAAACAGAGCATATTATACTAAATACTGTAAGAAAGAGATTAGCACAGTGAAGAGCAGAAGTTGCTTTTCTATTTCATTTTAGTGGTGAGCCATAGTGCACTTTTATTCCAAAAATTGAGCTAATAACTGTTTTGACAGTTGCCTTTCAATGTATGCATTTTCATGTTTTTTTTTTTATGTGACTCATGTAAGTTTGGTGGCATATAGATGCTGCTATTAAATTTTAAGATAACTGCTGTTTGTTGGTACCTTTCTGCCACTATATTCTGATGCAGAGTGTTATGGCCACTTCAGGTGTGAACAGAGTTCCTCTATACAAGACCCACCCCCCACAGCACAGGCATGTTATAGTCCATTGCATACGTGCAGCTTGCATGCACTTACACTCTAAATCTGTTACTTGCTCAGAGCACCATCTATGGTGATAGCTCAATGATAGATCAATGTCAAATTGATAATTTTCATACACTAGTATCACAGAACGATGTCAGTTAAACAACTCATGAAATTTCCGTTTAATACAATTTCTTACAGTTTCAAACTTGAACTTGAACGGCTTCAGTAGTGCCAGACAGATAGAAGTGAATTATGAAAATTTCATCCTCTGCTGAATGTGTTCCAAGCATCTGTGCCTGCATAGTGTAACCATTCTCTTGCCTAGTCCACATAAATATCAAATTTATTCTTTTTCTGAGATGTAAAAGTTGGAAATTGTGTATTACTTACTGTGTATTCTTCTAGCAGTTGACGAGTTGTTATTTGAAATGTAATATACTCAGTTTTTTGTGGTTCTCTATTGAAATGTTGCTTATTGCCCAGGAAATATGACAGGTTTTATTTGTAGAAAGGATGTGTGTTGATTTGCACATTGGAGTTATTACCATCACTTCTTTTTAGAGATTAGTTCGTGTTTTACACATTAATAACATGAGAAATTAGTAAAATGTCACAACAGGAGATCACATTAACAGTGACTTCACATTTTCCCACCAAATCATATCAGGAAATCACAACATGCTACACGTGATGCAAAGTGAGAGCACCTGTACAAATAAGTTCAGTTCATGTGAATTTTCAGAGAACTTAAGAACCATGAATTGTTTGCAAAGATAATATCAACATAGAAATGATGTGTCTCTGGGGAATGCAAATTGTGAACTGTACTCTAAAATGATCTTCATAAAACTAAATTCTGGCATGTTTTCAACTACTACCTGTAATCTAAATGTGCACTTTAGAATATTCTGGAAACTTCCGTTGTCATTTTAATTATTGTATTCACATCTGGTTTTCTTAAAGTAGAATGCTTATATACAGTTGTATGTTTTTATGACTAGAAAAATCTAAGAGTCAAAATAGTTTTAAAAGATCTCTGAAATAACCATGAATTGAATACTGATGTTTCCAGAATACAAGACATGAAAAAGTTTAATATTTTTGGATAAATGGCAGCATCGGTCATAAATATTGCAATCCTTTATTCTCCATACAGAGAAACTCCCATAGAAGCTGAACAATATCTTTTAGGATATGTGACATAAATACATTGAAAACTATTTATTGTAGCCTGGCACATTCATTTTATACACCATTTCTTTCTGAGGCACAACACAAAAAAACACATTTTTAATCCAAGACATGTTTTTAAGAAACAAGCTTCAACCTGAGCAGCTATCAGTCCAAGACTTAAATAGTTAAATGTGTTGCCTGTAGTCCTCTACATTCTGTGGAGTGAACACTACATTAAATTGGGGTGAGGGAAGAGACTTTTAACCACAACTAATGGTCCAGCAAAAGCATTCATCCTTCTAACGCAAAATTAACCAGAAATCTTTTTTAGTGCTGCTAGTGGACAAAGATAAAAGACAGAAAAACACAAAACCACCCTTGCTTTTGGAACTGTTAGTTCCTTCTCCATAAAGGAAAGGAGGATAGGTTGGGGAAGGTTAAAAAGGAATGGCAGGTCATTCAGACCCCAAGATGTGAGGGAACAAATTTGAAGACAAGGGGAGACCTAAATTCTGTACTCATATCTTGCTTAAGCAACATTGTTGTTGTTGTTTTGTTGTTGTTCTTCTTCTTCTTCTTCTTCTTCTTCTTCGTAGCATTAATTTTGCATTGTGTAGTGTCCACTGTACTCAAGGTCTGTCAAATTTATTTTATTTAAATTTGCAGCTGGATGCCCTTTCTGTTGCTGCAGGCAACAGTTAACTAAGGGAGGGAAATCATTTGTGCCCGTTGTATGTGAATTGTGTAAACTTTGTTCTGTGTGTAATCATATTTTAGCTTCTTCCTGGCAGATTAAAACTGTGTGCCCGACCGAGACTCGAACTTGGGACCTTTGCCTTTTGCGGGCAAGTGCTCTACCATCTGAGCTACCGAAGCACGACTCACGCCCGGTACTCACAGCTTTACTTCTGCCAGTATCCGTCTCCTACCTTCCAAACTTTACAGAAGCTCGCCCGCGAAAGGCGAGTTCAAGTCTCGGTCGGGCACACAGTTTTAATCTGCCAGGAAGTTTTATATCAGCGCACACTCCGCTGCAGAGTGAAAATCTCATTCTGGAAACATCCCCCAGGCTGTGGCTAAGCCATGTCTCCGCAATATCCTTTCTTTCAGGAGTGCTAGTTCTGCAAGGTTCGCAGGAGAGCTTCTGTAAAGTTTGGAAGGTAGGAGACGGATACTGGCAGAAGTAAAGCTGTCAGTACCGGGCGTGAGTCGTGCTTCGGTAGCTCAGATGGTAGAGCACTTGCCCGCGAAAGGCAAAGGTCCCGAGTTCGAGTCTCGGTCGGGCACACAGTTTTAATCTGCCAGGAAGTTTCATATCAGCGCATACTCCGCTGCAGAGTGAAAATCTCATTCTGGAAACATCCCCCAGGCTGTGGCTAAGCCATGTCTCCGCAATATCCTTTCTTTCAGGAGTGCTAGTTCTGCAAGGTTCGCAGGAGAGCTTCTGTAAAGTTTGGAAGGTAGGAGACGGATACTGGCAGAAGTAAAGCTGTCAGTACCGGGCGTGAGTCGTGCTTCGGTAGGTCAGATGGTAGAGCACTTGCCCGCGAAAGGCATAGGTCCCGAGTTCGAGTCTCGGTCGGGCACACAGTTTTAATCTGCCAGGAAGTTTCATATCAGCGCACACTCCGCTGCAGAGTGAAAATCTCATTCTTTCATATTTTAGCTGTTTGTGTATTATTTTTTATGAGTTGGAAATTGGGGTCCAACCTGTCAGTTGACTAAGGGAGCATTGGAAACAGCCAAAAAACCACACACAGGCTGGCCAGTGCATCCAGCCATGGTTGTTAATGCGCTACGCTTATTCGATCCAGGTCTAGCTCATCTTACTGTCTCAAAACCTAGTTCACTGTAAACTATACAAGCAAGGCTTGTATTGTGTTAACACGACAAAGTGAGCAATAAAGATAAAATGTAAATCAAATAACTGAGCTGCTTGTAAGATCTCTTCAACAATATTGCAACTGCCACACTTACTTTCCAGTAGATTTACTGCTTAATGGTAATTGTTGCAAGTCCATCAAATGGGTTCAATCCACCTTCCTGTCTCATGAGTTAGTATGCATCACATGTGCTCTATGAGCAGCTCTCATTTTGTGTTATCTGAACAAAAGTGAGCAATGTAAAGCAAATAACTGAATATCTTGTAAGATATCTTGAAAAATATTGGAACTGCCACACCCAAATTCCAAAAATTTACTCCAAACATGGTATTTGTTGCAAATAAGAAATTCAGTTTAGTTTTATTGTATTTGACAAACACAGCACAAGATAAAAAATAATTTCCATGTAGACTTTACCATACTGACTAGTGATCAGAGCAAGGTTCTTAAATCTGAAACTTCCTGGCAGATTAAAACTGTGTGCCCGACCGAGACTCGAACTCGGGACCTTTGCCTTTCGCGTGCAAGTGCTTGCCCGCGAAAGGCAAAGGTCCCGAGTTCGAGTCTTGGTCGGGCACACAGTTTTAATCTGCCAGGAAGTTTCATATCAGCGCACACTCCGCTGCAGAGTGAAAATCTCATTCTTAAATCTGTTGGAAATGTCTACAATAGGTTCCCATTTGGCATGAGCTTAAAGGAAGGACATTTTTCCAGGTCAGAACCAGAGGGTAAGTGTCAGAAAAGGTACCACAGAGAAAATGGACATATTGTCAGAAGTGTCAAACGGAAGTGTGCTGGGATCCCTGTTGTTTATAATACATATAAATTACATATGACAGAAATTCATTCTAATGTTGGATATAATCTAAAGCTATTTTGCAGAATTAAGCAGTTATGAGATTGTGCAATTCTTCAGGTCATCTTGCAACAATGGAGAAGTGATAAACATAAGTGAAATAGGCATAAATGTAAGCAAGAAGCAGTTGGTCAGTTTCTGATCCAGAAACACTAAGATGACTTTTGAATATCTGAGTATCATCTAGGAGGAGAGATCATCTCCTTTAATGCAAACTGATTTCTAGTACCTAGGAGTGATATTTTATGGCATATTGCTTTGGTTACTGCATGTGAAAAGGGTAGTATGCAAGGCAAACAGGCCCCTCCTCTAAGCAATGAGAATCTTCAAAATTGCTCCTTTCCTGATAGTTTTGCTATGTGAAACATAGCTTGAATAGGCATGAAAAATAGCTTGAATAAGCACAGTTTATCAACATCTACAGCTACATCATTCTCCAAGAGCCACCCTTAATGGTGTGTGGTGGAGGGTACTTTTCATACTACTAACTGGGCCCTCCAACTGTGTTCCACTCACGAATAGCTTGTGGGAAGAATGACTGTCAGTAATCCTCTCTATTGGTTCTAATTTCTCAAATTTTCTCCTCGTGATCATTATGCAAGATGTATGTAGGGGGAAGTAATATGTTGTCCAACTCTTCCTGGAAAGTGCTCTCTTGAACTTTCAATAGTAATTCTCTCCATGATGCACAATGCCTCCCTTGTAACAACTGCCAATAGTCAGTTAACAGTTGTTAATTATCAATGAAATTCTTCACTTTGTTTTAACTTATCTCACTCCACTTCCCTGAAGATTCTCCTCTTTCATGGGATTGGATTTGTTGAACATAGTGACTAAATGAATACACACTGTGGCATGCATGAGAGTAAGTGTCATCTTCATTTAATTCATAGAAAATAGTGCATTAACATACTTCTTTACTGACTTAGGATGAGTTTCCAATTTCAAGTATTCTGAAATTAATTTTTCTTGCATGACCATCATTTCGCAAGTGAAGTGTGGCGTCGAAACCTTCCCAGGATGGTCAATGTTTATTGGCTTAATTTGCACAATATCTATTCACAGAATATAATTTACATTGATCATGTTGCTAACAAATCTGCTCTATTGCTTGCTAACAGGTGCTAAGAGATGGCATCATAGAAAATCAATCAGCGGAAACATTCCGTGAAGTATGGGAACCCAAATATTCAGCAGCATACTGGTTAGATATGGAATCTAGAACACTATGCCCTGATCTTAAGTACTTTGTATTTTTCTCAAGTGGATCTGGACCATGTGGTGTTCCTGGGCAATCAAATTATGCATTTGCCAATTCCGCAGTAGAGCATCTGGTAAGTATATTTCATACAAATGTTCCTATTTTTTTATTTTTAAATTTGCTATTGTGGATATAAAGAAACTTCCACATGGGAAAAATATATTAAAAACAAAGATTCCAAGACTTACCAAGCGGAAAAGCGCCGGCAGACAGGCACATGAACAAAACACACAAACACACACACAGAATTACGAGCTTTCGCAACTGGCAGTTGCTTCGTCAGGAAAGAGGGAAGGAGAGGGAAAAATGAAAGGATGTGGGTTTTAAGGGAGAGGGTAAGGAGTCATTCCAATCCCGGGAGCGGAAAGACTTCCCTTAGGGGAAAAAAGGACAGGTGTACACTCGCACACACACACACATATCCATCCGCACATACACAGACACAAGCAGACATATTTAAAGGCAAAGAGTTAAGGGCAGAGATGTCAGTCGAGGCGGAAGTACAGAGGCAAAGAAGTTGTTGAAAGACAGGTGAGGTATGAGCGGCGGCAACTTGAAATTAGCGGAGGTTGAGGCCTGGCGGATATCGAGAAGAGAGGATATACTGAAGGGCGAGTTCCCATCTCCGGAGTTCGGATAGGTTGGTGTTGGTGGGAAGTATCCAGATAACTCGGACGGTGTAACACTGTGCCAAGATGTGCTGGCCGTGCATCAAGGCATGTTTAGCCACAGGGTGATCCTCATTACCAACAAACACTGTCTGCCTGTGTCCATTCATGCGAATGGACAGTTTGTTGCTGGTCATTCCCACATAGAAAGCATCACAGTGCAGGCAGGTCAGTTGGTAAATCACGTGGGTGCTTTCACATGTGGCTCTCCCTTTGATCGTGTACACCTTCCGGGTTACAGGACTGGAGTAGGTGGTGGTGGGAGGGTGCATAGGACAGGTTTTACACCGGGGGCGGTTGCAAGGGTAGGAGCCAGAGGGTAGGGGAGGTGGTTTGGGGATTTCATAGGGATGAACCAAGAGGTTACGAAGGTTAGGTGGATGGCGGAAAGACACTCTTGGTGGAGTGGGGAGGATTTCATGAAGGATGGATCTCATTTCGGGGCAGGATTTTAGGAAGTCGTATCCCTGCTGGAGAGCCACATTCAAGGTCTGATCCAGTCCCGGGAAGTATTCTGTTACAAGTGGGGCACTTTTGGGGTTCTTCTGTGAGAGGTTCTGGGTTTGAGGGGATGAGGAAGTGGCTCTGGTTATCTGCTTCTGTACCAGGTTGGGAGGGTAGTTGCGGGATGCGAAAGCTGTTTTCAGGTTGTTGGTGTAATGGTCGAGGGATTCAGGACTGGAGCAGATTCGTTTGCCACGAAGGCCTAGGCTGTAGGGAAGGGACCGTTTGATATGGAATGGGTGGCAGCTGTCATAATGGAGGTACTGTTGCTTGTTGGTGGGTTTGATGTGGACGGATGTGTGCAGCTGGCCATTGGACAGATGGAGGTCAACATCTAGGAAAGTGGCATGGGATTTGGAGTAGGACCAGGTGAACCTGATGGAACCAAAGGAGTTGAGGTTGGAGAGGAAATTCTGGAGTTGTTCTTCACTGTGAGTCCAGATCATGAAGATGTCATCAATAAATCTGTACCAAACTTTGGGTTGGCAGGCTTGGGTAACCAAGAAGGCTTCCTCTAAGCGACCCATAAATAGGTTGGCATACGAGGGGGCCATCCTGGTACCCATGGCTGTTCCCTTTAATTGTTGGTATGTCTGGCCTTCAAAAGTGAAGAAGTTGTGGGTCAGGATGAAGCTGGCTAAGGTGACGAGGAAAGAGGTTTTAGGTAGGGTGGCAGGTGATCGGCGTGAAAGGAAGTGCTCCATTGCAGCGAGGCCCTGGACGTGTGGGATATTTGTGTATAGGGAAGTGGCATCAATGGTTACCAGGATGGTTTCTGGGGGTAACAGACTGGGTACGGATTCCAGGCGTTCGAGAAAGTGGTTGGTGTCTTCACTTCCAGCCTTGCCTCTCAA
Organism: Schistocerca gregaria; assembly: GCF_023897955.1. Taxonomy (NCBI): domain Eukaryota; kingdom Metazoa; phylum Arthropoda; class Insecta; order Orthoptera; family Acrididae; genus Schistocerca; species Schistocerca gregaria. The sequence continues at coordinate 378,708,990 of NC_064922.1, forward strand.
TCTTTCTTGAAAAACCTTAATCCTACTCCCAACATCACCACAGCCGAAGCCCAGGCTATCCGTGATCTGAAAGCTGACCGATCCATCATCATTCTTCCGGCTGACAAGGGTTCCACAACCGTGGTACTTGATCGCCGGGAGTATGTGGCTGAGGGACTGCGTCAGCTTTCAGACAACTCTACATACAAAGTTTGCCAAAGTAATCCCATTCCTGATGTCCAGGCGGAGCTTCAAGGAATCCTCAGAACCTTAGGCCCCCTACAAAACCTTTCACCTGACTCCATCAAACTCCTCACCCCACCGACACCTCGCACTCCTACCTTCTACCTACTTCCTAACATTCACAACCCCAAACATCCTGGCCGCCCCATTGTAGCTGGTTACCAAGCCCCCACAGAACGTATCTCTGCCTACGTAGATCAACACCTTCAACCCATTACATGCAGTCTCCCATCCTTCATCAAAGACACCAACCACTTTCTCGAACACCTGGAATCCGTACCCAGTCTGTTACCCCCGGAAACCATCCTTGTAACCATTGATGCCACTTCCCTATACACGAATATCCCGCACGTCCAGGGCCTCGCTGCAATGGAGCACTTCCTTTCACGCCGATCACCTGCCACCCTACCTAAAACCTCTTTCCTCGTCACCTTAGCCAGCTTCATCCTGACCCACAACTTCTTCACTTTTGAAGGCCAGACATACCAACAATTAAAGGGAACAGCCATGGGTACCAGGATGGCCCCCTCGTATGCCAACCTATTTATGGGTCGCTTAGAGGAAGCCTTCTTGGTTACCCAAGCCTGCCAACCCAAAGTTTGGTACAGATTTATTGATGACATCTTCATGATCTGGACTCACAGTGAAGAACAACTCCAGAATTTCCTCTCCAACCTCAACTCCTTTGGTTCCATCAGGTTCACCTGGTCCTACTCCAAATCCCATGCCACTTTCGTAGACGTTGACCTCCATCTGTCCAATGGCCAGCTGCACACATCCGTCCACATCAAACCCACCAACAAGCAACAGTACCTCCATTATGACAGCTGCCACCCATTCCATTTCAAACGGTCCCTTCCCTACAGCCTAGGCCTTCGTGGCAAACGAATCTGCTCCAGTCCTGAATCCCTCGACCATTACACCAACAACCTGAAAACAGCTTTCGCATCCCGCAACTACCCTCCCAACCTGGTACAGAAGCAGATAACCAGAGCCACTTCCTCATCCCCTCAAACCCAGAACCTCTCACAGAAGAACCCCAAAAGTGCCCCACTTGTGACAGAATACTTCCCGGGACTGGATCAGACCTTGAATGTGGCTCTCCAGCAGGGATACGACTTCCTAAAATCCTGCCCCGAAATGAGATCCATCCTTCATGAAATCCTCCCCACTCCACCAAGAGTGTCTTTCCGCCGTCCACCTAACCTTCGTAACCTCTTGGTTCATCCCTATGAAATCCCCAAACCACCTCCCCTACCCTCTGGCTCCTACCCTTGCAACCGCCCCCGGTGTAAAACCTGTCCTATGCACCCTCCCACCACCACCTACTCCAGTCCTGTAACCCGGAAGGTGTACACGATCAAAGGGAGAGCCACGTGTGAAAGCACCCACGTGATTTACCAATTGACCTGCCTGCACTGTGACGCTTTCTATATGGGAATGACCAGCAACAAACTGTCCATTCGCATGAATGGACACAGGCAGACAGTGTTTGTTGGTAATGAGGATCACCCTGTGGCTAAACATGCCTTGATGCACGGCCAGCACATCTTGGCACAGTGTTACACCGTCCGAGTTATCTGGATACTTCCCACCAACACCAACCTATCCGAACTCCGGAGATGGGAACTCGCCCTTCAGTATATCCTCTCTTCTCGATATCCGCCAGGCCTCAACCTCCGCTAATTTCAAGTTGCCACCACTCATACCTCACCTGTCTTTCAACAACTTCTTTGCCTCTGTACTTCCGCCTCGACTGACATCTCTGCCCTTACTCTTTGCCTTTAAATATGTCTGCTTGTGTCTGTGTATGTGCGGATGGATATGTGTGTGTGCGTGTGTGCGAGTGTACACCTGTCCTTTTTTTCCCCTAAGGGAAGTCTTTCCGCTCCCGGGATTGGAATGACTCCTTACCCTCTCCCTTAAAACTCACATCCTTTCGTCTTTCCCTCTCCTTCCTGAAGAAGCAACCATCGGTTGCGAAAGCTAGTAATTCTGTGTGTGTGTTTTGTTCATGTGCCTGTCTGCCAGCGCTTTCCCGCTTGGTAAGTCTTGGAATCTTTGTTTTTAATATAACAACGAAGATGATGTGACTTACCAAACAAAAGCGCTGGCAGGTCGATAGACACACAAACATACACACAAAATTCTAGCTTTCGCAACCAACGGTTGCTTCTTCAGGAAAAAGGGAAGGAGAGGGAAAGACGAAAGGATGTGGGTTTTAAGGGAGAGGGTAAGGAGTCATTCTCATCCCGGGAGTGGAAAGATTTACCTTAAGGGGAAAAAAGGACAGGTATACACTCGCACACACACACATATCCATCCGCACATACACAGACACAGCCACATGGAGTAACTAGATAGGATGAGGAGGAAGAAGGGTTATGGGGAATGGGAAATGGCAGTTGGTAAGAATGCTACAAGGAGGAGAAGATATCCTGTCAGTTGTATTTTGCAGCAGTAGATTTTACTAACTGCGAGAGTTTAGAGATGAGGAGCCTCTTGTAGCTGTGGGTGTAGGAAACATACAGCAGATCTCAGAAGGCACTGATGATGGAGAGCATGGATCACATTGCAGTGGTACCAGTTGAGTCTATGAATGATTGGGTTTCACCAGCCATGGCTTGCACCTCAATGAGTATGGGAAGGGGAGGTTGGCAAAGCTTATAGGTGGCAGTGTAGTGAGCAGTGGTGGAATCACCCATTTCTTTAATAGTTGCTGTTAGATCTGTACCTTTTTTTAGACTGAAGTAAGCTGATAGGTATTCCTACTTAAAGGAAGTCTCTTTAACATAGGAGCCACCTTCAAAGAAGGTCAGGTATCTAAGTTGTGCATAAAATAGCATATGTCATCAAAATATAAGAGATATTGGAGATAAAGTTAGTGAACTGTTCATAGATGTTGACTCTGACATTATTGTTATGTCAGAGCAACACTTAACAACATTGTGAAAAGGAAAGTTGCTACTCACTACGTAGCAAAGATGCTGAGTTGCAGATAGGAACAACAAAAAGACTGTCACAAATAAAACTTTCGGCCAGTAAGGCCTTCATCAAAATTAGACAACAGACATGCACATACACACTCACACTAACACAACTCATAGACATGACTGCAATCTCATGAATCCTGGATTTTCCAGAGCACCACTTAAATAATAAAACAATTAAGAGGCTTCCTTTACCACAATACAGAGTAGCTGACTGTTCTTCAAGGATTTCTTTGCAAAGTGGGGAAGTGGTCATATCCTTTTGTGTCTGTAGATGTATCAAAGCACTGCACTGAACAGGGATTTGAATGCTGTGCAGGGGCAGTTGAATTTAGTAAAATTAAACTTTTAATTATAGTTGTTTATAGGTCCTCTGACTTTGGAGCACTTTTGTTCAAGCTAGAGAAGGTTCTTGATTCACTTTATAGGAAGTGCCAAAAATTAGTTGGATGTGGTGACTTCAATACTAATTTTGTGTGTGACAGTGCAAGAAAAAGAATGTTGCATGATCTCCTAGTTCATATGACCTGATTTGGACTGTATTTTTTCCAATCAGGGTGCAAGGCAACAGTAGCACAATGATAGACAACATTTTAATTCATACTTCCTTGCCACATGGACATTCTATTAGTAAAAGAGTGAATGATCTTTCAGACAATGATGCACAAGTTATATCACGAAAAGGTTTTTGTACTCAAACAGATGTTATATATAATTACAAACTATGTGGAAAAGCTAATCCATTGGCAACAGAGAGTTTTTAAGCATAATTAAAAAACTAGAGTGGCAGGATGTTTGTAGTTATAATAAAATAAATAATAAATGAAATGCTTTCAGTAACATATTTGTCATGCTCTTTGAAAGTTGTTTTCCATTAGAATGTTCAAAACTGAGTACTAGCAGTGAAAGACAGCATGAGTGGCTGACTAGTGGATAATAATATAATGTAGAACAAAGTGGGAATTATAAAAAAAAAATGTTAAAAGTAGTCGCAATTGAGCTACAGTGTATTATGCAAAAGGTGGCTGATTTGCAGTGACAAATTTTCATCAAAAGTGTTGAGCAAATTCATTCATTCGTTTGGATGGGGAGGCCGATAAGTGTTTGCCACCTTTTGGCTGGGTGGCAATTATAGAACTGAGGTGCATGCCCTGCAGTCTCAAGATTTTACAGAAACTATCTTAAGAAAATTTTTGTCTAATTTACTTATAGCTTAATATCTCAAGTTCATGATGATGTGCCCATCATTTCGTTAATGGTCATAAGTATTGTGACATTTACATGGAAGCAACACACTGTGTGAAATTTGAAAAAGTTTGCAATGGAAAATGGTGATTACTATGATTTTGCATTTGGTGCAAATTACATAATTTGTTGCTGCATGTGAAATTTACATAACATATCAAATTTTTCTTTAGACTTGGGTGGAGGTCACAATCTTGATCTGATGTAGCACACTCATTTGGTATCATGCAGTACCAGTGATAAAAGCAGAGTGAAATATCCATAACATTCCACATATTTAATAAATGGTGTGAGATACTGAAATGATATTTTGCCAAATAATAGCACACAAAGAGGAGAGTATTTTACCATACAGTTGCTATGCAAAACTTCATTTTCTACCATCAGTAGCTGGTGAAATGAGAAATGCTACACTCCTGAAAATGGAAAAAAGAACACATTGACACCGGTGTGTCAGACGCACCATACTTGCTCCGGACACTGCGAGAGGGCTGTACAAGCAATGATCACACGCACGGCACAGCGGACACACCAGGAACCGCGGTGTTGGCCGTCGAATGGCGCTAGCTGCGCAGCATTTGTGCACCGCCGCCGTCAGTGTCAGCCAGTTTGCCGTGGCATACGGAGCTCCATCGCAGTCTTTAACACTGGTAGCATGCCGCGACAGCATGGACGTGAACCGTATGTGCAGTTGACGGACTTTGAGCGAGGGCGTATAGTGGGCATGCGGGAGGCCGGGTGGACGTACCGCCGAATTGCTCAACACGTGGGGTGTGAGGTCTCCACAGTACATCGATGTTGTTGCCAGTGGTCGGCGGAAGGTGCACGTGCCCGTCAATCTGGGACCGGACTGCAGCGACGCACGGATGCACGCCAAGACCGTAGGATCCTACGCAGTGCCGTAGGGGACCGCACCGCCACTTCCCAGCAAATTAGGGACACTGTTGCTCCTGGGGTATCGGGGAGAACCATTCGCAACCGTCTCCATGAAGCTGGGCTAAGGTCCCGCACACCGTTAGGCCGTCTTCGCTCACGCCCCAACATCGTGCAGCCCGCCTCCAGTGGTGTCGCGACAGGCGTGAATGGAGGGACGAATGGAGACGTGTCGTCTTCAGCGATGAGAGTCGCTTCTGCCTTGGTGCCAATGATGGTCGTATGCGTGTTTGGCACCGTGCAGGTGAGCGCCACAATCAGGACTGCATACGACCGAGGCACACAGGGCCAACACCCGGCATCATGGTGTGGGGAGCGATCTCCTACACTGGCTGTACACCTCTGGTGATCGTCGAGGGGACACTGAATAGTGCACGGTACATCCAAACCGTCATCGAACCCATCGTTCTACCATTCCTAGACCGGTAAGGGAACTTGCTGTTCCAACAGGACAATGCACGTCCGCATGTATCCCGTGCCACCCAACGTGCTCTAGAAGGTGTAAGTCAACTACCCTGGCCAGCAAGATCTCCGGATCTGTCCCCCACTGAGCATGTTTGGGACTGGATGAAGCATCGTCTCACGCGGTCTGCACGTCCAGCACGAACGCTGGTCCGACTGAGGCGCCAGGTGGAAATGGCATGGCAAGCCGTTCCACAGGACTACATCCGATCGTCTCCATGGGAGAATAGCAGCCTGCATTGCTGCTAAAGGTGGATATACACTGTACTAGTGCCGACATTGTGCATGCTCTGTTGCCTGTGTCTATGTGCCTGTGGTTCTGTCAGTGTGATCATGTGATGTTCTGACCCCAGGAATGTGTCAATAAAGTTTCCCCTTCCTCGGACAATGAATTCACGGTGTTCTTATTTCAATTTCCAGGAGTGTATGAGTTTTGGAACAATACAAATGAAGACATTACAAGCTTGTTTTGTAATGAGGATGTGTTTTTTTAATGAGCTAGTGACCTTACATTTCCTCAGTTCCTCACTTAATGACTTAATAAACCACTCTTTCAGAATTCTCTCACAACTGCATCTGCACAACATGTTAGAGAGATGACACTGTGTAAACTCTGCTGTTTTTTGACAAAAGAAGCAGATTTTAATATGGAAAGAAGAAAAATGTGTAGGTTTTACTCAAAATTCGCCACTCATGGTGCTTTGCTGAAAGTTACAAATAGTTAACAAGCCAAGAGGAAACAAATTACTGCATTTTCAGTACAATTCTTGTTAGATACTAATCAAAGCAGAGATGACAGATCTTTTTGAATGGTCACCATGCACTTGGGAGTGTGAAGGGGCTCCACTTAATATTTACAAAAAATGTAAACATAGGCTTCAGTTTAGAGTGGCACTTACCCTACAACGTCAGTACATAGTAAAAATGTTTCTGTTATGATAAGTCAGATATAGGTACAGAAGTTAACAATCACTTTCTGAACATAGTGGTGAATTAAATAAAAACTTAGTTACTAAAGGGAGTCATATAACTCTATTCAAAAATGATTTCCTGAGATTCATATCTGACATTCTCCTCCATGACACTGTGACACTGACAAGGGGGAAACTGAGTCAGTAATTAAATCTCTGAAGACTAAGGACTCTAAAAAATGATGGAGTAGCTAAGAGAATACTGAAGTACTGTGTTGCACACATTACCAGTGTTTAGCCATATTTGTATTTTATTTTATTTATTTATTTATTTTATGATCAGTTTCCTGAGTGATTACAGTACTTATTAGTGAAGCTGCTTTATAAAAAGGTATAATGTAGACTATTTTAGACCTATTTCTATGTCATCAGTCCTTGCTAAGGTTGTTGAAAAGGCTGTGGGTAAGAATAATGGATCATTTCATTTCACATAAGTTGCTGTCAAATGTAGAGTCGGTTTTAGAAGTGGTTTGGCAACAGAAAATGCTATATTTTCCTTTCTATTTGAGGTACTGGATGGATTAAACAAAATGTTTCAAACACTAGGCATCTTTTTTGATTTAATAACTAAAATTGTTCTAGAAGTTGTACCATTATGGTAGCTCACAGTTGGTTCACCTCTTACTTTAAGAACAAGCAGCTGGTCGTTCTCTACAGTATTGAGAATGGCTGTGATGTGAAGTCTGAGTGGGACATGGTCAAATGAGGAGTGCCCAGGGATCATGCCTGGGACTACTCCCCTTCCTTATTTATACAAATGATATGCCTTCTAGTATTACAGGTGATTTTAAAATATTTCTAAATTTCTGTTTGCTGATGACACTAGCTTGGTAGTAAAGGATGTTGTGTGAAACATTGGGACTGTTTCAAATAGTGCAGTTTAAGACATAAGTTCATGGTTTGCAGAAAATAAGTTGAAGCTGAATCACAGTACGACTCAGTTTTTACAGTTTCTAACACACAACACAACAAAACCTGATATTCTGCTTGCATAGAAGGGGCATATGATTAGTGAGACTCAACAGTTCAAATTTATATGTGTTCAGATATATAGTAAACTGTCATGGAAATCCCATGTTCAGGATCTTGTTCAATGACTTAATGCTGCCATGTTTACTGTTGGAACATTTTCAGAAGTTAGTGGTAGCTTTGTATGAAAAGTAGTCCATTTTTCTTATTTTCATTCACTTACATATTGGTATTATATTTTAGGGTAACTCTTCCCATTCTCAAAAAGTATTTTTGGCTCCAAAACAGCTGGTTCGTGCAATAAGTGGTGTAAGTTTGAGAACCTCTTGTCGACCGCTATTCATTAGGCTGGGTATTCTGACATTGGCTTCTCAATATATGTATTCTTTAATGTCATTTCCTGCTATCAGTGTCAGCTTATTCCCAAGAATTAGCAGTTTTCACTCAGTTAATACTAGGCAGAAATCCAATCTGCATTTGGATTGCATCTCAACTGTTGCACAGAAAGGCATGCAGTATTCTGCTGCATCCATTTTCAATAAGCTACCACAAGAATTCAAAAAACTAAGCAGCAATTGAAACACTTTCAAATCCAAACTGAAGAGTTTCTTCATAGGTCACTCCTTCTATTCTGTCAAGGAGTACCTTGAAAAATTAAGCTAATTCCTGTGTCACTTTGTTGAGTGCATTTATATAAATGTATAGCTTGTCATCTTTTTAGGATTCATGAACATTTTATTTTATCTCTTACTACTTTTCTGTTGTAATTTCATATATATCGCTACATTCCATGGCCATGGAGATCTGCTTCCCAATTTGGTCCTACTGAACTTCATGTATAAAATAAAATAAATAAAATATGAAGAAACTAATATTAACATAGAACATTTCATTATAATTTTGGCATAGTGATTCTAGTTCTTTATGGAAAATAAATAATTAACTTTTCATTGTATTAGCACTCAAAAAAAAAACCATAAACAATTGAGATATTTACTCATGCTACAATTATTTTCTCTTTTTATAATATTTTAATGAGAAGTCTTTTTCTGTGAAAAGTCTTTTCATGTGTCACTCACATGAAAACACACACAGTAAGATGTGTACCTATGTATGGGCAGAACTTGTGGCCTAAAACTACAGCTAACAAGAAGTTTTATATTATGTTTGGTATATAATTAATCACAATTATAGGTTTTGTGTAGTGAAACTTTTTATATTGCCTGTTAGTACATTTTTATAGCCTGAGTATGATCTCTCTACAGCACAAGTGGTTAATGGTGCATATTTCATTGTCACAGTTACTTGTCAGTTCTCCCCAGTACAATACATCTTTGAACTTCTCACCCCAGGGTAATAGTCGACACTTTCTTCATATCTTCATATCTAGGATTCCTCAAAAGAATATTCTATAAAATAAAACAATGTAAAATCCAGGATGGAATGTAACAATATTATGAAAAAGGAAGTTGCCACTCACCATAGAGGGACACACACACACACACACACACACACACACACACACACACACACACACACTCAGGCAACTGAAACCACACTGTGAACAGCAGCACCAGTGCATGATGGGAGTAGCGACTGGTTGGGGGTAAGGAGCAGGCTGGGGTGGAGAGGGGGAGGGATAGTATGGCAGGGGTGGCGGACATTGTAGTGCTGCAGGTTAGCTGGTGGGCACAGGAGAGGTGTGGAGAGGGGGGGCGAGGGAGTAGCGGAAAAGGAGAGAAGTAAAAAGACTGGGTGTGACGGTGGAACAACAACTGTATAGTGCTGGAATGGGAACAAGGAAGGGGCTGTATGGGTGAGGACAGTGACTGACCTCCCCGCCCCAGCCTCCTCCTTATCCCAACCCAGTCGCCACCCATCACGCACTGGTGCTGCTGCTCGTAGTGTGGTTTCTGTCTATTTTTCACAAAGGCCTTACTGGTCAAAAGCTTTATTTATTTGTGATAGTCTTTTTGTTATGCCTACCTGCAACTCAGCATCTCCGCCATATGGTGAGTGGCAATTTTCCTTTTCCTTATATTGTTATTCTATAAAATAATAATGCTTGTTGTACCCACTGAAAAAGGTATTTCCGCAAGATGCGTCTGCACCTCAGAGATCATTTGCTATATTTCTTATACCTTCAGAACTACAAAAATAAGTTAACTCAAGTGCCACCAATAGTGTCTCATTATCGAGTTATAAAGACAAGCAACACTGTGCTATAGACATTCTTGATTTCAGTACAGTGTATAAATGTGGTTACTATATTTTTCCTTAATGTGTGCAAATTCACATTATCAATTTACCTTGGAAAATCTATTTAAGAACCATGTTTTTCTGCAGAAGTCAGTTTTAGTCCCTACTTCTTTTGTACCATTTAGCCCTTTAAGTGTAATTTAGTCCTTTGTAGGTTCTTTAATGTTAAAATCTTCTCATTTGAGCCATAGTTGTGACCAGTATTTCCTTTCATAAAAAATATAATGAAAAGTGTTTGCCCCAGGGAAATATGATTTTATTATTGGGATAATTTTTGGAAAATGTAGATCATCTATAAAGCAGACCACATGTAGGGTGCGGGTGCAACTTATTCTTGAGTACTGCTTAAATGTTTGGGATCCGCACCAGGTGGGATTGAAAGAAGACATTGAAGCATTTCACAAAGATTAGCTGCTATATTTGTTGCCAGTAAGTTCAGTCAGCTTGCAGATGTTATGGATATGATTCAGGAGCTCAAGTGAGAATCCCTGGAAGGAAGAAAACACCCATTTTGAAGCACACACTGAGAAAGTTCGGAGAACTGACATTTGAAGATGACTGCAGAACGATCCAACTGCCACTGCTGCCAACATTCTTTTGGTGTAGGGACCTAGAAGTTTTGATATGATATGAGAAATTTGGTCAAGGAGACATATAGACAGTTGGTTTTTGCTTGCTCTACCTGCGAGTGGAACAGGAGGGAATAACTAGTTGTGGTTTAAAGTAACCATCGCCTTGCTTTGTATGGTGGCTTGCAGAGTATATATGTAGATGTAGAATCCTAGGATGAAAACTAAACTCTACAAAGACTTCAAAGGCCTCATATTATTAAAGAAAAGGGTCAGCTGTGTGAGTACACTGATATTCAACAACATGACAGAATATATATACAATGAAGCATGATGAAGTTTAAGACTGAGTTGAAGAAATTTAAGTTGGGCAACTCCTCATCCTCCATTGAAGAGTAACTTCACAAAAGTTCTTAAAAATAATATTTTAGTTTATATTATAATAAATTTCCATTGTAATATAACAATATGTCATAATGTTAAGCTGTTCATTGTACTGAATTTGAATGAAATGCACAACCTTGACTTCATTCCACACACCACTGACACCTCAACTAATATAATGTATAAATACATACCTAGACTACATAAAAGTAAATGGTATGTGGCTACCAGCCTGGTGGATTGCTTTTTATGTCTCTGGCTTGCATATCAATAGCACTGCTTATTTCATCAAGCTTCTGATGAGTCTGGAAAGATAAGTCTGCAATCAATATGTATTACCAGCTTGCACATCTTACAGTGAGACGGATTTTTCATGCAAAACCACTCAAAACATGAGTATTGCTCGGTGACCAATGATGAGGTGCATGCTGTAATAGGAGAGACAGGAAATCAAAGAAGTGGATGAGGGAACAAAGCAGAGCGGATGGCGAAATTATGTCGATATGCAAATGAAGTGGAGGCGAGCAGGACATGTGGGTACCAGGATAGAACAAGAATGTTCTTTTTGGTGTCCAAGGTATAAGAAAATACTGGGACAATGACCTGGAAGGTAGTTATATGACAGTATAAAATATGCAAGAGCAGCATGGAAGAACAGATTTGACGAGCACTATTATGAAAAGTCTAGAGAGAGAGTTTATCCCGAGTTACTGTTCTAGTGATGCCAATGATAGATATTCTAAACAAAAAGCACAGTTTAGGAAGTTTTGCTGTTAGAAGAACCTCTCACAAACTGTAATAATATGATGCTTATTTATTCATAATGTAGGAAAGGATAGATTGCTACTTATTGGTAAGTAGCAAATCAGTCTTTTCCCACATTGCTGTTATTCCTACCTGGAGTTTCCATTGTTTTATTTATTCATAATGTTTTCACCCCCCGAAGTTATACAGAATTATCTTCTTGGACTACCTCTAAAGTAAAGCAGATGTTCATTCAAAAAAAGTGAGCTGTAAGAATACGGTGTAAAGTGGATAATAACACATCTTGTTGAGGCCTCTTCAAAATACTTATACCCACTTTCCAGGACATTTCCTGAATGACATTTGTTCCTAATCATTAATACTGTTTCATTTAATTATGGGTTGCCTAGTCACAATAGCTGCCTGAAGAAATACTTCATCCAGACTTCACCTTTTTACTCTATGGTTGAGAATAATCTGTTGTTTTCTGGTGCAAAGATTTGCAACATGCTTCCACCCAGTACAAAAAATAAATTGAGAGTCTCTGCAAATTAAAATTAAAAACAGACAATATATGTCATTCCTTCCATACATTATCCGAGTAACAAAGTTAAAGAACTGGAGTTTTCCCTCAGCTGTGTGTCAAATAACAATGATCATTGCACACAGACATCTATTCTTGAGGGCACAGAGGCACTGTTGTTTTGTGACAAGCACCAGCATGTTTATGTAAAAATTAACAATAGAAGATAAACGGCATCTGTTTAATGTAACTGAGGAAACAGAAGCTTTGGTGTTAATTTTACCTCAGGAAGAACAAGTAGTTCTTCATTGTTGTTGCAGTTTGTTAATGCATACTTTGATTTAATCTACATTCTTGATAGTTCTCTTTCATGATGGGACCTATAGAACAACATGAATGATTGCATTAATGAATGAGTGAATAAAACACTGTATTCACATAAAAGCCTAAAATTTCAAAAATCTTATGTGATAAATCTGCCCGAAATTAAGCTACAGTCAAATTCAGAGACAAAAGGTTTACCTCTCAGGCAGCAGCAATATAGACAAAAGCCAAAAGTGCCCCCATCCAATGAAAACTCAAAAGGTTGGAGCAAATAGGACAAAATCACTATTAGTCACTCAAAACCCTGAATTAAATGAGGCAGACCATGAGACTAAAATAAAAGTATTCTTGTCATCATTGAGCCTGTACTACCAATTTGGCAGCCACCTGCTGTATGTACCTCTGAAAAACAACAGCTTAAGTCATTTTCTAGTTAGTTTCTGCTGAAGGTTTCAATAATATGGTACACTACTGACATTCATTTCTGTCTCACTATATAATGCGGGGAATTTATTGAAAATTTGAATATGGGAACAATTATCAAATAGAGATTAGTTCAGGTATACTTTTCAATTCATAGGTCCATAGTGATAAGATCTGCAGTTGAAAGTGTATGATTTTTTTTTTTAATTTTTCAATAAGTAGCCTTCTACTGTATAGTTACAGATGTAGCAACATTATCTGTATCACTTTATTGTTTAAGAAACGATTTTTGTGTCTCTTGTAAAATTTAACAAAATGGAGTTTCCATTCCCTATCATTAATATATCCTAATGTCCCTTCCACAGATCCTAAGTGTCATGATCCTAATGGATGTGGAAAAAGTAAAAAATCTGAAAAATATTTTTATTTGAAAGATATCACCAAATGTGCAATTAACAGATGTATAAACACTGAAGTAAATAAGATAATACATAAGCTATAGAAGTCATACAGCATCAAACAGAAAGCAGTTTACAACACTCATTTACATTGATCACATTAATGCAACAAGATGTGCAGAAGTCAGATTTTATGTAATACTCATATTATTTAGTTGATATTATTAATAATAGTGGTAGTTAGTTGTTAGCTATTATTAGTAATATACACTTCAATTAATTCTACTAATAAATCTATCAAATGAATTGTAGTTGATAATGGATATTCAGTGGTGTTTAAACTTTTTATGGCTGCTGGAAAGTTATTGAAAATAAGTGCTTCTAAATAATGGATACTTTTATGGACCAATGAAAGTGACTTTAAATGTTTATGTAAATTATTCTTAATTCTAGTGCTGGTACCCTAAACTGAGCTATTTGTTTGAAGAATTAGATGTACTAAGTATGACAAACTTCTTTAAGGTATAAATGTATTGGCAAGCAATAACTAGCAGCCTCAGTTCCTTGAAAAGACCATTTTAGAATGCTTGATTTGGCAAATTTTAGCTCGATTTGATGAGTTGGTCTCATACGTCATTAAAGAACAAAAGTAAGTGTAGAATGCTAGCTTTTTCAGTTTTATGTCAGCTATGTTTGACATCTGCATTACATCTGATTTATTTAGGGGCTTGAGCATCATGCTCCTCTCATTTGAATTTATTGTCTAATTATAATAACAAAGAGTTAAAACTTTCAGTGCATATGGTGTATACAGGCGATTAAAAAAGAAACGAGCCAGAAGCATAATTACAGAAACCAGTACCTGTATGTTAGAAGTATTGTTGAGACACTTGTCCCACTGTGACACAAGGCAGCGAATGGCTGACTCATAAAATTCCCGGGGCTGCAATGTTAACTATTTCCACACATAGAGCTGGACGTCGGCGTCCACAAGAGTGTAGGAAAGGTTATGCTGATGTTCTTCTTTGACCAAGATGGCTCCCTTCTGATTCACTTCCTGCAGCACAGGACAACAGTGCAAATCTTGACCCCCTTTGCCAACCGATCAAATCAAAACGACCAGGCAATCTCACCTGTGGAGCCATTTTACTCCATGGCAATGCAAAGCCTCATATGGCCAATACAGTATAGTAGTGCAGCACTCCTACAGAAATACAAATGGGAGGTTCTCAGCCACCCTCCATATGATCTGGACCTCTCTCCCTGTGATTATGCCATTTTATGTCGCCTTAAAAAGGCTCTGAGGGGCAAATGATTCAACTCGGATGACGATGTCCAGCTGCATGTATGGAACTGGTTAACATCACAGCCCCAGGAACTTTATGAGACAGCCATTCACTGCTTTCTGTTACAGTTGGGCAAGTGTCTCAACAGCCAGGGTCAATATTTCTAACATACAGACTCATTTCCTTTTGAATGCACCTTTTATCTTTTCAGAGCTTAGATAAAAAGAATTGACTCAGAACCATTTATTAGTGTTCCAGATGATTTCATTAAACACTCTTTCTAAAATTATACTTGATTTGATATTTGCAATGTTTGAACCATATATGATATGTGTTACACAAATTTTTAAAAGTAATGTGGAAAAAATCATACATTTGTCTACCTTCTTTGCTGCTGAAGCTTAATATATTACATTCTTAATCACCTTGTGAAATTTCTTAAAACATTAGATATGCATTCTTGCAGTCTCTTTGCAACTGAAAATTAAAAAAAAAAAATATTTTGAAACCATTAATTTCCCTTCAATACTGTAAGTGGAAGTGAAAGAGAAAATGAAGCAAAGTGAGTATTTAGGTTATCTGGAACCTGTGTGAACCTTGTACATGCTGTTGAGTTCCTGCCTGAAGGGTTAAAATGCCATCTGTGTTGAAAAGGGGTTTGTGTAACTGATGTGAATTATTCTGTATACAACTGACATTGAGCCAGACTGGTAGTCTACAAACTATTGAATAACTTTTCCTCTCATGTGTCTTATGATCATGTTTATGGCATCCAATTGAATGCATTTACGTTTACATGTTAATCAGATATAATCAGTATCAATTTCATGTCTCAGTGAACAGTTATCACCAAATTTTTTATTCCATACAACTGTTTCATTACTTAGGTTGAATACCGCAGAGAATGTGGATTCCCTGGCTTATCTATTCAGTGGGGACCAGTTGCTGATGTTGGACGTGCAGCAGATATTGAATTTCTATATGGAGTAAAACACCAAACCATAGCCTCTTGCATGATGGAACTTGAAAAGCTAATGCTGAACCCTGAAGCGAGTGTAGCAAGATGCATGGTGATCAGCAATGATATCAATACTTGTTCTTCCATCAGAGGACATCAAAGAAGTGCTGACCTGTTGACCAACATTACTAAAGTTCTTGGTTAGTTAACAAATTTACTTTCACATGTTACACATTGGATAGTATTTTCTCTGTGTCATCCCACCAAACATGTGGGTTCAGAGCACAATATTATTACTGTGTTTGTCACATACAAGTTTCTTAGATATTAATGGTGTGGTAGTAAAAAACCTCTTAACATCAAAACATTAAATAAAAAAGGAAATTGTTCAGAAGCCCACTCATGATGGAAATCTATTGGATATATAACAACAAATTGACATCACTTCTTCAAGGATGTCTACATTGAAACTGGTATGAGTGACCACAAGGTGATTGCAACTACAACAATTTCCAAAATGCAAAGGGAAACTAAAACAAGCAGCACAGTTTGTATGTTTAACGGATTAGAAAAAGAGGCAGTGGTGTCATACCTCAATACAAACTTGAAATACTTAGCTCTGTAGAGGAACTTGTAGCTAAGAAGATTTGGAAGAATGTTCATTTTATTTATTTCAAACAATGGAAAATCTAGGATGGAATATAACAATACTATGAAAAGAAAAGTAGCTACTCACGATATAGCGGAGATGCTGAGTCACAGATAGGCCTATCTTCAACTCAGCATGTCTGCTATATGGTGAGTAGCAATATTCTTTTTAATAATATTGTTACATTTTATTTTGTGTTCTGGTAATCTATGCTGTGAAGACATGTAATGTAAGAAACACTAAATTTGTGAAGGAAGCTTTAAAAGTCTTACACCCATTGAAATTGACCCCCTTGTGTACCATGCTCAGTCTTGTGTTCTTGAGAGGAGAAAATAATTGTAATAAGCAGATTGAATAGTTTCTATATTTCTAATAATAATGCATTCAGCATGAGTTGCAGAATTCAGTCATTTGCACAGATCCAGAACTTGACTTGATCAGTTTAGTTTGCTACCTCTATGTAAGACCAGCTATTTTGAAGTAATACTAATAATAATAATTTTATTGCCTTTAAGCCATTACAGCAATAGCCAAAGTCACACACATAATACGATACAGTACATGCTATAAAAGAACAGAATTGTTATTAACGTTACAGTTTAATTTCACAGGTCATGAAATCCTTTATATTGTAGAATGGGTTTACAACTAACCAGTCATGAAGTGTTTGTTTGTATTGTTACTCTGGTAAATTTTGTATAGCTTGTGGAAGTTTGTTAAATAATTTGTGGCCCATAAGTTCATAACTGTTAACTGATTTTGACAGTCTGTGGCAGCACGTATACCTAGATACAGCTGTTTGTCCTAGTGCTGTAACAATGTATATTTGCCCTGTGTTTTACTTTAGGTAAGTTATTTTTTGTGTAGATTAAAATATAGTAAATATATAGGTTGGTTACTGTCATGATTTTTTGTTGAGTAAACAAAGGTTTACAATGAGCCTTGTATGGTGAGCCTGTAATTATCCTAATAGCTTTCTTTTGCAGCAATAGTATATCATGCACACAAGTGGAGTTTCCCCATAAAATAATACCATAGGATATGATGCTTTGGAAAAATGTGTAGTAAGATACTCTAACATAATTTTTAGGTACACAGTGCATTAATCGCCTTAACAAATATATTACCCTAGACAATTTACCACTAATATACTTAATATGTGAATTTAAAGAAAGTTTATCATCCAAATATACCCCAAAAAATTTAACACAACTAGGATCATCTGATGGAAACGTGTCTTTTAAACTAAATACCAACTGCTGGGTTTTGCTTTCATTAAGCAAGAACCCATTTGCTTTAAACCAGAGTGAAGCTTGCTCAATTGCCTCTGTAACACATGTTTTAAGGCTATTAAGATCATTACTGCTATTCAGAAACGTTGTATCATCAGCATAGAGTACTGTTATGGATTTAATAAATGATGGCAGGTCATTCTATCATTATTACGAAAAGGAAAGAACCCAGCACAGATCCCTGCGGAACACCTATCTTAACTTGTTCTATACTGGACATTTCTTTCCCAACACAGATGGCTTGCTTACAGATTTGTAAATATGATCTTAATAGCTTAAGGCTGTAATCTTTAACACCATAAAAGTCCATTTTTTTAGTAGTAGTGTATGTTCTACACAGTCAAAGGCTTTTCTTAGGTCACAAAAAGTCAGTTGAGCAAAGCATTTATCTTCAAATATTTGATGGATATATTTAACAACATTGTCTATGGCACAATGGTTGACAGGATTTTCCTAAAGCTGTACTGTGATCCACTTATTAATCCTATGTTATCAAAGTAAATGGATAATGGTTGGTAAATTATGCATTCTAGAACTTTTGAAAAAACTGTGACTATGGATATTGGCCTGTAGCTTGAGACAGAATTTTTATCTCCTTTTTTATGTACTGAAACTACCCTAGACAGTTTAAGCTCATCAGGGAAAAAAAAACCTCCAGTATCACTTGTTATTACAATATGTTAGGGGGTAAACTATACAGTCTGTTACTTTCTCCAGCATGTTACAAGACGGGTCATATATGTCTACACTGTCTGATGATTTTAACTGCTTCACTATTCTTAACACAAAACCAAGTGAGACCTCAGAAAAATTGAAAGAACTTGTGTTTGTTGATGACCTAGCAACATGTTTTGACAGTAACGGTGTTGAGCAGATTTCAGGTCTAATTATAACACTTCCTACTTCCTCAACTGATTTAATAAAAAAGTCATTAAATTCCTGGGGAGAGATACTAATTTTGTCACTTCTTTTATCTTTGGCAACAGTATTTATTAGTGTCCATGCTGCTTTGCACGTATTGGTAGATTTTTCAATACTTCTGAGATTGTGTGCTTGTTTGGCTTCCACAATTGCTTTTTTGTACTCAATCCTAGATCTAACATAGGCTAATTTTGCATGGTTGGTTTTCAGATTTCTATAAATATTGTACAACAACATAACTTGATTTTTCATAGTAGAGAGCTGTTTTGTATACCATGTATTTTGTCTATTTGGAACTTTTGCTTTTAGGACTCTGTCAGTTACTTTGCATTTCTTTATTGGAATGCAGTCATTAAAGTGTCCCAAAAATCCTTTAAGAAACCTATCAAATAGTACCTTTGCTGGCAGATAATTGCTTAGAGTATAATGTATGTCATCATAACACAGGCTAAACCAATCTCTGTTAGAAAGGGACATATGAAACCTGTCAATTTTCTCATCTGTGACTGGTCTAGTGACCACAACTTCTGGGACAGGCTTATTTATGTTACTCTTATCAAGAGGGAACCTGCTTGTATAATTTAAAGATACTGAATCATGATCAGAATATGGAAATACTGTCACACAAGATGATTCTTCTGTTGTTTTAAAATTTACAAAAATATTGTCAAGACATGCATGTTCTCTTGTAGGCTTGTTATTGTAACACTGTAAGTTGCACTGTCTTAGTAGGATTTGGTGTTCAGTGACGGTATGTTTTTGTGTTGTAACATCAAAATCAGCATTCACATCTCCACCTATCACAACATCATAATGTATCCATCTAGTAACTGTAAGTACATGTAACAGCAGGTCCAGTTTTTCTAAAAATACATTGGTTATACCCTCAGGTTACCTGTACAGAGAAATTACAACTAACTTAAAACTGTCTATTACTATACCAGCAGCTTCAAAGTTGTGTTCATCACACAGAAAATATAGATCTAATCTATTGACTGTGCCACTAAGATACTTGTTAACATAGATTGCCACACCACCTCTTAAATGCAATTTTCTGCAGTAGCTACTGGCTAGATTATAATTATCAAATTTAATAAATGTAAGTTCACTCTCTCTAGCCCAGTGTTCACTAAAACAAAAGATATCGAACTTATTTTCTAATCCAAAGTCATTGACAATAAATTCTTTATCCCATACTCCTCAATATTAAGGTAACATATTATAAAATCAAACCTGTCTTTCTTTACAGATGCACTATTTTGTGGAGAGGCTATTAAATCTCAAGCATTATTTATCTTATGGGCTTCTTCCCCTTGCTGCCTTCTACTAAAAAATCATTTAGACGTAAAGGAGGTACTGTTTTCCATTTGCCCGCTACACTTGATGTTGCTTCTACTCTTGGAGGTCTCTTCTCTTCTTCTTGTTCATGATATGATCTAAGTGGCTGGGTTCCCACTGTAGGTAGTTCAAATGTTGCTGCAGAATGGACAGCTGGATCACCTGTTGGTACACTTGTTGCTGAATATGCTGCCAGCTTTGTTGTTTCTATTATCTTAGTTCCTCAATGGGGTGTTCTACCTGTTGTAACTGTAGTTACAGCTTCTTCTCTCCCAACATATTCTTTTGTAATCAGTGGTACCTGCAACTGATGTACATGGCAGGGAAGATACTTTGCAGGTGTCCTTTACCAGTGGTAGTGGAATAGGATCACTTTTCTTTTTATACACCCTGTTTGCTTTTTGGATTTCTCTGTTCTTACAAGAAGATTCATAAGGTCATGTCTGTGTGGTATGCCTACAACAATAACTTTTTGATCCTCTGTTGGACACAGTAGATCTCTTAGCACTCTTTTTGCTACTATTAGGCATCTGATGGTCAGCAAGTTTTCTCCAAGTTCTTCATTTTTAGAGGTTATATGAAACTGAATATTGTTTGTTTTACTGTAATTAATGGAATGACCATTTATGTCAAACCAGTTCACAATATCCCTGAAAACCTTATTAGCTGAAACCTCAAGTTTTTCTAATGAATTATCAATAAGTAGCAGTGTGTCATTGGCAAAGACGGTGAATTTGCAATGTTATGTACAAAGAGGTAGATCATTAATAAAAAGTAGAGACCCATAACTGAGCCTCAAGGCACTCCGCAATTGATGGTACCCCATTCTGATGATGTTGAGACACTTTCTTGACTCATCAGTACAACTTTTGTTTTCTGTTTGAAAGATACAAATCAAGCTACTTCCCTCATGCACCACTTATACCTAAGTATGGAGATTTGTTTAAAGGCATTAGTGACTGACACAGTAAAATGCTTTTGTTCATCCACATCTAGATCTACATGGATACTCTACAAATCACACCTAAGTGCCTGGCAGAGAGTTCATCAAACCACCTTCACAATAATTCTCTGTTATTCCAATCTTGACAGTGTGCAGAAGAAACAAATATCTAATCAATCCATGCAAGCTCTGATTTCCCTTATTTTATTATGATAATAGATTCTCCCTATGTAGGGTGGTGCCAAAAAAATATTTTTTAATTCAGAGAAGAAAGTTGGTGTTCGAAATTTCATTTTAAGATTCTGCCGCATTGAAAAAATGCCTTGATTTTAATTATGTCCACCCCAAATCTCGTATCACGTCAGTGACTCTCTCTCCCCAATTGTTCAATAATACAAAACATTTTGCTCTTCTCTGAACTTTTTCAATGTACCCCATTAATCATGTCTAGGAAGGATCCCACACCAATTTAAGTTGTTCATAATAGTAATTCCTAGGTATTTAGTTGAAATTACAGCCTTTATATTTGACTGATTTCTTGTGTAACCAAAGTTTAACAGATTACTTATAACACTCATACAGATGACCTCACACTTTTACTAATTGCACTTTGTTTTGATCTTCAGATAACTTCATGAGATAATAAAGGGCAGCATCATCTGCAAACAACGTAAGACTGCTACTCAGTTTGCCTCCTAAATCATTTATATATACAGGGTGTTACAAAAAGGTACAGCCAAACTTTCAGCAAGCATTCCTCATACACAAAGAAAGAAAATATGTTATGTGGACATTCGTCCGGAAACGCTTACTTTCCATGTTAGAGCTCATCATGGGGAAAATGACACAATTCTTGTTTTGGCACTATGCCACATTGTGAATCCAAATATGGCAGAAACCAACAAAATCTCACATTTGATGAAAGGATGTGCAGAAGACATGTACCAGTCTCTTCTGGCAAAAGGATTTGATGAAAGGATTTGCAGAAGACATGTACCAGTCTCCCCCCGCATGAACACTGCACCTTGTCGTTGGTGGGGAGGCTTGCGTGCCTCAGCGACACAGATAGCCGTACCGTAGGTGCAACCACAATGGAGGGGTATCTGTAGAGAGGCCAGACAAATGTGTGGTTCCTGAAGAGGGGCAGCAGCCTTTTCAGTAGTTGCAAAGGCAACAGTCTGGATGATTGACTGATCTGGCCTTGTAACAATATCCAAAACGGCCTTGCTGTGTTGGTACTGCGAACAGCTGAAAGCAAGTGGAAACTATGGCCGTAATTTTTCCCGAGGGCATGCAGCTTTACTGTATGATTAAATTATGATGGCGTCCTCTTGGGTAAAATATTCCAGAGGTAAAATAGTCCCCATTTGGATCTCCGGGTGGGGACTACTCAAGAGGATGTCGTTATCAGGAGAAAGAAAACAGGCGTTCTAAGGATCGGAGCGTGGAATGTCAGATCCCTTAATCAGGCAGGTAGGTTAGAAAATTTAAAAAGGGAAATGGATAGGTTAAGGTCACATATAGTGGGAATTAGTGAAGTTCGGTGGCAGGAGGAACAAGACTTCTGGTCAGGTGACTACAGGGTTCCAAACACAAAATCAAATAGGGATAATGCAGGAGTAGGTTCAATAATAAATAGGAAAATAGGAATGCAGGTAAGCTACTACAAACAGCATAGTGAACGCATTATTGTGGCCAAGATAGATACAAAGCCCACACATACTACAGTAGTACAAGTTTATATGCCAACTAGCTCTGCAGATGCCGCAGAAATTGAAGAAATGTATGATGAAATAAAAGAAATTATTCAGTGAAGGGAGACGAAAATTTAATAGTCATGGGTGACTGGAATTCGAGTGTAGGAAAAGGGAGACAAGGCAACATAGTAGGTGACTAGGATTGGGGCTAAGAAATGAAAGAGGAAGCCGCGTAGTAGAATTTTTCACAAAGCACAATATAATCATAGCTAACAGTTGGTTTAAGAATCATGAAAGAAGGTTGTATACATGGAAAAACCCTGGAAATACTAAAAGGTATCAGATAGATTATATAATGGTAAGCCAGAGATTTAGGAACCAGGTTTTAAATTGTAAGACATTTCCAGGAGGAGATGTGGACTCTGATTACAATCTATTGGTAATGAACTGTAGATTAAAACTGAAGAAACTGCAAAAATGTGGGAATTTAAGGGGATGGGACCTGGATAAACTGAAAGAACCAGAGGTTGTACTGAGTTTCAGGGAGAGCATAAGGGAACAATTGACAGGAATGGGGGAAAGAAATACAGTAGAAGAAGAATGGGTAGCTTTGAGGGATGAAGTAGTGAAGGCAGCAGAGGATCAAATAGGTAAAAAGACGAGGGCTAGTAGAAATACTTGGGTAACAGAAGAAATATTGAATTTAATTGATGAAAGGAGAAAATATAAAAATGCAGTAAATGAAGCAGGCAAAAAGGAATACAAACGTCTCAAAAATGAGATCAACAGGAAGTGCAAAGTGGCTAAGCAGGGATGGCTAGAGGACAAATGTAAGATTGTAGAGGCTTATCTCACTAGGGGTAAGATAGATACTGCCTACAGGAAAATTAAAGAGACCTTTGGAGATAAGAGAACCACTTGTATGAACATCAAGAGCTCAGATGGAAACCCAGTTCTAAGCAAAGAAGGGAAAGCGGAAAGGTGGAAGGAGTATATAGATGGTCTATACAAGGGCGATGTACTTGAGGACAATATTTTGGAAATGGAAGAGGATGTAGATGAAGATGAAGATGAAAATGGAGATACGATATTGCATGAAGAGTTTGACAGAGCACTGAAAGACCTGAGTCGAAACAAGGCCCCCGGAGTAGACAACATTCCATTGGAACTACTGACGGCCTAGGGGGAGCCAGTCCTGACAAAATTCTACCATCTGGTGAGCAAGATGTATGAAACGGGCGAAATACCCTCAGACTTCGAGAAGAATATAATAATTCCAATCCCAAAGAAAGCAGGTGTTGACAGATGTGAAAATTACCAAACAATCAGTTTAATAAGCCACAGCTGCAAAATACTAACACAAATTCTTTACAGATGAATGAAAAAACTAGTAGAAGCCGACCTCGGGGAAGATCAGTTTGGATTCCGTAGAAATACTGGAACACGTGAGGCAATACTGACCTTACGACTTATCTTAGAAGAAAGATTAAGGAAAGGCAAACCTACGTTTCTAGCATTTGTAGACTTAGAGAAAGCTTTTGACAATGTTGACTGGCATACTCTCTTTCAAATTCTAAAGGTGGCAGGGGTAAAATACAGGGAGTGGATGGCTATTTACAATTTGTACAGAAACCAGATGGCAGTTATAAGAATCGAGGGAAATGAAAGGGAAGCAGTGGTTGGGAAGGGAGTAAGACAGGCTTGTAGCCTCTCCCCGATGTTATTCAATCTGTATATTGAGCAAGCAGTACAGGAAACAAAAGAAAAGTTTGGAGTGGATATTAAAATCCATGGAGAAGAAATAAAAATTTGAGGTTCGCCGATGACATTGTAATTCTGTCAGAGACAGCAAAGGACTTGGAAGAGCAGTTGAACGGAATGGATAGTGTCTTGAAAGTAGGATATAGGATGAACATCAACAAGAGCAAAACGAGGATAATGGAATGTAGTCGAATGAAGTCGGGTGATGCTGAGGGAATTAGATTAGGAAATGAGACACTTAAAGTAGTAAAAGAGTTTTGCTATTTGGGGAGCAAAATAACTTATGATGGTCGAAGTAGAGAGGATATAAAATGTAGACTGGCAATGGCAAGGAAAGCTTTTCTGAAGAAGAGAAATTTGTTAACATCGAGTCTAGATTTAAGGGTCAGGAAGTCATTTCTGAAAGTATTTGTATGGAGTGTAGCCATGTATGGAAGTGAAACATGGACGATAAATAGTTTGGACAAGAAGAGAATAGAAGCTTTCGAAATGTGGTGCTACAGAAGAATGCTGAAGATTAGATGGGTAGATCACATAACTAATGAGGAGGTATTGAATAGGATTGGGGAGAAGAGAAGTTTGTGGCACAACTTGACCAGAAGAAGGGATCAGTTGGTAGGACATGTTCTGAGGCATCAAGGGATCACCAGTTTAGTATTGGAGGGTAGCGTGGAGGGTAAAAATCGTAGAGGGAGACCAAGAGATGAATACACTAAGCAGATTCAGAAGGATGTAGGTTGCACTAGGTACTGGGAGATGAAGAAGCTTTCGCAAAATAGAGTAGCATGGAGAGCTGCATCAAACCAGTCTCAGGACTGAAGACCACAACAACAACAACAACATGTACCAGTCTCTTCTGGAAAAAGAGGTATGGGCAACTCCCAAATGTGTTTCTTGTAGCAGCTGTGGAAGAACAATAAGACCTTGCCTCTCTTGTAAGCCACATACTAAGATAAGAGATACAGCAGTTTATGGCAGCCAGAAATGTCAGACTGAGTAAAAAGATATGCAAGCCATTGAGAATGGAATTTGGAACTCAGACTTATGCTGGCAGCCATCAGACAACCCAGAATCCAACAAACATGCACATCCACCTTCTCCATCAAGCATAACACTTCACAAAAGAACAGATATTTGGAGGATGGAGAATAACATGCTGGTATGTTCCTCTGTCAATAGCCTTGACATGATGTATGCTATTGCAGAGAAAAAAGATGGAGTGTTCAATCACTATTACACCACAAGACGTTAATCATCACAAAAGTCCTATGCAAGCCAGTCAACTGCAAATGATTCTGGTTGACCTATGGGATGAAAGCCTGTTGCCATACCCTGGACAAGATCACTCCTCAACAAGCTGTAGCCATTCCCAGTCACTGTACAGAGGTACCAGCCTCGTGCCTAGCTGCTAATGTCAGGAAAACTATGGAGGTGAGGTCATCACAGATTGAAATCCTCCATGGGCAACAGTTAACAAGATGTCAGGAAACCTCATTGAAGTCATCACTGGTAACCAACCAGTCCAAGCACGAGTCGACTCAGGTGCATCTTGTTCTGTAATGTTGAATACTTGTTATCACTAGCTAAAGAAGACTATGTTCGGCAATATGAAAGCAATCATGCTGAATGTTGCAAATGGGAAATATGTCCAACTGACACAAACATGTATTAGAAGAATAACTATCAATTACAGAACACTGACCCTCAAATTCATGGTTTTAACAGATGTAGTCATAATGTTTTCCTCAGATGGAACTTCTTGCAGTCCTCACATGCAGTCTTAGACTGTTTCAGATCAGAGCTCCAGACTGACAAAGATATTCCAACATATGTACGTAACAAAGTTCACTCTGAGCAGTAGTTTGCTGTTAAAGATCTTGTTATTCTGCCATCATCAACCTAGATGCTCAGTTAAACTATGAATGTTTTGGCAATTGCAAAAAGTTTCTCAGGCTCACAAAACAAATCTAGGTATCTGTGCATACAGGTGGTCCAGGAGTCACCACTCATCTGTAGAGATATATGTGCAGGAACAGCAAAACCAGTCCAGGATGGCCAGCTTAGTGCCACTGATGAAGAATCATTCTCCATAACCACTCAGACATAAGTAATGGAAGAAGATACTCTCAAACTCTCAATAGGATCTAGCCTGACTGAGGTAAAACATCAGTGAGTGTTAACCCTCCTGTGCCAGATTTTGGATGCTTTCAACACCAGAGTGGAGAAAGGACAGACCAAGTGGCCTGAATTTGAAAAAGTGCTTTTTCATCAACCAAAAAATAAAAATTTTGGGCACCTAGTTAATGACAATGGACTCCACCCCAATCCAGAGAAAATAAGAGCAGTTGTAGTGTTTCCATCTCCTCAGCACATTTGTGATGTGAAAGTTTTTCTTGGAATGTGCTTGTACTACCACAAATGTGTGAAGGACTTGTGTACTAAGATATGTTCCTTGCAAGAACTACTACAGGCAGATGAGAAATTTTCCTGGAAAGAGATATCAGAAAGACCTTTCTTTGTCCTTGTGGAGGCTAACATCTTCCCCAGTCCTACCATTGTACAATGAGAATTCTGAGACAGAACTTCATATCAGTACTACTGGTTATTAAATAGGTGCAGTTCTAGTGGAAATTCAGGCATGTGCAGTAAAAGTGATTGCATATGCTTCTGAAGTTCTCTTCCACGTTCAAGATGAACTGCCCTGAAAGATCTGTCAGGTCATCTGGTGAGATAGGCACTGAGGGTTCAGAAGGATGTCACAGTGGTACACAAAAGCAGATGCAAACACAAAGAATTCAACTGCTTTTTAGGCAATCTTTTTGCACAACACAACAGCGTGGATGAAATCTCAGTCATTACTGCATTATATGACATTCCAGCTGAACAGGGGAATGTTCCAGCATTACTAAAAACCACAGAAGCCTTGAAGAATGAAGAAACAACCACAAGAGGATTTCAATTAATAAATGGAACAGTGTATATGAGGAACTATGATATGATAGGGCGGAAATGGTTGCTAGTCTTTCTAGCTCATCTATGGTCAGCTATCTTGAAGTATTTCCATGATGCTCCAATATCTGGTCACCTGGGATTCATGAAGACTCTGGACAGAATCAGATGCAGATCAGATCACTGGACAGGTCTATGCTGATACATTAAATGTTATGTGCGCTGCTGCAAGAAATACCAGTAATGGTAGCATGTGCTGCAATTATCTCTAAATCATTTAATACCAATTCTGTGTGCAACAGCACCATTCCACCAAATTGGAATCATACTTTCGGGGGGGGTTTCTTAAGTCAACAACTGGAAATCA
Source organism: Schistocerca gregaria (assembly GCF_023897955.1). Lineage (NCBI taxonomy): Eukaryota > Metazoa > Arthropoda > Insecta > Orthoptera > Acrididae > Schistocerca > Schistocerca gregaria. The sequence continues at coordinate 378,736,567 of NC_064922.1, forward strand.
TTAGATCTTAGTTGTCACAGACTATCTTACTTGCTATTCTGTTACCAAAGCTTTCCTGACAGCTGATGCTCTGGAAATTGAAAGGTTTCTTGTAAAAGACATTATTTTGAAGCATGGAGCAGCTTGTGTGATGACATCTGATAGTGGAGAAGTTTTACAAGTGACACTAGTATCAGAGGGAATTTCATGTTGCAACATCATCCACAGACTGACAAATGCCAACTACCTGTAGATGAACGGCGTCACAGAATGCTTTAAATGCATTTTGACAGATGTGCTCTTGATGTATGCTGATGGTAAACAGAGAGATTGGGACACAAAACTGCACATTGTGACCTTTTCATATAACACTGAGAAGCAAGACACTGTAGGCTTCATGTTATTCTATCTGATTCACAGTCTCAAAGCCAAAATGTTAAACAGATCATACTCAGGATGACTGTGTGAAACAGCTCATCATCAGGAACAAGGAAGCAAAACAGCTAACTCTTGGGATGTCCATAGACGGACTGAGAGCACTATAATGCCAAGCACAAGCTAGTGAGACAGAGCCCAGGAGGCTTGTTTATGGATTTGTACATCTGTGCAGAAAGAGAGATTACCAGAAAATTTAATAAAACACTACTCTGGCCTGACTCATATCCTTTGTGACAGACATCATACACTAAATCAAGGATTATGACACTTCGTAAAAAATACAAAACACACAAGACAATGACCATGTCCTCTGTATGAAACCCTACTACAGTCCTGAGGCACAGACCTAAAGATCTGAGATGGTAAAGAAATTTGGCTTTTGTTAATCTTTTTCACTGAGGCAGTCAATTTCTTTGAAATGAATTGTATAATTCCACACTACTGGCTAGTTTTAACTGTTTGCTGAATTTCAATTGCACGTTCTCATCCTCTGGCACATATAGCATTATGCCATGTTAAAGAACCAAACATGAGGTAATGCAGTACTGGTACTCCAAGAAAATTTACCTCCTGAAAACCACACAGAAAAGCTTACTATGAGGTTGGGGCCTATTTGATCATGAATCTGGACATACGAATGTACACTTTAAGCCAAATTATTCATTTAAGTATGGTTTTCGATGCTCTTGCATTTAAGGTATGGTTTTCGATGATCTTGCAGTATCCTCTTATGCCCTGTTTATTTTATGATGTAATGTAAGATATTAATGCTTCATATGCTTGAACATACAAGCTTCCGATGCCAATGTAGCTGTGCACACACAGAACATGTGTTTTCTGGCATGCAATAGTAACTACTGAAACAAAATTATTTCTAACACATTGTGGGAAAATATTGTGAAAAGCTTTTCTTTCAAAGAAGATTTACTTTTATGCAAGATGAATTATGTTATGTGTGAGCATGTGTGATGAATTTCTTAAATCAAAGAGTGTTTGCCTTTCATTTAAAATTTAATACTTTGAAGACCAGCCACATAGAAGAATTTTGAGCCCAAAAGGCCAGACATTTATGTTGTCATTCAAAATATTACCTAGGAAATTTTGTGTGATGTATCTTAAATTGTAACACATGCAAGAAAGACCAGTATCAAATGCAAAAGCTTAGCTTCTCTTGTAGCTTATTAATCTTTGAGGCGAATATTATATATGAAAGTTTAGCTTTGCTTGTAGCTGTGCTACTTATATTAATTTAAATCATTAACTTTTCCTATTTGTGCATTCACACTACTTAAAAGTGATGTTGCTACTGGCTGACTACATCACGTGTTGTATGCTATGAATACCTACTGTCATCGCCTATTGAGATCATATAACATGAGCTATGATTGGCTTATTTCAATGCTTCGAAAACTGATGTGCTGTTTTTGGAGGAATTAAATTTATACTTTCGTAATATGAAATATGCAGCATATCATAATACAAAAATATGCAGGGTACATGTTGCTGCACGTCAGAGATCTTTCCAAACTAATTTTTTGCCATTTTTTGTTTTCTAAAGTGCCGGGAATTCTACACCGGTGTGCAAAAGATTAACCATTCAAAGGATTGATATGTTTTATGGTTCCAAGGGAAAGTATACAGTCACTTAACATTAGAAAATTCTATTTGCGTACAGACGATCCAGACATTTTTTTTTCCTTGTCTGCGTATACACTCTGTAGGAGTAAGCTGAAGCTATATGTGTGTTATAGGAGCATTACATACTTCTTCTGCAGACAGTTATGGAAGACACAATTACAACCTTTAAGTAACAATAGAAATGAATTTTGTGGTCACTGATAGTGGAAGCCCTACAAAAGCTGAAACGTTTATGCTCCATCCATTTAGAGCAGCATGACGGACATTCTTTTCGTTGCTCCCCGCAATTTCATTAAACTTGTTCAAAACTAAGGAATTGTAGAACTTTTGCAAATGGGTCAATATATATGATGACTAGATTGTCAACTGTCAGTCATGATCTACAACCCAAAGTATAATAAAATTATTCTTGGTAAAATTTAGTGCTGATTTTTCTCTGCAGAAGACACTCAGCAGAGCTTTTGCTCAGAACATGCACTTTTGCTCAGAACAGGTATTTGGTGGCATAATGGATAGTGCATCCGACTGGAGATGCAGAGATCACATGTTCGAATCCAGTCTGCTTTCCGCAGTGCTGCAGCAAGGACATCCTGTTTACATCCGATCCGCACAGTCGTGAGTGCCCGAAGTTGTTTACTACTTCGTCGTCATTAGTTTAGAGTCCATCACTAAATATGTAATATGGCACATTCATACAGACAAACCACCATCAAGATCAGTTTTCAACCCGATCATTCACAGCCACGAGCTTTTGAAGTGGAATGTTTTCTACGTGATGATGTTAAAATTGAACGACAGGGCATAATTGGTATCCATCTCTGTATCACAAGCAGTGTTGTCTACGTCTTGTTAGTAAGTGACAAGGTGTACAACAGAATCATGCGCACACATGCAAATGATCTTAAATTCAAACATTCTGATGGTCATATTAGGCAGTCTCTATTGATCACACTGGGCTTGGCCTCTGTACGATAGAAGTCTTCAAACTCCCGTTTGAAGTTCCACCAGATGTAGTCACCACAGCTTTCCAGACTTAGGGCAGAGTGGTCAGCCACATGGCCAAAAAATGGACCACCTATACAATGTGCCAGGTTTTTAACAGGGTACAACAGATCAAAATTGAACTGTCAAAACATGTACCATCCTATCTTGTCATCAGCGGATTTAGGGCGATTATTATGTATGATGGACAGCCATGCACTTGCTCTGGTTGGTGGCCAAGGAGGACTCGTCAGGCCGGATTGTCTCTGAAGGTGGCTTGCTCAGATCCCCACAGGTGAATCTATTACTCCTTCTATAGTGAAGACCTATCCTCTCAATTATGCCAGGATTGCACGGGCTGCCACCCTTTCCCATACCAACCACATTCATCTGATAGCCACCCCCAATAACAAGGCCATGATAGATTCTGCAATACCGGATCCAGCCACTACAATGGCGCCCCCTCCTCAGGACAATCACTGACCAACCTTGCAAGAAAGCACAGATGACAGGAGGGACATTGACCCATGGGTTGTGTTGACAGTGGCTTTTCTTCCAGGCAATGGAGCAGCTGAAGAGATCCACCCACATTCGGATACTGAAACACACATCCATAAACAGTGTTCCCTGCAAAAACACAAGAGACGGCGGCGTGCTCCAACAGACGAATGCTTGCATCAAACGTCTGACATGGACTGTGTACAATCCGACGATGGTACCGGTGGTACAGAGGCCACAGTAACATCCCATCCAACAGATCGCCATGGTGATGGCGTCAGTCCCCCCCACCCCACAGAACAGCAGGACCACATGCAGACAACCACTGCCGATTACCAGCTAGTAGCACTGAAGGAGTCTGTGCCGAGTGCTCCACCACCCACCAACAGCCTCCAACAGCCAATGATATCTCATGGCAACTGGGTGGATGACGGTGAGGAAAACTCCTTGCCCATCATGTTGGTCAACACACAAGGGAATTCGCCCCACCACAGATCATCCTTATCCACCAGCAGTGTCATCTATGAGACAGCTTGACGTCACATGCACACACCACTTACAAGAGTGTTGATGGCAAACACAGGTGCTACGGATATACCTAAAACTTATCATGTTGTTGCTATAAATATCAACACTATATGGATGCGCGAAGTTATCCTTGCTTCAGGATATGTTGAATTCTGCTTCCATCAATATAGCCCTTCTCCAGGAGATGTACATCGACGACGTCCCAGGCATGTCTGGTTATGACACTTGCATCTCTCCAGCCTCCCCCCACAGGCAGCAGCGTCGCTTTACTTCTTTGGCGGACGATATCCACTTTCTACCTGGGGCGAGAAGAATGGCACTCACAGTATTGGGTGTCCACCTTATCAATACCTACACACCTTCCAGGACAGACATGTCGCGAACATTCACAATACTTTGCAGAAGACATCGCCCCACCATACCAAGGCCGCCACGACCATCTGGTGTTTGGAAGAGACTACAATTGTGTACGGGCACCAAAGACCAACCCCCATGGCATAAGCCATTCCCAGAACTCGAGACACTAATCCGAGACCTGCAGAGGGTGGACACCAGGGAACATATTCACATCCACCATGGTGAACCTGGATGACAAAGCAGATGGAGAGTTTTCTCGTGACCCCTCACACTGTGTAGTAGCCTTTGGCACCTTTCGTCTTTTTGTCCCCAGTGGGAAAGATTCCTCTTCATAATGTTTTCAGTTACGTGTGTCCCCAATTCAACGCAATGAATGTACTTAATAGTTTCAGTTACTTACTGCTTAAAAAAAGAAAAAATTAAATAAATAAAATAACAAAAAACAGCTAACAAAATAAAAATAAATGGAAATAAGCATCCAAAATGATAAAACCGTTGCATTCATTGTAATACATTCCCAGGAATGTGAGGGGAGGGGATATTGTGGCCAGGCCTTGGGTTGCGACCCCCGCCCACCTTGCCTCCATCATCCCATGACCTAATCCATTTTCCATTAAAAAAAATTTAAAAAATGAGAAAAGTAAAGAAAGTCCTGAAAGAGTCATATGTTTTTAAAAGTTTTATAGAAAATACTGAAATAGCATTAACAAGAACTGATTGTAGCAGTTGTTTTGATTGTGGTTTATATTACATATAGCTTCGCATTAGTCTTAGTCTGAGAAATAGACAACAGAGAAGAAGCACATTTACTTTGCGAACAAGCAATTCACATTTTTGGGAAGCATTGCCAATAGTGAAGACATCACCATGTGCTCACAGTACCATGAGGTGTTGGACGGTGAGGTTATATGGCGAGATATAAAGTGTGTACAACATGCAGTTGACACAAACATAAGGCCTGTGATGTTTGTGAGTGTAAAATAATGTTAGTGTCTGAAGCAGACGTAAGATGATGAAAGCGCAAAAGTTTAAACAATAAGGATCCTAGCTGTATAGTACGGAGATAAAAACATTGTTTCTAATAAGGTAAAAGCAATAACTGGGAAATATCTTTTTTGACATGATGTTTGTGATAGTGATTGCAAATGTAAGCACATGAAAAAGCAAGGGAAACACAATGATATTCTGTTTCTGATCGGTAACTTGAAGTTTTGTAATAGTGATTTGGTTTTCATATGAGAGGACTATTGAGTCATTTTACAAATAAGTTAAAATGTTCTTTTAGGTTAGATTAAAACCAGCGATTTATGGACATCATCTCATAAAATTTGATGGTTTACCACTCTTAACAACTAACCTATCGAATAATTAAGGTACAGGTGGGTTAAATGACAATTTTCACTAGGCATATAGTTTTGTTGAATGATGCCATCTTTCGGTGTAACAGTGGGAGAACATATCTCAGAGGTAAGTTAATATTAACTTCACAGTACTACAAATTTTTAATTAAGTTTCTGAACTTGTGTATCAACATGGTAGCAATTTGCTGGTACAGTGCAGCCACATTTTACACATCTTCTCATTCTCTGCAAAACTCAAAAATACATTTCAGGAGTTTTCATAGATGTATTTGTACAGTATGGTACTACACACCATTTGTAACCCATTTTCTGAAACGTAGATTGCAAAACAATGCATCACTGTAAGGTAGAATTATGACAGTAGGAGCAGCGAGCTAGTCAGTGATGTCACAGGCATCACATGACTCGAATGGAGTGTTTTAAAGGGCTTTCAAATTATTTGAATTTCATTTATGTTTTTATAAAATAATACTGAAATTTAAGGGGGGGGGGGAGCACATTAGGAGCATAAAATGACATAGTTAATCATTTAAGACAATTTCCAGATAATGGTCAAATACCCTATTCCATTCAGTGTTCTGAAAATAAATGTGAAATGTAAGATTGGGTAAAACTTTTCATAAGTCTGTTTTCAATTCCAGGACTACCTGACAGTAGCAGCTTATCACCAGACATGACGTTAGAATCACTTGGCATGGACTCATTAATGCAAATAGAGATACGTCTCTGCATTGAGCAATATTATGGAAAATCCCTTAGTGCAGAGGAAGTTCGTACTCTCACTGTTCAGAATCTGTTTGATTTTGACAGAGCATACCCATCAGAACCCAGTGGCAGAACAAGTCCCATTAGTGAAGCTGATGCGCCAAAAAGAATTGAGCATTTCCAAATGGAAAAGACAGAAGAGAAACATTCGAATACAGCTGAAAAGGAGTTTGTACTTTTGGACTTCAGTGCTTCTCCGCTTGTTCCGGAAGAGACTCTGGTGACGCTTGCCAATGAAACCTGTTGTCAGGCAGTGCCCATGTTCTTTGTGCATCCAATAGATGGAACTTGCAGGCTCTTACAAGAAACTGCACAGAGCATGAAGAGAGCAGTCTATGGACTACAGCTTTCTTATGGATCACCACGCACAACACTTATAGAGCTTGCTACATTTTATGTCAGAGTGAGTAAGATAGAAATAGCACACTTGTAAAAAATCTTATTAGGATTAAGTGCTTTATGCAACTAGAAGTACAGAATTTCAAATGTTTAATGCTGCTGATTGTCCTACTGTGTAGTTTCAAAATAATGTAACCACTTGACTGACAAATTTAACAAATATATTAAAACAACACATATTTAATAAAAGTGAGCCATAAGTCTGATGTTGGATTGGAAAGAGGGAACAGCACAGCATCCAAAGAGTTAATACAAGAAATGAGGCAGAAAAAAAAAGAAAAGCAAGAATAGGCAAAAGCTGGGGGGAAGAAGAGCCTGAGAGAACCAATTACTTGCTGGTTTCTGATGTGCTGGTACTGGGAAGAAGATCCATACAACTTGACTGGCAAATCAAAAATCTCCCCCACCCCTTTTCTTTCCCTTTCTCTCTCGCTCTCCCCTTCTCTCTTCTCCCCCCCCCCCCCCCCTTTCCACTCCCCATCTCTCTTTCTTTTACATCCTCACAACAGTGAGACCATTTGTGAGACACAAGTATTTAGCTGAACAAGGAGCAGAGTAGTTGCCATTAATAGCACTGAAAATAAAAAATAAATCATTTGAAAAATCTATAAAAGTATATGACATAATTGTTGCCCAGCACTTACTTACAGGAGGTGCAATACAAGTGCTGCTAATAGTTATGTATATAAGTACATGACACTTTTCCTAGCATTTGAAACTAGTAGTTCCTTTCCCAGGGAGAAGATAGGGGTCCTCAGCACTAACATCTGTTGTGAGGATGAGGGAGACAAAGATCTGAGTTTTACCTCATCCTTGCAATAGGTGGGTCCGTCTCATCCTGGACCCTTCATTTTTAACCTTCTACGACCTATCCTTCTCTCCTCCCTGAGGAGGGAACTGTTAGTTCAAAAGCTAGGATGGTGCCATGTGTGCACAGGTGCTAAATTACCTTCCAATACATTGCTTATCACTAATTCTATGTGGCTCTTCACTCTAGGTTAAATTTGTAAGTCAAGTTATACAAGCTGAAAAGAAAGATGTCAGAGAAATGGTATAATTATGATGCGCCTTGCAGTCTTAGAGCACTAACATGAATGTAGGATTGAAACAGAGGACAAAAGTTTTGGACTTAAAGAACATGGCAGTTTGCCTTCTGCAGACAAATGTTTATTTCTTTTCTACTTGAAACAAATAATATTTACAAATGAAATATGAATAAATACAGCTCTGTTCCAATGTCTATCCTTTTGCAGCAAATGCGTGCAGTGCGAGCAACTGGTCCTTATATACTTCTTGGTTACTCTGCGGGCGTTGCCATTGGTATTGAAATGACCAGGCAGTTGGAAGCATCTGAAGAAACAGTATTTCTGATTACACTAGATTTCTTACTGAATCCACTAGAAAATGGTTTTACAACATTCTCGATTTTGGAAGTTGGTTTTCTAACACAAACAGTATCACACTTCGTTTCCAATCTTGATGAAGACAAAGTAAGTACAGATATGTGGATTTAATAACTACTGAGTGTGTCCAGCAGTTCAGGCATGTGAGAACAAATAAAATTATAATATGATTGAATAACAAAACAGTCTACAATTATATTCTTAAGCATTGATGAATCAATCATTATTAAAAGAGATTTCAAGAAGATTAGAAAATACATGGGCCTCTTGACAGACCACATTTAAAATTAGAATATTGGGAAATGAGATTACAACAAAGACAAATATATTAGCAATGAAATGTCAAGGATGACAGTCACTTATGAAAATGTTTTGTCAGTTGCCATTAAAGTGAATTAGAGGCAGTTAAACCAGAGATTATTTCTATTTTATTTCCATAAATAAAATAAAAATAATCTCTGGTTTAACTGCCTCTAATTCCTTTTGTATTAATCTTGCCTTGCCTTGCTTTCTACACCAGAGCACAACACTGTATATAATGTTTCATATGTTCTCATGATATCATGTGCATGATTTATTGTTCTCCTTAGTTTGCTATCTCTTACATTAGTTGTGATTAGATTGATGTCTAGATGAAATGACTCATGTGCACCATGTGAGTTATATCTATGGACTTCTAATGTGATGATCCTAATACCAACTTGCCTCAGACATGATGTAAAGCCTAGTATCTTACTTTCATGATTGACTTTTGCCTAGGGAATCTTTTATTCTGAGGACATTACAGGTTAATCAAAATACTTTCAATTGTTTGGATCACGTTTGTTTTGAATATGTTATTGTGCCTAAAAAACATAATTTAACTTTTTTCAATAGTTCTCTTTATTATGTATTAGGAACATACAGACATCAAAAAATTAGCAGTATACAATCCTAGGGGTTTCTTTTACTTGTAACCTCTGAAATTTTATGCTGGCCAACAGGAAAAGATGTATGACAAACAGGACTACACGTTTATGAATGAGAACAGAAACCAACTGCGAATGTTCTACAATTTTTGTCTACCTTGTTAATTAGTTTAAACTATAACATTATGGGACACAATTAGTGTCCATTGTTTACCTTAATGAGGTGAGATTTTTAGTACTGTTAGTGTATACACAAGAAAATATACAAAATTACCTTACCTGTTGGAACTATTAGTTACATTTATTTGTAGGTACTTTCATGTGCATCTGTCGTAGTTTCAAAAATTTGTTTCTTGATCATAAGTTATGGTCAGCTGATTATCTCATAATCTTATAGTTTTTTCAAGCAAATTTTTCTTTTGTATAACTTAGAAGGACATAACCAGGCAAGAACTGCCTCTCCTCATCATCAAAGACATTATCATCCTGCAGACAATTCTGGAAAAGGTGAAAGATTTACTACAAAATACACGTAATAAAAATGCATTGCTAGTGTGACCGTGATAGGTCTATAGAAAAAAAAATTGAATCTTAAAATTGAAAATGCACGAAGTGTGCAAGTAATTTCATTTATAAAATTATTGTTGATTTTCATGAAGCCCAGCTTTCTGGGTATCCAGCTGCATGGAACAGTGAAAACTAAGAAGCAGGAGTAAAAACTTTCTTTGTTGAAAGGCATGGCACAACATAACACACACATTCGTGAAGAAAATGGCACACCTCTATCAATGACAATAATTTATTTATGTAGCAACACTTCCAACTCTTTATTAAATACATGTAATGCCTTTATATTTTTTTATTTCTGCAAGCAGTGCAGTGCAGGTTATGTTTGGTTCATATAACATACTTTGCTGATCTCTGCTCCTTGTAATGTACTTCTCAACTAAATTGTTTCCTGTTCACAATGTTGTGAACTTGGATGTTGAATGTTGAGAATTCACTGTGTGATTAAGTTACACATAATTCTCAAGCTTCGAAGATTCAAAATTTTAAATTCTTTAAAAATTTTCCTGTGTGATTTGCTGCTGTTAACCTCTATCATTATCATTATTGTTTGCATTTTAATTTTAACTGATTGCTTTACAAAATTTGCATTTCCCCATAACAGTACACTATACCATGACAGGCCATGCATAAGCATAGTAAACAAGTAGTTCTTTGTTGTCCTAATCATTCTTAAAGTATGGCAGTATTTAGTGAATCGTTTTTGATTAGTTCATCATATTTTCCCCATCTTAAATGATTATCCAACTGAACACCTAGAAACTTTGTGTAAGATATTTGTTCAGTTATCTATGCAACTTGTCCTTACCTTTTTTTCTCATTTATCACAAAGTGCTTGACTCTAAACCATCATTTTGATTTTGCTGTTGTCACAATGTAAGCAGAGACTAGACTAAAGAGAAAAAGGAAGAAAAAGATGCACAATTATCTTCATCTTTTTCTTCTTCTGCTTCTATAGCTTAGAACACAAGCTTTTCTGCCTCTTCCTATTCTCCCACCATTTTTCTCCCTCCACTCTGTCCCAATCTTCTCTTCTCCCTTCCTTCAGTCCAGTGCTCCATCTGTCCCTCTGTCTTCCTCTAGATCTCGTGCCCCATATTGTCATTTCATAAGCTTGCTCAAGTATCCTGCCAACTCCCATTCTTCTCACATCCTCATACCATCTTAATGTTGTCTTTTCTATGCGGGGCATGGGCTGCTCTTTCACTATTTCTCTCACAATCTCATTTGTTAGACTTAGCTGTGTAAAAGAGGAAGAGAGAAGACAGACAGTTTGAAACAGAAAAACGAGCTGAAGCAAAGGAGTGAACTATCCCTGCTTTCTTTAAAATCCATTTCACAATCCCATTTGCACCTCACCTGGATCACCTTTACTACTCATGTTTCTGATTCACACATGTGTACTGGAGCATTTGATTGTTTTTATGTGATATCATTTTGTTCCATAATAGGCTTCTTACACTCCACAGGAATCCGTGTGCTTGCTTTCCCCTTTGATTAATTTTCTTATCATTCCTTGGACTGTCTTTTATTAAACTCACCAGGTACTTGAAACTTTCCACTTTCTTCTAGTACTTGCCCCCTGGTGCTTATATCAATTGCTGCTCTCATCTTACTCCTTTTTGTTACCAGTACTTCACACTTCTTTACACTGAATTTCAGACAATACTGTCCCACTACTTTTCTCCCATACATTTAGCCTTTTTTGTCACTGTTTTTTCTGCATATTTTTCATGTTTCTTTCACCATCATTATACTACATTATCCCCATTCCTCCTCTACTAATGGTATTGCATCCCTTGTTACATTTCTCTTTACTATCTTCTGAAATTCTTCCTTACATTTCCTTTCTTTGAAATTCCACATTTATAATCTTTCCTGTCTTTATGCTGCCTTTTCCTCTTTAATCCCTCTACCTGTCATTACTAGAAGGTGGTGACTGCTATTGATGGTTTCACAATGTATTATCTTCAGAACTCCCATATCCTTCCATTTCACGTTCACTCTGGCATTTATTTTGTTACACAATGTTACATCTGAATCAAAATTGGTATCTCATGATTTATTTATTTATTTTTGGAGTAGTTTCAAATGCAATAAAAGTGGAAAAGTAACGCAAGAAGGCAGGAAGGGGCCTGTTGATAAATGGTTGATATGATAGCTTCAAGTTGTGGACTGGGGAAGTACTGAAGAGCAATAAAGGACTCACTCTATTAGAACCTGCAAGTCAGCATACATCTCTGGATGCTCTTTATTGACTATAAGTGTACTTTGCTAAGCTCAGATGTATTTATGTTCTATTGAATGCTTTATTAATGTTATGGGCTACAGTATGTTGTTGTGGTCTTCAATCCAGAGACTGGTTTGATGCAGCTCTCCATGCTACTCTATTTTGCGCAAGCTTCTTCATCTCCCAGTACTCAATGCAGCCTACATCCTTCTGCATTAGTGTATTCATCTCTTGGTCTCCCTCTACAATTTTTACACTCCAAACTGCCCTCCAACACTAAATTGGTGATCCCTTGATGCCTCTGAATATGCCCTAGCAACCGATACCTTCTTCTATTCAACATGCGCCACAAATTTCTCTTCTCTCCAATTCTATTCAATACCTCTTCATTAGTTATGTGATCTACCCATCTAATCTTCAGCATTCTTCTGTAGCACCACATTTTGAAAGCTTCTATTCTCTTCTTGTCTAAACTATTTATCATCCACATTTCACTTCCATACATGCCTGCACTCCATCCAAATACTTTCAGAAATGATTTCCTGACACTTAAATCTATACTCAATGTTAACAAATTTCTCTTCTTCAAAAACACTTTCCTTGCCATTGCCAGTCTACATTTTATATCCTCTCTACTTCAACCATCATCAGTTATTTTGGTCCCCAAATAGCAGAAATCATTTACTACTTTAAGCGTCTCATTTCCTAATCTAAATCCTGCAGCATCACCTGGTTTAATTCGATTACATTCCATTATACTCGTTTAGCTTTTGTTGATGTTCATCTCATATCATCCTTTCAAGACACTGTCCATTCTGTTCAGCTGCTCTTCCAGGTCCTTTGCTGTCTGACAGAATTACAATGTCATCGGCAAACCTCAAAGTTTTTATTTCTTCTCCATGGATTTTAATTCCTACTCTGAATTTTTCTTTTGTTTCCTTTACTGCTTGCTCAATACACAGATTGAATAACATCAGGGATAGGCTACAACCCTGTCTCACTCCCTTCCCAACCACTGCTTCCCTTTCATGCCCCTCGACTCTTATAACTGCCATCTGGTTTCTGTACAAATTGTAAATAGCCCATGTATTTTACTCCCTGCCACATTCAAAATTTGAAAGAGAGTATTCCAGTCAACATTGTCAAAAGCTTTCTCTAAGTCTACAAATGTGAGAAATGGAGGTTTGCCTTAATCTATTTTCTAAGATAAGTCATAGGGTCAGTATTGCTTCACATGTTCCACCATTTCTATGGAATCCAAACTGATCTTCCTCAAGGTTGGCTTCTACCAGTTTTCCATTCGTCTGTAAAGAATTTGTGTTAGTATTTTGCAGCTGTGGCTTATTAAACTGATAGTTCGGTAATTTTCACATCTGTCAACACCTGCTTTCTTTGGGATTGGAATTATTATATTCTTCTTGAATATATTTATTTCTCCTGTCTCATACATCTTGCTCACCAGATGGTAGAGTTTTGTTAGGCTTGGCTCTCCCAAGGCTGTCAGTAGTTCTAATGGAATGTTGTCTACTCCTGGGCCTTATTTCGACTTAAGTCTTTCAGTGCTCTGTCAAACTCTTCACGCAGTATCGTATCTCCTATTTCATCTTCATCTACATCCTCTTCCCTTTCAATAATATTGTCCTCAAGTACATCGCCCTTGTATAAACCCTCTATATACTCCTTCCACCTCTCTGCTTTCCCTTCTTTGCTTAGAACTGGGTTGCCATCTGAGCTCTTGATATTCATGCAAGTGGTTCTTTTTTCTCCAAACGTCTCTTTAATTTTCCTGTAGGCAGTATCTACTTTACCCCTAGTGATATGTGCCTCTACATCGTTACATTTGTCCTCTAGCCATCCCTGCTTAGCCATTTTGCCCTTCCTGTCAATCTCATTTTTGAGACGTTTGCATTCCTTTTTGCCTGTTTCATTTACTAAATTTTTGTGTTTTCTCCTTTCATCAATTAAATTCAACATCTCTTCTGTTACCCAAGGATTTCTATTAGCCCTCATCTTTTTACCTACTTGATCCTCTACTACCTTCACTATTTCAACTCTCAAAGCTACCCATTCTTCTTCTACTGTATTTCTTTCTCCCATTCTTGAAAATCGTTCCCTAATGCTCTCCCTGAAACTCTGTACAACCTCTGGTTCTTTCAGTTTATCCAGGTACCATCTCCTCAGATTCCTACCTTTTTGCAGTTTCTTCAGCTTTAATCTACAGTTCATAACCAATAGATTGTGGCCAGAGTCCACATCAGCCTCTGGAAATGTCTTACAATATAAGACCTGATTCCTGAATGTCTGTCTTACTGTTATGTAATCTATTTGAGACCTTCCAGTATCCCCAGGCTTGATTCTTGAACCAAGTGTTAGCTATGATTGAGTTACACTCTGTGCAAAAATTCTACCAGGCGGCTTACCCTTTCATTCCTTCCTCCCATTCCATGTTGTTGTTGTTGTCTTCAGTCCTGAGACTGGTTTGATGCAGCTCTCCATGCTACTCTATCCTGTGCAAGCTGCTTCATCTCCCAGTACCTACTGCAACCTACATCCTTCTGAATCTGCTTAGTGTACTCATCTCTCGGTCTCCCTCTACGATTTTTACCCTCCACGCTGCCCTCCAATGCTAAATTTGTGATCCCTTGATGCCTCAAAACATGTCCTACCAACCGATCCCTTCTTCTAGTCAAGTTGTGCCACAAACTTCTCTTCTCCCCAATCCTATTCAATACCTCCTCATTAGTTACGTGATCTATCCACCTTATCTTCAGTATTCTTCTGTAGCACCACATTTCGAAAGATTCTATTCTCTTCTTGTCCAAACTAGTTATCGTCCATGTTTCACTTTCATACATGGCTACACTCCAAACAAATACTTTCAGAAACGACTTCCTGATACATAAATCTATATTCGATGTTAACAAATTTCTCTTCTTCAGAAACGCTTTCCTTGCCATTGCCAGTCTACATTTTATATCCTCTCTACTTCGGCCATCATCAGTTATTTTACTTCCTAAATAGCAAAACTCCTTTACTACTTTAAGTGTCTCATTTCCTAATCTAATTCCCTCAGCATCACCCGATTTAATTTGACTACAATCCATTATCCTCGTTTTGCTTTTGTTAATGTTCATCTTATATCCTCCTTTCAAGACACTGTCCATTCCGTTCAACTGCTCTTCTAAGTCCTTTGCCGTCTCTGACAGAATTACAATGTCATCGGCGAACCTCAAAGTTTTTACTTCGTCTCCATGAATTTTAATACCTTCTCCAAATTTTTCTTTTGTTTCCTTTACTGCTTGCTCAATATACAGATTGAATAACATCGGGGAGAGGCTACAACCCTGTCTCACTCCTTTCCCAACCACTGCTTCCCTTTCATGCCCCTCGACTCTTATTACTGCCATCTGGTTTCTGTACAAATTATATATAGCCTTTCGCTCCCTGTATTTTACCCCTGTCACCTTTAGAATTTGAAAAAGAGTATTCCAGTCAACATTGTCAAAAGCTTTCTCTAAGTCTACAAATGCTAGAAACGTAGGTTTGCCTTTTCTTAATCTTTCTTCTAAGATAAGTCGTAAGGTCAGTATTGCCTCACGTGTTCCAACATTTCGACGGAATCCAAACTGATCCTCCCCGAGGTCTGCATCTACCAGCTTTTCCATTCGTCTGTAAAGAATTCGCGTTAGTATTTTGCAGTCGTGGCTTATTAAACTGATAGTTCGGTAATTTTCACATCTGTCAGCACCTGCTTTCTTTGGGATTGGAATTATTATATTCTTCTTGAAGTCTGAGGGTATTTCACCTGTCTTATACATCTTGCTCACCAGCTGGTAGAGTTTTCTCAGGACTGGTTGTCCCAAGGCCGTCAGTAGTTCTAATGGAATGTTGTCTACTCCGGGGACCTTGTTTCGACTCAGGTCTTTCAGTGCTCTGTCAAACTCTTCACGCAGTATCGTATCTCCCATTTCGTCTTCATCTACATCCTCTTCCATTTCCATAATATTGTCCTCAAGTACATCGCCCTTGTATAAACCTTCTATATACTCCTTCCACCTTTCTGCCTTCCCTTCTTTGCTTAGAACTGGGCTGCCATCTGAGCTCTTGATATTCATACACGTGGTTCTCTTCTCTCCAAAGGTCTCTTTAATTTTCCTGTAGGCAGTATCTATCTTACCCCTAGTGAGATAAGCTTCTACATCCTTACATTTGTCCTCTAGCCATCCCTGTTTAGCCCTTTTGCACTTCCTGTCGATCTCATTTTTGAGACGTTTGTATTCCTTTTTGCCTGCTTCATTTACTGCATTTTTATATTTTCTCCTTTCATCAATTAAATTCAATATTTCTTCTGTTACCCAAGGATTTCTAGCAGCCCTCGTCTTTGTACCTACTTTATCCTCTGCTGCCTTCACTACTACATCCCTCAGAGCTACCCATTCTTCTTCTACTGTATTTCTTTCCCCTATTCCTGTCAATTGTTCCCTTATGCTCTCCCTGAAACTCTGTACAACCTCTGGTTCTTTCAGTTTATCCAGGTCCCATCTCCTTAATTTCCCACATTTTTGCAGTTTCTTCAGTTTTAATCTACAGGTCATAACCAATAGAGTGTGGTCAGAGTCCACATCTGCCCCTGGAAATGTCTTACAACTTAAAACCTGGTTCCTAAATCTCTGTCTTACCATTATATAATCTATCTGATACCTTTTAGTATCTCCAGGGTTCTTCCACGTATACAACCTTCTTTCATGATTCTTAAACCAAGTGTTAGCTATGATTAAGCTGTGCTCTGTGCAAAATTCTACTAGGCGGCTTCCTCTTTCATTTCTTAGCCCCAATCCATAGTCACCTACTATGTTTCCTTCTCTCCCTTTTCCTACACTCGAATTCCAGTCACCCATTACTATTAAATTTTCGTCTATCTTCACTATCTGAATAATTTCTTTTATTTCATCGTACATTTCTTCAATTTCTTCATCATCTGCAGAGCTAGTTGGCATATAAACTTGTACTACTGTAGTAGGTGTGGGCTTCGTATCTATCTTGGCCACAATAATGCGTTCACTATGCTGTTTGTAGTAGCTTACCCGCATTCCTATTTTCCTATTCATTATTAAACCTACTCCTGCATTACCAATATTTGATTGTGTGTTTATAACCCTGTAGTCACCTGACCAGAAGTCTTGTTCCTCCTGCCACCGAACTTCATTAATTCCCACTATATCCAACTTTAACCTATCCATTTCCCTTTTTAAATTTTCTAACCTACCTGCCCGATTAAGGGATCTGACATTCCACGCTCCGATCCGTAGAACGCCAGTTTTCTTTCTCCTGATAACGACATCCTCCTGAGTAGTCCCCGCCCGGAGATCCGAATGGGGGACTATTTTACCTCCGGAATATTTTACCCAAGAGGATGCCATCATCATTTAATCATACAGTAAAGCTGCATGTCCTCGGGAAAAATTACGGCTGTAGTTTCCCCTTGCTTTCAGCCGTTCGCAGTACCAGCACAGCAAGGCCGTTTTGGTTAATGCTGCAAGGCCAGATCAGTCAATCATCCAGACTGTTGCCCCTGCAACTACTGAAAAGGCTGCTGCCCCTTTTCAGGAACCACACGTTTGTCTGGCCTCTCAACAGATACCCCTCCGTTGTGGTTGCACCTACGGTACGGCCATCTGTATCGCTGAGGCACGCAAGCCTCCCCACCAACGGCAAGGTCCATGGTTCATTCACCTAATATGTTTCCTTCTCTTCCTTTTCCTACTATCAAGTTCCAGTCATCCATGAATATTAAAATTTCATCTACCTTCACTTTCTGAATAATTTCTTTTATCTCATCGTACATTTCATCAATCTCTTCATCATCTGGTGAGCTAGTTGGCATATAAACTTTTACTACTGTGGTAGGTGTGGGCTTCGTGTCTATCTTGGCCACTATAATACGTTCACTGTGCTGTTTGTAGTAGCTTACCCGTACTCCTATTTTTTTATTCATTATTAAACCTACTCCTGCATTACCCCTATTTGGTTTTGTATTTATAGCCCTGCAGTCACCTCACCAGAAGTCTTGTTCCTCCTGCCACCGAACTTCACTAATTCCCACTATATCTAACTTTAACCTGTCCATTTCCCTTTTTAAATTTTCTAACCTACCTGCCTGATTAAGGGATCTGTCATTCCACGCTCCGATCCATAGAACGCCAGTTTTCTTTCTCCTGATAACAACGTCCTCTTGAGTAGTCCCTGTCCGGAGATCCAAATGGGGGATTATTTTACCTCCGAAATATTTTACCCAAGAGGACGCAATCATCATTTAACCATACAGTAAAGCTGCATGCCCTCGGGAAAAATTACAGCTGTAGTTTCCCCTTGGTTTCAGCCATTTGCAGTACCAGCACAGCAAGGCGGTTTTGTTAGTGTTACAAGACCAGATCAGTCAATCATCCAGACTGTTGCCCCTGCAACTACTGAAGAGGCTGCTACCCCTCTTCAGGAACCACACGTTTGTCTGGCCTCTCAACAGATACCCCTCCGTTGTGGTTGCACCTACGGTACAGCTATCTGTATCACTGAGGCATGCAAGCATCCCCACCAATGGCAAGGTCCATGGTTCATTGGGGGGAGGGGGGGGCTACACTAAGCTGATTTTAATCATTTGCAATTGAAGGCCAAGTGCCAGCTGTTTGTTGTTTTCAAGTGCTTCCAAAAAATTGATCTTTGCTCTTTGTTTGTCAAATATGTGACCTTTTGTAGCTGTGAACTCTCCTCAGAACATCATCAGGAAATAAATATTGTATGAGGGATATTTTGTTAAGTAAGAACCATTTGTATTTGAGAGTGAGAATGATGTGATCGCCACAGTGTATGCATGTGTCTGTACCCAGCATGCTTTACAAACATTTAGATGCCAAATGCAGCTAGCTGTTTCATCTGCCTATGTGCTGAGCAGTAGAAGTTTATAACGTTGAAGGAAACTGAGTTGCCTGCTGATTGTGAGACATGTTCTGCAATTTGATTATCGAGTGCAAGAAACTACATTGTGCCGTACAAAACAAGCCAAGTGACATGTCTTCCTGTCTTCTGGTAGGATGCTCCTGCATAACAGAGCAAGGCCACACCTTTCTGCACATCTGCACAAACACAAGGCCTGAGCATGTCTTTTGGTAGTAAAAATTGGATCATCCATCTTACAATCCAGGCCTTTGAACCTAGTAATTTTAACTTGTTTCAGTACTTAAAGGAATTCCTTGGTGGTCAGTGGTTCAGAAATGATGAAAAAGTGAAAACTCCAGACATGGAGTGTGTTTCTTTACAGAAGGCAGATTTCTCAGATATTGAATTTAAAAACCTTGTTGAGCAGTATGACAAATGTTTGAATAACAAAGTGAATTATGTAGAAATGTAGATAAGTCTGTAGAACATAGAAAAAATATATTTGAATGATATTTACAGTATTTTTCTTCTTACGAGAAAATGAATCTTAATTTTTAAATAAATTTCCTTTGTAAAACATCCACAATTTGTGTTTTCATTCATAAGTAAGAAATTGTTATAGCTACCAACAAGACAAAATTTTGAATAACTGTTAATGACAATTCTGTGGAAAGGATAGATTGCTACTCACCACATAGAGGACCTGTTGAGTGACAGACAGGCACAGTGAATAAAGGCTGTTAGATGTTATTGCCTCCCCCCATGAACCATGGACCTTGCCGCTGGTGGGGAGGCTTGCGTGCCTCAGCGATACAGATGGCCGTACCGTAGGTGCAACCACAACGGAGGGGTATCTGTTGAGAGGCCAGACAAACATGTGGTTCCTGAAGAGGGGCAGCAGCCTTTTCAGTAGTTGCAGGGGCAACAGTCTGGATGATTGACTGATCTGGCCTTGCAACATTAACCAAAACGGCCTTGCTGTGCTGGTACTGCGAACGGCTGAAAGCAACGGGAAACTACAGCCGTAATTTTTCCCGAGGACATGCAGCTTTACTGTATGATTAAATGATGATGGCATCCTCTTGGGTAAAATATTCCGGAGGTAAAATAGTCCCCCATTCGGATCTCCGGGCGGGGACTACTCAGGAGGATGTCGTTATCAGGAGAAAGAAAACTGGCGTTCTACGGATCGGAGCGTGGAATGTCAGATCCCTTAATCGGGCAGGTAGGTTAGAAAATTTAAAAAGGGAAATGGATAGGTTAAAGTTAGATATAGTGGGAATTAGTGAAGTTCGGTGGCAGGAGGAACAAGACTTCTGGTCAGGTGACTACAGGGTTATAAACACAAAATCAAATAGGGGTAATGCAGGAGTAGGTTTAATAATGAATAGGAAAATAGGAATGCGGGTAAGCTACTACAAACAGCATAGTGAACGCATTATTGTGGCCAAGATAGATATGAAGCCCACACCTACTACAGTAGTACAAGTTTATATGCCAACTAGCTCTGCAGATGATGAAGAAATTGAAGAAATGTACGATGAAATAAAAGAAATTATTCAGATAGTGAAGGGAGACGAAAATTTAATAGTAATGGGTGACTGGAATTCGAGTGTAGGAAAAGGGAGAGAAGGAAACATAGTAGGTGAATATGGATTGGGGCTAAGAAATGAAAGAGGAAGCCGCCTAGTAGAATTTTGCACAGAGCACAACTTAATCATAGCTAACACTTGGTTTAAGAATCATGAAAGAAGGTTGTATACGTGGAAGAACCCTGGAGATACTAAAAGGTATCAGATAGATTATATAATGGTAAGACAGAGATTTAGGAACCAGGTTTTAAGTTGTAAGACATTTCCAGGGGCAGATGTGGACTCTGACCACAATCTATTGGTTATGACCTGTAGATTAAAACTGAAGAAACTGCAAAAATGTGAGAAATTACGGAGATGGGACCTGGATAAACTGAAAGAACCAGAGGTTGTACAGAGTTTCAGAGAGAGCATAAGGGAACAATTGACAGGAATAGGGGAAAGAAATACAGTAGAAGAAGAATGGGTAGCTCAGAGGGATGTAGTAGTGAAGGCAGCAGAGGATCAAGTAGGTACAAAGACGAGGGCTGCTAGAAATCCTTGGGTAACAGAAGAAATATTGAATTTAATTGATGAAAGGAGAAAATATAAAAATGCAGTAAATGAAGCAGGCAAAAAGGAATACAAACGTCTCAAAAATGAGATCGACAGGAAGTGCAAAATGGCTAAACAGGGATGGCTAGAGGACAAATGTAAGGATGTAGAAGCTTATCTCACTAGGGGTAAGATAGATACTGCCTACAGGAAAATTAAAGAGACCTTTGGAGAGAAGAGAACCACGTGTATGAATATCAAGAGCTCAGATGGCAGCCCAGTTCTAAGCAAAGAAGGGAAGGCAGAAAGGTGGAAGGAGTATATAGAAGGTTTATACAAGGGCGATGTACTTGAGGACAATATTATGGAAATGGAAGAGGATGTAGATGAAGACGAAATGGGAGATACGATACTGCGTGAAGAGTTTGACAGAGCACTGAAAGACCTAAGTCGAAACAAGGCCCCCGGAGTAGACAACATTCCATTAGAACTACTGACGGCCTTGGGACAACCAGTCCTGACAAAACTCTACCAGCTGGTGAGCAAGATGTATGAGACAGGCGAAATACCCTCAGACTTCAAGAAGAATATAATAATTCCAATCCCAAAGAAAGCAGGTGCTGACAGATGTGAAAATTACCGAACTATCAGTTTAATAAGCCACGGCTGCAAAATACTAACGCGAATTCTTTACAGACGAATGGAAAAACTGGTAGATGCAGACCTCGGGGAGGATCAGTTTGGATTCCGTCAAAATGTTGGAACACGTGAGGCAATACTGACCTTACGACTTATCTTAGAAGAAAGATTAAGAAAAGGCAAACCTACGTTTCTAGCATTTGTAGACTTAGAGAAAGCTTTTGACAATGTTGACTGGAATACTCTTTTTCAAATTCTAAAGGTGACAGGGGTAAAATACAGGGAGCGAAAGGCTATATATAATTTGTACAGAAACCAGATGGCAGTAATAAGAGTCGAGGGGCATGAAAGGGAAGCAGTGGTTGGGAAAGGAGTGAGACAGGGTTGTAGCCTCTCCCCGATGTTATTCAATCTGTATATTGAGCAAGCAGTAAAGGAAACAAAAGAAAAATTTGGAGAAGGTATTAAAATTCATGGAGACGAAGTAAAAACTTTGAGGTTCGCCGATGACATTGTAATTCTGTCAGAGACGGCAAAGGACTTAGAAGAGCAGTTGAACGGAATGGACAGTGTCTTGAAAGGAGGATATAAGATGAACATTAACAAAAGCAAAACGAGGATAATGGAATGTACTCAAATTAAATCGGGTGATGCTGAGGGAATTAGATTAGGAAATGAGACACTTAAAGTAGTAAAGGAGTTTTGCTATTTAGGAAGTAAAATAACTGATGATGGTCGAAGTAGAGAGGATATAAAATGTAGACTGGCAATGGCAAGGAAAGCGTTTCTGAAGAAGAGAAATTTGTTAACATCGAATATAGATTTATGTATCAGGAAGTCGTTTCTGAAAGTATTTGTTTGGAGTGTAGCCATGTATGGAAGTGAAACATGGACAATTACTAGTTTGGACAAGAAGAGAATAGAAGCTTTCGAAATGTGGTGCTACAGAAGAATACTGAAGATAAGGTGGATAGATCACGTAACTAATGAGGAGGTATTGAATAGGATTGGGGAGAAGAGAAGTTTGTGGCACAACTTGACTAGAAGAAGGGATCGGTTGGTAGGACATGTTTTGAGGCATCAAGGGATCACAAATTTAGCATTGGAGGGCAGCGTGGAGGGTAAAAATCGTAGAGGGAGACCGAGAGATGAGTACACTAAGCAGATTCAGAAGGATGTAGGTTGCAGTAGGTACTGGGAGATGAAGCAGCTTGCACAGGATAGAGTAGCATGGAGAGCTGCATCAAACCAGTCTCAGGACTGAAGACAACAACAACAACAACAGATGTTATTGGCTGTTTGACTAAGGCCTTCATCAGATGTAAACAAAACATACACATAGTCACATATGCATAGTCACATATGCATAGCGCTCTCTCTCTCTCTCACACACACACGCACACACACACACACACACACACACACACACACACACACACACACACACACACACAAACATGAGCGCATCTTTTTTGGACTCTAAGACCAGCTATGAATAATGCCTGTATGTGGTGAGTAGTGATCTAGCCTTTTCATCTGATTGTTATTTCATCCCAGATTTTCTATTGTTTGTCATAAAAACACCTGTAATTAATGAGGACTTAACTTTTTGTTATAGCTCAAATCAAAACTATTTGCTCTGCCTGACTGGTGTGCACGGCTTGAGTACTGTCTTCAACTTGTTGGCCCACACCATCCCAAAGACCTTCAAGCAGCTCTTGAGAACTGTCACTGGCTTCTAAAAGCCATTATTGAATACAGTATTCCATCTGACAAAGTACTGAGATCACCTCTTCTGCTTATAGCAGCAACTGATGGGATCATTAAGCACAGAATAAACAAACGGTATAATTTTCAAAAGGTAGGCTCAAATTTTTATTAGAATGGTTGTTAAATAAAATTAAGTAAATGAACTTGTATGAGAGTGTCCTCAGCTGGTAACTAATTTTGAACTGAAACTGGAGACTACATTCCTATATTGCTTCTCTTGCTGTGAAACCTCATATATTCTATGTTTTTCTGCAAGTTGCTGTAGTAGTGCCAAATGGAAATGCTTACACCAGTTACACAAATTCTTAATACATATTTATTTTTACTTTCATGACATTCTACAAAAATAAATCAATTTGTTTTAAAAGTATTAAGAAGAAAACGAAGATTTGAGTTTATTAAAAATTTAATGTGTGTTTTTAACAACTGTTTTCTCTATTGTCTTAAAATGTATCATAATTCATTTGACCTCAAATGTAGCACTGTTGTGATAAAAAAAAAGTACATCATATTGTCCTAATCAGTTCTACGTACTGCAAATAGGAAAGTTTGGGTTGTGGTTAATTTTCCACACAAAATACAAGAAATAGTTGCTAAGCATCAACACATATCTGTTTATACTGAAAATTTAATGAATAGGTCAATCTAAGTACGGATAGCACTTACCTAATAGACAGATTTAGTTAGGAGTCATTCCAATCCCGGGAGCGGAAAGACTTACCTTAGGGGAAAAAAGGTCAGGTACACACTCGCGCACATACACAGACACAAGCAGACCTGCTCGTCTCTGTGTATGTGCGGATGGATATGTGTGTGTGTGTGCGCGAGTGTATACCTTACCTTTTTTCCCCCTAATGTAAGTCTTTCCGCTCCCGGGATTGGAATGACTCCTTACCCTCTCCCTTAAAACCCACATCCTTTCGTCTTTCCCTCTCCTTCCCTCTTTCCTGAAAAAGCAACCGTTGGCTGCAAAAGCTTGAATTTTGTGTGTATGTTTGTGTTTGTTTGTGTGTCTATCGACCTGCCAGCGCTTTTGTTTGGTAAGTCACATCATCTTTGTTTTTAGATGTATTTTCCCCACATGGAACGTTTCCCTCTATTATATTCATATCAAAAACTATATTTCTTTACATAAAAATCCATTTGCTAATAATAAGATGGCATGCATGTTTTAGCCATAAGAATAGGCTTCTGGAGCATTGAGTTAGTGCATTTAAGGACTGGACAAGAAATTTAAATATCCCCAACTCTAGAAACTGCATACAAGATTTTATGATCAAGAACTGACCATCAAGAGAGTGGTCTTTGTAAATTTGACTCAATTTTGTAATCACCAAAATATCATTACAAACCCTCCAAACCTAACCTTGTGTCATCCATGTTGGACTGTTGTAAGGAAGTTCGACTGACAATAAAAGTTCAGGTATAACAATTATATGTGTCAATCATTCTTTTTATTTGATCTCATGATGTATTTCAAGAGTATATGCTCTCATCTTCAGTGGAATATTGATATTGTGTTACGTATTTGTTAGCTGTCTCTAGCCAGTTGCCTATTATAGTTTCATTTTGCTACATAAACATATAACAGGCATTTGTCAGTGTAATATGGCACTAAGTTTAGAATGTTTAAACAATTGAGAAGTTAAGTCACCGACAGGCACAACAAAAAGACTACTAAACACATATGTTTTTGGCCATAATAAGGCCTTCTCATGAAATAGACAACAAATGGCCTCTGCGCATGTGTATGTGTGTGTTTGGTGGTGTTGTTTTCCAAAGAAGGCCGTCTGGCCAAAAGTGTTTAGTAGTATTTTTGTTGTGCCTTTTTGCAACTCAACATCTTCTTTATATGGTGAGTAGCAGTCTATCCTTTTCATAACATTGTCATTATTCCATCTTGGATTTTCCATTGTTTGATTTTGCCTAATGGCTTTACTACCATGCCATAACCCAATGTTTTTTTCCTTTGTTAAAATTTTAAACAGTGATGGAGTTACATACAATTTGTTCCAGTCCACAGAACCCTGTAGTTCATGAGAAAAATACCTTTTAACTTAATTTTTCTCACAGAACATGAACAAAAAACAAAAACAAACAAAGATTATACTGATGTAAACATATAGTACCTTGCTCAGAGATCATTCATTACTATCTTGCATTGTTTACCATAGATTTATTTATTTAGCACCTGTATTATCACATTCATGATATTGGATTTATCAAAGTGCACAACAGTATAAAAAATTACATATTTACAGCATGTACAAAATTTTATCATTGGTATCAACACATCTTTATAACAAAAACATTATTCTGCTTAATTATATTATAAAATTATATATCTACATATTGATGATGTAAATAAAATAGAAAGAAACTACCACATGGGAAAAATATATTAAAAACAAAGATTCCAAGACTTACCAAGCGGGAAAGTGCTGGTAGATAGGCACAATGAATAAAACACACACACAGAATTTCGAGCTTTCGCAACCGGCGGCTGCTTCGTCAGGATAGAGGGAAGGAAAAGGAAAGATGAAAGGATGTGGGTTTTAAGCACCCACATCCTTTCATCTTTCCTTTTCCTTCCCTCTATCCTGACGAAGCAGCCGCCGGTTGCGAAAGCTCGAAATTCTGTGTGTGTGTTTGTATGTTTTATTCATTGTGCCTATCTACCGGCGCTTTCCCGCTTGGTAAGTCTTGGAATCTTTGTTTTTAATATATATCTACATATTGATAGAATAAAAGCTAGCTTAACTCCTGGGTTGATTTTACTAAAACTATTAAATACCAGGACTTTAGTTAAGTAGGCTTAGTAACATATGGCACATGACAATTATAAAGTTGTTTCATTCTTTACACGAGCTTGTTTAAAGTATTACTACTACAAATACAGTTTTGTGTACCAGCATTGCTTGCCCCTTCTCAGTTCCAGTTGCGAATAGTCCTTGGGAAAAACAATTTCCAGTAAACCTTTGTGTGGGCTTCAGTCTCTCTAATTTTATCTTCATGGTCTTTTTGCAGGATATATGTAGGAGGAAGCAATATATTGTTTTCCAAAGCAGTAATTCTGGCAGTGTTATTCTTGTCAGCACAAACAAAGGCTACAGTGAACAAGTTCTGGCCACCATGAACATCAGTATTCATTAATACAAAATAAAATTTTACGCCACGACTTACAGAAGTACCATGGCAGTTTCTGATACATAGTGGTAGTGATGGCAATTTTATACTTGGTATCTACATTAAAAAGCTGTTTGTATTTAGTAGGATGTCACCTATACACACAATGAACATTTTAGGGTGGCATCTCACTGACTGGATAACTGACTATGTGACTGTGTAGTTACTTATTACAGCAAACAATCTGAATTATGTGTTTCATTGCTAATGTACTTAGAATAATTTCAGCCACCACAAACTACAGCTATCCCAATCAAGTGCACAAGGTAAACAATCAGCACATTGCAAAAGTGCTTTGTTGATGAATAATGATATTCACAGTGCCCAAAATTGGGTTACTGTAGCCATTGTGTGTGTAGATAGAATAACACTGCCAGAATTTATTGCTTTGGAAACTTTCCTCCACGAGACATTGGGTCATATGCATATGCGTAAAAAAGAGAATATTCTCTGGAGGAGATGATCAGAGCAAAAGAACATTGTGTGGGAAAGTTCTCAATTTCGTATGAATGAAAAATTCAGAGCATATTCTCTAATGAGGGAGTTCTTTTCTGTACTTGCCCATCCTTCTTGAGAATGTTCATGGTGTGTGTGTCATCTTTCCACGCCCAGGACAGAACATACGCATAATCTAACATTTCATTGAGCTTACTCAAACAGGCAAACTATTCAGTGTACAAATATGGAAATGGCACCAATGTGTTCTGGAAGAGTTGTACTATGTTTTTATTTTACTTTTATGTGCAGAAACAAATTATTAAGATGATTGTAGATGACATTAGAGAACTTTTGACATTAGGAAATATTTTTTGTTATTAAGTTATGCGGTCACATGTGAATGAAATCTTAAGAATACATCACATTTTTATCTACTCCAAACCAGAACTCTGTCAAGGTTTTCTAACACAAAATAATTTTGGTTGAATATGGTGTGTCACTTACGTGTCATTTCATTGTGAGAAACAGATTGCTAGGTTTGTAATAAATCAGTTATTATTATTGTCTACTTTTTCCAACATAATAAAATATAAGATTTATGCTGCGAGAAAACATGATAAGGAACATCTGAAAATGTCAGTGACACAATTGCCTTGTGTATACCTCGGTCTTCCCTGCACCTGTCTGAACACATGAGTGTGCTAAATAGGACAAAAATGTTCTAAATTTTGCTTCATTTGAAAGGTCACTCCCTCTTCTTTCATGATTTTTAGGAAAGAAATTCCCCAGCCAAAAAATGTTTTTATTGTTAAACCTGTATAAATGAGTACAGTTTCTCTCTTCAGTGTTTCTTTGGAATATGTATATCATGTTCTGCCTTCTGAGCAACATAGATTCTGCCATTTTCACCAAAAACAAACTCAGGAAAACTTAACATCAACAGAACTTATTCAGCTTGAAGTATGCTACAAAGCTCACATCAAAGTCCAGAAAACATTCTCTGGTTGTGAGAAACAAATCTAGTTTTATTTAAATGAAATGGGAGAATATTAACAATGTAAAGAAAAGATAGATTGCAGCTTACCATAAAGATGATACACTAAGTTGCAGACAAGCACAATGAAGAGACACTTACACATTATCTTTTGGCCAAAGCCTTTATCAGAAAAGTAAATACACACACATTCACTCACACAACGAAGCACACCTCACACACGTGTGACCACCTTCTCCAACAGCTTGGACTGGAGAATGTTCTTCGTGTTGAGCAACTTCCTCTGCCTTTTTATTCAAGCTAAGAAGTTGAAGTATATTCTCCAACCCTCTTCATTCATGTAAACATGAGACTGTTCCTTGAAATTCCAAAAATAAGGTAAATTCTCTGTTTTATTCATATACCCATTGTTGCTTACAAGATTTTAATGTTGTGTGACACTGTGTAGTGCTATTTTGCTACTACAAGTGCATCTGTTACTGTTGTATTCATACTAGATGTAATCGAAACCACTAGACAATAATGGTGTATTTTTACAGCTGATAGATGCATACTGCAAACTTGCCTATAAGTCATCTAGATGAACCTTTTCTAGCCACCCGAGATCATACATCCTTTGTCTTGTTCAGTTCATTAATGCTATTTTTATCATCTGGATCCAGGGTCAAGACACTGTAAACTGAATCCTCTACTACATCAATTCCTACTCTCCTATCTGCTTAATACGGTCTTCCCACATATAGTGTGCCACCTTCGTGAATGTTGACCTCCTCCTCCTCCTCGATAATGGCTCATTAAAAACTTACATCCATATGAATCCCACTAACCATCAACAGTACCTCCATTCTGATAGCTGCCTTCTCTTCTACGTTAAAAAATTTCTTCCATACAACCTTGTAGATGTCACACCTACAGTGACAAGCATTTTCTTGCTCAGTATTCTGAAGGTCTTACTAAGGCCTTCAAACACAGACTGTCCCCAAACCAAGTCTGCAAACAGATCTTATGTGTCATATCCACTCATGCCCTATGAACCAGCTGCCCTTACTACCAAACAGACAGAAACAACTTTTTAACAGGGCTTCAGCTATCTATATTAGTATCCATAAATGAGGAACATAGTTTTGTAAGAACATTTTTTTGGAAATAACTTGGTTTATCATATACTATGTGTCCTTGGCAAACTTCTTTCCATTGTTCATCCAGTAAAGCATTACTGAGTCAGCATTTATGGTTCCATGAAGCTGTCCTTTTCTCTTCTTAGCTAAACATCATTTATGGAGATACTTCGTTGGCCAGTGAAGTTTAAAACATTCTTGTAGTGTCTGTACACTGTCTGAAATCAAACTGGACATGTTTCTTGTAGACAGCTATTTCTGCAGCTGTTTGTAAGAGTGGATATAATGCAAACACGAATGGGAAATTAGTAGTGGTAGATATTTACATTTGCATTGCTGTTCACCTATGCAATCAAACATGAACGTAACTGTGAAGTCTGTACTAATATAGTGTTTTGTATTCTGCTATCACACAATTCATCTTCATTTATTATTGAAATAAAGCCACCTGATGTTTGAGATAAAATCCTTCAAAATACAAATCTTGACTGGTTACAGTAATTTGTGTTTCAGTTGATATTCATATTTAAAACTAATATTTTAATTTAGAGATATTAAGCCATTGTCAGACAATTAATATGTTTTTCTTTAATGACAGCTAACGGCTGGACCTATTGATATAAAATATGTGGAAGGCAACCATAAAACATTTTTGCAAGGTCCAGAGAGATGTAAAGCAATAGCCCGTAATATAAATGAATGGTTACAAGAACACAAGTCCCTGCTACTGGATGATTCTGAGAATCTACTGTGACACAGTACCATGCAAGTACATCAAGGAAAAACCTTTCCTTTGCACATACAAATGGCATGCATAATGCATGTATCACTTCTGAGATATTTTCCTCCATTGGTATATCATGTTTATCATTTAGGACATTATAATGGACTGACTCGATAATGTAAGAAAAACTATTGTTACTGTTCTTATGTCACTCACTGTTGTAATGTAACAGAAATACTGTGAAATTATGTAGTGATATTTATATGATAGAGCTTCTTCTAACAGTTCACTTAATTAAAAATTGCTATTTTTGTTTTAAATGTAGTTCTAAACTTATGTTGTGAGAAGATCATACAGTACAATGTATTCTTTTATAATTGCTGTGAATCTAATTACTTAAGTCATGAGCAAAATTGCAGTTTGAACAATTTATGTTGATTATGCTTAATACAGAAAATATGTAAATAGATTTATTTCCATTATGTTTGGTTACTGATCATTTACGTGAAATAATGTTGATCATGAACTGGAGGAGGAATAATTAGCCTTTGAAATTTACAAGTATTTCAGTAATAAAATTTCAACATAAAAGCCTGAAAATATATTCACAATCTAGTTAAAAAACAAAAACAATAAAACTTCTTCCTGTGCCATATTTTACACTATCAGCTTTGGAGTTGAAATGGGGCCCATTTCCAAAGGTTGGATTAAGAGCTGTCTTTAAGAATTAATATTAATAATAAAATTAATTAATTAATAATATTAATTTGAACAAGGTGGATAAACATATACTGGAAGAACAGAAAACTCTTTGTTTGGTGTTCTTCAACTGATTCGTGATCCAGGAGTTCGTAATGTTGTAACTTGTAATACAACAGGCCTGTCTTGATGTGGCCTATAGATGATAAGGTAGTCGTGAATCTGTCTTTGTGAATTGTGGTCATCCAGCAAAAACGGAGTGTGGGTAAGTGAATCGTATGCACATGCAGGTTGTTTGAAAAAGTGTCACGTATTCCTACAGGAGCTAGTGTTGGTCAAAACTAGATGAAAATCTTGTAATCTCCCCCCTGCTTCCTGCTTCCATCTATTGTTCACATTAAAATCTTTAGTGAAGATTTGAGAGGAGCAAAGACCACAATGAACTTTCACATTTACTTAGCTTGTCACATAGAGATGGCTCCAGTTCTTCTTGTGTAGGGGTCTGGTTTTTGAAGCCAAAAATCTCACATTTTAGGTCCTCAAGGTTTGAATGAAATAAATAAATTTGAAGATTGTTGCAGAATGTAGGTTTTCACCTAAATATATTCTCTCACACTTTAATATATTGTACAGTGTTTTGATTTTTCACATTAACAAAGCCGAAATTACAGTGTTCACACAAAAATATGTCCAGTCACATCAGAGGCATGCTTACGAATCTCTCACTCTGGGGAAATAACGAAATTCCAAAGGGTTAACAATTTTTCTTAACAAATTAATTTCTTCTAGACTCTTTTACATTATTCATTTCGGTTGTTATTTCATAAATGAATCCAGAAATAAATATAGTAAGTAGTACAGGATTGCGTAATTAATAATAGAAATTTTAAGAGTGCCAATAATTTGTAATTTCAAATGACTCTAAAAAAATAATTTTATCTGCATATTCAGAACTAGTACTTACTGATTATAACATAGAAACTAAAATATTTTATAAAGTGAATCCTTTCCATGAATTTTGAAATATAACATACTGAGCATAAAATTTTCTGAAAGTTACCAGAAAAGCACTGAAATAACACTGACCTGTCCAAAATTCGAAAAATAATACTGGTATCGACAACTACTGTTGAGAAAAAGTAATGCTAGAGGAGTATGTTCCATTACAACACCCTCTCACATAATATGGAAACAATGTGTTTACAGTATTTTGTGACCTACTATAAGGTTTGCCAAATGGTGTACAAAATGATACCAAAAGACAAAATATGGATTATCAAAGTTAAACTCCAAAATTGCATGAAAATTTTGGGTTGTATGATCATCACTTCCCTTTGAATATAAGTATGGGTTAGCTTACAAAAAAAAAACTGCAAACGTTATAGAAGTAGCATACTATAGAAAACACAGGAAAAATGTCTACTATAGAAGTCATAATCTATACATATCTGATGGCATGGCATTCAAATGTTCAGATCTGCTGAACATTCCATCCCAAGCCAAATGATAAAAAGTCAAAGCTACATTACAACACTAAACTATAGAAATAAGTGCAGAGGGAATGTACAATATTAGAATAAGAAATTGCAAGTTTACAGCTATAAAGTCACACCTTCAAAATCAAAAGAGAAGAAAAAAACAATTCAGAGCCGAAGTGTAGAGACCAAAAGAATATACTCGATTAAAAGTAGGAATATAGCATAAAATCAGTCACATAAACCAGAGCTTGTAAGGATATGATGACTCACAAAAAGAAACAATAATGAAAAAATATTAGGGCCTACGCTTATGATGTGGGGATTGACCCATGAATCCCAACCACACTGGGTACAAACCAGCAGAAATGTTTTGACACAGCAAAATGAATAAAGTTCATAACCATATATCAATAAGTTCAATAATATGGAAAGAATGATTAGAGGAAGTATCTAGTCTCAATCAATAGTTGCTCTCTCTCCTTGAGTACACACTTACAGTCATGATGACCAGGGTTACCCAAAACAGAGTTAAGCATGAGTTTGCACACAACTCAAGTTCCAATGAGATACAATAATGCATTATTCAGGATAAATACTAGATCAGAGTCATTAATAGCCTGGAATGATGGCAATTTAGGAGCACGAGGAGCAAAATCAGTGAGTGAAATCAGAAATGTATACTTTTGTTGTATAATCTATACACAAATTATGATTACAAAATTAAATGTCTTCCACACTATTTGCTAATTGTTCATACAAACTAACCTGCAAAATTCATCAAAATGTATGACTACTAACCTAACAGTCCTTAATTTTATCAGATTCTGATAATTATTTTGTACAACATGGTTCATAAAATATACTCCTGAACTTTTTAAGTTTAAAAAAAAAAAAAAAAAACAAAAAAAACAAAAAAAAAATTGTTCAAATGGCTCTGAGCACTATGGGACTCAACGGCTGTGGTTATCAGTCCCCTAGAACTTAGAACTACTTAAACCTAACTAACCTAAGGACATCACCCACATCCATGCCCGAGGCAGGATTCGAACCTGTGATCGTAGCAGTTGCGCGGTTCCGGACTGCGCGCCTAGAACTGCTAGACCACCGCGGCCGGCTTTAAGTTTCACATTTCTTTGTTACACATAACAAATCATCAGTCATGGAACATCAAACCAAAACAAACAAGATTTAAAGTTACATAATGTGTTGGGAAGTTAATCCTCCCACTTGAAAAAAGATACATTTATGTGGAATAACACTGTCCATAGTAGTGAATTTTTTTCTAAACAACTAGTCCCTTGAAACTTATGTAAATACAAGAATATTGTGTATAGGTTAATTTCTTGGCTAACAATTTACAAGTTTCAGTCACAAGACTGATGTAGTTGACAGATGCTCGAGTACATTACATTGAAAGTAGACTGTACAAACAAGGGTGCAGCCACACAGGAGTGTGGGAGTGTATCTACCCACATCTTTCAGTTTCCTCCCTAGGTTTCTTATCACATGCTCCAACTGAGAAATAACTTTCTGTGTAGTTTCCACATCAAACCCTGAAACATTGTTGTGTGTATTAAGTATGCTGTCCAATAGCTCCCTCACATCACATGGCACATTTTTTGCCTATATATATATATATATATATATATATATATATATATATATATATATATATATATATATATATATATATATATATAGTGTTTGCGTCAGAATGGATTAAAAAGTGTACACAGATACAGTACATTAATAAACAGAGCTAAATACAATGAAAAAAGTGAACTAGTAAGGTAATATACACTAAAGATATCTCAAAGTAACATTTACTTAGCAATTAGCAGATTAAGAGAAATTATGTACACAAGCAAGACAAGTTGGACAGCACTGACACAGCATCTGACAAATGCCTGCAAAATGAAGTATGCACCATAGTCCATGATGTACTGACGTATGAATTCTATGTTTAACATACACATGTATTTGGTTTGCACATGTGAAATTTGAAGCTACTATTCCTAATATTTGCCTCAGCTCAGTACAGCCGATAGATACACAAAAAACAAAAACAACCGAAAATTTACGTTCCTAGCTTTCGGAATAAATGTTCCTTCATCAGGGAGGAGAGAGGGGAAAGAAAGGGATGAAGGGAAAGTGGATTTAGTTACTCACAACCCAGGTTATGAAGCTTCTTTCCCCCTCTCTCCTCCCTGATGAAGAAACATTTATTCCGAAAGCTAGGAACGTAAATTTTCGGTTGTTTTTTGTGTATCTATCGGCTGTACTGAGCTGAGGTAAGTACTGGCCAGCCCCTCTATCTCTTTGTTAGTATTTGTTTCACATCTTTATATGAGATTTTCCATTAATTATTTATTCCTAATATTTACAGTACACCCAATTTACCACAACACCCATGACTTTACCCAAAAGAGTACATGACAATTAAATCACTTTCTGCAGAATACACAAGATATTTAACACTAACAGCATTGTAAAATTAGAAATCTATCATTATATATTTAATGGAATTGTTACATTTCAAAATTGTAAAAGGATCTACCCATTTAGTCACATGGCATACATGTATCAAAATCTAAAGCACAAATCTATTGCGTAACAGAATTATACGAATCTGCAAATATAATGCAGCATTGAGTTAAACTCAGTCAACAGGCAATACAGTCTCTTGAGGAATCACATTCTCTTACATACTACATTCCTGACAAAGGAGAAAGAAAAATTAGGTTATCATGTCTATAAGAACTTTCAGTTCAGTGATATTGTGTAATCCAGACACCTTCTTCGATTAAGGATACACAAGTCTGTATGCATTAGCATACGGATTTTCAAGAATTTCGAATGTCCTATATAAATATCGAAGAATTTCTTGTCTCAGATGTCAACACTTTAGATTTCTCTTTGTCTTCCACAAAAACAAGATCTCCTACCTCAAAGTTAGAAAATCTGCCTTTACCACCATGTCTCTGCTTCCTACTAAGCCCTGCTTTTTCGTCATCTCCCTGATACACTCTTCACTCTCTTGCAGTGACAGAATTTTACATGGTGGAAACTCAACATTCTCAGAACTAAAGAGAGCTCGTCTGCAATTAAACATGTTCCATATGGTGAAAAACCTCTTGAAGAATGTTTTAAGCTGTTCATAATATCCTCAAAATCACTGGTATAATCTAACCAACTAGTATGATTCTTTCTACAATATGTTCTAAACAGTGTTCCAGTTTATCTCATATCTTTCTGTAGGATTACTCGGTGATGGTGTGATGAATCTCGCCTACTTTGTTTATCTCTTTGTTTGTTGTCCTTGGTGTCGACGTACTAGCTGAAAAAATAGGAGGTGTCTACTGTCTACAGTAAACGATATAGCCGACAGGTGCACAGTTGCCTTTTACAGTAGTTTACTTTAACTGTTTACAACCCCCCAATAATACACAGTAATATATGGCCAGTGCACAATAATAGGTGCTGAAACTACACACTGTCCAAAGTTAAATTTACAGAAATTACAATTACAACTGAACTCATTAAATTAACTGAATACATAAAAAATTAATTCCTTTTAACAGTTTCTTCTACTACAAGCTTTAAGCCAAATTATTTGTTTAAATGATGAAATTAACATATATAGTTATGTAAACAATACTTTTGACAAAACTGTTAATTACTTTGGAATTAATGAGGGCTGGTTTCGCTAACATGTTTACGAATAGTGCCAAATAAATACTTAAAGAATGCTAGGGTTTCATCCTCCATATATAATTTATATTTGTTTATAAATCAACAATAGAATTTAAGTTACAAAACAAGTACTGATTTCACCCTAAAATGAAAGATACTAACTATGAATAGTTGAAATAAATTAGAAAAATCAATTACATACATAAAATTACGCACAAAATCAGATCTCGTTTTATGTTCTTTAAAACAGAGGGACAACCTTTCTCTTTTATGAAAATGCAGATTATGCTCACGTACGTTAATGGTACTTAGTTAAAAGTGAACAAATGAATTCTAAGGAGGCAGATGGCAAAACAAGAGGGGAAGTGAAACTATTTCAGCTTGCTTCGTCACAATGGTACACAGAGTTTAGAATGTGCCTTATTTTATCATGATCAACAAAATCTTTCCAACCTTGTGATGTAAACTGAGAACCATTGTAAGATAAAATTGTTTTTGGAATACCAACCTGATGAAAATATGTGTTTTAATACTTGTTTCCGTTATATGAGACTGCAGACGTGTGTGTGTGTGTGTGTGTGTGTGTGTGTGTGTGTGTGTGTGTGTGTGTGTGTGTGTGTTGCTGACAATGGCCTTAATGGCCGAAAGCTGTAATTGTGTGAATCATTTTGCTGTGCCTATCGTGACTCAGCATCTCAAGTATATGGTGAGTAGCAAATTTCCTTCTCTAATATTGTTAGAAATAATTTGCTTAGTGGTAGCTTTCTTAAAAGGAAACACTTATTAGCTTCGAAAATACATCAACCACCACAAAAACATAACAAAATCCATTCTTAGACTTAGGTAAAGGTCCACAGACATCCAGAGATACGAGGTCTAGGTTACTATTGGGCACTGTGGTTTACATTTGACCTCTACTTTTTAGCATTTGTAGACTTAGAGAAAGCATTTGACAATGTTGATTGGAATACTCTCTTTCAAATTCTGAAGGTGGCAGGGGTAAAATACAGGGAATGTAAGGCTATTGTACAGAAAGCAGATAGCAGTTATAAGAGTCGAGGGACATGAAAGGGAAGCAGCGGTTAGAAACTTGCTTGGTTACTTACTTTCATTCTTTGACATCTGTCACAACTGGCATTCTTCTTCTTGACTCTCCTTCTTATGATATAAAAATAGATGGTGTCCTGAATCTTTTGGGTGCACTGTTTGATCCAAAATGACCAAAACTCTCATGTGTGTAAGTAATTTAAGTATAAATACACTGTTCCGGCCAACATCTGAGTCAGTCTTATGTCTCCTGAATAAAATACCTTTGTGTATCTTACAATATTGTTCAGTCTGTTCTCCTCCTTTCTTACCCAACATGCTCTTAACCAATTTCCAGTTTCGATAATTATTTTGATACCTATGGATGTCTTCACAAATTTTCAAGATCTCTTTTTCCCCCTTTCACACCTTTCAAGTACATAATTTTAAACTCTTTCTCTCCTCCTTCAAAGCTGTTAGATGATTCACTCACCAAAGGTAGCCTAGACAAAGCATCAGCAACTACACTGTCTGTGCCTTAATGTATCTGCTTTCATAACTGAACTACTGTGAAAACAAGGCCCAACAAGCAATTGTGTTATGGTACAACTTACACTCCTGGAGATAACAAATGCTTTGTGGTCAATATAGATGATGACTTTGTGGCCTAATAGATAATTTCTTAACTTGTTGAATGCCCAATGTACAGCCAAACGTTCTTTCTCAATTACATGCAAGAGATCTGTGTTCAATAACACCTCCAACTTCAACGTCCTGAAATAAAGGAGCACCCAAACCATCACTACTGTCTGTCACAATACAAAAAGGAAGAGAGAAATCCAGTCTGAACAATACCTGACTTTGACACAACTGGCCTTTGGCCTCATTGAAAGAATCCCAACATTTCTGATTCCAATCCCAAAGAGTATTCTTCTTTTCTGCTACAAATTTCCTATAGAACCCAGTTATACCAAAAAATGATTTAAGCTGCAAGAAAATTAGCAATAGCATCAAGTTTTTCTTTATCAGTTGCAATTCCTTTCTCAGATATAATAGGTCCTAAACATTTTACTTCTTCCATACCAAATTTACACTTACTTGTTTTAAATGTCCTACCTCCTGATTACAATTATGAAAACACATCTCTTAACATATCCAAATGTTGTTCCCAAATCTTTTCAATTTAGCAACATACAAATTAATTTTGAACTGATGTCATTTCCCAAGACAGAATCCAGAGCAGTTATGAGTTCAGCTACTGATGCATTTAGCCCAAATGGCACCACACAGTATTGAAAACACTTATCTCCATACAAAAATGCAGTATACTTTATAGAATTAATTTCAAGTGGAATCTGGTGAAGTCCGGAGGTCAAGTCCAAACTACTCTTGAATTTTACATAATCAAATTTATGTAACAGCTCGTTCATGTTCTCAGAATGGTCATTCTCTTTTAGAAGAAACTTATTAAAGTGTCTAGAGTCCAAAACAATTCTCCCTCCATCATTTCTCTAACTGATCACAACTAAAGGATTATTGTAAGCACTCCTAATTCTCTGTTACTCCCCATGTTTCCATTTTATGAATTTCTTTCCCTACATCTTTCCTTTTTGAAAATGGTATACTATATGGCTTGAGAAAGAAAGGTTGATGATCTCTAAGATAAAGCACGCATGACAGTCTTTCACTTTCCCTGGTCTTTCACTGAACACGTTTCTAAACTCCAATAACAAATTCCTAAGTTGTTCCTGTTGTTGGTCATTAACAGTTTTAGCTTTCCTCACTTTAAAATCTACAACACTTTCAAAATCCTGATCCTCAGTCTTGTCAAAATTTAAATTCTCATAAATGTACTCACCTTAGTTCATAATGGTTTGCAAATAGTTACAACTTTTCCCATAGTTTAAAGTACAGAAATAGTTTAAAGTACAGAAATTAGTTTTCACATAAGTATTACTCTTAGGTTCCAAAATAAATAACTCTTTAGCACTCCATCCAAAATAAGTGTCGACTTTCATTATCCAATCCATACCGAGAATATTCCAGGCTAGGGATCACTAAGTATTCATGTTCAGAGGTCTTTTCTATACTAAAAGTTAAAAGTATCCGAGAATTTAGCAATTTGCTCTGCTTACCTGTAGCTCCTCTTATCCTTACACCTCCGATGGGCACTTACACAAAATTCTTACTATACTTGATCTTGTCTCCAAATTGTTCAGATATACAACAAATTGGATTATCTGTACCAATCAAACAGTTGCCTTCCCACTGATCAATCTTAATTTTAATGTAAGGACATCTAAAATCTGAATCATCCTCACTGTTGTCACTTCAAGATGACTTTGTTTCATCAAATGCTATACCCACGCTGTCCTCGCAAGGTTTTATCAACTTTACATGTGTCATAACATTACTTTGATTACTTATGTACACAGGTAAAGATTGAACACAGTGAATAGATTCCGTAGCACAGCTAACAACACTTGTTACAGAAGGTACACAAAACACATTACTGTCAAAATTACACTTCCTGCTCGGATCCTCTTTCACTTCATTCTACCAATTGAGATACAAATTCTGACTAACCACAGGTAACTTATACCACAGTGCACCTTTATCTAAGTTATCATAAATATGGTCCCAAACAGACTTCAAAAAGTTTTCGGCTTTCTGCTGGATCATTACTCTGCACAACATTAATGAAAAAGTGTTTTCACTGGACTGGTATTTCATGACCCTCACTTACATCACTTACCTTACCTGTATTGCCAACATAATTTACAAATAACTCTGAAACTTCATTATTCTTAAACCCCACAAATACCAGATACTCATCATCATCATCATCTCCATCAAAGTCACTTCTCATCTACATTCATTTGCAATAAGCCACCAGTCTCAGACTTACCAACCTCAGTTACTTTACAGCTCTCATTCACATCTACATCAAAAATACCACCTAGTTCAGATCCAATACAGTCATCACCTGATTTACATACATCAACAACACAGTTTTCCAGACAAGAGAAGAAATCATTAGAGCATACTACAACAAAATTCTCATTACTTTCACATTCCGGCTTGTCGTTAGCACTTACATCACCATAACTAAACATGGTTTCCCAGAACTTTTGATCAAAACATAAATGAGAAGTCTGATATTCCATCTGTCCAATTTCAGATACATGTGCCATATCATTAACACTGTTATTACACTCTAATTGCAAGCTTAACTTAGGCATTCTGTGCTTGTTATGTTTCCTTGCCCCAAAACTGCGGACCTTCACATTGAGGGAGACTGCCATATCCCATATAGTTACTTCTGTGATTCTTTTTTCCATTAAAACGCGCATAGTTATTCCCATTATTCCTATCCTGGTGATGTTCTTAATTTCTCTCTACTGACACTTTGTTTCAGTGATTACCTCCATATTTACATAAAAACAAAAATTCTGCAACAACAGTCTCCAAATTTATTTAGTTCATTGCAACTGTGAGGAACTAAAATGTGAGGTTTTCAGCTTTCGAATCAGATTCCTAGACAAACATGAAAGTTTGTTGTAATCTTCTCTCCTCTCAGATCTTCATAAAGACTGTAATGTGGACAATACGTTGAAGTAGGAAATCGGGGGGAGATAATAAGGCTGGGCATCATGCGTGATCAGTTGACCAATAATGAAGTTTTATCTGTTGCAGAAATTGTTTTATTTAGTTGATTTTTGAAATTTATCTATGAATAAATTTTTGATCACATGGAGCAAAACTGAAGGGTGTCCAACAAAGGATCTTTATACCTACAGTGATGAAGTACTACCAATAATGATGGATCAGATCAAATGAAAGTGAAGAGGACTTTACAACTAAATCCAGGGACATCAAAAAGGAAAGCTAAGTTCCAATTATTTGTGAAGTTAATTTGTTTGTAGACTTGTGTGCTTGTTAACAAAATGAATAGGGATGAAAGCAAAAGTGAGGTAGAAATGAAAGCTGCAGGTTCCAGTCATGACATGTTTGAGCCAAGTGAATTCTGTCATTCCTGTTATTATGGTACATACTTCTTTCTACTGCACTATCCAGCCTGTCAACATATAAAAACCGTTCAAGAGAATCCTCAGGTTCATGTACCAAATCCCACTTCAGACTTTCCGGTAACCTCCTTTTAAATGCATCAATTTTTTAAGTTGGTTCTTACAAAGCTCTTTCAAAATGCTGTCCCTATTCCTATAATTAGGACCACTCAAAAATTCACTTTTTATCCTCCCCTGTTCTGATTCTGACCAAAATTTATTTAAAAACTTTTCTCGAAATTCTGATATGTTTCCCACTTACTTAAATTTCAATTTACACTTGTTAGAGCTTCACCTTCAAGAAATGTTTTAGCAAGTTTAACTGTTTGCATATTGTTTTCTACATTTAAAATTCTTTGGTTTAATTGGCGACATTTTGTAGGGTGGTAACTCCTAACTCGCACAGTTTTTCCACTACAGCCTTTTGTTCAACTCTGATGTTATCAACATTATTTGATTGCTTTGCTGACTCGGCTACAAACTCATTTTATAAAACAATGAATTTATTATTTCCTGAAACATCAACTTTTTCATTCACACTTTTTAACCCCCTGACAATCCATTTTTTAGCTCTGAAACTTGATTACTAAGTTGACCTAACTGATCTTGTACCCCGTCCATTTTACTATTGTTTTCAGTTTTCAAGTCATTTAGTTGTCCTTGTAATGAAGCAAATTTGCTGTTGTTATCTGTTCTTATTTCCGTTAACTGATCATTAACTGCACAAAATTTACTATTGTTATCTGTCTCCATTTTCTCTAGTTTTGCCAAAATTAACTGCAAAATATCAGTCTTTGCTGTTTCTTTATTGCCTATGATTTCACTTGACTCAAACATGTCTTGGATGGTTCCTGCAGTTTTCATTTCTACCTCACTTTTGCTTTCATCCCCCGTCTTGAAAACAATGGATCTACCGCACCACGTGCCCAACCATCTCCTACTGACGACGCTTCGTATATGCCATCCCGGCACTCCAAGGTCAGTAACCACCACCACTCTTGCCCCCTCTCGCCAAACCACGGATGGCTCCCTTCGCGACTCTCAGCTATCAGCAACTGCACCTGCCACTTAATCCACACCATGGATGCCCTGGGGCACACCTGAAGTTGCTTCTAATGACTCTCCATCCAAGATAACATGCTGTGTCCTTCCTATCAAAAAGTCCTCAATCTAGTCACAAATGTCACTAGATGCACCATATGACTGAACTTTTGACAATAAGAATAGGTGTGGTACTGAGTCACATGCTTTTCAGATTGCCTTGATGCAAAGCTTTCAGTATGTCATTTGAGGAAAGAGCAAATTAGCTTTCACTTGATTGATGTTTTTGGAATCCATGCTAGATGGCACGGAGGAGATCATTCTGTTCAATGTTCCTCATTATGTTTGAGCTCATAATATGTTCTAAGATTCCACAACAACAAGAAGTAGAGGATATTGGACAGTAGTTTTTGGATCACTTCTACTACCCTTTTTGTAGATGGGTGTGACTTGTGCTTTCTTCCAACTACTTGGCACATTTTTTCGTTTTGAGAGATCTACAACAGATTACACTTAGAAGAGGGGCTTACGTAGTTGCAAATTCAGAATAGAATCTGATAGGGATTCCACTAGGCCCTTGAGCTTGACTGAGTTTTAATAATTTCAGCTGTTTCTCAACGACACATACACTAATAGCGATTTCATTCATCTTTGCAGTGGTCCTAGATTTAAACTGGGGCAATGCTCCAGGGTTTTCCTTTGTAAAGTAACATCTGGAAACAGAATTAAGCAGTTCAGCTTTTGCTTGGCTCCCCTCAGTTTCAGTTCCTGTCTCATTTCCTAGAGACTAGGCCTAAATTTGGTGCCACTAACAGCCTTTAGGATTTCATTGGGTTTTGTGGAAGATCATTTCATAATATTCTTCTACGGTAGTCATTGAAGGCTTCACTCATTGCTCTCTTGACAGCCAAATGCATTTCATTAAGCATGTACCTATCTTTGTTTTACACCCATTATGCAGTAGTCTCTGTTTATTTACAGTGACTATATAGCAAGAAGGGTCCTTCCTGTTTTGAGCTGTTCTACTGGGTACATATCTATGCAGTGCACTGTCAACTATTTTTTTAAACTTGAACCATAGCTCCCGTACATGCTCCTGCCCTGTGCTGAAGGTTTCAAATTCCTCATTTAGATATAACACTACTGATTTTTTATCTGGTTTACTGAACTTATATACCTTTCTGCTTGTTTTAGCTGTCCTTTGTACATTGGTAATCATTGTTGCCACAACCATGTAATGATCACTGGGGTTAGTTTTCAGATAAGGCATTTAGTAATGTTTCACAGGATGTCATATCACATCCACCACAAACAAAACTGTAATTTTCCTAACTGGTTTTTGGATGACTTAAGTCTCCACCAATGATTACAGCATGCTTGGGAAATGTACATACAAGTGAACTGAGGTTTTCTTCAAAGTTTTCAGTTACATCAGGGGGTGCTCTGGCATGTGATAGAAGGATCCAGTTACCATTTCATGCCTGCCTCTGACACTAAGTCTTGCCTAGACAATCTTACATGCAACTTCACTTTCTATTTGGATTTAAGTTTCTTGTCTACTGCAACAAATACACCATTTCCATTTCCCATTAGCCTATCATTTCAATATACACTCAAAGACGACGCCCCCCCCCCCCCAAAAAAAAAAAATAAATAAAAAATAAAAAAAAATCTCACTGCTATCACCTCCAGGTTTCAATCAGCTTTCTGTATCTAGTGTTATGTTAACTTAACTGATTTTTGGGAGCACTTTGAACTCTGTCACTTTGTTATAAATGCTTCAGCAGTTAACCACTAAGGTTTTAATATTCTCACTAGTGGGGTGCATTTCTTTCATCTTACACTGAAACTTCTGGGTTTCCTATAGCTGCTGTTATCTGTAATGGATGGGGAATCACTCAATTTAAAAAAAGAAAAAGCTCTTATGTGCAATCCACACACTATCAGCTACCTGGGTAGCAGCCTTTTATGTGTAGTGCACACCTGACTCCTTTAGGAAGACGCTACAGTTCTCAATCCAGGAAGATGCAGCCTAGCTTGTCACAGAGCTTTTGAAGTTTTTGGTTCAGCCCTTCCTCTTGTAGTGCTTTCAGAATTTCGGGGTAAATTCTAGAAACACTTGGCTCTCCACCATCTC
This sequence comes from Schistocerca gregaria, assembly GCF_023897955.1. Classification (NCBI taxonomy): domain Eukaryota; kingdom Metazoa; phylum Arthropoda; class Insecta; order Orthoptera; family Acrididae; genus Schistocerca; species Schistocerca gregaria. The sequence continues at coordinate 378,780,688 of NC_064922.1, forward strand.
GAACATCCGATATTTTAATGACAAAAGTGGAAAGAGCCTTTTTACTGCAGCACACATGTCTGTGTGTGCAGAAAGGGCAGCTGACATGAGGAGCCAGGAGCAGTGTCACATGAGTGGTTACAAGCAGTGCCCTAGAAGTTTTATCAAAAAGTCAAAGAGAATCTGGATAAGTTCCATGGAGCGTGGTGTCATGAGGATTGTTAGAGAGACAGATGAAGAGTGTATTATATACAAAGTCTTACTTCATGTCTTAGCTCAACATGAGGCAGAACATATGTAACTGTATGAATGTATAGTAGATACTAACATTTATCTTGGAACCAGTTGGCTTGCTGGAGTTTGTACATAATAATTGTTACTTTGGGACAAGAGTCGAAAATATATTGTTGTTTAACTGACAAGAGCCAACAAGTACATAATTTATTGCAAGAATATAGAGCTGGTTAATAATATTCCCCTTAACCTGATACAGTTTTCGGAGAAGAATTAAACAGCAAGAGCGACGTAGCTGATAACCCAAAGACAAGGATTGGCTGTACGCACAATGTGTAAGTCATCTGGAAGAGACATGCAAGTCATGCACCCCCAACACCACACTGTCTCTTCTCATCCAAGACAGCGTTAGAGTACTAGGAGGAAGAGTACTGTTGATACCGTTCAGGTTATGTCTGATGTTTTTATGACAATTACAATTGGGAGAATTAATGCGATTTCTATATCAAAGACTAGAAAAATTATGGTGATTAGGAATAATTGAAGAGGAGAAGGCATTTGTACTGATCTTTTTGGATCAAATCTGTATTCAAGTGGTGAGCTTTTTCCTCGGCCATTAATTAGGTTTTTTTTTTTTTTTATAGAAATAACAATTATTGTAATAATAAATCTAATGAAAATTCTTGTAGATAATACTATGATTGTTTTTCTTGATTTACACCAAGCTTTTTGACTGGAAGTCAAATGTACTACTTATACTAGAAAAACAGTTATCTACCTCATCAATAAATTGAGATATATAGGATAGTCATATTACATGTACAAAGTGCCAGTATCATGCTGCTGCTTCAAAACCAAAGTGATGTCTTCATGAGAACTGATTTATTGAATGTTGAAGTAAACATGTTAAGAAAATTGTTCCAATAATTACATGAAACCCGTGGTCTCCCTTTGCAACAAAGAATGTTGATCCATAGACTGCATTGTCAATGATGAAAAGGGCTTCTCAGGACCCATAATCTTGAAGTAAAGTGAAGTATAATCCTAATAGAACTGTAAAATAAAGAATAATCCTTATAGTGCTTGGGTCTGGTTAGATTCTATAGGTCTCTGGTGTGCTCATGTTACTGTTACTCCTGAACCAAGAAGAATTTCCGTATTAAGTAATAGAATTTGTACAGGATTGAAAGGTTGAATTCCCATTGGTGGTCATAATATCCCTTGTTCAATTGTTGGGACTAATCTTCTACTAAAAAGCCTCAGAAGAAGGGCATTAAAAATAAGACTTCTGATGGAAAAAATAAAATTATTCCTCATCACAATCCAACAGAGACAAATTCTGTGTGTAATCCTTGGTATATTCCTCCACTTACTACATCTCATTATTGTTAGATTCCAGAACCAATGATAAATAGATTAATATTAAATAGGTGAAATCATTTTACTAATCATGATACTAATACTATTGCTCCAATTGCTCCTGTTAATGGTCAAGATCTATAAACTACTAGGAGAAATGGGCAGTTTGAGTGAGTTGTTAATGTAAGTTTAGTATACTTTCCTAGAATATAAAGTTCTTATGATTGAGGAAACTTAAGCTTGAATTATAGCTGTTGCTGAGTCTACAATAAATAGAAGTATTTGTCCAATAATTGGTGATGAGGTTAAGTTATTGCTACTGATGGTCCTGTATTTCCTAATAGAGTTAGCAGAAAATACCCAGCAATTTTATTTACTGCTAATCATACTACTAATGTGTGGAGTTAGCTGGGTGTAGGGTATTTACCCATTCTGACACATCAAGGTCCATATGGCTCATAACACTTCCAGTCTTTTATACTGTGTTCAGAAGTGGCTGACTTTCTTGACATCTGCTGCCAAGCTATGAAATGATAATTTTATTTCCCAAACAAGGGGAAATCTGGGATGAAATTGCAACAACATGAAATGGACAGGTTGGGACTCACTGCATAAAGGTGGTGTTCTGTAGCAGAGAGGCACACTGAAAAAAAAAGGATGCTACATATTATCGGCTATTGGACTAAGTAATCTGTCAGATGTAGACAAAACACACACACATTCACACATACAAAATTCACACACACATGGCCACTATCATGTCCAGGTACTAAGGTCTCACTGCATCTGCACCTGAGCTCTTGTGTGTGTTTTGTCTACATCTTACAAAGAACTTAGTCTGATAAGTTATAATATCTAGCAGAATCTTATGTTTGGAATTTTGGTCCACAGACCATCGCTAATATTAGAGTACCTTGAGGTTACTTTCTTCATATTCAAATATTAAGTTGTCTTATCTGTTACCTAAAGAGGGCAAAAAGGTATGGTAATCTAATGATTAGTCTCCCATATAGCTCCTGAACATACTTTGAGCAAATTATGATGTCATTTATAGTTGTCTGCGCCCCCTTTGCTTACGTGGGTGGCAAGGATTATCATTTTTTCTGCTCACTTTCATATTCAGTTTAGGACATTCTGCAGCATAAGCAAAACATGCCATACAAAGAACAACAAAAACAATACAAATGAATCACAACTGTTACACTACCAGCCACAATTGTCATCTGCAACTGCCTGCGGCAACTGGCAGCTGAGTTAACAGAGCAGTCTAATAATGATGAACGTAACAGAAGTTATGAACCAACTAATTCTCTGATTGGCTGTTGCAAAAATCGGATGGAAGGAAGATTAGTGTTTAATGTCTTGCCAACACTGAGGTCTTTAGAGATGGGGCACAAATTTGGAATATTTCACAGATGGGGAAGGAACCTGCTGTGGCCTTTGAAAGGCACCACCCTGGCATTTCCCTAGAACAATTTAGAAAAGTCACGGAAAACCTAAATCTGGATTGCTGGATGCAGATTTCAACAGTCATCCTCCCAAATGCAAGTGCAGTGTGCTAAACATTGTATCACCTTGCTTGGTATTGGTTTTTGCTATGGTTGCTGTCCTGTAAACAACTAGCTGTCAATGACTATGTGATTCTGATCTACGTATAATATTTGTGCATCATTTAATTAACAGTACAATGCTTCAGTCTAGAGGAACTCTGCACTTGCTAATCAAGTTGATTTGGCTCTTCACGAACCAGGCCGCATAGTCACAAGGTGCCTAAGACCAACTCCAGTTGACGAAATCTTTCCAATCATGGAAGTAGCACCTCCACTAGTAAGAATACAGATTCTGAAGAAGGCTTTGGCTGAAAGCTCAGTGTGTAACAGTCTTTTCATTTTCATATATCACCCTAGATGTTCTATTGTTTAATAGATAAATACAGAACATATGCCTAATCCTATTAGCACTGTTGACAAAATTTACCTTTATCATTCTTACAAATAACTCAACACACACAATACTTCAGGCTGAAAAGCAAACAAACTGAATTTTGTTCCACTAACAGTTGTTCATTACAAACTAGTTTTTGGTTTATTTGGCTATCATTATGTGACAACTGCCTAGTATTCTCAGTAGACACTTGACAGAATGTCACCTATTGATGATACACTCCTGGAAATGGAAAAAAGAACACATTGACACCGGTGTGTCAGACGCACCATACTTGCTCCGGACACTGCGAGATGGCTGTACAAGCAATGATCACACGCACGGCACAGCGGACACATCAGGAACCGCGGTGTTGGCGTCAAATGGCGCTAGCTGCGCAGCATTTGTGCACCGCCGCCGTCAGTGTCAGCCAGTTTGCCGTGGCATACGGAGTTCCATCGCAGTCTTTAACACTGGTAGCATGCCGCGACAGCGTGGACGTGAACCGTATGTGCAGTTGACGGACTTTGAGCGAGGGCGTATAGTGGGCATGCAGGAGGCCGGGTGGACGCACCGCCGAATTGCTCAACACGTGGGGCGTGAGGTCTCCACAGTACATCGATGTTGTCGCCAGTGGTCGGCGGAAGGTGCACGTGCCCGTCGACCTGGGACCGGACCGCAGCGACGCACGGATGCACGCCAAGACCGTAGGATCCTGCGCAGTGCCGTAGGGGACCGCACCGCCACTTCCCAGCAAATTAGGGACACTGTTGCTCCTGGGGTATCGGCGAGGACCATTCGCAACCGTCTCCATGAAGCTGGGCTACGGTCCCGCACACCGTTAGGCCGTCTTCCGCTCACGCCCCAACATCGTGCAGCCCGCTTCCAGTGGTGTCGCGACAGGCGTGAATGGAGGGACGAATGGAGACGTGTCGTCTTCAGCGATGAGAGTCGCTTCTGCCTTGCTGCCAATGATGGTCGTATGCGTGTTTGGCGCCGTGCAGGTGAGCGCCACAATCAGGACTGCATACGACCGAGGCACACAGGGCCAACACCTGGCATCATGGTGTGGGGAGCGATCTCCTACACTGGCCGTACACCTCTGGTGATCGTCGAGGGGACACTGAATAGTGCACGGTACATCCAAACCGTCATCGAACCCATCGTTCTACCATTCCTAGACCGGTAAGGGAACTTGCTGTTCCAACAGGACAATGCACGTCCTCATGTATCCCGTGCCACCCAACGTGCTCTAGAAGGTGTAAGTCAACTACTCTGGCCAGCAAGATCTCCAGATCTGTCCCCCAATGAGCATGTTTGGGACTGGATGAAGCGTCGTCTCACGCGGTCTGCACGTCCAGCACGAACGCTGGTCCAACTGAGGCGCCAGGTGGAAATGGCATGGCAAGCCGTTCCACAGGACTACATCCAGCATCTCTACGATCGTCTACATGGGAGAATAGCAGCCTGCATTGCTGCAAAAGGTGGATATACACTGTACTAGTGCCGACATTGTGCATGCTCTGTTGCCTGTGTCTGTGTGCCTGTGGTTCTGTCAGTGTGATCATGTGATGTATCTGACCCCAGGAATGTGTCAATAAAGTTTCCCCTTCCTGGGACAATGAATTCATGGTGTTCTTATTTCAATTTCCAGGAGTTTATAATAAGCCAAAAACCAAAACAAGATCATAATAAACAATTAGTAGGAAAAAAAGCAATTATTTGTCTTGGTAACAGTCTACATACAGTTTTAGTGGCGTTTCTGCTCACACTGCAGTTGGTAACTGTTTGAGCAGTGACAAATGATGAGTTGGATGACTGGACAAGATAGTAGAACCAATGAGAAAAAGGTGTTCAATAATCATCATCATGATGTGGAGCGTGTGAAGTTACATGGTGGGATAATGGAATACACTGTGCAGAATGCTGTCAAATAAGACAGAATAGTCTATAAAATGTAACCTCGACTCTTAGGTTCCTGCAAAGCCAGAACATCAGAAATCAGGAGATTTTGAAAATACCCTGCAAAGTTTTTGAAGTGATCACTGGGCTATGGTAAGGATCAAACCGTCATCACACCCACTTTTCCTCTAACCACTTTCATTGGCATAACCAATTCACAACTACACTGCAACATTTCAACATAACCTATACCTCAAGCTATGCTAATGAGCAGCCTGATACCACAACCAGTTTTCTTACTGCTCTTTCACTCTTTTGCTAACCCACAACAGAGCTAACATTTCACCCTAACCTAGACATCTATCTACCTTACAGACAAGACCGTTACCACAGCCCGTTTTCCTCCATTCACATTCATTAACTTTGTCAACTTACAAACAAACCATAACATTGGAATATGACAATATCCGAAGAAATCCTGTCATAATTAAAAAAACCATGCAAAACAAAAAATAAATACAAAAACCAGTAGCCAAATTGATTATCCATAATAGCCAGATTAGTTGAAAACAAAAGGAATGAATTCGTATCGTCCACCACAACAAGCCTTTATATTCAGCAAGTTTCACTGGTTACTGTACACTATCAACCGACTGCCTATGACCAATGGAAACAAACAACCAAGAGCAGCATGCAGAGGAAGGGAGAACACAGCAACTGCAATTCAACCAATTTTTCAAACTTAAATATGAAATTATTCTCTCAGTCACATTAATATCAAACACAAAATACATACATTATATTAGAGAGACGATCAGATGCAAATTCCTGCACATTCGTACCTTATTGCACTTACTAAAATAAGGCTTACAGCTAACTGTATAAACATCACTCACTGGAGATCAAATTCGACATCAGATCAGAAAATGAACTATATTCAGGACTCACTTCTACTGTATAATGCTAAACTTGCCTCCAGTGGAGTAGGTTCACATTTGATTTTGACTAAGGTAGCGTGCTGTAAACACAGCTAAAATTGGCTATCAACACAATTATTGTGAGTCAACCACAGATATTTATCTTACATATAACATGCACAGATATTTATCGTACATATAACATGCTCTCATGTTTGTAGTAGGACACATTCAAGAATAAATACTGCACATCTACAAAGTACGATAAATATCAGTGGCTGAAGCACAATAATTGTGTTGATAACCATTTTTAGCCGTGTTGCCAAGCACGTTACATTCGACCTAATATCAAATGTGAACCTGCTTCACTGGAGCCCAGTTTAGCATTATACAATAGAGCTGAGTCCTGAAGATAGTTTACTTTCTGATCTTATGTCAAATTTGATCTCCAGTCAGTGTTGTTTATACAGTTGCTTTTTTTAGTAAGTGCAATAACCTGTGAATGTGGAAGAGATAAATCATTGTGGCCAACAAGATAAAGGCACGGAAAGAAGTAGTTGTTTACTTTAATTCTCTCGCAAGGCTGACACCTTATGGACAGCTCTGCAAGCTATTGCTATGCCTTCTTTAAAAAGATCCCAACCACTATTTGAAAGGTTTCTGTGGCGTAAAATCTTAAGGTTAACAGCAACACATACATTGCAGCCAGCAGTTAGTTTCTTTTGGTTGGTTTCATCATAAAGTCTCAGGGCCTTACTTAGTTCCAACTTCTCTGCAGTACTGTTCTCCAAACGAAACCTCAGCTTAAATGACTTGTTAATTTGACTCCAAGAGTGGGTTCGCCCTTACACAGAACGTGCGAGGAGCTCATTGGCTCTTGTCATCCTTGTTCTCAGAGGACATGTATGAATGCTCCCATATTTGTAAAGTAAATGAAAGGAAACAATGTAATTCACATCGCATATGGTTATTGCACACAGAAGTTTGCCAACAGTGGTCCAGAACACTCAGAAAATTGAGAGTATGGTATGGTTTCAATGGTATGGAATGGCATGGTAATGTTGCTATGATTATCTTTACAACCAATAAAGTTGAGAAAGTAGTCACAAATGGAAAAAAAAATTCAAGAATTGACGTGGCTTCAAACATATCATGATCTCCACTGCAGTTAACAACACAAACTCTGAGCCACCAAAATGAACATGACAGTATTATGTGGCTAGTGTATTTCCAAATACATACTTACGTTCTGTTTATCAACAACACATGGAATTGTCACAGCAGTTTAAGGACATGTTCAGTAGTTAAAAATTTAATACAAACTGCATTGTTCCTGCCACCCAGGCTGAAAGAGCACACAAATAAGTGATGTTGAATTGTTACTGGCTGCTGCCACAATTCCCATATTGTTCACTGCAAATATTTTGAATTTTCTTCCTTACTCCACTGTAAAGTGTCTATAAAATGCCTCTGAACTAATCACATGAATTATGTGTCACCTCCCAAGAGCTGTTATGAAATTGATCATAAAGACATGGTAGCTGGTAATTTCCTTAACCTAACCTTCCAGATCCCAAAAAAGTATTTCGAGCACTAGCAGTGTGGGAATAACGTAGTCATATATTTACTTGTCATTTTTTCTGTTAATAACAACTTTTTTATTATTGCAACTGCTACCTGCCAAAAACAAAAGTAACAAACCATAGTGCCATTACACTACAAACTGACGATTAGAGCTGAACCTGACTTTGAAACGAAAATTTTTGACAGTCAAATAAGTTCCAACTTCACAGCAATATGATCTATGATTAATGTTTATGTGATATAGATTTCCAGGTTAAGCTTGATCTAAGGTCATTTTCAGTCTTAACCCATGGTTAAATGCTCTATACAATTGACCCTTAGTTAAATGAAAACAGTTATTGTAACTTACTTATTTTATGTGAATCACCAAAGCAATTTAGGAAAAGATAATAAAATAAAATATTTTAATCGAAAATTATTTATATATGCACATTTATTTACTACAACAAACTTTGTAAACCCACAAGCATGTGTGTCAATACCATCACAACTCAGTTCATTTGCTTTCCACATCACTATCTTCACTGCTGGTGGATGGTGGATAATCAGATATCCCTGAAAGAATTTTGAGATTAACACATGACAGTCACATATTCGGACCTCTAGAGAGAGAGAGAGAGAGAGAGAGAGAGAGAGAGAGAGAGAGAGAGAGAGAGAGAGAGAGAGAGAGAGAGAGAATTTTATAATTACTTTGTCTTTGCTGTCTTTCTTCCTCAACTTCTTGAAGATGTTTATTTTGTACTGCAACTACCTCTGCACTGGACTTGCAAGATGCATATGCTTCTAGCAATTCACTGTTTAATTCAAGGAAATGCTTACCCCACTTAAATTTACTCAGGTATAATAATGCTACATCCTTATAACCTGAAATAGATGCAAAAAAAGAGATGAGAAATTTCTAACAGACCAGAATAAATGTTAAAATGTCAGTCAAGGCAAATAACATACAGTGACGGTACCTACATGAACAGTTACACAACTTGGCTTGAAAAACATTGACACTGAGAGAGGGCTTTTTTCCATTTTGACAATTTGCTTCCATTGAAATACAGATATGAGCCATAACAAAGCACTTTCACTAAAATTAATTTCACATGCTCTTGTTAAAGGGTGATTTCAATTCCAACAAAGGTATTTTTATTTATCTCCAGAGGATAAATAGAATATCAATGGTGTCAGGGTAAAAGAACAAAACCTGCAGAAGCATAAAGTGAACTACTGGTGACTACTCAAGAAGGATGTGATAGTTCTGAGGAACTGTAATGAATGGATACTCTACATCATGGCAATAAGAAGGTAATCATGTTGTGCTAATGTCAAATCTTTTTGTAAAACTGTCCATGCCAGTCAACTGGATGTATGTATAATTCTAGAAAGTACATTTTATTGCAACAGCATCCTGTCCACAACTTCACTCAATGTACATCAGCCATATTTGTGTCAAGTGCACTGGTACTAAGTAAAACTGAAAAACTACAACAAATGAAGCCGAAACTCCTCTGCCATCTGGCTTTCATTCAACACTGCATCAGTCTGGATTTTGTCCCATGTTTCATTCCGATCAAACACTTGACCTATGCAGACAAAAATGCAGCAAATTTTATAGTTTCAAAAAGGGCACAAGCAGGATATATCATCATGACCCGTATTTAGCATGATCAAGTTCCTGACATACTCAGTGTTGAAATATTTGGTCCAATACTATGTGATCATATGAGTCACTTGAATTACCATAAGAGGTGTGCAACACTGGCATTTTGCCAGAATATGACAGGAGACAATGTGCTTCCCTGCAATATGATACAATTAGCAGGCTATGAATAAACAAATTAAAACCTTAATTTTCTAAATTTTAAATGCTGATAACATACTACAAAAAGTAACCATCACTACAAATTTAATATAACGTGAGCATGAATAGCGATCATCATTTCCTACTGTATGTTGCTGTATTATTACAGATATTAATAACTGCAATGGGTCAATGCACAATAATGTTATCTATGCAATCAAGAAATGGCAATAAGGCAGTGACAACATTCTCAGTACATTGAAGTTGCTAATCACGGTATATTGACTGTTAAACATATATCATTAGTTTAAACATATCATACACATCAAATAGAGAATACACTCTAGAGAATAACAGACTTACGAGAGACCATTAGCATTAGTTACCTTCAGCATGCAAAATTCTAGTACTACCCACTGACACAATCGAACAAATCAGATAAACCTACTGCTAATGTAAGCCTAGCTTTCAGACCTAACAGTTCCTTCCTTCATACATCTCTAACACACAGAAAATATGAATTATCATGCAAAGTCTTTTCCCATTAATATTTCTGGTATTTTTCTTTCTATTTCTCTCTCTTACCTTTTTGCTTTTGTACATTTCTCACCTGTGATAAAAAATGTTGCTGCCAGGGCTTCCACACAGGAGAGCTGCCATGGTCTGCCATAGTTAATTGGGTTTGCTGCAACTAAAAAGGGCAGGAGCCTAGGATTGGCACTTCTCATCCGAGAAAAAGGGGTCTCTTCCAGTCTTGCCCAGGAACAGTCAACGACAGCCACACCATTTTCAGCAACAATATGTCGATCATCAGGAGCAACAGACTGTAATGTCAAACAATCACAAATAATTCAAATGGCTCTGAGCACAATGGGACTTAACATCTGAGGTTATCAGTCCCCTAGAACTCAGAACTACTTAAACCTAACTAACCTCAGGATATCACACATATCCATGCCCGAGGCAGGATTCGAACCTGCGACCGTAGCGGTTCCAGACTGAAGCGCCTAGAACCGCTCGGCCATATGATTCAAACAAAAATTAATGTGTAGATGTAAGTATGCACCTTTTCTGCTACAGGAGTGAGAACAATGCCATTAAATCTCTGTCCCAGGCGTAGAGTCTGGATCAATCCATGGCGAGACAGTTTTCTTCCACTGCATTTTCTGGGATCACAATGTTCCATATCCCACATACCAACCGGAAAGGGTGCTTCTGACAAGTAAGTTTCGGAACATTCATCTTCTGAGGTGTTACTACCTGAAACATTATTGTGATAACGTAAGTTTCATTTTAGGCATTTCTACCGAAGATGCACTCGTGTCTGTGGATGACAAGTATGGTACTACCCTACACCTATCTCCGTTATTTTAATAGTTTTCTAGGTGGACTTCTTTTTAAAGATCCTGCACTTCAAAAGAGTTTACTGCAACGCTAATGATTACTCATATGTTTAAACTTACACGGTGCGACGGGAACTAAAGTAATTTGCGACAGCATAACTTAAAATTCGCAACAAGCATATAATACCTTTGTCAGAAGAAGTATCTTCTAATTTCAGTTTCGAGACGATGACGTCACTTGAATCGTCTGTATTGGCAAGTTCTCTCGATTTAACCTTGCGATTATGTTTACCTTTCCCCACATCTCCATGCTTCGCGCGCTTGACATGTGCTTTCTTCATCCTCCAATATTTACAAACAAAGCAGAGGTATCATTTGTAGACAAGCTACATACATTGGCGATAGTTGCGCCGCATGTGGCACGCTCTGCAACTGGCAATGCTGTAAAGTGATGAGACTATTACAATCTTTCCTATACCTTCTATAATGGCGCAGGCAAAAAAAGCTTGTTTGACAGTATTGAATAAAAGCGTTCAGGTATATACAGAGCTTATGGCAGTTTCCAAGAAGTCCTGGGTATCGAAATCGCACCCTCACCGCGGGTGACATATATCGTGATATATATCGTGATATATATCGCATTGGCAGAGAAAAATATGGCATAAAATTCTTAACAGTCACGGTTTTTAATTACATCAGGGGTGAGGCATGTGGATCAATGTCCTTATTTTTCAATTACATCATGGGAGAACGTAGGTAGACCCATATTGATTAATATATCGAACGTGCGACTCTATTATAAATGAACCACCTACCTTCTCCCATGAATTAATTTAAAAGAAAAGCAGTGATTCACTGAATCAGTGTGCCTCACAGTCGGATGTTCGATAAATATAGCTCGCATTGAGGATACGACTTCGATGACGAAGATTTCTTGGGAATTATCAAGCTTATAATTCACACACGTTGTGAAATAGACTGATAAAAAAAAATCAATTTGCAGATTCACAGACGATGTTCTGAAAGGCCTACGCCAGTCCACATCCGACGTCTGCGCAAATGTCTCTGCACATTGACGGCTGCCGACATCACTCAATATTAACGTTTCACTTTGGAGTTCGAAATTGCTAGTAAATTTACACAGTTCACTGCAAACCCCCATGAAGTTTATGGCAGAGGGTATTTCTCATTATAACAATTATTAGGGCTTCTTCTCACTCCATACAATTATGGACTGCTGGAGCAATGTCTATTTAAACTTTAAATGCTTTTGTGAACGTGGTAATCAATCCAGCTCCGGATCTATAAAATTCCCGAAGCGGTGCAAAAATTGATAGTGGCACCCTCCCTCCTCGCCGCCCACCAATCGAGCGTTTGAGACAGGACATCATAAATTTAAAACAATCGATTTTTCAACAATATATTCATTTTGTGTCGCACATCTTTCTGAAGAGTTTGATACACAAAACATATATGTTCGAAGAAATGTAAGACTTGTTATTTGGTCGTAAGTGTGCCAAAGTGCAATGCCACTCCTCTTCACACACCATTCTTGTATCGCAAAGCTCTGTATTTCGCTGTGTGGAATATTTTATAATGGAGGTCATCAAACATACATCCATGACAGTGGGAATTAAAATGTCCTCTGGTGCCTCTCCTGCTCCTGGTCGGCCGATATGACATCCTACCCCCCCCCCCCCCTTAAAAAATCACAATTAATACTGTCTGACATTATTTGTAACCAGGAGAATAAGAACTTTTCAGAAAATTTGCGCTCTTTATTGCCTATTAACTAATAATCTTCTCTTTTGTGCGTCGTAAGGTTAAGCATAGGAAACATAAAATAAGTAAAGACAAGAACAAGCAAGACAGTACAGATTTCTTCAATCGTTAATCCCAGAATTTTTTCTCTGTCATCTTGCTGCACCTTTACACGGCATTCTTTCCTTTCTGCATAAGAATCTATTACCTCATCAAAGTTCGTCAAATGTTTTGCTACATGAAAAATCAAAATGTCTTTCTCTAATACTGAAAAAGCTGTTAATGATAATAGCAGCCATGATTAGCGTGGTTTCTCAATTTGATTACATCTATTTTGTCACTGTCTACTAGATAAAACGAGATAGGCCTTTCTAATATTGCAGCAATTGTAATACACCCCAAATAAGCGAGTCTATTTTGGCACAAATGGTCATTTTTATCTACCTCATTTAGACACATAGCACGACATAATATAATTCATTAAGTACCAATGACAGATGCCTGTTTAGACCTACTACAAGCAAAAAGTTTCTCAAGCATAAGATCGAAAGTGGTAATACGAAATTTTAATAGAAATTTGGAATCGTCATATTTGTCTATATAATTTGCGTGATGTCCCTGTTTCTTCTCCTTCCTTGTTCTGACAAACAGTCTTGTCATCACTAATTCTGTAATATTCATGGCTTTGTTAAAACTTATTCTCCAGTTAACTTCACTAACCCTCCCTGAATCACCGGTTTAGTTATCCCGCTTTTATTATCCTGTTAGGCCTTATTACGTGTTCATACAACGCGATTTCTGCACTGTGTGCCGAGAATAGAACTTAAACGGCTGCAAACCAGGACTGTACAACTGACCCTTGGTAGTGTGGCGATCTGGCAAAAATTTTCTGTCAAAATTTCATTTTCTTGGATACACCAGGAAGACAACATGTAATCTTTCTTACCTGTTATTCCCGTTAGTCGTTTATTTCCACTCTGGAAGTGTGAATCTATGGATTTCGCTAATACTTAAAACAACGCTGATCATTTGCACACCTAATCATCCACATGAACAGCGACTTGCGTTCACCTGCCTGGGTTTATTCAGCTCATCTCGTATAGCCCCGTTCCTTTTTGTCTGCGGGAAAGTTTTTTGTTTGTTGATGTGACGAGGATTTCCCTGGCACAGACTTCACGTACACTATGCATGCATTCAAAAATCAACTTACCATTCGTTGAGAAATCAACTTAGAATATGTTTAAAAACCAACAGGGATGCATTTCAAAATCGTATGAATAATCGATAGACCAACGTGTGCTGGATGCTAGGCACTTTGTGAAATGTGGTTTTGTACTTCAAGAATATGAATTTGGTACTCCTTGAAATTGCCACTCAGGGCAAATACCCAAGTTTGGCCCCCTCCCCCCTAGATCCGGATCTGAATCCTAACTGTCTCTAAGGATTAGTTTGCATTTGTCATCAGGCACTTGTCAGTTCAGTTTCCTCGGCCAAACAAAGCAGTTACCATTCGAGTGCCCATCTCTGTATTCATTCAACATCTACTATTAGTCCCACACACTTGAGCAATAGTCAAGGATGCGTCGCATAAGAGATCTGTAAGCAGTCTTCTAAGGCTACGTTTCCTTAGTATTTTGGCAACAGACCACAGTCTGCCACTTGCTTTACCAACGACTGAGCCTATGTGATCGTTCCATTTCGTATCCTAACAAAGTGTTACACCCAAGTATTTCTACGAGTTAGCTGATTCCAAATGCTCGTTGATGTTGTAGTCGCTTGATACTACGTTTTTCTGTTTTTGAAAATACACTATTTTACGTTTTTTAACATTTTAAGCAAGTTGTAACTCTTCGGAAATCTTATGACGGTGTGACTGAATATTTGTGCAGGTTTTTTTTTTTTTTCAGACAGTACTTCATTACACGAGGTGCATCCAGAAAGTAAGTTTTCTTATTCTTTTTATTAAAATAACAACACAGTTACATGAAAAACTTTGTTGACAATAGGTACAGCAGTGTTTGAGCTATTTTTCGGCATAGTCACCAACAGAATTGAGACACCTGTTACATAGTGTGATCAAGCTTTGTATTCCTGGGTCACAGAAGTCTGCTGCCTGAGAATGAAACCAGTGTGTGACAGTCGTCTTCAGCTCTTGGACACTGTCACAACACTGGCTGGATGACAGGAATTTCTTGAGGTGCAAGTAAGAAATGGAAATCACTGGGAGCAAGATCAGAACTGTATGTTGTATGATCAAACAGATCCCAGCCGAACTTCTGCAGAACAGCTGCTGTGCGCCAAGCCGGATGGCGGTGAGGATCGTCATGGAGCAGCACAACACCTGCAGTAAGCATTCCACGCTCCTTGTTCTGATTGGCATGTTGCAGTTTCCCATGGTTTCACAGTTAAGCCTAGTCTACACGAAGGCACTAGGTAGCAGGCAACTGCGCTACCGGCCACTGCGCATGCGCGCCGCGCGTTTGCACATTTCGTTGGTGAAACTAAACACTTTCGGCTTGTTCCATCTTTGACGACACTAGTTGCATGAGTTTTGATGTTAAGTGTGTTCGTAGAGTGTAGGCAAACTGAAATATGAATGGGGGACAGAGAATAATGTTCACTTTTTGGATGTCTATTCTTTGCATAGGTATTTGTGGGATTTCAGTGATCGTGATTACAAAAATAAGCAACATATTGCTGCCGCTGAGACCGTCATTTGCGATCATAACATAGATGGTTTGACTATATCTGAGCTGCAGGGCAAAATTTATTGTGTTAGGAACACATATACAACTGAATTAAGAAAAATACAAGCAAGTTTAATTCTAACTGTGGCAATGCTCTCGCCTACAAGACTGAAATCCCATCGTTCGAGTTAGCCAACCATATAGGAATATTGTTGATGGGAGGGAAGGCTATACAAATTCAAGAAGTTGCATTCTTTATTCAGTATTCATCTAATTAAAACGTCACTGAAGTGTTTCCCATTCACATATGTTAGAATTTCGAGATATTGCCACTGTTCAGATCTATCTTCAAGAGAGTAGTTTGCAAACCATTCTCTTCTTAATCCGACCTGCTTCGAATAATTATTGTTCCTAATGTTAATAATTATTACTGTTACTGTTAATAATTATTAGTGTTAATAGAATAGTGTCATCATCAACTAAAACTTATAGCATGGCGAGTGTTCTCGATTGTAATGCACGTAGTATGATATGTAATTTCAGCTCTGGCGACAGTGCTTCATGCATTACATTACCTTTATTCCTTATCGCATAATTAACTCTATTTAGAAGCACTGTGAACAGTTCTGGTGACATTCTAAGATAAGTAAAAGAACTTCTTGGCTCTTCCGTTATAAATTATTTCAGCAAGGATGTTGAGCAACCGAGCTGACGTCTTTTCATCATCCAATCACGAATCGAAATAAGTTTCTGATTTTTTTCTTATGCAGCTATTCCACGCAACAAGCTTTAACTCCAACACAACTCGTGCAACGTGCAGCTCCCAAAACTTCCATTTCAGACACGACTCAGGGACCCACACAGCGAAACTGAAGTGTATACTGGTGTCGCGTGTCTACAGTCACATATGAAACCACTTGCGTGCAACTCATTCCACGCAACGAGTGGCGCAACCCAATGTCGTCGTGTAAACTAGGCTTTACTTTCTGGATGCACCTCGTAGGTAACTAGATCACCTATGAGAAGTCTTTAAGTTACAATTAATACTGTCTGTGTGGTCATTGGTCCCAATACACTTCCCTGAGGCCCCACGAATAAATCCTCAATCCAGTCAGAAGTTTCGCTTGATATACTGGTTCTTGACTTCCTGGATCCAAGGCTTCCAGACTGTCATATGCGGAAAGTGCTTGTCGGGTTTCACGCGATCGATGTTTTCGGTATTCATGCTGGTTGTGTGGTGGAGATTATTCCGTTCGATATACCTCACTATATTTGAGTTCACGATATGTTCTAAGATTCTAAAACAAATGGATATCAAGGATACTAAATAGTAATTTTGTGATCACTTTTGCTGCTCTTCTTGTAGATGGGTGTGACTTGTGCTCTCTTCGAACAATTGCCCACAGTTTTTTGTTCTAGGATCGTTCAGTATAATATGACCAAAAGAGGAGCTAACTCAGCTGCAAATTTGTTATATAATCTGGCCTTGGAGTTTTATTCAATTTTAGCGATTTCAGATGATTCTCAACGCCAGTGGCACTAATACCTATATCACTCGTCTGTACAGTGGTGCAAGAATTAAACTGGGGCAATACGCGACGACTTTCATTTGTAAAAGAATATTTGAAAATGCTATTTAAAATTTCCGCCTTTGCTTCGCTACTTTCAGTTTCAACCTCTGCCTCGTGTATAAGTGTCAGGACACGAACTTTTGTACTGCTAACAATCTTTAGAAATTACGAGAATTTATTTTGTTTATGTGAAAGATCTTTCGACAATAATCTGCTAAAATAGTCGTTGAAAGCTTCACATATTGCCCTATTGACAGCCAAATGCGTTTCATTCAGTATCTCCCTGTCTCTGGCACTGTGCTTTGTTTTACACCTACCACACAGCAGCGTATGTTTCTTTAGAAGTTTCTTTATAATGACTGTGAGGCGTAGCGCCGTATACTGATCCTGCCTTGGAGGCGGTTAAGTGGGAGATGTGTCTCAGAGCTGGATAGTGACAGATGCTGACGCGAGACTGGACGCTCACGTAGTTTATGTATCAGCCGATAGAGGACAATATTACAGGGTGTTTCAAAAATGACCGGTATATTTGAAATGGCAAAACAAACTAAACGAGCAGCGATAGAAATACACCGTTTTTTGCAATATGCTTGGGACAACAGTACATTTTCAGACAGACAAACTTTCGAAATTACAGTAGTTACAATTGTCAACAACAGATGGCGCTACGGTGTGGGAAACTCTATAGTACGATATTTTCCACATATCCACCATGCGTAGCAATAATATGGCGTAGCCTCTGAATGAAATTACCAGAAACCTTTGACAACGTGTCTGGCGGAATGGCTTCACATGCACATGAGATGTACTGCTTCAGCTGTTCAATTATTTCTGGATTCTGGCGGTACACCTGGTCTTTCAAGTGTCCCCACAGAAAGAAGTCACAGGGGTTCATGTCTGGCGAATAGGGAGGCCAATCCACGCCGCCTCCTGTATGTTTCGGATAGCCCAAAGCAATCACACGATCATCGAAATATTCATTCAGGAAATTAAAGACGTCGGCCGTGCGATGTGGCCGGGCACCATCTTGCATAAACCACGAGGTGTTCGCAGTGTCGTCTAAGGCAGTTTGTACCGCCACAAATTCACGAAGAATGTCCAGATGGCGTGATGCAGTAATCGTTTCGGATCTGAAAAATGGGCCAATGATTCCTTTGGAAGAAATGGCGGCCCAGACCAGTACTTTTTGAGGATGCAGGGACGATGGGACTGCAACATGGGGCTTTTTGGTTCCCCATATGCGCCAGTTCTGTTTATTGACGAAGCCGTCCAGGTAAAAATAAGCTTCGTCAGTAAACCAAATGCTGCCCACATGCATATCGCCGTCATCAATCCTGTGCACTATATCGTTAGCGAATGTCTCTCGTGCAGCAATGGTAGCGGCGCTGAGGGGTTGCCGCGTTTGAATTTCGTATGGATAGAGGTGTAAACTCTGGCGCATGAGACGATACGTGGACGTTGGCGTCATTTGGGCCGCAGCTGCAACACGGCGAATGGAAACCCGAGGCCGCTGTTGGATCACCTGCTGCACTAGCTGCGCGTTGCCCTCTGTGGTTGCCGTACCCGGTCGCCCTACCTTTCCAGCACGTTCATCCGTCACGTTCCCAGTCCGTTGAAATTTTTCAAACAGATCCTTTATTGTATCGCTTTTCGGTCCTTTGGTTACATTAAACCTCCGTTGAAAACTTCGTCTTGTTGCAACAACACTGTGTTCTAGGTGGTGGAATTCCAACACCAGAAAAATCCTCTGTTCTAAGGAATAAACCATGTTGTCCACAGCACACTTGCACGTTGTGAACAGCACACGCTTACAGCAGAAAGATGACGTACAGAATGGCGCACCCACAGACTGCGTTGTCTTCTATATCTTCCACATCACTTGCAGCGCCACCTGTTGTTGAAAATTGTATCTACTGTAATTTCGAAAGTTTGTCCGCCTGGAAATGTACTGTTGTCCCAAGCATATTGCAACAAACGGTGTATTTCTATCGCTGCTCGTTTAGTTTTTATTGCCGTCTCAAATATACCGGTCATCTTTGAAACACCCTGTAGATAGGGGACTAATTGAGTTTCGATTGTGCCCACTAGAGTGCACTAAAGTAATAGAATGTTTTTCATAAACTCTTCTAGTATTTTCATAAAGTGTTATTATGTCTTTTTGTGTAAGTAAAATGTTATAAATGTGTTTTAGCAGTATGAATGATGTGTGAGTGTGGTTTAAGGTTAATATGAAGATAATTGTTTAACGAGTTATGTAGGGGGATTTAGTGTGGGAACATTTCGAAGAAGTATGTATGTGGACAAGGGGATTTTAGTAGAATAGATTTGTAAAGTAAGTTTATGGTAAAGGGAAAGTTAATTCAGGTATAAATAACAATAGTAAATAACTTTGTGCATAAACAAAACTTCAGCATATTAGATAATTACGTCGGTAAAAAGTGCAGTCGTTAGGTTTACTATTTTGTGATTGGTTATTGATGAAAAGCGCGGACTGACGCGGGAGAATGTTACTTTGCTATTGGCTGATCAATGGTAAAGCAATATGCTTTGCGCGCCCTTCTCTGCTGGCAGAGAAGGCTTAAGAGTAATCTAGAGAAGAGTCGGAACCTATCCATGAAACAGTTCAGACGTGTGTAGTAGTAATAGTGCCGATGGAAATGATAAGTTGCCGGATCTAGCAGTGTTTCATACATCAAAAGTGTGGTAAAGTGACTGCATAATTATTCCGATTGGTGTGTAGAAATTTCGGAATTTTTAAGTGAATTTTGTGACGATAAAAGACATATATTCCGAGTGGCATATTGAGCAGGTCGGTGGCTAAAATCTGTGACTGCATTAGGTGCCGACAGGCTTAATATTTGGCGAACATTCTCAATCAAAAACAATACGTATTTTTGTAGCTATTACGTTTTCGGGAAATGCAACACCATAAACTTGCTAAGGTGAGTGAAAGGGTTAGTGAGTGACTGAATTAAGACTAGCACGGGCTTGGCAGTGATACTTCTTCGCCTAAGTTTCAGAATATATTAATTGAGGACAAAATTTCCAACCTTCTATTTCGTGTGAAAACTTTCTCCCGAAACGTAGATTAGTGACTTTAATTGCAGCCTGGTTCACGTCGAAGTACAGTAGGTTTCGCTCGGCTTCCCTACTGATGATATGCTGAGACAATATTCACAGGTAAGTGCAGGTTCGTCGCAAAAGGGACGGAAAAAACCGCGCAGCCGCAACTGTATTCCGTAGGAGCTCCTTTCCAACACGAACTGTGCTACCAGGTACATATTCATTAAGTGTACGTCAACTATTGTGCTAAACCTGAGCTACAGCTCTTCTACATTCTCCTCTCCTGAACTAAATGTTCAGAGTTCCTTACTGAGATACACTACTACTACTACTACTAAACTCCCTCTGAATAAGTCTCGGAAAGTCCTACGGTTCTGACCGACCTCAGTGACATTCGTAACTGACAGCCGACAGGCGTTCCTGCATGCAGATATGGAAGGGTATGTGGTCAGTACACCGCTCTTCCGGCCTTTGTCAGCTTTCGTGACCTGAGCCGCTTCTTCTCAACCAATAGCTGGCCTCACACAGGCTGAGTGGACCCCTCCTTGCCAACAGCGAACGGTCGCTCACCCATGCCGATCCAGCCAAGCCCGCCAGCGCTTAACTTCGTCGATCTGATGGGAACCAGTGTTACACCGCTGGGTACTGAGAACACCAGTGACTACGAAATCTAGGGAGGCGCGGTGTGTGAAAATCACGTCCTTATCAAGCTTTCATTGTTTGTGCCGTGTTGAAACACGTAATAATTGTAAAGATTTAGGAAGTACGAAGGACTGATTTATTTTGAGTGAAAATATTTTTTTTTAAGCTTTTAGAATGTATGTACGTAAGATGGAGATCCAATACGCTATAATAGTTTGTTGTTCCAAGTTTGAATTATCATTCAAGATTATCTCGAAATCTTTCACGGTTTTTTGACAGGGTAAAAGGAACATAGGACTAATTGTTTCATTTCATTCCCTGATCAACATTCGGATTGATATGAGGATGACGTTTAGTTTCTTAAGGTTAAGTTTAAGACTCAGTTTTGGTGCCCATCGAGATATTTAACAAAGTATGTCATTTACACGTGACGCAGCAGCAACAATGCGAATGTGATCCTGCGTCATTTTCACTGAATCACCTCGTTTGGCGATACGTTACCGTATGTCTCGTTTTCATCTCTAGGTTCTCATGCTAAATACAGACAAATCAGTCTCTCTTCAATATTCCAGAGTTCCAAATATGTTCTGCAACTTTTCGCAAACGTAACATCCGCAGTTCAGTTTCCAGGACAGTCTGAGACAGTTGTTTGTACAACGATTGAAAGTGGAAGATCTTTTCGTGTTTGGAGTTAGAGATCGCGATTGCATCAGATTCAGTACCCACTGCAATTCATAATGACAGTGAATGTGTTTAAGTGATTGTCTCCTGAGATAATGATATAAATTCTGGTGTTGCTAAAATCTAGATAACTGGTTTATTATTCTGTGTCTGGGCTGTGGTGGGGGTAAGCAATTGCATGTGGTCTGCCTTTGTGCAGTCATTGACCCCATTTCAGAAGCCAAGATGGTATGGACTGGAGCACATCGTGGTTTTGCCGTTCGCGCTTGTTATGAAAACAACAGATCTGTGATGGCTACACAACGAGCTTTTCGGCGACAGTTCAACATTCCACCCAACAATGCCGTTCCTAATGCAAACAAATTCGGTCCTGGGTTCGGCAGTTGGAGGAAACTGGCAGCACACTAAGATCAAATACACATGGGCGACGCAGATCCATCAGAACGCCAGAAAATGTGCAGCAGGTGAGAACAGTTCAACAATTGCCGCAACGTTCTGCTCGACGACATGCTGTTGCATTGGGGATTTCAGACCGCAGTTTGAGAAGGATTCTGCAATGCGATTTCAAGTTCCATCCTTTCAAAATATTGATTGCTCAAGAATTACGCCCAGCCAACTGTAAAAACCTGTCTGAGCAAATGCTTGCTCAGATCCGTCCGAATGCAGCTTTCTTCAGTAGTGACGAGACACATTTTCGTCTTAGTGGGTGCCTTAATAAGCAAAACTTTCGCTACTGAGCTGAAAATAACCCCCGAATTATTTATAAAAGACCGCAACGTTCTCCTAAAGTGATAGTGTGGTGTGTCATATCACAGTTTGGCGTGGTAGGCGATTACTTTTTTGAAAAGGAAGGAGTGACCGTGACACTGAATTCCACACGTTATGTTTCAATGTTGCAAAATTTTCTGCAACCCAGAATGAACGAGATTTTTGAAGAACATGGACTGGGGTACTTGTGGTTCCAACACTACTACTCATATATCTTTAATTCCACTTGATGTTTTGAGAGAAATGTTCCCGGGATGCCTCTTCTTTTTGAACGGTGATGTCAGGTGGCGTGCGCGGTTACCAGATTTGAGCATTTGTGACTAGTTTCTTTGGGGATATCTTAAGGAGAATGTTTTCAAAAGCCGCCCTCACATCCTACCAGAGTTAAAAGAGCGGATTATTGACGAAGTGAATGTCATACCCCGCGATGTGTGTGCAAGAGCTGCTCGAAACTTCAGGGATCGTCTACAACAAAGTATTGATCCTAACGGCCGCCATCTTGCGGACATTATTTTCATAACTAAATGAATTGTACTAGCTTAGAATATAAAAACGTTTTTTCTCTATACACCCAGATTTACATTTTATTGCTCCTTAAAACTGCTTAGGCGGTTCTGCCGCACCCTGTATAACCGACACAATTCACTCCCCTTCATAAATGCGAATTTAGTTACAAGAACCAATACGCAAAAATAAGGTTTCCTGCTACATCGCGTCTTCACATCGTTTCTTGTTACTTGTCACTACTCATTATTTAAAGTTCTGTTGAAATTGGTTCCTAGCACTAATATATTTGTGGCGCAGGCCTAACAATTAAGGCACTTGGCTCCTAGCTGAAAAGAGCAGATGGATCCTCTATCAAGGCTACAAGCGATTCCCTGCCAACTTGTCATCATATTCAGTCAATGCATTGTTTTTAATTACCTTTATGTCGACGTATGTTAGACGCTACTTTCCTACATACTGACTGTGGGTTGCTGTAGATGTAGATACGGGTGGTGCCTGCTCTGCTGGACATGTCGAATGGAACTGACATCACTTGAGCTGCAGCAGCTGGAACATGTATGTGAATAGCTCAGATGAAAGGAATGGAATGGACGCGGGATGGGCAAGAGTTGTGAAGGAAATAATGACTTCCAGCGACACAGGGCCGAAATTTGAAAACTTGTACCGGACCAGAACTTGAACCAGGATTCTCCGCCTCTATTTATGCACTACCATGACTCGAACTTGGATGTACCACCTCTATAGAATGGCTGCCTTAACCATCTTCGCTATCCATACACACTTTCCATCAGACTCAAATTCCGAACTTTCCCCTAACCACACTAAAACGTTGATTGTGCATCTACATCGAAACTTTTTAATCAGGTAGCCATCATGCTCATAGAATTATAGATATGAGTGGTCTCCATTCTACCCGTCATATCTGTTCTGTTACACATTCCGATAGAGCAGACATCTCTCATATCTATAATGTTATGGGCGTGATGGAAGTTTGGTGAAAAAGTTTCAGAGGTGATGCACAACCAATGTCCAAACTCCTATGGGAATCAGAAATCCGTGAGTAGGGAGTTAATGGGTGGGGGTTGTTATGGTGCAGCAAGCAAGGATTTGGGAATTTGGGTCTGATGGCAAGGTTTTCTGGTTGTCCAAGGCTGTTAAGGCAACCTTGCTAGAGAAACAGAGCACCTGCATACGAGTTCTTGTCTACCATTATTTTTCAACTCTCTCTGTTGCATTGACGCAAGCCCGCTGTGGCTCGTAGTCATTATTTTCTTCCTATCTCTTTCCCATTCCGTTTCCTTTCCATTCCATTCACACCAATTTTTCATATTAAAGTCCATCTGCTTCATCGCAAGTGATGACTGTTTTGTCGGACATGTCTGCTAGGACAGACACCAGTCACATCTATAACTCTATGAGCGCTACAGATGTTCGACGAAAAAGTTTCATTACGGATCCACAACCAGCGTCCGAACTTGTACGGGAATCAGATATCTGCGAGTGAGGGAATTAATTGGCGGAAGAAGCTGCGGTGCAGCGAGTCGAAATTTGGGAATTTTGGTCTGACCACAAGGGTGATCAGTTTGCCAAGGCTGCAGTCTGCCTTTGGCAGTTCAGTGGTGTAAGACTTGCTCAGCCATCCTCGCTGCTGTGCATGCATATTGTTTATTTATTTCCACATCACTCCACTTCTAATCTGAACAATCTATCATGGGCTACTCTTACGGGAAGAGCACTCTTAAGTTCAGCTTTTGAATGCATATGTGTGACCCAAAGCACTGGCTATCGTGGATTTCTTAAGTCATGATGTCAACGACATTGGCATTCACCTATTGATTGTTTACAGGGTGGAGCACGAAATGTGTTACCAATTGTTTCTTCCACAATTTACGACGCACATTAGATATCCCGCTGGGATCTCTACAGCAGTACCAGCAGAGCTTGGAAAAACAAACGAGTTACGAAATGACACGTAATTCATGATACTACCGCTAGGAGACTAGTAAGCAGCAATGGCTGACAATGGAAGAGTGACGACACAGCAACGATCGGCAATTGTGTTACTTTTTCATGAAACGAAAAGCCTTGTTGTGACCCAGAGGCGTTTTCGACAACAGTTTAACACAGGATGGGTTCCTTGCAAGAAGATCATCCACAGGTTGTACGATAAATTTGTACAGGAAGGAACAGTACTGGAAGGGAAGCGACCTCAGCCTAAGCCTGTTTGTTCGCCGGAGAATATTGAAGCGGTACGAGTTGCTGTACAGAGAAGGCCCGGGAAATCGTGTGGAGAGGCAGCAGTGCAACTGGGAATATCCAAACGCTCCGTTCAACGCATTCTTAATAGTGACCTCCATATGTACCCATACAAGATGACCTGTGCACAGAAGCTCACTGAAGAACACAAGCAGCAGAGACTACTGTTTGCTCAGTGGGCGGAGGATAGGGAAGAAACTCTCAACAACGTTTGGTTTTCAGACGAGGCGCATTTTCACTTAGACAGTGTGGTTAACAAACAAAATGTACGTTTTTGGGCCACTGAAAACCCCCAAGTGCTTCATGAACGACAACATTATGCTCCGAGGATTACATCGTGGGCAGCAATTTCCAGTCATGGACTTATTGGACCCTTTTTCTTTGAAGAAACTGTGAACAGCGAGCGTTATTTGAGCATGCATCGCAATAGCTTCATTCCACAGCTTCTTGTTACTGCCTTGCCCTTCAACACACAGTGGTTCATGCAAGATGGAGCAAGGCCACATACTGCAAACACTGTGTTGGAGTTTTTATACGAGCATTTCGAGATGCGGATCATTTCACTCAGGTTTCCAGGTCGCTTCAGTGATGGACCAAATTGGCTCCCAATAGTCCAGAGCTCAATCTAAGTGACTTTTTTCTTTGGGGGTACCTAAAGTAAAAAAATTCCCGAAACGTCCACGTGATTTAATGGAGCTCAGAAGACTTATTCTTCAAGCTTGCAGTGAAATTACGGAAGACATGTGCTGTAGGTCAATCACTAACTTCAGTGGTCGTTTGAGGGAAGTTACGAAACGAAATGGTGGACATATTGAGCATGTGTTGAGTTAGAACAAATCTCCATGGACGGCTCTTCATTGCAGTGTATGTTCCTTTCAGATTGTATTGACAATAAAGTTTATATTCAAAAACAAAATGGTAATACATTTTGTCCTCCACGCTGTACGTTAAAGTGGCTTCCGCTGCTACCTGCAACGAGAAACACTCAAATTGCGACCCTCCAATGCCAACATCAGGCCAGTGGACGTGGGTAACATTGGACTTGACCTTCGAACGATCTGTGTTTTTGATCTGCCTTTCGAGGTATAGGAAGACAAAGTCACTACGGTGTTAAGCCTGTATGGAAAAGGCCACAGGTACGTAGCCAAGGCATGAGTATAATTTACAGTGATGTGAGAGAGGACCGAATAGAGCTCAGACGCCATGTCCCATCATACATTTTTATTAGCAGATACCGAGCAGTCGTGATTTATGTCAGATAACCTTCAACATGTACCGTTTGTGGCAGAGAAGGCCTTGTCTTTAGTAAATGCGTGCAATGCAGCATCACACACAAACAACAATAGACACCATCGCCTTTCCCTAACAATATGCCATTCACAACCCTATCCCAGAACTGACACAACTGGACTTATCACAGCACCTTTCCGCCAGTAGTGCCACCGCCAAACGTGGTTTCCACCTGGACACACCTATGCTCGAAGTTCACAAGGATGCCTGCGAGAGTGTTATGGAGATCGATGAGTAAATTATATCATTCATGGATTTTGTACCAGCATGACGTGAGTCTCTTCCTACCCCAGACACTGACACACATTGCTGGAAGCAAAAGTCGCCCGAACACTGCAAGAAACGTCGCAAGACATCAGAATCGGGCACTGAGCTACAGTAGTAGAATAAAGGGGGTTCGGGCCCACTTTTGACATCAAATTAATATCCGAATTAATTAAACTGTGACAGATGATCTATTTACTTCCTTAATATATTGTTCTGCTAAGTGGTGACCTCCTCCCACCACTCCCCCACTCCCTTCTGGGCCCCAACTCTCTGGGAAACGGTATTTTTTCTTGTCAGTCCCTCCCCAGTTTGGTTCTGAGCCACTTTTCCCCCTCCTGCGAAATCCCCCAGCTCTCCCCCCCCCCCCCCCCCAAGTCCCCCCAAGTCCCCTCTACATCCCCTTCCCTCCCTTACTTGCGAATTGCAGAGAAAAAAACTAAGTCTGTGCTGGAGAGGAAGGATCTCATGACAAGAAGTTCAAATCAATGTCGATAATACATCACTAAACTCAGTTTGATTATTCTTATGGGGGACAGGGGTCCCTCACTTGGACGGGGCTCATGCCTGCACCCTTATGCCCCTCCTTCCCATGACATAATAGCTGTAAGCACAGAGGAATGGAACGAAGTATAGCTTACTAACCGCCATTTTGGGACACCCATGTGTATGTCAGCCAGGCAGGTCATGAAGTACAGAGCACGTGCACCTGCATGCTGCAGGGGTTGGATGGCATCTGCCAGGCAGGTGCCGCCAGGCACTGGGCATGCATCTACATGTTGTGGACGTCAGACCACTACTGAGGCTCTAGTTACACACACCACAGTCAGGCAACAGCAGCATTCCAAATGGCTCCCACTCCTAAATTGCTCACATCCATGTTGTGCTGTTGGACAGGTAGGATCTCACTATGAAGTGAATGTGTTATGATGACAAAGAAAAAAAGAGAGATGTTGTGGTATAGTAAGCATTTTGCTGGATAGTTTAGCTCATTTCAGAACTATGTTACTGCAGTGTCTCAGCATGTAGTTTCCTCCTGAGAAGGTACTGACATAATGTGTTCAGTTGAGGATATGTTGGTGTTGGACAGAGAGGAATTTGATGTGTATTAACAGTAAACAATGCAATTGAGGACCGAATCCATAGCCTCCTACATTAGGAATGGAAGGACATAATAATGGACGAGTTTGGGTTGAATACATTTCAGCAAATAATGGAGATGCAGCAGGATGGGTTGAAGATGCATTTTGCAACGCATAGAGATAACTGCATGTGTTAGAACTGTTTGTGTTTTTTGAAATGCCCAGTCAATTTGCAGCACAGGAGACAACATTGTCCTATTCCACAATCCCAGACAGAATGAACCAGATGTGATCATCTTTGTACACAGTTCTCAAATGATCTAGTTCATAAGACTGCCATACAGAGCATTTGAAATAAGGTTTTTTCCACGTCACGTCCCTCAGGAAGCAATATAAATGCAGCATTCTGCTCTCACCCACCTGAAATTGGTGGGGGCTGATAGATAAAAAGCATCCAGTGCCAAGATCATGCCTTTGGGTATATAAAGCGAGCATGACTGACCACCAGCCTCGACCACAATCAGTCAATGGAATAATATGAAGCAAAAACAACAACCAAGATCTTCATTGGCCTACTCTCCACAGACTAAACATAAAAATAAATACCTGTGATTTAGTCCCATGCCTTTGTTTAGTTCCACGTCTTTGTCTGGGGATTCTTATTATTTTTCTTCTTTGTTCAACAGCCTCGAGTGTGTTCAGGTTGGCAGCGACCTTCAACATGTCATCACCAGCAGCACCATTGGGTCCTATAGTGCACGTGACTAGAGATGGGCACTCTGCTCCTGAATTGATTCAAAGAGCCAGATCTTTCTACAGAGTGGATAATGGATGAAAAATAAATGAATGGTAGCTCATCTGATTTCAAACTGTATTTCTGGTGGCTGTAATGAGCAGGAAGAAAATTCTGTTCTAGGTTGCTGCAATGGCTCCCAATATCACATCCTTAAGAAAACGTTTCCCAAGATGCAAATAACGTGTTATAAACCATGTGCACGTTTGGATTTGAAAACCTATTAGTACATAAAACTTTTATCATCCATGAAAACAAGAAATAAAGAAAGCTCCATTTTTTTAATTTGTTGGCTGTTGGGCAGCATAAATTCAGCCATTTCAACAGCAATGCTAATTATGATGATATGAAAGTAAGCACAACACAACACCTGGTCTGTGAGTTGAAAAAAAATCGATTTTACTGGGAACCGAACTGGGGTCTCTACACTTGGCAATACACTACACTGACCATCCTGCTACCGAGGCAGACATAAATCACGGTTTTCAGAGCGATTCATTAATGCAGAAAACACTTCCAGCATGTTTCGGTCTTTGATTTCAAAAGAGTATCTCAAATTTCAGAAGGTCAATAAACGTTTACATGCTTTTGAGTGAGTTGTTACTTCTTATCCTTTGACTGAGCAGTGTGCTCGTAATGTGTTGTCAAGAATCATAGAAGCTGTGGTCTTCGGTCACCTAGCACTCGGAGCATGTCATAAAGTGATCCAAGCAGCACTCCCCTCCCAATAGCTTAGCGCTCCCCACCACTCTCACCGATTGGACCGTAGGCTGTCTGACTTGCTCACTGCTCCCCAGCACTCTCAGGGATCTTATTGCAAGGTAGCTCACTAGCTCACTGCTCTCCACCATTCTTAAGGATTGGATTACAAAGTCGGCCGGTGTGGCCGAGTAGCTCTAGGCGCTTCAGTCTGGAACCGCGCGAGACCGCTACGGTCGCAGGCTCTAATCCTGCCTTTTGCCTGGATGTGTGTGATGTCCTTAGATTAGTTAGGTTTAAGTACTTCTAAGTTCTAGGGGACTGATGACCTCAGATGTCCCATAGTGCTCAGAACCATTTGAACAATTTTTTGGATTACAACTAGCTTACTGCTCCCCACCAAGGCAACTAGTTCTCGTGAACGAAATTGCATGGAGCAGACCACTCGGTGACTTGAGGCATCACACTGTTCTCTATGTGCTTGGCACAGTGAAACAGCTTGCGACTCGCTTTCTTGACTGAACATCTCTCCATCTTAGTTCAGCTCTTAACTCTTTGCATCCTTGTCTTACCTGTTCTACTTGTCATCTTCTTGAGTTGTTGCTCTTAAGTTTTTTTGTTGTGTGAGTGGTCTTGTTAGGTGTACCAATATGTCTTCTACTATATCTGTTGCATTTATAGTTGCTTTTGCTCAATATGTCGGTTGCCTTTATGCATCTTTTAATTACTTTGAGTGGATTGGGTACTAAATGTAACAGCATGTTTAACACATCACTATTTTAACATACATGACAGTCCGTGTATACAGGTTGTCTCAGGAGGAATGGTCAATATTCAGAGATATGACAGGAACCATCATTTGAAGCAAAAAACTAAGTATGTACATACGACCTATTCCAAATGGTTTCTGTGATGAAACATATTTACAGTTACTTTTGTATGTTTTTCTTGAATGTCACGAAATCCGCAGTCTCTAGCGAAAACTTGTAGCAGTGCAAAATTAGACTACACTAAATTTTCTTTAAAAGGGACTTATTCATTTTTTCTCAAGGACTTTTAGGTTGCGTGAAGAGAGCAAGAGAATACAGAAATTCTTGCGCAATGCACTTGCATTGAGATGTAGGTAAGCCAGTTTGAGGTAGTTTCTCGACTTGATAGATCACGTGTCCTATACCAAATTACTCATCTCAAATTCGTCTACACTACTATGGTACATTGTAAGCAATGAAAACGTACTGCATAATAAAGAAAATAAGTAACAGTGTACATTAAATATGTTTTATCTCAGAAACCATTTAGGAGAGTGCATATGTCCACAAGAAGCTTTTTGCTTCAAATTGGCGTTACTGTCATACACATGAATACTGACCATTCATCCTCCGACAACCTGTATATTATGCTTAATTTCTTATTTATTCATTTAACCTGAACAGGGTAATGTTCTCAGGAGTCCTCTTACTTCAGACCAAAGTTTTGTGTGCAATTTTACATGTAATTACAAAACTTATTAAAATCACAGTTACTTAAAAAATCATAATATTTTTAATATGATATCTCTTCCTCTACTCTCTGCATGTAATAGGCATTTGCCTGTTACGTCCTCTTGGCTGAAACGTTGATTTTCCTCTGGCTTCCTAAATATCTTCTGCCCCTAGGCAATAATTATCACGAATTTTTTAATCTGTTGTCTTCCATTCTTTTGATATAATTCTTCCAGTTGTTTCTGCATTCTTTAATCTGCTCATTTAAATTTTGCACTCTCCGCTCTTTTCTGATGTCTACATTCACTCTCCCCACAGACAAACCTTACCCAGCTACTCTTCTTAGCAATCGGATCGCTAGTGTTTGTATTCTGATGGGACGAGTGTTTCTACTGTGTTGTCCAGGAAAGAGCTTCAAGGTCTAGGGAGCAATAGTTATTATGAGCAGTAGTGGATCAACAATAAGCTCTAGTGTTTGGATTGCAACACCGTCCTGTACAGTAAATGCTGAGCTGAAGGATTTTTCGACTGCGTTATCAGCTCAAGAAAGAATTTTTCGCAACATTTATATCTGAGAAATACTCAGTAGTCTATGTTTTGTTGTGGCTCAATGAAGGTTATCGCTAAAGTCATGTACTGGTTTAGTTCCTTAGCTGGAACAATGGGATCAGCTGCAGCTTCTACTTTGCCTACTCTTCCCTAGACCACACAAGCTTTTCCATAGATCATTTGGTCTTCATGTTTGAGATTAATATTTTGGCATGTCTTAACATCGTTTCTCTCAGTTTGACTGATTGTGTTCGCTTTCTGCATGTAATCAGTTTTATTTTCAAGGGTAGGAGGTCGTTTGTGAATCCAATGTGCAGTGTGTCCGGCATTCATGGACTGTTTTAGCTCTTCCGTTAGCCAGGGTGCAGGTTTTTCCTTCATGTTTCCAGTCTTTGGGGGAGCACATTTATTTTGTAACTGAGTTAGCTTGGTAATGATTTTGTGAGCTGATATTCCAGGTACGAAATTCTTTGCTTGTGGGATATATATACTCCTGGAAATGGAAAAAAGAACACATTGACACCGGTGTGTCAGACCCACCATACTTGCTCCGGACACTGCGAGAGGGCTGTACAAGCAATGATCACACGCACGGCACAGCGGACACACCAGGAACCGCGGTGTTGGCCGTCGAATGGCGCTAGCTGCGCAGCATTTGTGCACCCCCGCCGTCAGTGTCAGCCAGTTTGCCGTGGCATACGGAGCTCCATCGCAGTCTTTAACACTGGTAGCATGCCGCGACAGCGTGGACGTGAACCGTATGTGCAGTTGACGGACTTTGAGCGAGGGCGTATAGTGGGCATGCGGGAGGCCGGGTGGACGTACCGCCGAATTGCTCAACACGTGGGGCGTGAGGTCTCCGCAGTACATCGATGTTGTCGCCAGTGGTCGGCGGAAGGTGCACGTGCCCGTCGACCTGGGACCGGACTGCAGCGACGCATGGATGCACGCCAAGACCGTAGGATCCTACGCAGTGCCGTAGGGGACCGCACCGCCACTTCCCAGCAAATTAGGGACACTGTTGCTCCTGGGGTATCGGCGAGGACCATTCGCAACCGTCTCCATGAAGCTGGGCTACGGTCCCACACACCGTTAGGCCGTCTTCCGCTCTCGCCCCAACATCGTGCAGCCCGCCTCCAGTGGTGTCGCGACAGGCGTGAATGGAGGGACGAATGGAGACGTGTCGTCTTCAGCGATGAGAGTCGCTTCTGCCTTGGTGCCAATGATGGTCGTATGCGTGTTTGGCTCCGTGCAGGTGAGCGCCACAATCAGGACTGCATACGACTGAGGCACACAGGGCCAACACCCGGCATCATGGTGTGGGGAGCGATCTCCTACACTGGCCGTACACCTCTGGTGATCGTCGAGGGGACACTGAATAGTGCACGGTACATCCAAACCGTCATCGAACCCATCGTTCTACCATTCCTAGACCGGCAAGGGAACTTGCTGTTCCAACAGGACAATGCACGTCCGCATGTATCCCGTGCCACCCAACGTGCTCTAGAAGGTGTAAGTCAACTACCCTGGCCAGCAAGATCTCCGGATCTGTCCCCCATTGAGCATGTTTGGGACTGGATGAAGCGTCGTCTCACGCGGTCTGCATGTCAAGCACGAACGCTGTTCCAACTGAGGCGCCAGGTGGAAATGGCATGGCAAGCCGTTCCACAGGACTACATCCAGCATCTCTACGATCGTCTCCATGGGAGAATAGCTGCCTGTATTGCTGCGAAAGGTGGATATACACTGTACTAGTGCCCACATTGTGCATGCTCTGTTGCCTGTGTCTATGTGCCTGTGGTTCTGTCAGTGTGATCATGTGATGTATCTGACCCCAGGAATGTGTCAATAAAGTTTCCCCTTCCTAGGACAATGAATTCACGGTGTTCTTATTTCAATTTCCAGGAGTGTATGTATGGGACCCCGACTACAGGCTGAATTATGGGTAGGTGCAAGCTGAAAAAAATGTTGCATTTGAAGAAGAAACTACACACTTGAATTTCACAGTGAAGGACAGAATATTTATGTTAGTGTTCCTATCATTGTTTTATGATCCTAAGTCGAATCGAATTTTAAAGGTCAGTTTTGAAAAAGGCTATTCCGCCTACTTTCAGAGGTTTGTAGAAGACGCCCATTAGGAAACTTTTTTTTAAGGGATTTGATATTAACGAACATATATTTGTCTTGTTTGTGTTCATTAGTACTGAGTGTGAGTAGCATGGTCGGTAAAATGTCAAAGTGTTTGTATGTCACTACTCCACCTCCTCATCTGTACTTCTGTGATGTGTTAGAACAGTGGAGTCTATATTTAGGAGAGCACACTTGTATTGAGCCATTTGTCGAAGTTCGTTAGAAGAAAGACGTGGTTGCTGATATTCTGAAATACACTCCTGGAAATTGAAATAAGAACGCCGTGAATTCATTGTCCCAGGAAGGGGAAACGTTATTGACACATTCCTGGGGTCAGATACATCACATGATCACACTGACAGAACCACAGGCACACAGACACAGGCAACAGAGCATGCACAATGTCGGCACTAGTACAGTGTATATCCACCTTTCGCAGCAATGCAGGCTGCTATTCTCCCATGGAGACGATCGTAGAGATGCTGGATGTAGTCCTGTGGAACGGCTTGCCATGCCATTTCCACCTGGCGCCTCAGTTGGAACAGCGTTCGTGCTGGACATGCAGACCGCGTGAGACGATGCTTCATCCAGTCCCAAACATGCTCAATGGGGGACAGATCCGGAGATCTTGCTGGCCAGGGTAGTTGACTTACACCTTCTAGAGCATGTTGGGTGGCACGGGATACATGCGGACGTGCATTGTCCTGTTGGAACAGCAAGTTCCCTTGCCGGTCTAGGAATGGTAGAACGATGGGTTCGATGACGGTTTGGATATACCGTGCACTATTCAGTGTCCCCTCGACGATCACCAGAGGTGTACGGCCAGTGTAGGAGATCGCTCCCCACACCATGATCCCGGGTGTTGGCCCTGTGTGCCTCGGTCGTATGCAGTCCTGATTGTGGCGCTCACCTGCACGGCGCCAAACACGCATACGACCATCATTGGCACCAAGGCAGAAGCGACTCTCATCGCTGAAGACGACACGTCCCCATTCGTCCCTCCATTCACGCCTGTCGCGACACCACTGGAGGCGGGCTGCACGATGTTGGGGCGTGAGCGGAAGACGGCCTAACGGTGTGTGGGACCGTAGCCCAGCTTCATGGAGACGGTTGCGAATGGTCCTCGCCGATACCCCAGGAACAACAGTGTCCCTAATTTGCTGGGAAGTGGCGGTGCGGTCCCCTACGGCACTGCGTAGGATCCTACGGTCTTGGCGTGCATCCATGCGTCGCTGCGGTCCGGTCCCAGGTCGACGGGCACGTGCACCTTCCGCCGACCACTGGCGACAACATCGATGTACTGTGGAGACCTCACGCCCCACGTGTTGAGCAATTCGGCGGTACGTCCACCCGGCCTCCCGCATGCCGTCTATACGCCCTCGCTCAAAGTCCGTCAACTGCACATACGGTTCACGTCCACGCTGTCGCGGCATGCTACCAGTGTTAAAGACTGCGATGGAGCTCTGTATGCCACGGCAAACTGGCTGACACTGACGGCGGCGGTGCACAAATGCTGCGCAGCTAGCGCCATTCTACGGCCAACACCGCGGTTCCTGGTGTGTCCGCTGTGCCGAACGTGTGATCATTGCTTGTACAGCCCTCTCGCAGTGTCCGGAACAAGTATGGTGGGTCTGACACACCGGTGTCAATGTGTTCTTTTCTCCATTTCCAGGAGTGTATATAGCGGAGTCCGTCGAAATGAGTTGAAGGTGATGGCCAACTATGTTCTACACCAGTGAATACGCGACCCCTTTCCAAGTAAAAATTTTCAGGCGACCCCCAGAACTGTAATAAAAGCATGTCAGCGACTTATAAGCAACATATTTACTTTTCTTTCTGTTGATAATATAATGATCGAGAAATCAAGTGTAATGTGAAAAGAGGTCGCAGTGCTCTGCGGGCACAGATATACAGGGCGCGTCAAAAAAATGTATACACACTTTGAAGCGTCGGAGAAAATTTATTTCCCGTTCTACAATGTTAAATTTCTGGAAATGGAAAGCTTAAAGTCAAACTGGAAAAATAAATGTACTTTGCAAATGTGATTATGATCAAACTGGTGGCCTTCAACATCAATACATTCCTGAGTACGAGTCACCACTGATTCCATACACCATAGCAAAGTGTCCAATGAGATTTCTGCGCACGCCACCTGAATTTCATTCCAAAGAGTGTCCAGGTTACGTGGTTTACGTTTGTACACTTCATCTTTTACTGTGCCCCATAAGAAGAAATCCAGCGGCGTGAGGTCTGGAGAGCGTGCAGGAAACTCGATTGGTCCCTGCGTCCTATCCACTGGCCTGGCACATTGTGATCCAGGTATGCTCGTACGTCCCTATGATAGTGCGGCGGGGCGCCATCTTGTTGGAAACAAAACTCATCATTACCGTATAACGCACACATGGCAGGGAATGTGGTGTCAGCAAGCATTGTTAGGTACGTTTTTCCACTAACAGTACCTTGAAAGCGGAAAGGCCCAATGAGTCCCCTTGCAGACAAACCACACCACACATTTACACCAGGCAAATTCACAGCCTTTTCAACTGTAATGTGAGGATTATCTAACCCAGTACACGCAATTGTGCCCAGCTGCTGCACGAGCCTTGGAGTGTACACACGAAACTTGCCTTTCTTCAGAATGCGTAGCACACTGCTAGCACTTACATTACTCTCACGTGCCGCTTGCCTTGAAGATTTTTGAGGCGAACGCTGAAACAGTTCCAAGACCGCAGTTGTGGAATCATCACTTGTAGCTGTACGAGGTCGCCCTGATCGACCTTTATGCACATCACACACTGTTCCATGAATTTCGAATTTGTCTCGTAGCCGTGTAATTGTTACCCTTGAAGGTGGTTCTGTACCATACTCACTTCTCCACTGTCTGCGAACCGCAGCTACATTCCCAAACTACCAGTACCACTTAATTATCTGCTTCCGCGCTTAAAAGCTCAGACTCACGTCCCCTATGTTGCAGTTACTTCCTTGCCACTGCTGCCACCTGTTGAAGAAACATAACATTACTTTCTCACATATGTTTAACCTTGTAGATCATGAAATAAATTGTCTATGACAGTTCAAAGTGTGTATACACTTTTTTGACGCACCCTGTATTATAATTATATTCTTTGCCGCGGTAGAGGCGTGGGGGTGAGAAGGGGTCAGCAGGGGCATGGTCGCGCGTTTTCGATCACAACAATCAGTTGTCAGAGTACGCCAGCAAGTACGGACGTGATTATTGTATTCGCGCTTCGCTCTGAGTGAGCATAAAGTGGACAAGTTTCTTAAAAGACATGTGCAGCCCTCCCAAGTCTGGTACAAGTGGCAGTGGCGGAAGCGATTCAAAATCGAAAAAAATAGACTTTGTGACGACAGTTACCAGTATGGTTGTACTGTCATGAACAATAAACCTCAATGTGTAATTTGCGTCGAAGTATTGTCATGTGAGAGTATGAAACAATCAAAGCTTCTGCATCATCCCTCAACTAAACGTTCCAAGGAATCTGATAAACCGTTGAATTTCTTCTAAAGGAAACTGAAAACACTTAACCAGCAGCAAACTGCAGTAATGCAGGCAATAAAAAAGTAATGCTATTTGTTGATTTAAAAGAGTATTAATGTTTCTGACTTTTTATTCGTTTTTCTCATTTAACAATTTTTATATCTGATTTTAGGTATCCAGTGTCAACGAATAAGCGAGTCGCATTCCGAGTCGCTAAAGCAGGGAAGCCGCATACAGACGCAGAGGATCTTATTTTGCCAGCGGCGCTGGATATGGTTGATATTACGTTAGGTAAGCAAGAGGCAAACAATCTAAGAAGCATACCACTTTCTGATAATACCACCAAACGCAGAATAAACGATACGCCTGGTGACAATCGAGAACAGTTGGCCGAAAAATTAAAGAAGAGCCCACATTTTGCTTCGCAGTTAGATGAATCTACTGAGGTTTCAGATTGTACTCAATTTATAGTATTTGTGCGCTTTGAAGCAGATGAAAGTATCATGGAAGACATTTTATTTTTAAAAGCACTGCCTGCGAGCACTACTGGCCAGTGTTTGTATGAGATGTTTTAGAAAGCACTCGCAACTAGGAGGTTGACTGGACAAAATGTGATGTTGCTAAAGCTATGACTGGCAGTAAAAGTGGGCTCTTCGCGAAATTAAAATCAATAATGCGAAGTTTTTGGTGGACACACTGCTTTCTTCACCGGCAAGCTCTGCCAGCCAAGACTGATTTAAATGATGTGCTTAAAGGGGTGATAAATCTGCAACACTCCACATTACAAACTTGTTCGACTTACGGGTGGTACTACCACTTGTATTGAAAAGACTGAACTATTGGTTGACTTATGTACAAACTATGTGTAAAGTCATTATGAAATATTTCTGTACGTAAAGTGTGCATGCAGATAATTTGGAACATTGCAACAGTATGGAGTGAAAGAAGAAGTTAAAGGAACACCCATCAGTTTGCGAGAAATATCTGTCGAATGATTTGCATACAAGATACCTTCGTTTGCATAATACTATGCTGTTGTGAAGAATGAACCAGTGATTTTTTATTGATTTATATCATTGCTGATGTTCAATAAAATTATTATCGCAAATTCAGAATCCCAAAACACTTGATGAGGGATAATCCCAACCTCATTTTAGCCCTCCAACAAGACATTTTGAATTTAAAGCACATTTACCCATTCAGTGAATTTGTAAAGGTATCTGGAGATTTCTGGAATCACACAGTGCATTCAGTTGTGGATCTATTCAGTACTTTTAAAAGGTTCAAACGCTGCTTATCCGGTACAGTAATGTGTGGCATTTTCCATATTATTTTATTGATGGTGATCTCGTCCTCCTCTTGTACTCCTTGAATGTATGATTTGTTATCTGTTGCACTCTCTACCACAATAACTTCCTGTTAAGCATCCAAAACAAGTCGTCGAATATCTTCAAACTATTCCTTAAACAAGTGTAGAACTATATAAAAAGTAAAATTCTTGTTCTCTTTCACTGTCCTACCCAGTGGCTCGTCTATTATTTTCTAAGTCGTTCAGATCCGAAGGAGAAGTAGAGACATATGTTTTAAGATTGATGTTGTGTCTACGCCGTGTGTACAGTCAATCACGAACCGGTGAAGTTCATATTGTATCTCACGGAAAAGGAACGCTAAAGCATTGCATGTAAGGGTCGATGCCGCTGTAGCACTACAACCCCTTTTCGTACATGATCCACCGAGATATATGGAACTCTTACATGGGAGGGTTAAAGTATCTTGGTATTGCATGACAATCCTTGCTTCCTCAAGCTGCTCCCAGGATTTCGGTGCATTCTTGACTGTCCTGGCAAATTGCCGCAGCACCACCAGCCAGGGAAACCATTGCCGAGAGACCTGCGAGGGCAGGAACGAGAGGTAATACCAGCTGAAGCCTTGCGTATTGGCAAAGCGGTCCTTTGAGCGTTTTCAGTTTCATACATCGTTGTCAGTATACATTTTTTTAAACACCCCTGCCCTGACTTCTTCTTCATCGTTGTCTTCTTCTTCAGTGGCCGCCGTGCGTGTTCATAATTCGCTTGACATTCACACAAAGCCGGCCGCTGTGGTCTCGCGGTTCTAGGCGCGCAGTCCGGAACCGCGCGACTGCTACGGTCGCAGGTCCGAATCCTGCCTCGGGAATGGATGTGTGTGATGTCCTTAGGTTAGTTAGGTTTAAGTAGTTCTAAGTTCTAGGGGACTGATGACCATAGCAGTGTAGTCCCATAGTGCTCAGAGCCATTTGAACCATTTGAACCATTCACTCACAAGTCCAGCTTAATTTTACCATGCATGGTTCTATCAGCTACAAATGCTGCAACCCGCTGCCCTATATCAATACCCTTAATCACACGTATTGCCTTGGCTTCAGTAGCTAAAATTCAATCTGAAGAGTGACGTCAAGGGAGATCTGTACGCACCGTGTATGCAATGTCATGTTGCGAAGCCTCGTCAAGCACGAGTCAAACGTTTCTAAAGCTTTGTGCCAGGTCCACGATAGCTATACACCGAAATGTACAATTCAAGTGGAACTTCTGTTAAGAATACCACCAACTCCTACAATGTGTCTCATATTGTGCATGTTATGCTAGTGTGCTGATTGTACTTTGTGCACGCCATTACACAGCCAATCGTCAGTGTCAATCCAGCTGTTTTGTGTTGCAGGAAAACCAAGCCATTTAACTTGTGCTCTATTCCGTCGACGTCTTATGACATGCTCTATGAGAAACACATGTGGTTCTGAGATCTTCTGCAATTCCTCGGTGTAGAAGCATCCTGAAATTTCAGTGCCACAGCTAGCCTCTGTTATGTGAGTTCTGGGATTTGTTCTTTGCACTTTGAAAACGGCGAATATCTCACTCGACCAGTTTGGGAAGTATGGCTTCTCAAATGCTGTTTCGTGTTTTGAGATATGTACCAAATCACCTACATTAAACTTCTGTTTAAGTGGATCCAACAATTAATACAATATTGTACAGGATCCATGTTTCCATTATCACAAATATCTATCGGCCTCTCCTGGCGGGGGTGGCCGAGCGGTTCTAGGCGCTCCAGTCTGGAACCACACGACCGCTACGGTCGCAGGTTCGAATCCTGCCTCGGGTATGGACGTGTGTGATGTCCTTAGGTTAGGTAGGTTTAAGTAGTTCTAAGTTCTAGGGGACTGATGAGCACAGCAGTTAAGTCCCATAGTGCTCAGAACTATTTGAACCATTTGAATCTATCGGTCTCATTTTTATTGTGATATGTTTGGTTCGATTATACTGTGCAATTATTTCCAGGAGGATGTTAGTCCATTTGTATGAACCACAAAGATTAAAATGCTCCCTCATTTGACCATTTATTGTTCTGTTTAAATGTTCTGCAATACTCGCCTTCAGATGGGTGAATGTTGAGAAGTGATGTTTCCATACTACTGCCTCATGGTCTTCAAATACCTGTTGTGAAACTGTCCACCATGATCAGTTTGAAGGCTGTCCAGCCGCCGATTCGTTCCTGTCTGCAACAATCGCTCAAACACCTGTGCAATATCCCTCCTTGTTTTTGTTTTAACGCGTAACGCCCATGTGAATTTATATTACCAGTCAATAACCATTAAGATATATTTGAATCCATCATTTACATCTGAATCTTCTCTCATATCTACAAATCAGCCTGTCAGGGCATGTTTTACGTGCTGATCTGTGAAGTTCTCCACTCTTATACCATAATACCTCTGTCTGTAAGCTCGGAAATTATTGAAACAACCGAGTTCGAATGAGTACTATTGCCTCCAGTAGCTGATGCCATGAGCAGTCGTAGTCGATATATTAGCTCACTGGGATCGTCGTAAAAAATATATTGCAGAGGTCATTTGTTGACTCTCTTACGCTGGGTGTCAATACCATCACCAGTGGAACATCAATCATCTAATACTGGTCTTATAATACACTCCTGGAAATGGAAAAAAGAACACATTGACACCGGTGTGTCAGACCCACCATACTTGTTCCGGACACTGCGAGAGGGCTGTACAAGCAATGATCACACGCACGGCACAGCGGACACACCAGGAACCGCGGTGTTGGCCGTCGAATGGCGCTAGCTGCGCAGCATTTGTGCACCACCGCCGTCAGTGTCAGCCAGTTTGCCGTGGCATACAGAGCTCCATCGCAGTCTTTAACACTGGTAGCATGCCGCGACAGCGTGGACGTGAACCGTTTGTGCAGTTGACGGACTTTGAGCGAGGGCGTATAGTGGGCATGTGGGAGGCCGGGTGGACGAACCGCAGAAATGCTCAACACGTGGGGCGTGAGGTCTCCACAGTACATCGATGTTGTCGCCAGTGGTCGGCGGAAGGTGCACGTGCCCGTCGACCTGGGACCGGACCGCAGCGACGCATGGATGCACGCCAAGACCGTAGGATCCTACGCAGTGCCGTAGGGGACCGCACCGCCACTTCCCAGCAAATTAGGGACACTGTTGCTCCTGGGGTATCGGCGAGGACCATTCGCAACCGTCTCCATGAAGCTGGGCTACGGTCCCGCACACCATTAGGCCGTCTTTCGCTCACGCCCCAACATCGTGCAGCCCGCCTCCTGTGGTGTCGCGACAGGCGTGAATGGAGGGACGAATGGAGACGTGTCGTCTTCAGCGATGAGAGTCGTTTCTGCCTTGGTGCCAATGATGGTCGTATGCGTGTTTGGCGCCGTGCAGGTGAGCGCCACAATCAGGACTGCATACGACCGAGGCACACAAGGCCAACACCCGGCATCATGGTGTGGGGAGCGATCTCCTACACTGGCCGTACACCTCTGGTGATCGTCGAGGGGACACTGAATAGTGCACGGTACATCCAAACCGTCATCGAACCCATCGTTCTACCATTCCTAGACCGGCAAGGGAACTTGCTGTTTCAACAGGACAATGCACGTCCGCCTGTATCCCGTGCCACCCAACGTGCTCTAGAAGGTGTAAGTCAACTACCCTGGCCAGCAAGATCTCCGGATCTGTCCCCCATTGAGCATGTTTGGGACTGGATGAAGCGTCGTCTCACGCAGTCTGCACGTCCAGCACGAACGCTGGTCCAACTGAGGCGCCAGGTGGAAATGGCATGGCAAGCCGTTCCACAGGACTACATCCAGCATCTCTATGATCGTCTCCATGGGAGAATAGCAGCCTGCATTGCTGCGAAATGTGGATATACACTGTACTAGTGCCGACATTGTGCATGCTCTGTTGCCTGTGTCTATGTGCCTGTGGTTCTGTCAGTGTGATCATGTGATGTATCTGACCCCAGGAATGTGTCAATAAAGTTTCCCCTTCCTGGGACAAAGAATTCACGGTGTTCTTATTTCAATTTCCAGGAGTGTAGCTTTGTATTTCGCACTTAGTCGGTTTCCTGCTTTCCTATGTACAGCCGCCTTTTGCAGTATTTCACCATACATCTCAAGATCACTGGGAGGCTAATTTGCAAATGTTGCGGGGTTTAGAAAAATGTTGTTCATTAGACTAGCTGTTCTTTGAAATTCCCTATCGCCTATCAGAATTGGTTTTTCTTTTAAACGTATAGGCTGCATGCCTCAAATGTATGATTTTTCGCCACTGACACCAAATATTTTGTCTATCCTGCTGTCGCTGTGGCGGTTAATGAAATCAACAACTCTGTTGTCGTTGTGTAATTTCGCCGAGAGTTCATCGAAAGATTCAGTAATTCGTGTACAGAATTCTCTCAGTGTCTGCTCTCGATCCAGATGGCCCGGCCTTAGCAGCTGTAACTTAATCTAGGACTGCCTACTGTCCAGCGATCACCTCATGCTTTGTCGACATCTTACTATATACTAATAGGGCTGCTTCAGAAGCTACACTTTATATACATTTGACCAGATTCCGTCAGCCTTTACAGTAAAGTCATGTACTTTCTTTTCAATCCCATAAACCTTACAGTTAAGTAGCTTACATTCTTTTAAAGTGGAGTAACCCTAGCATCTAACTCGCTGATCAGTCTCAGAAGGATCTGGATATATGTCGCTAGGTCCTTAACATTACGTTCAAGAGGCTGAAATTCTTCATCTATGTATAGACGTATTCTGTGTCTATGTATATCTAGCCACTTAGATGGAGTGCCCGGTATGTTTGTGAACTTGTCCATGGTGTGATGTACACTAACTGCCCACATCTTTCATAGCTATATATGTAGAAATTCCTGGAAGTTGCGCCTATATCTACCATCATTTAATTTTCTTGTTATTTCATTAACAAGAAAACTGTACTGTGTGTGATTCGAGGAATATCCACAAATCTTTACAAATTCATTGAAGGACATATCAGTTCCGATATGTGTTTGATAAATGTGCTTTAAATTCAAAATGTCTGCAGCCAATTTTTCTTCTTTTGGGAATAACGATGAGTATTGTGAATTTTCGCGGGATGAATTGCTGGACAGAAGGCGTCTTTTGTTCTGAAAAAAGTTCAGACTTCATAGAATGTTTGGAAGCGTCACTCTGATAACCATATAACCACACAAAATGGACACTTATGTGCTAAAAATGGGTCACAAATTCATGTCTGAGTCTTTGTACGAGGAGAAATATTCTTCATAGAAGGAGGGACGTCATTCAACAGCTCAGAGGCAGTTGAAATTATTTTCAGACACATAAGATTTCAGATGTTTAATTCATACACATTACTCACCATCAGACTGTTTTCAGTTCCTGGCACTCATTGTGCTTTCATTGCAGTTGTGCTGAAGGCATAACGTGATGATTTTTACAAACGGAAAAAAGCACACCGCTGGTACCCATAGTAATAAGAGTGAAATG
Organism: Schistocerca gregaria; assembly: GCF_023897955.1. NCBI lineage: Eukaryota > Metazoa > Arthropoda > Insecta > Orthoptera > Acrididae > Schistocerca > Schistocerca gregaria. The sequence continues at coordinate 378,824,277 of NC_064922.1, forward strand.
AGGCCAATTTCATTTCTGTCACCACTGTAGGTAGGTTTCCCATTACCTATTTAAAGATAGTATGGCTTTCAGAAGTTGTCTTTGACAGTCACTACACCTGCTGTCTGAACTGTTCGAAGACGTACCTCCTACTCTGAAGAATATTTCTGCCTGTGCCAGGAATCCGATACGATTTTGTGGCCAGTTCTTTTTCAAGTATACAACTAGCCAGATTTACAAATAATATGGCCCCGGTAAGCATTACGTCACAGATTGGGATGTCTCCCAATTTGTATTAGGGCTATCCGTGTTGAAGCATCAGGCATCATGAGACAGTCTTTGAAAGTTCATGGGCAGTTGCTTTGTGGTAATACGATGTTAATACTTGGACACTTGATGGACACAACACTTTTCAACAGATGAGAAACATAGTTTGTCTCATCTCAGAAAAGTGTGATTTCTCCAGTTCAATATATACATCTAGGAAAAGAAGTACCATCTTCAACTAAAGCCTTTTGAGCAAAAAAACTATGGAAGATTAGCTACAATTAAGACCAAACTCTCAGTATTATTATCCATCTACAAAGTTCTTATCTACTCTACGTTGTATTTGTATTGTGTTGCTGTTGTTGTGGTCTTAAGTCCTGAAACTGGTTTGATGCAGCTCCCTATGCTACTCTATCCTGTGCAAGCTTCTTCATCTCCCAGTACATACTGCATCCTACATCCTTCTGAATCTGCTTAGTGTATTCATCTCTTGGTCTCCCTCCACGATTTTTAACCTCCACGCTGCCCTCCAATACTAAATTGGTGATCCCTTGATGCATCAGAACATGTCCTACCAACGGATCCCTACGTCTGGTCAAGTTGTGCCACAAACTTCTCTTCTCCCCAATCCTATTCAATACCTCCTCATTAATTATGTGATCTACCCATCTAATCTTCAGCTTTCTTCTGTAGCATCACATTTCGAAAGCTTCTATTCTCTTCTTGTTCAAACTATTTATCGTCCATGTTTCACTTCCATACATGGCTACACTCCATACAAATACTTTCAGAAATGACTTCCTGACACTTAAATCTATACTCAATGTTAACAAATTTCTCTTCTTCAGAAACGCTTTCCTTGCCATTGCCAATCTACATTTTATATCCTCTCTACTTCGACCATCATCAGTTATTTTGGTCCCCAAATAGCCAAACTCCTTTACTACTTTAAGTGTCTCATTTCCTAACTTAATTCCCTCAGCATCACCTGACTTAATTCGACTACATTCCATTATCCTCGTTTTGCTTTTGTTGGTGTTCATCTTATATCCGCCTTTCAAGACACTAACCATTCCGTTAAATTTCCCTTCCAAGTCCTTTGCTGTCTCTGACAGAATTACGATGTCATCGATGAGCCTCAAACTTTTTATTTCTTCTCCATGGATTTTAATACCTACTCCGAATTTTTCTTTTGTTTCCTTCACTGCTTGCTCAATATACAGATTGAATAACATCGGGGAGAGACTACAACCCTGTCTCATTCCCTTCCCAACCACTGCTTCCCTTTCATGTCCCTCGACTCTTATAACTACCATCTGCCTTCTGTACAAACTGTAAATAGCCTTTCTCTCCCTGTATTTTACCCCTGCCACCTTCAGAATTTGAAAGAGAGTATTCCAGTCAACATTGTCAAAAGCTTTCTCCAAGTCTACAAATGCTAGAAACGTAGGTTTGCCCTTCCTTATTCTAGATTCTAAGATAAGTCGTAGGGTCAGTATTGACTCACGTGTTCCAACTTTTCTACGGCATCAAAACTAATCTTCCCCGAGGTCGACTTCTACTAGTTTTTCCATTCGTCTGTAAAGAATTCGCGTTAGTATTTTGCAGCTGTGACTTATTAAACTGATAGTTCGATAATTTTCACATCTGTCAACACCTGTTTTTTTAATTGGAATTATTATATTCTTCTTGAAGTCTGAGGGTATTTCGCCTGTTTCATACATCTCGCTCACCAGATCGTATAGTTTTGTCAGGACTGGCTCTCCCAAGGCCGTCAGTAGTTCCAATGGAATGTTGTGTACTCCGGGGGCCTTGTTTCGACTCAGGTCTTTCAGTGCTCTGTCAAACTCATCAAGCAGTATCGTATCTCCCATTTCATCTTCATATACATCCTCTTCCATTTCCATAATATTGTCCTCAAGTACATCGCCCTTGTATAGACCCTCTATATACTCCTTCCACCTTTCTGCTTTCCCTTCTTTGCTAAGAACTAGGTTTCCATCTGAGCTCTTGATGTTCATACAAGTGGTTCTCTTACCTCCAAAGGTCTCTTTAATTTTCCTGTAGGCAGTATCTATCTTACCCCTAGTGAGATAAGCCTCTACATCCTTACATTTGTCCTCTAGCCATCCCTGCTTAGCCATTTTTCACTTCCTGTCAATCTCATTTTTGAGACGTTTGTATTCCTTTTTGCCTGCTTCATTTACTGCATTTTTATATTTTCTCCTTTCATCAATGAAATTCAATATTTCTTCTGTTACCCAAGGATTTCTACTAGCCCTCGACTTTGTACCTACTTGATCCTCTGCTGCCTTCACTACTTCATCCCTCAGAGCTACCCATTCTTCTTCTACTGTATTTCTTTCCTCCATTCCTGTCAATTGTTCCCTTATGCTAACCCTGAAACTCTGTACAACCTCTAGTTCTTTCAGTTTATCCAGGTCCCATCTCCTTAAATTCCCACCTTTTTTGCAATTTCTTCAGTTTTAAATTACAGTTCATAACCAATAGATTGTGGTCAGAGTCCACATCTGCCCCTGGAAATGTCTTACAATGTAAAACCTGGTTCCTAAATCTCTGTCATACCATTATATAATCTACAGGGTGCTTCAAAAATGACCGGTATATTTGAAATGGCAATACAAACTAAACGAGCAGCGATAGAAATACACCGTTTGTTTGCAATATGCTTGGGACAACAGTACATTTTCAGGCAGACAAACTTTCGAAATTACAGTAGTTACAATTGTCAACAACAGATGGCGCTGCGGTCTGGGAAACTCTATAGTACGATATTTTTCACATATCCACCATGCATAGCAATAATATGGCGTAGTCTCTGAATGAAATTACCCGAAACCTTTGACAACGTGTCTGGCGGAATGGCTTCACATGCAGATGAGATGTATTGCTTCAGCTGTTCAATTGTTTCTGGATTCTGGAGGTACACCTGGTCTTTCAAGTGTCCCCACAGAAAGAAGTCACAGGGGTTCATGTCTGGCGAATAGGGAGGCCAATCCACGCCGCCTCCTGTATGTTTCGGATAGCCCAAAGCAATCACACGATCATCGAAATATTCATTCAGGAAATTAAAGACGTCGGCCGTGCGATGTGGCCGGGCACCATCTTGCATAAACCACGAGGTGTTCGCAGTGTCGTCTAAGGCAGTTTGTACCGCCACAAATTCACGAAGAATGTCCAGATAGCGTGATGCAGTAATCGTTTCGGATCTGAAAAATGGGCCAATGATTCCTTTGGAAGAAATGGCGGCCCAGACCAGTACTTTTTGAGGATGCAGGGACGATGGGACTGCAACATGGGGCTTTTCGGTTCCCCATATGCGCCAGTTCTGTTTATTGACGAAGCCGTCCAGGTAAAAATAAGCTTCGTCAGTAAACAAAATGCTGCCCACATGCATATCGCCGTCATAAATCCTGTGCACTATATCGTTAGCGAATGTCTCTCGTGCAGCAATGGTAGCGGCGCTGAGGGGTTGCCGCGTTTGAATTTCGTTTGGATAGAGGTGTAAACTCTGGCGCATGAGACGATACGTGGACGTTGGCGTCATTTGGGCCGCAGCTGCAACACGGCGAATGGAAACCCGAGGCCGCTGTTGGATCACCTGCTGCTCTAGCTGCGCGTTGCCCTCTATGGTTGCTGTACGCGGTCGCCCTACCTTTCCAGCACGTTCATCCGTCACGTTCCCAGTCCGTTGAAATTTTTCAAACAGATCCTTTATTGTATCGCTTTTCGGTCCTTTGGTTACATTAAACTTCCGTTGAAAACTTCGTCTTGTTGCAACAACACTGTGTTCTAGGCGGTGGAATTCCAACACCAGAAAAATCCTCTGTTCTAAGGAATAAACCATGTTGTCCACAGCACACTTGCACGTTGTGAACAGCACACGCTTACAGCAGAAAGACGACGTACAAAATGGCGCACCCACAGACTGCGTTGTCTTCTATATCTTTCACATCACTTGCAGCGCCATCTGTTGTTGAAAATTGTAACTACTGTAATTTCGAAAGTTTGTCCGCCTGAAAATGTACTGTTGTCCCAAGCATATTGCAACAAACGGTGTATTTATATCGGTGCTCGTTTAGTTTTTATTGCCGTTTCAAATATACCGGTCATTTTTGAAACATCCTGTATCTGATACCTTGTAGTATCTCCAGGATTCTTCCATGTATACAACTTTCTTTTATGATGTTTGAACCAAGTGTTAGCTATGATTAGGTTGTGCTCTGTGCAAAATTCTACCAGGCGGCTTCCTCTTTCATTTCTTAGCCCCAATCCATATTCACCTACTACGTTTCCTTCCCTCCCTTTTCCTACTACCGAAGTCCAGTCACCCATGACTATTAAATTTTCGTCACCCTTCACTATCTGATAATTTCTTTTATTTCATCATACGTTTCTTCAATATCAATTAAGGGATCTGACATTCCACGCTCCGATCCGTAGAGCGCCAGTTTCCTTTCTCCTGATAACGACATCCTCCTGAGTAGTCCCCGCCCGGAGATCCGAATGGGGGACTATTTTACCTCCGGAATATTTTACCCAAGAGGATGCCATCATCATTTAATCATACAGTAAAGCTGCATGTCCTCGGGAAAAATTACGGCTGTAGTTTCCCCTTGCTTTCAGCCGTTCGCAGTACCAGCACATCAAGGCCGTTTTGGTTATTGTTACAAGGCCAGATCAGTCCATCATCCAGACTGTTGCCCTTGCAACTATTGTATTGCTGTAAAGTCAAAAATTGAGCGAGTGTTCCGAGGTGGGATGTTTTCGACAGAAAGTCATCCAAAACATCCTTTATGAAATAAGCTTTCTGGGTTACCAGCCGTTCGTAAATGCAGTTCCTAGAGGTACAACACCTTCTTCATACCTTCAATGTATGTAGTGGAAAGGTCTGAATAATTGCGCCACAAAACTTGAGTGTCAGCATCTGATCTGCTATTGCGTAAGGCCCGAGATATTCTAGAGAGCAGTCGTTGAACCATGAAACGTGCAAGTATTATCATGTGCCCTGATACCATCTGCTAATGTCTTTCATGGTAGTAACAGCCTTTATAATGGAAGAACCTAGATGGTGTGTTCAGCATCGTTGATGCCTTTTGTTGGGTTGTAGACAGTGCTGAAAGTTTCGGGTAAGACAGGAATACAGCAATATAACTCAGCAGTAAAATAGATAGGAAGTGCAGGGGAGCTAAAACGAAAAGGCTACGGCAAAAATGTGAAAAAATCGACAAAGAAACGTCGTCTGAAGGACAAACTTAGCCTAAGGAAAAGTGAAAATGGTGAAATTAAAAGGTGTCAGCGTAAAGAGCGCAAGAGGAATTCCATTGCTAAACACAAAAGTAGATAGGTGGAAAGAGTGCATTCAAGGACTCTACGACGGGGAGGAAATGTCTGATGAAGTGACAGAAAAAGAACTGGAAATCTGGATGGAACACATAGAGAGTTGTAGAGGGGAAAAACTGCAGGGGAAGGCAGAGACAGGAATATGTCCAACAGATAACTGAGTACGTTCGGTATAAGTGCTGCTCTTAGATGAACAGGTTGGTGCAGGACTGGATATTTTGGCGAGCCTCATCACACCTATCAGAACACTGAATACACCAAACAAAATTTAAAAAAGACAATAAAATAAAGATTCTGATGTGGAAGAGGATCCTCTACATTTTTTTATGTTTGCTGGCTGAGCGTGGTGCCACAGTGGTAAGGCACTGGGCTCACATTCGACACGACGCCAGTCCAAATCCTAGTCCGACCAACAATATTTAGGTTTTCGCCGTTTCCTTAAATATTTTAAGGCAAATGCCGGAATAGTTCCTTCGAAAAGTCCACGATCAATTCCCTTCTCCATCCTTCGCCTGATTCAAGCTTGTGCTCCGTCCCCAACGACCTTGTCAACAGGAAGTTTACATCCTAATTTTCCTTCCTCTCGTACATCCTATATTATGTTATCAGTATGATAAATACGTACATTCCAATGAGCACTTAATGCCTAAAAGTTCTTCTACTTTCTCAACATCTCTCGGTTCTTGCCGTGAAGAGGAAGCAATGAAAGACGACAAGAAGCAACTTTTATTGCTAATGTAATAGCAGAAGTGATAAAAAAAATTATTAAAATAGATTAGATTAGATTAATTTTTCGTTCCATAGATCCGTGCTGAGGAGCTCCTCGAGTATGTGGAACATGTCAATTTTTTTAAGCTGAAATAACAATACTAATAGTATGAGTATATACAATACATCTTTTTTTTAAAGCTGATATAACAATACCAATAGTATGAGTATATACAACACATCATTTGTTTCTGTTAAAAAAGTCGTCAGTGGAGCAGAAGGAGTTGGCCACTATTAAGTCTTTCAGGCTCCTTTTAAACTGATCTTTATTTGTAACTAAATTTTCTATGTTTGCTGGCAAATTATTGAAGATTAGTGTTCCTGAGTAGTGTGCCCCTCTTTGAACTAAAGTAAGTGCTTTTAAGTCCTTGTGCAGATCATTTTTGTTCCTGGTATTGTATGTATGAACTGTTCCAGTATTTTCCTATCTCTACTGCAGATCCTACAATACCACTGGTGAGCCTCATTTAGGTCCCCACTTCCCACGCCACTACATTCGCCCCAATGAAAGAAACTACAGCACCCATCACACCACACCCCGGAACTAACGATCCTATGGCATGTCACATACTTCTCACTCATGGTAAAAACAGAAATCTTATAAACTGATTTAAGTAGTGACTATAACGTAAACAAAGGACCCTAGAAACTATTCACGCAGATATAAACAGACACCAATGGAAGAAGAAGTATGCTTGCAGTGTAAGCGACAAATGACGCAGTAGTCTGCAACGCAGGATAGTTGGAATTAAGTGTAGTTCATTAGTGGTATAGTGTGGGTAATCAGTTGATTCTGCTCACGACGTGACAAAACAATGTCGAGCATGGCAGGGTAGATGGGGGACGGTGTCATCTACCGGGACAAGGAGATCGGCAGGGTTGAACAGGAAAGAGAGGTGGTCGCGTGGTTGAGAACGAGGATTTCATAGCCTGACATAGTAGCGGCGTTTAGTGTTGAATAGTAATACTGGAGAAAAATTGTCGCTATAAGGAAGTTGTAACAATAATATTTACCAATACCAGTTGGGCTACGAAAAAAAAAAAAAAACAGGAAAAATTAATATCCGCCAGACTCATTCACGGACCAGCAAGATATCAATGGATAATGCTCCTCAAGCGCCGTCTAATGGTGTGCAGAGAGCTATCTTAATTAGCAGTCAGATACAACACCTCTAATGAATTTTAGCCACTAATTCCGAAGCAACTAAGAATTGAAACGCAAGCACGCAACCATATGCCATATGATTCGTATGTATTTAAATTAACATAGCATTGGATTTATAAATTTGCATGTTTTTAGCATAATTAGTGACTCTGGATGCTTTATGACAGTTATTAATGTAGAGGGCAAAAACTGCCAATTAGGAGACTTCTGAGCACAATTCGAAAAAAGTAATTCACAACCTTTCAAAATCTCATAGCATATTCCATTCTACAGATAGTACAAAGTGTCCAAAAAGTCTTTCCCTGGTTACATAAATTGATAACTCAGGCTAGAAGTAAGATACAAATATGAAACTTGAGTCGAATTGTTTACAATTATCAAAGTTTTTTTCTGTTTTAGCTTCGCAGTACGTAAGTAGTGGATGAGGTGCAGTGCCCAAGAAGCCACGTTAACCAATTAGGAGAAGGCACAGTGTGTCCTGTGGTACCATGAGACATGATCACCAACCACAGTGCAGAGACACTTCCAGACAACATTTGGAAGGAATCCACCTGATGTCAAGAGCATTAAAGCTTGGTATGAGAAGTTCAAGAACACAGGATCGATTGCTGACCGTCCGAGGTCTGGTCGACCAAGAACCTCAGCAGAAAGGGTGGAAGCTGTAAGGCAGTCTTTTCTGCGAAGTCCGAAGAAATCGGTGCGCAGGGCCTCACGTGAATTACATATGCCAAAAAGCTCTCTCCATGACATTTTACACAAACGTTTATTGTTTCATGCATACAAAGTGCAAATCGCTCAGGCCTTGCTGCCCAATGACTACACGTCGATATGACTTTGCGGTCGAAATGCTATCACGTATTGAAGACGATGATGGTTATCTCAGACGAATTGCCTTTTCCGACGAAGCGACCTTTTTTGTCAGTGAAGTAGTGAATTGCCATAATGTGCGCATTTGGTGTTCACAACCCCCTGGCGAGGTCATGGAGTGCACCAGAGGCAGTCCAAAGGTGAATGTTTGGTGCGCGCTATTTCACGATCGAATTATCGGGCCATTCTTCTTCGTTGTGGCAACCATCACATCTGCAGTGTATCTGGACATGTTGCAACTGTATGCTGTTCCTCAGCTGCTTCAGTATCACCCCGGTGTCTTGTTTCAGCAAGACGGTGCACCCCCTCATTGGGGTTTGGACATTCGTGCCTATCTCCATATGACTTTTCCTGTGCGATGGATTGGTCGTGATGGGCCAACGGTTTGGCCTCCGCGCTCTCCTGACACAACCCCATTAGACTTCTTTTCATGGGGTTGTGTCAAGGACTAGGTCTACCGAACACGTGTACCAGATCTGAAACCCTGCGGCGACGGATAACCACAGTCGTTGAATCGATCCCTCCAGTGATGTTGGCTAATGTGTGGACGGAAACTGAATATCGCCTATATGTGCTACGTGCTACCAAGGGTGCTCATGTGGAAGTTTACTGATGTGTGAAAAAACTTTGATAGTTTGTAAACAATTTGACACCAGTTTCATATTTGTATCTTACTTCTAGCCTGAGTTATCAATTTATGTAATCAGGGAAAGACTTTTCGGACAGCCTGTATATTAACAGGTTTCTTTTAATTGACAATAATTTTACTAAATGACAAATAGCCAACAATTTATTGTAATATTTATTATGATAAGAACGATTATTGGTACTGTTTTGTTTAACAATACTTAGAAAATTTCACTGTGGAACCTCAAGACTGACAGAATATATCGCTATTAACAGTTTGTGAACTTTAAATTTGCTGCTGTGTTGGTTAACGTGTATAAATTTTGATTTTTTCTCGTGGTTTCTGTGTGACTTTAACATTTGCCGTAGTGTTCCAAACTTTGTATCGTATGGAGCTACAGACTGAGAATATTTCAGTAACTCGGTTGTGCTGCTGAACATATTAGAAAACTTCGTCTTACTGAACATTAACTTCTCTTGAAATATTAACCCATGATTGGGAATATCGCTGATATCATTCCACACAACAACATTTTTAACTATCGACATGAAATGTATTCGTAGTTTGCAAAAACCTCTATAATGCAATGACTATAATGAACATTTGTGGCGCACCGAGACTCTAACATGCCTTAACCGCTTTCCGCTTTTTTTTCTTCTTTTTTTTTTTACTGGAAAGTACAGAATACTAGTAACTAAGAAAACTATTTTGTGCTCGAAACTTCCTGGCAGATTAAAACTGTGTGCCCGACCGAGACTCGAACTCGGGACCTTTGCCTTTCGCGGGCAATTGCTCTACCAAATGAGCTACTGAATTTTGTGTTCTTTTTTTAAACTATACAGTGTAAAAGTATAACAGAGAACTGCCTTCATTAACATAGAAAACAGGAAAAATAACTCCAATATGCTCCTTATGTGCGAAAACAAATCTGTAACCACTCGTTTTGAAGACGCCAGACGACGGTTGGGGACTTGCCATCTCGATGCAACCCTGAGCTTTCGATGGTCGTGAGAACAGAGATGCACATTGCAACCCCGCTCACTGGGAAGGTTCCAACTGTGAGGCGGATTTTAAAAAAATGCTCCCTAAGTAGTTAGCAAAAGTGGACTAGTATTTGACGTGTTGTCTCATTATGTTGTGTCGTGTTAGGAACAACTTTCAAGTATCGATCACGTTCTTGTATCCATCTCTGAAAAGGTAAAGGACAGCCATACCATTTATGCAGGGGAACGCATGCGTCTTTGATGGTGGGAATTATGACGTCTAGATAGAGGAACATATTGGTAACAGTCATATGCATTGGCATTTGAAGATAAAGAGCCAATATCTACTGGAAAAGAAACCATATCTCCGTTGCCGCGCCGCAGAAGAAACGCTGTTCGTCCGTGTCATCCATATTACACCGCAGGCAGGGTGTGGGGGTGTCTACAAGGGTGATGGCACGGAGTTTACGTCGCGTCAGGTATTTACTGGTAACGAAGATTTACCAGATAGTGCTTTTTTCCGTGGTGAAGTTGGTTGATCGCCAGCCACCTAACATCTGGGTAACGTTCTTCGACAGCATTCTGGGGGTGAGCCCGCAGTAAGAGGCGACAAATGTCTCACGTAGTGGGATCCTTAGTGCGACGAAAGTCTTCATGAACACAACTGTATTCAAAAAGAATAAGTTTCATCTGCGGTAGCACTGGTGCATTGTGGGCCAGGGCTAGGTGCAATCCCAGTGATACTACTGAAGGTGTTGTTCCATAACTTCAAGTTTTCATGTGTAGTGTGTGCATGGACATTGACTAGGGGTAGACCCCTCTTGTCTTAGGGAGTATGAAGGTGTCATACTTGCCCTCCAATACGTGACCAGTTTTGAAAAGATAACCGAAGGTCGCTTGGGTCCCACACACCAACTCTGTACAGAGAGGTAAAATTTATGTGATTTATGTTATGTGGGATGCCATGTAAATCTTAACAAACCGTTTGTAACATCCGCATTGCTTGCAACAACTAACTTCGGATGACTGTCCAGATGTTCTGAAGAAGTCTCCAAAAATTGATCGATCTGGTGCAATGGATGTCTCGAGTGAAAACTGCTCCTAGACAGCACAGAATCTCAACCATCCTGAATGGAGCCATACTTTCATCTAGAAGTCCGCTTCCAGTGGTCATCGTACAGGATATGCTGACGTTCATATGGCCGCCACTCCACTACCATACTACTCGATCCATTGTGTTACCTCTTGAACCTACTTTTTTGCACGTACGATGAAGACGAGTTCGTTTGTATAGACGCATTTGAATGTGTGTCCCCTCAAAGTGATCCCTGATAAACGACGTTGCATGCCGCGGACAAGTGGTCCTAGTGGATGGTGTAAATGATCACTGAAAGAGGACAACCCTGTCGGACTGACTAAGTGATCGATACTGGTGTTGACTATTACCCTTGATAAAGCATCACGAAGTAGGTTCGTGATTACGAGGAGAGGCAAGTGGAAAAGCCATACGTTCCATCACCTTCACGTGGAAGATGTGGTTCACGCGATACCTGCAGTCGACAACTGTTGCGTGGTGATGTCGTCTCTGTAATCACATAGCATTAATTGTACTTTAGTATCTCCGCCCAAGGACGTCTGCGAGGGCGAAAGAACCTAATACAATACTCATCTGAGCTGTATTACTGTGGTGTGCGTACTGTAAGACCTTCGGTACATACACCATCAGATTATTTCACTCGTCGCTCTAACGAAGTAGGCGAGTGTCAGCAGTATGTCTCGTGGTCTTATCGTGGCGTGTTTATCTTGTGCCATTAGGTCAGACGATAGAAATGCCACTTGCACGCTTAGAGTAGCAGATTGACGGTGACCAACTTTAAACAGAACTTGATTAATTTTCACGCACATTTACTAAAATAATAAAAATCATAGACATTCCGTAACTTGATTATGGATGCTGTTCACAATTGACAATCTGAAGTTCCTTTGGTCTTGGTACGTTAATCTTATTCTCACATATCTCTGATACTTGACAAAGTATCTATACATTTATCTTCATGGCTATGTACAGGTATATGGTAATCTTATTAGGCACAGACTAATGCAGACTGGTACAGACTGGTGCAGACAAATGCAGACTGACTAATCGGAGGTCTGTACACTCGTTATAATACCTCGCGCGTTCAGGTATCACTGTGCGAGTGTGATCCACAAGGAGAAAAGGTTCTACGTTAGCAGCAATCTCATTGGCTGCGTTACATATTAATACGCGGATCGGCGGAATCAGAATTTGGTCCGTCTCTAAGATAGCGCCATCTCGTAGTGCGGAGACGGACGAGCGCTGCGCCTGCGCTGTTGTGCGTAGCGGAGCGCGCTCTAGTGGGAAAGTTGTGTACGCGCTGACTACGCGGAACTATGTACGCAACAATTACGAAGAGGGCGTAAAAATCTTAAAATTTGAGACGGGTGAAGTTATCAGCTGACAGCTGTCCGATCACGTGCCTCCAGAGGATTTGGTTATCGAAATAATTAGACCTTCCACAAATTCCGGTGGTGGCGCCATCATAAAGGGTTGTAGCTCCTGGTACATTTCCGTCCATCACGGTAGCATCAAGTCCTTAAAGGTTCTATAAAATTCTAATAGCTATCCGTATGGTCGTGGCGATATGTTGAGAGTCCCCTTGGCGAGCGCATCAGTGATATCTTCAGTGGAGGTGTTTGCTATCGGAGAGTCCAATGCCTGGCCATCGAGGATACCATGGACCGTCTGTGGTATGTCAGCAAGCGACACGACATTAGGGTCTTCTTCACAATAAAAGTGCCGATAGCTTTGAAGGCTGTTATTATGTCCGATTGTGACAACGGCCATTGCTCATCAGGTAAATCTAAAGATTGGATCAGCACTTGTAAGTGTTATCTGAGACCTGCAATAACATGATGTTTTGAGAGCATTTCTCCATTGATGTTGACTTGGCATCGTGCTCAGACAAATACACCTTCCAATCGGCGCCGAGAAAGGGCCAAAATATTATCCTTGATCCATTGAACATCTACCTGTTGTTCCACGGATGGGGAGTGCTCCATAAGATCCTGGAGTATCACATAGTAACATTTTATCGTGTGTTAGTATAATTCTAAATCTACATCTACATTTATACTCCGCAAGCCACACAACGGTGTATGGCGGAAGGCACTTTACGTGCCACTGTCATTACCTCCCCTTCCTGTTCCAGTCGCGTGTGGTTCGCGGGAAGAACGACTGCCGGAAAGCCTCCGTGAGTGCTCGAATCTCTCTAAATTTACATTCGTGATCTCCTCGGGAGGTATAAGTAAGGGGAAGCAATATATTCGATACTTCATCCAGAAACGCACCCTCTCGAAACCTGGACAGCAAGCTACACCGCGATGCAGAGCGTCTCTCTTGCACAGTCTGCCACTTGAGTTTGCTAAACATCTCCGTAACGCTGTCACGCTTACCAAATAACCCTGTGACAAACGCGCCGCTCTTCTTTGGATCTTCTCTATCTCCTCCGTCAACCCGACCTGGTACGGATCCCACACTGATGAGCAATACTCAAGTACAGGTCTAACGAGTGTTTTGTATGTCACCTCCTTTGTTGATGGACTACATTTTCTAAGGACTCTCTCAATGAATCTCATCCTGGTGCCCGCCTTACCAACAATTAATTTAATATGATCATTCCACTTCAGATCGTTCCGTACGCATACTCCCAGATATTTTACAGAAGTAACTGCTACCAGTGTTTGTTCCGCTATCATATAATCATACAATAAAGGATCCTTCTTTCTATGTATTCGCAATACATTACATTTGTCTATGTTAAGGGTCAGTTGCTACTCCCTGCACCAAGTGCCTATCCGCTGCAGATCTTCCTGCATTTCGCTGCAATTTTCTAATGCTGCAACTTCTCTGTATACTACAGCATCATCCGCGAAAAGCCGCATGGAACTTCCGACACTATCTACTAGGTCATTTATATATATTGTGAAAAGCAATGGTCCCATAACACTCCCCTGTGGCACGCCAGAGGTTACTTTAACGTTGTAGACGTCTCTCTACTGAGAACAACATGCTGTGTTCTGTGTGCTAAAAACTCTTCAATCCAGCCATATCTGGTCTGATATTCCGTAGGATCTTACTTTGTTTATCAGGCGACAGTGCCAAACTGTATCAAACGCCTTCCGGAAGTCAAGGAAAATGGTGTCTACCTGGGAGCCTGTATCTAATATTTTCTGGGTCTCATGAACAAATAAAGCGAGTTGGGTCTCACACGATCGCTGTTTCCGGAATCCATGTTGATTCCTACAGAGTACATTCTGGGTTTCCAGAAACGACATGATACGCGAGCAAAAAACATGTTCTAAAATTCTACAACAGATCGATGTCTGAGGTATAGGTCTATAGTTTTGCGCATCTGCATAGGTTGCTGCCATACTGGACCAGCGTGAGGCGTGGGACTGGCTGTATACATTGTACCTACCAGAGAAGTGTGGCCGAATACTGTATGATGCATCTTTCACATGATTGCTGTAAACAGGCAACATTGAGTTTCCACTGATCCCAACTACACCCTATTGTTTGACATTGGCGGCTGATTGTGCACACAAAAAACGCTAGGGTCTGAGAAGGTCAAATGCCACCTTTCCGCATGCAGGACATCTGAAGCGATTGGAAAGCTATGTAGACAAGAGCTAATTGACTGGCTGAGTGGCTTGTGATGTATATACACCCCAGGCGATCAACATGCACCATTTCCCATGTACGAGACTGAATCGAAATACTGAGTAACAGAGTTTGCAACAAGTGGTAAAATTTGGATATTGGTCCTTTCTTGCATGAACACAGTTGATATCTCTACCGACAATGACGTGCTCATATCGTCCCAGAAAAAGTGGGGCGATTATTTCGCAAGTGGCATCTTCTACGGAAATGTCACGGAATACAGTAATCGCTACTCCACCATTGGCGGCTGGGCTAAAGTGTGCATTATAACCATAAAATCGGGCCAAGTCTCTGTCCGTAGCTCTTGAGACAGGGCAAAGTCAAAGTCCACTGCTGGTAATGTGTCTTGAAACAATTGAAGTTTAACACAGGAGCCGATCACATTTACATTGACTGTCGAAATTCTGTATGTCTGCATCTGTAGCACATTGTCGTATGCACTCATATTCGTAAAACCGAATGCTGTAGGGCCTTAAGTATTGTCTGTGTCCTGATCATGCTCAGTTCATCAGTGCGACCAGCGATATTTCTTCGTCTGGTGTGGTTTCAGTTACTATCTGCCGGCAGCGGTGGTCTCGCGGTTCTAGGCGCGCAGTCCGGAGCCGTGCGACTGCTACGGTCGCAGGTTCGAATCCTGCCTCGGGCATGGATGTGTGTGATGTCCTTAGGTTATGGGACTAATGACCACAGCAGTTGAGTCCCATAGTGCTCAGAGCCATTTGAACCAGCCAGTTACTATCTCACCTGCCCACAAAACGGGGCAGTCATATCCGATCAGAGCTGATCCATGAAGATACATTGTCATCAAGTTTTCGATGCTCGCGGTGTCTTCAGGCTGTTGCTGAGTTCAGAGTCATTCAGTAAATTGTCCTGTCGATGATGGGGTGTGTCCTGGCAAAAGAATGTGAGATCTCTTCCTGGGAATCATCTGGTGTGCGTGTGGCGGGTACATCCTGGAAACATTACTCCAACTCTGCCATCAATGTCATTCTCCTCTTCTTGCATCGTTTTCGTGACTTTTGTTTGTTCAGATGTGGTTCTGAGTTAGACAACGGGATGGAGTCGTGACACTCAGAAATAAAGGCGTGTGTATGTATAAGCATGGCATCGAGATTCAGATCATATTCATATCTTTCAACGTCTTCATCTGGCACTGGGATCGCTGGGCAAGGGGCTAGTTACTGTTGTAATAGTCGCAATAGTCAGACTTACTCATCCAGTCCTTCATGTTGTAAAAGATGTTGTGGAAGTTGCTGTGCACGCATCTATAGGGCATTGGATTTCAGAGCTGCTGCGTAAGTGTGGCAGAGATGCCATAGCCAGAAGGGGAGAAGTGTCGTTATTCCCGAGATGTGAAATTCTCTGTCGGAGCCGTTTGTTTTGCACATCTCTTTCTTTACTGCATCCACAATTGGTCTTTGGCTGACCATCTCATGTAACTATGGCTCTGCAATCACCAAAGAAGAGGGAGGATGGGACACATCTCTTTAGCTCAATGTGGACTTGCTGTACACCATTCAAAAGTGGGCATGTAGTGAAGCGTGTCCATTTCTCTGCTACTTGCTTGTGTACTATTCCGCAAGGGCATAGTGCGGCCATCACATCTTCCACTGGCGTTTCTGACGGAAGTTCGAAGATACAGGCCATGCATAATTCCAGGCTGGCATTTTCAACATTTACTGGGCTGATGTGGCCGTCAAAATGCTAGAATTTGAGGCCGTTTTTATCTGTGCTAAGATCTTGTCGCAAGCTGCGCCATTTTTCAGTTTGACGTAAGCCACACTACTAACAATGCTCAGGTGTAGTCTGATCGCGTCCTTAAAGAAAATCTTTACTTTGTCACGTAGGAATTGTTAGTCGGTCAGTGCTTTTGGTCGCACATAGCCGTTGGAGAAAGGGAAATTCAATGTGATTTTGTGGCAGGAGGTGGTCATTCTATCTTTGATCATTACGCTCGAGAATACCACTGTGGATGTAAACAACAGCAGGCACATGCCATGGTGAGGGTGTAAACAACTCTGTCGGCACCACTTCGCCGCCAAAGACAGACTGACTGCTCACTTTGGCTATCCAAGCACAACTCATGGCCAGACCCAAAATTCCATATTTCGTCTTCTGTGTGTCATACCTGTACCCATACATCCCATTAACGTTATTTCCATCTAGGGGAGATATTTTATTTGTAAGTTACAGGCCTGATATTAGCAGATAAATACGAAATTGCAGTGCCTCTGTTGAGAAGAAGTTTGATGCAGTGTTCCTTCAGAAATGCAGTAGTGCTTGTAATTATTAGTCACTGTAAACACAGATAAGAAATCACCAGTACCAGCTTTGGAATTTTGTTTTGTGTTGTACTGACATTTAATTTGGAGTTTAACACTTAAAGTCAGTTCAGTCATGACTCAATTTTCCTATATTTTTAAATTACAGTTCAGGTAGCAGCAGATAACTAATTCCAGGAACATATTGAGGCTGTAAATGATCACTCTTTGACAGTCAGCGAGCCACAGTTAATCCTAGTGACCATACTTTGTTCCAGCGACGACTTGG